>NC_037287.2:4552003-5994937 GCF_000002775.5 Populus trichocarpa | reverse complement strand
TTGATCCGACTTTTTTGATCGCCATCAAATTTTTACAGGAGTTTCCGGACGCAGGTTTCCGTGGAGTAGATGTGGAATCGCTCGGTGAAGCGGAGTCTCGCCGCTCAGAGTAACCGGTTCGAAAGGGCGATAACTTTTGATCCGACCGTTTTGATCGCCATCAAATTTTTACAGGAGTTTCCGGACGCAGGTTTCCGTGGAGTAGATGTGGAATCGCAACTCGGTGAAGCGGAGTCTCTCGCCGCTCCACCAGAGTACCGGTTCGAAAGCGATAACTTTTGATCCGACTGTTTGATCGCCATCAAATTTTTTACGGAGGTGTTCCGGACGTCAGGTTTCCGTTGGAGTAGATGTGGAATCGCACTCGGTGAAGCGGACGTCTCGTCGCTCCAGACCAGAGAACCGGTTCGAAAGGGCCATAACTTTGATCCGACCGTTTGATCGCCATCAAATTTTTACAGGAGTTTCCGGACGCAAGGTTTCCGTGGAGTAGATGTGGAATCGCTTGTCGGTGAAGCGGAAGTCTCGTCCGCTTCAGACCAGAGAATCGGTTCGAAAGGGCCCTAACTTTTGATCCGACCGTTGGATCGCCATCAAATTTTTACAGGAGTTTCCGGACGCAGGTTTCCGTGGAGTAGATGTTGGAATCGCAACTCGGTGAAGCGGAGTCTCAGCCGCTCCAGACCAGAGTACCGTTTCGAAAGAGCGATAAAACTTTTGATCCGACTGTTTGGATCGCCATCAAATTTTTACAGGAGTTTCCGGACGCAGGTTTTCGTGGATTAGATGTGGAATAGCAACTCGGTGAAAGCGGAGATCTCGCCGCTGCAGACCAGAGTACCGGTTCGAAAGGGCGATAACTTTTGATCCGACCGTTTGAATCGCCATCAAATTTAGCAGGAGCTTCCGGACGCAGGTTTCCGGGGAGTAGATGTGGAATCGCTGTCGGTGAAGCGGAAGTCTCGTCGCTCCAGACCAGAGTACCGGTTCGAAAGAGCGATAAACTTTTGATCCGACTGTTTGATCGCCATCAAATTTTTACAGGAGTTTCCGGACGCAGGTTTCCGGAGTAGATGTGGAATCGCAACTCGGTGAAGCGGAAGTATCGTCGCTCCAGACCAGAGAACCAGTTCGAAAGGGCCCTAACTTTTGATCCGAACCGTTTGATCGCCATCAAATTTTACAGGAGTTTCCGGACGCAGGTTTCCGTGGAGTAGATGTGGAATCGCTTGTCGGTGAAGCGGTAGTCTCGCCGCTGCCAGACCAGAGAACCGGTTCGAAAGGGCCCTAACTTTTGATCCGACCGTTTGATCGCCATCAAATTTTTACAGGAGTTTCCGGACGCAGGTTTCCGTGGAGTAGATGTGGAATCGCACTGTCGGTGAAGCGGGAGTCTCGTCGCTCCAGACCAGAGAACCGGTTCGAAAGGGCCATAACTTTTGATCCGACCGTTTGATCGCCATCAAATTTTTACAGGAGTTTCCGGACGCAAGGTTTCCGTGGAGTAGATGTGGAATCGCAACTCGGTGAAGCGGAGGTCTCGCCGCTCCAGACCAGAGTACCGGTTCGAAAGAGCGATAACTTTTGATCCGACTGTTTGATCGCCATCAAATTTTTACAGGAGTTTCCGGACGCAGGTTTCCGTGGAGTAGATGTGGAATCGCTTGTCGGTGAAGCGGAAGTCTCGTCGCTCCAGACCAGAGAATCGGTTCGAAAGGGCCCTAACTTTTGATCCGATCGTTTGATCGCCATCAAATTTTTACAGGAGTTTCCGGACGCAGGTTTCCGTGGAGTAGCTGTGGAATCGTTTGTCGGTGAAGCGGAAGTCTCGCCGCTTCAGACCAGAGAACCGGTTCGAAAGGGCCCTAACTTTTGATCCGACCGTTTGATCGCCATCAAATTTTTACAGGAGTTTCCGGACGCAGGTTTCCGTGGAGTAGATGTGGAATCGCAACTCGGTGAAGCGGAGGTCTCGCCGCTCCAGACCAGAGTACCGGTTCGAAAGAGCGATAACTTTTGATCCGACTGTTTGATCGCCATCAAATTTTTACAGGAGTTTCCGGACGCAGGTTTTCGTGGAGTAGATGTGGAATAGCAACTCGGTGAAGCGGAGATCTCGCCGCTGCAGACCAGAGTACCGGTTCGAAAGGGCGATAACTTTTGATCCGACCGTTTGATCGCCATCAAATTTTAGCAGGAGCTTCCGGACGCAGGTTTCCGGGGAGTAGATGTGGAATCGCAACTCGGTGAAGCGGAGGTCTCGCCGCTCCAGACCAGAGTACCGGTTCGAAAGAGCGATAACTTTTGATCCGACTGTTTGATCGCCATCAAATTTTTACAGGAGTTTCCGGACGCAGGTTTTCGTGGAGTAGATGTGGAATAGCAACTCGGTGAAGCGGAGATCTCGCCGCTGCAGACCAGAGTACCGGTTCGAAAGGGCGATAACTTTTGATCCGACCGTTTGATCGCCATCAAATTTTAGCAGGAGCTTCCGGACGCAGGTTTCCGGGGAGTAGATGTGGAATCGCTTGTCGGTGAAGCGGAGATCTCGCCGCTGCAGACCAGAGTACCGGTTCGAAAGAGCGATAACTTTTGATCCGACTGTTTGATCGCCATCAAATTTTTACAGGAGTTTCCGGACGCAGGTTTCCGTGGAGTAGATGTGGAATCGCAACTCGGTGAAGCGGACGTCTCGTCACTCCAGACCAGAGAACCGGTTCGAAAGGGCCATAACTTTTGATCCGACCGTTTGATCGCCATCAAATTTTTACAGGAGTTTCCGGACGCAGGTTTCCGTGGAGTAGATGTGGAATCGCAACTCGGTGAAGCGGAGGTCTCGCCGCTCCAGACCAGAGTACCGGTTCGAAAGAGCGATAACTTTTGATCCGACTGTTTGATCGCCATCAAATTTTTACAGGAGTTTCCGGACGCAGGTTTCCGTGGAGTAGATGTGGAATCGCTTGTCGGTGAAGCGGAAGTCTCGTCGCTCCAGACCAGAGAACCGGTTCGAAAGGGCCATAACTTTTGATCCGACTGTTTGATCGCCATCAAATTTTTACAGGAGTTTCCGGACGCAGGTTTCCGTGGAGTAGATGTGGAATCGCAACTCGGTGAAGCGGAAGTATCGTCGCTCCAGACCAGAGAACCAGTTCGAAAGGGCCCTAACTTTTGATCCGACCGTTTGATCGCCATCAAATTTTTACAGGAGTTTCCGGACGCAGGTTTCCGTGGAGTAGATGTGGAATCGCAACTCGGTGAAGCGGAGGTCTCGCCGCTCCAGACCAGAGTACCGGTTCGAAAGAGCAATAACTTTTGATCCGACTGTTTGATCGCCATCAAATTTTTACAGGAGTTTCCGGACGCAGGTTTTCCGTGGAGTAGATGTGGAATAGCAACTCGGTGAAGCGGAGATCTCGCCGCTGCAGACCAGAGTACCGGTTCGAAAGGGCGATAACTTTTGATTCCGACCGTTTGATCGCCATCAAATTTTAGCAGGAGCTTCCGGACGCAGGTTTCCGGGGAGTAGATGTGGAATCGCAACTCGGTGAAGCGGAGGTCTCGCCGCTCCAGACCAGAGTACCGGTTCGAAAGAGCGATAACTTTTGATCCGACTGTTTGATCGCCATCAAATTTTTACAGGAGTTTCCGGACGCAGGTTTTCGTGGAGTAGATGTGGAATAGCAACTCGGTGAAGCGGAGATCTCGCCGCTGCAGACCAGAGTACCGGTTCGAAAGGGCGATAACTTTTGATCCGACCGTTTGATCGCCATCAAATTTTAGCAGGAGCTTCCGGACGCAGGTTTCCGGGGAGTAGATGTGGAATCGCAACTCGGTGAAGCGGAGGTCTCGCCGCTCCAGACCAGAGTACCGGTTCGAAAGAGCGATAACTTTTGATCCGACTGTTTGATCGCCATCAAATTTTTACAGGAGTTTCCGGACGCAGGTTTTCGTGGAGTAGATGTGGAATAGCAACTCGGTGAAGCGGAGATCTCGCCGCTGCAGACCAGAGTACCGGTTCGAAAGGGCGATAACTTTTGATCCGACCGTTTGATCGCCATCAAATTTTAGCAGGAGCTTCCGGACGCAGGTTTCCGGGGAGTAGATGTGGAATCGCTTGTCGGTGAAGCGGAGATCTCGCCGCTGCAGACCAGAGTACCGGTTCGAAAGAGCGATAACTTTTGATCCGACTGTTTGATCGCCATCAAATTTTTACAGGAGTTTCCGGACGCAGGTTTCCGTGGAGTAGATGTGGAATCGCAACTCGGTGAAGCGGACGTCTCGTCGCTCCAGACCAGAGAACCGGTTCGAAAGGGCCATAACTTTTGATCCGACCGTTTGATCGCCATCAAATTTTTACAGGAGTTTCCGGACGCAGGTTTCCGTGGAGTAGATGTGGAATCGCTTGTCGGTGAAGCGGAAGTCTCGTCGCTCCAGACCAGAGAATCGGTTCGAAAGGGCCCTAACTTTTGATCCGATCGTTTGATCGCCATCAAATTTTTACAGGAGTTTCCGGACGCAGGTTTCCGTGGAGTAGCTGTGGAATCGCAACTCGGTGAAGCGGAAGTCTCGCCGCTTAAGACCAGAGAACCGGTTCGAAAGGGCCCTAACTTTTGATCCGACCGTTTGATCGCCATCAAATTTTTACAGGAGTTTCCGGACGCAGGTTTCCGTGGAGTAGATGTGGAATCGCAACTCGGTGAAGCGGAGGTCTCGCCGCTCCAGACCAGAGTACCGGTTCGAAAGAGCGATAACTTTTGATCCGGACTGTTTGATCGCCATCAAATTTTTACAGGAGTTTCCGGACGCAGGTTTTCGTGGAGTAGATGTGGAATAGCAACTCGGTGAAGCGGAGATCTCGCCGCTGCAGACCAGAGTACCGGTTCGAAAGGGCGATAACTTTTGATCCGACCGTTTGATCGCCATCAAATTTTACCAGGAGCTTCCGGAAGCAGGTTTCCGGGGAGTAGATGTGGAATCGCAACTCGGTGAAGCGGAGGTCTCGCCGCTCCAGACCAGAGTACCGGTTCGAAAGCGCGATAACTTTTGATCCGACTGTTTGATCGCCATCAAATTTTTACAGGAGTTTCCGGACGCAGGTTTTCGTGGAGTAGATGTGGAATAGCAACTCGGTGAAGCGGAGATCTCGCCGCTGCAGACCAGAGTACCGGTTCGAAAGGGCGATAACTTTTGATCCGACCGTTTGATCGCCATCAAATTTTAGCAGGAGCTTCCGGACGCAGGTTTCCGTGGAGTAGATGTGGAATCGCAACTCGGTGAAACGGACGTCTCGTCGCTCCAGACCAGAGAACCGGTTCGAAAGGGCCATAACTTTTGATCCGACCGTTTGATCGCCATCAAATTTTTACAGGAGTTTCCGGACGCAGGTTTCCGTGGAGTAGATGTGGAATCGCTTGTCGGTGAAGCGGAAGTCTCGTCGCTCCAGACCAGAGAATCGGTTCGAAAGGGCCCTAACTTTTGATCCGATCGTTTGATCGCCATCAAATTTTTACAGGAGTTTCCGGACGCAGGTTTCCGTGGAGTAGATGTGGAATCGCAACTCGGTGAAGCGGAGGTCTCGCCGCTCCAGACCAGAGTACCGGTTCGAAAGAGCGATAACTTTTGATCCGACTGTTTGATCGCCATCAAATTTTTACAGGGGTTTCCAGACGCAGGTTTCCGTGGAGTAGATGTGGAATCGCAACTCGGTGAAGCGGACGTCTCGTCGCTCCAGACCAGAGAACCGGTTCGAAAGGGCCATAACTTTTGATCCGACCGTTTGATCGCCATCAAATTTTTACAGGAGTTTCCGGAAGCAGGTTTCCGTGGAGTAGATGTGGAATCGCAACTCGGTGAAGCGGAGGTCTCGCCGCTCCAGACCAGAGTACCGGTTCGAAAGAGCGATAACTTTTGATCCGACTGTTTGATCGCCATCAAATTTTTACAGGGGTTTCCGGACGCAGGTTTCCGTGGAGTAGATGTGGAATCGCAACTCGGTGAAGCGGACGTCTCGTCGCTCCAGACCAGAGAACCGGTTCGAAAGGGCCATAACTTTTGATCCGACCGTTTGATCGCCATCAAATTTTTACAGGAGTTTCCGGACGCAGGTTTCCGTGGAGTAGATGTGGAATCGCAACTCGGTGAAGCGGACGTCTCGTCGCTCCAGACCAGAGAACCGGTTCGAAAGGGCCATAACTTTTGATCCGACCGTTTGATCGCCATCAAATTTTTACAGGAGTTTCCGGACGCAGGTTTCCGTGGAGTAGATGTGGAATCGCTTGTCGGTGAAGCGGAAGTCTCGTCGCTCCAGACCAGAGAATCGGTTCGAAAGGGCCCTAACTTTTGATCCGATCGTTTGATCGCCATCAAATTTTTACAGGAGTTTCCGGACGCAGGTTTCCGTGGAGTAGATGTGGAATCGCAACTCGGTGAAGCGGAGGTCTCGCCGCTCCAGACCAGAGTACCGGTTCGAAAGAGCGATAACTTTTGATCCGACTGTTTGATCGCCATCAAATTTTTACAGGAGTTTCCGGACGCAGGTTTCCGTGGAGTAGATGTGGAATCGCTTGTCGGTGAAGCGGAAGTCTCGTCGCTCCAGACCAGAGAACCGGTTCGAAAGGGCCATAACTTTTGATCCGACTGTTTGATCGCCATCAAATTTTTACAGGAGTTTCCGGACGCAGGTTTCCGTGGAGTAGATGTGGAATCGCAACTTCGGTGAAGCGGAAGTATCGTCGCTCCAGACCAGAGAACCAGTTCGAAAGGGCCCTAACTTTTGATCCGACCGTTTGATCGCCATCAAATTTTTACAGGAGTTTCCGGACGCAGGTTTCCGTGGAGTAGATGTGGAATCGCAACTCGGTGAAGCGGAGGTCTCGCCGCTCCAGACCAGAGTACCGGTTCGAAAGAGCAATAACTTTTGATCCGACTGTTTGATCGCCATCAAATTTTTACAGGAGTTTCCGGACGCAGGTTTTCGTGGAGTAGATGTGGAATAGCAACTCGGTGAAGCGGAGATCTCGCCGCTGCAGACCAGAGTACCGGTTCGAAAGGGCGATAACTTTTGATCCGACCGTTTGATCGCCATCAAATTTTAGCAGGAGCTTCCGGACGCAGGTTTCCGGGGAGTAGATGTGGAATCGCAACTCGGTGAAGCGGAGGTCTCGCCGCTCCAGACCAGAGTACCGGTTCGAAAGAGCGATAACTTTTGATCCGACTGTTTGATCGCCATCAAATTTTTACAGGAGTTTCCGGACGCAGGTTTTCGTGGAGTAGATGTGGAATAGCAACTCGGTGAAGCGGAGATCTCGCCGCTGCAGACCAGAGTACCGGTTCGAAAGGGCGATAACTTTTGATCCGACCGTTTGATCGCCATCAAATTTTAGCAGGAGCTTCCGGACGCAGGTTTCCGGGGAGTAGATGTGGAATCGCTTGTCGGTGAAGCGGAGATCTCGCCGCTGCAGACCAGAGTACCGGTTCGAAAGAGCGATAACTTTTGATCCGACTGTTTGATCGCCATCAAATTTTTACAGGAGTTTCCGGACGCAGGTTTCCGTGGAGTAGATGTGGAATCGCAACTCGGTGAAGCGGACGTCTCGTCGCTCCAGACCAGAGAACCGGTTCGAAAGGGCCATAACTTTTGATCCGACCGTTTGATCGCCATCAAATTTTTACAGGAGTTTCCGGACGCAGGTTTCCGTGGAGTAGATGTGGAATCGCTTGTCGGTGAAGCGGAAGTCTCGTCGCTCCAGACCAGAGAATCGGTTCGAAAGGGCCCTAACTTTTGATCCGATCGTTTGATCGCCATCAAATTTTTACAGGAGTTTCCGGACGCAGGTTTCCGTGGAGTAGCTGTGGAATCGCAACTCGGTGAAGCGGAAGTCTCGCCGCTTAAGACCAGAGAACCGGTTCGAAAGGGCCCTAACTTTTGATCCGACCGTTTGATCGCCATCAAATTTTTACAGGAGTTTCCGGACGCAGGTTTCCGTGGAGTAGATGTGGAATCGCAACTCGGTGAAGCGGAGGTCTCGCCGCTCCAGACCAGAGTACCGGTTCGAAAGAGCGATAACTTTTGATCCGACTGTTTGATCGCCATCAAATTTTTACAGGAGTTTCCGGACGCAGGTTTTCGTGGAGTAGATGTGGAATAGCAACTCGGTGAAGCGGAGATCTCGCCGCTGCAGACCAGAGTACCGGTTCGAAAGGGCGATAACTTTTGATCCGACCGTTTGATCGCCATCAAATTTTACCAGGAGCTTCCGGAAGCAGGTTTCCGGGGAGTAGATGTGGAATCGCAACTCGGTGAAGCGGAGGTCTCGCCGCTCCAGACCAGAGTACCGGTTCGAAAGCGCGATAACTTTTGATCCGACTGTTTGATCGCCATCAAATTTTTACAGGAGTTTCCGGACGCAGGTTTTCGTGGAGTAGATGTGGAATAGCAACTCGGTGAAGCGGAGATCTCGCCGCTGCAGACCAGAGTACCGGTTCGAAAGGGCGATAACTTTTGATCCGACCGTTTGATCGCCATCAAATTTTAGCAGGAGCTTCCGGACGCAGGTTTCCGGGGAGTAGATGTGGAATCGCTTGTCGGTGAAGCGGAGATCTCGCCGCTGCAGACCAGAGTACCGGTTCGAAAGAGCGATAACTTTTGATCCGACTGTTTGATCGCCATCAAATTTTTACAGGAGTTTCCGGACGCAGGTTTCCGTGGAGTAGATGTGGAATCGCAACTCGGTGAAGCGGAAGTATCGTCGCTCCAGACCAGAGAACCAGTTCGAAAGGGCCCTAACTTTTGATCCGACCGTTTGATCGCCATCAAATTTTTACGGGAGTTTCCGGACGCAGGTTTCCGTGGAGTAGATGTGGAATCGCTTGTCGGTGAAGCAGTAGTCTCGCCGCTGCAGACCAGAGAACCGGTTTGAAAGGGCCCTAACTTTTGATCCGACCGTTTGATCGCCATCAAATTTTTACAGGAGTTTCCGGACGCAGGTTTCCGTGGAGTAGATGTGGAATCGCTTGTCGGTGAAGCGGGAGTCTCGTCGCTCCAGACCATAGAACCGGTTCGAAAAGGCCATAACTTTTGATCCGACCGTTTGATCGCCATCAAATTTATACAGGAGTTTCCGGACGCAGGTTTTCGTGGAGTAGATGTGGAATCGCAACTCGATGAATCGGAGGTCTCGCCGCTGCAGGCAAGAGTACCGGTTCGAAAGGGCCACAACTTTTGATCCGACCATTTGATCGCCATCAAATTTTTACAGGAGTTTCTGGACGCAGGTTTCCGGGGAGTAGCTGTGGAATCGCTTGTCGGTGAAGCGGAAGTCTTCGCCGCTACAGACCAGAGAACCGGTTCGAAAGGGCCCTAACTTTTGATCCGACCGTTTGATCGCCATCAAATTTTTACAGGAGTTTCCGGACGCAGGTTTCCGTGGAGTAGATGTGGAATCGCAACTCGGTGAAGCGGAGGTCTCGCCGCTCCAGACCAGAGTACCGGTTCGAAAGAGCGATAACTTTTGATCCGACTGTTTGATCGCCATCAAATTTTTACAGGGGTTTCCAGACGCAGGTTTCCGTGGAGTAGATGTGGAATCGCAACTCGGTGAAGCGGACGTCTCGTCGCTCCAGACCAGAGAACCGGTTCGAAAGGTCCATAACTTTTGATCCGACCGTTTGATCGCCATCAAATTTTTACAGGAGTTTCCGGAAGCAGGTTTCCGTGGAGTAGATGTGGAATCGCAACTCGGTGAAGCGGAGGTCTCGCCGCTCCAGACCAGAGTACCGGTTCGAAAGAGCGATAACTTTTGATCCGACTGTTTGATCGCCATCAAATTTTTACAGGGGTTTCCGGACGCAGGTTTCCGTGGAGTAGATGTGGAATCGCAACTCGGTGAAGCGGACGTCTCGTCGCTCCAGACCAGAGAACCGGTTCGAAAGGGCCATAACTTTTGATCCGACCGTTTGATCGCCATCAAATTTTTACAGGAGTTTCCGGACGCAGGTTTCCGTGGAGTAGATGTGGAATCGCAACTCGGTGAAGCGGAGGTCTCGCCGCTCCAGACCAGAGTACCGGTTTGAAAGGTCGATAACTTTTGATCCGACCGTTTGATCGCCATAAAATTTTAACAGGAGTTTCCGGACGCAGGTTTCCGTGCAGTAGATATGGAATCGCTTGTCGGTGAAGCGGTCCAGACCAGAGAACCGGTTCGAATGGGCCATAACTTTTGATCCGACAGTTTGATCGCCATCAAATTTTTACAGGAGTTTCCGGACGCAGGTTTCCGTGGAGTAGATGTGGAATCGCTTGTCGGTGAAGCGGAAGTCTCGTCGCTCCAGACCAGAGAACCGGTTCGAAAGGGCCCTAACTTTTGATCCGACCGTTTGATCGCCATCAAATTTTTACAGGAGTTTCCGGACGCAGGTTTCCGTGGAGTAGATGTGGAATCGCAACTCGGTGAAGTGGAAGTCTCGTCGCTCCAGACCAGAGAACCGGTTCGAAAGGGCCCTAACTTTTGATCCGATCGTTTGATCGCCATCAAATTTTTACAGGAGTTTCCGGACGCAGGTTTCCGTGGAGTAGCTGTGGAATCGCTTGTCGGTGAAGCGGAAGTCTCGCCGCTTCAGACCAGAGAACCGGTTCGCAAGGCCCCTAACTTTTGATCCGACCGTTTGATCGCCATCAAATTTTTACAGGAGTTTCCGGACGGAGGTTTCCGTGGAGTAGATGTGGAATCGCTTTTCGGTGAAGCGGAAGTCTCGTCGCTCCAGACCATAGAACCGGTTCGAAAAAGCCATAACTTTTGATCCGACCGTTTGATCGCCATCAAATTTTTACAGGAGTTTCCGGACGCAGGTTTCCGTGGAGTAGATGTGGAATCGCAACTCGGTGAAGCGGAGGTCTCGCCGCTCCAGACCAGAGTACCGGTTCGAAAGAGCGATAACTTTTGATCCGACTGTTTGATCGCCATCGAATTTTTACAGGAGTTTCCGGACGCAGGTCTCCGTGGAGTAGATGTGGAATCGCAACTCGGTGAAGCGGAAGTCTCGCCGCTCCAGACCAGAGAACCGGTTCGAAAGGGCCATAACTTTTGATCCGACCGTTTGTCATCAAATTTTTACAGGAGTTTCCGGACGCAGGTTTCCGTGGAGTAGATGTGGAATCGCAACTCGGTGAAGCGGAGGTCTCGCCGCTCCAGACCAGAGTACCGGTTCGAAAGGGCCCTAACTTTTGATCCGACCGTTTGATCGCCATCAAATTTTTACAGGAGTTTCCGGACGCAGGTTTCCGTGGAGTAGATGTGGAATCGCAACTCGGTGAAGCGGAGGTCTCGCCGCTCCAGACCAGAGTACCGGTTCGAAAGAGCGATAACTTTTGATCCGACTGTTTGATCGCCATCGAATTTTTACAGGAGTTTCCGGACGCAGGTCTCCGTGGAGTAGATGTGGAATCGCAACTCGGTGAAGCGGAAGTCTCGCCGCTCCAGACCAGAGAACCGGTTCGAAAGGGCCATAACTTTTGATCCGACCGTTTGTCATCAAATTTTTACAGGAGTTTCCGGACGCAGGTTTCCGTGGAGTAGATGTGGAATCGCAACTCGGTGAAGCGGAGGTCTCGCCGCTCCAGACCAGAGTACCGGTTCGAAAGGGCCCTAACTTTTGATCCGACCGTTTGATCGCCATCAAATTTTAGCAGGAGCTTCCGGACGCAGGTTTCCGGGGAGTAGATGTGGAATCGCAACTCGGTGAAGCGGAGGTCTCGCCGCTCCAGACCAGAGTACCGGTTCGAAAGAGCGATAACTTTTGATCCGACTGTTTGATCGCCATCAAATTTTTACAGGAGTTTCCGGACGCAGGTTTTCGTGGAGTAGATGTGGAATAGCAACTCGGTGAAGCGGAGATCTCGCCGCTGCAGACCAGAGTACCGGTTCGAAAGGGCGATAACTTTTGATCCGACCGTTTGATCGCCATCAAATTTTAGCAGGAGCTTCCGGACGGAGGTTTCCGTGGAGTAGATGTGGAATCGCTTTTCGGTGAAGCGGAAGTCTCGTCGCTCCAGACCATAGAACCGGTTCGAAAAAGCCATAACTTTTGATCCGACCGTTTGATCGCCATCAAATTTTTACAGGAGTTTCCGGACGCAGGTTTCCGTGGAGTAGATGTGGAATCGCAACTCGGTGAAGCGGAGGTCTCGCCGCTCCAGACCAGAGTACCGGTTCGAAAGAGCGATAACTTTTGATCCGACTGTTTGATCGCCATCGAATTTTTACAGGAGTTTCCGGACGCAGGTCTCCGTGGAGTAGATGTGGAATCGCAACTCGGTGAAGCGGAAGTCTCGCCGCTCCAGACCAGAGAACCGGTTCGAAAGGGCCATAACTTTTGATCCGACCGTTTGTCATCAAATTTTTACAGGAGTTTCCGGACGCAGGTTTCCGTGGAGTAGATGTGGAATCGCAACTCGGTGAAGCGGAGGTCTCGCCGCTCCAGACCAGAGTACCGGTTCGAAAGGGCCCTAACTTTTGATCCGACCGTTTGATCGCCATCAAATTTTTACAGGAGTTTCCGGACGCAGGTTTCCGTGGAGTAGATGTGGAATCGCAACTCGGTGAAGCGGAGGTCTCGCCGCTCCAGACCAGAGTACCGGTTCGAAAGAGCGATAACTTTTGATCCGACTGTTTGATCGCCATCGAATTTTTACAGGAGTTTCCGGACGCAGGTCTCCGTGGAGTAGATGTGGAATCGCAACTCGGTGAAGCGGAAGTCTCGCCGCTCCAGACCAGAGAACCGGTTCGAAAGGGCCATAACTTTTGATCCGACCGTTTGTCATCAAATTTTTACAGGAGTTTCCGGACGCAGGTTTCCGTGGAGTAGATGTGGAATCGCAACTCGGTGAAGCGGAGGTCTCGCCGCTCCAGACCAGAGTACCGGTTCGAAAGGGCCCTAACTTTTGATCCGACCGTTTGATCGCCATCAAATTTTAGCAGGAGCTTCCGGACGCAGGTTTCCGGGGAGTAGATGTGGAATCGCAACTCGGTGAAGCGGAGGTCTCGCCGCTCCAGACCAGAGTACCGGTTCGAAAGAGCGATAACTTTTGATCCGACTGTTTGATCGCCATCAAATTTTTACAGGAGTTTCCGGACGCAGGTTTTCGTGGAGTAGATGTGGAATAGCAACTCGGTGAAGCGGAGATCTCGCCGCTGCAGACCAGAGTACCGGTTCGAAAGGGCGATAACTTTTGATCCGACCGTTTGATTGCCATCAAATTTTAGCAGGAGCTTCCGGACGCAGGTTTCCGGGGAGTAGATGTGGAATCGCTTGTCGGTGAAGCGGAGATCTCGCCGCTGCAGACCAGAGTACCGGTTCGAAAGAGCGATAACTTTTGATCCGACTGTTTGATCGCCATCAAATTTTTACAGGAGTTTCCGGACGCAGGTTTCCGTGGAGTAGATGTGGAATCGCAACTCGGTGAAGCGGACGTCTCGTCGCTCCAGACTAGAGAACCAGTTCGAAAGGGCCATAACTTTTGATCCGACCGTTTGATCGCCATCAAATTTTTACAGGAGTTTCCGGACGCAGGTTTCCGTGGAGTAGATGTGGAATCGCTTGTCGGTGAAGCGGAAGTCTCGTCGCTCCAGACCAGAGAATCGGTTCGAAAGGGCCCTAACTTTTGATCCGATCGTTTGATCGCCATCAAATTTTTACAGGAGTTTCCGGACGCAGGTTTCCGTGGAGTAGCTGTGGAATCGCTTGTCGGTGAAGCGGAAGTCTCGCCGCTTCAGACCAGAGAACCGGTTCGAAAGGGCCCTAACTTTTGATCCGACCGTTTGATCGCCATCAAATTTTTACAGGAGTTTCCGGACGCAGGTTTCCGTGGAGTAGATGTGGAATCGCAACTCGGTGAAGCGGAGGTCTCGCCGCTCCAGACCAGAGTACCGGTTCGAAAGGGCCCTAACTTTTGATCCGACCGTTTGATCGCCATCAAATTTTAGCAGGAGCTTCCGGACGCAGGTTTCCGGGGAGTAGATGTGGAATCGCAACTCGGTGAAGCGGAGGTCTCGCCGCTCCAGACCAGAGTACCGGTTCGAAAGAGCGATAACTTTTGATCCGACTGTTTGATCGCCATCAAATTTTTACAGGAGTTTCCGGACGCAGGTTTTCGTGGAGTAGATGTGGAATAGCAACTCGGTGAAGCGGAGATCTCGCCGCTGCAGACCAGAGTACCGGTTCGAAAGGGCCCTAACTTTTGATCCGACCGTTTGATCGCCATCAAATTTTAGCAGGAGTTTCCGGACGCAGGTTTCCGTGGAGTAGATGTGGAATCGCAACTCGGTGAAGCGGACGTCTCGTCGCTCCAGACCAGAGTACCGGTTCGAAAGCGCGATAACTTTTGATCCGACTGTTTGATCGCCATCAAATTTTTACAGGAGTTTCCGGACGCAGGTTTCCGTGGAGTAGATGTGGAATCGCAACTCGGTGAAGCGGACGTCTCGTCGCTCCAGACCAGAGAACCGGTTCGAAAGGGCCATAACTTTTGATCCGACCGTTTGATCGCCATCAAATTTTTACAGGAGTTTCCGGACGCAGGTTTCCGTGGAGTAGATGTGGAATCTCTTGTCGGTGAAGCGGAAGTCTCGTCGCTCCAGACCAGAGAATCGGTTCGAAAGGGCCCTAACTTTTGATCCGATCGTTTGATCGCCATCAAAGTTTTACAGGAGTTTCCGGACGCAGGTTTCCGTGGAGTAGCTGTGGAATCGCTTGTCGGTGAAGCGGAAGTCTCGCCGCTTCAGACCAGAGAACCGGTTCGAAAGGGCCCTAACTTTTGATCCGACCGTTTGATCGCCATCAAATTTTTACAGGAGTTTCCGGACGCAGGTTTCCGTGGAGTAGATGTGGAATCGCAACTCGGTGAAGCGGAGGTCTCGCCGCTCCAGACCAGAGTACCGGTTCGAAAGAGCGATAACTTTTGATCCGACTGTTTGATCGCCATCAAATTTTTACAGGAGTTTCCGGACGCAGGTTTTCGTGGAGTAGATGTGGAATAGCAACTCGGTGAAGCGGAGATCTCGCCGCTGCAGACCAGAGTACCGGTTCGAAAGGGCGATAACTTTTGATCCGACCGTTTGATCGCCATCAAATTTTACCAGGAGCTTCCGGAAGCAGGTTTCCGGGGAGTAGATGTGGAATCGCAACTCGGTGAAGCGGAGGTCTCGCCGCTCCAGACCAGAGTACCGGTTCGAAAGCGCGATAACTTTTGATCCGACTGTTTGATCGCCATCAAATTTTTACAGGAGTTTCCGGACGCAGGTTTTCGTGGAGTAGATGTGGAATAGCAACTCGGTGAAGCGGAGATCTCGCCGCTGCAGACCAGAGTACCGGTTCGAAAGGGCGATAACTTTTGATCCGACCGTTTGATCGCCATCAAATTTTAGCAGGAGCTTCCGGACGCAGGTTTCCGGGGAGTAGATGTGGAATCGCTTGTCGGTGAAGCGGAGATCTCGCCGCTGCAGACCAGAGTACCGGTTCGAAAGAGCGATAACTTTTGATCCGACTGTTTGATCGCCATCAAATTTTTACAGGAGTTTCCGGACGCAGGTTTCCGTGGAGTAGATGTGGAATCGCAACTCGGTGAAGCGGAAGTATCGTCGCTCCAGACCAGAGAACCAGTTCCAAAGGGCCCTAACTTTTGATCCGACCGTTTGATCGCCATCAAATTTTTACGGGAGTTTCCGGACGCAGGTTTCCGTGGAGTAGATGTGGAATCGCTTGTCGGTGAAGCAGTAGTCTCGCCGCTGCAGACCAGAGAACCGGTTTGAAAGGGCCCTAACTTTTGATCCGACCGTTTGATCGCCATCAAATTTTTACAGGAGTTTCCGGACGCAGGTTTCCGTGGAGTAGATGTGGAATCGCTTGTCGGTGAAGCGGGAGTCTCGTCGCTCCAGACCATAGAACCGGTTCGAAAAGGCCATAACTTTTGATCCGACCGTTTGATCGCCATCAAATTTATACAGGAGTTTCCGGACGCAGGTTTTCGTGGAGTAGATGTGGAATCGCAACTCGATGAATCGGAGGTCTCGCCGCTGCAGGCAAGAGTACCGGTTCGAAAGGGCCACAACTTTTGATCCGACCATTTGATCGCCATCAAATTTTTACAGGAGTTTCTGGACGCAGGTTTCCGGGGAGTAGCTGTGGAATCGCTTGTCGGTGAAGCGGAAGTCTCGTCGCTACAGACCAGAGAACCGGTTCGAAAGGGCCCTAACTTTTGATCCGACCGTTTGATCGCCATCAAATTTATACAGGAGTTTCCGGACGCAGGTTTTCGTGGAGTAGATGTGGAATCGCAACTCGATGAATCGGAGGTCTCGCCGCTGCAGGCAAGAGTACCGGTTCGAAAGGGCCACAACTTTTGATCCGACCGTTTGATCGCCATCAAATTTTTACAGGAGTTTCCGGACGCAGGTTTCCGGGGAGTAGCTGTGGAATCGCTTGTCGGTGAAGCGGAAGTCTCGCCGCTACAGACCAGAGAACCGGTTCGAAAGGGCCCTAACTTTTGATCCGACCGTTTGATCGCCATCAAATTTTTACAGGAGTTTCCGGACGCAGGTTTCCGTGGAGTAGATGTGGAATCGCTTGTCGGTGAAGCGGAAGTCTCGTCGCTCCAGACCAGAGAATCGGTTCGAAAGGGCCCTAACTTTTGATCCGATCGTTTGATCGCCATCAAATTTTTACAGGAGTTTCCGGACGCAGGTTTCCGTGGAGTAGCTGTGGAATCGCTTGTCGGTGAAGCGGAAGTCTCGCCGCTTCAGACCAGAGAACCGGTTCGAAAGGGCCCTAACTTTTGATCCGACCGTTTGATCGCCATCAAATTTTTACAGGAGTTTCCGGACGCAGGTTTCCGTGGAGTAGATGTGGAATCGCAACTCGGTGAAGCGGAGGTCTCGCCGCTCCAGACCAGAGTACCGGTTCGAAAGAGCGATAACTTTTGATCCGACTGTTTGATCGCCATCAAATTTTTACAGGAGTTTCCGGACGCAGGTTTTCGTGCAGTAGATGTGGAATAGCAACTCGGTGAAGCGGAGATCTTGCCGCTGCAGACCAGAGTACCGGTTCGAAAGGGCGATAACTTTTGATCCGACCGTTTGATCGCCATCAAATTTTAGCAGGAGCTTCCGGAAGCAGGTTTCCGGGGAGTATATGTGGAATCGCAACTCGGTGAAGCGGAGGTCTCGCCGCTCCAGACCAGAGTACCGGTTCGAAAGCGCGATAACTTTTGATCCGACTGTTTGATCGCCATCAAATTTTTACAGGAGTTTCCGGACGCAGGTTTTCGTGGAGTACATGTGGAATAGCAACTCAGTGAAGCGGAGATCTCGCCGCTGCAGACCAGAGTACCGGTTCGAAAGGGCGATAACTTTTGATCCGACCGTTTGATCGCCATCAAATTTTAGCAGGAGCTTCCGGACGCAGGTTTCCGGGGAGTAGATGTGGAATCGCTTGTCGGTGAAGCGGAGATCTCGCCGCTGCAGACCAGAGTACCGGTTCGAAAGAGCGATAACTTTTGATCCGACTGTTTGATCGCCATCAAATTTTTACAGGAGTTTCCGGACGCAGGTTTCCGTGGAGTAGATGTGGAATCGCAACTCGGTGAAGCGGAAGTATCGTCGCTCCAGACCAGAGAACCAGTTCCAAAGGGCCCTAACTTTTGATCCGACCGTTTGATCGCCATCAAATTTTTACAGGAGTTTCCGGACGCAGGTTTCCGTGGAGTAGATGTGGAATCGCTTGTCGGTGAAGCAGTAGTCTCGCCGCTGCAGACCAGAGAACCGGTTCGAAAGGGCGATAACTTTTGATCCGACCGTTTGATCGCCATCAAATGTTTACAGGAGTTTCCGGACGCAGGTTTCCGTGGAGTAGATGTGGAATCGCAACTCGGTGAAGTGGAGGTCTCGCCGCTCCAGATCAGAGTACCGGTTCGAAAGAGCGATAACTTTTGATCCGACTGTTTGATCGCCATCAAATTTTTACAGGAGTTTCCGGACGCAGGTCTCCGTGGAGTAGATGTGGAATCGCAACTCGGTGAAGCGGACGTCTCGCCGCTCCAGACCAGAGAACCGGTTCGAAAGGGCCATAACTTTTGATCCGACCGTTTGATCGCCATCAAATTTTTACAGGAGTTTCCGGACGCAGGTTTCCGTGGAGTAGATGTGGAATCGCTTGTCGGTGAAGCGGAAGTCTCGTCGCTCCAGACCAGAGAACCGGTTCGAAAGGGCCCTAACTTTTGATCCGACCGTTTGATCGCCATCAAATTTTTACAGGAGTTTCCGGACGCAGGTTTTCGTGGAGTAAATGTGGAATCGCAACTCGGTGAAGCGGAGGTCTCGGCGCTCCAGACCAGAGTACCGGTTCGAAAGGGCCATAACTTTTGATCCGACCGTTTGATCGCCATCAAATTTTTACAGGAGTTTCCGGACGAAGGTTTCCGTGGAGTAGATGTGGATTAGCAACTCGGTGAAGCGGAGGTCTCGCCGCTGCAGACCAGAGTACCGGTTCGAAAGGGCGATAACTTTTGATCCGACCGTTTGATCGCCATCAAATTTTAGTAGGAGCTTCCGGACGCAGGTTTCCGGGGAGTAGATGTGGAATCGCTTGTTGGTGAAGCGGAAGTCTCGTCGCTCCAGACCAGAGTACCGGTTCGAAAGAGCCCTAACTTTTGATCCGACCGTTTGATCGCCATCAAATTTTTACAGGAGTTTCCGGACGCAGGTTTCCGTGGAGTAGATGTGGAATCGCAACTCGGTGAAGCGGAGGTCTCGCCGCTCCAGACCAGAGTACCGGTTCGAAAGAGCGATAACTTTTGATCCGACTGTTTGATCGCCATCAAATTTTTACAGGAGTTTCCGGACGCAGGTTTCCGTGGAGTAGATGTGGAATCGCAACTCGGTGAAGCGGAAGTATCGTCGCTCCAGACCAGAGAACCAGTTCGAAAGGGCCCTAACTTTTGATCCGACCGTTTGATCGCCATCAAATTTTTACAGGAGTTTCCGGACGCAGGTTTCCGTGGAGTAGATGTGGAATCGCTTGTCGGTGAAGCAGTAGTCTCGCCGCTGCAGACCAGAGAACCGGTTTGAAAGGGCCCTAACTTTTGATCCGATCGTTTAATCGCCATCAAATTTTTACAGGAGTTTCCGGACGCAGGTTTCCGTGGAGTAGCTGTGGAATCGCTTGTCGGTGAAGCGGAAGTCTCGCCGCTCCAGACCAGAGTACCGGTTCGAAAGAGCGATAACTTTTGATCCGACTGTTTGATCGCCATCAAATTTTTACAGGAGTTTCCGGACGCAGGTTTTCGTGGAGTAGATGTGGAATAGCAACTCGGTGAAGCAGAGATCTCGCCGCTGCAGACCAGAGTACCGGTTCGAAAGGGCGATAACTTTTGATCCGACCGTTTGATCGCCATCAAATGTTTACAGGAGTTTCCGGACGCAGGTTTCCGTGGAGTAGATGTGGAATCGCAACTCGGTGAAGTGGAGGTCTCGCCGCTCCAGATCAGAGTACCGGTTCGAAAGAGCGATAACTTTTGATCCGACTGTTTGATCGCCATCAAATTTTTACAGGAGTTTCCGGACGCAGGTCTCCGTGGAGTAGATGTGGAATCGCAACTCGGTGAAGCGGACGTCTCGCCGCTCCAGACCAGAGAACCGGTTCGAAAGGGCCATAACTTTTGATCCGACCGTTTGATCGCCATCAAATTTTTACAGGAGTTTCCGGACGCAGGTTTCCGTGGAGTAGATGTGGAATCGCTTGTCGGTGAAGCGGAAGTCTCGTCGCTCCAGACCAGAGAACCGGTTCGAAAGGGCCCTAACTTTTGATCCGACCGTTTGATCGCCATCAAATTTTTACAGGAGTTTCCGGACGCAGGTTTTCGTGGAGTAAATGTGGAATCGCAACTCGGTGAAGCGGAGGTCTCGGCGCTCCAGACCAGAGTACCGGTTCGAAAGGGCCATAACTTTTGATCCGACCGTTTGATCGCCATCAAATTTTTACAGGAGTTTCCGGACGAAGGTTTCCGTGGAGTAGATGTGGATTAGCAACTCGGTGAAGCGGAGGTCTCGCCGCTGCAGACCAGAGTACCGGTTCGAAAGGGCGATAACTTTTGATCCGACCGTTTGATCGCCATCAAATTTTAGTAGGAGCTTCCGGACGCAGGTTTCCGGGGAGTAGATGTGGAATCGCTTGTTGGTGAAGCGGAAGTCTCGTCGCTCCAGACCAGAGTACCGGTTCGAAAGAGCCCTAACTTTTGATCCGACCGTTTGATCGCCATCAAATTTTTACAGGAGTTTCCGGACGCAGGTTTCCGTGGAGTAGATGTGGAATCGCAACTCGGTGAAGCGGAGGTCTCGCCGCTCCAGACCAGAGTACCGGTTCGAAAGAGCGATAACTTTTGATCCGACTGTTTGATCGCCATCAAATTTTTACAGGAGTTTCCGGACGCAGGTTTCCGTGGAGTAGATGTGGAATCGCAACTCGGTGAAGCGGAAGTATCGTCGCTCCAGACCAGAGAACCAGTTCGAAAGGGCCCTAACTTTTGATCCGACCGTTTGATCGCCATCAAATTTTTACAGGAGTTTCCGGACGCAGGTTTCCGTGGAGTAGATGTGGAATCGCTTGTCGGTGAAGCAGTAGTCTCGCCGCTGCAGACCAGAGAACCGGTTTGAAAGGGCCCTAACTTTTGATCCGATCGTTTGATCGCCATCAAATTTTTACAGGAGTTTCCGGACGCAGGTTTCCGTGGAGTAGCTGTGGAATCGCTTGTCGGTGAAGCGGAAGTCTCGCCGCTTCAGACCAGAGAACCGGTTCGCAAGGGCCCTAACTTTTGATCCGACCGTTTGATCGCCATCAAATTTTTACAGGAGTTTCCGGACGGAGGTTTCCGTGGAGTAGATGTGGAATCGCTTTTCGGTGAAGCGGAAGTCTCGTCGCTCCAGACCATAGAACCGGTTCGAAAAAGCCATAACTTTTGATCCGACCGTTTGATCGCCATCAAATTTTTACAGGAGTTTCCGGACGCAGGTTTCCGTGGAGTAGATGTGGAATCGCAACTCGGTGAAGCGGAGGTCTCGCCGCTCCAGACCAGAGTACCGGTTCGAAAGAGCGATAACTTTTGATCCGACTGTTTGATCGCCATCGAATTTTTACAGGAGTTTCTGGACGCAGGTCTCCGTGGAGTAGATGTGGAATCGCAACTCGGTGAAGCGGAAGTCTCGCCGCTCCAGACCAGAGAACCGGTTCGAAAGGGCCATAACTTTTGATCCGACCGTTTGTCATCAAATTTTTACAGGAGTTTCCGGACGCAGGTTTCCGTGGAGTAGATGTGGAATCGCAACTCGGTGAAGCGGAGGTCTCGCCGCTCCAGACCAGAGTACCGGTTCGAAAGGGCCCTAACTTTTGATCCGACCGTTTGATCGCCATCAAATTTTAGCAGGAGCTTCCGGACGCAGGTTTCCGGGGAGTAGATGTGGAATCGCAACTCGGTGAAGCGGAGGTCTCGCCGCTCCAGACCAGAGTACCGGTTCGAAAGAGCGATAACTTTTGATCCGACTGTTTGATCGCCATCAAATTTTTACAGGAGTTTCCGGACGCAGGTTTTCGTGGAGTAGATGTGGAATAGCAACTCGGTGAAGCGGAGATCTCGCCGCTGCAGACCAGAGTACCGGTTCGAAAGGGCGATAACTTTTGATCCGACCGTTTGATCGCCATCAAATTTAAGCAGGAGCTTCCGGACGCAGGTTTCCGGGGAGTAGATGTGGAATCGCTTGTCGGTGAAGCGGAGCTCTCGCCGCTGCAGACCAGAGTACCGGTTCGAAAGAGCGATAACTTTTGATCCGACTGTTTGATCGCCATCGAATTTTTACAGGAGTTTCTGGACGCAGGTCTCCGTGGAGTAGATGTGGAATCGCAACTCGGTGAAGCGGAAGTCTCGCCGCTCCAGACCAGAGAACCGGTTCGAAAGGGCCATAACTTTTGATCCGACCGTTTGTCATCAAATTTTTACAGGAGTTTCCGGACGCAGGTTTCCGTGGAGTAGATGTGGAATCGCAACTCGGTGAAGCGGAGGTCTCGCCGCTCCAGACCAGAGTACCGGTTCGAAAGGGCCCTAACTTTTGATCCGACCGTTTGATCGCCATCAAATTTTAGCAGGAGCTTCCGGACGCAGGTTTCCGGGGAGTAGATGTGGAATCGCAACTCGGTGAAGCGGAGGTCTCGCCGCTCCAGACCAGAGTACCGGTTCGAAAGAGCGATAACTTTTGATCCGACTGTTTGATCGCCATCAAATTTTTACAGGAGTTTCCGGACGCAGGTTTTCGTGGAGTAGATGTGGAATAGCAACTCGGTGAAGCGGAGATCTCGCCGCTGCAGACCAGAGTACCGGTTCGAAAGGGCGATAACTTTTGATCCGACCGTTTGATCGCCATCAAATTTTAGCAGGAGCTTCCGGACGCAGGTTTCCGGGGAGTAGATGTGGAATCGCTTGTCGGTGAAGCGGAGATCTCGCCGCTGCAGACCAGAGTACCGGTTCGAAAGAGCGATAACTTTTGATCCGACTGTTTGATCGCCATCAAATTTTTACAGGCGTTTCCGTACGCAGGTTTCCGTGGAGTAGATGTGGAATCGCAACTCGGTGAAGCGGACATCTCGTCGCTCCAGACCAGAGAACCGGTTCGAAAGGGCCATAACTTTTGATCCGACCGTTTGATCGCCATCAAATTTTTACAGGAGTTTCCGGACGCAGGTTTCCGTGGAGTAGATGTGGAATCGCTTGTCGGTGAAGCGGAAGTCTCGTCGCTCCAGACCAGAGAATCGGTTCGAAAGGGCCCTAACTTTTGATCCGATCGTTTGATCGCCATCAAATTTTTACAGGAGTTTCCGGACGCAGGTTTCCGTGGAGTAGCTGTGGAATCGCTTGTCGGTGAAGCGGAAGTCTCGCCGCTTCAGACCAGAGAACCGGTTCGAAAGGGCCCTAACTTTTGATCCGACCGTTTGATCGCCATCAAATTTTTACAGGAGTTTCCGGACGCAGGTTTCCGTGGAGTAGATGTGGAATCGCAACTCGGTGAAGCGGAGGTCTCGCCGCTCCAGACCAGAGTACCGGTTCGAAAGAGCGATAACTTTTGATCCGACTGTTTGATCGCCATCAAATTTTTACAGGAGTTTCCGGACGCAGGTTTTCGTGGAGTAGATGTGGAATAGCAACTCGGTGAAGCGGAGATCTTGCCGCTGCAGACCAGAGTACCGGTTCGAAAGGGCGATAACTTTTGATCCGACCGTTTGATCGCCATCAAATTTTAGCAGGAGCTTCCGGAAGCAGGTTTCCGGGGAGTAGATGTGGAATCGCAACTCGGTGAAGCGGAGGTCTCGCCGCTCCAGACCAGAGTACCGGTTCGAAAACGCGATAACTTTTGATCCGACTGTTTGATCGCCATCAAATTTTTACAGGAGTTTCCGGACGCAGGTTTTCGTGGAGTAGATGTGGAATAGCAACTCGGTGAAGCGGAGATCTCGCCGCTGCAGACCAGAGTACCGGTTCGAAAGGGCGATAACTTTTGATCCGACCGTTTGATCGCCATCAAATTTTAGCAGGAGCTTCCGGACGCAGGTTTCCGGGGAGTAGATGTGGAATCGCTTGTCGGTGAAGCGGAGATCTCGCCGCTGCAGACCAGAGTACCGGTTCGAAAGAGCGATAACTTTTGATCCGACTGTTTGATCGCCATCAAATTTTTACAGGAGTTTCCGGACGCAGGTTTCCGTGGAGTAGATGTGGAATCGCTTGTCGGTGAAGCGGGAGTCTCGTCGCTCCAGACCATAGAACCGGTTCGAAAAGGCCATAACTTTTGATCCGACCGTTTGATCGCCATCAAATTTATACAGGAGTTTCCGGACGCAGGTTTTCGTGGAGTAGATGTGGAATCGCAACTCGATGAATCGGAGGTCTCGCCGCTGCAGGCAAGAGTACCGGTTCGAAAGGGCCACAACTTTTGATCCGACCGTTTGATCGCCATCAAATTTTTACAGGAGTTTCCGGACGCAGGTTTCCGGGGAGTAGCTGTGGAATCGCTTGTCGGTGAAGCGGAAGTCTCGCCGCTACAGACCAGAGAACCGGTTCGAAAGGGCCCTAACTTTTGATCCGACCGTTTGATCGCCATCAAATTTTTACAGGAGTTTCCGGACGCAGGTTTCCGTGGAGTAGATGTGGAATCGCAACTCGGTGAAGCGGAGGTCTCGCCGCTCCAGACCAGAGTACCGGTTCGAAAGAGCGATAACTTTTGATCCGACTGTTTGATCGCCATCAAATTTTTACAGGGGTTTCCGGACGCAGGTTTCCGTGGAGTAGATGTGGAATCGCAACTCGGTGAAGCGGACGTCTCGTCGCTCCAGACCAGAGAACCGGTTCGAAAGGGCCATAACTTTTGATCCGACCGTTTGATCGCCATCAAATTTTTACAGGAGTTTCCGGAAGCAGGTTTCCGTGGAGTAGATGTGGAATCGCAACTCGGTGAAGCGGAGGTCTCGCCGCTCCAGACCAGAGTACCGGTTCGAAAGAGCGATAACTTTTGATCCGACTGTTTGATCGCCATCAAATTTTTACAGGGGTTTCCGGACGCAGGTTTCCGTGGAGTAGATGTGGAATCGCAACTCGGTGAAGCGGACGTCTCGTCGCTCCAGACCAGAGAACCGGTTCGAAAGGGCCATAACTTTTGATCCGACCGTTTGATCGCCATCAAATTTTTACAGGAGTTTCCGGACGCAGGTTTCCGTGGAGTAGATGTGGAATCGCAACTCGGTGAAGCGGAGGTCTCGCCGCTCCAGACCAGAGTACCGGTTCGAAAGGTCGATAACTTTTGATCCGACCGTTTGATCGCCATAAAATTTTAACAGGAGTTTCCGGACGCAGGTTTCCGTGAAGTAGATATGGAATCGCTTGTCGGTGAAGCGGTCCAGACCAGAGAACCGGTTCGAATGGGCCATAACTTTTGATCCGACAGTTTGATCGCCATCAAATTTTTACAGGAGTTTCCGGACGCAGGTTTCCGTGGAGTAGATGTGGAATCGCTTGTCGGTGAAGCGGAAGTCTCGTCGCTCCAGACCAGAGAACCGGTTCGAAAGGGCCCTAACTTTTGATCCGATCGTTTGATCGCCATCAAATTTTTACAGGAGTTTCCGGACGCAGGTTTCCGTGGAGTAGCTGTGGAATCGCTTGTCGGTGAAGCGGAAGTCTCGCCGCTTCAGACCAGAGAACCGGTTCGCAAGGGCCCTAACTTTTGATCCGACCGTTTGATCGCCATCAAATTTTTACAGGAGTTTCCGGACGGAGGTTTCCGTGGAGTAGATGTGGAATCGCTTTTCGGTGAAGCGGAAGTCTCGTCGCTCCAGACCATAGAACCGGTTCGAAAAAGCCATAACTTTTGATCCGACCGTTTGATCGCCATCAAATTTTTACAGGAGTTTCCGGACGCAGGTTTCCGTGGAGTAGATGTGGAATCGCAACTCGGTGAAGCGGAGGTCTCGCCGCTCCAGACCAGAGTACCGGTTCGAAAGAGCGATAACTTTTGATCCGACTGTTTGATCGCCATCGAATTTTTACAGGAGTTTCCGGACGCAGGTCTCCGTGGAGTAGATGTGGAATCGCAACTCGGTGAAGCGGAAGTCTCGCCGCTCCAGACCAGAGAACCGGTTCGAAAGGGCCATAACTTTTGATCCGACCGTTTGTCATCAAATTTTTACAGGAGTTTCCGGACGCAGGTTTCCGTGGAGTAGATGTGGAATCGCAACTCGGTGAAGCGGAGGTCTCGCCGCTCCAGACCAGAGTACCGGTTCGAAAGGGCCCTAACTTTTGATCCGACCGTTTGATCGCCATCAAATTTTTACAGGAGTTTCCGGACGCAGGTTTCCGTGGAGTAGATGTGGAATCGCAACTCGGTGAAGCGGAGGTCTCGCCGCTCCAGACCAGAGTACCGGTTCGAAAGAGCGATAACTTTTGATCCGACTGTTTGATCGCCATCGAATTTTTACAGGAGTTTCCGGACGCAGGTCTCCGTGGAGTAGATGTGGAATCGCAACTCGGTGAAGCGGAAGTCTCGCCGCTCCAGACCAGAGAACCGGTTCGAAAGGGCCATAACTTTTGATCCGACCGTTTGTCATCAAATTTTTACAGGAGTTTCCGGACGCAGGTTTCCGTGGAGTAGATGTGGAATCGCAACTCGGTGAAGCGGAGGTCTCGCCGCTCCAGACCAGAGTACCGGTTCGAAAGGGCCCTAACTTTTGATCCGACCGTTTGATCGCCATCAAATTTTAGCAGGAGCTTCCGGACGCAGGTTTCCGGGGAGTAGATGTGGAATCGCAACTCGGTGAAGCGGAGGTCTCGCCGCTCCAGACCAGAGTACCGGTTCGAAAGAGCGATAACTTTTGATCCGACTGTTTGATCGCCATCAAATTTTTACAGGAGTTTCCGGACGCAGGTTTTCGTGGAGTAGATGTGGAATAGCAACTCGGTGAAGCGGAGATCTCGCCGCTGCAGACCAGAGTACCGGTTCGAAAGGGCGATAACTTTTGATCCGACCGTTTGATCGCCATCAAATGTTTACAGGAGTTTCCGGATGCAGGTTTCCGTGGAGTAGATGTGGAATCGCAACTCGGTGAAGTGGAGGTCTCGCCGCTCCAGATCAGAGTACCGGTTCGAAAGAGCGATAACTTTTGATCCGACTGTTTGATCGCCATCAAATTTTTACAGGAGTTTCCGGACGCAGGTCTCCGTGGAGTAGATGTGGAATCGCAACTCGGTGAAGCGGACGTCTCGCCGCTCCAGACCAGAGAACCGGTTCGAAAGGGCCATAACTTTTGATCCGACCGTTTGATCGCCATCAAATTTTTACAGGAGTTTCCGGACGCAGGTTTCCGTGGAGTAGATGTGGAATCGCTTGTCGGTGAAGCGGAAGTCTCGTCGCTCCAGACCAGAGAACCGGTTCGAAAGGGCCCTAACTTTTGATCCGACCGTTTGATCGCCATCAAATTTTTACAGGAGTTTCCGGACGCAGGTTTTCGTGGAGTAAATGTGGAATCGCAACTCGGTGAAGCGGAGGTCTCGGCGCTCCAGACCAGAGTACCGGTTCGAAAGGGCCATAACTTTTGATCCGACCGTTTGATCGCCATCAAATTTTTACAGGAGTTTCCGGACGAAGGTTTCCGTGGAGTAGATGTGGATTAGCAACTCGGTGAAGCGGAGGTCTCGCCGCTGCAGACCAGAGTACCGGTTCGAAAGGGCGATAACTTTTGATCCGACCGTTTGATCGCCATCAAATTTTAGTAGGAGCTTCCGGACGCAGGTTTCCGGGGAGTAGATGTGGAATCGCTTGTTGGTGAAGCGGAAGTCTCGTCGCTCCAGACCAGAGTACCGGTTCGAAAGAGCCCTAACTTTTGATCCGACCGTTTGATCGCCATCAAATTTTTACAGGAGTTTCCGGACGCAGGTTTCCGTGGAGTAGATGTGGAATCGCAACTCGGTGAAGCGGAGGTCTCGCCGCTCCAGACCAGAGTACCGGTTCGAAAGAGCGATAACTTTTGATCCGACTGTTTGATCGCCATCAAATTTTTACAGGAGTTTCCGGACGCAGGTTTCCGTGGAGTAGATGTGGAATCGCAACTCGGTGAAGCGGAAGTATCGTCGCTCCAGACCAGAGAACCAGTTCGAAAGGGCCCTAACTTTTGATCCGACCGTTTGATCGCCATCAAATTTTTACAGGAGTTTCCGGACGCAGGTTTCCGTGGAGTAGATGTGGAATCGCTTGTCGGTGAAGCAGAAGTCTCGCCGCTGCAGACCAGAGAACCGGTTTGAAAGGGCCCTAACTTTTGATCCGACCGTTTGATCGCCATCAAATTTTTACAGGAGTTTCCGGACGCAGGTTTCCGTGGAGTAGATGTGGAATCGCTTGTCGGTGAAGCGGGAGTCTCGTCGCTCCAGACCATAGAACCGGTTCGAAAAGGCCATAACTTTTGATCCGACCGTTTGATCGCCATCAAATTTATACAGGAGTTTCCGGACGCAGGTTTTCGTGGAGTAGATGTGGAATCGCAACTCGATGAATCGGAGGTCTCGCCGCTGCAGGCAAGAGTACCGGTTCGAAAGGGCCACAACTTTTGATCCGACCGTTTGATCGCCATCAAATTTTTACAGGAGTTTCCGGACGCAGGTTTCCGGGGAGTAGCTGTGGAATCGCTTGTCGGTGAAGCGGAAGTCTCGCCGCTACAGACCAGAGAACCGGTTCGAAAGGGCCCTAACTTTTGATCCGACCGTTTGATCGCCATCAAATTTTTACAGGAGTTTCCGGACGCAGGTTTCCGTGGAGTAGATGTGGAATCGCAACTCGGTGAAGCGGAGGTCTCGCCGCTCCAGACCAGAGTACCGGTTCGAAAGAGCGATAACTTTTGATCCGACTGTTTGATCGCCATCAAATTTTTACAGGGGTTTCCGGACGCAGGTTTCCGTGGAGTAGATGTGGAATCGCAACTCGGTGAAGCGGACGTCTCGTCGCTCCAGACCAGAGAACCGGTTCGAAAGGGCCATAACTTTTGATCCGACCGTTTGATCGCCATCAAATTTTTACAGGAGTTTCCGGAAGCAGGTTTCCGTGGAGTAGATGTGGAATCGCAACTCGGTGAAGCGGAGGTCTCGCCGCTCCAGACCAGAGTACCGGTTCGAAAGAGCGATAACTTTTGATCCGACTGTTTGATCGCCATCAAATTTTTACAGGGGTTTCCGGACGCAGGTTTCCGTGGAGTAGATGTGGAATCGCAACTCGGTGAAGCGGACGTCTCGTCGCTCCAGACCAGAGAACCGGTTCGAAAGGGCCATAACTTTTGATCCGACCGTTTGATCGCCATCAAATTTTTACAGGAGTTTCCGGACGCAGGTTTCCGTGGAGTAGATGTGGAATCGCAACTCGGTGAAGCGGAGGTCTCGCCGCTCCAGACCAGAGTACCGGTTCGAAAGGTCGATAACTTTTGATCCGACCGTTTGATCGCCATAAAATTTTAACAGGAGTTTCCGGACGCAGGTTTCCGTGAAGTAGATATGGAATCGCTTGTCGGTGAAGCGGTCCAGACCAGAGAACCGGTTCGAATGGGCCATAACTTTTGATCCGACAGTTTGATCGCCATCAAATTTTTACAGGAGTTTCCGGACGCAGGTTTCCGTGGAGTAGATGTGGAATCGCTTGTCGGTGAAGCGGAAGTCTCGTCGCTCCAGACCAGAGAACCGGTTCGAAAGGGCCCTAACTTTTGATCCGACCGTTTGATCGCCATCAAATTTTTACAGGAGTTTCCGGACGCAGGTTTCCGTGGAGTAGATGTGGAATCGCAACTCGGTGAAGCGGAAGTCTCGCCGCTCCAGACCAGAGAACCGGTTCGAAAGGGCCATAACTTTTGATCCGACTGTTTGATCGCCATCAAATTTTTACAGGAGTTTCCGGACGCAGGTTTCCGTGGAGTAGATGTGGAACCGCTTGTCGGTGAAGCGGAAGTCTCGCCGCTTCAGACCAGAGAACCGGTTCGCAAGGGCCCTAACTTTTGATCCGACTGTTTGATCGCCATCAAATTTTTACAGGAGTTTCCGGACGCAGGTTTCCGTGGAGTAGATGTGGAATCGCTTGTCGGTGAAGCGGAAGTCTCGCCGCTACAGACTAGAGAAGCGGTTCGAAAGGACCCTAACTTTTGATCCGACCGTTTGATCGCCATCAAATTTTTACAGGAGTTTCCGGACGCAGGTTTCCGTGGAGTAGCTGTGGAATCGCTTGTCGGTGAAGCGGAAGTCTCGCCGCTTCAGACCAGAGAACCGGTTCGCAAGGGCCCTAACTTTTGATCCGACCGTTTGATCGCCATCAAATTTTTACAGGAGTTTCCGGACGGAGGTTTCCGTGGAGTAGATGTGGAATCGCTTTTCGGTGAAGCGGAAGTCTCGTCGCTCCAGACCATAGAACCGGTTCGAAAAAGCCATAACTTTTGATCCGACCGTTTGATCGCCATCAAATTTTTACAGGAGTTTCCGGACGCAGGTTTCCGTGGAGTAGATGTGGAATCGCAACTCGGTGAAGCGGAGGTCTCGCCGCTCCAGACCAGAGTACCGGTTCGAAAGAGCGATAACTTTTGATCCGACTGTTTGATCGCCATCGAATTTTTACAGGAGTTTCCGGACGCAGGTCTCCGTGGAGTAGATGTGGAATCGCAACTCGGTGAAGCGGAAGTCTCGCCGCTCCAGACCAGAGAACCGGTTCGAAAGGGCCATAACTTTTGATCCGACCGTTTGTCATCAAATTTTTACAGGAGTTTCCGGACGCAGGTTTCCGTGGAGTAGATGTGGAATCGCAACTCGGTGAAGCGGAGGTCTCGCCGCTCCAGACCAGAGTACCGGTTCGAAAGGGCCCTAACTTTTGATCCGACCGTTTGATCGCCATCAAATTTTTACAGGAGTTTCCGGACGCAGGTTTTCGTGGAGTAGATGTGGAATAGCAACTCGGTGAAGCGGAGATCTCGCCGCTGCAGACCAGAGTACCGGTTCGAAAGGGCGATAACTTTTGATCCGACCGTTTGATCGCCATCAAATGTTTACAGGAGTTTCCGGACGCAGGTTTCCGTGGAGTAGATGTGGAATCGCAACTCGGTGAAGTGGAGGTCTCGCCGCTCCAGATCAGAGTACCGGTTCGAAAGAGCGATAACTTTTGATCCGACTGTTTGATCGCCATCAAATTTTTACAGGAGTTTCCGGACGCAGGTCTCCGTGGAGTAGATGTGGAATCGCAACTCGGTGAAGCGGACGTCTCGCCGCTCCAGACCAGAGAACCGGTTCGAAAGGGCCATAACTTTTGATCCGACCGTTTGATCGCCATCAAATTTTTACAGGAGTTTCCGGACGCAGGTTTCCGTGGAGTAGATGTGGAATCGCTTGTCGGTGAAGCGGAAATCTCGTCGCTCCAGACCAGAGAACCGGTTCGAAAGGGCCCTAACTTTTGATCCGACCGTTTGATCGCCATCCAATTTTTACAGGAGTTTCCGGACGCAGGTTTTCGTGGAGTAAATGTGGAATCGCAACTCGGTGAAGCGGAGGTCTCGGCGCTCCAGACCAGAGTACCGGTTCGAAAGGGCCATAACTTTTGATCCGACCGTTTGATCGCCATCAAATTTTTACAGGAGTTTCCGGACGAAGGTTTCCGTGGAGTAGATGTGGATTAGCAACTCGGTGAAGCGGAGGTCTCGCCGCTGCAGACCAGAGTACCGGTTCGAAAGGGCGATAACTTTTGATCCGACCGTTTGATCGCCATCAAATTTTAGTAGGAGCTTCCGGACGCAGGTTTCCGGGGAGTAGATGTGGAATCGCTTGTTGGTGAAGCGGAAGTCTCGTCGCTCCAGACCAGAGTACCGGTTCGAAAGAGCCCTAACTTTTGATCCGACCGTTTGATCGCCATCAAATTTTTACAGGAGTTTCCGGACGCAGGTTTCCGTGGAGTAGATGTGGAATCGCAACTCGGTGAAGCGGAGGTCTCGCCGCTCCAGACCAGAGTACCGGTTCGAAAGAGCGATAACTTTTGATCCGACTGTTTGATCGCCATCAAATTTTTACAGGAGTTTCCGGACGCAGGTTTCCGTGGAGTAGATGTGGAATCGCAACTCGGTGAAGCGGAAGTATCGTCGCTCCAGACCAGAGAACCAGTTCGAAAGGGCCCTAACTTTTGATCCGACCGTTTGATCGCCATCAAATTTTTACAGGAGTTTCCGGACGCAGGTTTCCGTGGAGTAGATGTGGAATCGCTTGTCGGTGAAGCAGAAGTCTCGCCGCTGCAGACCAGAGAACCGGTTTGAAAGGGCCCTAACTTTTGATCCGACCGTTTGATCGCCATCAAATTTTTACAGGAGTTTCCGGACGCAGGTTTCCGTGGAGTAGATGTGGAATCGCTTGTCGGTGAAGCGGGAGTCTCGTCGCTCCAGACCATAGAACCGGTTCGAAAAGGCCATAACTTTTGATCCGACCGTTTGATCGCCATCAAATTTATACAGGAGTTTCCGGACGCAGGTTTTCGTGGAGTAGATGTGGAATCGCAACTCGATGAATCGGAGGTCTCGCCGCTGCAGGCAAGAGTACCGGTTCGAAAGGGCCACAACTTTTGATCCGACCGTTTGATCGCCATCAAATTTTTACAGGAGTTTCCGGACGCAGGTTTCCGGGGAGTAGCTGTGGAATCGCTTGTCGGTGAAGCGGAAGTCTCGCCGCTACAGACCAGAGAACCGGTTCGAAAGGGCCCTAACTTTTGATCCGACCGTTTGATCGCCATCAAATTTTTACAGGAGTTTCCGGACGCAGGTTTCCGTGGAGTAGATGTGGAATCGCAACTCGGTGAAGCGGAGGTCTCGCCGCTCCAGACCAGAGTACCGGTTCGAAAGAGCGATAACTTTTGATCCGACTGTTTGATCGCCATCAAATTTTTACAGGGGTTTCCGGACGCAGGTTTCCGTGGAGTAGATGTGGAATCGCAACTCGGTGAAGCGGACGTCTCGTCGCTCCAGACCAGAGAACCGGTTCGAAAGGGCCATAACTTTTGATCCGACCGTTTGATCGCCATCAAATTTTTACAGGAGTTTCCGGAAGCAGGTTTCCGTGGAGTAGATGTGGAATCGCAACTCGGTGAAGCGGAGGTCTCGCCGCTCCAGACCAGAGTACCGGTTCGAAAGAGCGATAACTTTTGATCCGACTGTTTGATCGCCATCAAATTTTTACAGGGGTTTCCGGACGCAGGTTTCCGTGGAGTAGATGTGGAATCGCAACTCGGTGAAGCGGACGTCTCGTCGCTCCAGACCAGAGAACCGGTTCGAAAGGGCCATAACTTTTGATCCGACCGTTTGATCGCCATCAAATTTTTACAGGAGTTTCCGGACGCAGGTTTCCGTGGAGTAGATGTGGAATCGCAACTCGGTGAAGCGGAGGTCTCGCCGCTCCAGACCAGAGTACCGGTTCGAAAGGTCGATAACTTTTGATCCGACCGTTTGATCGCCATAAAATTTTAACAGGAGTTTCCGGACGCAGGTTTCCGTGAAGTAGATATGGAATCGCTTGTCGGTGAAGCAGTCCAGACCAGAGAACCGGTTCGAATGGGCCATAACTTTTGATCCGACAGTTTGATCGCCATCAAATTTTTACAGGAGTTTCCGGACGCAGGTTTCCGTGGAGTAGATGTGGAATCGCTTGTCGGTGAAGCGGAAGTCTCGTCGCTCCAGACCAGAGAACCGGTTCGAAAGGGCCCTAACTTTTGATCCGACCGTTTGATCGCCATCAAATTTTTACAGGAGTTTCCGGACGCAGGTTTCCGTGGAGTAGATGTGGAATCGCAACTCGGTGAAGCGGAAGTCTCGCCGCTCCAGACCAGAGAACCGGTTCGAAAGGGCCATAACTTTTGATCCGACTGTTTGATCGCCATCAAATTTTTACAGGAGTTTCCGGACGCAGGTTTCCGTGGAGTAGATGTGGAACCGCTTGTCGGTGAAGCGGAAGTCTCGCCGCTTCAGACCAGAGAACCGGTTCGCAAGGGCCCTAACTTTTGATCCGACTGTTTGATCGCCATCAAATTTTTACAGGAGTTTCCGGACGCAGGTTTCCGTGGAGTAGATGTGGAATCGCTTGTCGGTGAAGCGGAAGTCTCGCCGCTACAGACTAGAGAAGCGGTTCGAAAGGACCCTAACTTTTGATCCGACCGTTTGATCGCCATCAAATTTTTACAGGAGTTTCCGGACGCAGGTTTCCGTGGAGTAGCTGTGGAATCGCTTGTCGGTGAAGCGGAAGTCTCGCCGCTTCAGACCAGAGAACCGGTTCGCAAGGGCCCTAACTTTTGATCCGACCGTTTGATCGCCATCAAATTTTTACAGGAGTTTCCGGACGGAGGTTTCCGTGGAGTAGATGTGGAATCGCTTTTCGGTGAAGCGGAAGTCTCGTCGCTCCAGACCATAGAACCGGTTCGAAAAAGCCATAACTTTTGATCCGACCGTTTGATCGCCATCAAATTTTTACAGGAGTTTCCGGACGCAGGTTTCCGTGGAGTAGATGTGGAATCGCAACTCGGTGAAGCGGAGGTCTCGCCGCTCCAGACCAGAGTACCGGTTCGAAAGAGCGATAACTTTTGATCCGACTGTTTGATCGCCATCGAATTTTTACAGGAGTTTCCGGACGCAGGTCTCCGTGGAGTAGATGTGGAATCGCAACTCGGTGAAGCGGAAGTCTCGCCGCTCCAGACCAGAGAACCGGTTCGAAAGGGCCATAACTTTTGATCCGACCGTTTGTCATCAAATTTTTACAGGAGTTTCCGGACGCAGGTTTCCGTGGAGTAGATGTGGAATCGCAACTCGGTGAAGCGGAGGTCTCGCCGCTCCAGACCAGAGTACCGGTTCGAAAGGGCCCTAACTTTTGATCCGACCGTTTGATCGCCATCAAATTTTTACAGGAGTTTCCGGACGCAGGTTTCCGTGGAGTAGATGTGGAATCGCAACTCGGTGAAGCGGAGGTCTCGCCGCTCCAGACCAGAGTACCGGTTCGAAAGAGCGATAACTTTTGATCCGACTGTTTGATCGCCATCGAATTTTTACAGGAGTTTCCGGACGCAGGTCTCCGTGGAGTAGATGTGGAATCGCAACTCGGTGAAGCGGAAGTCTCGCCGCTCCAGACCAGAGAACCGGTTCGAAAGGGCCATAACTTTTGATCCGACCGTTTGTCATCAAATTTTTACAGGAGTTTCCGGACGCAGGTTTCCGTAGAGTAGATGTGGAATCGCAACTCGGTGAAGCGGAGGTCTCGCCGCTCCAGACCAGAGTACCGGTTCGAAAGGGCCCTAACTTTTGATCCGACCGTTTGATCGCCATCAAATTTTAGCAGGAGCTTCCGGACGCAGGTTTCCGGGGAGTAGATGTGGAATCGCAACTCGGTGAAGCGGAGGTCTCGCCGCTCCAGACCAGAGTACCGGTTCGAAAGAGCGATAACTTTTGATCCGACTGTTTGATCGCCATCAAATTTTTACAGGAGTTTCCGGACGCAGGTTTTCGTGGAGTAGATGTGGAATAGCAACTCGGTGAAGCGGAGATCTCGCCGCTGCAGACCAGAGTACCGGTTCGAAAGGGCGATAACTTTTGATCCGACCGTTTGATCGCCATCAAATGTTTACAGGAGTTTCCGGACGCAGGTTTCCGTGGAGTAGATGTGGAATCGTAACTCGGTGAAGTGGAGGTCTCGCCGCTCCAGATCAGAGTACCGGTTCGAAAGAGCGATAACTTTTGATCCGACTGTTTGATCGCCATCAAATTTTTACAGGAGTTTCCGGACGCAGGTCTCCGTGGAGTAGATGTGGAATCGCAACTCGGTGAAGCGGACGTCTCGCCGCTCCAGACCAGAGAACCGGTTCGAAAGGGCCATAACTTTTGATCCGACCGTTTGATCGCCATCAAATTTTTACAGGAGTTTCCGGACGCAGGTTTCCGTGGAGTAGATGTGGAATCGCTTGTCGGTGAAGCGGAAGTCTCGTCGCTCCAGACCAGAGAACCGGTTCGAAAGGGCACTAACTTTTGATCCGACCGTTTGATCGCCATCAAATTTTTAGTAGGAGCTTCCGGACGCAGGTTTCCGGGGAGTAGATGTGGAATCGCTTGTTGGTGAAGCGGAAGTCTCGTCGCTCCAGACCAGAGTACCGGTTCGAAAGAGCGATAACTTTTGATCCGACTGTTTGATCGCCATCAAATTTTTACATGAGTTTTCGGACGCAGGTTTCCGTGGAGTAGATGTGGAATCGCAACTCGGTGAAGCGGAAGTCTCGTCGCTCCAGACCAGAGAACCGGTTCGAAAGGGCCCTAACTTTTGATCCGACCGTTTGATCGCCATCAAATTTTTACAGGAGTTTCCGGACGCAGGTTTCCGTGGAGTATATGTGGAATCGCTTGTCGGTGAAGCGGTAGTCTCGCCGCTGCAGACCAGAGAACCGGTTTGAAAGGGCCCTAACTTTTGATCCGACCGTTTGATCGCCATCAAATTTTTACAGGAGTTTCCGGACGCAGGTTTCCATGGAGTAGATGTGGAATCGCTTGTCGGTGAAGCGGAAGTCTCGTCGCTCCAGACCATAGAACCGGTTCGAAAAGGCCATAACTTTTGATCCGACCGTTTGATCGCCATCAAATTTTTACAGGAGTTTCCGGACGCAGGTTTCCGTGGAGTAGATGTGGAATCGCAACTCGGTGAAGCGGAAGTCTCGCCGCTCCAGACCAGAGAACCGGTTCGAAAGGGCCATAACTTTTGATCCGACCGTTTGTCATCAAATTTTTACAGGAGTTTCCGGACGCAGGTTTCCGTGGAGTAGATGTGGAATCGCAACTCGGTGAAGCGGAGGTCTCGCCGCTCCAGACCAGAGTACCGGTTCGAAAGGGCCCTAACTTTTGATCCGACCGTTTGATCGCCATCAAATTTTAGCAGGAGCTTCCGGACGCAGGTTTCCGGGGAGTAGATGTGGAATCGCAACTCGGTGAAGCGGAGGTCTCGCCGCTCCAGACCAGAGTACCGGTTCGAAAGAGCGATAACTTTTGATCCGACTGTTTGATCGCCATCAAATTTTTACAGGAGTTTCCGGACGCAGGTTTTCGTGGAGTAGATGTGGAATAGCAACTCGGTGAAGCGGAGATCTCGCCGCTGCAGACCAGAGTACCGGTTCGAAAGGGCGATAACTTTTGATCCGACCGTTTGATCGCCATCAAATGTTTACAGGAGTTTCCGGACGCAGGTTTCCGTGGAGTAGATGTGGAATCGTAACTCGGTGAAGTGGAGGTCTCGCCGCTCCAGATCAGAGTACCGGTTCGAAAGAGCGATAACTTTTGATCCGACTGTTTGATCGCCATCAAATTTTTACAGGAGTTTCCGGACGCAGGTCTCCGTGGAGTAGATGTGGAATCGCAACTCGGTGAAGCGGACGTCTCGCCGCTCCAGACCAGAGAACCGGTTCGAAAGGGCCATAACTTTTGATCCGACCGTTTGATCGCCATCAAATTTTTACAGGAGTTTCCGGACGCAGGTTTCCGTGGAGTAGATGTGGAATCGCTTGTCGGTGAAGCGGAAGTCTCGTCGCTCCAGACCAGAGAACCGGTTCGAAAGGGCACTAACTTTTGATCCGACCGTTTGATCGCCATCAAATTTTTAGTAGGAGCTTCCGGACGCAGGTTTCCGGGGAGTAGATGTGGAATCGCTTGTTGGTGAAGCGGAAGTCTCGTCGCTCCAGACCAGAGTACCGGTTCGAAAGAGCGATAACTTTTGATCCGACTGTTTGATCGCCATCAAATTTTTACATGAGTTTTCGGACGCAGGTTTCCGTGGAGTAGATGTGGAATCGCAACTCGGTGAAGCGGAAGTCTCGTCGCTCCAGACCAGAGAACCGGTTCGAAAGGGCCCTAACTTTTGATCCGACCGTTTGATCGCCATCAAATTTTTACAGGAGTTTCCGGACGCAGGTTTCCGTGGAGTATATGTGGAATCGCTTGTCGGTGAAGCGGTAGTCTCGCCGCTGCAGACCAGAGAACCGGTTTGAAAGGGCCCTAACTTTTGATCCGACCGTTTGATCGCCATCAAATTTTTACAGGAGTTTCCGGACGCAGGTTTCCATGGAGTAGATGTGGAATCGCTTGTCGGTGAAGCGGAAGTCTCGTCGCTCCAGACCATAGAACCGGTTCGAAAAGGCCATAACTTTTGATCCGACCGTTTGATCGCCATCAAATTTTTACAGGAGTTTCCGGACGCAGGTTTCCGTGGAGTAGATGTGGAATCGCAACTCGGTGAAGCGGAGGTCTCGCCGCTCCAGACCAGAGTACCGGTTCGAAAGAGCGATAACTTTTGATCCGACTGTTTGATCGCCATCAAATTTTTACAGGAGTTTCCGGACGCAGGTTTCCGTGGAGTAGATGTGGAATCGCAACTCGGTGAAGCTGAGGTCTCGCCGCTCCAGACCAGAGTAACGGTTCGAAAGAGCGATAACTTTTGATCCGACTGTTTGATCGCCATCAAATTTTTACAGGAGTTTCCGGACGCAGGTTTCCGTGGAGTAGATGTGGAATCGCAACTCGGTGAAGCGGACGTCTCGTCGCTCCAGACCAGAGAACCGGTTCGAAAGGGCCATAACTTTTGATCCGACCGTTTGATCGCCATCAAATTTTTACAGGAGTTTCCGGACGCAGGTTTCCGTGGAGTAGATGTGGAATCGCTTGTCGGTGAAGCGGAAGTCTCGTCGCTCCAGACCAGAGAAGCGGTTCGAAAGGGCCCTAACTTTTGATCCGATCGTTTGATCGCCATCAAATTTTTACAGGAGTTTCCGGACGCAGGTTTCCGTGGAGTAGATGTGGAATCGCTTGTCGGTGAAGCGGAAGTCTCGTCGCTCCAGACCTAGAGAACCGGTTCGAAAAGGCCATAACTTTTGATCCGACCGTTTGATCGCCATCAAATTTTTACAGGAGTTTCCGGATGCAGGTTTCGTGGAGTAGATGATGGAATCGCAACTCGGTGAAGCGGAGGTCTCGCCGCTGCAGACCAGAGTACCGGTTCGAAAGGGCCATAACTTTTGATCCGACCGTTTGATCGCCATCAAATTTTTACAGGAGTTTCCGGACGCAGGTTTCCGTGGAGTAGCTGTGGAATCGCTTGTCGGTGAAGCGGAAGTCTCGCCGCTACAGACCTAGAGAAGCGGTTCGAAAGGACCCTAACTTTTGATCCGACCGTTTGATCGCCATCAAATTTTTACAGGAGTTTCCGGACGTAGGATTTCCGTGGAGTAGATGTGGAATCGCAACTCGGTGAAGCGGAGGTCTCGCCGCTCCAGACCTAGAGTACCGGTTCGAAAGAGCGATAACTTTTGATCCGACTGTTTGATCGCCATCAAATTTTTACAGGAGTTTCCGGACGCAGGTCTCCGTGGAGTAGATGTGGAATCGCAACTCGGTGAAGCGGAAGTCTCGCCGCTCCAGACCAGAGAACCGGTTCGAAAGGGCCATAACTTTTGATCCGACTGTTTGATCGCCATCAAATTTTTACAGGAGTTTCCGGACGCAGGTTTCCGTGGAGTAGATGTGGAACCGCTTGTCGGTGAAGCGGAAGTCTCGTCGCTCCAGACCAGAGAAGCGGTTCGAAAGGGCCCTAACTTTTAATCCGATCGTTTGATCGCCATCAAATTTTTACAGGAGTTTCCGGACGCAGGTTTCCGTGGAGTAGCTGTGGAATCGCTTGTCGGTGAAGCGGAAGTCTCGCCGCTTCAGACCAGAGAACCGGTTCGCAAGGGCCCTAACTTTTGATCCGACCGTTTGATCGCCATCAAATTTTTACAGGAGTTTCCGGACGCAGGTTTCCGTGGAGTAGATGTGGAATCGCTTGTCGGTGAAGCGGAAGTCTCGTCGCTCCAGACCATAGAACCGGTTCGAAAAGCCATAACTTTTGATCCGACCGTTTGATCGCCATCAAATTTTTACAGGAGTTTCCGGACGCAGGTTTTCATGGAGTACATGTGGAATCGCAACTCGGCGAAGCGGAGGTCTCGCCGCTGCAGACAAGAGTACCGGTTCGAAAGGGCCATAACTTTTGATCCGACCGTTTGATCGCCATCAAATTTTTACAGGAGTTTCCGGACGCAGGTTTCCGGGGAGTAGCTGTGGAATCGCTTGTCGGTGAAGCGGAAGTCTCGCCGCTACAGACTAGAGAAGCGGTTCGAAAGGACCCTAACTTTTGATCCGACCGTTTGATCGCCATCAAATTTTTACAGGAGTTTCCGGACGTAGGTTTCCGTGGAGTAGATGTGGAATCGCAACTCGGTGAAGCGGAGGTCTCGCCGCTCCAGACCAGAGTACCGGTTCGAAAGAGCGATAACTTTTGATCCGACTGTTTAATCGCCATCAAATTTTTACAGGAGTTTCCGGACGCAGGTCTCCGTGGAGTAGATGTGGAAGCGCAACTCGGTGAAGCGGAAGTCTCGCCGCTCCAGACCAGAGAACCGGTTCGAAAGGGCCATAACTTTTGATCCGACCGTTTGATCGCCATCAAATTTTTACAGGAGTTTGCGGACGCAGGTTTCCGTGGAGTAGATGTGGAATCGCTTGTCGGTGAAGCGGAAGTCTCGTCGCTCCAGACCAGAGAACCGGTTCCAAAGGGCCCTAACTTTTGATCCGACCGTTTGATCGCCATCAAATTTTTACAGGAGTTTCCGGACGCAGGTTTCCGTGGAGTAGATGTGGAATCGCAACTCGGTGAAGCGGAGGTCTCGCCGCTCCAGACCAGAGTACCGGTTCGAAAGGGCCCTAACTTTTGATCCGACCGTTTGATCGCCATCAAATTTTTACAGGAGTTTCCGGACGCAGGTTTTCGTGGAGTAGATGTGGAATAGCAACTCGGTGAAGCGGAGATCTCGCCGCTGCAGACCAGAGTACCGGTTCGAAAGGGCGATAACTTTTGATCCGACCGTTTGATCGCCATCAAATTTTTACAGGAGTTTCCGGACGCAGGTTTCCGTGGAGTAGATGTGGAATCGCTTGTCGGTGAAGCGGAGGTCTCGCCGCTCCAGACCAGAGTACCGGTTCGAAAGAGCGATAACTTTTGATCCGACTGTTTGATCGCCATCAAATTTTTACAGGAGTTTCCGGACGCAGGTCTCCGTGGAGTAGATGTGGAATCGCAACTCGGTGAAGCGGAAGTCTCGCCGCTCCAGACCAGAGAACCGGTTCGAAAGGGCCATAACTTTTGATCCGACCGTTTGATCGCCATCAAATTTTTACAGGAGTTTCCGGACGCAGGTTTCCGTGGAGTAGATGTGGAATCGCTTGTTGGTGAAGCGGAAGTCTCGTCGCTCCAGACCAGAGTACCGGTTCGAAAGAGCGATAACTTTTGATCCGACTGTTTGATCGCCATCAAATTTTTACAGTAGTTTCCGGACGCAGGTTTCCGTGGAGTAGATGTGGAATCGCAACTCGGTGAAGCGGACGTCTCGTCGCTCCAGACCAGAGTACCGGTTCGAAAGGGCCATAACTTTTGATCCGACCGTTTGATCGCCATCAAATTTTTACAGGAGTTTCCGGACGAAGGTTTCCGTGGAGTAGATGTGGAATAGCAACTCGGTGAAGCGGAGGTCTCGCCGCTGCAGACCAGAGTACCGGTTCGAAAGGGCGATAACTTTTGATCCGACCGTTTGATCGCCATCAAATTTTAGTAGGAGCTTCCGGACGCAGGTTTCCGGGGAGTAGATGTGGAATCGCTTGTCGGTGAAGCGGAAGTCTCGTCGCTCCAGACCAGAGTACCGGTTCGAAAGAGCGATAACTTTTGATCCGACTGTTTGATCGCCATCAAATTTTTACAGGAGTTTCCGGACGCAGGTTTCCGTGGAGTAGATGTGGAATCGCAACTCGGTGAAGCGGACGTCTCGTCGCTCCAGACCAGAGAACCGGTTCGAAAGGGCCATAACTTTTGATCCGACCGTTTGATCGCCATCAAATTTTTACAGGAGTTTCCGGACGCAGGTTTCCGTGGAGTAGATGTGGAATCGCTTGTCGGTGAAGCGGAAGTCTCGTCGCTCCAGACCAGAGAAGCGGTTCGAAAGGGCCCTAACTTTTGATCCGATCGTTTGATCGCCATCAAATTTTTACAGGAGTTTCCGGACGCAGGTTTCCGTGGAGTAGCTGTGGAATCGCTTGTCGGTGAAGCGGAAGTCTCGCCGCTTCAGACAAGAGAACCGGTTCGAAAGGGCCCTAACTTTTGATCCGACCGTTTGATCGCCATCAAATTTTTACAGGAGTTTCCGGACGCAGGTTTCCGTGGAGTAGATGTGGAATCGCAACTCGGTGAAGCGGAGGTCTCGCCGCTCCAGACCAGAGTACCGGTTCGAAAGAGCGATAACTTTTGATCCGACTGTTTGATCGCCATCAAATTTTTACAGGAGTTTCCGGACGCAGGTTTTCGTGGAGTAGATGTGGAATAGCAACTCGGTGAAGCGGAGATCTCGCCGCTGCAGACCAGAGTACCGGTTCGAAAGGGCGATAACTTTTGATCCGACCGTTTGATCGCCATCAAATGTTTACAGGAGTTTCCGGACGCAGGTTTCCGTGGAGTAGATGTGGAATCGCTTGTCGGTGAAGCGGAGGTCTCGCCGCTCCAGACCAGAGTACCGGTTCGAAAGAGCGATAACTTTTGATCCGACTGTTTGATCGCCATCAAATTTTTACAGGAGTTTTCGGACGCAGGTTCTCCGTGGAGTAGATGTGGAAGCGCAACTCGGTGAAGCGGAAGTCTCGCCGCTCCAGACCAGAGAACCGGTTCGAAAGGGCCATAACTTTTGATCCGAACGTTTGATCGCCATCAAATTTTTACAGGAGTTTCCGGACGCAGGTTTCCGTGGAGTAGATGTGGAATCGCTTGTCGGTGAAGCGGAAGTCTCGTCACTCCAGACCAGAGAACCGGTTCGAAAGGGCCCTAACTTTTGATCCGACCGTTTGATCGCCATCAAATTTTTACAGGAGTTTCCGGACGCAGGTTTTCGTGGAGTAAATGTGGAATCGCAACTCGGTGAAGCGGAGGTCTCGGCGCTCCAGACCAGAGTACCGGTTCGAAAGGGCCATAACTTTTGATCCGACCGTTTGATCGCCATCAAATTTTTACAGGAGTTTCCGGACGAAGGTTTCCGTGGAGTAGATGTGGAATAGCAACTCGGTGAAGCGGAGGTCTCGCCGCTGCAGACCAGAGTACCGGTTCGAAAGGGCGATAACTTTTGATCCGACCGTTTGATCGCCATCAAATTTTAGTAGGAGCTTCCGGACGCAGGTTTCCGGGGAGTAGATGTGGAATCGCTTGTTGGTGAAGCGGAAGTCTCGTCGCTCCAGACCAGAGTACCGGTTCGAAAGAGCGATAACTTTTGATCCGACTGTTTGATCGCCATCAAATTTTTACATGAGTTTCCGGACGCAGGTTTCCGTGGAGTAGATGTGGAATCGCAACTCGGTGAAGCGGAGGTCTCGGCGCTCCAGACCAGAGTACCGGTTCGAAAGGGCCATAACTTTTGATCCGACCGTTTGATCGCCATCAAATTTTTACAGGAGTTTCCGGACGAAGGTTTCCGTGGAGTAGATGTGGAATAGCAACTCGGTGAAGCGGAGGTCTCGCCGCTGCAGACCAGAGTACCGGTTCGAAAGGGCGATAACTTTTGATCCGACCGTTTGATCGCCATCAAATTTTAGTAGGAGCTTCCGGACGCAGGTTTCCGTGGAGTAGATGTGGAATCGCTTGTTGGTGAAGCGGAAGTCTCGTCGCTCCAGACCAGAGTACCGGTTCGAAAGAGCGATAACTTTTGATCCGACTGTTTGATCGCCATCAAATTTTTACATGAGTTTCCGGACGCAGGTTTCCGTGGAGTAGATGTGGAATCGCAACTCGGTGAAGCGGAAGTCTCGTCGCTCCAGACCAGAGAACCGGTTCGAAAGGGCCCTAACTTTTGATCCGACCGTTTGATCGCCATCAAATTTTTACAGGAGTTTCCGGACGCAGGTTTCCGTGGAGTAGATGTGGAATCGCTTGTCGGTGAAGCGGTAGTCTCGCCGCTGCAGACCAGAGAACCGGTTTGAAAGGGCCCTAACTTTTGATCCGACCGTTTGATCGCCATCAAATTTTTACAGGAGTTTCCGGACACAGGTTTCCGTGGAGTAGATGTGGAATCGCTTGTCGGTGAAGCGGAATTCTCGTCGCTCCAGACCATAGAACCGGTTCGAAAAGGCCATAACTTTTGATCCGACCGTTTGATCGCCATCAAATTTTTACAGGAGTTTCCGGACGCAGGTTTCCGTGGAGTAGATGTGGAATCGCAACTCGGTGAAGCGGAAGTCTCGCCGCTCCAGACCAGAGTACCGGTTCGAAAGAGCGATAACTTTTGATCCGACTGTTTGATCGCCATCAAATTTTTACAGGAGTTTCCGGACGCAGGTTTCCGTGGAGTAGATGTGGAATCGCAACTCGGTGAAGCGGAGGTCTCGCCGCTCCAGACCAGAGTAACAGTTTGAAAGAGCGATAACTTTTGATCCGACTGTTTGATCGCCATCAAATTTTTACAGGAGTTTCCGGACGCAGGTTTCCGTGGAGTAGATGTGGAATCGCAACTCGGTGAAGCGGACGTCTCGTCGCTCCAGACCAGAGAACCGGTTCGAAAGGGCCATAACTTTTGATCCGACCGTTTGATCGCCATCAAATTTTTACAGGAGTTTCCGGACGCAGGTTTCCGTGGAGTAGATGTGGAATCGCTTGTCGGTGTAGCGGAAGTCTCGTCGCTCCAGACCAGAGAAGCGGTTCAAAAGGGCCCTAACTTTTGATCCGATCGTTTGATCGCCATCAAATTTTTACAGGAGTTTCCGGACGCAGGTTTCCGTGGAGTAGCTGTGGAATCGCTTGTCGGTGAAGCGGAAGTCTCGCCGCTTCAGACCAGAGAAACGGTTCGCAAGGGCCCTAACTTTTGATCCGACCGTTTGATCGCCATCAAATTTTTACAGGAGTTTCCGGACGCAGGTTTCCGTGGAGTAGATGTGGAATCGCTTGTCGGTGAAGCGGAAGTCTCGTCGCTCCAGACCATAGAACCGGTTCGAAAAGCCATAACTTTTGATCCGACCGTTTGATCGCCATCAAATTTTTACAGGAGTTTCCGGACGCAGGTTTTCGTGGAGTACATGAGGAATCGCAACTCGGTGAAGCGGAGGTCTCGCCGCTGCAGACAAGAGTACCGGTTCGAAAGGGCCATAACTTTTGATCCGACCGTTTGATCGCCATCAAATTTTTACAGGAGTTTCCGGACGCAGGTTTCCGAGGAGTAGCTGTGGAATCGCTTGTCGGTGAAGCGGAAGTCTCGCCGCTACAGACTAGAGAAGCGGTTCGAAAGGACCCTAACTTTTGATCCGACCGTTTGATCGCCATCAAATTTTTACAGGAGTTTCCGGACGTAGGTTTCCGTGGAGTAGATGTGGAATCGCAACTCGGTGAAGCGGAGGTCTCGCCGCTCCAGACCAGAGTACCGGTTCGAAAGAGCGATAACTTTTGATCCGACTGTTTGATCGCCATCAAATTTTTACAGGAGTTTCCGGACGCAGGTCTCCGTGGAGTAGATGTGGAATCGCAACTCGGTGAAGCGGAAGTCTCGCCGCTCCAGACCAGAGAACCGGTTCGAAAGGGCCATAACTTTTGATCCGACCGTTTGATCGCCATCAAATTTTTACAGGAGTTTCCGGACGCAGGTTTCCGTGGAGTAGATGTGGAATCGCTTGTCGGTGAAGCGGAAGTCTCGTCGCTCCAGACCAGAGAAGCGGTTCGAAAGGGCCCTAACTTTTGATCCGATCGTTTGATCGCCATCAAATTTTTACAGGAGTTTCCGGACGCAGGTTTCCGTGGAGTAGCTGTGGAATCGCTTGTCGGTGAAGCGGAAGTCTCGCCGCTTCAGACCAGAGAAACGGTTCGCAAGGGCCCTAACTTTTGATCCGACCGTTTGATCGCCATCAAATTTTTACAGGAGTTTCCGGACGCAGGTTTCCGTGGAGTAGATGTGGAATCGCTTGTCGGTGAAGCGGAAGTCTCGTCGCTCCAGACCATAGAACCGGTTCGAAAAAGCCATAACTTTTGATCCGACCGTTTGATCGCCATCAAATTTTTACAGGAGTTTCCGGACGCAGGTTTTCGTGGAGTACATGAGGAATCGCAACTCGGTGAAGCGGAGGTCTCGCCGCTGCAGACAAGAGTACCGGTTCGAAAGGGCCATAACTTTTGATCCGACCGTTTGATCGCCATCAAATTTTTACAGGAGTTTCCGGACGCAGGTTTCCGAGGAGTAGCTGTGGAATCGCTTGTCGGTGAAGCGGAAGTCTCGCCGCTACAGACTAGAGAAGCGGTTCGAAAGGACCCTAACTTTTGATCCGACCGTTTGATCGCCATCAAATTTTTACAGGAGTTTCCGGACGTAGGTTTCCGTGGAGTAGATGTGGAATCGCAACTCGGTGAAGCGGAGGTCTCGCCGCTCCAGACCAGAGTACCGGTTCGAAAGAGCGATAACTTTTGATCCGACTGTTTGATCGCCATCAAATTTTTACAGGAGTTTCCGGACGCAGGTCTCCGTGGAGTAGATGTGGAATCGCAACTCGGTGAAGCGGAAGTCTCGCCGCTCCAGACCAGAGAACCGGTTCGAAAGGGCCATAACTTTTGATCCGACCGTTTGATCGCCATCAAATTTTTACAGGAGTTTCCGGACGCAGGTTTCCGTGGAGTAGATGTGGAATCGCTTGTCGGTGAAGCGGAAGTCTCGTCGCTCCAGACCAGAGAAGCGGTTCGAAAGGGCCCTAACTTTTGATCCGATCGTTTGATCGCCATCAAATTTTTACAGGAGTTTCCGGACGCAGGTTTCCGTGGAGTAGCTGTGGAATCGCTTGTCGGTGAAGCGGAAGTCTCGTCGCTCCAGACCAGAGTACCGGTTCGAAAGGGCCCTAACTTTTGATCCGACCGTTTGATCGCCATCAAATTTTTACAGGAGTTTCCGGACGCAGGTTTCCGTGGAGTAGATGTGGAATCGCTTGTCGGTGAAGCGGAAGTCTCGTCGCTCCAGACCATAGAACCGGTTCGAAAAGCCTTAACTTTTGATCCGACCGTTTGATCGCCATCAAATTTTTACAGGAGTTTCCGGACGGAGGTTTCCGTGGAGTAGATGTGGAATCGCAACTCGGTGAAGCGGAGGTCTCGCCGCTCCAGACCAGAGTACCGGTTCGAAAGAGCGATAACTTTTGATCCGACAGTTTGATCGCCATCAAATTTTTACAGGAGTTTCCGGACGCAGGTCTCCGTGGAGTAGATGTGGAAGCGCAACTCGGTGAAGCGGAAGTCTCGCCGCTCCAGACCAGAGAACCGTTTCGAAAGGGCCATAACTTTTGATCCGACCGTTTGATCGCCATCAAATTTTTACAGGAGTTTCCGGACGCAGGTTTCCGTGGAGTAGATGTGGAATCGCTTGTCGGTGAAGCGGAAGTCTCGTCGCTCCAGACCAGAGAACCGGTTCCAAAGGGCCCTAACTTTTGATCCGACCGTTTGATCGCCATCAAATTTTTACAGGAGTTTCCGGACGCAGGTTTCCGTGGAGTAGATGTGGAATCGCAACTCGGTGAAGCGGAGGTCTCGGCGCTCCAGACCAGAGTACCGGTTCGAAAGGGCCCTAACTTTTGATCCGACCGTTTGATCGCCATCAAATTTTTACAGGAGTTTCCGGACGCAGGTTTCCGTGGAGTAGATGTGGAATCGCAACTCGGTGAAGCAGAGGTCTCGCCGCTCCAGACCAGAGTACCGGTTCGAAAGAGCGATAACTTTTGATCCGACTGTTTGATCGCCATCAAATTTTTACAGGAGTTTCCGGACGCAGGTTTTCGTGGAGTAGATGTGGAATAGCAACTCGGTGAAGCGGAGATCTCGCCGCTGCAGACCAGAGTACCGGTTCGAAAGGGCGATAACTTTTGATCCGACCGTTTGATCGCCATCAAATTTTTACAGGAGTTTCCGGACGCAGGTTTCCGTGGAGTAGATGTGGAATCGCTTGTCGGAGAAGCGGAGGTCTCGCCGCTCCAGAAAAGAGTACCGGTTCGAAAGGGCGATAACTTTTGATCCGACTGTTTGATCGCCATCAAATTTTTACCGGAGTTTCCGGACGCAGGTCTCCGTGGAGTAGATGTGGAATCGCAACTCGGTGAAGCGGAAGTCTCGCCGCTCCAGACCAGAGAACCGGTTCGAAAGGGCCATAACTTTTGATCCGACCGTTTGATCGCCATCAAATTTTTACAGGAGTTTCCGGACGCAGGTTTCCGTGGAGTAGATGTGGAATCGCTTGTTGGTGAAGCGGAAGTCTCGTCGCTCCAGACCAGAGAACCGGTTCTAAAGGGCCCTAACTTTTGATCCGACCGTTTGATCGCCATCAAATTTTTACAGGAGTTTCCGGACGCAGGTTTTCGTGGAGTAAATGTGGAATCGCAACTCGGTGAAGCGGAGGTCTCGGCGCTCCAGACCAGAGTACCGGTTCGAAAGGGCCATAACTTTTGATCCGACCGTTTGATCGCCATCAAATTTTTACAGGAGTTTCCGGACGAAGGTTTCCGTGGAGTAGATGTGGAATAGCAACTCGGTGAAGCGGAGGTCTCGCCGCTGCAGACCAGAGTACCGGTTCGAAAGGGCGATAACTTTTGATCCGACCGTTTGATCGCCATCAAATTTTAGTAGGAGCTTCCGGACGCAGGTTTCCGGGGAGTAGATGTGGAATCGCTTGTTGGTGAAGCGGAAGTCTCGTCGCTCCAGACCAGAGTACCGGTTCGAAAGAGCGATAACTTTTGATCCGACGGTTTGATCGCCATCAAATTTTTACATGAGTTTCAGGACGCAGGTTTCCGTGGAGTAGATGTGGAATCGCAACTCGGTGAAGCGGAGGTCTCGGCGCTCCAGACCAGAGTACCGGTTCGAAAGGGCCATAACTTTTGATCCGACCGTTTGATCGCCATCAAATTTTTACAGGAGTTTCCGGACGAAGGTTTCCGTGGAGTAGATGTGGAATAGCAACTCGGTGAAGCGGAGGTCTCGCCGCTGCAGACCAGAGTACCGGTTCAAAAGGGCGATAACTTTTGATCCGACCGTTTGATCGCCATCAAATTTTAGTAGGAGCTTCCGGACGCAGGTTTCCGGGGAGTAGATGTGGAATCGCAACTCGGTGAAGCGGAAGTCTCGTCGCTCCAGACCAGAGAACCGGTTCGAAAGGGCCCTAACTTTTGATCCGACCGTTTGATCGCCATCAAATTTTTACAGGAGTTTCCGGACGTAGGTTTCCGTGGAGTAGATGTGGAATCGCTTGTCGGTGAAGCGGTAGTCTCGCCGCTGCAGACCAGAGAACCGGTTTGAAAGGGCCCTAACTTTTGATCCGACCGTTTGATCGCCATCAAATTTTTACAGGAGTTTCCGGACGCAGGTTTCCGTGGAGTAGATGTGGAATCGCTTGTCGGTGAAGCGGAAGTCTCGTCGCTCAAGACCATAGAACCGGTTCGAAAAGGCCATAACTTTTGATCCGACCGTTTGATCGCCATCAAATTTTTACAGGAGTTTCCGGACGCAGGTTTCCGTGGAGTAGATGTGGAATCGCAACTCGGTGAAGCGGAGGTCTCGCCGCTCCAGACCAGAGTACCGGTTCGAAAGAGCGATAACTTTTGATCCGACTGTTTGATCGCCATCAAATTTTTACAGGAGTTTCCGGACGCAGGTTTCCGTGGAGTAGATGTGGAATCGCAACTCGGTGAAGCGGAGGTCTCGCCGCTCCAGACCAGAGTAACGGTTCGAAAGAGCGATAACTTTTGATCCGACTGTTTGATCGCCATCAAATTTTTACAGGAGTTTCCGGACGCATGTTTCCGTGGAGTAGATGTGGAATCGCAACTCGGTGAAGCGGACGTCTCGGCGCTCCAGACCAGAGAACCGGTTCGAAAGGGCCATAACTTTTGATCCGACTGTTTGATCGCCATCAAATTTTTACAGGAGTTTCCGGACGCAGGTTTTCGTGGAGTAGATGTGGAATAGCAACTCGGTGAAGCGGAGATCTCGCCGCTGCAGACCAGAGTACCGGTTCGAAAGGGCGATAACTTTTGATCCTACTGTTTGATCGCCATCAAATTTTTACATGAGTTTCCGGACGCAGGTTTCCGTGGAGTAGATGTGGAATCGCAACTCGGTGAAGCGGAGGTCTCGCCGCTCCAGACCAGAGTACCGGTTCGAAAGAACGATAACTTTTGATCCGACTGTTTGATCGCCATCAAATTTTTACAGGAGTTTCCGGACGCAGGTTTCCGTGGACTAGATGTGGAATCGCAACTCGGTGAAGCGGACGTCTCGTCGCTCCAGACCAGAGAACCGGTTCGAAAGGGCCATAACTTTTGATCCGACCGTTTGATCGCCATCAAATTTTTACAGGAGTTTCCGGACGCAGGTTTCCGTGGAGTAGATGTGGAATCGCTTGTCGGTGAAGCGGAAGTCTCGTCGCTCCAGACCAGAGAAGCGGTTCGAAAGGGCCCTAACTTTTGATCCGATCGTTTGATCGCCATCAATTTTTACAGGAGTTTCCGGACGCAGGTTTCCGTGGAGTAGATGTGGAATCGCTTGTCGGTGAAGCGGAAGTCTCGTCGCTCCAGACCAGAGAACCGGTTCCAAAGGGCCCTAACTTTTGATCCGACCGTTTGATCGCCATCAAATTTTTACAGGAGTTTCCGGACGCAGGTTTCCGTGGAGTAGATGTGGAATCGCAACTCGGTGAAGCGGAGGTCTCGGCGCTCCAGACCAGAGTACCGGTTCGAAAGGGCCCTAACTTTTGATCCGACCGTTTGATCGCCATCAAATTTTTACAGGAGTTTCCGGACGCAGGTTTCCGTGGAGTAGATGTGGAATCGCAACTCGGTGAAGCGGAGGTCTCGCCGCTCCAGACCAGAGTACCGGTTCGAAAGAGCGATAACTTTTGATCCGACTGTTTGATCGCCATCAAATTTTTACAGGAGTTTCCGGACGCAGGTTTTCGTGGAGTAGATGTGGAATAGCAACTCGGTGAAGCGGAGATCTCGCCGCTGCAGACCAGAGTACCGGTTCGAAAGGGCGATAACTTTTGATCCTACTGTTTGATCGCCATCAAATTTTTACATGAGTTTCCGGACGCAGGTTTCCGTGGAGTAGATGTGGAATCGCAACTCGGTGAAGCGGAAGTCTCGTCGCTCCAGACCAGAGAACCGGTTCGAAAGGGCCCTAACTTTTGATCCGACCGTTTGATCGCCATCAAATTTTTACAGGAGTTTCCGGACGTAGGTTTCCGTGGAGTAGATGTGGAATCGCTTGTCGGTGAAGCGGTAGTCTCGCCGCTGCAGACCAGAGAACCGGTTTGAAAGGGCCCTAACTTTTGATCCGACCGTTTGATCGCCATCAAATTTTTACAGGAGTTTCCGGACGCAGGTTTCCGTGGAGTAGATGTGGAATCGCTTGTCGGTGAAGCGGAAGTCTCGTCGCTCAAGACCATAGAACCGGTTCGAAAAGGCCATAACTTTTGATCCGACCGTTTGATCGCCATCAAATTTTTACAGGAGTTTCCGGACGCAGGTTTCCGTGGAGTAGATGTGGAATCGCAACTCGGTGAAGCGGAGGTCTCGCCGCTCCAGACCAGAGTACCGGTTCGAAAGAGCGATAACTTTTGATCCGACTGTTTGATCGCCATCAAATTTTTACAGGAGTTTCCGGACGCAGGTTTCCGTGGAGTAGATGTGGAATCGCAACTCGGTGAAGCGGAGGTCTCGCCGCTCCAGACCAGAGTAACGGTTCGAAAGAGCGATAACTTTTGATCCGACTGTTTGATCGCCATCAAATTTTTACAGGAGTTTCCGGACGCATGTTTCCGTGGATTAGATGTGGAATCGCAACTCGGTGAAGCGGACGTCTCGGCGCTCCAGACCAGAGAACCGGTTCGAAAGGGCCATAACTTTTGATCCGACCGTTTGATCGCCATCAAATTTTTACAGGAGTTTCCGGACGCAGGTTTCCGTGGAGTAGCTGTGGAATCGCTTGTCGGTGAAGCGGAAGTCTCGCCGCTTCAGACCAGAGAACCGGTTCGAAAGGGCCCTAACTTTTGATCCGACCGTTTGATCGCCATCAAATTTTTACAGGAGTTTCCGGACGCAGGTTTCCGTGGAGTAGATGTGGAATCGCAACTCGGTGAAGCGGAGGTCTCGCCGCTCCAGACCAGAGTACCGGTTCGAAAGAACGATAACTTTTGATCCGACTGTTTGATCGCCATCAAATTTTTACAGGAGTTTCCGGACGCAGGTTTCCGTGGAGTAGATGTGGAATCGCAACTCGGTGAAGCGGACGTCTCGTCGCTCCAGACCAGAGAACCGGTTCGAAAGGGCCATAACTTTTGATCCGACCGTTTGATCGCCATCAAATTTTTACAGGAGTTTCCGGACGCAGGTTTCCGTGGAGTAGATGTGGAATCGCTTGTCGGTGAAGCGGAAGTCTCGTCGCTCCAGACCAGAGAAGCGGTTCGAAAGGGCCCTAACTTTTGATCCGATCGTTTGATCGCCATCAAATTTTTACAGGAGTTTCCGGACGCAGGTTTCCGTGGAGTAGATGTGGAATCGCTTGTCGGTGAAGCGGAAGTCTCGTCGCTCCAGACCAGAGAACCGGTTCCAAAGGGCCCTAACTTTTGATCCGACCGTTTGATCGCCATCAAATTTTTACAGGAGTTTCCGGACGCAGGTTTCCGTGGAGTAGATGTGGAATCGCAACTCGGTGAAGCGGAGGTCTCGGCGCTCCAGACCAGAGTACCGGTTCGAAAGGGCCCTAACTTTTGATCCGACCGTTTGATCGCCATCAAATTTTTACAGGAGTTTCCGGACGCAGGTTTCCGTGGAGTAGATGTGGAATCGCAACTCGGTGAAGCGGAGGTCTCGCCGCTCCAGACCAGAGTACCGGTTCGAAAGAGCGATAACTTTTGATCCGACTGTTTGATCGCCATCAAATTTTTACAGGAGTTTCCGGACGCAGGTTTTCGTGGAGTAGATGTGGAATAGCAACTCGGTGAAGCGGAGATCTCGCCGCTGCAGACCAGAGTACCGGTTCGAAAGGGCGATAACTTTTGATCCCGACAGTTTGATCGCCATCAAATTTTTACAGGAGTTTCCGGACGCAGGTTTCCGTGGAGTAGATGTGGAATCGCTTGTCGGTGAAGCGGAGGTCTCGCCGCTCCAGACCAGAGTACCGGTTCGAAAGAGCGATAACTTTTGATCCGACTGTTTGATCGCCATCAAATTTTTACAGGAGTTTCCGGACGCAGGTCTCCGTGGAGTAGATGTGGAATCGCAACTCGGTGAAGCGGAAGTCTCGCCGCTCCAGACCAGAGAACCGGTTCGAAAGGGCCATAACTTTTGATCCGACCGTTTGATCGCCATCAAATTTTTACAGGAGTTTCCGGACGCAGGTTTCCGTGGAGTAGATGTGGAATCGCTTGTCGGTGAAGCGGAAGTCTCGTCGCTCCAGACCAGAGAAGCGGTTCGAAAGGGCCCTAACTTTTGATCCGATCGTTTGATCGCCATCAAATTTTTACAGGAGTTTCCGGACGCAGGTTTCCGTGGAGTAGCTGTGGAATCGCTTGTCGGTGAAGCGGAAGTCTCGCCGCTTCAGACCAGAGAACCGGTTCGCAAGGGCCCTAACTTTTGATCCGACCGTTTGATCGCCATCAAATTTTTACAGGAGTTTCCGGACGCAGGTTTCCGTGGAGTAGATGTGGAATCGCTTGTCGGTGAAGCGGAAGTCTCGTCGCTCCAGACCAGAGAACCGGTTCGAAAGGGCCCTAACTTTTGATCCGACCGTTTGATCGCCATCAAATTTTTACAGGAGTTTCCGGACGCAGGTTTCCGTGGAGTAGCTGTGGAATCGCTTGTCGGTGAAGCGGAAGTCTCGCCGCTTCAGACCAGAGAACCGGTTCGCAAGGGCCCTAACTTTTGATCCGACCGTTTGATCGCCATCAAATTTTTACAGGAGTTTCCGGACGCAGGTTTCCGTGGAGTAGATGTGGAATCGCTTGTCGGTGAAGCGGAAGTCTCGTCGCTCCAGACCAGAGAACCGGTTCGAAAGGGCCCTAACTTTTGATCCGACCGTTTGATCGCCATCAAATTTTTACAAGAGTTTCCGGACGCAGGTTTCCGTGGAGTTGCTGTGGAATCGCTTGTCGGTGAAGCGGAAGTCTCGCCGCTTCAGACCAGAGAACCGGTTCGCAAGGGCCCTAACTTTTGATCCGACCGTTTGATCGCCATCAAATTTTTACAGGAGTTTCCGGACGCAGGTTTCCGTGGAGTAGATGTGGAATCGCTTGTCGGTGAAGCGGAAGTCTCGTCGCTCCAGACCATAGAACCGGTTCGAAAAGGCCATAACTTTTGATCCGACCGTTTGATCGCCATCAAATTTTTACAGGAGTTTCCGGACGTAGGTTTCCGTGGAGTAGATGTGGAATCGCAACTCGGTGAAGCGGAGGTCTCGCCGCTCCAGACCAGAGTACCGGTTCGAAAGAGCGATAACTTTTGATCCGACTGTTTGATCGCCATCAAATTTTTACAGGAGTTTCCGGACGCAGGTCTCCGTGGAGTAGATGTGGAATCGCAACTCGGTGAAGTGGAAGTCTCGCCGCTCCAGACCAGAGAACCGGTTCGAAAGGGCCATAACTTTTGATCCGACCGTTTGATCGCCATCAAATTTTTACAGGAGTTTCCGGACGCAGGTTTCCGTGGAGTAGATGTGGAATCGCTTGTCGGTGAAGCGGAAGTCTCGTCGCTCCAGACCAGAGAACCGGTTCCAAAGGGCCCTAACTTTTGATCCGACCGTTTGATCGCCATCAAATTTTTACAGGAGTTTCCGGACGCAGGTTTCCGTGGAGTAGATGTGGAATCGCAACTCGGTGAAGCGGAGGTCTCGGCGCTCCAGACCAGAGTACCGGTTCGAAAGGGCCCTAACTTTTGATCCGACCGTTTGATCGCCATCAAATTTTTACAGGAGTTTCCGGACGCAGGTTTCCGGGGAGTAGATGTGGAATCGCAACTTGGTGAAGCGGAGGTCTCGCCGCTCCAGACCAGAGTACCGGTTCGAAAGAGCGATAACTTTTGATCCGACTGTTTGATCGCCATCAAATTTTTACAGGAGTTTCCGGACGCAGGTTTTCGTGGAGTAGATGTGGAATAGCAACTCGGTGAAGCGGAGGTCTCGCCGCTCCAGACCAGAGTACCGGTTCGAAAGAGCGATAACTTTTGATCCGACTGTTTGATCGCCATCAAATTTTTACAGGAGTTTCCGGACGCAGGTCTCCGTGGAGTAGATGTGGAATCGCAACTCGGTGAAGCGGAAGTCTCGCCGCTCCAGACCAGAGAACCGGTTCGAAAGGGCGATAACTTTTGATCCGACATTTTGATCGCCATCAAATTTTTACAGGAGTTTCCGGACGCAGGTTTCCGTGGAGTAGGTGTGGAATCGCTTGTCGGTGAAGCGGAGGTCTCGCCGCTCCAGACCAGAGTACCGGTTCGAAAGAGCGATAACTTTTGATCCGACTGTTTGATCGCCATCAAATTTTTACCGGAGTTTCCGGACGCAGGTCTCCGTGGAGTAGATGTGGAATCGCAACTCGGTGAAGCGGAAGTCTCGCCGCTCCAGATCAGAGAACCGGTTCGAAAGGGCCATAACTTTTGATCCGACCGTTTGATCGCCATCAAATTTTTACAGGAGTTTCCGGACGCAGGTTTCCGTGGAGTAGATGTGGAATCGCTTGTTGGTGAAGCGGAAGTCTCGTCGCTCCAGACCAGAGAACCGGTTCGAAAGGGCCCTAACTTTTGATCCGACCGTTTGATCGCCATCAAATTTTTACAGGAGTTTCCGGACGCAGGTTTTCGTGGAGTACATGTGGAATCGCAACTCGGTGAAGCGGAGGTCTCGGCGCTCCAGACCAGAGTACCGGTTCGAAAGGGCCATAACTTTTGATCCGACCGTTTGATCGCCATCAAATTTTTATAGGAGTTTCCGGACGAAGGTTTCCGTGGAGTAGATGTGGAATAGCAACTCGGTGAAGCGGAGGTCTCGCCGCTGCAGACCAGAGTACCGGTTCGAAAGGGCGATAACTTTTGATCCGACCGTTTGATCGCCATCAAATTTTAGTAGGAGCTTCCGGACGCAGGTTTCCGGGGAGTAGATGTGGAATCGCTTGTTGGTGAAGCGGAAGTCTCGTCGCTCCAGACCAGAGTACCGGTTCGAAAGAGCGATAACTTTTGATCCGACTGTTTGATCGCCATCAAATTTTTACATGAGTTTCCGGACGCAGGTTTCCGTGGAGTAGATGTGGAATCGCAACTCGGTGAAGCGGAGGTCTCGGCGCTCCAGACCAGAGTACCGGTTCGAAAGGGCCATAACTTTTGATCCGACCGTTTGATCGCCATCAAATTTTTACAGGAGTTTCCGGACGAAGGTTTCCGTGGAGTAGATGTGGAATAGCAACTCGGTGAAGCGAAGGTCTCGCCGCTGCAGACCAGAGTACCGGTTCAAAAGGGCGATAACTTTTGATCCGACCGTTTGATCGCCATCAAATTTTAGTAGGAGCTTCCGGACGCAGGTTTCCGGGGAGTAGATGTGGAATCGCTTGTTGGTGAAGCGGAAGTCTCGTCGCTCCAGACCAGAGTACCGGTTCGAAAGAGCGATAACTTTTGATCCGACTGTTTGATCGCCATCAAATTTTTACATGAGTTTCCGGACGCAGGTTTCCGTGGAGTAGATGTGGAATCGCAACTCGGTGAAGCGGAAGTCTCGTCGCTCCAGACTAGAGAACCGGTTCGAAAGGGCCCTAACTTTTGATCCGACCGTTTGATCGCCATCAAATTTTTACAGGAGTTTCCGGACGTAGGTTTCCGTGGAGTAGATGTGGAATCGCGTGTCGGTGAAGCGGTAGTCTCGCCGCTGCAGACCAGAGAACCGGTTTGAAAGGGCCCTAACTTTTGATCCGACCGTTTGATCGCCATCAAATTTTTACAGGAGTTTCCGGACGCAGGTTTCCGTGGAGTAGATGTGGAATCGCTTGTCGGTGAAGCGGAAGTCTCGTCGCTCCAGACCATAGAACCGGTTCGAAAAGGCCATAACTTTTGATCCGACCGTTTGATCGCCATCAAATTTTTACAGGAGTTTCCGGACGCAGGTTTCCGTGGAGTAGATGTGGAATCGCAACTCGGTGAAGCGGAGGTCTCGCCGCTCCAGACCAGAGTACCGGTTCGAAAGAGCGATAACTTTTGATCCGACTGTTTGATCGCCATCAAATTTTTACAGGAGTTTCCGGACGCAGGTTTCCGTGTAGTAGATGTGGAATCGCAACTCGGTGAAGCGGAGGTCTCGCCGCTCCAGACCAGAGTAACGGTTCAAAAGAGCGATAACTTTTGATACGACTGTTTGATCGCCATCAAATTTTTACAGGAGTTTCCGGACGCATGTTTCCGTGGAGTAGATGTGGAATCGCAACTCGGTGAAGCGGACGTCTCGGCGCTCCAGACCAGAGAACCGGGTCGAAAGGGCCATAACTTTTGATCCGACCGTTTGATCGCCATCAAATTTTTACAGGAGTTTCCGGACGCAGGTTTCCGTGGAGTAGCTGTGGAATCGCTTGTCGGTGAAGCGGAAGTCTCGCCGCTTCAGACCAGAGAACCGGTTCGAAAGGGCCCTAACTTTTGATCCGACCGTTTGATCGCCATCAAATTTTTACAGGAGTTTCCGGACGCAGGTTTCCGTGGAGTAGATGTGGAATCGCAACTCGGTGAAGCGGAGGTCTCGCCGCTCCAGACCAGAGTACCGGTTCGAAAGAACGATAACTTTTGATCCGACTGTTTGATCGCCATCAAATTTTTACAGGAGTTTCCGGACGCAGGTTTCCGTGGAGTAGATGTGGAATCGCAACTCGGTGAAGCGGAGGTCTCGGCGCTCCAGACCAGAGTACCGGTTCGAAAGAGCGATAACTTTTGATCCGACTGTTTGATCGCCATCAAATTTTTACAGGAGTTTCCGGACGCAGGTTTTCGTGGAGTAGATGTGGAATAGCAACTCGGTGAAGCGGAGATCTCGCCGCTGCAGACCAGAGTACCGGTTCGAAAGGGCGATAACTTTTGATCCGACCGTTTGATCGCCATCAAATTTTTACAGGAGTTTCCGGACGCAGGTTTCGTGGAGTACATGTGGAATCGCAACTCGGTGAAGCGGAGGTCTCGGCGCTCCAGACCAGAGTACCGGTTCGAAAGGGCCATAACTTTTGATCCGACCGTTTGATCGCCATCAAATTTTTACAGGAGTTTCCGGACGAAGGTTTCCGTGGAGTAGATGTGGAATAGCAACTCGGTGAAGCGGAGGTCTCGCCGCTGCAGACCAGAGTACCGGTTCGAAAGGGCGATAACTTTTGATCCGACCGTTTGATCGCCATCAAATTTTAGTAGGAGCTTCCGGACGCAGGTTTCCGGGGAGTAGATGTGGAATCGCTTGTTGGTGAAGCGGAAGTCTCGTCGCTCCAGACCAGAGTACCGGTTCGAAAGAGCGATAACTTTTGATCCGACTGTTTGATCGCCATCAAATTTTTACATGAGTTTCCGGACGCAGGTTTCCGTGGAGTAGATGTGGAATCGCAACTCGGTGAAGCGGAGGTCTCGGCGCTCCAGACCAGAGTACCGGTTCGAAAGGGCCATAACTTTTGATCCGACCGTTTGATCCCCATCAAATTTTTACAGGAGTTTCCGGACGAAGGTTTCCGTGGAGTAGATGTGGAATAGCAACTCGGTGAAGCGAAGGTCTCGCCGCTGCAGACCAGAGTACCGGTTCAAAAGGGCGATAACTTTTGATCCGACCGTTTGATCGCCATCAAATTTTAGTAGGAGCTTCCGGACGCAGGTTTCCGGGGAGTAGATGTGGAATCGCTTGTTGGTGAAGCAAAGTCTCGTCGCTCCAGACCAGAGTACCGGTTCGAAAGAGCGATAACTTTTGATCCGACTGTTTGATCGCCATCAAATTTTTACATGAGTTTCCGGACGCAGGTTTCCGTGGAGTAGATGTGGAATCGCAACTCGGTGAAGCGGAAGTCTCGGCGCTCCAGACCAGAGAACCGGTTCGAAAGGGCCCTAACTTTTGATCCAACCGTTTGATCGCCATCAAATTTTTACAGGAGTTTCCGGACGGAGGTTTCCGTGGAGTAGATGTGGAATCGCTTGTCGGTGAAGCGGTAGTCTCGCCGCTGCAGACCAGAGAACCGGTTTGAAAGGGCCCTAACTTTTGATCCGACCGTTTGATCGCCATCAAATTTTTACAGGAGTTTCCGGACGCAGGTTTCCGTGGAGTAGATGTGGAATCGCAACTCGGTGAAGCGGAGGTCTCGCCGCTCCAGACCAGAGTAACGGTTCAAAAGAGCGATAACTTTTGATACGACTGTTTGATGGCCATCAAATTTTTACAGGAGTTTCCGGACGCATGTTTCCGTGGAGTAGATGTGGAATCGCAACTCGGTGAAGCGGACGTCTCGGCGCTCCAGACCAGAGAACCGGTTCGAAAGGGCCATAACTTTTGATCCGACCGTTTGATCGCCATCAAATTTCTACAGGAGTTTCCGGACACAGGTTTCCGTGGAGTAGCTGTGGAATCGCTTGTCGGTGAAGCGGAAGTCTCGTCGCTTCAGACCAGAGAACCGGTTCGAAAGGGCCCTAACTTTTGATCCGACCGTTTGATCGCCATCAAATTTTTACAGGAGTTTCCGGACGCAGGTTTCCGTGGAGTAGATGTGGAATCGCAACTCGGTGAAGCGGAGGTCTCGCCGCTCCAGACCAGAGTACCGGTTCGAAAGAGCGATAACTTTTGATCCGACTGTTTGATCGCCATCAAATTTTTACAGGAGTTTCCGGACGCAGGTTTCCGTGGAGTAGATGTGGAATCGCAACTCGGTGAAGCGGACGTCTCGTCGCTCCAGACCAGAGAACCGGTTCGAAAGGGCCATAACTTTTGATCCGACCGTTTGATCGCCATCAAATTTTTACAGGAGTTTCCGGACGCAGGTTTCCGTGGAGTAGATGTGGAATCGCTTGTCGGTGAAGCGGAAGTCTCGTTGCTCCAGACCAGAGAAGCGGTTCGAAAGGGCCCTAACTTTTGATCCGATCGTTTGATCGCCATCAAATTTTTCAGGAGTTTCCGGACGCAGGTTTTCGTGGAGTAAATGTGGAATCGCAACTCGGTGAAGCGGAGGTCTCGGCGCTCCAGACCAGAGTACCGGTTCGAAAGGGCCATAACTTTTGATCCGACCGTTTGATCGCCATCAAATTTTTACAGGAGTTTCCGGACGCAGGTTTCCGTGGAGTAGATGTGGAATCGCTTGTTGGTGAAGCGGAGGTCTCGGCGCTCCAGACCAGAGTACCGGTTCGAAAGGGCCCTAACTTTTGATCCGACCGTTTGATCGCCATCAAATTTTTACAGGAGTTTCCGGACGCAGGTTTCCGTGGAGTAGATGTGGAATCGCAACTCGGTGAAGCGGAGGTCTCGGCGCTCCAGACCAGAGTACCGGTTCGAAAGGGCCCTAACTTTTGATCCGACCGTTTGATCGCCATCAAATTTTTACAGGAGTTTCCGGACGCAGGTTTCCGTGGAGTAGATGTGGAATCGCAACTCGGTGAAGCGGAGGTCTCGCCGCTCCAGACCAGAGTACCGGTTCGAAAGAGCGATAACTTTTGATCCGACTGTTTGATCGCCATCAAATTTTTACAGGAGTTTCCGGACGCAGGTTTTCGTGGAGTAGATGTGGAATAGCAACTCGGTGAATGCGGAGCTCTCGCCGCTGCAGACCAGAGTACCGGTTCGAAAGGGCGATAACTTTTGATCCGACCGTTTGATCGCCATCAAATTTTTACAGGAGTTTCCGGTACGCAGGTTTCCGTGGAGTAGATGTGGAATCGCTTGTCGGTGAAGCGGAGGTCTCGCCGCTCCAGACCAGAGTACCGGTTCGAAAGAGCGATAACTTTTGATCCGACTGTTTGATCGCCATCAAATTTTTACAGGAGTTTCCGGACGTAGGTTTCCGTGGAGTAGATGTGGAATAGCAACTCGGTGAATGCGGAGATCTCGCCGCTCCAGACCAGAGTACCGGTTCGAAAGAGCGATAACTTTTGATCCGACTGTTTGATCGCCATCAAATTTTTACCGGAGTTTCCGGACGCAGGTCTCCGTGGAGTAGATGTGGAATCGCAACTCGGTGAAGCGGAAGTCTCGCCGCTCCAGACCAGAGAACCGGTTCGAAAGGGCCATAACTTTTGATCCGACCGTTTGATCGCCATCAAATTTTTACAGGAGTTTCCGGACGCAGGTTTCCGTGGAGTAGATGTGGAATCGCTTGTTGGTGAAGCGGAAGTCTCGTCGCTCCAGACCAGAGAACCGGTTCGAAAGGGCCCTAACTTTTGATCCGACCGTTTGATCGCCATCAAATTTTTACAGGAGTTTCCGGACGCAGGTTTTCGTGGAGTAAATGTGGAATCGCAACTCGGTGAAGCGGAGGTCTCGGCGCTCCAGACCAGAGTACCGGTTCGAAAGGGCCATAACTTTTGATCCGACCGTTTGATCCCCATCAAATTTTTACAGGAGTTTCCGGACGAAGGTTTCCGTGGAGTAGATGTGGAATAGCAACTCGGTGAAGCGAAGGTCTCGCCGCTGCAGACCAGAGTACCGGTTCAAAAGGGCGATAACTTTTGATCCGACCGTTTGATCGCCATCAAATTTTAGTAGGAGCTTCCGGACGCAGGTTTCCGGGGAGTAGATGTGGAATCGCTTGTTGGTGAAGCGGAAGTCTCGTCGCTCCAGACCAGAGTACCGGTTCGAAAGAGCGATAACTTTTGATCCGACTGTTTGATCGCCATCAAATTTTTACATGAGTTTCCGGACGCAGGTTTCCGTGGAGTAGATGTGGAATCGCAACTCGGTGAAGCGGAAGTCTCGTCGCTCCAGACCAGAGAACCGGTTCGAAAGGGCCCTAACTTTTGATCCAACCGTTTGATCGCCATCAAATTTTTACAGGAGTTTCCGGACGGAGGTTTCCGTGGAGTAGATGTGGAATCGCTTGTCGGTGAAGCGGTAGTCTCGCCGCTGCAGACCAGAGAACCGGTTTGAAAGGGCCCTAACTTTTGATCCGACCGTTTGATCGCCATCAAATTTTTACAGGAGTTTCCGGACGCAGGTTTCCGTGGAGTAGATGTGGAATCGCAACTCGGTGAAGCGGAGGTCTCGCCGCTCCAGACCAGAGTAACGGTTCAAAAGAGCGATAACTTTTGATACGACTGTTTGATGGCCATCAAATTTTTACAGGAGTTTCCGGACGCATGTTTCCGTGGAGTAGATGTGGAATCGCAACTCGGTGAAGCGGACGTCTCGGCGCTCCAGACCAGAGAACCGGTTCGAAAGGGCCATAACTTTTGATCCGACCGTTTGATCGCCATCAAATTTTTACAGGAGTTTCCGGACGAAGGTTTCCGTGGAGTAGATGTGGAATAGCAACTCGGTGAAGCGGAGGTCTCGCCGCTGCAGACCAGAGTACCGGTTCGAAAGGGCGTTAACTTTTGATCCGACCGTTAGATCGCCATCAAATTTTAGTAGGAGCTTCCGGACGCAGGTTTCTGGGGAGTAGATGTGGAATCGCTTGTTGGTGAAGCGGAAGTCTCGTCGCTCCAGACCAGAGTACCGGTTCGAAAGAGCGATAACTTTTGATCCGACTGTTTGATCGCCATCAAATTTTTACATGAGTTTCCGGACGCAGGTTTCCGTGGAGTAGATGTGGAATCGCAACTCGGTGAAGCGGAGGTCTCGGCGCTCCAGACCAGAGTACCGGTTCGAAAGGGCCATAACTTTTGATCCGACCGTTTGATCGCCATCAAATTTTTACAGGAGTTTCCGGACGAAGGTTTCCGTGGAGTAGATGTGGAATAGCAACTCGGTGAAGCGGAGGTCTCGCCGCTGCAGACCAGAGTACCGGTTCAAAAGAGCGATAACTTTTGATCCGACTGTTTGATCGCCATCAAATTTTTACAGGAGTTTCCGGACGCAGGTTTTCGTGGAGTAGATGTGGAATAGCAACTCGGTGATGCGGAGCTCTCGCCGCTGCAGACCAGAGTACCGGTTCGAAAGGGCGATAACTTTTGATCCGACCGTTTGATCGCCATCAAATTTTTACAGGAGTTTCCGGTACGCAGGTTTCCGTGGAGTAGATGTGGAATCGCTTGTCGGTGAAGCGGAGGTCTCGCCGCTCCAGACCAGAGTACCGGTTCGAAAGAGCGATAACTTTTGATCCGACTGTTTGATCGCCATCAAATTTTTACAGGAGTTTCCGGACGTAGGTTTTCGTGGAGTAGATGTGGAATAGCAACTCGGTGATGCGGAGATCTCGCCGCTCCAGACCAGAGTACCGGTTCGAAAGAGCGATAACTTTTGATCCGACTGTTTGATCGCCATCAAATTTTTACCGGAGTTTCCGGACGCAGGTCTCCGTGGAGTAGATGTGGAATCGCAACTCGGTGAAGCGGAAGTCTCGCCGCTCCAGACCAGAGAACCGGTTCGAAAGGGCCATAACTTTTGATCCGACCGTTTGATCGCCATCAAATTTTTACAGGAGTTTCCGGACGCAGGTTTCCGTGGAGTAGATGTGGAATCGCTTGTTGGTGAAGCGGAAGTCTCGTCGCTCCAGACCAGAGAACCGGTTCGAAAGGGCCCTAACTTTTGATCCGACCGTTTGATCGCCATCAAATTTTTACAGGAGTTTCCGGACGCAGGTTTTCGTGGAGTAAATGTGGAATCGCAACTCGGTGAAGCGGAGGTCTCGGCGCTCCAGACCAGAGTACCGGTTCGAAAGGGCCATAACTTTTGATCCGACCGTTTGATCCCCATCAAATTTTTACAGGAGTTTCCGGACGAAGGTTTCCGTGGAGTAGATGTGGAATAGCAACTCGGTGAAGCGAAGGTCTCGCCGCTGCAGACCAGAGTACCGGTTCAAAAGGGCGATAACTTTTGATCCGACCGTTTGATCGCCATCAAATTTTAGTAGGAGCTTCCGGACGCAGGTTTCCGGGGAGTAGATGTGGAATCGCTTGTTGGTGAAGCGGAAGTCTCGTCGCTCCAGACCAGAGTACCGGTTCGAAAGAGCGATAACTTTTGATCCGACTGTTTGATCGCCATCAAATTTTTACATGAGTTTCCGGACGCAGGTTTCCGTGGAGTAGATGTGGAATCGCAACTCGGTGAAGCGGAAGTCTCGTCGCTCCAGACCAGAGAACCGGTTCGAAAGGGCCCTAACTTTTGATCCAACCGTTTGATCGCCATCAAATTTTTATAGGAGTTTCCGGACGGAGGTTTCCGTGGAGTAGATGTGGAATCGCTTGTCGGTGAAGCGGTAGTCTCGCCGCTGCAGACCAGAGAACCGGTTTGAAAGGGCCCTAACTTTTGATCCGACCGTTTGATCGCCATCAAATTTTTACAGGAGTTTCCGGACGCAGGTTTCCGTGGAGTAGATGTGGAATCGCAACTCGGTGAAGCGGAGGTCTCGCCGCTCCAGACCAGAGTAACGGTTCAAAAGAGCGATAACTTTTGATACGACTGTTTGATGGCCATCAAATTTTTACAGGAGTTTCCGGACGCATGTTTCCGTGGAGTAGATGTGGAATCGCAACTCGGTGAAGCGGACGTCTCGGCGCTCCAGACCAGAGAACCGGTTCGAAAGGGCCATAACTTTTGATCCGACCGTTTGATCGCCATCAAATTTCTACAGGAGTTTCCGGACGCAGGTTTCCGTGGAGTAGATGTGGAATCGCTTGTCGGTGAAGCGGAAGTCTCGTCGCTTCAGACCAGAGAACCGGTTCGAAAGGGCCCTAACTTTTGATCCGACCGTTTGATCGCCATCAAATTTTTACAGGAGTTTCCGGACGCAGGTTTCCGTGGAGTAGATGTGGAATCGCAACTCGGTGAAGCGGAGGTCTCGCCGCTCCAGACCAGAGTACCGGTTCGAAAGAGCGATAACTTTTGATCCGACTGTTTGATCGCCATCAAATTTTTACAGGAGTTTCCGGACGCAGGTTTCCGTGGAGTAGATGTGGAATCGCAACTCGGTGAAGCGGACGTCTCGTCGCTCCAGACCAGAGAACCGGTTCGAAAGGGCCATAACTTTTGATCCGACCGTTTGATCGCCATCAAATTTTTACAGGAGTTTCCGGACGCAGGTTTCCGTGGAGTAGATGTGGAATCGCTTGTCGGTGAAGCGGAAGTCTCGTTGCTCCAGACCAGAGAAGCGGTTCGAAAGGGCCCTAACTTTTGATCCGATCGTTTGATCGCCATCAAATTTTTACAGGAGTTTCCGGACGCAGGTTTTCGTGGAGTAAATGTGGAATCGCAACTCGGTGAAGCGGAGGTCTCGGCGCTCCAGACCAGAGTACCGGTTCGAAAGGGCCATAACTTTTGATCCGACCGTTTGATCGCCATCAAATTTTTACAGGAGTTTCCGGACGCAGGTTTCCGTGGAGTAGATGTGGAATCGCAACTCGGTGAAGCGGAGGTCTCGCCGCTCCAGACCAGAGTACCGGTTCGAAAGAGCGATAACTTTTGATCCGACTGTTTGATCGCCATCAAATTTTTACAGGAGTTTCCGGACGCAGGTTTTCGTGGAGTAGATGTGGAATAGCAACTCGGTGATGCGGAGATCTCGCCGCTGCAGACCAGAGTACCGGTTCGAAAGGGCGATAACTTTTGATCCGACCGTTTGATCGCCATCAAATTTTTACAGGAGTTTCCGGTCGCAGGTTTCCGTGGAGTAGATGTGGAATCGCTTGTCGGTGAAGCGGAGGTCTCGCCGCTCCAGACCAGAGTACCGGTTCGAAAGAGCGATAACTTTTGATCCGACTGTTTGATCGCCATCAAATTTTTACAGGAGTTTCCGGACGCAGGTTTTCGTGGTGTAGATGTGGAATAGCAACTCGGTGATGCGGAGATCTCGCCGCTCCAGTCCAGAGTACCGGTTCGAAAGAGCGATAACTTTTGATCCGACTGTTTGATCGCCATCAAATTTTTACAGGAGTTTCCGGACGCAGGTCTCCGTGGAGTAGATGTGGAATCGCAACTCGGTGAAGCGGAGGTCTCGGCGCTCCAGACCAGAGTACCGGTTCGAAAGGGCCATAACTTTTGATCCGACCGTTTGATCGCCATCAAATTTTTACAGGAGTTTCCGGACGCAGGTCTCCGTGGAGTAGATGTGGAATCGCAACTCGGTGAAGCGGAAGTCTCGCCGCTCCAGACCAGAGAACCGGTTCGAAAGGGCCATAACTTTTGATCCGACCGTTTGATCGCCATCAAATTTTTACAGGAGTTTCCGGACGCAGGTTTCCGTGGAGTAGATGTGGAATCGCTTGTCGGTGAAGCGGAAGTCTCGTCGCTCCAGACCAGAGAAGCGGTTCGAAAGGGCCCTAACTTTTGATCCGATCGTTTGATCGCCATCAAATTTTTACAGGAGTTTCCGGACGCAGGTTTCCGTGGAGTAGATGTGGAATCGCTTGTCGGTGAAGCGGAGGTCTCGCCGCTCCAGACCAGAGTACCGGTTCGAAAGAGCGATAACTTTTGATCCGACTGTTTGATCGCCATCAAATTTTTACCGGAGTTTCCGGACGCAGGTCTCCGTGGAGTAGATGTGGAATCGCAACTCGGTGAAGCGGAAGTCTCGCCGCTCCAGACCAGAGAACCGGTTCGAAAGGGCCATAACTTTTGATCCGACCGTTTGATCGCCATCAAATTTTTACAGGAGTTTCCGGACGCAGGTTTCCGTGGAGTAGATGTGGAATCGCTTGTTGGTGAAGCGGAAGTCTCGTCGCTCCAGACCAGAGAACCGGTTCGAAAGGGCCCTAACTTTTGATCCGACCGTTTGATCGCCATCAAATTTTTACAGGAGTTTCCGGACGCAGGTTTTCGTGGAGTAAATGTGGAATCGCAACTCGGTGAAGCGGAGGTCTCGGCGCTCCAGACCAGAGTACCGGTTCGAAAGGGCCATAACTTTTGATCCGACCGTTTGATCGCCATCAAATTTTTACAGGAGTTTCCGGACGCAGGTTTTCGTGGAGTAAATGTGGAATCGCAACTCGGTGAAGCGGAGGTCTCGGCGCTCCAGACCAGAGTACCGGTTCGAAAGGGCCATAACTTTTGATCCGACCGTTTGATCGCCATCAAATTTTTACAGGAGTTTCCGGACGAAGGTTTCCGTGGAGTAGATGTGGAATAGCAACTCGGTGAAGCGGAGGTCTCGCCGCTGCAGACCAGAGTACCGGTTCGAAAGGGCGTTAACTTTTGATCCGACCGTTAGATCGCCATCAAATTTTAGTAGGAGCTTCCGGACGCAGGTTTCTGGGGAGTAGATGTGGAATCGCTTGTTGGTGAAGCGGAAGTCTCGTCGCTCCAGACCAGAGTACCGGTTCGAAAGAGCGATAACTTTTGATCCGACTGTTTGATCGCCATCAAATTTTTACATGAGTTTCCGGACGCAGGTTTCCGTGGAGTAGATGTGGAATCGCAACTCGGTGAAGCGGAGGTCTCGGCGCTCCAGACCAGAGTACCGGTTCGAAAGGGCCATAACTTTTGATCCGACCGTTTGATCGCCATCAAATTTTTACAGGAGTTTCCGGACGAAGGTTTCCGTGGAGTAGATGTGGAATAGCAACTCGGTGAAGCGGAGGTCTCGCCGCTGCAGACCAGAGTACCGGTTCAAAAGGGCGATAACTTTTGATCCGACCGTTTGATCGCCATCAAATTTTAGTAGGAGCTTCCGGACGCAGGTTTCCGGGGAGTAGATGTGGAATCGCTTGTTGGTGAAGCGGAAGTCTCGTCTCTCCAGACCAGAGAACCGGTTCGAAAGGGCCCTAACTTTTGATCCGACCGTTTGATCGCCATCAAATTTTTACAGGAGTTTCCGGACGCAGGTTTTCGTGGAGTAAATGTGGAATCGCAACTCGGTGAAGCGGAGGTCTCGGCGCTCCAGACCAGAGTACCGGTTCGAAAGGGCCATAACTTTTGATCCGACCGTTTGATCGCCATCAAATTTTTACAGGAGTTTACGGACGCAGGTTTTCGTGGAGTAAATGTGGAATCGCAACTCGGTGAAGCGGAGGTCTCGGCGCTCCAGACCAGAGTACCGGTTCGAAAGGGCCATAACTTTTGATCCGACCGTTTGATCGCCATAAAATTTTTACCGGAGTTTCCGGACGAAGGTTTCCGTGGAGTAGATGTGGAATAGCAACTCGGTGAAGCGGAGGTCTCGCCGCTGCAGACCAGAGTACCGGTTCGAAAGGGCGATAACTTTTGATCCGACCGTTTGATCGCCATCAAATTTTAGTAGGAGCTTCCGGACGCAGGTTTCCGGGGAGTAGATGTGGAATCGCTTATTGGTGAAGCGGAAGTCTCGTCGCTCCAGACCAGAGTACCGGTTCGAAAGAGCGATAACTTTTGATCCGACTGTTTGATCGCCATCAAATTTTTACATGAGTTCCGGACGCAGGTTTCCGTGGAGTAGATGTGGAATCGCAACTCGGTGAAGCGGAGGTCTCGGCGCTCCAGACCAGAGTACCGGTTCGAAAGGGCCATAACTTTTGATCCGACCGTTTGATCGCCATCAAATTTTTATAGGAGTTTCCGGACGAAGGTTTCCGTGGAGTAGATGTGGAATAGCAACTCGGTGAAGCGGAGGTCTCGCCGCTGCAGACCAGAGTACCGGTTCCAAAGGGCGATAACTTTTGATCCGACCGTTTGATCGCCATCAAATTTTAGTAGGAGCTTCCGGACGCAGGTTTCCGGGGAGTAGATGTGGAATCGCTTGTTGGTGAAGCGGAAGTCTCGTCGCTCCAGACCAGAGTACCGGTTCGAAAGAGCGATAACTTTTGATCCGACTGTTTGATCGCCATCAAATTTTTACATGAGTTTCCGGATGCAGGTTTCCGTGGATTAGATGTGGAATCGCAACTCGGTGAAGCGGAAGTCTCGTCGCTCCAGACCAGAGAACCGGTTCGAAAGGGCCCTAACTTTTGATCCGACCGTTTGATCGCCTTCAAATTTTTACAGGAGTTTCCGGACGTAGGTTTCCGTGGAGTAGATGTGGAATCGCTTGTCGGTGAAGCGGAAGTCTCGTCGCTCCAGACCATAGAACCGGTTCGAAAAGGCCATAACTTTTGATCCGACCGTTTGATCGCCATCAAATTTTTACAGGAGTTTCCGGACGCAGGTTTCCGTGGAGTAGATGTGGAATCGCAACTCGGTGAAGCGGAGGTCTCGCCGCTCCAGACCAGAGTACCGGTTCGAAAGAGCGATAACTTTTGATCCGACTGTTTGATCGCCATCAAATTTTTACAGGAGTTTCCGGACGCAGGTTTCCGTGGAGTAGATGTGGAATCGCAACTCGGTGAAGCGGAGGTCTCGCCGCTCCAGACCAGAGTAACGGTTCGAAAGAGCGATAACTTTTGATCCGACTGTTTGATCGCCATCAAATTTTTACAGGAGTTTCCGGACGCATGTTTCCGTGGAGTAGATGTGGAATCGCAACTCGGTGAAGCGGACGTCTCGGCGCTCCAGACCAGAGAACCGGTTCGAAAGGGCCATAACTTTTGATCCGACCGTTTGATCGCCATCAAATTTTTACAGGAGTTTCCGGACGCAGGTTTCCGTGGAGTAGCTGTGGAATCGCTTGTCGGTGAAGCGGAAGTCTCGCCGCTTCAGACCAGAGAACCGGTTCGAAAGGGCCCTAACTTTTGATCCGACCGTTTGATCGCCATCAAATTTTTACAGGAGTTTCCGGACGCAGGTTTCCGTGGAGTAGATGTGGAATCGCAACTCGGTGAAGCGGAGGTCTCGCCGCTCCAGACCAGAGTACCGGTTCGAAAGAGCGATAACTTTTGATCCGACTGTTTGATCGCCATCAAATTTTTACAGGAGTTTCCGGACGCAGGTTTCCGTGGAGTAGATGTGGAATCGCAACTCGGTGAAGCGGACGTCTCGTCGCTCCAGACCAGAGAACCGGTTCGAAAGGGCCATAACTTTTGATCCGACCGTTTGATCGCCATCAAATTTTTACAGGAGTTTCCGGACGCAGGTTTTCGTGGAGTAGATGTGGAATCGCTTGTCGGTGAAGCGGAAGTCTCGTCGCTCCAGACCAGAGAAGCGGTTCGAAAGGGCCCTAACTTTTGATCCGATCGTTTGATCGCCATCAAATTTTTACAGGAGTTTCCGGACGCAGGTTTCCGTGGAGTAGATGTGGAATCGCTTGTCGGTGAAGCGGAAGTCTCGTCGCTCCAGACCAGAGAACCGGTTCGAAAGGGCCCTAACTTTTGATCCGACCGTTTGATCGCCATCAAATTTTTACAGGAGTTTCCGGACGCAGGTTTCGTGGAGTAGATGTGGAATCGCAACTCGGTGAAGCGGAGGTCTCGGCGCTCCAGACCAGAGTACCGGTTCGAAAGGGCCATAACTTTTGATCCGACCGTTTGATCGCCATCAAATTTTTACAGGAGTTTCCGGACGCAGGTTTTCGTGGAGTAAATGTGGAATCGCAACTCGGTGAAGCGGAGGTCTCGGCGCTCCAGACCAGAGTACCGGTTCGAAAGGGCCATAACTTTTGATCCGACCGTTTGATCGCCATCAAATTTTTACAGGAGTTTCCGGACGAAGGTTTCCGTGGAGTAGATGTGGAATAGCAACTCGGTGAAGCGGAGGTCTCGCCGCTGCAGACCAGAGTACCGGTTCGAAAGGGCGTTAACTTTTGATCCGACCGTTAGATCGCCATCAAATTTTAGTAGGAGCTTCCGGACGCAGGTTTCCGGGGAGTAGATGTGGAATCGCTTGTTGGTGAAGCGGAAGTCTCGTCGCTCCAGACCAGAGTACCGGTTCGAAAGAGCGATAACTTTTGATCCGACTGTTTGATCGCCATCAAATTTTTACATGAGTTTCCGGACGCAGGTTTCCGTGGAGTAGATGTGGAATCGCAACTCGGTGAAGCGGAGGTCTCGGCGCTCCAGACCAGAGTACCGGTTCGAAAGGGCCATAACTTTTGATCCGACCGTTTGATCGCCATCAAATTTTTACAGGAGTTTCCGGACGAAGGTTTCCGTGGAGTAGATGTGGAATAGCAACTCGGTGAAGCGGAGGTCTCGCCGCTGTAGACCAGAGTACCGGTTCAAAAGGGCGATAACTTTTGATCCGACCGTTTGATCGCCATCAAATTTTAGTAGGAGCTTCCGGACGCAGGTTTCCGGGGAGTAGATGTGGAATCGCTTGTTGGTGAAGCGGAAGTCTCGTCTCTCCAGACCAGAGAACCGGTTCGAAAGGGCCCTAACTTTTGATCCGACCGTTTGATCGCCATCAAATTTTTACAGGAGTTTCCGGACGCAGGTTTTCGTGGAGTAAATGTGGAATCGCAACTCGGTGAAGCGGAGGTCTCGGCGCTCCAGACCAGAGTACCGGTTCGAAAGGGCCATAACTTTTGATCCGACCGTTTGATCGCCATCAAATTTTTACAGGAGTTTACGGACGCAGGTTTTCGTGGAGTAAATGTGGAATCGCAACTCGGTGAAGCGGAGGTCTCGGCGCTCCAGACCAGAGTACCGGTTCGAAAGGGCCATAACTTTTGATCCGACCGTTTGATCGCCATAAAATTTTTACCGGAGTTTCCGGACGAAGGTTTCCGTGGAGTAGATGTGGAATAGCAACTCGGTGAAGCGGAGGTCTCGCCGCTGCAGACCAGAGTACCGGTTCGAAAGGGCGATAACTTTTAATCCGACCGTTTGATCGCCATCAAATTTTAGTAGGAGCTTCCGGACGCAGGTTTCCGGGGAGTAGATGTGGAATCGCTTATTGGTGAAGCGGAAGTCTCGTCGCTCCAGACCAGAGTACCGGTTCGAAAGAGCGATAACTTTTGATCCGACTGTTTGATCGCCATCAAATTTTTACATGAGTTTCCGGACGCAGGTTTCCGTGGAGTAGATGTGGAATCGCAACTCGGTGAAGCGGAGGTCTCGGCGCTCCAGACCAGAGTACCGGTTCGAAAGGGCCATAACTTTTGATCCGACCGTTTGATCGCCATCAAATTTTTATAGGAGTTTCCGGACGAAGGTTTCCGTGGAGTAGATGTGGAATAGCAACTCGGTGAAGCGGAGGTCTCGCCGCTGCAGACCAGAGTACCGGTTCCAAAAGGGCGATAACTTTTGATCCGACCGTTTGATCGCCATCAAATTTTAGTAGGAGCTTCCGGACGCAGGTTTCCGGGGAGTAGATGTGGAATCGCTTGTTGGTGAAGCGGAAGTCTCGTCGCTCCAGACCAGAGTACCGGTTCGAAAGAGCGATAACTTTTGATCCGACTGTTTGATCGCCATCAAATTTTTACATGAGTTTCCGGATGCAGGTTTCCGTGGAGTAGATGTGGAATCGCAACTCGGTGAAGCGGAAGTCTCGTCGCTCCAGACCAGAGAACCGGTTCGAAAGGGCCCTAACTTTTGATCCGACCGTTTGATCGCCATTCAAATTTTTACAGGAGTTTCCGGACGTAGGTTTCCGTGGAGTAGATGTGGAATCGCTTGTCGGTGAAGCGGAAGTCTCGTCGCTCCAGACCATAGAACCGGTTCGAAAAGGCCATAACTTTTGATCCGACCGTTTGATCGCCATCAAATTTTTACAGGAGTTTCCGGACGCAGGTTTCCGTGGAGTAGATGTGGAATCGCAACTCGGTGAAGCGGAGGTCTCGCCGCTCCAGACCAGAGTACCGGTTCGAAAGAGCGATAACTTTTGATCCGACTGTTTGATCGCCATCAAATTTTTACAGGAGTTTCCGGACGCAGGTTTCCGTGGAGTAGATGTGGAATCGCAACTCGGTGAAGCGGAGGTCTCGCCGCTCCAGACCAGAGTAACGGTTCGAAAGAGCGATAACTTTTGATCCGACTGTTTGATCGCCATCAAATTTTTACAGGAGTTTCCGGACGCATGTTTCCGTGGAGTAGATGTGGAATCGCAACTCGGTGAAGCGGACGTCTCGGCGCTCCAGACCAGAGAACCGGTTCGAAAGGGCCATAACTTTTGATCCGACCGTTTGATCGCCATCAAATTTTTACAGGAGTTTCCGGACGCAGGTTTCCGTGGAGTAGCTGTGGAATCGCTTGTCGGTGAAGCGGAAGTCTCGCCGCTTCAGACCAGAGAACCGGTTCGAAAGGGCCCTAACTTTTGATCCGACCGTTTGATCGCCATCAAATTTTTACAGGAGTTTCCGGACGCAGGTTTCCGTGGAGTAGATGTGGAATCGCAACTCGGTGAAGCGGAGGTCTCGCCGCTCCAGACCAGAGTACCGGTTCGAAAGAGCGATAACTTTTGATCCGACTGTTTGATCGCCATCAAATTTTTACAGGAGTTTCCGGACGCAGGTTTCCGTGGAGTAGATGTGGAATCGCAACTCGGTGAAGCGGACGTCTCGTCGCTCCAGACCAGAGAACCGGTTCGAAAGGGCCATAACTTTTGATCCGACCGTTTGATCGCCATCAAATTTTTACAGGAGTTTCCGGACGCAGGTTTTCGTGGAGTAGATGTGGAATCGCTTGTCGGTGAAGCGGAAGTCTCGTCGCTCCAGACCAGAGAAGCGGTTCGAAAGGGCCCTAACTTTTGATCCGATCGTTTGATCGCCATCAAATTTTTACAGGAGTTTCCGGACGCAGGTTTCCGTGGAGTAGATGTGGAATCGCTTGTCGGTGAAGCGGAAGTCTCGTCGCTCCAGACCAGAGAACCGGTTCCAAAGGGCCCTAACTTTTGATCCGACCGTTTGATCGCCATCAAATTTTTACAGGAGTTTCCGGACGCAGGTTTCCGTGGAGTAGATGTGGAATCGCAACTCGGTGAAGCGGAGGTCTCGGCGCTCCAGACCAGAGTACCGGTTCGAAAGGGCCCTAACTTTTGATCCGACCGTTTGATCGCCATCAAATTTTTACAGGAGTTTCCGGACGCAGGTTTCCGTGGAGTAGATGTGGAATCGCAACTCGGTGAAGCGGAGGTCTCGCCGCTCCAGACCAGAGTACCGGTTCGAAAGAGCGATAACTTTTGATCCGACTGTTTGATCGCCATCAAATTTTTACAGGAGTTTCCGGACGCAGGTTTTCGTGGAGTAGATGTGGAATAGCAACTCGGTGAAGCGGAGATCTCGCCGCTGCAGACCAGAGTACCGGTTCGAAAGGGCGATAACTTTTGATCCGACCGTTTGATCGCCATCAAATTTTTACAGGAGTTTCCGGACGCAGGTTTCCGTGGAGTAGATGTGGAATCGCTTGTCGGTGAAGCGGAGGTCTCGCCGCTCCAGACCAGAGTACCGGTTCGAAAGAGCGATAACTTTTGATCCGACTGTTTGATCGCCATCAAATTTTTACCGGAGTTTCCGGACGCAGGTCTCCGTGGAGTAGATGTGGAATCGCAACTCGGTGAAGCGGAAGTCTCGCCGCTCCAGACCAGAGAACCGGTTCGAAAGGGCCATAACTTTTGATCCGACCGTTTGATCGCCATCAAATTTTTACAGGAGTTTCCGGACGCAGGTTTCCGTGGAGTAGATGTGGAATCGCTTGTTGGTGAAGCGGAAGTCTCGTCGCTCCAGACCAGAGAACCGGTTCGAAAGGGCCCTAACTTTTGATCCGACCGTTTGATCGCCATCAAATTTTTACAGGAGTTTCCGGACGCAGGTTTTCGTGGAGTAAATGTGGAATCGCAACTCGGTGAAGCGGAGGTCTCGGCGCTCCAGACCAGAGTACCGGTTCGAAAGGGCCATAACTTTTGATCCGACCGTTTGATCGCCATCAAATTTTTACAGGAGTTTCCGGACGAAGGTTTCCGTGGAGTAGATGTGGAATAGCAACTCGGTGAAGCGGAGGTCTCGCCGCTGCAGACCAGAGTACCGGTTCGAAAGGGCGATAACTTTTGATCCGACCGTTTGATCGCCATCAAATTTTAGTAGGAGCTTCCGGACGCAGGTTTCCGGGGAGTAGATGTGGAATCGCTTGTTGGTGAAGCGGAAGTCTCGTCGCTCCAGACCAGAGTACCGGTTCGAAAGAGCGATAACTTTTGATCCGACTGTTTGATCGCCATCAAATTTTTACATGAGTTTCCGGACGCAGGTTTCCGTGGAGTAGATGTGGAATCGCAACTCGGTGAAGCGGAGGTCTCGGCGCTCCAGACCAGAGTACCGGTTCGAAAGGGCCCTAACTTTTGATCCGACCGTTTGATCGCCATCAAATTTTTACAGGAGTTTCCGGACGGAGGTTTCCGTGGAGTAGATGTGGAATCGCTTGTCGGTGAAGCGGTAGTCTCGCCGCTGCAGACTAGAGAACCGGTTTGAAAGAGCGATAACTTTTGATCCGACCGTTTGATCGCCATCAAATTTTTACAGGAGTTTCCGGACGCAGGTTTCCGTGGAGTAGATGTGGAATCGCAACTCGGTGAAGCGGAGGTCTCGCCGCTCCAGACCAGAGTACCGGTTCGAAAGAGCGATAACTTTTGATCCGACTGTTTGATCGCCATCAAATTTTTACAGGAGTTTCCGGACGCAGGTTTTCGTGGAGTAGATGTGGAATAGCAACTCGGTGAAGCGGAGATCTCGCCGCTGCAGACCAGAGTACCGGTTCGAAAGGGCGATAACTTTTGATCCGACCGTTTGATCGCCATTAAATTTTTACAGGAGTTTCCGGACGCAGGTTTCCGTGGAGTAGATGTGGAATCGCTTGTCGGTGAAGCGGAGGTCTCGCCGCTCCAGACCAGAGTACCGGTTCGAAAGAGCGATAACTTTTGATCCGACTGTTTGATCGCCATCAAATTTTTACAGGAGTTTCCGGACGCAGGTCTCCGTGGAGTAGATGTGGAATCGCAACTCGGTGAAGCGGACGTCTCGCCGCTCCAGACCAGAGAACCGGTTCGAAAGGGCCATAACTTTTGATCCGACCGTTTGATCGCCATCAAATTTTTACAGGAGTTTCCGGACGCAGGTTTCCGTGGAGTAGATGTGGAATCGCTTGTCGGTGAAGCGGAAGTCTCGTCACTCCAGACCAGAGAACCGGTTCGAAAGGGCCCTAACTTTTGATCCGACCGTTTGATCGCCATCAAATTTTTACAGGAGTTTCCGGACGCAGGTTTTCATGGAGTAAATGTGGAATCGCAACTCGGTGAAGCGGAGGTCTCGGCGCTCCAGACCAGAGTACCGGTTCGAAAGGGCCATAACTTTTGATCCGACTGTTTGATCGCCATCAAATTTTTACAGGAGTTTCCGGACGAAGGTTTCCGTGGAGTAGATGTGGAATAGCAACTCGGTGAAGCGGAGGTCTCGCCGCTGCAGAACAGAGTACCGGTTCGAAAGGGCGATAACTTTTGATCCGACCGTTTGATCGCCATCAAATTTTAGTAGGAGCTTCCAGACGCAGGTTTCCGGGGAGTAGATGTGGAATCGCTTGTTGGTGAAGCGGAAGTCTCGTCGCTCCAGACCAGAGTACCGGTTCGAAAGAGCGATAACTTTTGATCCGACTGTTTGATCGCCATCAAATTTTTACATGAGTTTCCGGACGCAGGTTTCCGTGGAGTAGATGTGGAATCGCAACTCGGTGAAGCGGAGGTCTCGGCGCTCCAGACCAGAGTACCGGTTCGAAAGGGCCATAACTTTTGATCCGACCGTTTGATCGCCATCAAATTTTTACAGGAGTTTCCGGACGAAGGTTTCCGTGGAGTAGATGTGGAATAGCAACTCGGTGAAGCGGAGGTCTCGCCGCTGCAGACCAGAGTACCGGTTCGAAAGGGCGATAACTTTTGATCCGAACGTTTGATCGCCATCAAATTTTAGTAGGAGCTTCCGGACGCAGGTTTCCGGGGAGTAGATGTGGAATCGCTTGTTGGTGAAGCGGAAGTCTCGTCGCTCCAGACCAGAGTACCGGTTCGAAAGAGCGATAACTTTTGATCCGACTGTTTGATCGCCATCAAATTTTTACATGAGTTTCCGGACGCAGGTTTCCGTGGAGTAGATGTGGAATCGCAACTCGGTGAAGCGGAAGTCTCGTCGCTCCAGACCAGAGTACCGGTTCGAAAGGGCGATAACTTTTGATCCGACCGTTTGATCGCCATCAAATTTTAGTAGGAGCTTCCGGACGCAGGTTTCCAGGGAGTAGATGTGGAATCGCTTGTTGGTGAAGCGGAAGTCTCGTCGCTCCAGACCAGAGTACCGGTTCGAAAGAGCGATAACTTTTGATCCGACTGTTTGATCGCCATCAAATTTTTACATGAGTTTCCGGACGCAGGTTTCCGTGGAGTAGATGTGGAATCGCAACTCGGTGAAGCGGAAGTCTCGTCGCTCCAGACCAGAGAACCGGTTCGAAAGGGCCCTAACTTTTGATCCGACCGTTTGATCGCCATCAAATTTTTACAGGAGTTTCCGGACGCAGGTTTCCGTGGAGTAGATGTGGAATCGCTTGTCGGTGAAGCGGTCGTCTCGCCGCTGCAGACCAGAGAACCGGTTTGAAAGGGCCCTAACTTTTGATCCGACCGTTTGATCGCCATCAAATTTTTACAGGAGTTTCCGGACGCAGGTTTCCGTGGAGTAGATGTGGAATCGCTTGTCGGTGAAGCGGAAGTCTCGTCGCTCCAGACCATAGAACCGGTTCGAAAAGGCCATAACTTTTGATCCGACCGTTTGATCGCCATCAAATTTTTACAGGAGTTTCCGGACGCAGGTTTCCGTGGAGTAGATGTGGAATCGCAACTCGGTGAAGCGGAGGTCTCGCCGCTCCAGACCAGAGTACCGGTTCGAAAGAGCGATAACTTTTGATCCGACTGTTTGATCGCCATCAAATTTTTACAGGAGTTTCCGGACGCAGGTTTCCGTGGAGTAGATGTGGAATCGCAACTCGGTGAAGCGGAGGTCTCGCCGCTCCAGACCAGAGTAACGGTTCGAAAGAGCGATAACTTTTGATCCGACTGTTTGATCGCCATCAAATTTTTACAGGAGTTTCCGGACGCAGGTTTCCGTGGAGTAGATGTGGAATCGCTTGTTGGTGAAGCGGAAGTCTCGTCGCTCCAGACCAGAGTACCGGTTCGAAAGAGCGATAACTTTTGATCCGACTGTTTGATCGCCATCAAATTTTTACATGAGTTTCCGGACGCAGGTTTCCGTGGAGTAGATGTGGAATCGCAACTCGGTGAAGCGGAAGTCTCGTCGCTCCAGACCAGAGAACCGGTTCGAAAGGGCCCTAACTTTTGATCCGACCGTTTGATCGCCATCAAATTTTTACAGGAGTTTCCGGACGCAGGTTTCCGTGGAGTAGATGTGGAATCGCTTGTCGGTGAAGCGGTAGTCTCGCCGCTGCAGACCAGAGAACCGGTTTGAAAGGGCCCTAACTTTTGATCCGACCGTTTGATCGCCATCAAATTTTTACAGGAGTTTCCGGACGCAGGTTTCCGTGGAGTAGATGTGGAATCGCTTGTCGGTGAAGCGGAAGTCTCGTCGCTCCAGACCATAGAACCGGTTCGAAAAGGCCATAACTTTTGATCCGACCGTTTGATCGCCATCAAATTTTTACAGGAGTTTCCGGACGCAGGTTTCCGTGGAGTAGATGTGGAATCGCAACTCGGTGAAGCGGAGGTCTCGCCGCTCCAGACCAGAGTACCGGTTCGAAAGAGCGATAACTTTTGATCCGACTGTTTGATCGCCATCAAATTTTTACAGGAGTTTCCGGATGCAGGTTTCCGTGGAGTAGATGTGGAATCGCAACTCAGTGAAGCGGAGGTCTCGCCGCTCCAGACCAGAGTAACGGTTCGAAAGAGCGATAACTTTTGATCCGACTGTTTGATCGCCATCAAATTTTTACAGGAGTTTCCGGACGCAGGTTTCCGTGGAGTAGATGTGGAATCGCAACTCGGTGAAGCGGACGTCTCGTCGCTCCAGACCAGAGAACCGGTTCGAAAGGGCCATAACTTTTGATCCGACCGTTTGATCGCCATCAAATTTTTACAGGAGTTTCCGGACGCAGGTTTCCGTGGAGTAGATGTGGAATCGCTTGTCGGTGAAGCGGAAGTCTCGTCGCTCCAGACCATAGAACCGGTTCGAAAAGGCCATAACTTTTGATCCGACCGTTTGATCGCCATCAAATTTTTACAGGAGTTTCCGGACGCAGGTTTTCGTGGAGTAGATGTGGAATCGCAACTCGGTGGAGCGGAGGTCTCGCCGCTCCAGACCAGAGTAACGGTTCGAAAGAGCGATAACTTTTGATCCGACTGTTTGATCGCCATCAAATTTTTACAGGAGTTTCCGGACGCAGGTTTCCGTGCAGTAGATGTGGAATCGCAACTCGGTGAAGCGGACGTCTCGTCGCTCCAGACCAGAGAACCGGTTCGAAAGGGCCATAACTTTTGATCCGACCGTTTGATCGCCATCAAATTTTTACAGGAGTTTCCGGACGCAGGTTTCCGTGGAGTAGATGTGGAATCGCTTGTCGGTGAAGCGGAAGTCTTGTCGCTCCAGACCATAGAACCGGTTCGAAAAGGCCATAACTTTTGATCCGACCGTTTGATCGCCATCAAATTTTTACAGGAGTTTCCGGACGCAGGTTTTCGTGGAGTAGATGTGGAATAGCAACTCGGTGAAGCGGAGATCTCGCCGCTGCAGAACAGAGTACCGGTTCGAAAGGGCGATAACTTTTGATCCGACCGTTTGATCGCCATCAAATTTTAGCAGGAGCTTCCGGACGCAGGTTTCCGGGGAGTAGATGTGGAATCGCTTGTCGGTGAAGCGGAAGTCTCGTCGCTCCAGACCAGAGTACCGGTTCGAAAGAGCGATAACTTTTGATCCGACTGTTTGATCGCCATCAAATTTTTACAGGAGTTTCCGGACGCAGGTTTCCGTGGAGTAGATGTGGAATCGCAACTCGGTGAAGCGGAAGTCTCGTCGCTCCAGACCAGAGAACCGGTTCGAAAGGGCCCTAACTTTTGATCCGACCGTTTGATCGCCATCAAATTTTTACAGGAGTTTCCGGATGCAGATTTCCGTGGAGTTGATGTGGAATCGCTTGTCGGTGAAGCGGAAGTCTCGTCGCTCCAGACCAGAGAAACGGTTCGAAAGGGCCCTAACTTTTGATCCGATCGTTTGATCGCCATCAAATTTTTACAGGAGTTTCCGGACGCAGGTTTCCGTGGAGTAGCTGTGGAATCGCTTGTCGGTGAAGCGGAAGTCTCGCCGCTTCAGACTAGAGAACCGGTTCGAAAGGGCCCTAACTTTTGATCCGACCGTTTGATCGCCATCAAATTTTTACAGGAGTTTCCGGACGCAGGTTTCCGTGGAGTAGATGTGGAATCGCAACTCGGTGAAGCGGAGGTCTCGCCGCTCCAGACCAGAGTACCGGTTCGAAAGAGCGATAACTTTTGATCCGACTGTTTGATCGCCATCAAATTTTTACAGGAGTTTCCGGACGCAGGTTTTCGTGGAGTAGATGTGGAATAGCAACTCGGTGAAGCGGAGATCTCGCCGCTCCAGACCAGAGTACCGGTTCGAAAGAGCGATAACTTTTGATCCGACTGTTTGATCGCCATCAAATTTTTACAGGAGTTTCCGGACGCAGGTTTCCGTGGAGTAGATGTGGAATCGCAACTCGGTGAAGCGGAAGTCTCGTCGCTCCAGACCAGAGAACCGGTTCGAAAGGGCCCTAACTTTTGATCCGACCGTTTGATCGCCATCAAATTTTTACAGGAGTTTCCGGATGCAGATTTCCGTGGAGTAGATGTGGAATCGCTTGTCGGTGAAGCGGAAGTCTCGTCGCTCCAGACCAGAGAAACGGTTCGAAAGGGCCCTAACTTTTGATCCGATCGTTTGATCGCCATCAAATTTTTACAGGAGTTTCCGGACGCAGGTTTCCGTGGAGTAGCTGTGGAATCGCTTGTCGGTGAAGCGGAAGTCTCGCCGCTTCAGACTAGAGAACCGGTTCGAAAGGGCCCTAACTTTTGATCCGACCGTTTGATCGCCATCAAATTTTTACAGGAGTTTCCGGACGCAGGTTTCCGTGGAGTAGATGTGGAATCGCAACTCGGTGAAGCGGAGGTCTCGCCGCTCCAGACCAGAGTACCGGTTCGAAAGAGCGATAACTTTTGATCCGACTGTTTGATCGCCATCAAATTTTTACAGGAGTTTCCGGACGCAGGTTTTCGTGGAGTAGATGTGGAATAGCAACTCGGTGAAGCGGAGATCTCGCCGCTCCAGACCAGAGTACCGGTTCGAAAGAGCGATAACTTTTGATCCGACTGTTTGATCGCCATCAAATTTTTAGAGGAGTTTCCGGACGCAGGTTTCCGTGGAGTAGATGTGGAATCGCAACTCGGTGAAGCGGACGTCTCGTCGCTCCAGACCAGAGAACCGGTTCGAAAAGGCCATAACTTTTGATCCGACCTTTTGATCGCCATCAAATTTTTACAGGAGTTTCCGGATGCAGATTTCCGTGGAGTAGATGTGGAATCGCTTGTCGGTGAAGCGGAAGTCTCGTCGCTCCAGACCAGAGAAACGGTTCGAAAGGGCCCTAACTTTTGATCCGATCGTTTGATCGCCATAAAATTTTTACAGGAGTTTCCGGACGCAGGTTTCAGTGGAGTAGCTGTGGAATCGCTTGTCGGTGAAGCGGAAGTCTCGCCGCTTTAGACCAGAGAACCGGTTCGAAAGGGCCCTAACTTTTGATCCGACCGTTTGATCGCCATCAAATTTTTACAGGAGTTTCCGGACGCAGGTTTCCGTGGAGTAGATGTGGAATCGCAACTCGGTGAAGCGGAGGTCTCGCCGCTCCAGACCAGAGTACCGGTTCGAAAGAGCGATAACTTTTGATCCGACTGTTTGATCGCCATCAAATTTTTACAGGAGTTTCCGGACGCAGGTTTTCGTGGAGTAGATGTGGAATAGCAACTCGGTGAAGCGGAGATCTCGCCGCTGCAGACCAGAGTACCGGTTCGAAAGTGCGATAACTTTTGATCCGACCGTTTGATCGCCATCAAATTTTAGCAGGAGCTTCCGGACGCAGGTTTCCGGGGAGTAGATGTGGAATCGCTTGTCGGTGAAGCGGAAGTCTCGTCGCTCCAGACCAGAGTACCGGTTCGAAAGAGCGATAACTTTTGATTCGACTGTTTGATCGCCATCAAATTTTTACAGGAGTTTCCGGACGCAGGTTTCCGTGGAGTAGATGTGGAATCGCAACTCGGTGAAGCGGAAGTCTCGTCGCTCCAGACCAGAGAACCAGTTCGAAAGGGCCCTAACTTTTGATCCGACCGTTTGATCGCCATCAAATTTTTACAGGAGTTTCCGGACGCAGGTTTCCGTGGAGTAGATGTGGAATCGCAACTCGGTGAAGCGGAAGTCTCGTCGCTCCAGACCAGAGAACCGGTTCGAAAGGGCCCTAACTTTTGATCCGACCGTTTGATCGCCATCAAATTTTTACAGGAGTTTCCGGACGCAGGTTTCCGTGGAGTAGATGTGGAATCGCTTGTCGGTGAAGCGGTAGTCTCGCCGCTGCAGACCAGAGAACCGGTTTCGAAAGGGCCCTAACTTTTGATCCGACCGTTTGATCGCCATCAAATTTTTACAGGAGTTTCCGGACGCAGGTTTCCGTGGAGTAGATGTGGAATCGCTTGTCGGTGAAGCGGGAGTCTCGTCGCTCCAGACCATAGAACCGGTTCGAAAAGGCCATAACTTTTGATCCGACCGTTTGATCGCCATCAAATTTATACAGGAGTTTCCGGACGCAGGTTTCGTGGAGTAGATGTGGAATCGCAACTCGGTGAAGCGGAGGTCTCGCCAGCTGCAGGACAAGAGAACCGGTTCGAAAGGGCCCTAACTTTTGATCCGACCGTTTGATCGCCATCAAATTTTTACAGGAGTTTCCGGACGCAGGTTTCCGTGGAGTAGATGTGGAATCGCAACTCGGTGAAGCGGAGGTCTCGCTGCTGCGGACCAGAGTACCGGTTCGAAAGAGCGATAACTTTTGATCCGACTGTTTGATCGCCATCAAATTTTTACAGGGGTTTCCGGACGCAGGTTTCCGTGGAGTAGATGTGGAATCGCAACTCGGTGAAGCGGACGTCTCGTCGCTCCAGACCAGAGAACCGGTTCGAAAGGGCCATAACTTTTGATCCGACCGTTTGATCGCCATCAAATTTTTACAGGAGTTTCCGGACGCAGGTTTCCGTAGAGTAGATGTGGAATCGCAACTCGGTGAAGCGGAGGTCTCGCCGCTCCAGACCAGAGTACCGGTTCGAAAGGTCGATAACTTTTGATCCGACCGTTTGATCGCCATAAAATTTTAACAGGAGTTTCCGGACGCAGGTTTCCGTGAAGTAGATATGGAATCGCTTGTCGGTGAAGCGGTCCAGACCAGAGAACCGGTTCGAATGGGCCATAACTTTTGATCCGACAGTTTAATCGCCATCAAATTTTTACAGGGGTGTCCGGACGCAGGTTTCCGTGGAGTAGATGTGGAATCGCTTGTCGGTGAAGCAGACGTCTCGGCGCTCCAGACCAGAGAACCGGTTCGAAAGGGCCCTAACTTTTGATCCGACCGTTTGATCGCCATCAAATTTTTACAGGAGTTTCTGGACGCAGGTTTCCGTGGAGTAGATGTGGAATCGCAACTCGGTGAAGCAGAAGTCTCGTCGCTCCAGACCAGAGAACCGGTTCGAAAGGGCCATAACTTTTGATCCGACCGTTTGATCGCCATCAAATTTTTACAGGAGTTTCCGGACGCAGGTTTCCGTGGAGTAGCTTTGGAATCGCTTGTCGGTGAAGCGGAGGTCTCGCCGCTCCAGACCAGAGTACCGGTTCGAAAGAGCGATAACTTTTGATCCGACTGTTTGATCGCCATCAAATTTTTACAGGGGTTTCCGGACGCAGGTTTCCGTGGAGTAGATGTGGAATCGCAACTCGGTGAAGCGGACGTCTCGTCGCTCCAGACCAGAGAACCGGTTCGAAAGGGCCATAACTTTTGATCCGACCGTTTGATCGCCATCAAATTTTTACAGGAGTTTCCGGACGCAGGTTTCCGTGGAGTAGATGTGGAATCGCAACTCGGTGAAGCGGAGGTCTCGCCGCTCCAGACCATAGTACCGGTTCGAAAGGGCCCTAACTTTTGATCCGACCGTTTGATCGCCATCAAATTTTTACAGGAGTTTCCGGACGCAGGTTTCCGTGGAGTAGATGTGGAATCGCAACTCGGTGAAGCGGAGGTGTCGCCGCTCCAGACCAGAGTACCGGTTCGAAAGGGCCCTAACTTTTGATCCGACCGTTTGATCGCCATCAAATTTTAACAGGAGTTTCCGGACGCAGGTTTCCGTGAAGTAGATATGGAATCGCTTGTCGGTGAAGCGGTCCAGACCAGAGAACCGGTTCGAATGGGCCATAACTTTTGATCCGACAGTTTGATCGCCATCAAATTTTTACAGGAGTTTCCGGACGCAGGTTTCCGTGGAGTAGATGTGGAATCGCTTGTCGGTGAAGCGGAAGTCTCGGCGCTCCAGACCAGAGAACCGGTTCGAAAGGGCCCTAACTTTTGATCCGACCGTTTGATCGCCATCAAATTTTTACAGGAGTTTCTGGACGCAGGTTTCCGTGGAGTAGATGTGGAATCGCAACTCGGTGAAGCAGAAGTCTCGTCGCTCCAGACCAGAGAACCGGTTCGAAAGGGCCATAACTTTTGATCCGACCGTTTGATCGCCATCAAATTTTTACAGGAGTTTCCGGACGCAGGTTTCCGTGGAGTAGCTTTGGAATCGCTTGTCGGTGAAGCGGAGGTCTCGCCGCTCCAGACCAGAGTACCGGTTCGAAAGAGCGGTAACTTTTGATCCGACTGTTTGATCGCCATCAAATTTTTACAGGGGTTTCCGGACGCAGGTTTCCGTGGAGTAGATGTGGAATCGCAACTCGGTGAAGCGGACGTCTCGTCGCTCCAGACCAGAGAACCGGTTCGAAAGGGCCATAACTTTTGATCCGACCGTTTGATCGCCATCAAATTTTTACAGGAGTTTCCGGACGCAGGTTTCCGTGGAGTAGATGTGGAATCGCAACTCGGTGAAGCGGAGGTCTCGCCGCTCCAGACCAGAGTACCGGTTCGAAAGGTCGATAACTTTTGATCCGACCGTTTGATCGCCATAAAATTTTAACAGGAGTTTCCGAACGCAGGTTTCCGTGAAGTAGATATGGAATCGCTTGTCGGTGAAGCGGTCCAGACCAGAGAACCGGTTCGAATGGGCCATAACTTTTGATCCGACAGTTTGATCGCCATCAAATTTTTACAGGAGTTTCCGGACGCAGGTTTCCGTGGAGTAGATGTGGAATCGCTTGTCGGTGAAGGGGAAGTCTCGTCGCTCCAGACCAGCGAACCGGTTCGAAAGGGCCCTAACTTTTGATCCGACCGTTTGATCGCCATCAAATTTTTACAGGAGTTTCTGGACGCAGGTTTCCGTGGAGAAGATGTGGAATCGCAACTCGGTGAAGTGGAAGTCTCGTCGCTCCAGACCAGAGAACCGGTTCGAAAGGGCCCTAACTTTTGATCCGATCGTTTGATCGCCATCAAATTTTTACAGGAGTTTCCGGACGCAGGTTTCCGTGGAGTAGATGTGGAATCGCAACTCGGTGAAGAAGAAGTCTCGTCGCTCCAGACCAGAGAACCGGTTCGAAAGGGCCCTAACTTTTGATCCGATCGTTTGATCGCCATCAAATTTTTACAGGAGTTTCCGGACGCAGGTTTCCGTGGAGTAGATGTGGAATCGCAACTCGGTGAAGCGGAGGTCTCGCCGCTCCAGACCAGAGTACCGGTTCGAAAGAGCGATAACTTTTGATCGCCATCAAATTTTAACACGAGTTTCCGGACGCAGGTTTCCGTGGAGTAGATGTGGAATCGCTTGTCGGTGAAGCGGACATCTCGTCGCTCCAGACCAGAGAACCGGTTCGAAAGGGCCATAACTTTTGATCCGACCGTTTGATTGCCATCAAATTTTTACAGGAGTTTCCGGACGCAGGTTTCCGTGGAGTAGATGTGGAATCGCAACTTGGTGAAGCGGAGGTCTCGCCGCTCTAGACCAGAGTACCGGTTCGAAACAGCGATAACTTTTGATCCGACTGTTTGATCGCCATTAAATTTTTACAGGAGTTTCCGGACGCAGGGTTCCATGGAGTTGATGTGGAATCGCTTGTCGGTGAAGCGGACGTCTCGTCGCTCTAGACCAGAGAACCGGTTCGAAAGGGCCCTAACTTTTGATCCGACCGTTTGATCGCCATCAAATTTTTACAGGAGTTTCCGGACGCAGGTTTTCGTGGAGTAGATATGGAATCGCAACTCGGTGAAGCGGAGGTCTCGCCGCTGCAGACCAGAGTACAGGTTCGAAAGGGCGATAACTTTTGATCCGACCATTTGATCGCCATCAAATTTTAGCAGGAGTTTCCGGACGCAGGTTTCCGGGGAGTAGATGTGGAATCGCTTGTCGGTGAAGCGGAAGTCTCGTCGCTCCAGACCAGAGTACCGGTTCGAAAGGGCCCTAACTTTTGATCCGACCATTTGATCGCCATCAAATTTTAACAGGAGTTTCCGAACGCAGGTTTCCGGGGAGTAGATGTGGAATCGCTTGTCGGTGAAACCGAAGTCTCGTCGCTCTACACCAGAGAACCGGTTCGAAACAGCCATAACTTTTGATCCGACCGTTTGATCGCCATCAAATTTTTACAGGAGTTTCTGAACGCAGGTTTCCGTGGAGTAGATGTGGAATCGCAACTCGGTGAAGCGGAGGTCTCGCCGCTCCAGACCAGAGTACCGGTTCGAAAGGTCGATAACTTTTGATCCGACCGTTTGATCGCCATAAAATTTTAACAGGAGTTTCCGGACGCAGGTTTCCGTGAAGTATATATGGAATCGCTTGTCGGTGAAGCGGAAGTCTCGTCGCTCCAGACCAGGGAACCAGTTCGAATGGGCCATAACTTTTGATCCGACAGTTTGATCGCCATCAAATTTTTACAGGAGTTTCCGGACGCAGGTTTCCGTGGAGTAGATGTGGAATCGCTTGTCGGTGAAGCGGAAGTCTCGTCGCTCAAGACCAGAGAACCGGTTCGAAAGGGCCCTAACTTTTGATCCGACCGTTTGATCGCCATCAAATTTTTACAGGAGTTTCCGGACGCAGGTTTCCGTGGAGTAGATGTGGAATCGCAACTCGGTGAAGCAGAAGTCTCGTCGCTCCAGACCAGAGAACCGGTTCGAAAGGGCCATAACTTTTGATCCGACCGTTTGATCGCCATCAAATTTTTACAGGAGTTTCCGGACGCAGGTTTCCGTGGAGTAGATGTGGAATCGCAACTCGGTGAAGCGGAGGTCTCGCCGCTCCAGACCAGAGTACCGGTTCGAAACAGCGATAACTTTTGATCCGACTGTTTGATCGCCATTAAATTTTTACAGGAGTTTCCGGACGCAGGGTTCCATGGAGTTGATGTGGAATCGCTTGTCGGTGAAGCGGACGTCTCGTCGCTCTAGACCAGAGAACCGGTTCGAAAGGGCCCTAACTTTGGATCCGACCGTTTGATCGCCATCAAATTTTTACAGGGGTTTCCGGACGCAGGTTTCCGTGGAGTAGATGTGGAATCGCAACTCGGTGAAGCGGACGTCTCGTCGCTCCAGACCAGAGAACCGGTTCGAAAGGGCCATAACTTTTGATCCGACCGTTTGATCGCCATCAAATTTTTACAGGGGTTTCCGGACGCAGGTTTCCGTGGAGTAGATGTGGAATCGCAACTCGGTGAAGCGGAGGTCTCGCCGCTCCAGACCAGAGTACCGGTTCGAAAGGTCGATAACTTTTGATCCGACCGTTTGATCGCCATAAAATTTTAACAGGAGTTTCCGGACGCAGGTTTCCGTGTAGTAGATATGGAATCGCTTGTCGGTGAAGCGGTCCAGACCAGAGAACCGGTTCGAATGGGCCATAACTTTTGATCCGACAGTTTGATCGCCATCAAATTTTTACAGGAGTTTCCGGACGCAGGTTTCCGTGGAGTAGATGTGGAATCGCTTGTCGGTGAAGGGGAAGTCTCGTCGCTCCAGACCAGCGAACCGGTTCGAAAGGGCCCTAACTTTTGATCCGACCGTTTGATCGCCATCAAATTTTTACAGGAGTTTCCGGACGCAGGTTTCCGTGGAGTAGATGTGGAATCGCTTGTCGGTGAAGCGGAAGTCTCGTCGCTCAAGACCAGAGAACCGGTTCGAAAGGGCCCTAACTTTTGATCCGACCGTTTGATCGCCATCAAATTTTTACAGGAGTTTCCGGACGCAGGTTTCCGTGGAGTAGATGTGGAATCGCAACTCGGTGAAGCAGAAGTCTCGTCGCTCCAGACCAGAGAACCGGTTCGAAAGGGCCATAACTTTTGATCCGACCGTTTGATCGCCATCAAATTTTTACAGGAGTTTCCGGACGCAGGTTTCCGTGGAGTAGATGTGGAATCGCAACTCGGTGAAGCGGAGGTCTCGCCGCTCCAGACCAGAGTACCGGTTCGAAACAGCGATAACTTTTGATCCGACTGTTTGATCGCCATTAAATTTTTACAGGAGTTTCCGGACGCAGGGTTCCATGGAGTTGATGTGGAATCGCTTGTCGGTGAAGCGGACGTCTCGTCGCTCTAGACCAGAGAACCGGTTCGAAAGGGCCCTAACTTTTGATCCGACCGTTTGATCGCCATCAAATTTTTACAGGGGTTTCCGGACGCAGGTTTCCGTGGAGTAGATGTGGAATCGCAACTCGGTGAAGCGGACGTCTCGTCGCTCCAGACCAGAGAACCGGTTCGAAAGGGCCATAACTTTTGATCCGACCGTTTGATCGCCATCAAATTTTTACAGGGGTTTCCGGACGCAGGTTTCCGTGGAGTAGATGTGGAATCGCAACTCGGTGAAGCGGAGGTCTCGCCGCTCCAGACCAGAGTACCGGTTCGAAAGGTCGATAACTTTTGATCCGACCGTTTGATCGCCATAAAATTTTAACAGGAGTTTCCGGACGCAGGTTTCCGTGTAGTAGATATGGAATCGCTTGTCGGTGAAGCGGTCCAGACCAGAGAACCGGTTCGAATGGGCCATAACTTTTGATCCGACAGTTTGATCGCCATCAAATTTTTACAGGAGTTTCCGGACGCAGGTTTCCGTGGAGTAGATGTGGAATCGCTTGTCGGTGAAGCGGAAGTCTCGTCGCTCCAGACCAGAGTACCGGTTCGAAAGAGCGATAACTTTTGATCCGACTGTTTGATCGCCATCAAATTTTTACAGGAGTTTCCGGACGCAGGTTTCCGTGGAGTAGATGTGGAATCGCAACTCGGTGAAGCGGAAGTCTCGTCGCTCCAGACCAGAGAACCGGTTCGAAAGGGCCCTAACTTTTGATCCGACCGTTTGATCGCCATCAAATTTTTACAGGAGTTTCCGGATGCAGATTTCCGTGGAGTAGATGTGGAATCGCTTGTCGGTGAAGCGGAAGTCTCGTCGCTCCAGACCAGAGAAACGGTTCGAAAGGGCCCTAACTTTTGATCCGATCGTTTGATCGCCATCAAATTTTTACAGGAGTTTCCGGACGCAGGTTTCCGTGGAGTAGCTGTGGAATCGCTTGTCGGTGAAGCGGAAGTCTCGCCGCTTCAGACTAGAGAACCGGTTCGAAAGGGCCCTAACTTTTGATCCGACCGTTTGATCGCCATCAAATTTTTACAGGAGTTTCCGGACGCAGGTTTCCGTGGAGTAGATGTGGAATCGCAACTCGGTGAAGCGGAGGTCTCGCCGCTCCAGACCAGAGTACCGGTTCGAAAGAGCGATAACTTTTGATCCGACTGTTTGATCGCCATCAAATTTTTACAGGAGTTTCCGGACGCAGGTTTCCGTGGAGTAGATGTGGAATCGCAACTCGGTGAAGCGGAGGTCTCGCCGCTCCAGACCAGAGTACCGGTTCGAAAGGTCGATAACTTTTGATCCGACCGTTTGATCGCCATAAAATTTTAACAGGAGTTTCCGGACGCAGGTTTCCGTGTAGTAGATATGGAATCGCTTGTCGGTGAAGCGGTCCAGACCAGAGAACCGGTTCGAATGGGCCATAACTTTTGATCCGACAGTTTGATCGCCATCAAATTTTTACAGGAGTTTCCGGACGCAGGTTTCCGTGGAGTAGATGTGGAATCGCTTGTCGGTGAAGCGGAAGTCTCGTCGCTCCAGACCAGAGTACCGGTTCGAAAGAGCGATAACTTTTGATCCGACTGTTTGATCGCCATCAAATTTTTACAGGAGTTTCCGGACGCAGGTTTCCGTGGAGTAGATGTGGAATCGCAACTCGGTGAAGCGGAAGTCTCGTCGCTCCAGACCAGAGAACCGGTTCGAAAGGGCCCTAACTTTTGATCCGACCGTTTGATCGCCATCAAATTTTTACAGGAGTTTCCGGATGCAGATTTCCGTGGAGTAGATGTGGAATCGCTTGTCGGTGAAGCGGAAGTCTCGTCGCTCCAGACCAGAGAAACGGTTCGAAAGGGCCCTAACTTTTGATCCGATCGTTTGATCGCCATCAAATTTTTACAGGAGTTTCCGGACGCAGGTTTCCGTGGAGTAGCTGTGGAATCGCTTGTCGGTGAAGCGGAAGTCTCGCCGCTTCAGACTAGAGAACCGGTTCGAAAGGGCCCTAACTTTTGATCCGACCGTTTGATCGCCATCAAATTTTTACAGGAGTTTCCGGACGCAGGTTTCCGTGGAGTAGATGTGGAATCGCAACTCGGTGAAGCGGAGGTCTCGCCGCTCCAGACCAGAGTACCGGTTCGAAAGAGCGATAACTTTTGATCCGACTGTTTGATCGCCATCAAATTTTTACAGGAGTTTCCGGACGCAGGTTTCCGTGGAGTAGATGTGGAATCGCAACTCGGTGAAGCGGAGGTCTCGCCGCTCCAGACCAGAGTACCGGTTCGAAAGGTCGATAACTTTTGATCCGACCGTTTGATCGCCATAAAATTTTAACAGGAGTTTCCGGACGCAGGTTTCCGTGTAGTAGATATGGAATCGCTTGTCGGTGAAGCGGTCCAGACCAGAGAACCGGTTCGAATGGGCCATAACTTTTGATCCGACAGTTTGATCGCCATCAAATTTTTACAGGAGTTTCCGGACGCAGGTTTCCGTGGAGTAGATGTGGAATCGCTTGTCGGTGAAGCGGAAGTCTCGTCGCTCCAGACCAGAGTACCGGTTCGAAAGAGCGATAACTTTTGATCCGACTGTTTGATCGCCATCAAATTTTTACAGGAGTTTCCGGACGCAGGTTTCCGTGGAGTAGATGTGGAATCGCAACTCGGTGAAGCGGAAGTCTCGTCGCTCCAGACCAGAGAACCGGTTCGAAAGGGCCCTAACTTTTGATCCGACCGTTTGATCGCCATCAAATTTTTACAGGAGTTTCCGGACGCAGGTTTTCGTGGAGTAGATGTGGAATCGCTTGTCGGTGAAGCGGAAGTCTCGTCGCTCCAGACCAGAGTACCGGTTCGAAAGAGCGATAACTTTTGATCCGACTGTTTGATCGCCATCAAATTTTTACAGGAGTTTCCGGACGCAGGTTTCCGTGGAGTAGATGTGGAATCGCAACTCGGTGAAGCGGAAGTCTCGTCGCTCCAGACCAGAGAACCGGTTCGAAAGGGCCCTAACTTTTGATCCGACCGTTTGATCGCCATCAAATTTTTACAGGAGTTTCCGGATGCAGATTTCCGTGGAGTAGATGTGGAATCGCTTGTCGGTGAAGCGGAAGTCTCGTCGCTCCAGACCAGAGAAACGGTTCGAAAGGGCCCTAACTTTTGATCCGATCGTTTGATCGCCATCAAATTTTTACAGGAGTTTCCGGACGCAGGTTTCCGTGGAGTAGCTGTGGAATCGCTTGTCGGTGAAGCGGAAGTCTCGCCGCTTTAGACCAGAGAACCGGTTCGAAAGGGCCCTAACTTTTGATCCGACCGTTTGATCGCCATCAAATTTTTACAGGAGTTTCCGGACGCAGGTTTCCGTGGAGTAGATGTGGAATCGCAACTCGGTGAAGCGGAGGTCTCGCCGCTCCAGACCAGAGTACCGGTTCGAAAGAGCGATAACTTTTGATCCGACTGTTTGATCGCCATCAAATTTTTACAGGAGTTTCCGGACGCAGGTTTTCGTGGAGTAGATGTGGAATAGCAACTCGGTGAAGCGGAGATCTCGCCGCTGCAGACCAGAGTACCGGTTCGAAAGTGCGATAACTTTTGATCCGACCGTTTGATCGCCATCAAATTTTAGCAGGAGCTTCCGGACGCAGGTTTCCGGGGAGTAGATGTGGAATCGCTTGTCGGTGAAGCGGAAGTCTCGTCGCTCCAGACCAGAGTACCGGTTCGAAAGAGCGATAACTTTTGATTCGACTGTTTGATCGCCATCAAATTTTTACAGGAGTTTCCGGACGCAGGTTTCCGTGGAGTAGATGTGGAATCGCAACTCGGTGAAGCGGAAGTCTCGTCGCTCCAGACCAGAGAACCAGTTCGAAAGGGCCCTAACTTTTGATCCGACCGTTTGATCGCCATCAAATTTTTACAGGAGTTTCCGGACGCAAGTTTCCGTGGAGTAGATGTGGAATTGCAACTCGGTGAAGCGGAAGTCTCGTCGCTCCAGACCAGAGAACCGGTTCGAAAGGGCCCTAACTTTTGATCCGACCGTTTGATCGCCATCAAATTTTTACAGGAGTTTCCGGACGCAGGTTTCCGTGGAGTAGATGTGGAATCGCTTGTCGGTGAAGCGGTAGTCTCGCCGCTGCAGACCAGAGAACCGGTTTGAAAGGGCCCTAACTTTTGATCCGACCGTTTGATCGCCATCAAATTTTTACAGGAGTTTCCGGACGCAGGTTTCCGTGGAGTAGATGTGGAATCGCTTGTCGGTGAAGCGGGAGTCTCGTCGCTCCAGACCATAGAACCGGTTCGAAAAGGCCATAACTTTTGATCCGACCGTTTGATCGCCATCAAATTTATACAGGAGTTTCCGGACGCAGGTTTTCGTGGAGTAGATGTGGAATCGCAACTCGGTGAATCGGAGGTCTCGCCGCTGCAGGCAAGAGAACCGGTTCGAAAGGGCCCTAACTTTTGATCCGACCGTTTGATCGCCATCAAATTTTTACAGGAGTTTCCGGACGCAGGTTTCCGTGGAGTAGATGTGGAATCGCAACTCGGTGAAGCGGAGGTCTCGCCGCTGCAGACCAGAGTACCGGTTCGAAAGAGCGATAACTTTTGATCCGACTGTTTGATCGCCATCAAATTTTTACAGGGGTTTCCGGACGCAGGTTTCCGTGGAGTAGATGTGGAATCGCAACTCGGTGAAGCGGACGTCTCGTCGCTCCAGACCAGAGAACCGGTTCGAAAGGGCCATAACTTTTGATCTGACCGTTTGATCGCCGTCAAATTTTTACAGGCGTTTCCGGACGCAGGTTTCCGTGGAGTAGATGTGGAATCGCAACTCGGTGAAGCGGAGGTCTCGCCGCTCCAGACCAGAGTACCGGTTCGAAAGGTCGATAACTTTTGATCCGACCGTTTGATCGCCATAAAATTTTAACAGGAGTTTCCGGACGTAGGTTTCCGTGAAGTAGATATGGAATCGCTTGTCGGTGAAGCGGTCCAGACCAGAGAACCGGTTCGAATGGGCCATAATTTTTGATCCGACAGTTTGATCGCCATCAAATTTTTACAGGAGTTTCCGGACGCAGGTTTCCGTGGAGTAGATGTGGAATCGCTTGTCGGTGAAGCGGAAGTCTCGGCGCTCCAGACCAGAGAACCGGTTCGAAAGGGCCCTAACTTTTGATCCGACCGTTTGATCGCCATCAAATTTTTACAGGAGTTTCTGGACGCAGGTTTCCGTGGAGTAGATGTGGAATCGCAACTCGGTGAAGCAGAAGTCTCGTCGCTCCAGACCAGAGAACCGGTTCGAAAGGGCCATAACTTTTGATCCGACCGTTTGATCGCCATCAAATTTTTACAGGAGTTTCCGGACGCAGGTTTCCGAGGAGTAGCTTTGGAATCGCTTGTCGGTGAAGCGGAGGTCTCGCCGCTCCAGACCAGAGTACCGGTTCGAAAGAGCGATAACTTTTGATCCGACTGTTTGATCGCCATCAAATTTTTACAGGGGTTTCCGGACGCAGGTTTCCGTGGAGTAGATGTGGAATCGCAACTCGGTGAAGCGGACGTCTCGTCGCTCCAGACCAGAGAACCGGTTCGAAAGGGCCATAACTTTTGATCCGACCGTTTGATCGCCATCAAATTTTTACAGGAGTTTCCGGATGCAGATTTCCGTGGAGTAGATGTGGAATCGCTTGTCGGTGAAGCGGAAGTCTCGTCGCTCCAGACCAGAGAAACGGTTCGAAAGGGCCCTAACTTTTGATCCGATCGTTTGATCGCCATCAAATTTTTACAGGAGTTTCCGGACGCAGGTTTCCGTGGAGTAGCTGTGGAATCGCTTGTCGGTGAAGCGGAAGTCTCGCCGCTTTAGACCAGAGAACCGGTTCGAAAGGGCCCTAACTTTTGATCCGACCGTTTGATCGCCATCAAATTTTTACAGGAGTTTCCGGACGCAGGTTTCCGTGGAGTAGATGTGGAATCGCAACTCGGTGAAGCGGAGGTCTCGCCGCTCCAGACCAGAGTACCGGTTCGAAAGAGCGATAACTTTTGATCCGACTGTTTGATCGCCATCAAATTTTTACAGGAGTTTCCGGACGCAGGTTTTCGTGGAGTAGATGTGGAATAGCAACTCGGTGAAGCGGAGATCTCGCCGCTGCAGACCAGAGTACCGGTTCGAAAGTGCGATAACTTTTGATCCGACCGCTTGATCGCCATCAAATTTTAGCAGGAGCTTCCGGACGCAGGTTTCCGGGGAGTAGATGTGGAATCGCTTGTCGGTGAAGCGGAAGTCTCGTCGCTCCAGACCAGAGTACCGGTTCGAAAGAGCGATAACTTTTGATTCGACTGTTTGATCGCCATCAAATTTTTACAGGAGTTTCCGGACGCAGGTTTCCGTGGAGTAGATGTGGAATCGCAACTCGGTGAAGCGGAAGTCTCGTCGCTCCAGACCAGAGAACCAGTTCGAAAGGGCCCTAACTTTTGATCCGACCGTTTGATCGCCATCAAATTTTTACAGGAGTTTCCGGACGCAAGTTTCCGTGGAGTAGATGTGGAATTGCAACTCGGTGAAGCGGAAGTCTCGTCGCTCCAGACCAGAGAACCGGTTCGAAAGGGCCCTAACTTTTGATCCGACCGTTTGATCGCCATCAAATTTTTACAGGAGTTTCCGGACGCAGGTTTCCGTGGAGTAGATGTGGAATCGCTTGTCGGTGAAGCGGTAGTCTCGCCGCTGCAGACCAGAGAACCGGTTTGAAAGGGCCCTAACTTTTGATCCGACCGTTTGATCGCCATCAAATTTTTACAGGAGTTTCCGGACGCAGGTTTCCGTGGAGTAGATGTGGAATCGCTTGTCGGTGAAGCGGGAGTCTCGTCGCTCCAGACCATAGAACCGGTTCGAAAAGGCCATAACTTTTGATCCGACCGTTTGATCGCCATCAAATTTATACAGGAGTTTCCGGACGCAGGTTTTCGTGGAGTAGATGTGGAATCGCAACTCGGTGAATCGGAGGTCTCGCCGCTGCAGGCAAGAGAACCGGTTCGAAAGGGCCCTAACTTTTGATCCGACCGTTTGATCGCCATCAAATTTTTACAGGAGTTTCCGGACGCAGGTTTCCGTGGAGTAGATGTGGAATCGCAACTCGGTGAAGCGGAGGTCTCGCCGCTGCAGACCAGAGTACCGGTTCGAAAGAGCGATAACTTTTGATCCGACTGTTTGATCGCCATCAAATTTTTACAGGGGTTTCCGGACGCAGGTTTCCGTGGAGTAGATGTGGAATCGCAACTCGGTGAAGCGGACGTCTCGTCGCTCCAGACCAGAGAACCGGTTCGAAAGGGCCATAACTTTTGATCTGACCGTTTGATCGCCATCAAATTTTTACAGGCGTTTCCGGACGCAGGTTTCCGTGGAGTAGATGTGGAATCGCAACTCGGTGAAGCGGAGGTCTCGCCGCTCCAGACCAGAGTACCGGTTCGAAAGGTCGATAACTTTTGATCCGACCGTTTGATCGCCATAAAATTTTAACAGGAGTTTCCGGACGTAGGTTTCCGTGAAGTAGATATGGAATCGCTTGTCGGTGAAGCGGTCCAGACCAGAGAACCGGTTCGAATGGGCCATAATTTTTGATCCGACAGTTTGATCGCCATCAAATTTTTACAGGAGTTTCCGGACGCAGGTTTCCGTGGAGTAGATGTGGAATCGCTTGTCGGTGAAGCGGAAGTCTCGGCGCTCCAGACCAGAGAACCGGTTCGAAAGGGCCCTAACTTTTGATCCGACCGTTTGATCGCCATCAAATTTTTACAGGAGTTTCTGGACGCAGGTTTCCGTGGAGTAGATGTGGAATCGCAACTCGGTGAAGCAGAAGTCTCGTCGCTCCAGACCAGAGAACCGGTTCGAAAGGGCCATAACTTTTGATCCGACCGTTTGATCGCCATCAAATTTTTACAGGAGTTTCCGGACGCAGGTTTCCGAGGAGTAGCTTTGGAATCGCTTGTCGGTGAAGCGGAGGTCTCGCCGCTCCAGACCAGAGTACCGGTTCGAAAGAGCGATAACTTTTGATCCGACTGTTTGATCGCCATCAAATTTTTACAGGGGTTTCCGGACGCAGGTTTCCGTGGAGTAGATGTGGAATCGCAACTCGGTGAAGCGGACGTCTCGTCGCTCCAGACCAGAGAACCGGTTCGAAAGGGCCATAACTTTTGATCCGACCGTTTGATCGCCATCAAATTTTTACAGGAGTTTCCGGACGCAGGTTTCCGTGGAGTAGATGTGGAATCGCAACTCGGTGAAGCGGAGGTCTCGCCGCTCCAGACCAGAGTACCGGTTCGAAAGGTCGATAACTTTTGATCCGACCGTTTGATCGCCATAAAATTTTAACAGGAGTTTCCGGACGCAGGTTTCCGTGAAGTATATATGGAATCGCTTGTCGGTGAAGCGGAAGTCTCGTCGCTCCAGACCAGGGAACCAGTTCGAATGGGCCATAACTTTTGATCCGACAGTTTGATCGCCATCAAATTTTTACAGGAGTTTCCGGACGCAGGTTTCCGTGGAGTAGATGTGGAATCGCTTGTCGGTGAAGCGGAAGTCTCGTCGCTCAAGACCAGAGAACCGGTTCGAAAGGGCCCTAACTTTTGATCCGACCGTTTGATCGCCATCAAATTTTTACAGGAGTTTCCGGACGCAGGTTTCCGTGGAGTAGATGTGGAATCGCAACTCGGTGAAGCAGAAGTGTCGTCGCTCCAGACCAGAGAACCGGTTCGAAAAGGCCATAACTTTTGATCCGACCGTTTGATCGCCATCAAATTCTTACAGGAGTTTCCGGACGCAGGTTTCCGTGGAGTAGATGTGGAATCGCAACTCGGTGAAGCGGAGGTCTCGCCGCTCCAGACCAGAGTACCGGTTCGAAACAGCGATAACTTTTGATCCGACTGTTTGATCGCCATTAAATTTTTACAGGAGTTTCCGGACGCAGGGTTCCATGGAGTTGATGTGGAATCGCTTGTCGGTGAAGCGGACGTCTCGTCGCTCTAGACCAGAGAACCGGTTCGAAAGGGCCCTAACTTTTGATCCGACCGTTTGATCGCCATCAAATTTTTACAGGGGTTTCCGGAAGCAGGTTTCCGTGGAGTAGATGTGGAATCGCAACTCGGTGAAGCGGACGTCTCGTCGCTCCAGACCAGAGAACCGGTTCGAAAGGGCCATAACTTTTGATCCGACCGTTTGATCGCCATCAAATTTTTACAGGGGTTTCCGGACGCAGGTTTCCGTGGAGTAGATGTGGAATCGCAACTCGGTGAAGCGGAGGTCTCGCCGCTCCAGACCAGAGTACCGGTTCGAAAGGTCGATAACTTTTGATCCGACCGTTTGATCGCCATAAAATTTTAACAGGAGTTTCCGGACGCAGGTTTCCGTGTAGTAGATATGGAATCGCTTGTCGGTGAAGCGGTCCAGACCAGAGAACCGGTTCGAATGGGCCATAACTTTTGATCCGACAGTTTGATCGCCATCAAATTTTTACAGGAGTTTCCGGACGCAGGTTTCCGTGGAGTAGATGTGGAATCGCTTGTCGGTGAAGCGGAAGTCTCGTCGCTCCAGACCAGAGAACCGGTTCGAAAGGGCCCTAACTTTTGATCCGATCGTTTGATCGCCATCAAATTTTTACAGGAGTTTCCGGACGCAGGTTTCCGTGGAGTAGATGTGGAATCGCAACTCGGTGAAGCAGAAGTCTCGTCGCTCCAGACCAGAGAACCGGTTCGAAAGGGCCATAACTTTTGATCCGACCGTTTGATCCCCATCAAATTTTTACAGGAGTTTCCGGACGCAGGTTTCCGTGGAGTAGCTTTGGAATCGCTTGTCGGTGAAGCGGAAGTCTCGCCGCTGCAGACCAGAGAACCGGTTCGAAAGGGCCCTAACTTTTGATCCGACCGTTTGATCGCCATCAAATTTTTACAGGAGTTTCCGGACGCAGGTTTCCGTGGAGTAGATGTGGAATTGCAACTCGGTGAAGCGGAGGTCTCGCCGCTCCAGACCAGAGTACCGGTTCGAAAGAGCGATAACTTTTGATCGCCATCAAATTTTAACACGAGTTTCCGGACGCAGGTTTCCGTGGAGTAGATGTGGAATCGCTTGTCGGTGAAGCGGACATCTCGTCGCTCCAGACCAGAGAACCGGTTCGAAAGGGCCATAACTTTTGATCCGACCGTTTGATCGCCATCAAATTTTTACAGGAGTTTCCGGACGCAGGTTTCCGTGGAGTAGATGTGGAATCGCAACTTGGTGAAGCGGAGGTCTCGCCGCTCTAGACCAGAGTACCGGTTCGAAACAGCGATAACTTTTGATCCGACTGTTTGATCGCCATTAAATTTTTACAGGAGTTTCCGGACGCAGGGTTCCATGGAGTTGATGTGGAATCGCTTGTCGGTGAAGCGGACGTCTCGTCGCTCTAGACCAGAGAACCGGTTCGAAAGGGCCCTAACTTTTGATCCGACCGTTTGATCGCCATCAAATTTTTACAGGAGTTTCCGGACGCAGGTTTTCGTGGAGTAGATATGGAATCGCAACTCGGTGAAGCGGAGGTCTCGCCGCTGCAGACCAGAGTACCGGTTCGAAAGGGCGATAACTTTTGATCCGACCATTTGATCGCCATCAAATTTTAGCAGGAGTTTCCGGACGCAGGTTTCCGGGGAGTAGATGTGGAATCGCTTGTCGGTGAAGCGGAAGTCTCGTCGCTCCAGACCAGAGTACCGGTTCGAAAGGGCCCTAACTTTTGATCCGACCCTAACTTTTGATCCGACCGTTTGATCGCCATCAAATTTTGACAGGAGTTTCCGAACGCAGGTTTCCGGGGAGTAGATGTGGAATCGCTTGTCGGTGAAGCCGAAGTCTCGTCGCTCTACACCAGAGAACCGGTTCGAAACAGCCATAACTTTTGATCCGACCGTTTGATCGCCATAAAATTTTTACAGGAGTTTCTGAACGCAGGTTTCCGTGGAGTAGATGTGGAATCGCAACTCGGTGAAGCGGAGGTCTCGCCGCTCCAGACCAGAGAACCGGTTCGAAAGGGCCATAACTTTTGATCCGACCGTTTGATCGCCATCAAATTTTTACAGGAGTTTCCGGACGCAGGTTTCCGAGGAGTAGCTTTGGAATCGCTTGTCGGTGAAGCGGAGGTCTCGCCGCTCCAGACCAGAGTACCGGTTCGAAAGAGCGATAACTTTTGATCCGACTGTTTGATCGCCATCAAATTTTTACAGGGGTTTCCGGACGCAGGTTTCCGTGGAGTAGATGTGGAATCGCAACTCGGTGAAGCGGACGTCTCGTCGCTCCAGACCAGAGAACCGGTTCGAAAGGGCCATAACTTTTGATCCGACCGTTTGATCGCCATCAAATTTTTACAGGAGTTTCCGGACGCAGGTTTCCGTGGAGTAGATGTGGAATCGCAACTCGGTGAAGCGGAGGTCTCGCCGCTCCAGACCAGAGTACCGGTTCGAAAGGTCGATAACTTTTGATCCGACCGTTTGATCGCCATAAAATTTTAACAGGAGTTTCCGGACGCAGGTTTCCGTGAAGTATATATGGAATCGCTTGTCGGTGAAGCGGAAGTCTCGTCGCTCCAGACCAGGGAACCAGTTCGAATGGGCCATAACTTTTGATCCGACAGTTTGATCGCCATCAAATTTTTACAGGAGTTTCCGGACGCAGGTTTCCGTGGAGTAGATGTGGAATCGCTTGTCGGTGAAGCGGAAGTCTCGTCGCTCAAGACCAGAGAACCGGTTCGAAAGGGCCCTAACTTTTGATCCGACCGTTTGATCGCCATCAAATTTTTACAGGAGTTTCCGGACGCAGGTTTCCGTGGAGTAGATGTGGAATCGCAACTCGGTGAAGCAGAAGTGTCGTCGCTCCAGACCAGAGAACCGGTTCGAAAAGGCCATAACTTTTGATCCGACCGTTTGATCGCCATCAAATTCTTACAGGAGTTTCCGGACGCAGGTTTCCGTGGAGTAGATGTGGAATCGCAACTCGGTGAAGCGGAGGTCTCGCCGCTCCAGACCAGAGTACCGGTTCGAAACAGCGATAACTTTTGATCCGACTGTTTGATCGCCATTAAATTTTTACAGGAGTTTCCGGACGCAGGGTTCCATGGAGTTGATGTGGAATCGCTTGTCGGTGAAGCGGACGTCTCGTCGCTCTAGACCAGAGAACCGGTTCGAAAGGGCCCTAACTTTTGATCCGACCGTTTGATCGCCATCAAATTTTTACAGGGGTTTCCGGAAGCAGGTTTCCGTGGAGTAGATGTGGAATCGCAACTCGGTGAAGCGGACGTCTCGTCGCTCCAGACCAGAGAACCGGTTCGAAAGGGCCATAACTTTTGATCCGACCGTTTGATCGCCATCAAATTTTTACAGGGGTTTCCGGACGCAGGTTTCCGTGGAGTAGATGTGGAATCGCAACTCGGTGAAGCGGAGGTCTCGCCGCTCCAGACCAGAGTACCGGTTCGAAAGGTCGATAACTTTTGATCCGACCGTTTGATCGCCATAAAATTTTAACAGGAGTTTCCGGACGCAGGTTTCCGTGTAGTAGATATGGAATCGCTTGTCGGTGAAGCGGTCCAGACCAGAGAACCGGTTCGAATGGGCCATAACTTTTGATCCGACAGTTTGATCGCCATCAAATTTTTACAGGAGTTTCCGGACGCAGGTTTCCGTGGAGTAGATGTGGAATCGCTTGTCGGTGAAGCGGAAGTCTCGTCGCTCCAGACCAGAGAACCGGTTCGAAAGGGCCCTAACTTTTGATCCGATCGTTTGATCGCCATCAAATTTTTACAGGAGTTTCCGGACGCAGGTTTCCGTGGAGTAGATGTGGAATCGCAACTCGGTGAAGCAGAAGTCTCGTCGCTCCAGACCAGAGAACCGGTTCGAAAGGGCCATAACTTTTGATCCGACCGTTTGATCCCCATCAAATTTTTACAGGAGTTTCCGGACGCAGGTTTCCGTGGAGTAGCTTTGGAATCGCTTGTCGGTGAAGCGGAAGTCTCGCCGCTGCAGACCAGAGAACCGGTTCGAAAGGGCCCTAACTTTTGATCCGACCGTTTGATCGCCATCAAATTTTTACAGGAGTTTCCGGACGCAGGTTTCCGTGGAGTAGATGTGGAATTGCAACTCGGTGAAGCGGAGGTCTCGCCGCTCCAGACCAGAGTACCGGTTCGAAAGAGCGATAACTTTTGATCGCCATCAAATTTTAACACGAGTTTCCGGACGCAGGTTTCCGTGGAGTAGATGTGGAATCGCTTGTCGGTGAAGCGGACATCTCGTCGCTCCAGACCAGAGAACCGGTTCGAAAGGGCCATAACTTTTGATCCGACCGTTTGATCGCCATCAAATTTTTACAGGAGTTTCCGGACGCAGGTTTCCGTGGAGTAGATGTGGAATCGCAACTTGGTGAAGCGGAGGTCTCGCCGCTCTAGACCAGAGTACCGGTTCGAAACAGCGATAACTTTTGATCCGACTGTTTGATCGCCATTAAATTTTTACAGGAGTTTCCGGACGCAGGGTTCCATGGAGTTGATGTGGAATCGCTTGTCGGTGAAGCGGACGTCTCGTCGCTCTAGACCAGAGAACCGGTTCGAAAGGGCCCTAACTTTTGATCCGACCGTTTGATCGCCATCAAATTTTTACAGGAGTTTCCGGACGCAGGTTTTCGTGGAGTAGATATGGAATCGCAACTCGGTGAAGCGGAGGTCTCGCCGCTGCAGACCAGAGTACCGGTTCGAAAGGGCGATAACTTTTGATCCGACCATTTGATCGCCATCAAATTTTAGCAGGAGTTTCCGGACGCAGGTTTCCGGGGAGTAGATGTGGAATCGCTTGTCGGTGAAGCGGAAGTCTCGTCGCTCCAGACCAGAGTACCGGTTCGAAAGGGCCCTAACTTTTGATCCGACCCTAACTTTTGATCCGACCGTTTGATCGCCATCAAATTTTAACAGGAGTTTCCGAACGCAGGTTTCCGGGGAGTAGATGTGGAATCGCTTGTCGGTGAAGCCGAAGTCTCGTCGCTCTACACCAGAGAACCGGTTCGAAACAGCCATAACTTTTGATCCGACCGTTTGATCGCCATAAAATTTTTACAGGAGTTTCTGAACGCAGGTTTCCGTGGAGTAGATGTGGAATCGCAACTCGGTGAAGCGGAGGTCTCGCCGCTCCAGACCAGAGTACCGGTTCGAAAGGTCGATAACTTTTGATCCGACCGTTTGATCGCCATAAAATTTTAACAGGAGTTTCCGGACGCAGGTTTCCGTGAAGTATATATGGAATCGCTTGTCGGTGAAGCGGAAGTCTCGTCGCTCCAGACCAGAGAACCGGTTCGAATGGGCCATAACTTTTGATCCGACAGTTTGATCGCCATCAAATTTTTACAGGAGTTTCCGGACGCAGGTTTCCGTGGAGTAGATGTGGAATCGCTTGTCGGTGAAGCGGAAGTCTCGTCGCTCAAGACCAGAGAACCGGTACGAAAGGCCCCTAACTTTTGATCCGACCGTTTGATCGCCATCAAATTTTTACAGGAGTTTCCGGACGCAGGTTTCCGTGTAGTAGATGTGGAATCGCAACTCGGTGAAGCAGAAGTCTCGTCGCTCCAGACCAGAGAACCGGTTCGAAAGGGCCATAACTTTTGATCCGACCGTTTGATCGCCATCAAATTTTTACAGGAGTTTCCGGACGCAGGTTTCCGTGGAGTAGATGTGGAATCGCAACTCGGTGAAGCGGAGGTCTCGCCGCTGCAGACCAGAGTACCGGTTCGAAAGAGCGATAACTTTTGATCCGACTGTTTGATCGCCATCAAATTTTAACCAGAGTTTCCGGACGCAGGTTTCCGTGGAGTAGATGTGGAATCGCTTGTCGGTGAAGCGGACGTCTCGTCGCTCCAGACCAGAGAACCGGTTCGAAAGAGCCCTAACTTTTGATCCGACCGTTTGATCGCCATCAAATTTTTACAGGAGTTTCCGGACGCAGGTTTCCGTGGAGTAGATGTGGAATCGCAACTCGGTGAAGTGGAGGTCTCGCCGCACCAGACCAGAGTACCGGTTCGAAACAGCGATAACTTTTGATCCGACTGTTTGATCGCCATCAAATTTTTACAGGAGTTTCCGGACGCAGGGTTCCGTGGAGTTGATGTGGAATCGCTTGTCGGTGAAGCGAACGTCTCGTCGCTCCAGACCAGATAACCGGTTCGAAAGGGCCCTAACTTTTGATACGACCGTTTGATCGCCATCAAATTTTTACAGGAGTTTCCGGACGCAGGTTTCTGTGGAATAGATGTGGAATCGCTTGTCGTTGAAGCGGAAGTCTCGCCGCTTCAGACCAGAGAACCGGTTCGAAAGGGCCCTAACTTTTGATCCGACCGTTTGATCGCCATCAAATTTTTACAGGAGTTTCCTGACGCAGGTTTCCGTGGAGTAGATGTGGACTCGCAACTCGGTGAAGTGGAGGTCTCGCCGCTGCAGACCAGAGTACCGGTTCGAAAGGGCGATAACTTTTGATCCGACCGTTTGATCGCCATCAAATTTTAGCAGGAGTTTCCGGACGCAGGTTTTCGGGGAGTAGATGTGGAATAGCTTGCCGGTGAAACGGAAGTCTCGTCGCTCCAGACCAGAGTACCGGTTCGAAAGGGCCCTAATTTTTGATCCGACCGTTTGATCGCCATCAAATTTTTACAGGAGTTTCCGGACGCAGGTTTCCGGGGAGTAGACGTGGAATCACAACTCGGTGAAGCGGAAGTCTCGTCGCTCCAGACCAGAGAACCGGTTCGAAAGGGCCATAACTTTTGATCTGACCGTTTGATCGCCATCAAATTTTTACAGTAGTTCCCGGACGCAGGTTTTCGTGGAGTAGATGTGGAATCGCAACTCGGTGAAGCGGAGGTCTCGCCGCTGCAGACCAGAGTACCGGTTCGAAAGGGCGATAACTTTTGATCCGACCGTTTGATCGCCATCAAATTTTAGCAGGAGTTTCCGGGGAGTAGATGTGGAATCGCTTGTCGGTGAAGCGGAAGTCTCGTCGCTCCAGACCGGAGAACCGGTTCGAAAGGGCCAAAACTTTTGATCCGACCGTTTGATCGCCATCAAATTTTTACATGAGTTTCCGGACGCAGGTTTCCGTGGAGTAGATGTTGAATCGCTTGTCGGTGAAGCGGAAGTCTCGTCGCTCCAGACCATAGTACCGGTTCGAAAGGGCGATAACTTTTGATCCGACCGTTTGATCGCCATCAAATTTTAGCAGGAGTTTCCGGACGGAGGTTTCTGGGGAGTAGATGTGGAATCGCTTGTCGGTGAAGTGGAAGTCTCGTCGCTCCAGACCAGAGTACCGGTTCGAAAGGGCCCTAATTTTTGATCCGACCGTTTGATCGCCATCAAATTTTTACAGGAGTTTCCGGACGCAGGTTTCCGGGGAGTAGATGTGGAATCACAACTCGGTGAAGCGGAAGTCTCGTCGCTCCAGACCAGAGAACCGGTTCGAAAGGGCCATAACTTTTGATCCGACCGTTTGATCGCCATCAAATTTTTACAGTAGTTTCCGGACGCAGGTTTTCGTGGAGTAGATGTGGAATCGCAACTCGGTGAAGCGGAGGTCTCGCCGCTGCAGACCAGAGTACCGGTTCGAAAGGCCGATAACTTTTGATCCGACCGTTTGATCGCCATCAAATTTTAGCAGGAGTTTCCGGACGCAGGTTTCCGGGGAGTAGATGTGGAATCGCTTGTCGGTGAAGCGGAAGTCTCGTCGCTCCAGACCAGAGAACCGGTTCGAAAGGGCCATAACTTTTGATCCGACCGTTTGATCGCCATCAAATTTTTACAGGAGTTTCCGGACGCAGGTTTCCGTGGAGTAGCTTTGGAATCGCTTGTCGGTGAAGCGGAAGTCTCGCCGCTTCAGACCAGAGAACCGGTTCGAAAGGGCCCTAACTTTTGATCCGACCGTTTGATCGCCATCAAATTTTTACAGGAGTTTCCGGACGCAGGTTTCCGTGGAGTAGATGTGGAATCGCAACTCGGTGAAGCGGAGGTCTCGCCGCTGCAGACCAGAGTACCGGTTCGAAAGGGCGATAACTTTTGATCCGACCATTTGATCGCCATCAAATTTTAGCAGGAGTTTCCGGACGCAGGTTTCCGGGGAGTAGATGTGGAATCGCTTGTCGGTGAAGCGGAAGTCTCGTCGCTCCAGACCAGAGTACCGGTTCGAAAGGGCCCTAACTTTTGATCCGACCGTTTGATCGCCATCAAATTTTAACTGGAGTTTCCGAACGCAGGTTTCCGAGGAGTAGATGTGGAATCGCTTGTCGGTGAAGCCGAAGTCTCGTCGCTCTACACCAGAGAACCGGTTCGAAACAGCCATAACTTTTGATCCGACCGTTTGATCGCCATCAAATTTTTACAGGAGTTTCTGAACGCAGGTTTCCGTGGAGTAGATGTGGAATCGCAACTCGGTGAAGCGGAGGTCTCGCCGCTCCAGACCAGAGTACCGGTTCGAAAGGTCGATAACTTTTGATCCGACCGTTTGATCGCCATAAAATTTTAACAGGAGTTTCCGGACGCAGGTTTCCGTGAAGTATATATGGAATCGCTTGTCGGTGAAGCGGAAGTCTCGTCGCTCCAGACCAGGGAACCAGTTCGAATGGGCCATAACTTTTGATCCGACAGTTTGATCGCCATCAAATTTTTACAGCAGTTTCCGGACGCAGGTTTCCGTGGAGTAGATGTGGAATCGGTTGTCGGTGAAGCGGACGTCTCGTCGCTCCAGACCAGAGAACCGGTTCGAAAGGGCCCTAACTTTTGATCCGACCGTTTGATCGCCATCAAATTTTTACAGGAGTTTCCGGACGCAGGTTTTCGTGTAGTAGATGTGGAATCGCTTGTCGGTGAAGCGGAATTCTCGTCGCTCCAGACCGGAGAACCGGTTCGAAAGGGCCAAAACTTTTGATCCGACCGTTTGATCGCCATCAAATTTTTACAGGAGTTTCCGGACGCAGGTTTCCGTGGAGGAGATGTGGAATCGGTTGCCGGTGAAGCGGAAGTCTCGTCGCTCCAGACCAGAGAACCGGTTCGAAAGGGCCATAACTTTTGATCCGACCGTTTGATCGCCATCAAATTTTTACAGGAGTTTCCGGACGCAGGTTTTCGTGGAGTAGATGTTGAATCGCTTGTCGGTGAAGCGGAAGTCTCGTCGCTCCAGACCAGAGAACCGGTTCGAAAGGGCCCTAACTTTTGATCCGACCGTTTGATCGCCATCAAGTTTTTATAGGAGTTTCCGGACGCAGGTTTCCGTGGAGTAGATGTGGAATCGCTACTCGGTGAAGCGGAAGTCTCGTCGCTCCAGACCAGAGAACCCGTTCGAAAGGGCCTTAACTTTTGATCCGACAGTTGATCGCAATTAAATTTTTACAACAGTTTCCGGACGTAGGTTTCTGTGGAGCAGATGTGGAATCTTTTGTCGGTGAAGTGGAAGTCTCGTCGCTCCAGACCAGAGAACCGGTTCGAAAGGGCCCTAACTTTTGATCCGACCGTTTGATCGCCATCAAATTTTTACAGGAGTTTCCGGACGCACGGTTCCGTGGAGTTGATGTGGAATCTCTTGTCGGTGAAGCGGAAGTCTCGCCGCTGCAGACCAGAGAACCGGTTCGAAAGGGCCCTAACTTTTGATCCGACCGTTTGATCGCCATCAAATTTTTACAGTAGTTTCCGGACGTAGGTTTCCGTGGAGTAGATGTGGAATCGCAACTCGGTGAAGCGGAGGTCTCGCCGCTCCAGACCAGAGTACCGGTTCGAAAGAGCGATAACTTTTGATTCGACTGTTTGATCGCCATCAAATATTAACAGGAGTTTCCGGACGCAGGTTTCCGTGTAGTAGATGTGGAATCGCTTGTCGGTGAAGCGGAAGTCTCGTCGCTCCAGACCGGAGAACCGGTTCGAAAGGGCCATAACTTTTGATCCGACTGTTTGATCGCCATCAAATTTTTACTGGAGTTTCCGGACGCAGGTTTCCGTGGAGGAGATGTGGAATCGGTTGTCGGTGAAGCGGAAGTCTCGTCGCTCCAGACCAGAGAACCGGTTCGAAAGGGCCCTAACTTTTGATCCGACCGTTTGATCGCCATCAAATTTTTACAGGAGTTTCCGGACGCAGGTTTTCGTGGAGTAGATGTTGAATCGCTTGTCGGTGAAGCGGAAGTATCGTCGCTCCAGACCAGAGAACCGGTTCGAAAGGGCCCTAACTTTTGATCCGACCGTTTGATCGCCATCAAGTTTTTATAGGAGTTTCCGGACGCAGGTTTCCGTGGAGTAGATGTGGAATCGCTACTCGGTGAAGCGGAAGTCTCGTCGCTCTAGACCAGAGAACCCGTTCGAAAGGGCCCTAACTTTTGATCCGACAGTTGATCGCCATTAAATTTTTACAACAGTTTCCGGACGTAGGTTTCTGTGGAGCAGATGTGGAATCTTTTGTCGGTGAAGTGGAAGTCTCGTCGCTCCAGACCAGAGAACCGGTTCGAAAGGGCCCTAACTTTTGATCCGACCGTTTGATCGCCATCAAATTTTTACAGGAGTTTCCGGACGCAGGTTTCCGTGGAGTAGATGTGGAATCGCAACACGGTGAAGCGGAGGTCTCGCCGCTCCAGACCAGAGTACCGATTCGAAAGAGCGATAACTTTTGATTCGACTGTTTGATCGCCATCAAATTTTAACAGGAGTTTCCGGACGCAGGTTTCCGTGGAGTAGATGTGGAATCGCAACTCGGTGAAGCGGAGGTCTCGCCGCTCCAGACCAGAGTACCGGTTCGAATCAGCGATAACTTTTGATCCGACTGTTTGATCGCCATCAAATTTTTACAGGAGTTTCCGGACGCAAGGTTCCGTGGAGTTGATGTGGAATCTCTTGTCGGTGAAGCGGAAGTCTCGCCGCTGCAGACCAGAGAACCGGTTCGAAAGGGCCCTAACTTTTGATCCGACCGTTTGATCGCCATCAAATTTTTACAGGAGTTTCCGGACGCAGGTTTCCGTGGACTAGATGTGGAATCGCAACTCGGTGAAGCGGAGGTCTCGCCGCTCCAGACCAGAGTACCGGTTCGAAAGGGCCATAACTTTTGATCCGACCGTTTGATCGCCATCAAATTTTTACAGGAGTTTCCGGACGCAGGTTTCCGTGGAGGAGATGTGGAATCGGTTGTCGGTGAAGAGGACGTCTCGTCGCTCCAGACCAGAGAACCGGTTCGAAAGGGCCCTAACTTTTGATCCGACCGTTTGATCGCCATCAAATTTTTACAGGAGTTTCCGGACGCAGGTTTCCGTGTAGTAGATGTGGAATCGCTTTTCGGTGAAGCGGAAGTCTCGTCGCTCCAGACCGGAGAACCGGTTCGAAAGGGCCATAACTTTTAATCCGACCGTTTGATCGCCATCAAATTTTTACAGGAGTTTCCGGACGCAGGTTTCCGTGGAGGAGATGTGGAATCGGTTGCCGGTGAAGCGGAAGTCTCGTCGCTCCAGACCAGAGAACCGGTTCGAAAGGGCCATAACTTTTGATCCGACCGTTTGATCGCCATCAAGTTTTTATAGGAGTTTCCGGACGTAGGTTTCTGTGGAGTAGATGTTGAATCGCTACTCGGTGAAGCGGAAGTCTCGTCGCTCCAGACCAGAGAACCCGTTCGAAAGGGCCCTAACTTTTGATCCGACATTTGATCGCCATTAAATTTTTACAACAGTTTCCGGACGTAGGTTTCTGTGGAGCAGATGTGGAATCTCTTGTCGGTGAAGCGGAAGTCTCGTCGCTCCAGACCAGAGAACCGGTTCGAAAGGGCCCTAACTTTTGATCCGACCGTTTGATCGCCATCAAATTTTTACAGGAGTTTCCGGACGCAGGTTTCCGTGGAGGAGATGTGGAATCGGTTGTCGGTGAAGCGGAAGTCTCGCCGCTGCAGACTAGAGAACCGGTTCGAAAGGGCCATAACTTTTGATCCGACCGTTTGATCGCCATCAAATTTTTACAGGAGTTTCCGGACGCAGGTTTTCGTGGAGTAGATGTTGAATCGCTTGTCGGTGAAGCGGAAGTCTCGTCGCTCCAGACCAGAGAACCGGTTCGAAAGGGCCCTAACTTTTGATCCGACCGTTTGATCGCCATCAAGTTTTTATAGGAGTTTCCGGACGCAGGTTTCCGTGGAGTAGATGTGGAATCGCTACTCGGTGAAGCGGAAGTCTCGTCGCTCCAGACCAGAGAACCCGTTCGAAAGGGCCCTAACTTTTGATCCGACAGTTGATCGCCATTAAATTTTTACAACAGTTTCCGGACGTAGGTTTCTGTGGAGCAGATGTGGAATCTCTTGTCGGTGAAGCGGAAGTCTCGTCGCTCCAGACCAGAGAACCGGTTCGAAAGGGCCCTAACTTTTGATCCGACCGTTTGATCGCCATCAAATTTTTACAGGAGTTTCCGGACGCAGGTTTTCGTGGAGTAGATGTTGAATCGCTTGTCGGTGAAGCGGAAGTCTCGTCGCTCCAGACCAGAGAACCGGTTCGAAAGGGCCCTAACTTTTGATCCGACCGTTTCATCGCCATCAAGTTTTTACAGGAGTTTCCGGACGCAGGTTTTCGTGGAGTAGATGTTGAATCGCTTGTCGGTGAAGCGGAAGTATCGGCGCTCCAGACCAGAGAACCGGTTCGAAAGGGCCCTAACTTTTGATCCGACCGTTTGATCGCCATCAAGTTTTTATAGGAGTTTCCGGACGCAGGTTTCCGTGGAGTAGATGTGGAATCGCTACTCGGTGAAGCGGAAGTCTCGTCGCTCCAGACCAGAGAACCCGTTCGAAAGGGCCCTAACTTTTGATCCGACAGTTGATCGCCATTAAATTTTTACAACAGTTTCCGGACGTAGGTTTCTGTGGAGCAGATGTGGAATCTCTTGTCGGTGAAGCGGAAGTCTCGTCGCTCGAGACCAGAGAACCGGTTCGAAAGGGCCCTAACTTTTGATCCGACCGTTTGATCGCCATCAAATTTTTACAGGAGTTTCCGGACGCAGGTTTCCGTGGAGGAGATGTGGAATCGGTTGTCGGTGAAGCGGAAGTCTCGCCGCTGCAGACCAGAGAACCGGTTCGAAAGGGCCCTAACTTTTGATCTGACGGTTTGATCGCCATCAAATTTTTACAGGAGTTTCCGGACGCAGGTTTCCGTGGAGTAGATGTGGAATCGCAACTCGGTGAAGCGGAGGTCTCGCCGCTCCAGACCAGAGTACCGGTTCGAAACAGCGATAACTTTTGATCCGACTGTTTGATCGCCATCAAATTTTTACAGGAGTTTCCGGACGCAAGGTTCCGTGGAGTTGATGTGGAATCTCTTGTCGGTGAAGCGGAAGTCTCGCCGCTGCAGACCAGAGAACCGGTTCGAAAGGGCCCTAACTTTTGATCCGACCGTTTGATCGCAATCAAATTTTTACAGGAGTTTCCGGACGCAGGTTTCCGTGGACTAGATGTGGAATCGCAACTCGGTGAAGCGGAGGTCTCGCCGCTCCAGACCAGAGTACCGGTTCGAAAGGGCCATAACTTTTGATCCGACCGTTTGATCGCCATCAAATTTTTACAGGAGTTTCCGGACGCAGGTTTCCGTGGAGGAGATGTGGAATCGGTTGTCGGTGAAGCGGACGTCTCGTCGCTCCAGACCAGAGAACCGGTTCGAAAGGGCCCTAACTTTGGATCCGACCGTTTGATCGCCATCAAATTTTTACAGGAGTTTCCGGACGCAGGTTTCTATGTAGTAGATGTGGAATCGCTTGTCGGTGAAGCGGAAGTCTCGTCGCTCCAGACCGGAGAACCGGTTCGAAAGGGCCAAAACTTTTGATCCGACCGTTTGATCGCCATCAAATTTTTACAGGAGTTTCCGGACACAGGTTTCCGTGGAGGAGATGTGGAATCGGTTGCCGGTGAAGCGGAAGTCTCGTCGCTCCAGACCAGAGAACCGGTTCGAAAGGGCCATAACTTTTGATCCGACCGTTTGATCGCCATCAAATTTTTACAGGAGTTTCCGGACGCAGGTTTTCGTGGAGTAGATGTTGAATCGCTTGTCGGTGAAGCGGAAGTCTCGTCGCTCCAGACCAGAGAACCGGTTCGAAAGGGCCCTAACTTTTGATCCGACCGTTTGATCGCCATCAAGTTTTTATAGGAGTTTCCGGACGCAGGTTTCTGTGGAGTAGATGTGGAATCGCTACTTGGTGAAGCGGAAGTCTCGTCGCTCCAGACCAGAGAACCCGTTCGAAAGGGCCTTAACTTTTGATCCGACAGTTGATCGCAATTAAATTTTTACAACAGTTTCCGGACGTAGGTTTCTGTGGAGCAGATGTGGAATCTTTTGTCGGTGAAGTGGAAGTCTCATCGCTCCAGACCAGAGAACCGGTTCGAAAGGGCCCTAACTTTTGATCCGACCGTTTGATCGCCATCAAATTTTTACAGGAGTTTCCGGACGCAAGGTTCCGTGGAGTTGATGTGGAATCTCTTGTCGGTGAAGCGGAAGTCTCGCCGCTGCAGACCAGAGAACCGGTTCGAAAGGGCCCTAACTTTTGATCCGACCGTTTGATCGCCATCAAATTTTTACAGTAGTTTCCGGACGCAGGTTTCCGTGGAGTAGATGTGGAATCGCAACTCGGTGAAGCGGAGGTCTCGCCGCTCCAGACCAGAGTACCGGTTCGAAAGAGCGATAACTTTTGATGCGACTGTTTGATCGCCATCAAATTTTAACAGGAGTTTCCGGACGCAGGTTTCCGTGTAGTAGATGTGGAATCGCTTGTCGGTGAAGCGGAAGTCTCGTCGCTCCAGACCGGAGAACCGGTTCGAAAGGGCCATAACTTTTGATCCGACCGTTTGATCGCCATCAAATTTTTACTGGAGTTTCCGGATGCAGGTTTCCGTGGAGGAGATGTGGAATCGGTTGCCGGTGAAGCGGAAGTCTCGTCGCTCCAGACCAGAGAACCGGTTCGAAAGGGCCCTAACTTTTGATCCGACCGTTTGATCGCTATCAAATTTTTACAGGAGTTTCCGGACGCAGGTTTTCGTGGAGTAGATGTTGAATCGCTTGTCGGTGAAGCGGAAGTATCGTCGCTCCAGACCAGAGAACCGGTTCGAAAGGGCCCTAACTTTTGATCCGACCGTTTGATCGCCATCAAGTTTTTATAGGAGTTTCCGGACGCAGGTTTCCGTGGAGTAGATGTGGAATCGCTACTCGGTGAAGCGGAAGTCTCGTCGCTCCAGACCAGAGAACCCGTTCGAAAGGGCCCTAACTTTTGATCCGACAGTTGATCGCCATTAAATTTTTACAACAGTTTCCGGACGTAGGTTTCTGTGGAGCAGATGTGGAATCTTTGTCGGTGAAGTGGAAGTCTCGTCGCTCCAGACCAGAGAACCGGTTCGAAAGGGCCCTAACTTTTGATCCGACCGTTTGATCGCCATCAAATTTTTACAGGAGTTTCCGGACGCAGGTTTCCGTGGAGGAGATGTGGAATCGGTTGCCGGTGAAGCGGAAGTATCGTCGCTCCAGACCAGAGAACCGGTTCGAAAGGGCCATAACTTTTGATCCGACCGTTTGATCGCCATCAAATTTTTACAGGAGTTTCCGGACGCAGGTTTTCGTGGAGTAGATGTTGAATCGCTTGTCCGTGAAGCGGAAGTCTCGTCGCTCCAGACCAGAGAACCGGTTCGAAAGGGCCCTAACTTTTGATCCGACCGTTTGATCGCCATCAAGTTTTTATAGGAGTTTCCGGACGCAGGTTTCCGTGGAGTAGATGTGGAATCGCTACTCGGTGAAGCGGAAGTCTCGTCGCTCCAGACCAGAGAACCCGTTCGAAAGGGCCCTAACTTTTGATCCGACAGTTGATCGCCATTAAATTTTTACAACAGTTTCCGGACGTAGGTTTCTGTGGAGCAGATGTGGAATCTCTTGTCGGTGAAGCGGAAGTCTCGTCGCTCCAGACCAGAGAACCGGTTCGAAAGGGCCCTAACTTTTGATCCGACCGTTTGATCGCCATCAAATTTTTACAGGAGTTTCCGGACGCAGGTTTCCGTGGAGGAGATGTGGAATCGGTTGCCGATGAAGCGGAAGTCTCGTCGCTCCAGACCGGAGAACCGGTTCGAAAGGGCCATAACTTTTGATCCGACCGTTTGATCGCCATCAAATTTTTACAGGAGTTTCCGGACGCAGGTTTCCGTGGAGGAGATGTGGAATCGGTTGCCGGTGAAGCGGAAGTCTCGTCGCTCCAGACCAGAGAACCGGTTCGAAAGGGCCATAACTTTTGATCCGACCGTTTGATCGCCATCAAATTTTTACAGGAGTTTCCGGACGCAGGTTTTCGTGGAGTAGATGTTGAATCGCTTGTCGGTGAAGCAGAAGTCTCGTCGCTCCAGACCAGAGAACCGGTTCGAAAGGGCCCTAACTTTTGATCCGACCGTTTGATCGCCATCAAGTTTTTATAGGAGTTTCCGGACGCAGGTTTCCGTGGAGTAGATGTGGAATCGCTACTCGGTGAAGCGGAAGTCTCCTCGCTCCAGACCAGAGATCCCGTTCGAAAGGGCCCTAACTTTTGATCCGACAGTTGATCGCCATTAAATTTTTACAACAGTTTCCGGACGTAGGTTTCTGTGGAGCAGATGTGGAATCTCTTGTCGGTGAAGCGGAAGTCTCGTCGCTCCACACCAGAGAACCGGTTCGAAAGGGCCCTAACTTTTGATCCGACCGTTTGATCGCAATCAAATTTTTACAGGAGTTTCCGGACGCAGGTTTCCGTGGAGGAGATGTGGAATCGGTTGTCGGTGAAGCGGAAGTCTCGCCGCTGCAGACCAGAGAACCGGTTCGAAAGGGCCATAACTTTTGATCCGACCGTTTGATCGCCATCAAATTTTTACAGGAGTTTCCGGACGCAGGTTTTCGTGGAGTAGATGTTGAAACGCTTGTCGGTGAAGCGGAAGTCTCGTCGCTCCAGACCAGAGAACCGGTTCGAAAGGGCCCTAACTTTTGATCCGACCGTTTGATCGCCATCAAATTTTTACAGGAGTTTCCGGACGCAGGTTTCCGTGGAGGAGATGTGGAATCGGTTGTCGGTGAAGCGGACGTCTCGTCGCTCCAGACCAGAGAACCGGTTCGAAAGGGCCCTAACTTTTGATCCGACCGTTTGATCGCCATCAAATTTTTACAGGAGTTTCCGGACGCAGGTTTCTGTGTAGTAGATGTGGAATCGCTTGTCGGTGAAGCGGAAGTCTCGTCGCTCCAGACCGGAGAACCGGTTCGAAAGGGCCAAAACTTTTGATCCGACCGTTTGATCGCCATCAAATTTTTACAGGAGTTTCCGGACGCAGGTTTCCGTGGAGGAGATGTGGAATCGGTTGCCGGTGAAGCGGAAGTCTCGTCGCTCCAGACCAGAGAACCGGTTCGAAAGGGCCATAACTTTTGATCCGACCGTTTGATCGCCATCAAATTTTTACAGGAGTTTCCGGACGCAGGTTTTCGTGGAGTAGATGTTGAATCGCTTGTCGGTGAAGCGGAAGTCTCGTCGCTCCAGACCAGAGAACCGGTTCGAAAGGGCCCTAACTTTTGATCCGACCGTTTGATCGCCATCAAGTTTTTATAGGAGTTTCCGGACGCAGGTTTCTGTGGAGTAGATGTGGAATCGCTACTTGGTGAAGCGGAAGTCTCGTCGCTCCAGACCAGAGAACCCGTTCGAAAGGGCCTTAACTTTTGATCCGACAGTTGATCGCAATTAAATTTTTACAACAGTTTCCGGACGTAGGTTTCTGTGGAGCAGATGTGGAATCTTTTGTCGGTGAAGTGGAAGTCTCGTCGCTCCAGACCAGAGAACCGGTTCGAAAGGGCCCTAACTTTTGATCCGACCGTTTGATCGCCATCAAATTTTTACAGGAGTTTCCGGACGCAAGGTTCCGTGGAGTTGATGTGGAATCTCTTGTCGGTGAAGCGGAAGTCTCGCCGCTGCAGACCAGAGAACCGGTTCGAAAGGGCCCTAACTTTTGATCCGACCGTTTGATCGCCATCAAATTTTTACAGTAGTTTCCGGACGCAGGTTTCCGTGGAGTAGATGTGGAATCGCAACTCGGTGAAGCGGAGGTCTCGCCGCTCCAGACCAGAGTACCGGTTCGAAAGAGCGATAACTTTTGATGCGACTGTTTGATCGCCATCAAATTTTAACAGGAGTTTCCGGACGCAGGTTTCCGTGTAGTAGATGTGGAATCGCTTGTCGGTGAAGCGGAAGTCTCGTCGCTCCAGACCGGAGAACCGGTTCGAAAGGGCCATAACTTTTGATCCGACCGTTTGATCGCCATCAAATTTTTTCTGGAGTTTCCGGACGCAGGTTTCCGTGGAGGAGATGTGGAATCGGTTGCCGGTGAAGCGGAAGTCTCGTCGCTCCAGACCAGAGAACCGGTTCGAAAGGGCCCTAACTTTTGATCCGACCGTTTGATCGCCATCAAATTTTTACAGGAGTTTCCGGACGCAGGTTTTCGTGGAGTAGATGTTGAATCGCTTGTCGGTGAAGCGGAAGTATCGTCGCTCCAGACCAGAGAACCGGTTCGAAAGGGCCCTAACTTTTGATCCGACCGTTTGATCGCCATCAAATTTTTACAGTAGTTTCCGGACGCAGGTTTCCGTGGAGTAGATGTGGAATCGCAACTCGGTGAAGCGGAGGTCTCGCCGCTCCAGACCAGAGTACCGGTTCGAAAGAGCGATAACTTTTGATGCGACTGTTTGATCGCCATCAAATTTTAACAGGAGTTTCCGGACGCAGGTTTCCGTGTAGTAGATGTGGAATCGCTTGTCGGTGAAGCGGAAGTCTCGTCGCTCCAGACCGGAGAACCGGTTCGAAAGGGCCATAACTTTTGATCCGACCGTTTGATCGCCATCAAATTTTTTCTGGAGTTTCCGGACGCAGGTTTCCGTGGAGGAGATGTGGAATCGGTTGCCGGTGAAGCGGAAGTCTCGTCGCTCCAGACCAGAGAACCGGTTCGAAAGGGCCCTAACTTTTGATCCGACCGTTTGATCGCCATCAAATTTTTACAGGAGTTTCCGGACGCAGGTTTTCGTGGAGTAGATGTTGAATCGCTTGTCGGTGAAGCGGAAGTATCGTCGCTCCAGACCAGAGAACCGGTTCGAAAGGGCCCTAACTTTTGATCCGACCGTTTGATCGCCATCAAGTTTTTATAGGAGTTTCCGGACGCAGGTTTCCGTGGAGTAGATGTGGAATCGCTACTCGGTGAAGCGGAAGTCTCGTCGCTCCAGACCAGAGAACCCGTTCGAAAGGGCCCTAACTTTTGATCCGACAGTTGATCGCCATTAAATTTTTACAACAGTTTCCGGACGTAGGTTTCTGTGGAGCAGATGTGGAATCTTTTGTCGGTGAAGTGGAAGTCTCGTCGCTCCAGACCAGAGAACCGGTTCGAAAGGGCCCTAACTTTTGATCCGACCGTTTGATCGCCATCAAATTTTTACAGGAGTTTCCGGACGCAGGTTTCCGTGGAGGAGATGTGGAATCGGTTGCCGGTGAAGCGGAAGTCTCGTCGCTCCAGACCAGAGAACCGGTTCGAAAGGGCCCTAACTTTTGATCCGACCGTTTGATCGCCATCAAATTTTTACAGGAGTTTCCGGACGCAGGTTTTCGTGGAGTAGATGTTGAATCGCTTGTCCGTGAAGCGGAAGTCTCGTCGCTCCAGACCAGAGAACCGGTTCGAAAGGGCCCTAACTTTTGATCCGACCGTTTGATCGCCATCAAGTTTTTATAGGAGTTTCCGGACGCAGGTTTCCGTGGAGTAGATGTGGAATCGCTACTCGGTGAAGCGGAAGTCTCGTCGCTCCAGACCAGAGAACCCGTTCGAAAGGGCCCTAACTTTTGATCCGACAGTTGATCGCCATTAAATTTTTACAACAGTTTCCGGACGTAGGTTTCTGTGGAGCAGATGTGGAATCTCTTGTCGGTGAAGCGGAAGTCTCGTCGCTCCAGACCAGAGAACCGGTTCGAAAGGGCCCTAACTTTTGATCCGACCGTTTGATCGCAATCAAATTTTTACAGGAGTTTCCGGACGCAGGTTTCCGTGGAGGAGATGTGGAATCGGTTGTCGGTGAAGCGGAAGTCTCGTCGCTCCAGACCAGAGAACCGGTTCGAAAGGGCCCTAACTTTTGATCCGACCGTTTGATCGCCATCAAGTTTTTATAGGAGTTTCCGGATGCAGGTTTCCGTGGAGTAGATGTGGAATCGCTACTCGGTGAAGCGGAAGTCTCGTCGCTCCAGACCAGAGAACCCGTTCGAAAGTGCCCTAACTTTTGATCCGACAGTTGATCGCCATTAAATTTTTACAACAGTTTCCGGACGTAGGTTTCTGTGGAGCAGATGTGGAATCTCTTGTCGGTGAAGCGGAAGTCTCGTCGCTCCACACCAGAGAACCGGTTCGAAAGGGCCCTAACTTTTGATCCGACCGTTTGATCGCCATCAAATTTTTACAGGAGTTTCCGGACGCAGGTTTCCGTGGAGGAGATGTGGAATCGGTTGTCGGTGAAGCGGACGTCTCGTCGCTCCAGACCAGAGAACCGGTTCGAAAGGGCCCTAACTTTTGATCCGACCGTTTGATCGCCATCAAATTTTTACAGGAGTTTCCGGACGCAGGTTTCCGTGTAGTAGATGTGGAATCGCTTGTCGGTGAAGCGGAAGTCTCGTCGCTCCAGACCGGAGAACCGGTTCGAAAGGGCCAAAACTTTTGATCCGACCGTTTGATCGCCATCAAATTTTTACAGGAGTTTCCGGACGCAGGTTTCCGTGGAGTAGATGTTGAATCGCTTGTCGGTGAAGCGGAAGTCTCGTCGCTCCAGACCATAGTACCGGTTCGAAAGGGCCCTAACTTTTGATCCGACCGTTTGATCGCCATCAAATTTTTACAGGAGTTTCCGGACGCAGGTTTCCGTGGAGTAGATGTGGAATCGCACTTCGGTGAAGCGGAGGTCTCGCCGCTCCAGACCAGAGTACCGGTTCGAAAAGGCGATAACTTTTGATCCGACTGTTTGATCGCCATCAAATTTTTACAGGAGTTTCCGGACGCAGGTTTCCGTGGAGTAGATGTGGAATCGCAACTCGGTGAAGCGGAGGTCTCGCCGCTCCAGACCAGAGTACCGGTTCGAAAGGGCCCTAACTTTTGATCCGACCTGTTTGATCGCCATCAAATTTTTACAGGAGTTTCCGGACGCAGGGTTCCGTGGAGTAGATGTGGAATCGCTTGTCGGTGAAGCGGAAGTCTCGTCGCTCCAGACCAGAGAACCGGTTCGAAAGGGCCCTAACTTTTGATCCGACCGTTTGATCGCCATCAAATTTTTACAGGAGTTTCCGGACGCAGGTTTCCGTGGAGTAGATGTGGAATCGCAACTCGGTGAAGCGGAGGTCTCGCCGCTCCAGACCAGAGTACCGGTTCGAAAGGGCCCTAACTTTTGATCCGACCGTTTGATCGCCATCAAATTTTTACAGGAGTTTCCGGACGCAGGTTTCCGTGGAGGAGATGTGGAATCGGTTGTCGGTGAAGAGGACGTCTCGTCGCTCCAGACCAGAGAACCGGTTCGAAAGGGCCCTAACTTTTGATCCGACCGTTTGATCGCCATCAAATTTTTACAGGAGTTTCCGGACGCAGGTTTCCGTGTAGTAGATGTGGAATCGCTTTTCGGTGAAGCGGAAGTCTCGTCGCTCCAGACCGGAGAACCGGTTCGAAAGGGCCATAACTTTTGATCCGACCGTTTGATCGCCATCAAATTTTTACAGGAGTTTCCGGACGCAGGTTTCCGTGGAGGAGATGTGGAATCGGTTGCCGGTGAAGCGGAAGTCTCGTCGCTCCAGACCAGAGAACCGGTTCGAAAGGGCCATAACTTTTGATCCGACCGTTTGATCGCCATCAAATTTTTACAGGAGTTTCCGGACGCAGGTTTTCGTGGAGTAGATGTTGAATCGCTTGTCCGTGAAGCGGAAGTCTCGTCGCTCCAGACCAGAGAACCGGTTCGAAAGGGCCCTAACTTTTGATCCGACCGTTTGATCGCCATCAAGTTTTTATAGGAGTTTCCGGACGCAGGTTTCCGTGGAGTAGATGTGGAATCGCTACTCGGTGAAGCGGAAGTCTCGTCGCTCCAGACCAGAGAACCCGTTCGAAAGGGCCCTAACTTTTAATCCGACAGTTGATCGCCATTAAATTTTTACAACAGTTTCCGGACGTAGGTTTCTGTGGAGCAGATGTGGAATCTCTTGTCGGTGAAGCGGAAGTCTCGTCGCTCCAGACCAGAGAACCGGTTCGAAAGGGCTCTAACTTTTGATCCGACCGTTTGATCGCCATCAAATTTTTACAGGAGTTTCCGGACGCAGGTTTCCGTGGAGGAGATGTGGAATCGGTTGTCGGTGAAGCGGAAGTCTCGCCGCTGCAGACCAGAGAACCGGTTCGAAAGGGCCCTAACTTTTGATCCGACGGTTTGATCGCCATCAAATTTTTACAGGAGTTTCCGGGCGCAGGATTCCGTGGAGTAGATGTGGAATCGCTTGTCGGTGAAGCGGACGTCTCGTCGCTCCAGGCCAGAGAACCGGTTCGAAAGGGCCCTAACTTTTGATCCGACCGTTTGATCGCCATCAAATTTTTACAGTAGTTTCCGGACGCAGGTTTCCGTGGAGTAGATGTGGAATCGCAACTCGGTGAAGCGGAGGTCTTGCCGCTCCAGACGAGAGTACCGGTTCGAAAGAGCGATAACTTTTGATTCGACTGTTTGATCGCCATCAAATTTTAACAGGAGTTTCCGGACGCAGGTTTCCGTGGAGTAGATGTGGAATCGCAACTCGGTGAAGCGGAGGTCTCGCCGCTCCAGACCAGAGTACCGGTTCGAAACAGCGATAACTTTTGATCCGACTGTTTGATCGCCATCAAATTTTTACAGGAGTTTCCGGACGCAAGGTTCCGTGGAGTTGATGTGGAATCTCTTGTCGGTGAAGCGGAAGTCTCGCCGCTGCAGACCAGAGAACCGGTTCGAAAGGGCCCTAACTTTTGATCCGACCGTTTGATCGCCATCAAATTTTTACAGGAGTTTCCGGACGCAGGTTTCCGTGGACTAGATGTGGAATCGCAACTCGGTGAAGCGGAGGTCTCGCCGCTCCAGACCAGAGTACCGGTTCGAAAGGGCCATAACTTTTGATCCGACCGTTTGATCGCCATCAAATTTTTACAGGAGTTTCCGGACGCAGGTTTCCGTGGAGGAGATGTGGAATCGGTTGTCGGTGAAGCGGAAGTCTCGTCGCTCCAGACCAGAGAACCGGTTCGAAAGGGCCCTAACTTTTGATCCGACCGTTTGCTCGCCATCAAATTTTTACAGGAGTTTCCGGACGCAGGTTTCCGTGTAGTACATGTGGAATCGCTTGTCGGTGAAGCGGAAGTCTCGTCGCTCCAGACCGGAGAACCGGTTCGAAAGGGCCATAACTTTTGATCCGACCGTTTGATCGCCATCAAATTTTTACAGGAGTTTCCGGACGCAGGTTTCCGTGGAGGAGATGTTGAATCGGTTGCCGGTGAAGCGGAAGTCTCGTCGCTCCAGACCAGAGAACCGGTTCGAAAGGGCCATAACTTTTGATCCGACCGTTTGATCGCCATCAAATTTTTACAGGAGTTTCCGGACGCAGGTTTTCATGGAGTAGATGTTGAATCGCTTGTCGGTGAAGCGGAAGTCTCGTCGCTCCAGACCAGAGAACCGGTTCGAAAGGGCCCTAACTTTTGATCCGGCCGTTTGATCGCCATCACGTTTTTATAGGAGTTTCCGGACGCAGGTTTCCGTGGAGTAGATGTGGAATCGCTACTCGGTGAAGCGGAAGTCTCGTCGCTTCAGACCAGAGAACCCGTTCGAAAGGGCCCTAACTTTTGATCCGACAGTTGATCGCCATTAAATTTTTACAACAGTTTCCGGACGTAGGTTTCTGTGGAGCAGATGTGGAATCTCTTGTCGGTGAAGCGGAAGTCTCGTCGCTCCAGACCAGAGAACCGTTTCGAAAGGGCCCTAACTTTTGATCCGACCGTTTGATCGCCATCAAATTTTTACAGGAGTTTCCGGACGCAGGTTTCCGTGGAGGAGATGTGGAATCGGTTGTCGGTGAAGCGGAAAACTCGCCGCTGCAGACCAGAGAACCGGTTCGAAAGGGCCCTAACTTTTGATCCGACGGTTTGATCGCCATCAAATTGTTACAGGAGTTTCCGGACGCAGGTTTCCGTGGAGTAGATGTGGAATCGCTTGTCGGTGAAGCGGACGTCTCGTCGCTCCAGGCCAGAGAACCGGTTCGAAAGGGCCCTAACTTTTGATCCGACCGTTTGATCGCCATCAAATTTTTACAGTAGTTTCCGGACGCAGGTTTCCGTGGAGTAGATGTGGAATCGCAACTCGGTGAAGCGGAGGTCTCGCCGCTTCAGACCAGAGTACCGGTTCGAAAGAGCGATAACTTTTGATTCGACTGTTTGATCGCCATCAAATTTTAACAGGAGTTTCCGGACGCAGGTTTCCGTGGAGTAGATGTGGAATCGCAACTCGGTGAAGCGGAGGTCTCGCCGCTCCAGACCAGAGTACCGGTTCGAAACAGCGATAACTTTTGATCCGACTGTTTGATCGCCATCAAATTTTTACAGGAGTTTCCGGACGCAAGGTTCCGTGGAGTTGATGTGGAATCTCTTGTCGGTGAAGCGGAAGTCTCGCCGCTGCAGACTAGAGAACCGGTTCGAAAGGGCCCTAACTTTTGATCCGACCGTTTGATCGCCATCAAATTTTTACAGGAGTTTCCGGACGCAGGTTTCCGTGGACTAGATGTGGAATCGCAACTCGGTGAAGCGGAGGTCTCGCCGCTCCAGACCAGAGTACCGGTTCGAAAGGGCCATAACTTTTGATCCGACCGTTTGATCGCCATCAAATTTTTACAGGAGTTTCCGGACGCAGGTTTCCGTGGAGGAGATGTGGAATCGGTTGTCGGTGAAGCGGAAGTCTCATCGCTCCAGACCAGAGAACCGGTTCGAAAGGGCCCTAACTTTTGATCCGACCGTTTGATCGCCATCAAATTTTTACAGGAGTTTCCGGACGCAGGTTTCCGTGTAGTAGATGTGGAATCGCTTGTCGGTGAAGCGGAAGTCTCGTCGCTCCAGACCAGAGAACCGGTTCGAAAGGGCCATAACTTTTGATCCGACCGTTTGATCGCCATCAAATTTTTACAGGAGTTTCCGGACGCAGGTTTCCGTGGAGGAGATGTGGAATCGGTTGCCGGTGAAGTGGAAGTCTCGGCGCTCCAGACCAGAGAACCGGTTCGAAAGGGCCATAACTTTTGATCCGACCGTTTGATCGCCATCAAATTTTTACAGGAGTTTCCGGACGCAGGTTTTCGTGGAGTAGATGTTGAATCGCTTGTCGGTGAAGCGGAAGTCTCGTCGCTCCAGACCCGAGAACCGGTCCGAAAGGGCCCTAACTTTTGATTTGACCGTTTGATCGCCATCAAGTTTTTATAGGAGTTTCCGGACGCAGGTTTCCGTGGAGTAGATGTGGAATCGCTACTCGGTGAAGCGGAAGTCTCGTCGCTGCAGACCAGAGAACCCGTTCGAAAGGGCCCTAACTTTTGATCCGACAGTTGATCGCCATTCAATTTTTACAACAGTTTCCGGACGTAGGTTTCTGTGGAGCAGATGTGGAATCTCTTGTCGGTGAAGCGGAAGTCTCGTCGCTCCAGACCAGAGAACCGGTTCGAAAGGGCTCTAACTTTTGATCCGACCGTTTGATCGCCATCAAATTTTTACAGGAGTTTCCGGACGCAGGTTTCCGTGGAGGAGATGTGGAATCGGTTGTCGGTGAAGCGGAAGTCTCGCCGCTGCAGACCAGAGAACCGGTTCGAAAGGGCCCTAACTTTTGATCCGACGGTTTGATCGCCATCAAATTTTTACAGGAGTTTCCGGGCGCAGGATTCCGTGGAGTAGATGTGGAATCGCTTGTCGGTGAAGCGGACGTCTCGTCGCTCCAGGCCAGAGAACCGGTTCGAAAGGGCCCTAACTTTTGATCCGACCGTTTGATCGCCATCAAATTTTTACAGTAGTTTCCGGACGCAGGTTTCCGTGGAGTAGATGTGGAATCGCAACTCGGTGAAGCGGAGGTCTTGCCGCTCCAGACGAGAGTACCGGTTCGAAAGAGCGATAACTTTTGATTCGACTGTTTGATCGCCATCAAATTTTAACAGGAGTTTCCGGACGCAGGTTTCCGTGGAGTAGATGTGGAATCGCAACTCGGTGAAGCGGAGGTCTCGCCGCTCCAGACCAGAGTACCGGTTCGAAACAGCGATAACTTTTGATCCGACTGTTTGATCGCCATCAAATTTTTACAGGAGTTTCCGGACGCAAGGTTCCGTGGAGTTGATGTGGAATCTCTTGTCGGTGAAGCGGAAGTCTCGCCGCTGCAGACCAGAGAACCGGTTCGAAAGGGCCCTAACTTTTGATCCGACCGTTTGATCGCCATCAAATTTTTACAGGAGTTTCCGGACGCAGGTTTCCGTGGACTAGATGTGGAATCGCAACTCGGTGAAGCGGAGGTCTCGCCGCTCCAGACCAGAGTACCGGTTCGAAAGGGCCATAACTTTTGATCCGACCGTTTGATCGCCATCAAATTTTTACAGGAGTTTCCGGACGCAGGTTTCCGTGGAGGAGATGTGGAATCGGTTGTCGGTGAAGCGGAAGTCTCGTCGCTCCAGACCAGAGAACCGGTTCGAAAGGGCCCTAACTTTTGATCCGACCGTTTGCTCGCCATCAAATTTTTACAGGAGTTTCCGGACGCAGGTTTCCGTGTAGTACATGTGGAATCGCTTGTCGGTGAAGCGGAAGTCTCGTCGCTCCAGACCGGAGAACCGGTTCGAAAGGGCCATAACTTTTGATCCGACCGTTTGATCGCCATCAAATTTTTACAGGAGTTTCCGGACGCAGGTTTCCGTGGAGGAGATGTTGAATCGGTTGCCGGTGAAGCGGAAGTCTCGTCGCTCCAGACCAGAGAACCGGTTCGAAAGGGCCATAACTTTTGATCCGACCGTTTGATCGCCATCAAATTTTTACAGGAGTTTCCGGACGCAGGTTTTCATGGAGTAGATGTTGAATCGCTTGTCGGTGAAGCGGAAGTCTCGTCGCTCCAGACCAGAGAACCGGTTCGAAAGGGCCCTAACTTTTGATCCGGCCGTTTGATCGCCATCACGTTTTTATAGGAGTTTCCGGACGCAGGTTTCCGTGGAGTAGATGTGGAATCGCTACTCGGTGAAGCGGAAGTCTCGTCGCTTCAGACCAGAGAACCCGTTCGAAAGGGCCCTAACTTTTGATCCGACAGTTGATCGCCATTAAATTTTTACAACAGTTTCCGGACGTAGGTTTCTGTGGAGCAGATGTGGAATCTCTTGTCGGTGAAGCGGAAGTCTCGTCGCTCCAGACCAGAGAACCGTTTCGAAAGGGCCCTAACTTTTGATCCGACCGTTTGATCGCCATCAAATTTTTACAGGAGTTTCCGGACGCAGGTTTCCGTGGAGGAGATGTGGAATCGGTTGTCGGTGAAGCGGAAACTCGCCGCTGCAGACCAGAGAACCGGTTCGAAAGGGCCCTAACTTTTGATCCGACGGTTTGATCGCCATCAAATTGTTACAGGAGTTTCCGGACGCAGGTTTCCGTGGAGTAGATGTGGAATCGCTTGTCGGTGAAGCGGACGTCTCGTCGCTCCAGGCCAGAGAACCGGTTCGAAAGGGCCCTAACTTTTGATCCGACCGTTTGATCGCCATCAAATTTTTACAGTAGTTTCCGGACGCAGGTTTCCGTGGAGTAGATGTGGAATCGCAACTCGGTGAAGCGGAGGTCTCGCCGCTTCAGACCAGAGTACCGGTTCGAAAGAGCGATAACTTTTGATTCGACTGTTTGATCGCCATCAAATTTTAACAGGAGTTTCCGGACGCAGGTTTCCGTGGAGTAGATGTGGAATCGCAACTCGGTGAAGCGGAGGTCTCGCCGCTCCAGACCAGAGTACCGGTTCGAAACAGCGATAACTTTTGATCCGACTGTTTGATCGCCATCAAATTTTTACAGGAGTTTCCGGACGCAAGGTTCCGTGGAGTTGATGTGGAATCTCTTGTCGGTGAAGCGGAAGTCTCGCCGCTGCAGACTAGAGAACCGGTTCGAAAGGGCCCTAACTTTTGATCCGACCGTTTGATCGCCATCAAATTTTTACAGGAGTTTCCGGACGCAGGTTTCCGTGGACTAGATGTGGAATCGCAACTCGGTGAAGCGGAGGTCTCGCCGCTCCAGACCAGAGTACCGGTTCGAAAGGGCCATAACTTTTGATCCGACCGTTTGATCGCCATCAAATTTTTACAGGAGTTTCCGGACGCAGGTTTCCGTGGAGGAGATGTGGAATCGGTTGTCGGTGAAGCGGAAGTCTCATCGCTCCAGACCAGAGAACCGGTTCGAAAGGGCCCTAACTTTTGATCCGACCGTTTGATCGCCATCAAATTTTTACAGGAGTTTCCGGACGCAGGTTTCCGTGTAGTAGATGTGGAATCGCTTGTCGGTGAAGCGGAAGTCTCGTCGCTCCAGACCAGAGAACCGGTTCGAAAGGGCCATAACTTTTGATCCGACCGTTTGATCGCCATCAAATTTTTACAGGAGTTTCCGGACGCAGGTTTCCGTGGAGGAGATGTGGAATCGGTTGCCGGTGAAGTGGAAGTCTCGGCGCTCCAGACCAGAGAACCGGTTCGAAAGGGCCATAACTTTTGATCCGACCGTTTGATCGCCATCAAATTTTTACAGGAGTTTCCGGACGCAGGTTTCCGTGGAGGAGATGTGGAATCGGTTGTCGGTGAAGCGGAAGTCTCGTCGCTCCAGACCAGAGAACCGGTTCGAAAGGGCCCTAACTTTTGATCCGACCGTTTGCTCGCCATCAAATTTTTACAGGAGTTTCCGGACGCAGGTTTCCTGTAGTACATGTGGAATCGCTTGTCGGTGAAGCGGAAGTCTCGTCGCTCCAGACCGGAGAACCGGTTCGAAAGGGCCATAACTTTTGATCCGACCGTTTGATCGCCATCAAATTTTTACAGGAGTTTCCGGACGCAGGTTTCCGTGGAGGAGATGTGGAATCGGTTGCCGGTGAAGCGGAAGTCTCGTCGCTCCAGACCAGAGAACCGGTTCGAAAGGGCCATAACTTTTGATCCGACCGTTTGATCGCCATCAAATTTTTACAGGAGTTTCCGGACGCAGGTTTTCAGTGGAGTAGATGTTGAATCGCTTGTCGGTGAAGCGGAAGTCTCGTCGCTCCAGACCAGAGAACCGGTTCGAAAGGGCCCTAACTTTTGATCCGGCCGTTTGATCGCCATCAAGTTTTTATAGGAGTTTCCGGACGCAGGTTTCCGTGGAGTAGATGTGGAATCGCTACTCGGTGAAGCGGAAGTCTCGTCGCTTCAGACCAGAGAACCCGTTCGAAAGGGCCCTAACTTTTGATCCGACAGTTGATCGCCATTAAATTTTTACAAGAGTTTCCGGACGTAGGTTTCTGTGGAGTAGATGTGGAATCGCTTGTCGGTGAAGCGGAAGTCTCGTCGCTCCAGACCAGAGAACCGGTTCGAAAGGGCCCTAACTTTTGATCCGACCGTTTGATCGCCATCAAATTTTTACAGGAGTTTCCGGACGCAGGTTTCCGTGGAGGAGATGTGGAATCGGTTGTCGGTGAAGCGGAAAGTCTCGCCGCTGCAGACCAGAGAACCGGTTCGAAAGGGCCCTAACTTTTGATCCGACGGTTTGATCGCCATCAAATTTTTACAGGAGTTTCCGGACGCAGGTTTCCGTGGAGTAGATGTGGAATCGCTTGTCGGTGAAGCGGACGTCTCGTCGCTCCAGGACCAGAGAACCGGTTCGAAAGGGCCCTAACTTTTGATCCGACCGTTTGATCGCCATCAAATTTTTACAGTAGTTTCCGGACGCAGGTTTCCGTGGAGTAGATGTGGAATCGCAACTCGGTGAAGCGGAGGTCTCGCCGCTTCAGACCAGAGTACCGGTTCGAAAGAGCGATAACTTTTGATTCGACTGTTTGATCGCCATCAAATTTTAACAGGAGTTTCCGGACGCAGGTTTCCGTGTAGTAGATGTGGAATCGCTTGTCGGTGAAGCGGAAGTCTCGTCGCTCCAGACCAGAGAACCGGTTCGAAAGGGCCCTAACTTTTGATCCGACCGTTTGATCGCCATCAAATTTTTACAGGAGTTTCCGGACGCAGGTTTCCGTGTAGTAGATGTGGAATCGCTTGTCGGTGAAGCGGAAGTCTCGTCGCTCCAGACCAGAGAACCGGTTCGAAAGGGCCATAACTTTTGATCCGACCGTTTGATCGCCATCAAATTTTTACAGGAGTTTCCGGACGCAGGTTTCCGTGGAGGAGATGTGGAATCGGTTGCCGGTGAAGGGGAAGTCTCGGCGCTCCAGACCAGAGAACCGGTTCGAAAGGGCCATAACTTTTGATCCGACCGTTTGATCGCCATCAAATTTTTACAGGAGTTTCCGGACGCAGGTTTTCGTGGAGTAGATGTTGAATCGCTTGTCGGTGAAGCGGAAGTCTCGTCGCTCCAGACCCGAGAACCGGTCCGAAAGGGCCCTAACTTTTGATCTGACCGTTTGATCGCCATCAAGTTTTTATAGGAATTCCGGACGCAGGTTTCCGTGGAGTAGATGTGGAATCGCTACTCGGTGAAGCGGAAGTCTCGTCGCTGCAGACCAGAGAACCCGTTCGAAAGGGCCCTAACTTTTGATCCGACAGTTGATCGCCATCAAATTTTTACAGGAGTTTCCGGACGGAGGTTTCTGTGGAGCAGATGTGGAATCTCTTGTCGGTGAAGCGGAAGTCTCGTCGCTCCAGATCAGAGAACCGGTTCGAAAGGGCCCTAACTTTTGATCCGACCGTTTGATCGCCATCAAATTTTTACAGGAGTTTCCGGACGAAGGTTTCCGTGGAGTAGATGTGGAATCGATTGTCGGTGAAGCGGACGTCTCGTCGCTCCAGACCAGAGAACCGGTTCGAAAGGGCCCTAACTTTTGATCCGACCGTTTGATCGCCATCAAATTTTTACAGGAGTTTCCGGACGCAGGTTTCCGTGGAGGAGATGTGGAATCGGTTGTCGGTGAAGCGGACGTCTCGTCGCTCCAGACCAGAGAACCGGTTCGAAAGGGCCCTAACTTTTGATCCGACCGTTTGATCGCCATCAAATTTTTACAGGAGTTTCCGGACGCAGGTTTCCGTGGAGTAGATGTGGAATCGCTTGTCGGTGAAGCGGAAGTCTCGTCGCTCCAGACCAGAGAACCGGTTCGAAAGGGCCCTAACTTTTGATCCGACCGTTTGATCGCCATCAATTTTTACAGGAGTTTCCGGACGCAGGTTTCCGTGGAGCTAGATGTGGAATCGCACTTCGGTGAAGCGGAGGTCTCGCCGCTCCAGACCAGAGTACCGGTTCGAAAGGGCCATAACTTTTGATCCGACCGTTTGATCGCCATCAAATTTTTACAGGAGTTTCCGGACGCAGGTTTTCGTGGAGTAGATGTTGAATCGCTTGTCGGTGAAGCGGAAGTCTCGTCGCTCCAGACCAGAGAACCGGTTCGAAAGGGCCCTAACTTTTGATCCGACCGTTTGATCGCCATCAAATTTTTACAGGAGTTTCCGGACGCAGGTTTCCGTGGAGGAGATGTGGAATCGCTACTCGGTGAAGCGGAAGTCTCGTCGCTCCAGACCAGAGAACCGTTCGAAAGGGCCCTAACTTTTGATCCGACAGTTGATCGCCATTCAATTTTTACAACAGTTTCCGGACGTAGGTTTCTGTGGAGCAGATGTGGAATCTCTTGTCGGTGAAGCGGAAGTCTCGTCGCTCCAGACCAGAGAACCGGTTCGAAAGGGCCCTAACTTTTGATCCGACCGTTTGATCGCCATCAAATTTTTACAGGAGTTTCCGGACGCAGGTTTTCCGTGGAGTAGATGTGGAATCGCTTGTCGGTGAAGCGTAAGTCTCGTCGCTCCAGACCGGAGAACCGGTTCGAAAGGGCCATAACTTTTGATCCGACCGTTTGATCGCCATCAAATTTTTACAGGAGTTTCCGGACGAAGGTTTTCGTGGAGTAGATGTTGAATCGCTTGTCGGTGAAGCGGAAGTCTCGTCGCTCCAGACCAGAGAAGCGGTTCGAAAGGTCCCTAACTTTTGATCCGACCGTTTGATCGCCATCAATTTTTTACAGGAGTTTTCGGACGCGGGTTTCCGTGGAGGAGATGTGGAATCGGTTGTCGGTGAAGCGGAAGTCTCGTCGCTCTAGACCGGAGAACCGGTTCGAAAGGTCCCTAACTTTTGATCCGACCGTTTGATCGCCATCAAATTTTTACAGGAGTTTCCGGACGCAGGTTTCCGTGGAGTTGATGTGGAATCGCAACTCGGAGAAGCGGAGGTCTCGCCGCTCCAGACCAGAGTACCGGTTCGAAATAGCGATAACTTTTGATCCGACTGTTTGATCGCCATCAAATTTTTACAGGAGTTTCCGGACGCAGGGTTCCGTGGAGTTGATGTGGAATCGCTTGTCGGTGAAGCGGAAGTCTCGCCGCTGCAGACTAGAGAACCGGTTCGAAAGGGCCCTAACTTTTGATCCGACCGTTTGATCGCCATCAAATTTTTACAGGAGTTTCCGGACGCAGGTTTCCGTGGAGTAGATGTGGAATCGCAACTCGGATGAAGCGGAGGTCTCGCCGCTCCAGACCTGAGTACCGGTTCGAAACAGCGATAACTTTTGATCCGACTGTTTGATCGCCATCAAATTTTTACAGGAGTTTCCGGACGCAGGGTTCCGTGGAGTTGATGTGGAATCGCTTGTCGGTGAAGCGGAAGTCTCGTCGCTCCAGACCAGAGAACCGGTTCGAAAGGGCCCTAACTTTTGATCCGACCAGTTTGATCGCCATCAAATTTTTACAGGAGTTTCCGGACGCAGGTTTCCGTGGAGTAGATGTGGAATCGCAAATCGGAGAAGCGGAGGTCTCGCCGCTCCAGACCTGTGTACCGGTTCGAAACAGCGATAACTTTTGATCCGACTGTTTGATCGCCATCAAATTTTTACAGGAGTTTCCGGACGCAGGTTTCCGTGGAGTAGATGTGGAATCGCAACTCGGTGAAGCGGAAGTCTCGTCGCTCCAGACCAGAGAACCGGTTCGAAAGGGCCCTAACTTTTGATCCGACCGTTTGATCGCCATCAAATTTTTACAGGAGTTTCCGGACGCAGGTTTCCGTGGAGTAGCTGTGGAATCGCTTGTCGGTGAAGCGGAAGTCTCGCCGCTTCAGACCAGAGAACCGGTTCGAAAGGGCCCTAACTTTTGATCCGACCGTTTGATCGCCATCAAATTTTTACAGGAGTTTCCGGACGCAGGTTTCCGTGGAGGAGATGTGGAATCGGTTGTCGGTGAAGCGGAAGTCTCGTCGCTCCAGACCAGAGAACCGGTTCGAAAGGGCCCTAACTTTTGATCCGACCGTTTGATCGCCATCAAATTTTTACAGGAGTTTCCGGACGCAGGTTTCCGTGGAGTAGATGTGGAATCGGTTGTCGGTGAAGCGGAAGTCTCGTCGCTCCAGACCAGAGAACCGGTTCGAAAGGGCCATAACTTTTGATCCGACCGTTTGATCGCCATCAAATTTTTACAGGAGTTTCCGGACGCAGGTTTCCGTGGAGGAGATGTGGAATCGGTTGTCGGTGAAGCGGAAGTCTCGTCGCTCCAGACCAGAGAACCGGTTCGAAAGGGCCCTAACTTTTGATCCGACCGTTTGATCGCCATCAAATTTTTACAGGAGTTTCCGGACGCAGGTTTCCGTGGAGTAGATGTGGAATCGCAACTCGGTGAAGCGGAGGTCTCGCCGCTCCAGACCAGAGTACCGGTTCGAAATAGGCGATAACTTTTGATCCGACTGTTTGATCGCCATCAAATTTTTACAGGAGTTTCCGGACGCAGGGTTCCGTGGAGTTGATGTGGAATCGCTTGTCGGTGAAGCGGACGTCTCGTCGCTCCAGACCAGAGAACCAGTTCGAAAGGGCCCTAACTTTTGATCCGACCGTTTGATCGCCATCAAATTTTTACAGGAGTTTCCGGACGAAGGTTTTCGTGGAGTAGATGTGGAATCGCTTGTCGGTGAAGCGGAAGTCTCGTCGCTCCAGACCAGAGAAGCGGTTCGAAAGGGCCCTAACTTTTGATCCGACCGTTTGATCGCCATCAAATTTTTACAGGAGTTTCCGGACGCAGGTTTCCGTGGAGTAGATGTGGAATCGCAACTCGGATGAAGCGGAGGTCTCGCCGCTCCAGACCAGAGTACCGGTTCGAAAAGGCCGATAACTTTTGATCCGACTGATTGATCGCCATCAAATTTTTACAGGAGTTTCCGGACGCAGGTTTCCGTGGAGTAGATGTGGAATCGCAACTCGGTGAAGCGGAGGTCTCGCCGCTCCAGACCATGAGTACCGGTTCGAAAAGGCGATAACTTTTGATCCGACTGTTTGATCGCCATCAAATTTTTACAGGAGTTTCCGGACGAAGGTTTCCGTGGAGGAGATGTGGAATCGGTTGTCGGTGAAGCGGAAGTCTCGTCGCTCCAGACCAGAGAACCGGTTCGAAAGGGCCCTAACTTTTGATCCGACCAGTTTGATAGCCATCAAATTTTTACAGGAGTTTCCGGACGCAGGTTTCCGTGGAGTAGATGTGGAATCGCAAATCGGAGAAGCGGAGGTCTCGTCGCTCCAGACCGGAGAACCGGTTCGAAAGGGCCATAACTTTTGATCCGACCGTTTGATCGCCATCAAATTTTTACAGGAGTTTCCGGACGCAGGTTTTCGTGGACTAGATGTGGAATCGCTTGTCGGTGAAGCGGAAGTCTCGCCGCTTCAGACCAGAGAACCGGTTCGAAAGGGCCCTAACTTTTGATCCGACCGTTTGATCGCCATCAAATTTTTACAGGAGTTTCCGGACGCAGGTTTCCGTGGAGGAGATGTGGAATCGGTTGTCGGTGAAGCGGAAGTCTCGTCGCTCCAGACCAGAGAACCGGTTCGAAAGGGCCCTAACTTTTGATCCGACCATTTGATAGCCATCAAATTTTTACAGGAGTTTCCGGACGCAGGTTTCCGTGGAGTAGATGTGGAATCGGTTGTCGGTGAAGCGGAAGTCTCGTCGCTCCAGACCGGAGAACCGGTTCGAAAGGGCCATAACTTTTGATCCGACCGTTTGATCGCCATCAAATTTTTACAGGAGTTTTCGGACGCGGGTTTCCGTGGAGGAGATGTGGAATCGGTTGTCGGTGAAGCGGAAGTCTCGTCGCTCCAGACCGGAGAACCGGTTCGAAAGGTCCCTAACTTTTGATCCGACCGTTTGATCGCCATCAAATTTTTACAGGAGTTTCCGGACGCAGGTTTCCATGGAGTAGATGTGGAATCGCAACTCGGAGAAGCGGAGGTCTCGCCGCTCCAGACCAGAGTACCGGTTCGAAATAGCGATAACTTTTGATCCGACTGTTTGATCGCCATCAAATTTTTACAGGAGTTTCCGGACGCAGGGTTCCGTGGAGTTGATGTGGAATCGCTTGTCGGTGAAGCGGACGTCTCGTCGCTCCAGACCAGAGAACCATTTCGAAAGGGCCCTAACTTTTAATCCGACCGTTTGATCGCCATCAAATTTTTACAGGAGTTTCCGGACGAAGGTTTTCGTGGAGTAGATGTTGAATCGCTTGTCGGTGAAGCGGAAGTCTCGTCGCTCCAGACCAGAGAAGCGGTTCGAAAGGTCCCTAACTTTTGATCCGACCGTTTGATCACCATCAAATTTTTACAGGAGTTTCCGGACGCAGGTTTCCGTGGAGTAGATGTGGAATCGCAACTCGGAGAAGCGGAGGTCTCGCCGCTCCAGACCTGTGTACCGGTTCGAAACAGCGATAACTTTTGATCCGACTGTTTGATCGCCATCAAATTTTTACAGGAGTTTCCGGACGCAGGTTTCCGTGGAGTAGATGTGGAATCGCAACTCGGTGAAGCGGAAGTCTCGCCGCTCCAGACCATGAGTACCGGTTCGAAAAGGGCCATAACTTTTGATCCGACCGTTTGATCGCCATCAAATTTTTACAGGAGTTTCCGGACGCAGGTTTCCGTGGAGGAGATGTGGAATCGGTTGTCGGTGAAGCGGAAGTCTCGTCGCTCCAGACCAGAGAACCGGTTCGAAAGGGCCCTAACTTTTGATCCGACCAGTTTGATCGCCATCAAATTTTTACAGGAGTTTCCGGACGCAGGTTTCCGTGGAGTAGATGTGGAATCGCTAATCGGTAGAAGCGGAGGTCTCGTCGCTCCAGACCAGAGAACCGGTTCGAAAGGGCCATAACTTTTGATCCGACCGTTTGATCGCCATCAAATTTTTACAGGAGTTTCCGGACGCAGGTTTCCGTGGACTAGATGTGGAATCGCTTGTCGGTGAAGCGGAAGTCTCGCCGCTTCAGACCAGAGAACCGGTTCGAAAGGGCCATAACTTTTGATCCGACCGTTTGATCGCCATCAAATTTTTACAGGAGTTTCCGGACGCAGGTTTTCGTGGAGTAAATGTTGAATCGCTTGTCGGTGAAGCGGAAGTCTCGTCGCTCCAGACCAGAGAACCGGTTCGAAAGGTCCCTAACTTTTGATCCGACCGTTTGATCGCCATCAAATTTTTACAGGAGTTTCCGGACGCAGGTTTCCGTGGAGTAGATGTGGAATCGCAACTCGGAGAAGCGGAGGTCTCGCCGCTCCAGACCTGTAGTACCGGTTCGAAACAGCGATAACTTTTGATCCGACTGTTTGATCGCCATCAAATTTTTACAGGAGTTTCCGGACGCAGGGTTTCCGTGGAGTAGATGTGGAATCGCTTGTCGGTGAAGCGGACGTCTCGTCGCTCCAGACCAGAGAACCGGTTCGAAAGGGCCCTAACTTTTGATCCGACCGTTTGATCGCAATCAAATTTTTACAGGAGTTTCCGGACGCAGGTTTCCGTGGAGCTAGATGTGGAATCGCAACTCGGTGAAGCGGAGGTCTCGCCGCTCCAGACCAGAGTACCGGTTCGAAAGGGCCATAACTTTTGATCCGACCGTTTGATCGCCATCAAATTTTTACAGGAGTTTCCGGACGCAGGTTTCCGTGGAGGAGATGTGGAATCGGTTGTCGGTGAAGAGGACGTCTCGTCGCTCCAGACCAGAGAACCGGTTCGAAAGGGCCCTAACTTTTGATCCGACCGTTTGATCGCCATCAAATTTTTACAGGAGTTTCCGGACGCAGGTTTCCGTGTAGTAGATGTGGAATCGCTTTTCGGTGAAGCGGAAGTCTCGTCGCTCCAGACCAGGAGAACCGGTTCGAAAGGGCCATAACTTTTGATCCGACCGTTTGATCGCCATCAAATTTTTACAGGAGTTTCCGGACGCAGGTTTCCGTGGAGGAGATGTGGAATCGGTTGTCGGTGAAGCGGAAGTCTCGTCGCTCCAGACCAGAGAACCGGTTCGAAAGGGCCATAACTTTTGATCCGACCGTTTGATCGCCATCAAATTTTTACAGGAGTTTCCGGACGCAGGTTTTCGTGGAGTAGATGTTGAATCGCTTGTCGGTGAAGCGGAAGTCTCGTCGCTCCAGACCAGAGAACCGGTTCGAAAGGGCCCTAACTTTTGATCCGACCGTTTGATCGCCATCAAATTTTTACAGTAGTTTCCGGACGCAGGTTTCCGTGGAGTAGATGTGGAATCGCAACTCGGTGAAGCGGAGGTCTCGCCGCTCCAGACCAGAGTACCGGTTCGAAAGAGCGATAACTTTTGATTCGACTGTTTGATCGCCATCAAATTTTAACAGGAGTTTCCGGACGCAGGTTTCCGTGGAGTAGATGTGGAATCGCAACTCGGTGAAGCGGAGGTCTCGCCGCTCCAGACCAGAGTACCGGTTCGAAACAGCGATAACTTTTGATCCGACTGTTTGATCGCCATCAAATTTTTACAGGAGTTTCCGGACGCAAGGTTCCGTGGAGTTGATGTGGAATCTCTTGTCGGTGAAGCGGAAGTCTCGCCGCTGCAGACCAGAGAACCGGTTCGAAAGGGCCCTAACTTTTGATCCGACCGTTTGATCGCCATCAAATTTTTACAGGAGTTTCCGGACGCAGGTTTCCGTGGACTAGATGTGGAATCGCAACTCGGTGAAGCGGAGGTCTCGCCGCTCCAGACCAGAGTACCGGTTCGAAAGGGCCATAACTTTTGATCCGACCGTTTGATCGCCATCAAATTTTTACAGGAGTTTCCGGACGCAGGTTTCCGTGGAGGAGATGTGGAATCGGTTGTCGGTGAAGCGGAAGTCTCATCGCTCCAGACCAGAGAACCGGTTCGAAAGGGCCCTAACTTTTGATCCGACCGTTTGATCGCCATCAAATTTTTACAGGAGTTTCCGGACGCAGGTTTCCGTGTAGTACATGTGGAATCGCTTGTCGGTGAAGCGGAAGTCTCGTCGCTCCAGACCGGAGAACCGGTTCGAAAGGGCCATAACTTTTGATCCGACCGTTTGATCGCCATCAAATTTTTACAGGAGTTTCCGGACGCAGGTTTTCGTGGAGTAGATGTTGAATCGCTTGTCGGTGAAGCGGAAGTCTCGTCGCTCCAGACCCGAGAACCGGTCCGAAAGGGCCCTAACTTTTGATTCGACCGTTTGATCGCCATCAAGTTTTTATAGGAGTTTCCGGACGCAGGTTTCCGTGGAGTAGATGTGGAATCGCTACTCGGTGAAGCGGAAGTCTCGTCGCTCCAGACCAGAGAACCCGTTCGAAAGGGCCCTAACTTTTGATCCGACAGTTGATCGCCATTAAATTTTTACAACAGTTTTCGGACGTAGGTTTCTGTGGAGCAGATGTGGAATCTCTTGTCGGTGAAGCGGAAGTCTCGTCGCTCCAGATCAGAGAACCGGTTCGAAAGGGCCCTAACTTTTGATCCGACCGTTTGATCGCCATCAAATTTTTACAGGAGTTTCCGGACGAAGGTTTCCGTGGAGGTGATGTGGAATCGGTTGTCGGTGAAGCGGAAGTCTTGCCGCTGCAGACCAGAGAACCGGTTCGAAATGGCCCTAACTTTTGATCCGACGGTTTGATCGCCATCAAATTTTTACAGGAGTTTCCGGACGCAGGTTTCCGTGGAGTAGATGTGGAATCGCTTGTCGGTGAAGCGGACGTCTCGTCGCTCCAGGCCAGAGAACCGGTTCGAAAGGGCCCTAACTTTTGATCCGACCGTTTGATCGCCATCAAATTTTTACAGTAGTTTCCGGACGCCGGTTTCCGTGGAGTAGATGTGGAATCGCAACTCGGTGAAGCGGAGGTCTCGCCGCTCCAGACCAGAGTACCGGTTCGAAAGAGCGATAACTTTTGATGCGACTGTTTGATCGCCATCAAATTTTAACAGGAGTTTCCGGACGCAGGTTTCCGTGGAGTAGATGTGGAATCGCAACTCGGTGAAGCGGAGGTCTCGCCGCTCCAGACCAGAGTACCGGTTCGAAACAGCGATAACTTTTGATCCGACTGTTTGATCGCCATCAAATTTTTACAGGAGTTTCCGGACGCAAGGTTCCGTGGAGTTGATGTGGAATCTCTTGTCGGTGAAGCGGAAGTCTCGCCGCTGCAGACCAGAGAACCGGTTCGAAAGGGCCCTAACTTTTGATCCGACCGTTTGATCGCCATCAATTTTTTACAGGAGTTTCCGGACGCAGGTTTCCATGGACTAGATGTGGAATCGCAACTCGGTGAAGCGGAGGTCTCGCCGCTCCAGACCAGAGTACCGGTTCGAAAGGGCCATAACTTTTGATCAGACCGTTTGATCGCCATCAAATTTTTACAGGAGTTTCCGGACGCAGGTTTCTGTGGAGCAGATGTGGAATCTCTTGTCGGTGAAGCAGAAGTCTCGTCGCTCCAGACCAGAGAACCGGTTCGAAAGGGCCCTAACTTTTGATCCGACCGTTTGATCGCCATCAAATTTTTACAGGAGTTTCGGACGCAGGTTTTCGTGGAGTAGATGTGGAATCGCTTGTCGGTGAAGCGGAAGTCTCGTCGCTCCAGACCGGAGAACCGGTTCGAAAGGGCCATAACTTTTGATCCGACCGTTTGATCGCCATCAAATTTTTACAGGAGTTTCCGGACGAAGGTTTTCGTGGAGTAGATGTTGAATCGCTTGTCGGTGAAGCGGAAGTCTCGTCGCTCCAGACCAGAGAAGCGGTTCGAAAGGTCCCTAACTTTTGATCCGACCGTTTGATCGCCATCAAATTTTTACAGGAGTTTTCGGACGCGGGTTTCCGTGGAGGAGATGTGGAATCGGTTGTCGGTGAAGCGGAAGTCTCGTCGCTCCAGACCGGAGAACCGGTTCGAAAGGTCCCTAACTTTTGATCCGACCGTTTGATCGCCATCAAATTTTTACAGGAGTTTCCGGACGCAGGTTTCCGTGGAGTAGATGTGGAATCGCAACTCGGAGAAGCGGAGGTCTCGCCGCTCCAGACCAGAGTACCGGTTCGAAATAGCGATAACTTTTGATCCGACTGTTTGATCGCCATCAAATTTTTACAGGAGTTTCCGGACGCAGGGTTCCGTGGAGTTGATGTGGAATCGCTTGTCGGTGAAGCGGACGTCTCGTCGCTCCAGACCAGAGAACCATTTCGAAAGGGCCCTAACTTTTAATCCGACCGTTTGATCGCCATCAAATTTTTACAGGAGTTTCCGGACGAAGGTTTTCGTGGAGTAGATGTTGAATCGCTTGTCGGTGAAGCGGAAGTCTCGTCGCTCCAGACCAGAGAAGCGGTTCGAAAGGTCCCTAACTTTTGATCCGACCGTTTGATCGCCATCAAATTTTTACAGGAGTTTCCGGACGCAGGTTTCCGTGGAGTAGATGTGGAATCGCAACTCGGTGAAGCGGAGGTCTCGCCGCTCCAGACCAGAGTACCGGTTCGAAAGAGCGATAACTTTTGATCCGACTGTTTGATCGCCATCAAATTTTTACGGGAGTTTCCGGACGCACGTTTCCGTGGAGTAGATGTGGAATCGCAACTCGGTGAAGCGGAAGTCTCGTCGCTCCAGACCAGAGAACCGGTTCGAAAGGGCCCTAACTTTTGATCCGACCGTTTGATCGCCATCAAATTTTTACAGGAGTTTCCGGACGCAGGTTTCCGTGGAGTAGATATGGAATCGCAACTCGGTGAAGCGGAGGTCTCGCCGCTCCAGACCAGAGTACCGGTTTGAAAGAGCGATAACTTTTGATCCGACTGTTTGATCGCCATCAAATTTTTACAGGAGTTTCCGGACGCAGGGTTCCGTGGAGTTGATGTGGAATCTCTTGTCGGTGAAGCAGAAGTCTCGTCGCTCCAGACCAGAGAACCGGTTCGAAAGGGCCCTAACTTTTGATCCGACCGTTTGATCGCCATCAAATTTTTACAGGAGTTTCCGGACGAAGGTTTCCGTGGAGGAGATGTGGAATCGGTTGTCGGTGAAGAGGAAGTCTTGCCGCTGCAGACCAGAGAACCGGTTCGAAATGGCCCTAACTTTTGATCCGACGGTTTGATCGCCATCAAATTTTTACAGGAGTTTCCGGACGCAGGTTTCCGTGGAGTAGATGTGGAATCGCTTGTCGGTGAAGCGGACGTCTCGTCGCTCCAGGCCAGAGAACCGGTTCGAAAGGGCCCTAACTTTTGATCCGACCGTTTGATCGCCATCAAATTTTTACAGTAGTTTCCGGACGCCGGTTTCCGTGGAGTAGATGTGGAATCGCAACTCGGTGAAGCGGAGGTCTCGCCGCTCCAGACCAGAGTACCGGTTCGAAAGAGCGATAACTTTTGATGCGACTGTTTGATCGCCATCAAATTTTAACAGGAGTTTCCGGACGCAGGTTTCCGTGGAGTAGATGTGGAATCGCAACTCGATGAAGCGGAGGTCTCGCCGCTCCAGACCAGAGTACCGGTTCGAAACAGCGATAAGTTTTGATCCGACTGTTTGATCGCCATCAAATTTTTACAGGAGTTTCCGGACGCAACGTTCCGTGGAGTTGATGTGGAATCTCTTGTCGGTGAAGCGGAAGTCTCGCCGCTGCAGACCAGAGAACCGGTTCGAAAGGGCCCTAACTTTTGATCCGACCGTTTGATCGCCATCAATTTTTTACAGGAGTTTCCGGACGCAGGTTTCCATGGACTAGATGTGGAATCGCAACTCGGTGAAGCGGAGGTCTCGCCGCTCCAGACCAGAGTACCGGTTCGAAAGGGCCATAACTTTTGATCCGACCGTTTGATCGCCATCAAATTTTTACAGGAGTTTCCGGACGCAGGTTTCTGTGGAGCAGATGTGGAATCTCTTGTCGGTGAAGCAGAAGTCTCGTCGCTCCAGACCAGAGAACCGGTTCGAAAGGGCCCTAACTTTTGATCCGACCGTTTGATCGCCATCAAATTTTTACAGGAGTTTCGGACGCAGGTTTTCGTGGAGTAGATGTGGAATCGCTTGTCGGTGAAGCGGAAGTCTCGTCGCTCCAGACCGGAGAACCGGTTCAAAAGGGCCATAACTTTTGATCCGACCGTTTGATCGCCATCAAATTTTTACAGGAGTTTCCGGACGAAGGTTTTCGTGGAGTAGATGTTGAATCGCTTGTCGGTGAAGCGGAAGTCTCGTCGCTCCAGACCAGAGAAGCGGTTCGAAAGGTCCCTAACTTTTGATCCGACCGTTTGATCGCCATCAAATTTTTACAGGAGTTTTCGGACGCGGGTTTCCGTGGAGGAGATGTGGAATCGGTTGTCGGTGAAGCGGAAGTCTCGTCGCTCCAGACCGGAGAACCGGTTCGAAAGGTCCCTAACTTTTGATCCGACCGTTTGATCGCCATCAAATTTTTACAGGAGTTTCCGGACGCAGGTTTCCGTGGAGTAGATGTGGAATCGCAACTCGGAGAAGCGGAGGTCTCGCCGCTCCAGACCAGAGTACCGGTTCGAAATAGCGATAACTTTTGATCCGACTGTTTGATCGCCATCAAATTTTTACAGGAGTTTCCGGACGCAGGGTTCCGTGGAGTTGATGTGGAATCGCTTGTCGGTGAAGCGGACGTCTCGTCGCTCCAGACCAGAGAACCATTTCGAAAGGGCCCTAACTTTTAATCCGACCGTTTGATCGCCATCAAATTTTTACAGGAGTTTCCGGACGAAGGTTTTCGTGGAGTAGATGTTGAATCGCTTGTCGGTGAAGCGGAAGTCTCGTCGCTCCAGACCAGAGAAGCGGTTCGAAAGGTCCCTAACTTTTGATCCGACCGTTTGATCGCCATCAAATTTTTACAGGAGTTTCCGGACGCAGGTTTCCGTGGAGTAGATGTGGAATCGCAACTCGGTGAAGCGGAGGTCTCGCCGCTCCAGACCAGAGTACCGGTTCGAAAGAGCGATAACTTTTGATCCGACTGTTTGATCGCCATCAAATTTTTACGGGAGTTTCCGGACGCACGTTTCCGTGGAGTAGATGTGGAATCGCAACTCGGTGAAGCGGAAGTCTCGTCGCTCCAGACCAGAGAACCGGTTCGAAAGGGCCCTAACTTTTGATCCGACCGTTTGATCGCCATTAAATTTTTACAGGAGTTTCCGGACGCAGGTTTCCGTGGAGTAGATATGGAATCGCAACTCGGTGAAGCGGAGGTCTCGCCGCTCCAAACCAGAGTACCGGTTTGAAAGAGCGATAACTTTTGATCCGACTGTTTGATCGCCATCAAATTTTTACAGGAGTTTCCGGACGCAGGGTTCCGTGGAGTTGATGTGGAATCGCTTGTCGGTGAAGCGGACGTCTCGTCGCTCCAGACCAGAGAACCGGTTCGAAAGGGCCCTAACTTTTGATCCGACCGTTTGATCGCCATGAAATTTTTACAGGAGTTTCCGGACGCAGGTTTTCGTGGACTAGATGTGGAATCGCTTGTCGGTGAAGCGGAAGTCTCGCAGCTTCAGACCAGAGAACCGGCTCGAAAGGGCCATAACTTTTGATCCGACCGTTTGATCGGCATCAAATTTTTACAGAAGTTTCCGGACGCAGGTTTCCGTGGAGTAGATGTGGAATCGCTACTCGGTGAAGCGGAAGTCTCGGCGCTCCATACCAGAGAACCGGTTCGAAAGGGCCATAACTTTTGATCCGACCGTTTGATCGCCATCAAATTTTTACAGGAGTTTTCGGACGCAGCTTTCCGTGGACTAGATGTGGAATCTCTTGTCGGTGAAGCGGAAGTCTCGCCGCTGCAGACCAGAGAACCGGTTCGAAAGGGCCCTAACTTTTGATCCGACCGTTTGATCGCCATCAATTTTTTACAGGAGTTTCCGGACGCAGGTTTCCATGGACTAGATGTGGAATCGCAACTCGGTGAAGCGGAGGTCTCGCCGCTCCAGACCAGAGTACCGGTTCGAAAGGGCCATAACTTTTGATCCGACCGTTTGATCGCCATCAAATTTTTACAGGAGTTTCCGGACGCAGGTTTCTGTGGAGCAGATGTGGAATCTCTTGTCGGTGAAGCAGAAGTCTCGTCGCTCCAGACCAGAGAACCGGTTCGAAAGGGCCCTAACTTTTGATCCGACCGTTTGATCGCCATCAAATTTTTACAGGAGTTTCGGACGCAGGTTTTCGTGGAGTAGATGTGGAATCGCTTGTCGGTGAAGCGGAAGTCTCGTCGCTCCAGACCGGAGAACCGGTTCAAAAGGGCCATAACTTTTGATCCGACCGTTTGATCGCCATCAAATTTTTACAGGAGTTTCCGGACGAAGGTTTTCGTGGAGTAGATGTTGAATCGCTTGTCGGTGAAGCGGAAGTCTCGTCGCTCCAGACCAGAGAAGCGGTTCGAAAGGTCCCTAACTTTTGATCCGACCGTTTGATCGCCATCAAATTTTTACAGGAGTTTTCGGACGCGGGTTTCCGTGGAGGAGATGTGGAATCGGTTGTCGGTGAAGCGGAAGTCTCGTCGCTCCAGACCGGAGAACCGGTTCGAAAGGTCCCTAACTTTTGATCCGACCGTTTGATCGCCATCAAATTTTTACAGGAGTTTCCGGACGCAGGTTTCCGTGGAGTAGATGTGGAATCGCAACTCGGAGAAGCGGAGGTCTCGCCGCTCCAGACCAGAGTACCGGTTCGAAATAGCGATAACTTTTGATCCGACTGTTTGATCGCCATCAAATTTTTACAGGAGTTTCCGGACGCAGGGTTCCGTGGAGTTGATGTGGAATCGCTTGTCGGTGAAGCGGACGTCTCGTCGCTCCAGACCAGAGAACCATTTCGAAAGGGCCCTAACTTTTAATCCGACCGTTTGATCGCCATCAAATTTTTACAGGAGTTTCCGGACGAAGGTTTTCGTGGAGTAGATGTTGAATCGCTTGTCGGTGAAGCGGAAGTCTCGTCGCTCCAGACCAGAGAAGCGGTTCGAAAGGTCCCTAACTTTTGATCCGACCGTTTGATCGCCATCAAATTTTTACAGGAGTTTCCGGACGCAGGTTTCCGTGGAGTAGATGTGGAATCGCAACTCGGTGAAGCGGAGGTCTCGCCGCTCCAGACCAGAGTACCGGTTCGAAAGAGCGATAACTTTTGATCCGACTGTTTGATCGCCATCAAATTTTTACGGGAGTTTCCGGACGCACGTTTCCGTGGAGTAGATGTGGAATCGCAACTCGGTGAAGCGGAAGTCTCGTCGCTCCAGACCAGAGAACCGGTTCGAAAGGGCCCTAACTTTTGATCCGACCGTTTGATCGCCATTAAATTTTTACAGGAGTTTCCGGACGCAGGTTTCCGTGGAGTAGATATGGAATCGCAACTCGGTGAAGCGGAGGTCTCGCCGCTCCAAACCAGAGTACCGGTTTGAAAGAGCGATAACTTTTGATCCGACTGTTTGATCGCCATCAAATTTTTACAGGAGTTTCCGGACGCAGGGTTCCGTGGAGTTGATGTGGAATCGCTTGTCGGTGAAGCGGACGTCTCGTCGCTCCAGACCAGAGAACCGGTTCGAAAGGGCCCTAACTTTTGATCCGACCGTTTGATCGCCATGAAATTTTTACAGGAGTTTCCGGACGCAGGTTTTCGTGGACTAGATGTGGAATCGCTTGTCGGTGAAGCGGAAGTCTCGCAGCTTCAGACCAGAGAACCGGCTCGAAAGGGCCATAACTTTTGATCCGACCGTTTGATCGGCATCAAATTTTTACAGAAGTTTCCGGACGCAGGTTTCCGTGGAGTAGATGTGGAATCGCTACTCGGTGAAGCGGAAGTCTCGGCGCTCCATACCAGAGAACCGGTTCGAAAGGGCCATAACTTTTGATCCGACCGTTTGATCGCCATCAAATTTTTACAGGAGTTTTCGGACGCAGCTTTCCGTGGACTAGATGTGGAATCGGTTGTCGGTGAAGCGGAAGTCTCGTCGCTCCAGACCAGAGAAGCGGTTCGAAAGGGCCATAACTTTTGATCCGACCGTTTGATCGCCATCAAATTTTTAAAGGAGTTTCCGGACGCAGGTTTCCGTGGAGTAGATGTGGAATCGCAACTCGGAGAAGCGGAGGTCTCGCCGCTCCAGACTAGAGTACCGGTTCGAAACAGCGATAACTTTTGATCCGACTGTTTGATCGCCATCAAATTTTTACAGGAGTTTCCGGACGCAGGGTTCCGTGGAGTTGATGTGGAATCGCTTGTCGGTGAAGCGGACGTCTCGTCGCTCCAGACCAGAGAACCGGTTCGAAAGGGCCCTAACTTTTGATCCGACCGTTTGATCGCCATCAAATTTTTACAGGAGTTTCCGGACGCAGGTTTCCGTGGACTCGATGTGGAATCGTTACTCGGTGAAGTGGAAGTCTCGTCGCTCCAGACCAGAGAACCGGTTCGAAAGGGCCATAACTTTTGATCCGACCGTTTGATCGCCATCAAATTTTTACAGGAGTTTCCGGACGCAGGTTTTCGTGGACTAGATGTGGAATCGCTTGTCGGTGAAGCGGAAGTCTCGCCGCTTCAGACCAGAGAACCGGTTCGAAACAGCGATAACTTTTTATCCGACCGTTTGATCGCCATCAAATTTTTACAGGAGTTTCCGGACGCAGGTTTCCGTGGAGTAGATGTGGAATCGCTACTCGGTGAAGCGGAAGTCTCGGCGCTCCAGACCAGAGAACCGGTTCGAAAGGGCCATAACTTTTGATCCGACCGTTTGATCGCCATCAAATTTTTACAGGAGTTTTCGGACGCAGCTTTTCGTGGACTAGATGTGGAATCGGTTGTCGGTGAAGCGGAAGTCTCGTCGCTCCAGACCAGAGAAGCGGTTCGAAAGGGCCATAACTTTTGATCCGACCGTTTGATCGCCATCAAATTTTTAAAGGAGTTTCCGGACGCAGGTTTCCGTGGAGTAGATGTGGAATCGCAACTCGGAGAAGCGGAGGTCTCGCCGCTCCAGACTAGAGTACCGGTTCGAAACAGCGATAACTTTTGATCCGACTGTTTGATCGCCATCAAATTTTTACAGGAGTTTCCGGACGCAGGGTTCCGTGGAGTTGATGTGGAATCGCTTGTCGGTGAAGCGGACGTCTCGTCGCTCCAGACCAGAGAACCGGTTCGAAAGGGCCCTAACTTTTGATCCGACCGTTTGATCGCCATCAAATTTTTACAGGAGTTTCCGGACGCAGGTTTCCGTGGACTCGATGTGGAATCGTTACTCGGTGAAGTGGAAGTCTCGTCGCTCCAGACCAGAGAACCGGTTCGAAAGGGCCATAACTTTTGATCCGACCGTTTGATCGCCATCAAATTTTTACAGGAGTTTCCGGACGCAGGTTTTCGTGGACTAGATGTGGAATCGCTTGTCGGTGAAGCGGAAGTCTCGCCGCTTCAGACCAGAGAACCGGTTCGAAACAGCGATAACTTTTTATCCGACCGTTTGATCGCCATCAAATTTTTACAGGAGTTTCCGGACGCAGGTTTCCGTGGAGTAGATGTGGAATCGCTACTCGGTGAAGCGGAAGTCTCGGCGCTCCAGACCAGAGAACCGGTTCGAAAGGGCCATAACTTTTGATCCGACCGTTTGATCGCCATCAAATTTTTACAGGAGTTTCCGGACGCAGGTTTCCGTGGAGTAGATGTGGAATCGCAACTCGGTGAAGCGGAAGTCTCGTCGCTCCAGACCAGAGAACCGGTTCGAAAGGGCCATAACTTTTGATCCGACCGTTTGATCGCCATCAAATTTTTAAAGGAGTTTCCGGACGCAGGTTTCCGTGGAGTAGATGTGGAATCGCTTGTCGGTGAAGCGGAAGTCTCGTCGCTCAAGACCGGAGAACCGGTTCGAAAGGGCCATAACTTTTGATCCGACCGTTTGATCGCCATCAAATTTTTACAGGAGTTTCCGGACGCAGGTTTCCGTGGACTCGATGTGGAATCGTTACTCGGTGAAGGGGAAGTCTCGTCGCTCCAGACCAGAGAACCGGTTCGAAAGGGCCCTAACTTTTGATCCGACCGTTTGATCGCCATCAAATTTTTACAGGAGTTTCCGGACGCAGGTTTCCGTGGACTCGATGTGGAATCGTTAGTCGGTGAAGTGGAAGTCTCGTCGCTCCAGACCAGAGAACCGGTTCGAAAGGGCCATAACTTTTGATCCGACCGTTTGATCGCCATCAAATTTTTACAGGAGTTTCCGGACGCAGGTTTCCGTGGACTAGATGTGGAATCGGTTGTCGGTGAAGCGGAAGTCTCGTCGCTCCAGACCAGAGAACCGGTTCGAAAGGGCCATAACTTTTGATCCGACCGTTTGATCGCCATCAAATTTTTACAGGAGTTTTCGGACGCAGCTTTCCGTGGACTAGATGTGGAATCAGTTGTCGGTGAAGCGGAAGTCTCGTCGCTCCAGACCAGAGAAGCGGTTCGAAAGGGCCATAACTTTTGATCCGACCGTTTGATCGCCATCAAATTTTTAAAGGAGTTTCCGGACGCAGGTTTCCGTGGAGTAGATGTGGAATCGCAACTCGGAGAAGCGGAGGTCTCGCCGCTCCAGACTAGAGTACCGGTTCGAAACAGCGATAACTTTTGATCCGACTGTTTGATCGCCATCAAATTTTTACAGGAGTTTCCGGACGCAGGGTTCCGTGGAGTTGATGTGGAATCGCTTGTCGGTGAAGCGGACGTCTCGTCGCTCCAGACCAGAGAACCGGTTCGAAAGGGCCCTAACTTTTGATCCGACCGTTTGATCGCCATCAAATTTTTACAGGAGTTTCCGGACGCAGGTTTCCGTGGACTCGATGTGGAATCGTTACTCGGTGAAGTGGAAGTCTCGTCGCTCCAGACCAGAGAACCGGTTCGAAAGGGCCATAACTTTTGATCCGACCGTTTGATCGCCATCAAATTTTTACAGGAGTTTCCGGACGCAGGTTTTCGTGGACTAGATGTGGAATCGCTTGTCGGTGAAGCGGAAGTCTCGCCGCTTCAGACCAGAGAACCGGTTCGAAACAGCGATAACTTTTTATCCGACCGTTTGATCGCCATCAAATTTTTACAGGAGTTTCCGGACGCAGGTTTCCGTGGAGTAGATGTGGAATCGCTACTCGGTGAAGCGGAAGTCTCGGCGCTCCAGACCAGAGAACCGGTTCGAAAGGGCCATAACTTTTGATCCGACCGTTTGATCGCCATCAAATTTTTACAGGAGTTTCCGGACGCAGGTTTCCGTGGACTCGATGTGGAATCGTTACTCGGTGAAGGGGAAGTCTCGTCGCTCCAGACCAGAGAACCGGTTCGAAAGGGCCCTAACTTTTGATCCGACCGTTTGATCGCCATCAAATTTTTACAGGAGTTTCCGGACGCAGGTTTCCGTGGACTCGATGTGGAATCGTTAGTCGGTGAAGTGGAAGTCTCGTCGCTCCAGACCAGAGAACCGGTTCGAAAGGGCCATAACTTTTGATCCGACCGTTTGATCGCCATCAAATTTTTACAGGAGTTTCCGGACGCAGGTTTCCGTGGACTAGATGTGGAATCGGTTGTCGGTGAAGCGGAAGTCTCGTCGCTCCAGACCAGAGAACCGGTTCGAAAGGGCCATAACTTTTGATCCGACCGTTTGATCGCCATCAAATTTTTACAGGAGTTTTCGGACGCAGCTTTCCGTGGACTAGATGTGGAATCGGTTGTCGGTGAAGCGGAAGTCTCGTCGCTCCAGACCAGAGAAGCGGTTCGAAAGGGCCATAACTTTTGATCCGACCGTTTGATCGCCATCAAATTTTTAAAGGAGTTTCCGGACGCAGGTTTCCGTGGAGTAGATGTGGAATCGCAACTCGGAGAAGCGGAGGTCTCGCCGCTCCAGACTAGAGTACCGGTTCGAAACAGCGATAACTTTTGATCCGACTGTTTGATCGCCATCAAATTTTTACAGGAGTTTCCGGACGCAGGGTTCCGTGGAGTTGATGTGGAATCGCTTGTCGGTGAAGCGGACGTCTCGTCGCTCCAGACCAGAGAACCGGTTCGAAAGGGCCCTAACTTTTGATCCGACCGTTTGATCGCCATCAAATTTTTACAGGAGTTTCCGGACGCAGGTTTCCGTGGACTCGATGTGGAATCGTTACTCGGTGAAGTGGAAGTCTCGTCGCTCCAGACCAGAGAACCGGTTCGAAAGGGCCATAACTTTTGATCCGACCGTTTGATCGCCATCAAATTTTTACAGGAGTTTCCGGACGCAGGTTTTCGTGGACTAGATGTGGAATCGCTTGTCGGTGAAGCGGAAGTCTCGCCGCTTCAGACCAGAGAACCGGTTCGAAACAGCGATAACTTTTTATCCGACCGTTTGATCGCCATCAAATTTTTACAGGAGTTTCCGGACGCAGGTTTCCGTGGAGTAGATGTGGAATCGCTACTCGGTGAAGCGGAAGTCTCGGCGCTCCAGACCAGAGAACCGGTTCGAAAGGGCCATAACTTTTGATCCGACCGTTTGATCGCCATCAAATTTTTACAGGAGTTTCCGGACGCAGGTTTCCGTGGAGTAGATGTGGAATCGCAACTCGGTGAAGCGGAAGTCTCGTCGCTCCAGACCAGAGAACCGGTTCGAAAGGGCCATAACTTTTGATCCGACCGTTTGATCGCCATCAAATTTTTAAAGGAGTTTCCGGACGCAGGTTTCCGTGGAGTAGATGTGGAATCGCTTGTCGGTGAAGCGGAAGTCTCGTCGCTCAAGACCGGAGAACCGGTTCGAAAGGGCCATAACTTTTGATCCGACCGTTTGATCGCCATCAAATTTTTACAGGAGTTTCCGGACGCAGGTTTCCGTGGACTCGATGTGGAATCGTTACTCGGTGAAGGGGAAGTCTCGTCGCTCCAGACCAGAGAACCGGTTCGAAAGGGCCCTAACTTTTGATCCGACCGTTTGATCGCCATCAAATTTTTACAGGAGTTTCCGGACGCAGGTTTCCGTGGACTCGATGTGGAATCGTTAGTCGGTGAAGTGGAAGTCTCGTCGCTCCAGACCAGAGAACCGGTTCGAAAGGGCCATAACTTTTGATCCGACCGTTTGATCGCCATCAAATTTTTACAGGAGTTTCCGGACGCAGGTTTTCGTGGACTAGATGTGGAATCGCTTGTCGGTGAAGCGGAAGTCTCGCCGCTTCAGACCAGAGAACCGGTTCGAAAGGGCCATAACTTTTGATCCGACCGTTTGATCGCCATCAAATTTTTACAGGAGTTTCCGGACGCAGGTTTTCGTGGAGTAGATGTGGAATCGCTACTCGGTGAAGCGGAAGTCTCGGCGCTCCAGACCAGAGAACCGGTTCGAAAGGGCCATAACTTTTGATCCGACCGTTTGATCGCCATCAAATTTTTACAGGAGTTTCCGAACGCAGCTTTCCGTGGACTAGATGTGGAATCGGTTGTCGGTGAAGCGGAAGTCTCGTCGCTCCAGACCAGAGAACCGGTTCGAAAGGGCCATAACTTTTGATCCGACCGTTTGATCGCCATCAAATTTTTACAGGAGTTTCCGGACGCAGGTTTTCGTGGACTAGATGTGGAATCGCTTGTCGGTGAAGCGGAAGTCTCGCCGCTCCAGACCAGAGAACCGGTTCGAAAGGGCCATAACTTTTGATCCGACCGTTTGATCGCCATCAAATTTTTACAGGAGTTTCCGGACGCAGGTTTCCGTGGAGTAGATGTGGAATCGCTACTCGGTGAAGCGGAAGTCTCGGCGCTCCAGACCAGAGAACCGGTTCGAAAGGGCCATAACTTTTGATCCGACCGTTTGATCGCCATCAAATTTTTAAAGGAGTTTCCGGACGCAGGTTTCCGTGGAGTAGATGTGGAATCGCTTGTCGGTGAAGCGGAAGTCTCGTCGCTCAAGACCGGAGAACCGGTTCGAAAGGGCCATAACTTTTGATCCGACCGTTTGATCGCCATCAAATTTTTACAGGAGTTTCCGGACGCAGGTTTCCGTGGACTCGATGTGGAATCGCTACTCGGTGAAGTGGAAGTCTCGTCGCTCCAGACCAGAGAACCGGTTCGAAAGGGCCATAACTTTTGATCCGACCGTTTTATCGCCATCAAATTTTTACAGGAGTTTCCGGACGCAGGTTTCCGTGGACTAGATGTGGAATCGGTTGTCGGTGAAGCGGAAGTCTCGTCGCTCCAGACCAGAGAACCGGGTCGAAAGGGCCATAACTTTTGATCCGACCGTTTGATCGCCATCAAATTTTTACAGGAGTTTCCGGACGCAGCTTTCCGTGGACTAGATGTGGAATCGGTTGTCTGTGAAGCGGAAGTCTCGGCGCTCCAGACCAGAGAACCGGTTCGAAAGGGCCATAACTTTTGATCCGACCGTTTGATCGCCATCAAATTTTTACAGGAGTTTCCGGACGCAGGTTTTCGTGGACTAGATGTGGAATCGCTTGTCGGTGAAGCGGAAGTCTCGCCGCTCCAGACCAGAGAACCGGGTCGAAAGGGCCATAACTTTTGATCCGACCGTTTGATCGCCATCAAATTTTTACAGGAGTTTCCGGACGCAGGTTTTCGTGGACTAGATGTGGAATCGCTTGTCGGTGAAGCGGAAGTCTCGCCGCTTCAGACCAGAGAACCGGCTCGAAAGGGCCATAACTTTTGATCCGACCGTTTGATCGCCATCAAATTTTTACAGGAGTTTCCGGACGCAGCTTTCCGTGGACTAGATGTGGAATCGGTTGTCGGTGAAGCGGAAGTCTCGTCGCTCCAGACCAGAGAACCCGTTCGAAAGGGCCCTAACTTTTGATCCGACCGTTTGATCGCCATCAAATTTTTAAAGGAGTTTCCGGACGCAGGTTTCCGTGGAGTAGATGTGGAATCGCTTGTCGGTGAAGCGGAAGTCTCGTCGCTCAAGACCGGAGAACCGGTTCGAAAGGGCCATAACTTTTGATCCGACCGTTTGATCGCCATCAAATTTTTACAGGAGTTTCCGGACGCAGGTTTCCGTGGAGTAGATGTGGAATCGCTACTCGGTGAAGCGGAAGTCTCGCCGCTTCAGACCAGAGAACCGGTTCGAAAGGGCCATAACTTTTGATCCGACCGTTTGATCGCCATCAAATTTTTACAGGAGTTTCCGGACGCAGGTTTTCGTGGAGTAGATGTGGAATCGCTACTCGGTGAAGCGGAAGTCTCGGCGCTCCAGACCAGAGAACCGGTTCGAAAGGGCCATAACTTTTGATCCGACCGTTTGATCGCCATCAAATTTTTACAGGAGTTTCCGAACGCAGCTTTCCGTGGACTAGATGTGGAATCGGTTGTCGGTGAAGCGGAAGTCTCGTCGCTCCAGACCAGAGAACCGGTTCGAAAGGGCCATAACTTTTGATCCGACCGTTTGATCGCCATCAAATTTTTACAGGAGTTTCCGGACGCAGGTTTTCGTGGACTAGATGTGGAATCGCTTGTCGGTGAAGCGGAAGTCTCGCCGCTCCAGACCAGAGAACCGGTTCGAAAGGGCCATAACTTTTGATCCGACCGTTTGATCGCCATCAAATTTTTACAGGAGTTTCCGGACGCAGCTTTCCGTGGACTAGATGTGGAATCGGTTGTCGGTGAAGCGGAAGTCTCGTCGCTCCAGACCAGAGAACCGGTTCGAAAGGGCCATAACTTTTGATCCGACCGTTTGATCGCCATCAAATTTTTACAGGAGTTTCCGGACGCAGGTTTTCGTGGACTAGATGTGGAATCGCTTGTCGGTGAAGCGGAAGTCTCGCCGCTCCAGACCAGAGAACCGGGTCGAAAGGGCCATAACTTTTGATCCGACCGTTTGATCGCCATCAAATTTTTACAGGAGTTTCCGGACGCAGGTTTTCGTGGACTAGATGTGGAATCGCTTGTCGGTGAAGCGGAAGTCTCGCCGCTTCAGACCAGAGAACCGGCTTCGAAAGGGCCATAACTTTTGATCCGACCGTTTGATCGCCATCAAATTTTTACAGGAGTTTCCGGACGCAGGTTTCCGTGGACTAGATGTGGAATCGCTTGTCGGTGAAGCGGAAGTCTCGTCGCTCCAGACCAGAGAACCCGGTTCGAAAGGGCCATAACTTTTGATCCGACCGTTTGATCGCCATCAAATTTTTACAGGAGTTTCCGGACGCAGGTTTCCGTGGAGTAGATGTGGAATCGCTTGTCGGTGAAGCGGAAGTCTCGTCGCTCCAGACCAGAGAACCGGTTCGAAAGGGCCATAACTTTTGATCCGACCGTTTGATCGCCATCAAATTTTTACAGGAGTTTCCGGACGCAGGCTTTCCGTGGACTAGATGTGGAATCGGTTGTCTGTGAAGCGGAAGTCTCGGCGCTCCAGACCAGAGAACCGGTTCGAAAGGGCCATAACTTTTGATCCGACCGTTTGATCGCCATCAAATTTTTACAGGAGTTTCCGGACGCAGGTTTCGTGGACTAGATGTGGAATCGCTTGTCGGTGAAGCGGAAGTCTCGCCGCTCCAGACCAGAGAACCGGTTCGAAAGGGCCATAACTTTTGATCCGACCGTTTGATCGCCATCAAATTTTTACAGGAGTTTCCGGACGCAGGTTTTCGTGGACTAGATGTGGAATCGCTTGTCGGTGAAGCGGAAGTCTCGCCGCTTCAGACCAGAGAACCGGCTCGAAAGGGCCATAACTTTTGATCCGACCGTTTGATCGCCATCAAATTTTTACAGGAGTTTCCGGACGCAGGTTTCCGTGGAGTAGATGTGGAATCGCTACTCGGTGAAGCGGAAGTCTCGGCGCTCCAGACCAGAGAACCGGTTCGAAAGGGCCATAACTTTTGATCCGACCGTTTGATCGCCATCAAATTTTTACAGGAGTTTCCGGACGCAGGTTTTCGTGGACTAGATGTGGAATCGGTTGTCGGTGAAGCGGAAGTCTCGTCGCTCCAGACCAGAGAACCGGTTCGAAAGGGCCATAACTTTTGATCCGACCGTTTGATCGCCATCAAATTTTTAAAGGAGTTTCCGGACGCAGGTTTCCGTGGAGTAGATGTGGAATCGCTTGTCGGTGAAGCGGAAGTCTCGTCGCTCAGACCAGGAGAACCGGTTCGAAAGGGCCATAACTTTTGATCCGACCGTTTGATCGCCATCAAATTTTTACAGGAGTTTCCGGACGCAGGTTTCCGTGGACTAGATGTGGAATCGTTACTCGGTGAAGTGGAAGTCTCGTCGCTCCAGACCAGAGAACCGGTTCGAAAGGGCCATAACTTTTGATCCGACCGTTTGATCGCCATCAAATTTTTACAGGAGTTTCCGGACGCAGGTTTCCGTGGACTAGATGTGGAATCGGTTGTCGGTGAAGCGGAAGTCTCGTCGCTCCAGACCAGAGAACCGGGTCGAAAGGGCCATAACTTTTGATCCGACCGTTTGATCGCCATCAAATTTTTACAGGAGTTTCCGGACGCAGGTTTTCGTGGACTAGATGTGGAATCGCTTGTCGGTGAAGCGGAAGTCTCGCCGCTTCAGACCAGAGAACCGGCTCGAAAGGGCCATAACTTTTGATCCGACCGTTTGATCGCCATCAAATTTTTACAGGAGTTTCCGGACGCAGGTTTCGTGGAGTAGATGTGGAATCGCTTGTCGGTGAAGCGGAAGTCTCGTCGCTCCAGACCAGAGAACCGGTTCGAAAGGGCCATAACTTTTGATCCGACCGTTTGATCGCCATCAAATTTTTACAGGAGTTTCCGGACGCAGGTTTCCGTGGAGTAGATGTGGAATCGGTTGTCGGTGAAGCGGAAGTCTCGTCGCTCCAGACCAGAGAACCGGTTCGAAAGGGCCATAACTTTTGATCCGACCGTTTGATCGCCATCAAATTTTTACAGGAGTTTCCGGACGCAGGTTTTCGTGGACTAGATGTGGAATCGCTTGTCGGTGAAGCGGAAGTCTCGCCGCTTCAGACCAGAGAACCGGCTTCGAAAGGGCCATAACTTTTGATCCGACCGTTTGATCGCCATCAAATTTTTACAGGAGTTTCCGGACGCAGGTTTCCGTGGAGTAGATGTGGAATCGCTACTCGGTGAAGCGGAAGTCTCGGCGCTCCAGACCAGAGAACCGGTTCGAAAGGGCCATAACTTTTGATCCGACCGTTTGATCGCCATCAAATTTTTACAGGAGTTTCCGGACGCAGCTTTCCGTGGACTAGATGTGGAATCGTTGTCGGTGAAGCGGAAGTCTCGTCGCTCCAGACCAGAGAACCCGGTTCGAAAGGGCCCTAACTTTTGATCCGACCGTTTGATCGCCATCAAATTTTTAAAGGAGTTTCCGGACGCAGGTTTCCGTGGAGTAGATGTGGAATCGCTACTCGGTGAAGCGGAAGTCTCGGCGCTCCAGACCAGAGAACCGGTTCGAAAGGGCCATAACTTTTGATCCGACCGTTTGATCGCCATCAAATTTTTACAGGAGTTTCCGGACGCAGGCTTTCCGTGGACTAGATGTGGAATCGGTTGTCGGTGAAGCGGAAGTCTCGTCGCTCCAGACCAGAGAACCCGTTCGAAAGGGCCATAACTTTTGATCCGACCGTTTGATCGCCATCAAATTTTTACAGGAGTTTCCGGACGCAGGTTTCCGTGGAGTAGATGTGGAATCGCTTGTCGGTGAAGCGGAAGTCTCGTCGCTCCAGACCAGGAGAACCGGTTCGAAAGGGCCATAACTTTTGATCCGACCGTTTGATCGCCATCAAATTTTTACAGGAGTTTCCGGACGCAGGTTTCCGTGGAGCTAGATGTGGAATCGCTTACTCGGTGAAGCGGAAGTCTCGGCGCTCCAGACCAGAGAACCGGTTCGAAAGGGCCATAACTTTTGATCCGACCGTTTGATCGCCATCAAATTTTTACAGGAGTTTCCGGACGCAGGTTTTCGTGGACTAGATGTGGAATCGCTTGTCGGTGAAGCGGAAGTCTCGGCGCTCCAGACCAGAGAACCGGTTCGAAAGGGCCATAACTTTTGATCCGACCGTTTGATCGCCATCAAATTTTTACAGGAGTTTCCGGACGCAGGTTTCCGTGGACTAGATGTGGAATCGCTTGTCGGTGAAGCGGAAGTCTCGCCGCTCCAGACCAGAGAACCGGTTCGAAAGGGCCATAACTTTTGATCCGACCGTTTGATCGCCATCAAATTTTTACAGGAGTTTCCGGACGCAGGTTTCCGTGGACTAGATGTGGAATCGCTTGTCGGTGAAGCGGAAGTCTCGTCGCTTCAGACCAGAGAACCGGTTCGAAAGGGCCATAACTTTTGATCCGACCGTTTGATCGCCATCAAATTTTTACAGGAGTTTCCGGACGCAGGTTTCCGTGGAGTAGATGTGGAATCGCTTACTCGGTGAAGCGGAAGTCTCGGCGCTCCAGACCAGAGAACCGGTTCGAAAGGGCCATAACTTTTGATCCGACCGTTTGATCGCCATCAAATTTTTACAGGAGTTTCCGGACGCAGCTTTCCGTGGACTAGATGTGGAATCGGTTGTCGGTGAAGCGGAAGTCTCGTCGCTCCAGACCAGAGAACCGGTTCGAAAGGGCCATAACTTTTGATCCGACCGTTTGATCGCCATCAAATTTTTAAAGGAGTTTCCGGACGCAGGTTTCCGTGGAGTAGATGTGGAATCGCTTGTCGGTGAAGCGGAAGTCTCGTCGCTCAAGACCGGAGAACCGGTTCGAAAGGGCCATAACTTTTGATCCGACCGTTTGATCGCCATCAAATTTTTACAGGAGTTTCCGGACGCAGGTTTCCGTGGACTCGATGTGGAATCGTTACTCGGTGAATTGGAAGTCTCGTCGCTCCAGACCAGAGAACCGGTTCGAAAGGGCCATAACTTTTGATCCGACCGTTTTATCGCCATCAAATTTTTACAGGAGTTTCCGGACGCAGGTTTCCGTGGACTAGATGTGGAATCGGTTGTCGGTGAAGCGGAAGTCTCGTCGCTCCAGACCAGAGAACCGGGTCGAAAGGGCCATAACTTTTGATCCGACCGTTTGATCGCCATCAAATTTTTACAGGAGTTTCCGGACGCAGGTTTTCGTGGACTAGATGTGGAATCGCTTGTCGGTGAAGCGGAAGTCTCGCCGCTTCAGACCAGAGAACCGGCTCGAAAGGGCCATAACTTTTGATCCGACCGTTTGATCGCCATCAAATTTTTACAGGAGTTTCCGGACGCAGGTTTTCGTGGAGTAAATGTTGAATCGCTTGTCGGTGAAGCGGAAGTCTCGTCGCTCCAGACCAGAGAACCGGTTCGAAAGGTCCCTAACTTTTGATCCGACCGTTTGATCGCCATCAAATTTTTAAAGGAGTTTCCGGACGCAGGTTTCCGTGGAGTAGATGTGGAATCGCTTGTCGGTGAAGCGGAAGTCTCGTCGCTCAAGACCGGAGAACCGGTTCGAAAGGGCCATAACTTTTGATCCGACCGTTTGATCGCCATCAAATTTTTACAGGAGTTTCCGGACGCAGGTTTCTGTGGACTCGATGTGGAATCGTTACTCGGTGAAGTGGAAGTCTCGTCGCTCCAGACCAGAGAACCGGTTCGAAAGGGCCATAACTTTTGATCCGACCGTTTTATCGCCATCAAATTTTTACAGGAGTTTCCGGACGCAGGTTTCCGTGGACTAGATGTGGAATCGGTTGTCGGTGAAGCGGAAGTCTCGTCGCTCCAGACCAGAGAACCGGGTCGAAAGGGCCATAACTTTTGATCCGACCGTTTGATCGCCATCAAATTTTTACAGGAGTTTCCGGACGCAGGTTTTCGTGGACTAGATGTGGAATCGCTTGTCGGTGAAGCGGAAGTCTCGCCGCTTCAGACCAGAGAACCGGCTCGAAAGGGCCATAACTTTTGATCCGACCGTTTGATCGCCATCAAATTTTTACAGGAGTTTCCGGACGCAGGTTTTCGTGGAGTAAATGTTGAATCGCTTGTCGGTGAAGCGGAAGTCTCGTCGCTCCAGACCAGAGAACCGGTTCGAAAGGTCCCTAACTTTTGATCCGACCGTTTGATCGCCATCAAATTTTTACAGGAGTTTCCGGACGCAGGTTTCCGTGGAGTAGATGTGGAATCGGTTGTCGGTGAAGCGGAAGTCTCGTCGCTCCAGACCAGAGAACCGGTTCGAAAGGGCCATAACTTTTGATCCGACCGTTTGATCGCCATCAAATTTTTACAGGAGTTTCCGGACGCAGGTTTCCGTGGACTAGATGTGGAATCGGTTGTCGGTGAAGCGGAAGTCTCGTCGCTCCAGACCAGAGAACCGGGTCGAAAGGGCCATAACTTTTGATCCGACCGTTTGATCGCCATCAAATTTTTACAGGAGTTTCCGGACGCAGGTTTCCGTGGAGTAGATGTGGAATCGCTTGTCGGTGAAGCGGAAGTCTCGTCGCTCAAGACCGGAGAACCGGTTCGAAAGGGCCATAACTTTTGATCCGACCGTTTGATCGCCATCAAATTTTTACAGGAGTTTCCGGACGCAGGTTTCCGTGGAGTAGATGTGGAATCGCTTGTCGGTGAAGCGGAAGTCTCGTCGCTCCATACCGGAGAACCGGTTCGAAAGGGCCATAACTTTTGATCCGACCGTTTGATCGCCATCAAATTTTTACAGGAGTTTCCGGACGCAGGTTTCCGTGGAGGAGATGTGGAATCGGTTGTCGGTGAAGCGGAAGTCTCGTCGCTCCAGACCGGAGAACCGGTTCGAAAGGGCCCTAACTTTTGATCCGACCGTTTGATCGCCATCAAATTTTTACAGGAGTTTCCGGACGCAGGTTTCCGTGGAGTAGATGTGGAATCGCAACTCGGAGAAGCGGAGGTCTCGCCGCTCCAGACTAGAGTACCGGTTCGAAACAGCGATAACTTTTGATCCGACTGTTTGATCGCCATCAAATTTTTACAGGAGTTTCCGGACGCAGGGTTCCGTGGAGTTGATGTGGAATCGGTTGTCGGTGAAGCGGACGTCTCGTCGCTCCAGACCAGAGAACCGGTTCGAAAGGGCCCTAACTTTTGATCCGACCGTTTGATCGCCATCAAATTTTTACAGGAGTTTCCGGACGCAGGTTTCCGTGGAGTAGATGTGGAATCGCTTGTCGGTGAAGCGGAAGTCTCGTCGCTCCAGACCAGAGAACCGGTTCGAAAGGGCCATAACTTTTGATCCGACCGTTTGATCGCCATCAAATTTTTACAGGAGTTTCCGGACGCAGGTTTCCGTGGAGGAGATGTGGAATCGGTTGTCGGTGAAGCGGAAGTCTCGTCGCTCCAGACCGGAGAACCGGTTCGAAAGGGCCCTAACTTTTGATCCGACCGTTTGATCGCCATCAAATTTTTACAGGAGTTTCCGGACGCAGGTTTCCGTGGAGTAGATGTGGAATCGCAACTCGGAGAAGCGGAGGTCTCGCCGCTCCAGACTAGAGTACCGGTTCGAAACAGCGATAACTTTTGATCCGACTGTTTGATCGCCATCAAATTTTTACAGGAGTTTCCGGACGCAGGGTTCCGTGGAGTTGATGTGGAATCGGTTGTCGGTGAAGCGGACGTCTCGTCGCTCCAGACCAGAGAACCGGTTCGAAAGGGCCCTAACTTTTGATCCGACCGTTTGATCGCCATCAAATTTTTACAGGAGTTTCCGGACGCAGGTTTCCGTGGACTCGATGTGGAATCGTTAGTCGGTGAAGTGGAAGTCTCGTCGCTCCAGACCAGAGAACCGGTTCGAAAGGGCCATAACTTTTGATCCGACCGTTTGATCGCCATCAAATTTTTACAGGAGTTTCCGGACGCAGGTTTCCGTGGACTAGATGTGGAATCGGTTGTCGGTGAAGCGGAAGTCTCGTCGCTCCAGACCAGAGAACCGGTTCGAAAGGGCCATAACTTTTGATCCGACCGTTTGATCGCCATCAAATTTTTACAGGAGTTTCCGGACGCAGGTTTTCGTGGACTAGATGTGGAATCGCTTGTCGGTGAAGCGGAAGTCTCGCCGCTTCAGACCAGAGAACCGGCTCGAAAGGGCCATAACTTTTGATCCGACCGTTTGATCGCCATCAAATTTTTACAGGAGTTTCCGGACGCAGGTTTCCGTGGAGTAGATGTGGAATCGCTACTCGGTGAAGCGGAAGTCTCGGCGCTCCAGACCAGAGAACCGGTTCGAAAGGGCCATAACTTTTGATCCGACCGTTTGATCGCCATCAAATTTTTACAGGAGTTTCCGGACGCAGCTTTCCGTGGACTAGATGTGGAATCGGTTGTCGGTGAAGCGGAAGTCTCGTCGCTCCAGACCAGAGAACCGGTTCGAAAGGGCCATAACTTTTGATCCGACCGTTTGATCGCCATCAAATTTTTACAGGAGTTTCCGGACGCAGGTTTTCGTGGACTAGATGTGGAATCGCTTGTCGGTGAAGCGGAAGTCTCGTCGCTCCAGACCAGAGAACCCGTTCGAAAGGGCCCTAACTTTTGATCCGACCGTTTGATCGCCATCAAATTTTTACAGGAGTTTCCGGACGCAGGTTTTCGTGGAGTAAATGTTGAATCGCTTGTCGGTGAAGCGGAAGTCTCGTCGCTCCAGACCAGAGAACCGGTTCGAAAGGTCCCTAACTTTTGATCCGACCGTTTGATCGCCATCAAATTTTTACAGGAGTTTCCGGACGCAGGTTTCCGTGGAGTAGATGTGGAATCGCTTGTCGGTGAAGCGGAAGTCTCGTCGCTCAAGACCGGAGAACCGGTTCGAAAGGGCCATAACTTTTGATCCGACCGTTTGATCGCCATCAAATTTTTACAGGAGTTTCCGGACGCAGGTTTCCGTGGAGTAGATGTGGAATCGCTTGTCGGTGAAGCGGAAGTCTCGTCGCTCCATACCGGAGAACCGGTTCGAAAGGGCCATAACTTTTGATCCGACCGTTTGATCGCCATCAAATTTTTACAGGAGTTTCCGGACGCAGGTTTCCGTGGAGGAGATGTGGAATCGGTTGTCGGTGAAGCGGAAGTCTCGTCGCTCCAGACCGGAGAACCGGTTCGAAAGGGCCCTAACTTTTGATCCGACCGTTTGATCGCCATCAAATTTTTACAGGAGTTTCCGGACGCAGGTTTCCGTGGAGTAGATGTGGAATCGCAACTCGGAGAAGCGGAGGTCTCGCCGCTCCAGACTAGAGTACCGGTTCGAAACAGCGATAACTTTTGATCCGACTGTTTGATCGCCATCAAATTTTTACAGGAGTTTCCGGACGCAGGGTTCCGTGGAGTTGATGTGGAATCGGTTGTCGGTGAAGCGGACGTCTCGTCGCTCCAGACCAGAGAACCGGTTCGAAAGGGCCCTAACTTTTGATCCGACCGTTTGATCGCCATCAAATTTTTACAGGAGTTTCCGGACGCAGGTTTCCGTGGACTCGATGTGGAATCGTTAGTCGGTGAAGTGGAAGTCTCGTCGCTCCAGACCAGAGAACCGGTTCGAAAGGGCCATAACTTTTGATCCGACCGTTTGATCGCCATCAAATTTTTACAGGAGTTTCCGGACGCAGGTTTCCGTGGACTAGATGTGGAATCGGTTGTCGGTGAAGCGGAAGTCTCGTCGCTCCAGACCAGAGAACCGGTTCGAAAGGGCCATAACTTTTGATCCGACCGTTTGATCGCCATCAAATTTTTACAGGAGTTTCCGGACGCAGGTTTTCGTGGACTAGATGTGGAATCGCTTGTCGGTGAAGCGGAAGTCTCGCCGCTTCAGACCAGAGAACCGGCTCGAAAAGGCCATAACTTTTGATCCGACCGTTTGATCGCCATCAAATTTTTACAGGAGTTTTCGGACGCAGGTTTTCGTGGAGTAGATGTGGAATCGCTACTCGGTGAAGCGGAAGTCTCGGCGCTCCAGACCAGAGAACCGGTTCGAAAGGGCCATAACTTTTGATCCGACCGTTTGATCGCCATCAAATTTTTACAGGAGTTTCCGGACGCAGCTTTCCGTGGACTAGATGTGGAATCGGTTGTCGGTGAAGCGGAAGTCTCGTCGCTCCAGACCAGAGAACCGGTTCGAAAGGGCCATAACTTTTGATCCGACCGTTTGATCGCCATCAAATTTTTACAGGAGTTTCCGGACGCAGGTTTTCGTGGACTAGATGTGGAATCGCTTGTCGGTGAAGCGGAAGTCTCGCCGCTCCAGACCAGAGAACCGGTTCGAAAGGGCCATAACTTTTGATCCGACCATTTGATCGCCATCAAATTTTTACAGGAGTTTCCGGACGCAGGTTTTCGTGGACTAGATGTGGAATCGCTTGTCGGTGAAGCGGAAGTCTCGCCGCTTCAGACCAGAGAACCGGCTCGAAAGGGCCATAACTTTTGATCCGACCGTTTGATCGCCATCAAATTTTTACAGGAGTTTCCGGACGCAGGTTTCCGTGGAGTAGATGTGGAATCGCTACTCGGTGAAGCGGAAGTCTCGGCGCTCTAGACCAGAGAACCGGTTCGAAAGGGCCATAACTTTTGATCCGACCGTTTGATCGCCATCAAATTTTTACAGGAGTTTCCGGACGCAGCTTTCCGTGGACTAGATGTGGAATCGGTTGTCGGTGAAGCGGAAGTCTCGTCGCTCCAGACCAGAGAACCGGTTCGAAAGGGCCATAACTTTTGATCCGACCGTTTGATCGCCATCAAATTTTTACAGGAGTTTCCGGACGCAGGTTTTCGTGGACTAGATGTGGAATCGCTTGTCGGTGAAGCGGAAGTCTCGTCGCTCCAGACCAGAGAACCCGTTCGAAAGGGCCCTAACTTTTGATCCGACCGTTTGATCGCCATCAAATTTTTAAAGGAGTTTCCGGACGCAGGTTTCCGTGGAGTAGATGTGGAATCGCTTGTCGGTGAAGCGGAAGTCTCGTCGCTCAAGACCGGAGAACCGGTTCGAAAGGGCCATAACTTTTGATCCGACCGTTTGATCGCCATCAAATTTTTACAGGAGTTTCCGGACGCAGGTTTCCGTGGAGTAGATGTGGAATCGCTACTCGGTGAAGCGGAAGTCTCGGCGCTCCAGACCAGAGAACCGGTTCGAAAGGGCCATAACTTTTGATCCGACCGTTTGATCGCCATCAAATTTTTACAGGAGTTTCCGGACGCAGCTTTCCGTGGACTAGATGTGGAATCGGTTGTCGGTGAAGCGGAAGTCTCGTCGCTCCAGACCAGAGAACCGGTTCGAAAGGGCCATAACTTTTGATCCGACCGTTTGATCGCCATCAAATTTTTACAGGAGTTTCCGGACGCAGGTTTTCGTGGACTAGATGTGGAATCGCTTGTCGGTGAAGCGGAAGTCTCGCCGCTCCAGACCAGAGAACCGGGTCGAAAGGGCCATAACTTTTGATCCGACCGTTTGATCGCCATCAAATTTTTACAGGAGTTTCCGGACGCAGGTTTTCGTGGACTAGATGTGGAATCGCTTGTCGGTGAAGCGGAAGTCTCGCCGCTTCAGACCAGAGAACCGGCTCGAAAGGGCCATAACTTTTGATCCGACCGTTTGATCGCCATCAAATTTTTACAGGAGTTTCCGGACGCAGGTTTCCGTGGAGTAGATGTGGAATCGCTACTCGGTGAAGCGGAAGTCTCGGCGCTCCAGACCAGAGAACCGGTTCGAAAGGGCCATAACTTTTGATCCGACCGTTTGATCGCCATCAAATTTTTACAGGAGTTTCCGGACGCAGCTTTCCGTGGACTAGATGTGGAATCGCTTGTCGGTGAAGCGGAAGTCTCGTCGCTCCAGACCAGAGAACCGGTTCGAAAGGGCCATAACTTTTGATCCGACCGTTTGATCGCCATCACATTTTTAAAGGAGTTTCCGGACGCAGGTTTCCGTGGAGTAGATGTGGAATCGCTTGTCGGTGAAGCGGAAGTCTCGTCGCTCAAGACCGGAGAACCGGTTCGAAAGGGCCATAACTTTTGATCCGACCGTTTGATCGCCATCAAATTTTTACAGGAGTTTCCGGACGCAGGTTTCCGTGGACTCGATGTGGAATCGTTACTCGGTGAATTGGAAGTCTCGTCGCTCCAGACCAGAGAACCGGTTCGAAAGGGCCATAACTTTTGATCCGACCGTTTTATCGCCATCAAATTTTTACAGGAGTTTCCGGACGCAGGTTTCCGTGGACTAGATGTGGAATCGGTTGTCGGTGAAGCGGAAGTCTCGTCGCTCCAGACCAGAGAACCGGGTCGAAAGGGCCATAACTTTTGATCCGACCGTTTGATCGCCATCAAATTTTTACAGGAGTTTCCGGACGCAGGTTTTCGTGGACTAGATGTGGAATCGCTTGTCGGTGAAGCGGAAGTCTCGCCGCTTCAGACCAGAGAACCGGCTCGAAAGGGCCATAACTTTTGATCCGACCGTTTGATCGCCATCAAATTTTTACAGGAGTTTCCGGACGCAGGTTTTCGTGGAGTAAATGTTGAATCGCTTGTCGGTGAAGCGGAAGTCTCGTCGCTCCAGACCAGAGAACCGGTTCGAAAGGTCCCTAACTTTTGATCCGACCGTTTGATCGCCATCAAATTTTTACAGGAGTTTCCGGACGCAGGTTTCCGTGGAGTAGATGTGGAATCGCAACTCGGAGAAGCGGAGGTCTCGCCGCTCCAGACTAGAGTACCGGTTCGAAACAGCGATAACTTTTGATCCGACTGTTTGATCGCCATCAAATTTTTACAGGAGTTTCCGGACGCAGGGTTCCGTGGAGTTGATGTGGAATCGCTTGTCGGTGAAGCGGACGTCTCGTCGCTCCAGACCAGAGAACCGGTTCGAAAGGGCCCTAACTTTTAATCCGACCGTTTGATCGCCATCAAATTTTTACAGGAGTTTCCGGACGCAGGTTTGCGTGGAGTAGATGTTGAATCGCTTGTCGGTGAAGCGGAAGTCTCGCCGCTTCAGACCAGAGAACCGGTTCGAAAGGGCAATAACTTTTGATCCAACCATTTGATCGCCATCAAATTTTTACAGGAGTTTCCGGACGCAGGTTTTCGTGGAGTAGATGTGGAATCGCTTGTCGGTGAAGCGGAAGTCTCGTCGCTCCAGACCAGAGAACCGGTTCGAAAGGGCCATAACTTTTGATCCGACCATTTGATCGCCATCAAATTTTTACAGGAGTTTCCGGACGCAGGTTTCCGTGGAGGAGATGTGGAAGCGGTTGTCGGTGAAGCGGAAGTCTCGTCGCTCCAGACCAGAGAACCCGTTCGAAAGGGCCCTAACTTTTGATCCGACCATTTGATCGCCATCAAATTTTTACAGGAGTTTCCGGACGCAGGTTTCCGTGGAGTAGATGTGGAATCGCTTGTCGGTGAAGCGGAAGTCTCGTCACTCAAGACCGGAGAACCGGTTCGAAAGGGCCATAACTTTTGATCCGACCGTTTGATCGCCATCAAATTTTTACAGGAGTTTCCGGACGCAGGTTTCCGTGGAGGAGATGTGGAATCGCTTGTCGGTGAAGAGGAAGTCTCGTCGCTCCAGACCGGAGAACCGGTTCGAAAGGGCCATAACTTTTGATCCGACCGTTTGATCGCCATCAAATTTTTACAGGAGTTTCCGGACGCAGGTTTCCGTGGAGCAGATGTGGAATCGCTTGTCGGTGAAGCGGAAGTCTCGTCGCTCCAGACCGGAGAACCGGTTCGAAAGGGCCATAACTTTTGATCCGACCGTTTGATCGCCATCAAATTTTTACAGGAGTTTCCGGACGCAGGTTTCCGTGGAGGAGATGTGGAAGCGGTTGTCGGTGAAGCGGAAGTCTCGTCGCTCCAGACCAGAGAACCCGTTCGAAAGGGCCCTAACTTTTGATCCGACCGTTTGATCGCCATCAAATTTTTACAGGAGTTTCCGGATGCAGGTTTCCGTGGAGTAGATGTGGAATCGCAACTCGGAGAAGCGGAGGTCTCGCCGCTCCAGACCAGAGTACCGGTTCGAAACAACGATAACTTTTGATCCGACTGTTTGATCGCCATCAAATTTTTACAGGATTTTCCTGACGCAGGGTTCCGTGGAGTTGATGTGGAATCGCTTGTCGGTGAAGAGGACGTCTCGTCGCTCCAGACCAGAGAACCGGTTCGAAAGGGCCATAACTTTTGATCCGACCGTTTGATCGCCATCAAATTTTTACAGGAGTTTCCGGACGCAGGTTTCCGTGGAGGAGATGTGGAAGCGGTTGTCGGTGAAGCGGAAGTCTCGCCGCTTCAGACCAGAGAACCGGTTCGAAAGGGCCCTAACTTTTGATCCGACCGTTTGATCGGCATCAAATTTTTACAGGAGTTTCCGGACGCAGGTTTCCGTGGAGTTGATGTGGAATCGCTACTCGGTGAAGTGGAAGTCTCGTCGCTCCAGACCGGAGAACCGGTTCGAAAGGGCCATAACTTTTGATCCGACCGTTTGATCGCCATCAAATTTTTACAGGAGTTTCCGGACGCAGGTTTCCGTGGAGGAGATGTGGAAGCGGTTGTCGGTGAAGCGGAAGTCTCGTCGCTCCAGACCAGAGAACCCGTTCGAAAGGGCCCTAACTTTTGATCCGACCATTTGATCGCCATCAAATTTTTACAGGAGTTTCCGGACGCAGGTTTCCGTGGAGTAGATGTGGAATCGCTTGTCGGTGAAGCGGAAGTCTCGTCACTCAAGACCGGAGAACCGGTTCGAAAGGGCCATAACTTTTGATCCGACCGTTTGATCGCCATCAAATTTTTACAGGAGTTTCCGGACGCAGGTTTCCGTGGAGTAGACGTGGAATCGCTTGTCGGTGAAGTGGAAGTCTCGTCGCTCCGGACCAGAGAACCGGTTCGAAAGGGCCCTAACTTTTGATCCGACCGTTTGATCGCCATCAAATTTTTACAGGAGTTTCCGGACGCAGGTTTCCGTGGAATAGATGTGGAATCGCTTTTCGGTGAAGCGGAAGTCTCGCCGCTTCAGACCAGAGAACCGGTTCGAAAGGGCCCTAACTTTTGATCCGACCGTTTGATCGCCATCAAATTTTTACAGGAGTTTCCGGACGCAGGTTTCCGTGGCGTAGATGTGGAATCGCTACTCGGTGAAGTGGAAGTCTCGTCGGTCCAGACCAGAGAACCGGTTCGAAAGGGCCATAACTTTTGATCCGACCGTTTGATCGCCATCAAATTTTTACAGGAGTTTCCGGACGCAGGTTTCCGTGGAATAGATGTGGAATCGCTTGTCGGTGAAGCGGAAGTCTCGCCGCTTCAGACCAGAGAACCGGTTCGAAAGGGCCCTAACTTTTGATCCGACCGTTTGATCGCCATCAAATTTTTACAGGAGTTTCCGGACGCAGGTTTCCGTGGAGTTGATGTGGAATCGCTTGTCGGTGAAGCGGACGTCTCGTCGCTCCAGACCAGAGAACCGGTTCGAAAGGGCCCTAACTTTTAATCCGACCGTTTGATCGCCATCAAATTTTTACAGGAGTTTCCGGACGCAGGTTTTCGTGGAGTAGATGTTGAATCGCTTGTCGGTGAAGCGGAAGTCTCGCCGCTTCAGACCAGAGAACCGGTTCGAAAGGGCAATAACTTTTGATCCAACCATTTGATCGCCATCAAATTTTTACAGGAGTTTCCGGACGCAGGTTTTCGTGGAGTAGATGTGGAATCGCTTGTCGGTGAAGCGGAAGTCTCGTCGCTCCAGACCAGAGAACCGGTTCGAAAGGGCCATAACTTTTGATCCGACCATTTGATCGCCATCAAATTTTTACAGGAGTTTCCGGACGCAGGTTTCCGTGGAGGAGATGTGGAAGCGGTTGTCGGTGAAGCGGAAGTCTCGTCGCTCCAGACCAGAGAACCCGTTCGAAAGGGCCCTAACTTTTGATCCGACCCTTTGATCGCCATCAAATTTTTACAGGAGTTTCCGGACGCAGGTTTCCGTGGAGTAGATGTGGAATCGCTTGTCGGTGAAGCGGAAGTCTCGTCACTCAAGACCGGAGAACCGGTTCGAAAGGGCCATAACTTTTGATCCGACCGTTTGATCGCCATCAAATTTTTACAGGAGTTTCCGGACGCAGGTTTCCGTGGAGTAGATGTGGAATCGCTTGTCGGTGAAGAGGAAGTCTCGTCGCTCCAGACCGGAGAACCGGTTCGAAAGGGCCATAACTTTTGATCCGACCGTTTGATCGCCATCAAATTTTTACAGGAGTTTCCGGACGCAGGTTTCCGTGGAGCAGATGTGGAATCGCTTGTCGGTGAAGCGGAAGTCTCGTCGCTCCAGACCGGAGAACCGGTTCGAAAGGGCCATAACTTTTGATCCGACCGTTTGATCGCCATCAAATTTTTACAGGAGTTTCCGGACGCAGGTTTCCGTGGAGGAGATGTGGAATCGCTTGTCGGTGAAGCGGAAGTCTCGTCGCTCCAGACCGGAGAACCGGTTCGAAAGGGCCATAACTTTTGATCCGACCGTTTGATCGCCATCAAATTTTTACAGGAGTTTCCGGACGCAGGTTTCCGTGGAGTAGATGTGGAATCGCAACTCGGAGAAGCGGAGGTCTCGCCGCTCCAGACCAGAGTACCGGTTCGAAACAACGATAACTTTTGATCCGACTGTTTGATCGCCATCAAATTTTTACAGGATTTTCCTGACGCAGGGTTCCGTGGAGTTGATGTGGAATCGCTTGTCGGTGAAGCGGACGTCTCGTCGCTCCAGACCAGAGAACCGGTTCGAAAGGGCCATAACTTTTGATCCGACCGTTTGATCGCCATCAAATTTTTACAGGAGTTTCCGGACGCAGGTTTCCGTGGAGGAGATGTGGAAGCGGTTGTCGGTGAAGCGGAAGTCTCGTCGCTCCAGACCGGAGAACCGGTTCGAAAGGGCCATAACTTTTGATCCGACCGTTTGATCGCCATCAAATTTTTACAGGAGTTTCCGGACGCAGGTATCCGTGGAGGAGATGTGGAAGCGGTTGTCGGTGAAGCGGAAGTCTCGTCGCTCCAGACCAGAGAACCCGTTCGAAAGGGCCCTAACTTTTGATCCGACCGTTTGATCGCCATCAAATTTTTACAGGAGTTTCCGGATGCAGGTTTCCGTGGAGTAGATGTGGAATCGCAACTCGGAGAAGCGGAGGTCTCGCCGCTCCAGACCAGAGTACCGGTTCGAAACAACGATAACTTTTGATCCGACTGTTTGATCGCCATCAAATTTTTACAGGATTTTCCTGACGCAGGGTTCCGTGGAGTTGATGTGGAATCGCTTGTCGGTGAAGCGGACGTCTCGTCGCTCCAGACCAGAGAACCGGTTCGAAAGGGCCATAACTTTTGATCCGACCGTTTGATCGCCATCAAATTTTTACAGGAGTTTCCGGACGCAGGTTTCCGTGGAATAGATGTGGAATCGCTTTTCGGTCAAGCGGAAGTCTCGCCGCTTCAGACCAGAGAACCGGTTCGAAAGGGCCCTAACTTTTGATCCGACCGTTTGATCGGCATCAAATTTTTACAGGAGTTTCCGGACGCAGGTTTCCGTGGAGTTGATGTGGAATCGCTACTCGGTGAAGTGGAAGTCTCGTCGCTCCAGACCGGAGAACCGGTTCGAAAGGGCAATAACTTTTGATCCGACCGTTTGATCGCCATCAAATTTTTACAGGAGTTTCCGGACGCAGGTTTCCGTGGAGGAGATGTGGAAGCGGTTGTCGGTGAAGCGGAAGTCTCGTCGCTCCAGACCAGAGAACCCGTTCGAAAGGGCCCTAACTTTTGATCCGACCATTTGATCGCCATCAAATTTTTACAGGAGTTTCCGGACGCAGGTTTCCGTGGAGTAGATGTGGAATCGCTTGTCGGTGAAGCGGAAGTCTCGTCGCTCCAGACCAGAGAACCCGTTCGAAAGGGCCCTAACTTTTGATCCGACCGTTTGATCGCCATCAAATTTTTACAGGAGTTTCCGGATGCAGGTTTCCGTGGAGTAGATGTGGAATCGCAACTCGGAGAAGCGGAGGTCTCGCCGCTCCAGACCAGAGTACCGGTTCGAAACAACGATAACTTTTGATCCGACTGTTTGATCGCCATCAAATTTTTACAGGATTTTCCTGACGCAGGGTTCCGTGGAGTTGATGTGGAATCGCTTGTCGGTGAAGCGGACGTCTCGTCGCTCCAGACCAGAGAACCGGTTCGAAAGGGCCATAACTTTTGATCCGACCGTTTGATCGCCATCAAATTTTTACAGGAGTTTCCGGACGCAGGTTTCCGTGGAGGAGATGTGGAAGCGGTTGTCGGTGAAGCGGAAGTCTCGTCGCTCCAGACCGGAGAACCGGTTCGAAAGGGCCATAACTTTTGATCCGACCGTTTGATCGCCATCAAATTTTTACAGGAGTTTCCGGACGCAGGTATCCGTGGAGGAGATGTGGAAGCGGTTGTCGGTGAAGCGGAAGTCTCGTCGCTCCAGACCAGAGAACCCGTTCGAAAGGGCCCTAACTTTTGATCCGACCGTTTGATCGCCATCAAATTTTTACAGGAGTTTCCGGATGCAGGTTTCCGTGGAGTAGATGTGGAATCGCAACTCGGAGAAGCGGAGGTCTCGCCGCTCCAGACCAGAGTACCGGTTCGAAACAACGATAACTTTTGATCCGACTGTTTGATCGCCATCAAATTTTTACAGGATTTTCCTGACGCAGGGTTCCGTGGAGTTGATGTGGAATCGCTTGTCGGTGAAGCGGACGTCTCGTCGCTCCAGACCAGAGAACCGGTTCGAAAGGGCCATAACTTTTGATCCGACCGTTTGATCGCCATCAAATTTTTACAGGAGTTTCCGGACGCAGGTTTCCGTGGAATAGATGTGGAATCGCTTTTCGGTCAAGCGGAAGTCTCGCCGCTTCAGACCAGAGAACCGGTTCGAAAGGGCCCTAACTTTTGATCCGACCGTTTGATCGGCATCAAATTTTTACAGGAGTTTCCGGACGCAGGTTTCCGTGGAGTTGATGTGGAATCGCTACTCGGTGAAGTGGAAGTCTCGTCGCTCCAGACCGGAGAACCGGTTCGAAAGGGCAATAACTTTTGATCCGACCGTTTGATCGCCATCAAATTTTTACAGGAGTTTCCGGACGCAGGTTTCCGTGGAGGAGATGTGGAAGCGGTTGTCGGTGAAGCGGAAGTCTCGTCGCTCTAGACCAGAGAACCCGTTCGAAAGGGCCCTAACTTTTGATCCGACCATTTGATCGCCATCAAATTTTTACAGGAGTTTCCGGACGCAGGTTTCCGTGGAGTAGATGTGGAATCGCTTGTCGGTGAAGCGGAAGTCTCGTCACTCAAGACCGGAGAACCGGTTCGAAAGGGCCATAACTTTTGATCCGACCGTTTGATCGCCATCAAATTTTTACAGGAGTTTCCGGACGCAGGTTTCCGTGGAGTAGATGTGGAATCGCTTGTCGGTGAAGCGGAAGTCTCGTCGCTCCAGACCGGAGAACCGGTTCGAAAGGGCCATAACTTTTGATCCGACCGTTTGATCGCCATCAAATTTTTACAGGAGTTTCCGGACGCAGGTTTCCGTGGAGCAGATGTGGAATCGCTTGTCGGTGAAGCGGAAGTCTCGTCGCTCCAGACCGGAGAACCGGTTCGAAAGGGCCATAACTTTTGATCCGACCGTTTGATCGCCATCAAATTTTTACAGGAGTTTCCGGACGCAGGTTTCCGTGGAGGAGATGTGGAAGCGGTTGTCGGTGAAGCGGAAGTCTCGTCGCTCCAGACCAGAGAACCCGTTCGAAAGGGCCCTAACTTTTGATTCGACCATTTGATCGCCATCAAATTTTTACAGGAGTTTCCGGACGCAGGTTTCCGTGGAGTAGATGTGGAATCGCTTGTCGGTGAAGCGGAAGTCTCGTCACTCAAGACCGGAGAACCGGTTCGAAAGGGCCATAACTTTTGATCCGACCGTTTGATCGCCATCAAATTTTTACAGGAGTTTCCGGACGCAGGTTTCCGTGGAGTAGATGTGGAATCGCTTGTCGGTGAAGCGGAAGTCTCGTCGCTCCAGACCGGAGAACCGGTTCGAAAGGGCCATAACTTTTGATCCGACCGTTTGATCGCCATCAAATTTTTACAGGAGTTTCCGGACGCAGGTTTCCGTGGAGCAGATGTGGAATCGCTTGTCGGTGAAGCGGAAGTCTCGTCGCTCCAGACCGGAGAACCGGTTCGAAAGGGCCATAACTTTTGATCCGACCGTTTGATCGCCATCAAATTTTTACAGGAGTTTCCGGACGCAGGTTTCCGTGGAGGAGATGTGGAAGCGGTTGTCGGTGAAGCGGAAGTCTCGTCGCTCCAGACCGGAGAACCCGTTCGAAAGGGCCCTAACTTTTGATCCGACCGTTTGATCGCCATCAAATTTTTACAGGAGTTTCCGGACGCAGGTTTCCGTGGAGTAGATGTGGAATCGCTTATCGGTGAAGTGGAAGTCTCGTCGCTCCGGACCAGAGAACCGGTTTGAAAGGGCCCTAACTTTTGATCCGACCGTTTGATCGCCATCAAATTTTTACAGGAGTTTCCGGACGCAGGTTTCCGTGGAATAGATGTGGAATCGCTTTTCGGTGAAGCGGAAGTCTCGCCGCTTCAGACCAGAGAACCGGTTCGAAAGGGCCCTAACTTTTGATCCGACCGTTTGATCGCCATCAAATTTTTACAGGAGTTTCCGGACGCAGGTTTCCGTGGAGTAGATGTGGAATCGCTACTCGGTGAAGTGGAAGTCTCGTCGGTCCAGACCAGAGAACCGGTTTGAAAGGGCCATAACTTTTGATCCGACCGTTTGATCGCCATCAAATTTTTACAGGAGTTTCCGGACGCAGGTTTCCGTGGAATAGATGTGGAATCGCTTGTCGGTGAAGCGGAAGTCTCGCCGCTGCAGACCAGAGAACCGGTTCGAAAGGGCCATAACTTTTGATCCGACCGTTTGATCGCCATCAAATTTTTACAGGAGTTTCCGGACGCAGGTTTCCGTGGAGTAGATGTGGAATCGCTACTCGGTGAAGTGGAAGTCTCGTCGCTCCAGACCAGAGAACCGGTTCGAAAGGGCCATAACTTTTGATCCGACCGTTTGATCGCCATCAAATTTTTACAGGAGTTTCCGGACGCAGGTTTCCGTGGAGCAGATGTGGAATCGCTTGTCGGTGAAGCGGACATCTCGTCGCTCCAGACCAGAGAACCGGTTCGAAAGGGCCCTAACTTTTGATCAGACCGTTTGATCGCCATCAAATTTTTACAGGAGTTTCCGGACGCAGGTTTCCATGGAGTAGATGTGGAATCGCAACTCGGTGAAGTGGAGGTCTCGCCGCTCCAGACCAGAGTACTGGTTCGAAAGGGCCATAACTTTTGATCCGACCGTTTGATCGCCATCAAATTTTTACAGGAGTTTCCGGATGCAGGTTTTCGTGGAGTAGATGTTGAATCGCTTGTCGGTGAAGCGGAAGTCTCGTCGCTCCAGACCAGAGAACCGGTTCGAAAGGGCCCTAACTTTTGATCCGACCGTTTGATCGTCATCAAATTTTTACAGGAGTTTCCGGACGCAGGTTTCCGTGGAGGAGATGTGGAATCGCTTGTCGGTGAAGCGGACGTCTCGTCGCTCCAGACTAGAGAATCGATTTGAAAGGTTGCTAACTTTTGATCCGACCGTTTGATCGCCATCAAATGTTTACATTAGTTTCCGGACGCAGGTTTCCGTGGAGTAGATGTGGAATCGCTTGTCGGTGAAGCGGACGTCTCGTCGCTCCAGACCAGAGAACCGGTTCGAAAGGGCCATAACTTTTGATCTGACTGTTTGATCGCCATCAAATTTTTACAGGAGTTTCCGGACGCAGGTTTCCGTGGAGTAGATGTGGAATCACTACTCGGTGAAGCGGAAGTCTCGTCGCTCCAGACCAGAGAACCGGTTCGAAAGGGCCCTAACTTTTGATCCGACCGTTTGATCGCCATCAAATTTTTACAGGAGTTTCCGGACGCAGGTTTCCGTGGAGTAGATGTGGAATCCCTTGTCGGTGAAGCGGATGTCTCGTCGCTCCAGACTAGAGAATCGATTTGAAAGGGCGCTAACTTTTGATCCGACCGTTTGATCGCCATCAAATGTTTACAGGAGTTTCTGGACGCAGGTTTCCGTGGAGTAGATGTGGAATCGCTTGTCGGTGAAGCGGACGTCTCGTCGCTCCAGACCAGAGAACCGGTTCGAAAGGGCCATAACTTTTGATCCGACCGTTTGATCGCCATCAAATTTTTACAGGAGTTTCCGGACGCAGGTTTTCGTGGAGTACATATGGAATCGCAACTCGGTGAAGCGGAGGTCTCGCCGCTGCAGACAAGAGTACCGGTTCGAAAGGGCCATAACTTTTGATCCGACCGTTTGATCGCCATTAAATTTTTACAACAGTTTCCGGACGCAGGTTTCCGTGGAGCAGATGTGGAATCGCTTGTCGGTGAAGCGGACGTCTCGTCGCTCCAGACTAGAGAATCGATTTGAAAGGGCCCTAACTTTTGATCCGACCGTTTGATCGCCATCAAATTTTTACAGGAGTTTCCGGACGCAGGTTTCCGTGGACTAGATGTGGAATCGCAACTCGGTGAAGCGGAGGTCTCGCCGCTCCAGACCAGAGTACCGGTTCGAAAGGGCCATAACTTTTGATCCGACCGTTTGATCGCCATCAAATTTTTACAGGAGTTTCCGGACGCAGGTTTCCGTGGAGGAGATGTGGAATCGGTTGTCGGTGAAGCGGAAGTCTCGTCGCTCCAGACCAGAGAACCGGTTCGAAAGGGCCCTAACTTTTGATCCGACAGTTGATCGCCATTAAATTTTTACAACAGTTTCCGGACGCAGGTTTCCGTGGAGCAGATGTGGAATCGCTTGTCGGTGAAGCGGACGTCTCGTCGCTCCAGACCAGAGAACCGGTTCGAAAGGGCCCTAACTTTTGATCCGACCGTTTGATCGCCATCAAATTTTTACAGGAGTTTCCAGACGCAGGTTTTCGTGGAGTAGATGTGGAATCGCTACTCGGTGAAGCGGAAGTCTCGTCGCTCCAGACCAGAGAACCCGTTCGAAAGGGCCCTAACTTTTGATCCGACAGTTGATCGCCATTAAATTTTTACAATAGTTTCCGGACGCAGGTTTCCGTGGAGTAGATGTGGAATCGCTTGTCGGTGAAGCGGAAGTCTCGTCGCTCCAGACCAGAGAACCGGTTCGAAAGGGCCATAACTTTTGATCCGACCGTTTGATCGGCATCAAATTTTTACAGGAGTTTCCGGACGCAGGTTTCCGTGGAGTAGATGTGGAATCGCTTGTCGGTGAAGCGGAAGTCTCGTCACTCAAGACCGGAGAACCGGTTCGAAAGGGCCATAACTTTTGATCCGACCGTTTGATCGCCATCAAATTTTTACAGGAGTTTCCGGACGCAGGTTTCCGTGGAGTAGATGTGGAATCGCTTGTCGGTGAAGCGGAAGTCTCGTCGCTCCAGACCGGAGAACCGGTTCGAAAGGGCCATAACTTTTGATCCGACCGTTTGATCGCCATCAAATTTTTACAGGAGTTTCCGGACGCAGGTTTCCGTGGAGCAGATGTGGAATCGCTTGTCGGTGAAGCGGAAGTCTCGTCGCTCCAGACCGGAGAACCGGTTCGAAAGGGCCATAACTTTTGATCCGACCGTTTGATCGCCATCAAATTTTTACAGGAGTTTCCGGACGCAGGTTTCCGTGGAGGAGATGTGGAAGCGGTTGTCGGTGAAGCGGAAGTCTCGTCGCTCCAGACCAGAGAACCCGTTCGAAAGGGCCCTAACTTTTGATCCGACCGTTTGATCGCCATCAAATTTTTACAGGAGTTTCCGGACGCAGGTTTCCGTGGAGTAGATGTGGAATCGCTTGTCGGTGAAGTGGAAGTCTCGTCGCTCCGGACCAGAGAACCGGTTCGAAAGGGCCCTAACTTTTGATCCGACCGTTTGATCGCCATCAAATTTTTACAGGAGTTTCCGGACGCAGGTTTCCGTGGAATAGATGTGGAATCGCTTTTCGGTGAAGCGGAAGTCTCGCCGCTTCAGACCAGAGAACCGGTTCGAAAGGGCCCTAACTTTTGATCCGACCGTTTGATCGCCATCAAATTTTTACAGGAGTTTCTGGACGCAGGTTTCCGTGGAATAGATGTGGAATCGCTACTCGGTGAAGTGGAAGTCTCGTCGGTCCAGACCAGAGAACCGGTTCGAAAGGGCCATAACTTTTGATCCGACCGTTTGATCGCCATCAAATTTTTACAGGAGTTTCCGGACGCAGGTTTCCGTGGAATAGATGTGGAATCGCTTGTCGGTGAAGCGGAAGTCTCGCCGCTTCAGACCAGAGAACCGGTTCGAAAGGGCCCTAACTTTTGATCCGACCGTTTGATCGCCATCAAATTTTTACAGGAGTTTCCGGACGCAGGTTTCCGTGGAGTAGATGTGGAATCGCTACTCGGTGAAGTGGAAGGTTTCCGTGGAGTAGATGTGGAATCGCTACTCGGTGAAGTGGAAGTCTCGTCGGTCCAGACCAGAGAACCGGTTCGAAAGGGCCATAACTTTTGATCCGACCGTTTGATCGCCATCAAATTTTTACAGGAGTTTCCGGACGGAGGTTTCCGTGGAATAGATGTGGAATCGCTTGTCGGTGAAGCGGAAGTCTCGCCGCTTCAGACCAGAGAACCGGTTCGAAAGGGCCCTAACTTTTGATCCGACCGTTTGATCGCCATCAAATTTTTACAGGAGTTTCCGGACGCAGGTTTCCGTGGAGTAGATGTGGAATCACAACTCGGTGAAGTGGAGGTCTCGCCGCTCCAGACCAGAGTACCGGTTCGAAAGGGCCATAACTTTTGATCCGACCGTTTGATCGCCATCAAATTTTTACAGGAGTTTCCGGACGCAGGTTTCCGTGGAGTAGATGTGGAATCGCTTGTCGGTGAAGCGGAAGTCTCGTCGCTCCAGACCGGAGAACCGGTTCGAAAGGGCCATAACTTTTGATCCGACCGTTTGATCGCCATCAAATTTTTACAGGAGTTTCCGGACGCAGGTTTCCGTGGAGGAGATGTGGAAGCGGTTGTCGGTGAAGCGGAAGTCTCGTCGCTCCAGACCAGAGAACCCGTTCGAAAGGGCCCTAACTTTTGATCCGACCGTTTGATCGCCATCAAATTTTTACAGGAGTTTCCGGACGCAGGTTTCCGTGGAGTAGATGTGGAATCGCTTGTCGGTGAAGTGGAAGTCTCGTCGCTCCGGACCAGAGAACCGGTTCGAAAGGGCCCTAACTTTTGATCCGACCGTTTGATCGCCATCAAATTTTTACAGGAGTTTCCGGACGCAGGTTTCCGTGGAGTAGATGTGGAATCGCTACTCGGTGAAGTGGAAGTCTCGTCGCTCCAGACCAGAGAACCGGTTCGAAAGGGCCATAACTTTTGATCCGACCGTTTGATCGCCATCAAATTTTTACAGGAGTTTCCGGACGCAGGTTTCCGTGGAATAGATGTGGAATCGCTTGTCCGTGAAGCGGACGTCTCGTCGCTCCAGACCAGAGAACCGGTTCGAAAGGGCCCTAACTTTTGATCCGACCGTTTGATCGCCATCAAATTTTTACAGGAGTTTCCAGACGCAGGTTTTCGTGGAGTAGATGTCGAATCGCTACTCGGTGAAGCGGAAGTCTCGTCGCTCCAGACCAGAGAACCCGTTCGAAAGGGCCCTAACTTTTGATCCGACAGTTGATCGCCATTAAATTTTTACAATAGTTTCCGGACGCAGGTTTCCGTGGAGTAGATGTGGAATCGCTTGTCGGTGAAGCGGAAGTCTCGTCGCTCCAGACCAGAGAACCGGTTCGAAAGGGCCATAACTTTTGATCCGACCGTTTGATCGGCATCAAATTTTTACAGGAGTTTCCGGACGCAGGTTTCCGTGGAGTAGATGTGGAATCGCTTGTCGGTGAAGCGGAAGTCTCGTCACTCAAGACCGGAGAACCTGTTCGAAAGGGCCATAACTTTTGATCCGACCGTTTGATCGCCATCAAATTTTTACAGGAGTTTCCGGACGCAGGTTTCCGTGGAGTAGATGTGGAATCGCTTGTCGGTGAAGCGGAAGTCTCGTCGCTCCAGACCGGAGAACCGGTTCGAAAGGGCCATAACTTTTGATCCGACCGTTTGATCGCCATCAAATTTTTACAGGAGTTTCCGGACGCAGGTTTCCGTGGAGCAGATGTGGAATCGCTTGTCGGTGAAGCGGAAGTCTCGTCGCTCCAGACCGGAGAACCGGTTCGAAAGGGCCATAACTTTTGATCCGACCGTTTGATCGCCATCAAAATTTTACAGGAGTTTCCGGACGCAGGTTTCCGTGGAGGAGATGTGGAAGCGGTTGTCGGTGAAGCGGAAGTCTCGTCGCTCCAGACCAGAGAACCCGTTCGAAAGGGCCCTAACTTTTGATCCGACCGTTTGATCGCCATCAAATTTTTACAGGAGTTTCCGGACGCAGGTTTCCGTGGACTAGATGTGGAATCGCAACTCGGTGAAGCGGAGGTCTCGCCGCTCCAGACCAGAGTACCGGTTCGAAAGGGCCATAACTTTTGATCCGACCGTTTGATCGCCATCAAATTTTTACAGGAGTTTCCGGACGCAGGTTTCCGTGGAGCAGATGTGGAATCGCTTGTCGGTGAAGCGGAAGTCTCGTCGCTCCAGACCGGAGAACCGGTTCGAAAGGGCCATAACTTTTGATCCGACCGTTTGATCGCCATCAAATTTTTACAGGAGTTTCCGGACGCAGGTTTCCGTGGAGGAGATGTGGAAGCGGTTGTCGGTGAAGCGGAAGTCTCGTCGCTCCAGACCAGAGAACCCGTTCGAAAGGGCCCTAACTTTTGATCCGACCGTTTGATCGCCATCAAATTTTTACAGGAGTTTCCGGACGCAGGTTTCCGTGGAGGAGATGTGGAAGCGGTTGTCGGTGAAGCGGAAGTCTCGTCGCTCCAGACCAGAGAACCCGTTCGAAAGGGCCCTAACTTTTGATCCGACCGTTTGATCGCCATCAAATTTTTACAGGAGTTTCCGGACGCAGGTTTCCGTGGAGTAGATGTGGAATCGCTTGTCGGTGAAGTGGAAGTCTCGTCGCTCCGGACCAGAGAACTGGTTCGAAAGGGCCCTAACTTTTGATCCGACCGTTTGATCGCCATCAAATTTTTACAGGAGTTTCCGGACGCAGGTTTCCGTGGAATAGATGTGGAATCGCTTTTCGGTGAAGCGGAAGTCTCGCCGCTTCAGACCAGAGAACCGGTTCGAAAGGGCCCTAACTTTTGATCCGACCGTTTGATCGCCATCAAATTTTTACAGGAGTTTCCGGACGCAGGTTTCCGTGGACTAGATGTGGAATCGCAACTCGGTGAAGCGGAGGTCTCGCCGCTCCAGACCAGAGTACCGGTTCGAAAGGGCCATAACTTTTGATCCGACCGTTTGATCGCCATCAAATTTTTACAGGAGTTTCCGGACGCAGGTTTCCGTGGAGGAGATGTGGAATCGGTTGTCGGTGAAGCGGAAGTCTCGTCGCTCCAGACCAGAGAACCGGTTCGAAAGGGCCCTAACTTTTGATCCGACCGTTTGATCGCCATCAAATTTTTACAGGAGTTTCCAGACGCAGGTTTTCGTGGAGTAGATGTGGAATCGCTTGTCGGTGAAGCGGAAGTCTCGTCGCTCCAGACCGGAGAACCGGTTCGAAAGGGCCATAACTTTTGATCCGACCGTTTGATCGCCATCAAATTTTTACAGGAGTTTCCGGACGCAGGTTTCCGTGGAGCAGATGTGGAATCGCTTGTCGGTGAAGCGGAAGTCTCGTCGCTCCAGACCGGAGAACCGGTTCGAAAGGGCCATAACTTTTGATCCGACCGTTTGATCGCCATCAAATTTTTACAGGAGTTTCCGGACGCAGGTTTCCGTGGAGGAGATGTGGAAGCGGTTGTCGGTGAAGCGGAAGTCTCGTCGCTCCAGACCAGAGAACCCGTTCGAAAGGGCCCTAACTTTTGATCCGACCGTTTGATCGCCATCAAATTTTTACAGGAGTTTCCGGACGCAGGTTTCCGTGGAGGAGAGGTGGAAGCGGTTGTCGGTGAAGCGGAAGTCTCGTCGCTCCAGACCAGAGAACCCGTTCGAAAGGGCCCTAACTTTTGATCCGACCGTTTGATCGCCATCAAATTTTTACAGGAGTTTCCGGACGCAGGTTTCCGTGGAGTAGATGTGGAATCGCTTGTCGGTGAAGTGGAAGTCTCGTCGCTCCGGACCAGAGAACTGGTTCGAAAGGGCCCTAACTTTTGATCCGACCGTTTGATCGCCATCAAATTTTTACAGGAGTTTCCGGACGCAGGTTTCCGTGGAATAGATGTGGAATCGCTTTTCGGTGAAGCGGAAGTCTCGCCGCTTCAGACCAGAGAACCGGTTCGAAAGGGCCCTAACTTTTGATCCGACCGTTTGATCGCCATCAAATTTTTACAGGAGTTTCCGGACGCAGGTTTCCGTGGAGTAGATGTGGAATCGCTACTCGGTGAAGTGGAAGTCTCGTCGGTCCAGACCAGAGAACCGGTTCGAAAGGGCCATAACTTTTGATCCGACCGTTTGATCGCCATCAAATTTTTACAGGAGTTTCCGGACGCAGGTTTCCGTGGAATAGATGTGGAATCGCTTGTCGGTGAAGCGGAAGTCTCGCCGCTTCAGACCAGAGAACCGGTTCGAAAGGGCCCTAACTTTTGATCCGACCGTTTGATCGCCATCAAATTTTTACAGGAGTTTCCGGACGCAGGTTTCCGTGGAGTAGATGTGGAATCGCTACTCGGTGAACTGGAAGTCTCTTCGGTCCAGACCAGAGAACCGGTTCGAAAGGGCCATAACTTTTGATCCGACCGTTTGATCGCCATCAAATTTTTACAGGAGTTTCCGGACGCAGGTTTCCGTGGAATAGATGTGGAATCGCTTGTCGGTGAAGCGGAAGTCTCGCCGCTTCAGACCAGAGAACAGGTTCGAAAGGGCCCTAACTTTTGATCCGACCGTTTGATCGCCATCAAATTTTTACAGGAGTTTCCGGACGCAGGTTTCCGTGGAGTAGATGTGGAATCGCAACTCGGTGAAGTGGAGGTCTCGTCGCTCCAGACCAGAGAACCCGTTCGAAAGGGCCCTAACTTTTGATCCGACCGTTTGATCGCCATCAAATTTTTACAGGAGTTTCCGGACGCAGGTTTCCGTGGAGGAGAGGTGGAAGCGGTTGTCGGTGAAGCGGAAGTCTCGTCGCTCCAGACCAGAGAACCCGTTCGAAAGGGCCCTAACTTTTGATCCGACCGTTTGATCGCCATCAAATTTTTACAGGAGTTTCCGGACGCAGGTTTCCGTGGAGTAGATGTGGAATCGCTTGTCGGTGAAGTGGAAGTCTCGTCGCTCCGGACCAGAGAACTGGTTCGAAAGGGCCCTAACTTTTGATCCGACCGTTTGATCGCCATCAAATTTTTACAGGAGTTTCCGGACGCAGGTTTCCGTGGAATAGATGTGGAATCGCTTTTCGGTGAAGCGGAAGTCTCGCCGCTTCAGACCAGAGAACCGGTTCGAAAGGGCCCTAACTTTTGATCCGACCGTTTGATCGCCATCAAATTTTTACAGGAGTTTCCGGACGCAGGTTTCCGTGGAGTAGATGTGGAATCGCTACTCGGTGAAGTGGAAGTCTCGTCGGTCCAGACCAGAGAACCGGTTCGAAAGGGCCATAACTTTTGATCCGACCGTTTGATCGCCATCAAATTTTTACAGGAGTTTCCGGACGCAGGTTTCCGTGGAATAGATGTGGAATCGCTTGTCGGTGAAGCGGAAGTCTCGCCGCTTCAGACCAGAGAACCGGTTCGAAAGGGCCCTAACTTTTGATCCGACCGTTTGATCGCCATCAAATTTTTACAGGAGTTTCCGGACGCAGGTTTCCGTGGAGTAGATGTGGAATCGCTACTCGGTGAACTGGAAGTCTCTTCGGTCCAGACCAGAGAACCGGTTCGAAAGGGCCATAACTTTTGATCCGACCGTTTGATCGCCATCAAATTTTTACAGGAGTTTCCGGACGCAGGTTTCCGTGGAATAGATGTGGAATCGCTTGTCGGTGAAGCGGAAGTCTCGCCGCTTCAGACCAGAGAACAGGTTCGAAAGGGCCCTAACTTTTGATCCGACCGTTTGATCGCCATCAAATTTTTACAGGAGTTTCCGGACGCAGGTTTCCGTGGAGTAGATGTGGAATCGCAACTCGGTGAAGTGGAGGTCTCGCCGCTCCAGACCAGAGTACCGGTTCGAAAGGGCCATAACTTTTGATCCGACCGTTTGATCGCCATCAAATTTTTACAGGAGTTTCCGGACGCAGGTTTCCGTGGAGTAGATGTGGAATCGCTTGTCGGTGAAGCGGAAGTCTCGTCGCTCCAGACCGGAGAACCGGTTCGAAAGGGCCATAACTTTTGATCCGACCGTTTGATCGCCATCAAATTTTTACAGGAGTTTCCGGACGCAGGTTTCCGTGGAGGAGATGTGGAAGCGGTTGTCGGTGAAGCGGAAGTCTCGTCGCTCCAGACCAGAGAACCCGTTCGAAAGGGCCCTAACTTTTGATCCGACCGTTTGATCGCCATCAAATTTTTACAGGAGTTTCCGGACGCAGGTTTCCGTGGAGTAGATGTGGAATCGCTTGTCGGTGAAGTGGAAGTCTCGTCGCTCCGGACCAGAGAACCGGTTCGAAAGGGCCCTAACTTTTGATCCGACCGTTTGATCGCCATCAAATTTTTACAGGAGTTTCCGGACGCAGGTTTCCGTGGAATAGATGTGGAATCGCTTTTCGGTGAAGCGGAAGTCTCGCCGCTTCAGACCAGAGAACCGGTTCGAAAGGGCCCTAACTTTTGATCCGACCGTTTGATCGCCATCAAATTTTTACAGGAGTTTCCGGACGCAGGTTTCCGTGGAGTAGATGTGGAATCGCTACTCGGTGAAGTGGAAGTCTCGTCGGTCCAGACCAGAGAACCGGTTCGAAAGGGCCATAACTTTTGATCCGACCGTTTGATCGCCATCAAATTTTTACAGGAGTTTCCGGACGCAGGTTTCCGTGGAATAGATGTGGAATCGCTTGTCGGTGAAGCGGAAGTCTCGCCGCTTCAGACCAGAGAACCGGTTCGAAAGGGCCCTAACTTTTGATCCGACCGTTTGATCGCCATCAAATTTTTACAGGAGTTTCCGGACGCAGGTTTCCGTGGAGTAGATGTGGAATCGCTACTCGGTGAAGTGGAAGTCTCGTCGGTCCAGACCAGAGAACCGGTTCGAAAGGGCCATAACTTTTGATCCGACCGTTTGATCGCCATCAAATTTTTACAGGAGTTTCCGGACGCAGGTTTCCGTGGAATAGATGTGGAATCGCTTGTCGGTGAAGCGGAAGTCTCGCCGCTTCAGACCAGAGAACCGGTTCGAAAGGGCCCTAACTTTTGATCCGACCGTTTGATCGCCATCAAATTTTTACAGGAGTTTCCGGACGCAGGTTTCCGTGGAGTAGATGTGGAATCGCAACTCGGTGAAGTGGAGGTCTCGCCGCTCCAGACCAGAGTACCGGTTCGAAAGGGCCATAACTTTTGATCCGACCGTTTGATCGCCATCAAATTTTTACAGGAGTTTCCGGACGCAGGTTTCCGTGGAGTAGATGTGGAATCGCTTGTCGGTGAAGCGGAAGTCTCGTCGCTCCAGACCGGAGAACCGGTTCGAAAGGGCCATAACTTTTGATCCGACCGTTTGATCGCCATCAAATTTTTACAGGAGTTTCCGGACGCAGGTTTCCGTGGAGGAGATGTGGAAGCGGTTGTCGGTGAAGCGGAAGTCTCGTCGCTCCAGACCAGAGAACCCGTTCGAAAGGGCCCTAACTTTTGATCCGACCGTTTGATCGCCATCAAATTTTTACAGGAGTTTCCGGACGCAGGTTTCCGTGGAGTAGATGTGGAATCGCTTGTCGGTGAAGTGGAAGTCTCGTCGCTCCGGACCAGAGAACCGGTTCGAAAGGGCCCTAACTTTTGATCCGACCGTTTGATCGCCATCAAATTTTTACAGGAGTTTCCGGATGCAGGTTTCCGTGGAATAGATGTGGAATCGCTTTTCGGTGAAGCGGAAGTCTCGCCGCTTCAGACCAGAGAACCGGTTCGAAAGGGCCATAACTTTTGATCCGACCGTTTGATCGCCATCAAATTTTTACAGGAGTTTCCGGACGCAGGTTTCCGTGGAGTAGATGTGGAATCGCTACTCGGTGAAGTGGAAGTCTCGTCGGTCCAGACCAGAGAACCGGTTCGAAAGGGCCATAACTTTTGATCCGACCGTTTGATCGCCATCAAATTTTTACAGGAGTTTCCGGACGCAGGTTTCCGTGGAATAGATGTGGAATCGCTTGTCGGTGAAGCGGAAGTCTCGCCGCTTCAGGCCAGAGATCCGGTTCGAAAGGGCCCTAACTTTTGATCCGACCGTTTGATCGCCATCAAATTTTTACAGGAGTTTCCGGACGCAGGTTTCCGTGGAGTAGATGTTGAATCGCAACTCGGTGAAGTGGAGGTCTCGCCGCTCCAGACCAGAGTACCGGTTCGAAAGGGCCATAACTTTTGATCCGACCGTTTGATCGCCATCAAATTTTTACAGGAGTTTCCGGATGCAGGTTTTCGTGGAGTAGATGTTGAATCGCTTGTCGGTGAAGCGGAAGTCTCGTCGCTCCAGACCAGAGAACCGGTTCGAAAGGGCCCTAACTTTTGATCCGACCGTTTGATCGCCATCAAATTTTTACAGGAGTTTCCGGACGCAGGTTTCCGTGGAGGAGATGTGGAATCGCTTGTCGGTGAAGCGGACGTCTCGTCGCTCCAGACTAGAGAATCGATTTGAAAGGTTGCTAACTTTTGATCCGACCGTTTGATCGCCATCAAATGTTTACAGGAGTTTCTGGACGCAGGTTTCCGTGGAGTAGATGTGGAATCGCTTGTCGGTGAAGCGGACGTCTCGTCGCTCCAGACCAGAGAACCGGTTCGAAAGGGCCATAACTTTTGATCCGACTGTTTGATCGCCATCAAATTTTTACAGGAGTTTCCGGACGCAGGTTTCCGTGGAGTAGATGTGGAATCACTACTCGGTGAAGCGGAAGTCTCGTCGCTCCAGACTAGAGAACCGGTTCGAAAGGGCCCTAACTTTTGATCCGACCGTTTGATCGCCATCAAATTTTTACAGGAGTTTCCGGACGCAGGTTTCCGTGGAGTAGATGTGGAATCCCTTGTCGGTGAAGCGGATGTCTCGTCGCTCCAGACTAGAGAATCGATTTGAAAGGGCGCTAACTTTTGATCCGACCGTTTGATCGCCATCAAATGTTTACAGGAGTTTCTGGACGCAGGTTTCCGTGGAGTAGATGTGGAATCGCTTGTCGGTGAAGCGGACGTCTCGTCGCTCCAGACCAGAGAACCGGTTCGAAAGGGCCATAACTTTTGATCCGACCGTTTGATCGCCATCAAATTTTTACAGGAGTTTCCGGACGCAGGTTTTCGTGGAGTACATATGGAATCGCAACTCGGTGAAGCGGAGGTCTCGCCGCTGCAGACAAGAGTACCGGTTCGAAAGGGCCATAACTTTTGATCCGACCGTTTGATCGCTATTAAATTTTTACAACAGTTTCCGGACGCAGGTTTCCGTGGAGCAGATGTGGAATCGCTTGTCGGTGAAGCGGACGTCTCGTCGCTCCAGACTAGAGAATCGATTTGAAAGGGCCCTAACTTTTGATCCGACCGTTTGATCGCCATCAAATTTTTACAGGAGTTTCCGGACGCAGGTTTCCGTGGACTAGATGTGGAATCGCAACTCGGTGAAGCGGAGGTCTCGCCGCTCCAGACCAGAGTACCGGTTCGAAAGGGCCATAACTTTTGATCCGACCGTTTGATCGCCATCAAATTTTTACAGGAGTTTCCGGACGCAGGTTTCCGTGGAGGAGATGTGGAATCGGTTGTCGGTGAAGCGGAAGTCTCGTCGCTCCAGACCAGAGAACCGGTTCGAAAGGGCCCTAACTTTTGATCCGACAGTTGATCGCCATTAAATTTTTACAACAGTTTCCGGACGCAGGTTTCCGTGGAGCAGATGTGGAATCGCTTGTCGGTGAAGCGGACATCTCGTCGCTCCAGACCAGAGAACCGGTTCGAAAGGGCCCTAACTTTTGATCAGACCGTTTGATCGCCATCAAATTTTTACAGGAGTTTCCAGACGCAGGTTTTCGTGGAGTAGATGTGGAATCGCTACTCGGTGAAGCGGAAGTCTCGTCGCTCCAGACCAGAGAACCCGTTCGAAAGGGCCCTAACTTTTGATCCGACAGTTGATCGCCATTAAATTTTTACAATAGTTTCCGGACGCAGGTTTCCGTGGAGTAGATGTGGAATCGCTTGTCGGTGAAGCGGAAGTCTCGTCGCTCCAGACCAGAGAACCGGTTCGAAAGGGCCATAACTTTTGATCCGACCGTTTGATCGGCATCAAATTTTTACAGGAGTTTCCGGACGCAGGTTTCCGTGGAGTAGATGTGGAATCGCTACTCGGTGAAGCGGAAGTCTCGTCGCTCCAGACCAGAGAACCCGTTCGAAAGGGCCCTAACTTTTGATCTGACAGTTGATCGCCATTAAATTTTTAAGGCAACATGCTCAACGTAGCCTTATTTTTACATGATGAAGTGAGGGTTGCAGGGCTATATGCCTGTCGTAGCAATGAAGATTTGATGGCTCTTTGATTCCCACTCGACGCTGGAACTTCCTGGTATTACCGTGAATGTCTTTGCTATTGTTGGGGCTTTCATGATTCCTTTTTTGAGAGATCACCGTTGCTTTAATGTGTTGATGTCGCTAAGATGGTTCCTTGGACCTGACTGGAGATTGGTGGCTGCCTTTGGAAGTTTTTGTTTAGGTGATTGATTTCTCTGGTCATGGTAGGGGAAATAGATGACAGGGGGCTAGGTTTATTTTTTATTTTTTTGCTCTCTCAAAACTTTTGACCTCTTCTCTAAGGATTGATGATTGGTGGTAGTCCAAAAGAAGTTGAAGCCCCCCACCTCTTTTTTTCTTTACATTCTTGTAACAGTGGTCTTCCTTCGGCTTTTATAGGGCCAAAACGTATCAACAAAATCCCCGCTGAATCAGATTTTCTCCCTCTTTTCAAAGACAACGAAACCTTTAGAATGAAAAATCACATCTATCTTGGTCAGAAACGGGCACAAAGAAGGCACTGACTGTCTTCATCTTTTTGGACTGCCAGGGACATCTTCTTCGTTTGGCCATGAGAGCATTTTAATTAGGGGCGGAGGAAACTGAGCAAATAAGTGATACTTGACTGAGGTGATTTGGGACAAATTTAGTGCGATTTGGTGGGAAGATTTGATTGAACCAAAGTCCTTAACAAGACAACTGCTTCTCTGGTTCAAAAGATATTTGAAAATAAACAGTATTCAAACGACTTGTCACTCAGGGCCTTGGTTTAAAACTAAATGACATGTCTTTTAAAAGGGAATTAGGTTGAAATTAAAGTCATTTTCCAATTCGCCGCCTCCTGACTTCCGAAACCTTTCAATTAAATCTAGAATTATCCTTTATCTTTTATAATCTTTTCAGTTTCAGCCCTAGAAATTTTGTAATTGGACTTTTGGATTTCCACATGCCTTACAAAATGTCATTGGTTTTGAGTTTCTTCAATTCAGTTCTCAATTGACCCTTCAAACTTCTAATTCATCCAATCCCACCCCTGATTAAGTCAATTAAACTCCTTAGAACCTCAATGCCAATTTGTTTTGGTCTCTGGATCTTTATTCCTTGCAATTTTAACCTAAATCAACTCCTGAACTTTGATATTTATCCAATTAATTTCTTAAACTTATTAATTCTTTTAATTTTGGTCAAATTGACTTCCAAACTTTACAATCTTGTCTATGTTGATCCTTAAACCTTCAATTTGTGCAGTCTTAACCATATTTTCAATTTATTTTCCAATGTTTCTTCAACAAGACCCTAAATTGTCTATCCACCTAGTGTTTTGAATAGTTGTGCATGCTTAATTGATCCAGAGTATTATTTTTTTCTTATTTATTTATTTATTATTATTTTGAATAAATAAGAAATATCAGGGAAATCCAAAATTAGGTAATGACATGTGGGATTGAGCATCAAATTGACTTGGTGCTAGAAGCTTCACTTCCCAACCGACCTGCCTTTAGATGTAATCTAGGGGAGGCAAAGGAGATTCAAAGGTAGTTTGGTGAGCTCTTAGAGAATGGCTACGTGCGAGAGTCACTTAGTCCATGTTTCGTGCTTACTCTCTCTCTTTTTTTTATATCAAAATGTAAGTAAATTAATAAATAAAAAATTTACAACGTCGGGGAACCAACAAATTCGTATACAGTAATTTACAAAAGCAGGGAACAAATTCCCTAAAAAACTTTACAACAAAGCCAAAGCTAACAAGCTAGGATTAGCAGACAATGGTTTCGTGCTTACTTTGCTTGTACTGAAGAAGGATGGTACCATTTGGATGTGTGTGGAGAGTTGTGCAATCAATAAGATAACAATTAGGTGTTGATTTCCTATACCTAGACTTGATGATTTGCTTGAAGAGTTGTATGATGTTGCATTGTTTTCTAAGATTGATTTGATGAGTGATTATCATTAGATTAGGATGAAAGAAGGGGATGAGTGGAAAACAACATTTAAAACTAAACTAGGTTGTATGAATGGATGGTAATGCCATTTGGGTTATCTAACACACCTAATATATTTATGCGACTTATGAATTATGTTTTGAGAAAACATATTAGATTGCTTGTCGTCATGTGTTTTGATGATATTTTGGTGTATAGTAGAACTTTTGATGATCATGTAGAGCATCTCAAGGTTGTATTTGAAACTTTGCGTGATGCTAAATTGTATAAGAAACTAAAGAATTGTTATTTCTGCCAAGAAAGTGGTGTGTTTCTTGGTTATATCATTTCTAGTAGTGGGGTTAAATTAACGAAGAAAAGATAAAACCAATTAAAGAGTGGTCAAAACCTACTAGTATTGCTTATGCGAGGTTTAGTTTTATTTTATCGGTGATTTGTGAAGAACTTCAATTCTATAGTTGCAACTTTAATCGAATTTTAGAAAAAAGGAAATGACTTTCTGTGGAGCGAAAATGTATAAAAGTCTTTTGAGTTGATTAAAAGAAGTTATGTACTGCTCTTATTTTAGCACTTCTAGATTTTGCTAAGACATTTGAGATAGAGTGTGATGCTTCCAGGGTTAAAATTAAGGTTGTGTTATTGCAAAAAAGAAGGCATATTACATACTTTAGTGAAACGTTAAATGGTGCACGATTGAACTACTCGATTTATGACAAAAAGTCATACGCTTTAATTTGAGCTCTAGAGGTATGATAGCACTACTTATTACCAAAGAAGTTTGTAGTGATTATTGACCATGAATCTTTGATGTATATTGATGGTCAAAGCTTGCTTTGACCATTAATAAAGTCATTTTTCACTCGTCATTAAGTATAAGATGGGGCAAGTTAATGTAGTTGTCAATGCTCTTTCTAGGAGGTATGCACTGATTTCTATGTTGAATATAAGGTTGATGGGTTTTAAACAAGTGAAGGATCAATATGTTAATGATTCTTTCTTTGCTAATGTGGTTGTCGAATCTATTAAAGGATCTTGTGATGGGTTCTTTATACATAAAGGTTACTTATTCAAGATAGACATAATGTAACCTTGAGAGGTGTAGCTCAACTAATCAGGCCCTAGGTTTTCTCCCTAGAGGTCACCAGTTCGAGTCCCCCAAATCTCAAGACCACTGGAGGCTTACATGGTCGTTAACTTCAGGGCTTGTGGGATTAATCGAGGTGTGTGCAAGCTAGCCCGGACACCCATGTTAATTTTAAAAAAAAGATAAGCAGAATGTGTATCCTTTAGGTTCTTTATAATGTGATTGAGATATGTGTTTTGTGTAAGAAGGGTAAGAGTAAGGAGAATGCGTATAAGCTATATATGTCATTGCCTATTCTGGACCATTTATGGATGGATATTAGCAAGGACTTTGCACTTGGGTTTCCTAGAACACAATGTGGAAAGGATTCAGTTATAGTTATGGTTGATCGATTCTCCAAAATGTCACATTTCATACCTTGCCATAAGACTGACGATGTCGTAAACATTTTTGATTTATTCTTTAAGGAAGTTGTATATTTGCATAAAATCCTTAAAAGTACTGTATCTGATCATAATGTAAAGTTTTGTAGCCATTTTTTAAAGATTCTTTGGATGAAGCTTGGAACAAAACTACTATTTAGTACGACATGTCATCCACAAGCCAATGGATAAAACAAGGCAGCGAACCAAACTCCTTTTTCTTTATTGCGAGCTGTTATAAGTAAAAATTTAAAGAGTTGGGACACTTATTTGCCTATTGTGGAGTTAACTTATAATTGTAGTGTGCATGGATCTACAAAATTTTCACCATTTAAAGTTGTGTCTGATTTTAACCCTTGTGTTCCTATTGATCTGATGCCTATTCCAATTGATAAAAGGACTTCTATAGATGGGATTAAAAAGGAAAAAATAATGAAAATACTCCACAAACAGGTTCGATCTCATATTGAGGAGAAGACAACAAAGTATGCCAAACATGCAAATAAAAGGCAGAAAATGGTCAAATTTGAGTCGAGAGATCTTGTTCGGATTCATCTTAGCAAAGACAGATTTACAAGCAAGAGAAAGTCTAAATTGATGCCGAGAGTTAATGGACCATTTCGAGTTATCGAAAGGGTGAATGATAATGTTTACAAGATTAACCTTCCCAGTAAGTATAATGTTTTAGCTACTTTTATCGTAAAAGACTTGTCACCTTACTTGAAAGATGTTGACAATTCTGATTTCAGAAAAAATCACTTTCAACTCGAGGGTAATGATATGCATTATGATTCTAACATTGAAGAGGCTGATTCTATTCAAATGGTTTAATGATGATAGTTCGAGAGAAACAACTACAAAGTACTTTAATAAGTCAGATTAGCATAATTGAAGCTTTGATGGGTTTAAAGGCTTGTAAACTGAATGAAAATGGTTTAAATATGTTTGTTTATTTTCAAATAAGTCTTGGGTAATGATTTAAGAGTTTTGAAGAGTTTGGTTTTGTTGTCAGCCTAAAGGACAATTTCAGCCTGAATTTTGACCACTTTATTGCATTGGAAAATAAGCATATTCTACATGATTTTCAAGTTCAGAATGTCATCTTTCTAGTTTGTCCAACCATACATGAATTGGAGTTTTGTATGAAAAGTTATGGTTGTTTTAATTTTTTTGTGTCTTTGTGTTTCTTCTATAAGTCCAAAACATGTGCTATTTATTGTTTTCTAGTTTTTTTAACAAAGTCAATTATTTAGATCTCAATTATATCATTTTAATATTTTCTAGATTTGGAGGGTTGTTCCAAGTATATAATGATGTTTCAAGCCAAGTATTAGAGACTTTTGAAATAATATAAAACTTTTCAACTTCTTATTTAAAGAGTTTTCTTCGTTGTTCTTCTATTTCTAGATTTAGTTAAAGTACAAGTCAGATTTATCACTCTTAATCACAAAGAGTATAAAGTCTTTATCTTGATAGAAATTCTTTTATGACAGCTACGACTTATAAAAATGTTCCATTCAGACTTCGTTTCTCATTTTCATTACAAATCATGTAATTTTTAGCCTAAACATCAAAAGAAGAAAAAACCATATAATCAAACCTACCTTCCTTTATCTTCACATTAGATTGCTAGTTTGTTCAGTTTAGGAGGCTAAGGCACATCATATTATATTAATACAACTTTCACTATCAATGATGTTCTTGCAACTTTTATCTCCACACTTAATATAGATGTGAAAAATAGTAGTCATTCTTCAATTTCTTTGAGTTGTGTCAAGGCACATCTCATTACACTTAATCTAGTTGTCCTAAACTTCATGATGTACTACTTAACCTGAGTGGATATGAATTTGATATTACCTAATAAACTAGGACAATCACATAGAAAGATAGAGAAGAGAGAAAAAAAAGACTCGGGCACACATTAAAGCTTTGATTACGATATCATTGGTACCATCAGAAAGATCTCGATAAGATTAATCCAACAACACCAATAAAGGTCACTAATGATGAATTGAGTGGGTTACACTTGTCGCTAAAGGCAAGTGAGTTACCCGAAACCTTTGGACATCAAATGTGGCACACTTGAATCACCATTAGTAATCTTTCTTGGTGTCATTGGATTCTTCTCTTTGAGATTTTTCTGATGATATCAAAACAATAACATAATTGAATATTCGGTGCACCTTTATTGTCTATTTTCTTATTTGTTTTTTTTCTCTCTCCTCATGCCTTAACCTATTTTGAATTTTTTTTATTGTTTCATTTATGAATAGAAACAAGAATGAATGTTATATTTCTCAATTGTGACATATATAAGCTGTGTTATTTGATCAAATTTTTTTCAAATTGTATTATTATGCTAATACTTTTGGGTGAAATGTAGCCTTGCATCAAGTTTTTCCTAACAAAAATCCATGACCCAATCATCAAATACTACCTACATGTCGCAACTTGCTCACTATGATTGCATGCCTTTGGATCTTAAGAACAATGCTCACTGAATTGGGTACAAAGGGTGAATATTTATGACAGACAGTTCCGATCAGTGTCTACAAAACATCCTTAATAATCCATGCTCATGCCTTGACCCATTGCTGGAGCATCCCTTCCAACAAACGACGGTGACAGTAGAACATATGTTCATTACAATAATGGCTCCATGTACATCTTAATAGAGAAAAAAAGATCGTGCTCAATCCTGACATGTGTTGACTGAATGCTAAGTTAGGGTAATAACTCATTCTATGTTCACAGAGTTCCTTCCTCCTTCCTTCCATTAAAAGGAAAAGGTATGCATGACAGAAATCTTGCCATAGCAAATAGTAGCAGGCAGCCAGTTTTAATATTCCTCGATGCCAGTCCAATGAATCAGTATACAAAATCAGGGAAGTACTAGGATATATCAAGCCTGTGACCAATGAAACACTATGACGGAAAATTAAAAAAAAATATGTGCTAGTATAAAGAACCCCGATTACAAGAAATGCATAGAGGAAATATATAGCAGGCAGAACCTTTGACGATGTTGCAGGGTTGTTATTTGACAAAAGAGCATGATTGATGATTTAGTGATTTGGACTCGTTCTTCTTCTCGATGCATGGCCAGTAGGCCCAGTACCCTTGGACTTATGTGCGTCTGCAGCTCGGTCACACATCTGTGATGATTGAAAGAAATTGAAAAGAAATCATATATAATATGTTGCTAAAAAGGCTAATTTGCTTCGAATAGTTTATTTTTGGAAAGTTTATAAAGTAGATTTTAGAAAGTGAATTATTTTTTTATATTTGATAATTTCTTGAAAAAATAAGTTCAAAAATAATTTCTTAATATCTTAATTTTTTTCTAATTTATTAAAATAATGGGGATGAAATATAATAGATATAAAAGTTGAAAGAAATTGAAATTGAAAAAAAAAATAGAGATCAAATCTAATAGATATAAAAGTTGAAAGAACTTGGAATTGAAAAAAAAAAATCTAATTTCATAAATTATAAGTAAAAAAAATAGAGATCAAATCTAATAGATAAAAAAATTAAAAGATAATAAAATTAAAAACAAATCCAACTTTATAAATTATTTAAAAATAAATAAATAGCAATAAAAAATAAAAGACCAAATCTGATAAATAAAAAAATATAAAAAAAAATACGAGACAAATAAATAATTATCAAAAGAATGAAGATCAAGGATGATGTGAAATTTAAATTAAATCAAATTTTAAGGGAAAAAATAAAAAAATAAAATATATATTCAAAATATTGAAAATCAAATTTTAAATAATTAATAAATAATAAGATATTTTTAAAAACATTTTACAACTTCTAAAAAATATTTTCTGTTTAAAATAAAAAATCTAATAAATTAAATTAAATTTTTTTTTAACTAGAAAATATTTTTTATTGATCAATTTTTATAATAATAAATAAACAGCAAAAAAAATTCTATAAAACAAATGCTCCCTAAATGGAATTTAAACTGGTTCTAAGATAGATATGTATGGAAAACATTAATTCAGTACAAAAGTAGCACTGAATATAATTCACATCAGGCGCAGATCATAAACATGTCAAGCATTAAAATGTAAGACCAATTATTTTTCTCTTTTTCAGATGTAATCCCAGAGATTTGCTCCCACGCAATTTTAAAATCACATGGCTTACGTAAGAACCTAAGCATCTCTAAAGAGGAAATCTCAAATCCTTCATTATATTTCTTAACCATATTATAATATAGCATATAATTAAGGTGGTAGCAATATACTCTACTTCATAACTTGATAACGTTACTATTGATTGCTTCTTGAAAGACTATATAAAAGATGTATCTCCTATAAAAAAGACAAATCATGTTGTGCTTTTCCTTTCATTCTGATCTCTTTCCTAATCACTATCTGAGTATCCAACAAGATTGAAGTTTTTACTTGAAGTATAAAACATAACTTCATTCATTGTTCATTTGATGTAGTGGGCATTCAAGTAAGACTGATTTGGTATCTCCATAGATCTGCTGAAAAGTCCTACTTTATAGAGTATATCTAGTCCAATATATGTCAAGTATCACAAGCTTCCTACTAAGCTTTTAAAGTAGGTTGGATCAATATTTTCTATTTTACTCTTCCTCAATTCCACTCCATTTTCAATTGGAGTTGATAACGGATTGCAACTTTCCATCTTGAACTTTTCAAGAATATATTTGGCATAACCACTTTGGGATACAAAAATCAGCTCTTATTTCTGTATCACTTCTAGGCCAAGAAACTATGTCATTAGACCAATGTTTATCATCTCAAACTCTTGCATCGTGCTTTTCTTGAAATCCTCAGACATGGTAGGATTGTTTCCACTAAAAATAAGATTATCGACTTATAAGCATGTAAATAGTGTATTTTCATCATCTTCTTTCTTTACATACATTCTATATTCATATGGATATTTTTCAAATCCATTTATGAAAATACCTATCAATTCTGGTATTCCAAGCACGCAAAGCTTGCTTCAAACTGCAGAGGGCTTTCTTTAACTTGTATACTTTGCCTTCATTATTGGCTTCAACGTATCTTAGTGGTTGTTCAACATAGATCTCTTCTTCTAAGAAGCCATTCAAAAATGTTGACTCCATATCAAGTTGATAAATCTTCGATCTTTGTTGTGCAGCTATTGAGATCATTAGTTTGATTGTCTCTAGTAGGCTACAAGAGCAAATACTTCTCCATAGTCAATTCCTTATCTTTGATTGTAGCTTTTTTCCACTAATCTTGCTTTGTATCTTTGTACTTCACCTTTTGTATTCTTCTTTGTCTTATAAACCTATTTGACACCAATTGCTTTCTTACTTTCTGGTAGATTATTCAATTTCCAGGTATCATTCTTTTCAATGACATGTATTTCTTCATCCATTGCTTTTATCCATTTCTCTTTTATGATAGCTTCACTTCATAAAAGCTAAGTGGGTCATTATCTATGAAGAAACAAAATAAAATTGTATCTTCCATGACTTGAGTGGCATTATACAAATATTCTAGATTTCTCATCCTTCTTGAGTGGCATTTCTCTTCTGATGATGATGACAATCCTGATGTTGGTGTGTTTCTCCTGTTGAATACATGGAATCTATATACCAGAGTTTATGGCTCATCTGCTTGTACTATTAGACCTTCGGTAAATATTGTTGGTACTTCCATTTCATCTTTAAGGATCAGATCAATACTAATCCATTTGACTTTTTCTTGATCAATATTCCATTGTAAAGTTTTTTCTTATTCAAAGATAACATCTTTACTCATAATCACCTTCTTTGTGATGGGTTTATATAGCTTGTATCCCATTCTTTTATCACCATATCTGATAAAGATACATTTCTCGCTTTTATCATCGAGTTTGGTCCTTCTTGCATCTGGGATCTTTCCATAGGCAACACAACCAACAATTCAAAGATGAGTAACACTTGGTTTGTGACCACTTCATGTTTTTTTAGGAGTGAGAACTTGCAAACTTCTACTTGGGCAACGATTCAGTAGATACACTACATATGACACAACTTCAACCCAATATTGTTTGTGCAACTTTTTTGCTTTGAGTAGACTTCTTGTTATATCAAGAATAGTTTAATTTTTTCTTTCAGCTACACCATTTAGTTGTGGTGTATAGGATGGTGTTGTCTAATACCTGATGTCTTGTTGTGTACAAAAAGCTTCAAAGTCATTTGATGTATATTCTCCACATTGATCAGATCTTAGAGTTATAATGTTATAGCCATTTTATTTTTCAATAGTTGCTTTAAACTCCTTAAAGCAATTAAATACTTCTGACTTCCTCTTCAGATAATATACCCATGTCTTTCTACTATAATCATTAATGAAAATAAAAAAGTACCTATTATGTTCAGTTGACATTGACTTTATGGGACCACACACATCAATGTGCACCAATTCCAGTGGCTTCTTTGCTTTCCATTTGACCTCCTTGGCAAAACTAGCTCTATGGTGTTTGCTGAGGACACAACTCTCACATACTTCATCTGGATGATCAATGTCAGGCATACCTTTGACCATCTTCTTGCTTTCTAGCATCTTCAGACATGTAAAATTTAAATGTCTAAGCCTTAGGTGCCATAACCACTTTTCATTGTTGGTGATGACACTCAAACACTTTGTTGTATCATATTAGATTTTTAGAGGAAATATCCTATTATTAGACATCTTTATAAATGCAATTAATCCCTCATTGTAGTCCTTGACTGTAACATGACAATCCTTAATGAAAAGAGTATAACCTTTCTCCAGAAGTTAGCCTATACTCAATATGTTGTGCTTTATGACTGGAATATAGTAGACATCTATAAAGTAGATATGATCTTCATTCTTCAACTTGATTGGGATGTTGCCTTTTTCCTTATGCCAGAACTTTTGAGGTATCTTCAAAAGTGACTTGCCCTTGTACAATCTCATCTAGATCACCAAAAAGATTTCATTTTCCATATATATAATTGCTAGCACCAGAATCTAGATACCAAACATTCTCTTGATTCTCGTCTAGTCCTTGGTGGATAAATAATGCAATTGATCTTCTTATGATGGTATCTCCCTCTATATAGTTGACTTGTTCATGTACCCCTGATGTAGCTTTCCTTCAACATTTAGTATTATAGTGCCCAAACTGATTACAACTATAAAACTAGATACAACTCTTATCTTGATTATGGTAATTGCCCCCTCTTTCTCTAGGAATAAATGCATGTTGTCTTGTCCTCTTCTAGTGTTGTTTCCAACACCTTTGCCTCTGAATCTTGTATTACAAGATCATCTTCCTTGAAATTACTAAAATCCTTCTTTTTGTTATTGACATATTCCTTGAGTGGTACATCCACTTGTTGAAGTCCCCTTTTATTTATATCTGTCTTTTTTAAAGGATAATTTTAATTTTAAAGCATACTTTATTGCCTCGTCTCCATTTTCTTTCACAATCTTTTATTTATGAGCTTATAAAGAACACAAAAGCTCATCCACCGTCATCGTGTCCACTTCTTTGGACTCTTCAATATCAACAACAACATAATCAAATCTTGGATCTAGAGATCTCTAAATTTTTCTCAGTAATCTAAGCATCTATGAGGGCTTCTCCATTTGTTCTTATCTGATTGACTATCACCATAATTATTGTGTGATAATTACAAATAGATTCTAAGAACTTCATTCAAATTCACCTCATAAAAATTAGAGATGAATCTTCTTGATTCTATCGGCACCTTTGTATTCTTGTTGGAGAGCCTCCCATATTTCCTTTGAGGTTTCTATGAAAGCAATGATCTCAAATGAGGCTTCATCGAGACCTTGATAAATAATGCTCTTGGATTTGTTGTCTTTCTTTCTATTGGCTTTGAGGACTTGCTTTTGTGCTTCTTGTAGAGAATCTTCTACTTTTTTAGAATCTGATTCATCATAACCATATTCCATAATCTCTATACACTTTTAGGAGCCAAGAAACTCCTTCAGTCTATTACACTAATTATCATAATTGTCTTTGGTCAACTTTAGGATGAGTGTTTGTGCATTTTTTGTAGCCATTTTATTCTTTGAATGATTATATCACCTTCTAGGAGTTGAATTTGACAAAATAGACACTATAGATGAATTTGAAATTGTCAAAATAGAAAGGAACTGGTCTAACTTGGTTGAAAATGAGTCAAAAATAGGCTGAACCGGTAAAAAATTCTATTCTAAATGTCAGTCGGTTTGTTGTAGAGTTTGTATTGAAGAACCCTACACTATGAAATGATAAAAATGTGTTTTTGACAACTTTGAAATTCAGACACTCTCAAACTCTCACCCTCTCTTTGTCTAGTGTTTCTCTTTTATTTTTCACACGCAATAACATAAACTTAGTTGCCTATTTATACATAAAATAAAAAAATGAAAAATCAAAGTTCCATGTGTGAAAGATAATGGTAGGTGGTAATGTGAAAGCGGTCGGTGGCTTTGGTTTGTGGTTGCCAGTCAATGGGTGGTGGCTGCTATCCTTGACTTTCTGGATTGAGTTTACTACAATACCATGAAGCTAGAACCATCATCCCATTTTGGGTCTCAATTATTTCAAGCTTAACTAAGACTCCTTCCCTCACTGCTTGTGGTAGATAAAGATCGACAACACCTAGGGGAGTATATCATAAAAGTTTCTCTCTATAACTTTTCATATATCAAAAAATGTTTTCTAAGTAGCATCCCTGAGTCACCAAAGTGTATCATAGAGAGCAGTGTCCCTCCCAATAAAATCAGAGATTTGAAGTTCAACTAAGGTTACCGTTAGCCTTATAAAAAGGAGAAACAAAAAAATGGGGTGTTGAAAACAAAGATGAACATGGGTGAACTCACGGTGTAGCTGTAAAACTGATGCAACCATATTATTTGATAATTTTACCCACATTTACCTAGTATTTTGCCCATGTTTTATATATAAAATGTCTTGATAATCTTTGTTTTATGTTTTGAAGGCACTTTTGGATGTAAGATTTGAAAATGAGTAAATTGGAGATAAAATTCAGACCATATTCCAACTTGTGTTTTGAAGTCTCGTATTCTACTAGTTTTGACCTTCAGTCATTTCGACTTAAATATCTTAAGTTAGAGAAGTTCATTTGATGCAAACTCAATTTTTTTGAATTCCTGAATCAAAGACCTATCAACCTACCAAATTTCAGTAGAAAAAGAGCTCATATGAGAGATATATGATTTTTCTAAGATAACCCATAAATTCTGTCAGGATACAGTTTTTGTGAAGAAACAAGTCCAACTTACTTCCCAAGTATCCAAACCGACATGACAATTATTTCTTCATATGAAAAAGGTATTTATTTAGGCAATTTAACTTTTTTAAGTCAAAGTCAAAGTTTAAATATTTTATGCAGGAATATGTTTTCTACTTTTTAGGAAAATAGTTATTGTACTACTTAAATATAGATTGTCTACTTTGAAAAGAACTATTATTATTTTAGAGGATACAAACGGATTGGAGGGATGTGAGGATTAGGGTTTGTTATAAAATAAAAGGAAAGAGAGAAAGAGAGAGAAAAAAGGCGGCTAGAAAGAAGAAGAAAACTCTCATCCTTTTCTCTTATACCCGAAATTATGTTTCCATCTTTTCTATTCCTTAGTTTTTCGATAGACATGTAAGGCTAAGTTATTTTTCTTAGTTGAAAGGATATTGAAACCATGCTTATTTTTCAAAACCTATAGGATCTATTTCATCTTTTCTTTTTAGTTTATATGATGAGTATAAATATTTTTCTATGCTTATTTTCTATGATTGTTTAGTTTGATTGTTAAAGCGAACTCTAAATTATTATTTTAACCAATTTATTGCTAAGTTTGTTATCAAAACCGGAGTTGTGATATTTAAACTTGTGAAGCAACTAAGCTTAATAATTATGGCGGATCTATGTTGTTAATCTTAGGAAAACATTCAATTAAATCGAACATAGATTGTAAATAATTATGTTATTTAGATATCATCGTATCTAAGTCTTAAGGTTGTCATTAAATTAAATCACTAGTGCGGACACTGTGGTTGTTTAATGGTTAGAGTTAGTTACACTGTGGATCGGTTAACTAATTAATATTAAGAAAAGATAGATATTCAAAATATAAATTGACGTATCATTTTAATGATCAATTTTGATTTCTTTAGGTGGATGTTTACTTGAAACCAATGTTTTTCTCTTAATAAGTTTCAATTTATTTAATTTAGTTTCATTATTACTTTATTTTGTTTACTATAGCATAATTAGATAACCTAAAAACCCCCTAACTTTAAATCATTTAATATAAAGACCTAAAATAGATCTTCCTCATGAGATCGACCATTTACTTGTTATATACTATTTTATTTCTTTAAGCTAGGGTAATTAATTTGTGTAACCACGACATCGCAACAAATTTTGAAGTTGTTGCTAAGGAAGTGATTCTAATTGATTCTTGTGTTGTGATTGTTATTTATTTCGTTAAAAAAATAAAAATAAAACCGAAAAAAAACTGAAAAAAAGAGTTGTGGTACTGTTCAAAATGAAATTGTTGGTGGAATTAGGCTTTAACATTTAGTTTTCTGAAGGAAAATGACATTTTGAGCAAAACTTATGCCATATGGCCATTAGCCCCACCCTCTCGAGGCCAAATTTCACTATTTTCTAAGGTTTTTAGGCATTTTTATGTTCTAACGTTGGATTTTCATTTACTTTCACTACTTTAAATCTCTCTTGTAATTGATTTATTTTTAGTTTCTTCGAGTTTTCATGATTATTTATACCAGCAACTCGATCTACTGACCAAGGGAAAATATAGGTAGATCTCAAAATAAAAAATACTTAGCATAGATTACAAAAGGAAGCTCGCATCAACACCATGGTTGTTGCACGATAACAGACACTCAAAGAGCTTGCTGCTCCCAATGTAAAGATTCAACCATTGTGCATAAACATCGACAACAACGCCAACTTCAAGCTCAAGTTTGGGTTCATACACCTACTGCCAATATTTAATGGACTTACTGAAGAAGACCCTCATACTCATCTTAAGGAGTTCCATATGGTTTGCATTGACATGAAACTACATAGAGTTGACGAAGAACAAGTTAAGTTGAAAGCTTTCCCTTTCTCTTTAAAAGGGGCAGCAAAAGTATGGCTTTCCTACATTCTCCCCGATTCTATTGGAACTTGAAATGGCATGAAAAAGATTTTCCTTAAGAATTATTTCTCAGCCTCTCAAGTTACTAACATAAGGAAAGAAATATGTGGGATTCGACAATCTCATAGAGAAACACTTTCCAAATATTGGGAAAGATTTGTGCAGTTGTGCATTCAATGTCCTCATTATCAAATATCCAATCAACTACTCATTCAATACTTCTACAAAGGACTGATGCCTACTGACTGCATCATTGATGCGGCAAGTGGAGGGGCATTGGTAGATAAAACACTCGAGGCTGCACTCCAATTAATCTCAAATAGGCAGCCAACTCGAAACAATTTGGCACGCGTGAAGACTTCCTAAGCACACGAGGTAAGTATTCTAAGCTTGAGAATAAAGTTAATGATCTTACTTCTCTTGTGCATTCTTTGGCTTGTGGAAATGTACAACAAGTGAAATTTGTAGCATATACTCGTTACAAGATCATGCTTTCGATATGTGCCTAACAATGCAAGAAGATTACATTTAACAAGTTAATGCAGTTGATGGAGTATGCAATGGCTAGCCCCAACATAAATATGATTTCTTTTCTAACACGTACAATCCTAGATGGAGAGATCACTCAAACCTACGCTATGAGAACCCACCTCAACAAGGTAATCAAGGCCGACAACTCCACCCTTATGGATTTAATCCCCATCAAAATTATTAAGTGAGACAACCCCTTAAATTTACAAATTCTAATATTGTGGGGTCATCGAGTGATGATCTTTGTGAGATGATGAAAACCTAAGCTTCTAACACAATGACTTTACAATAAAATGTCATGTCTTTTCAATAGGAAACAAGGTCAAGTATTCACAACTTAGAGAAGTAAATGGGGCAAGTGGCTTCAAGTGTAGGGAAATTGGAAGCACAAATCAATAAAAAAAATTACCCTCCTAAGCATTGATTCCAAAAGAGAATGGTAATGCGATCACACTACAAAGTGGGAAAGAACTTGAAAACCAAATGTCGATACAAATTGAGACGAAGGAAGAAGAAGAGATAGAAATCGAACTAGCATAAAGAAGAAACAATATACTCCTCCACAAACTGAAACAACTACCAATACTCCAAAGGTAAGTCCTATCTCAATGAATTCCAATTTCAAGAAGTCCCTCCCTTTCCTTTGAGTTCTTCTAGGTCTAAGAAAGAGGACAAAGAAAAAGAGATTTTAGAGGTTTTCAACAAAGTGGAACACAACATTCCTTTTATTGATGTTATCAAGCAAATTCCTAAATATGTCAAATTCTTGAAGGAGTTGTGTACTACCAAAAGAGCTTATAAGCTAAAAAGCTATGAAACGGTAAGTATGGGTGAAGTTGTATTTGTTCTTACTCAAAAGAATTTTCCTTTATAGAAAAAAGACCCAGATGCGTTTACTATCCCATGTGTTATTGGTAATGCTAGCTTTAAAAGAGCTTTATACGATTTGGGTGCATCCATTAGTGTTATGCCTAAACTTGTTTATGATTTTCTTAGCCTTAAGCCTTTGATTAATACAACTTGTGGCTCATAGTTTTGTTTATCCACTTGGTGTGATAGAAGATGTTCTAGTCAAGATTGATAGTTTGGTTATTCCATACGACTTTTATATTCTTGATATGGAACGTGATTCCTCAAACACCAACACTCCTATCTTGTTTGGAAGACCATTCTTAAAAACTATCGAAAAATGATTGTGGTAAGGATACTTTGTCTATGGAAGTAGGAGATGAAGTAATTGAATTTAACTTTCATGATGCAATGAAATATCCTTACAATAATATTATTCTATCACATGTTATGAACAAATTGATGAGTGTGTGCAGCAAGTTCTTGATTTTGATTGCGAGGATGGATTTAAGCGTGGCATTGAGCCATGACATTGATTTTACCGAGATAGAGGAGATGGAGAAGAACATATATGTTCCCCAAAATGTGCAAGAATCAGCCTTGGCTTTGCAAGCTTTGTAAGCCACCCCTAATGGTAATGTTTTCGTTGATTTAGTGCTTTCACATAAAAAGCTTTTGTCATCTATTTTACTGGAGCTCGAGTTATAATTGAAACCTTTGCCTGATAATTTGAAGTATGTTTTCATTGGCAACAACAATACACTCCTTATTATCATAGCAAAAGGTTTCATAAGTGTGCAAGAGGAAAAGCTTGTGAAATTGTTGCGTGATCACAAAACATCTATTAGTTGGACTTTAGTCGACATTAAGGGCATTAGTCCCTCAATGTGTATGCATCACATGCTATTGGAGGACAATGCGAAACCAATAAGAGAAATGAAAAGGAGGTTGAATCCGCCTATGATGGAGGTTGCGAAAGTTGAAATTTTAAAACTATTGGATGCATGAGTCATTTATGCCATCATGGATAATATGTGGGTAGCGCCAATTCATATGTTGCATAAAAAGACTAGAATCACATTGGTAAAAAAACATAGATGATGAACTCATACCTACTTGTATCTCGGGTGGTTGGAAAATGTGTGTTGATTATAGAAAACTTAATCTTTCTACACGCAAAGATCACTTCCCATTACCATTGATGGACCAAATGCTTGAATGCCTAGTAGGTATGTCTTTTTATTACTTTCTTGATGGATATAGTAGATATAATCAGATTGTTATTAATCCTAAAGATCAAGAAAAGACTACCTTTACATGTTCATTTCGTACATATGTATATAGGAGAATGCCCTTTGGTCTATGTAATGCACCCGTAACTTTTCAAAGATGCATGATGAGTATTTTTTTTTTTACTATGTTGACAATAATTGAGGTTTTCATGGATGATTTCATGATTTATGGTGATTCTTTTTATAAGTTTTTAGAAAATTTATCATTAGTCTTGAAAAGATGCATTTAAACTAACATTGTCTTGAACTATGAAAAATGTTATTTTATGGTAGAAGAAGGAATAGTTCTTGGACATGTTGTGTCTTTGCGTGGTTTAGAGGTTGATAAAGCTAAAATAGATATTATTTCATCATTTCTTTACCCTTCATGCGCGAGGGAGGTTCGTTCTTTTCTTGTCCAAGCAAGTTTCTATCGACGCTTTATCAAATATTACAGCACCCTTATGCAAATTATTAGCCAAAAAAGTAGATTTTGTGTTTGATCAAGCGTGTAAAGATGCCCATAATAATCTTAAGAGGCGTGTCACATATGCCCCCATCATGCAATCGCCAAATTGGGACAAACCTTTCAAGATAATATGCGAAGTGAATGACTATGCGATAGAGGTCATACTTGGGTAAAGAATAAGGAAGAATTTGCATGTTATCGCATATACTACATGCATGTTAGATGAAGGTCAATGCAATTACCATACAACTAGAAAGGAACTTTTTGCAGTGATGTTTACTCTAGAAAAATTCAGATCCTATTTACTTAGTACAAAAGTTATTGTTTTTACTAATCGTGCAACTTTGAGGTATCTTTTGAAGAAAAAAAAAATCAAAACCAAGATTGATTAGGTGAATCTTGTTTTTACAAGAATTTAATCTTGAGATCAAACACAAAAAAGATGCCAAAAATCATGTAGATGATCACTTGAGCTGACTACAGACCAAGGATATAAAAACTGAAATAGTAAGAGAGACATTCCCCGATGAGCAATTGTATGTTTTACATTCCTCTATAAGACCAGAATATGCTGAATTGGTGAACTATTTAGTCACTGAAGAATTCCCTTCACGTTTGTCTAAATCCTAAAAAGACAAATTACGAACCGATGCTAAATATTATTTTTGAGACACTCCTTATCTGTGGAAATTTTGTGCCAATTAAGTAGTTAGAAGATGTGTACGACATGATGAATTTCATTACATTCTCACTTGCTGTCATTCTCATTTTTGTGGTGGGCATTTTATAGCAAAAGGAACAACCTACAAGGTATTTGAAAGTGGTCTTTATTGGCCTTTTATTTTTAAGGATGCACGTTACTTTTGCAAATCATGTGAAAAATGCCAAAAATAGACAATATCACTTATAAGAATCAAATGTCTTTAATTAATACTCTTGTAAGTGATATTTTTTTATGTTTGGGGTATTGATTATATGGGTCAATTTCCTTCTATGTTTAGTAATCTTTATATCCTTCTTATTGTTGATTATTGTCTAAATGGATTGAGGCGAAAGCCACACAAACTAATGAAGCTAAGGTTGTTTTAGATTTTGTTAGGACTCACATATTTGACAGGTTTGGAATCCCTAAAGCTATCATTAGTGATCATGGCACTCATTTTTGCAATCATTCAATGGAAACATTACTATGCAAGTACCATTGACTCATCAGACATTCATAGTCTATCATCCTCAAAATAATGGGCAAGTTGAAATTTCAAATCAAGAAATCAAGTCCATTTTGGAGAAGACAATGTAACCTAACCGACGAGATTGGAGTCTACAACTTGGTGATGCACTTTGGGCTTATCAGACTTCTTATAAATCAACTATAAGAATGTCACCTTATAGGATGATTTACATGAAAGCATGTCATCTACAAGTGAAGCTTGAACACTGTTGTAACCCATTTTTGGGTCCCTACATAAATAAAAAAAATAATAAATAATAAATAATAAAAAAATATATATAAATATATGGTCGGAAGAAATTGGAAAAATAATAATAACAGTAGGAGGTTGGAGCGCTCAGAAAATTGTCAGAAAAATTGATTAAGGAAGTTCAAAAATACAAGGATTGAAAATTTTAAAATATATACTTGAATGATGAGAGCCCTATTGGAAAAGAAAATTCAATTTGAGGAGAAAAGTACAAAATTAGATGTTTATAGACTCAATTGGATTTTATTGAAGGTTTAATTGAATTTATAGAGGGTTTGATTGCAAGAAAAATTGATTTTTAAGTCAATTTGGGCTTTAATTGGAAGAAATTAAAGTCCTGGGGTCAAATTATAATTTTTTAGAGTTGATTTGGTCAAATCAGGGGCTTAATTGCATAAATATTGAAGTTTGATGGCCAATTAGGGACCTAATTGAGGAAATCCGAAACCAATGACCAAATTGGAAAAGGCGTGTAAATAGAGGGGCTATAATTGATCGAATCAGGGACCAAATTGAAGAAATTTGAAGTTTATTAATCAATTGAGGGTCAAAATGCACGGATTCAAAACCAAGGACTAAAGAGAAAAAGACGGCCAACTATAGGGGCGACGATTGAAATTGGCAGGGATGCAATTGAATTAATTCTTAAAATCAAAATTACATTTTCAGGACTTAAAAGAACAAAGGATAAATCAAGGACTGATTTGGAAATGAATATGCTGGCGCCATATTTAAATGAAACGACGCGTTTTGTCTAAAACGACGCCGTTTCATGTTAAAAAAAAAATTATTAGAACAGAACAGTGTCGTTTTGAGCGACACTGTTCCTCCTTCTTCTTCCCCTAGACGTGCAATAGGGGAAGGTAGCAAGTTTTATTTTTCTTCTTCTTCTTTCTTCATTAACTCCTTCGTGCCACGTGCTCTGCCAAAACCCGAAGCCCCACGCACCCTCATGATGAGAGATCGGGGGAGCCACGCCCTACCAGCCACGCCCACTGGCTAGCCAACCCTACACTGTGGCAGGGCAGCAAAACCCTGCTCCCCATGCGCAACAATAGGGCGGCAATAGGGACGCCCCCGCTCCATTTGCCCTATAAATACCACCCAACACTAGCATGCACGAGAGGGGGACACAGAGAGAGAGAGAAAAGAGAGAACAGAGAGAAGAGAAAGAAAAGAACGAAAAGGAAAGGGACCAAAAGAAAAAAAGAAGAAAGAAAACGGGGAAGCTGGAAACAGGGGAGAGGGACTGTGAGAGATAAAGGAGAGGGACTTTAAGAGCTAAGGGAGAAAGACAATACTGAAATAGGAAGAGGAACAAAAAGAAAAGGAAATGTAGCCGAAGAAAGGGAAAGAAAACGGAGGAGAAGAGAAGAGTTGGAATCTCTCTCTCCGCCGCTTGAAACAGCAGCACCGCTGCTTGGAGCTGTTGTCCGTGAGCCACGACACCGCCACCGGCCTCCACCGTAGAACCGCCAGCGAAGCAGCCGGACCAGCAAGGCACCGCCTCCTCCGCACCAGGTACCTCTTCGTGCCCCTCCACTTTTACTTAGTTTTGTGGCATAGGTTCCTTCTGCATGCAGACTCGTTCTGCATGCAGGAGGATGGGAGGGGGAAAATAATCCCCCCCCCATTTTGTTTTCTGGGCCAAGCCAGTTCTGGCCCAGCCCTTATGTCTAGGCCGGGTCCGGCCCAGACCCGAAGAAGCAGAGTGAACTATTGAGCCGAGATCAGCCCAATCCTTTTGGGGCTAAGTCCGACCCAGTTAGCTAGGCCAGCCCAACCCACATAATTATAATATTATATATTATAATATTGTTATATTATATATATATATATATATATATATATATATATATATATATATGTTAAAATTTCTGAAAAATCCTTAAAAAAATTGTTTATTTTCCTGCATATTTTTTTTATCAAAATTGCTTAATACTGGTTTGTATTTTTATACTATAAGGATACAAATCCAGTATTAAAACATCCGGTTTTCGTCAAAACATTGCAAATTTTTTTTTTAAAAAAAAAAGATTTTGTTTTTTCATGCATACGGCCAAGTATCTCAAAGAGAAGAAAAATCATCACATCATATTTTCATACAACAAAAAAAATCATATTGTTTTTTATACCTAAAACACAAAATATTCAAAAATATGTTTTAGCATGCACTTTGGCTTTAATAACAAGTTTGTTAGAGCCATGAGAACGAGACCAATATTTCAAAAATTCTAAAAAAATATTTTTGTCTTCTTTTAGTATCTGGGATTACGAATTTATACATAAAACGTATTCCTGATATTAAAAAAAATGTAGTTTTTTTATATAGACGGTAGAACGGTTAGATTTGTACCCGATAAGATAAGGACCTCCTTACCGAGTGAGACTTTTCTTGAACCATAGATGGACCAACAACTAGAAATACAATAACACCTTAGTTTTTTATCAGACAATCAAACAATGCAGCTTACCTTAGGTAAGGCGTATTTGGGGTGTTAATACCTTCCCTTTATGCAATCAGTCCCCGTACCTGATCTCTGAGACCAGTTAGGGTTCCTAGTGATCAAAATACTAGGTGGCAACTCCCGTTCCATTTTCCACCGATAAAAGACAAGATTTTCTTGTCTCCCCATATTTGCCAGATAGATACATTTAGATTAAAGTGGAATATTCGCCGCGACGCCGCACAAGTGCGACAAACACAAAGGTTAGATTGGACTCTTTGATGTTTCTAATGTTTTTCCTTATGTTTTAGTTGAGGTTACAAGTGTAGAAATAAACAAAGTGCTCAAGATCAATACGCATCAATTGAAAACTTTTTGTGAACATTAGATGGCAGAACTCACCGCTTTCGTGGTTTTAGCTAAACTTTCTATGAGGCATGAGCATGCAATGTGTCCAGCCAATGACATAAAACAAAAGCGCTTGCTAGGAGGCAACCAAAAAAAAATATTCAAATTTGCTTTCTTTTTCCTTTATCTTTTATTTTTCACATTTTACTTTATGTTTGTCATTCTGTTATATTCCTTTTCTTTTATTTCAACATTAAGAACAATTTTGTGTTTAAAGTGTGTGGGGGGGGGGGGAGAATATTGGATTTTCTTTATTGTTTTTGTGTGTTTTATTAGAATTAGAAGAACCTATAAACAAATTATATATATATATATATATATATATATGTTTTCCAACCTTAAGTATTAAGTTTTATCTATTGAATGCCTATTGATTTATGACAATATGAGTATTATGTATGAGAATTAGTTGAGATAGATGAAAATATAAATTGAATGAAGGAGTTTGAATGCAAGTTTTAAAGTTTAATTAGTTTAGGGATGACTTTGAAAATATGTTATGTTGACCTAATAGTGTTGTTCTACCAATGTAAATTTTTAAGCCTTCAATATTATATTCTTTGATTGTGCATTCTTTCAAAGATATATATCTCTAGAACTTGCTTCATATCTTATTGAGATTACATTCAGATTACATGTGTATATGAAAATGATAAAGGCACTAGGAATTTTAACCACTTAAGCCAAAAACTCAAAGCATATTATCCTTATTGAGCTCTTTTCAGCTTGTTTATCTTTTCTTTTCTTTACCCATGTTGTAAGCATTAACTTTTTATATGTTTTTCTTTTCTCCTGGCCAAGGATTAGAAGAGCACATACTTGTTGATATTTCATGAGATTATGATTGGAAATTATGTGAAAAAGTGATACTTAATGAAAAGAATGGGAAAAATTGTCAAAGGTAGACCATTCAAAAAAAAGAAAAGAAAAATAAAAGAAAAGTTGTTTCATTATGTTCGTATCGCTTTTTGAACGCGACTTTGAGCCCTTGTTTTCTAAATAGTGCATTGTTCAGCCCCTATTTTTTTTGGATAGTGCTTTTGGCATTATCATAGTTTGAGTGAGCCTATGAGCCTTCGTCTTCCAGATAGTACATTGTTTAACTCTTATATCCTTTGGATATTTCTTTTGATCATTATCACTTTTTAAACGCACCTTTGAGCCCTTGCATTCTCGATAGTGCGCTGTTTAGCCCCTATCTTTTTAGATAATGCTTTTGGCACTATCATCTTTAGAGTGCGCTTTTAAACCCTCGTTTCTAACAATATTTTCATTCTTGGAGATTTCTTTGAATATCTCATCACTTTGAGAAGGATTAACCACTTCTTGATTTGTCAAATCCACAAATCCCCTTTGGAGTTTGTTAACCTAACATTCAAAAACAAATTCACATCTTTTTATCTTTTCTTCTTTACAAGCTTGCTATCTAAAACATCTTACAACACTTTCAATCATAAACATTATAAAAAGGAGGCAATTATCATAATCCAACAATGTAGCCCCCTTCAACAACATCTTCAGCACATGTATAACCTCTTTTTTTTCTTGTTACGATAGTCTTGCATGTTTATTTGTTGTGTTTATGGACTATGTTCTCTTTAGCTAACATCAATTATTTGAAACTGATAAAAACATGAATAATGGTGCTATTTTTGTTTGGCTTAAAAATGCATGCTTCTGGGTTTAAATATGAATGTTGGGTAGAATAGTGTAGGGGCTGTAAGTTTTGTTAAAGATATTGGGGTGCACAAATCCTTTGCCATGAGTATAGTCTATGTTTTTAATGTGTCATGGGCAAGAAATGATTTTTTTTGCTTGATGGGCTGATAGTTAAGGTTAGGGTAAATTACTTTATTTATTTTAGGTGAGCTAGGCTTCAACATGGATGTCTTGGGTACAACGTTAGATGGTTTGTGTTTTTTTTTTTATTATTACTATTAGGCCACATAACTTTTATAAACTCAATAGGTTGTTTTCCTTTTGAGTTTTGGGTCTATCCATGAAGCTCAGTGTAAACACCCAACAAAAAAAAAAGCTAAGCTAAAATGACTCCATCGTCGCTGCCGATTTCTGAATCGGCAGCAGCACAGTTTTTGCCGATTTCTTGGCAGCGACACAGTACTTAGCTGCCGATTTCAGATTTGGTAGCAGCAAAGCTTTTGGCTGTTGATTTCTGAATCGGTAGCGACATAGTTTGAGGCTGTCAATTTCTGAATCGGCAGCAATGCAATTTTGCTGCCAATTTTTGAATCGGCAGCAGCACAGTTTGGCTGCTGATTTATGAATTGGCAGTGGTGTAGTTCTCGCTGTCGATTTCTGAATCGGTAGCGATGCAGTTCGTAGCTGCTGATTTCTAAATTGGTAGCGACACTGTCAAACCTAATAAAAAATTATTGTTGGACCAGCCTATCCTAGGGGAGAATGGGAATAGAAACCAGCCCAAGGATAACCCAAAAATGGGGATAAGGACAACCTTGGTCCAACATCCAAACACCCCCTTTGCATTTAAGAGGGGTACAAATGCAGCAACGAGAGAGAAAGGGGCACTCTTTCCAAAATAGGTTGCATGCTCTTACCTTCTTCCTCTCCTCAAAAATCTGCCTGCAACAGTTGCATACCCAACTGCATACACCACTTTTGAATGTTGGAGAAGAAGGGTGACCAATGGAAAGACAGAAGTGGTCGAAGCCATGGAAGGAGAAGGAGTTCAGGCCCCTTCCCCATAACCGGCCAGCAGTTGTGACTACAACAACAACCACCCTCTCCAAGGAGAAGACCCACCTACACCAGCTGTATGTCCCCTGCCTTGAGTGTTTGAAAAAAAAAAGAAAGCTAGGGAGTTACGTTGATGACTGAAACCATGAAAGGAGAGGGAGTGTGACAGACCCGATGTACAACAGAGATGGAAGAGAAGGAAAAACCGAGATTGAGGAAAGAACCATGTCACAAAAACTTGCTCTAAAGTTGTTAAAAATGTGAGGTAAGAGAAGTATTTTTCCTTGGCTGGTTGCTGCCTCACGATTTCAGAACAAGGAGGGGATGAAAACCCCAAAGTAGAAGCTTTAGTGTTCATGCACTCATAGTTTCGAAAATAATTAAATGTAAGATCTAAGGGGAATGAGATAAAGAAATGAAGAAATTATGATCTTGTTGAACTCTTAAGAACATACTTGAACTAAAATAGAATGCATGATGGTGTTATTATCTTGATTCTTGCATGTATGATAGAAGAACTTGTGTTAGAAAAGGTTATGTACAAAATTATATAGTCATTGGGACCTTAGACCCTACTGAAACCAAAACTGGAACTATGTTGGTGTTAATGACATAAATTTATGTTTGTGTTTGATGAAATTGTATATTAATATGTTAAGATGATGTTATGTGCAGAGTTATGTTATATGCAGCCAATTAATTTTGCTGCTGAATTAAATGGTCTGCAGCGAATTAGTTTCGTTGCCGATGTGTTATCTGCAGCGAATTAGTTCCACTGCCGAATGGTGTTGCCTGCAGCGAATCAGTTTCATTGTTGAATCGTTTGAAATTGCATTGTCTACAGCGAATTTGTGATTCGCTGCCAAAAGTGTGTTCTGCAGCGAATTTGTAATTCGCTGCCGAAATTGAGTTGGTTGCAACAAATTAACAATCGCTGCCGAATTGTGTGTTCTGTAGTGAATTTGGGATTCGCTGCCAAAGTTGTATGGTCTGCAACGAATTTCAAATTCACTACTGAAATTGAGTTGTTTGCAGCGAATTAACATTTGCGACCCAATTGTGTGTCCTGCAACGAATTTGGGGTTCGCTGCCGAAGTTGTATGGTCTGCAGCGAATTTCAAATTCGCTGTTGAAATTGAGTTGTTTGCAGCGAATTAACATTCACTGTCAAATTGTATGGTCTGCAGCAAATTTTTGAAATTGAGTTGTTTGCTGCGAATTAACACTCGCTGCCTAATTGTGTGTTCTGCAACGAATTTGGGATTTGCTGCCGAAGTTGTATGATTGCAGCGAATTTGAAATTCGGTGCTGAAATTGAGTTGTTTGCAGCGAATTAACATTCACTGCCCAATTGTGTCTTACAAAGAATTTGGGGTTCACTGTCGAAGTTGTATGGTCTGGAGCGAATTTGAAATTCGCTGCCGAAATTGAGTTGTCTGCAGCGAATTTGTGACTCGCTGCCGTAATTGAGTTGTCTGCAGCGAATTAGCATTCGCTACCAAAAACATGTTGGCTGCAACGAAGTAGCATTCGCTGCTGAAATTGTGGCGCCAGCAGCAAACCAGTTTTCGCTGCCGAACTGTCCGGCCTGCAGCGAGTCAGTTTTTGCTGCCGATTTCTACAATAGGCCTCCCGGGCATAAATGACTCAATTACTTGCAACAATTTCATTGTATGATGGTGTAATATGTGGAGCACTTGAATGTGAACATATGGATTCTTGAAATAAGTATGGTGATGAATGTGATTTAAGGATGCAAATATACTGAATTGTGGCATTGATGTTTTAGGTGATGCAGCTAGGATCGGACCCTCGTCATCACAAGGACAAACCGCAGGTGGAACAGGTAGGCGTTTTCCACCTTTTTCTCGTATGATGTTTATGTTTTGAAATGATTTACTTATGATGATATATTATTGAATCCTTGATGAATGATGAAACAACAATGAAGTGTTTGATTGAATTCTTGATGATTGTCGAAACGATTGTGAAATGTTGATTGAGTTCTTGATGAATGTTGAGATGATGATGAAAATGTTAATGTTCTAAAATGACCTGTTTGAAGTGGATATATTATTGCATTGCAATGAATATTAAACTAACTATGAGATGTTGATTGGGCTATTATGAATTTGGGTTGCTGATGAATGGTTGTATGAGTATTACGAAGGATCTACTGTTGTATTTTATTGAATATAATTATGACGAATGGTTGTATGAGTATTACGAAGGATCTACTGTTGTATTTTATTGAATGTAATTGTGACGAATGGTTGTATTCAATGCACTAACATTCTCAATTTGTTTCGACCTTTGCTCTTCAAGTTCTTTCCCACTTCGCAGCATGATCTCACTAACATTCTCTATTGGATATAATGCTTGGGAGGGAAATTTTCCATTCATTTGTGCGTCCAATTTCCCTACACTTGAAGCTACTTGCCCCATTTGCTTAGGAAACAAAAGGCCGATACCTAATTCCACCAAAAAATCTATTTAGAACAGTACCGCTGCAGTAAATGAACAGTACCACAACAAGCAAAAATTCTGTTTCTCTTTTTTTTTGAAAAATAAATAACAATCACAACAAATAAAAATAATAGCACAAAAATCAACTAAAATTACTTCCCCGGCAACGGCGCCAAAATTTGTTGTGATGTCGCGGTCGCACAAATTAATTACCCTAACTTAAAACACAATACACAAGATAATATAGAGTAAGCAAAGGGTCGATCCCATGAGGAAGGTTCAAGTCAGATTTTTATGCTATATGATATGCAATTTGGGAGGTTTGGAAGTTATCTAGGCTAAAGCAAAAGAAAACAGAAAACTATCAAGCGAAAATTAAATAAAATCGAAATTTATTGAGAGAACAAACCTTGGTCACAAGTAAACGTCCACCTATAGAAATCAGAACTGATCATGGAAACGAGACATCAATTTATATTCTGAATATTTATCTCTTCTTAACATTGGTTAGTTAACGGATTCATCGTATAACTAGCCCTAACCATCAAACAACCACAGTGTCCGCACTAGTAATTTAATTCAATGGCAGCCATAAGAACTAGATAAATTGATTAATCAAGAAAACATAACTGTCCGCAGTCTATGTTTGATTTAATTGAATGTTCTCTCTAAGATTAATAACATAGATCCGCCACAATTATTAAACTCAGTTGCTTCACAAGTTCATATACCACAACTCCGGTTTTCATATCAAACTTAGCAATAGATTGTCTACAATAATAACTTACAGTCCGCTCTAGCAATTAAAATAAACAATCATAGGAAAAATAAGCTTAGGAGAACAAACATATTCATCATATAAACTGAAAAGAGTTTAGCCTTGCATGTTTGTTGAACAACTAATCAAAAAGAAGGAGGAATGCATGATTTCGGGTTTCTTAGAGGAAGGGGGCGTTTTTCTCTTCTTGGTTGGCTGCCCCCCTTCTCTTCTCTCATTCTTTTATATCCTAGGAAACCCTAGTCTCTATTTTACAAAATAGTCCTCCCTTAAGTAGACAATTTACATTTAAGTGCTTCAATAACTATTTTCCTAAAAAAGGAGAAATAGCCTTGCATGAAACTTCAAGCTTTGACTTAGAGGAGCTAAATTGTTGAAATAAAAACTTGGATATCGGTTTAGATGCTTCCAAACATAATTTAGACTAGTTTCTTCACGAAACCTGTTTGGTGGCAGAATTCAGTTGTCATCTTTGACAAATCATATCTCCCTCATATAACATTTTTTTTTCTAAACTTTGGAGCGTTGATAGGTCTTTGAGTCAGGAATCCAAAATAATTGAGCTTTCATCAATTGGACTTCTGTAGCTCCAGATATTTAAGTCGGAATGACCGAAAGTCAACACTAGCAGATTGCAAGATTTGACTTTGAAGGCTGCGATTTCCATGTTCTTTCTTATTTTATTTTCTTGCCTTAGATGTCCAGAAAGGTATGGATGTTAGCTTTTTAATTCCACTGGAATCACTTCATTTCAACCTTTAGAGCTCACGTTTTGCACAAAACATCGACTGAAGGTCAAATTTGTCAATTACCTCCAATTTTACTCCTTTTTGCATCTTTCATCTAAAAGTGCCTTCAAAATATAAAACAAAGAATATCAAGGCATTTTAAATATAAAACATAGGCAAAACACTAGTTAAATGTGGGTGAAACTATCGAATAATATGGTTGCATCACGAGGGATCTATTGTTGTATTATATTGATCATTAAATGTCATGAATGGTTGGATGAGTAATACAAAGGATGTATTGTTGTGTTATACTAAATGTTAAATTATTATGGAATGTTTGTTTGTGTATTACAAAGGATTTGTGATCGTGTTTACTAAATGTTAAACTATTATGGGACGTCTGTACGAGTATCACGAAGGGTCTGCTATTATGTTACAGTGAATGTCAAATTGTTATGAATCGTTTGAATGAGCAATTCAAAGGATATTACCATGTTATAGTGATCTCATAAACCGCCTCTAGAATGTTTGATTGGTTAATGATTAGCTTTGGCTAATGGCATCCTAAGTGGATGACCGGGATAAATGATGATTAGCTTTGGCTGATGGCATTCGAATGGATGACCGGGACAATTGATTGATTAGCTTCGGCTAATGGCATCCTAAGTGGATGACCGGGATAAATGTTGATTAGCTTCGGCTAATGGCATCCGAGAGGGATGATCGGGATAAATGTTTGATTAGCTTTGGCTAATGGCATCCTAAATGGATGATCGGGATAAATGATAATTAGCTTTGGCTAATGGCATCCGAGATGGATGACCGGGTTGTGATTGTTGATTAGTTTCGGCTAATGGCATCCTAAGTGGATGACCGGGATAAATGTTGATTAGCTTCGGCTAATGGCATTTAAATGGATGACTGGGACAATTAATTGATTAGCTTCGGCTAATGGCATTTAAATGGATGACCGGGACAATTAATTGATTAACTTCGGCTAATGGCATCCTAAGTGGATGATCGGGATAAAAGATGATTAGCTTCGGCTAATGGCTTCTGAATGGATGACCAGGACAAATGTTTGACTAGCCTCGGTTAATGGCATCCGAATGGATGATCAGTATAATTGATTGATTAGCTTCGACTAACGGCAGCCTAAGTGGATGACCTGGATAAATGATGATTAGCTTCGGCTAATGGCATCCTAAGTGGATGACCGAGATAAATGATGATTAGCTTCGGCTAATGGCATCCGAGATGGATGATCAAGACAAATGTTTGATCATCTTTTGTCTAATGGCATCCGAGACGAATGACCGGGTTGTGATTGATGATTAGCTTTGGCTAATGGCATCCATGATGGATGACCGGGTTGTGTTTGATGATTTGCTTTGGCTAATGGCATCCGTGGTGGATGACTAAATTAGTTTAAAAAAAAAATTAGCTTTGGTTAATGGTATCTATAGGAATGACGGGGGTTGATTTTGTGATTAGTTTTTGTTAATGGCATCCGAGACGGATGGCTGAATTTAAATGTTGCAATTAGCTACGGCTATAAGTATCCAAGGTGGATGACCAGGTTAAGGCGAAGTATTTAACCACAATCGATGTTAAACTTCGGCCCCACAACCCCGCAGAGAGGTTGGGGTGTGTGAGTGATAAAAGTACAGTTAACAAAATAATAAGAGATGTACAATGTATATAAGAAGTATAAGAAGGAATCTTCCCGTTCTAAGTTAATAACAAAAAGCAACGACAATGTACTTCTAGATGTTTACTATTATGTTAAATTATTTACAATTCTTGTATCCATGTTGTTTTGTAACTGGGACATCACACAATCAAGGTGCATAGCAAAGCCCGTTCCACAGGTTCACATATTTTGAAAGGTGCTATGTAATAGTATAAATTAGCTGTTATGTTGAATATTTGTCATTCGACACTTTTGTAAGGACTTGTAATAGAGCACGGATGGGGATGTGCGAACATGTAGACACGATGCTATGAATACATTTATGTGGTATTTCCTTTTATGAGGATGTTATGTTGTGAAATCACATGAGAATCGTATGAAAGAAAGTACTAGTTGTGTAAGATTGTCGATTATAAATTCGTGTTGATAACGAGATTGAAACAGGAATGCAAACACACGGGTATGACAATATGATGTAATGTAAATGTATGAATATGAAAATATAATATTATGGACATGTGTATTGGGTATCTGTTGTATGAGAATGTTGTTTTACGAGAACTATATCCTTATGATGCCATTATAAGGAAGGAATATAATTACTAATTCACAAAATGTCATTGCGAGAAGTATCAAAAACAAAATCCATTGATTTTGGCCTTGAAAAAACCGGGTCGTTACACTTAGTCCATGTGGGTGGGTTGAGCCCTTCAAAGCCTAAGGCTATGTTTGGTTGTGCCAAAATTTACGAAGAAAAAAAGTATTTTTTTGGTCCTTAAACAACAAACTTTTAACAATTTTCTTTGTTGATTTTTTTGTTTTGCTAAACAAACCGTAAATAATTTCTAAAAATTCTAAAAGAATTCAAAGATCATTTTAAAATTATTTGTGGATCTCCTGCATGTTTTTCAACCATTTTCATTTAATATTTGAGTTGTAGACTTACATTGTAAGATACTGATCCGATATTAAATATACCTGAGTTTTCTTTAAAATTTTAGAAAAAAATGAAAAAAATTCCTTATTTAAAAAATACAAAAATATGTTTTTATTTGTGTTCATACAACCAAAATCTAAAAAATCTTCATGCATAATTGTTTTTATCATACTTTGAAAAATACAAAAAAGACAATTAGTAGGTATCGTAATAGGTTTGTGATTATCCATTAGGATTTGACCAAAATCTCAAAAACACCACAAAAATCAATTTGTTTAATTAATATTTGGGGCATGAATTTTATAATTTGATGCATATTCCAGGTATTAAATTAAATGAATTGACAAAAAAATATTAGGAATTAATTGTAGACTTTAGTATTTGGGGGTATAAAATTACACCGTAAAGTATATCCCCAAATATTAAGGATACAAAATATAAATGAATATATCAGAAAATATTTTGGCATTAAAATGGTAAGGTTTTAGCCTAATAAGATAGAGACCTCCTTAATAAATAAGATCTTTCTTGAACTTTAGACAAACCAATGAATAGAAAAACAACATGTCTAATGACCTAGACAACTAGTCTCTTTACCTAGACTCTCGCAGACCATTAGGTTTTCTAATGACCATAATACTAGGTGGCAACTCCTAAATGCTTCAAATCATAATTATATGATTTATCCCAACATATCTAAAACCCCTATCAATCTAGGAGGCAGATTCGCCACTCGACATCATGAATGCAACAAAATCGTCCATTATCTACTGGCACACATCGCACCAATAGAAAAAGGACAGGATGATGCTTTTAGAGATATGGTGGAAGTACAAGTTTGGTCATCTAGGGGCGTCACACACACTACCCAAATTATGCAAACACCACCCACATATTGGTGTGTAATAAGCATGCACTAGTACCTTTTAGGAATAAAAAAATTAAATACCCAAATTAAAAATACTAAAATGCCCCTCAAACCTTTGGAAATTACAAAAAAAAAGAAGGTGAAAGGGCCAAAATGCCCCTTAGACATAGCCATATTTTTTTGTCTTTTTAATGGTAAAAACATCTTTTTAATGTATTCAAATAAATGAAATACAAACATACCCCTGGCAACAGTCCTAATTTTTTTTACCCTAAGGGTAAATAAATAATTTTATAGTTGAATTATTTTCGAGCATATAAATATACCCTCTAATAATCTTTTAATGTCTAATAAGCCATTTGAAAAGAGTAAAATTACCCTAACACCAAGACTTCCTTTTTAAAAACAAAAAGGTAAAAATTTAATTTCATGGGTTATCATGTTTTTTAGTTAATATTATTGTTTTTTCCATTGATTTTCATCTTTGCTATTTGTAGTTGGGGGCATTTTTTAGAGTTGGGTTTTTTTTTTTTAATTTCTAGTAGCACCAATATCACTTTTAAAAATAACTAGTTGTTGAAATTGATGGGTTTTTTTTACCTATTCTTATAAGCAAGGATGATAGGAGAAAGAGGAGGAAAGCCTTTATCATGGTTGGAGATGTGGTAAGAGAAAAGGGGGTGTTTCTTTTAGATTGAAAAGGAAATCATTTAGAAATAGAGGATTGAGTACTTTTAACCCTAATTGAATTTAAGGTCACTCTCTTCTGTAACTTTGATCAATGGATCCTAAACCTAAACTTATCCATCATCCATTTTTATGGTGTTGGAGGAAGATATGCAACGTGAACAGTTGAGAGTAAATTAATTCACTCTCCACTGTTCATTTGTAGAATAATGGAGGGCAACTGGAGGAAAAAAGGAAGAAAGTGGAGAGGGGTGGGGAAAAGTTGACCTAGAGGTTGCTCACGGTGATGCTAGTGGCGACGAGGAAGAAGAATGGCGGTGGTTTGCGGTGGAGAGAAGAAAAACGATGGTTGTTATCATTTTTTCCTTTCTGTGCAGAGGCACGAATTTGTTCCTTTCCTTTCTTTCCTTTTTTGTTTTTGCTTATATTCTTCCTCCTCTCTATTTTGCATGCCCTCCTCCTCTCTCGTTTTTTCTTTTCTTCCCTTTCCTTTCCTTTCCTTCCTCTACTTTCCCCTATTTTTTTCTTTCTTTCATTTTTCATTTTTGTTTCCTTTCTTTCCTCTCCTCTTTCTCTTTTTGTCCTCTCTCTTTCCTTTAAAAATGGTGTCCTCTGTTTTCTCTAACTGTCCTCTCTTTCATCCCCCCTATCTCCACTCTCTCTCCTAGTATTTATAAGGGGGGAAAGGGGGAGAGAGAGCTACTACCCTTGTCCAGTCATGACACAGGGGTAGGGTAGCTGAGTGGCCACTAGGCAACCGTCAGCAGGGCTTGTCCCCTTTGTTTTTTCATCTCAATGGAAAGCCACGAGAGGGGTGTGGGTCTTGTCAGTTTTTTTAGGTTTTGGGGACAAAGAGAGAAAGAGAGATAGGTGCAGGGGAAGTAGGAGAACAATCTTCTTCTTCCCTTGCCTGTAGCGCGTCCAAAGGAAGAAGAAGACATATAGTGTCGTTCACAACAACACCGTTTTGGGCTTCTTCTTTTTTTCCATTTTTTTTATGAACAATGAGTGAAACGACATTATTTTGTACAAAACAGGTCGTTTCATTTAAAAGAAAAATGGCACCAAAAAGTCTAATTTACAAAGTAGTCCTTAATTTTTTATTTATTCAATCAAGTTCTCAATTGAGCTTTTAATTTTAAGTGTAAACCCCGGAAAAAAAAAAAAGTGAAGAAATTCATGCATATGGTTAAATAAAAAACAGAAATTTTTGAATATAAATTTCTGGGCGAAATAGTTTGAAACATTATAATAAACCTGGTAATGTTGAGGGTTGGATTTAATTGAAGAGAATAATACACTTAAAGGAAAAGGGAGGCCTAAATGCAAATAAGGAAAAATATAGAGTATAAATACTCTCTCCTCACCAAAATCTGTAGGAACCATAAGGAGAGAAGATAGGGAGTTTTATACCCATTCTTGAGAAATCAAGAGAGAAACACTAAAATTTCAAGAACCCATCCAAGATTAAGAGCTTATAGATGGGATAAACACTTGAGAGCAAAGGATTACCAAGAAATTGAACAAGAAGAAAAGAAAGGAGGGAGTTGAAAATCCTCAACTGGTTGAAGATCAAAATCTTAATTTGTACCGGGTAAGGTATTCTAAACATGATCTTAAAAAAATTCATTTTTAAATTCGATAAAGAATTGATGCCTTGATATTGAATCATAGGTTAGGGTTCTTAGACATAAATTGGTGAAAAGGTACTTATTGTTGAGATTAAGTTAATTCATGTGTGTGGTATGTAGTTTATGAAAGTATTGTGTGAAGAGGAGGGGGAGACAAATCTGGACAGACTTGTCTCCTGACTTTCGGTGAGATTTCGGGTAGGAGGATGAGGGAATTAGGATCGGGTTCCTCATAGGAATTGTAGATTTGAATGTTAGCTAACCAAGGAAACTGGTCTTGCTCAATTTGGAGATGTAGAACTCCAATTATGGGTTATCAGCTGAGACTGAGTCGTGACTGATTATGTAGGGAAGTAGGACTAATTAGTTAATGAGCAATTTTGACTATTTTGGAGGCAAAACTGGGTTCTCCTCCCTTAAAGAACTTGTAGCCTTGTGTCTTAACTTTCTAACGAGATCAGTCTCACTTAAAATGGAGTTTAAGAACTTTAGATATAGTTAAAAATCTGATGAGTGTTCAAACAGTAACAATTGAAATTTGGACAGTAACAGTTCAAAGTTAGACAGTAGCAGTTGAAAATTGGACAGTAACAGTTCAAAATTGGACAGTAATAGTTCAATGTCTAAACAGTAACGGTTGGACAGTAACAATTGAAAATTTGACAGTAACAGTTCAAAGTTGGACAATAACAGTTGAAAATTAGACAGTAACGATTCAAAGTTGGATAGTAACAGTTGAAAATTAGACAGTAACAGTTCAAAGTTGGACAGTAACAGTTGAAAATTGGACAGTAACAGTTCAAAATTGGACAGTAACAGTTCAATGTCTAAACAGTAACGGTTGGACAGTAACAATTGAAAATTTGACAGTAACAGTTCAAAGTTGGACAATAACAGTTGAAAATTAGACAGTAACGATTCAAAGTTGGATAGTAACAGTTGAAAATTAGACAGTAACAGTTCAAAGTTGGACAGTAACAGTTGAAAATTGGACAGTAACAGTTCAAAATTGGACAGTAACAGTTCAATGTCTAAACAGTAACGGTTGGACAGTAACAATTGAAAATTTAACAGTAACAGTTCAAAGTTGGACAATAACAGTTGAAAATTAGACAGTAACGATTCAAAGTTGGATAGTAACAGTTGAAAATTAGACAGTAACAGTTCAAAGTTGGACAGTAACAGTTGAAAATTGGACAGTAACAGTTCAATGTCTAGACAGTAATGGTAGACTTTCACATGAATACTATATATATAAGAATATAAAAGAAATGAGTCATACGAACACTTACACATTGAGATACTAACTCTGAAAATATACATGATATATGTATGTATGTTATTATGAGGAAATGAACATGTATAGAAAGTAACATATGAGTAATGGATGAATATGGATTCTCTATAATGTCGGCTTGAAGGAATCATAACCAAAACTTCCTTATGATTTAGGAGGAGCAACCAGGATTGGATCTTTTGTTAGGGGAGGTCGCGAGACAAGCGAGCAGGTGCATGATTCTCCTCCTATTTGCAATTATACAATTTAGAATTCTTATGGTGAATGCAATTACAATAAATGTCGTGTTCAATGTAAATAAAATCTAGCGTAAATACAAGATTAGCTTCGGCTAATGGCATCCATGATAGGATTGTCGGGAGATGATTTACAAGATTAGCTTCGGCTAATGGCATCCGTGATAGGATTGTCGGGATATGAATTACACGATTAGCTTCGGCTAATGGCATCCATGATAAGATTGCCAGGAGATGATTTACAAGATTAGCTTCGGCTAATGGCATCCGTGATAGGATTGCCGGGATATGAATTACAAGATTAGACTTAGCAAGGTCACCCAGTTCATGCAAGTAAATAAGAGTATTCAAATTAAGGATATACAAATGAGTGTTAATTAGGTTTAAAAGACTTTCAAGCAAAATATAAGTTCTCTGTTAAAATTCTTATGGGTCCGATAGAAAGTTAATACTTCATTCGTATTCATTACATGAGCATATATATTCTTTATCAACATAATGATATGTTTATTTATGTAACAGGTCCATCAAATATCCAGGAAGATCATTAGTTTAGGACTCTACTTTGTGAAGCTTGTGTAAATATTTAACTTAAACAAAAGGGAATTAACGTGTTTATGTAGTATACTTTTGTGTAAACCTTGATGTATTTATATAAGTTCAACTTAGCATGTTGTATTTTAGTTATCTTGTAATTAACCCTTTTGAAATATTTAAGAACACTTATTATGTTGTAAATACTTTCTTTGCATGTTAGTATTCATTTCCTTTTAAATTTTATGATATGATGTTTGGACTATGTTCATATTGAACTTACTCGTAGGATATATATATATATATTGTGTGGATTGTATGAGGTGTGGAATTATGAGGTTTGATATAAGGTCCGGAATTATGGGACCTTATGATGATGGGTTGATTGAGTAAATTTATAGTAGTCGATAACTTGGGATGTCCTAAATACAAACGAAACTCTGCCGAATTTTTGGAAAAAAAAAATTTACCCTCAAATAAAGAGGATATGTTGGGATCTTTTAACATTGATCGAGTCGTACAGTTCGGATTGTTACATTAAGAATCAGTTCAATTGCGTCCCTGCCAAAATTGAATGTCAGCCCTAAAGTTGGTTGCCTTTTCCATTTCGGGCCTTGGTCTCGTATTTATTCTACTTAATCCCTAATTTACCATTAGACTTTCAAATTTCATCGATTTGGTCCTTGATTCTCGTCAATTGGGTCCCTAGAGTTTGGTGTCTTTTGCAAAATGGTCCTTGGTTGTGAATTTCTTTAATTTAGCCCTTAATTGACCCCAAAACTTTGATTTCCTTGCAATTTTGCCCTTGATTTCAACCAATTAACTTGGTAGAAATTAAATTTGATTTCTTAAAATTTCAATCTTCTCAATTAAGCCCAAATTGGGCTCCCGAACTTAATTTTTCACCAATTAAGCTCCTAATAAAATTGATTTGACTCGTTTAAAGTATAATTAAGTCTTTGCACTTGATTAAATCCTTTAATTGGACTCAAATTAATTCTCAAACATAATTAAACTTTAATTTGGCTCATGATTAAATCAAATTGTCCTATTAAAAATTTAATTATGCCTTTGGACTTAATTTTTATGCAGATTCGTTCAATAATCATTTAATTTGACCTTTAATCTACATTGTTTCTTTAGTCTTAGGTATAGTGGGGGTACAATTAGGATTCAAATTTCATCCAAAATTGTAGCTTGATTTGCATATATGTTTGAGATCCTTTTCGACTTTCTTTCTTCGCGTTGTCAGTCTTTATTTTATTTTTTTATTTTTGTTTTGGAAGAAAAGGAAGTGAATTTGGGGAATAACCCAAAAATGGATTATGACACAAGATGTTGTAACTTGTCTTTGCTTCTATTATAAAGAAAGTTGTGTTAGAGGTATTGGACTTAATAGTTGGATCTATTTGCAACACTACTATAGTGTCTTTTAGACCTCTTATAAAATCTAACATGATCACTTCAAATGGGATCATGTCATCTATATCATGACCAATCGTATTGATCAAGGATAATGGCATAATATTGAATGTTGTATTATTATTGACCAAGATCCCCTATACTAGTACACTATTGAAACTTGTATTGATTTATAAAGGTCTCAAATGATGACTTATAACCAACATTGACTTAGTAAATATAAGACTTGGCTACTGCCTACCTAGTTGATTTCAATTACCCCTACCTTTTTCTATGCATTATCTTCAAAGTCATTGTCTAGATAAGGCAGTTGGTTAAGTTTGACTTCAAAATAATAGGGAAGAGTGAATACCATTTTTAATAGTGAGACTTTACTATTATTTTCAAAGTCATTTTCTATGCATTATCTTCAAAGTCATTGTCTAGATAAGGCAATTTCTATGCAGATCATTGTTTCTTATTATTTTATGTAGAAACATTATCTTAGAAAATGTGAGACTTTACTATTAATTGATCTCTAGTTCTAAATAGTCAATTTCAACAATGATCTTTTCCTCTACATTGTTTTCATAGTCACTAGCTAGATAAGGCGATTGGATAGGTTTAGTTTTAAAAGAATAAGGAAGAGTGAATAACAGAGTCATGGATATTATTTGTGTCTAGGGTTACTTGAAAAGCAATGGTGTTATTTCAGTTTGTTGTTATCTTGGAATATATCATTAGCATAAAGAGTTAAAAAAAAGAAGAAAAGAACATCCTAAAGTCACTTTTGTCGAATCTGCCCTAGTACACAAATAAGGGGGTAATTTGGACCAAACCAATTCATAAAATTCTCCAATTTTATATATTGGTTTTAGGATTCCTAATCACACCCCATGTAAAATTTGAGCTCATTTGGAGATCATTTGATATAGTAATCAAGATCGGGATTAAAACTTATCGTAACAGGTCAAATTCGTATCAGAAAGGAATCTCGAGTGAAATAAATATAGAAAATTGTCAGATTTTATATACTAGGTTTTAAGGTTCTGACCGCACCCCATATATTATTTGAGGTCATTTGAAGTTCTTTTGCTAGAGGAACTAAATTCGGGATTGGAACTTGTCATAACGAGTCTAATTCACGTTAATTCATGTAAGTAATTCAAACTTGTTTTGCTGCTGTTATTTTTCAGTTATGATAGTATAATAATATTGTAATTGATATATTTAGGTGTCATTTAAATTTTTCAATATAACGTTTGCATCTTTTTCTTTTGTGTCTTCAAAAACATCTACTTTTCATACAAATTCGCTTGCTACTCACAAAATTATAATTGTAGTTGCATCTTTGCTTGTTTATATTTTACTTGCTTCTTGAGTCATATACACATATTTGGATACGTTGTTAAGGCTGTTATATTTGGTGTTGATTTTGGTTCTGTAAGAGTTGAAGAAAGGTGAAATGAGAGGAAAAAGACGTAGCAAGAATATTTGAGTGAAACACGAGAGGAGTGTAAACACATGAGGGAGTGAATAAAGAATTCAAATTTCTTGCCAACTAACCAATTTTCAAATTTAAAGATGTTGGAGGTGTAACTTCCCCCAATTCCAGGATAAAAATAACCCTCTCATGTCAACCGAAAACAGATAATTTTTTTTTCTTCCCTTATATATATATATATATATATATATTTATGGTTTTCATATTAAAATCTACTGAAATTTCGATGGAGTCCCCCTTATACTGAAAGGTCCCAAGTTATCGACAAAATATCATTATGGATGGATAAAAAAATAAATACTTAGACATGAAAAAGTGGTTATATGAACTACAGAGATTAAGTTCATTCAATCAAGTTTAAACATTAATTATACAAATTAAGTTATACAAATATTTTCATGTTTACAAAATACAAGGGTATACCCCCTATAACCTAAAATACAAGAAGGTAACATAAGTTAGGATCTACTCATGTCGTGCATGTCATGTTCCTGAAACAAAATACATATTATTGAAAGGTGAATATCACATAAAAATAATAACATGAATATCTAACAATTTCAACAGGGTAACATGCATTCACATTTTGTTCACTTCTCCTTTCTGGTTTTCATTAGAATCTTTTCCTTATTCAACTATAAATAATTGTTCCCCCTTTCACTATTAACCTCCATTCCAGACTTTATAAGATCAAACATGATTATCTTTGTTTGACACATTACCGATACCCCTTTCACTAGTATCATTATCATCATCCCGTAGGAGTCGATGCAATGTGATCCCCTTACCCGGGATCCTAACATACACAAAATGGATGCTAGCCAAAACATGGTGATCCCCTTACCCGGGATCCTAACATACACAAAATGGATGCTAGCCAAAACATGGTGATCCCCTTACCCGGGATCCTAACATACACTAAATGTATGTTAGTCCAAACGTGGCGATCCCCTTACCCGGGATCCTAACATACACTAAATGTATGTTAGTCCAAACATGGCGATCCCCTTACCCAGGATCCTAATATACACTAAATGTATGCTAGTTTACGCCTCAAAATCACACTTCTCATATTTCATTTGTCAGTGATAATTTCATCACTTAACAATTCACACAACAACCTTTCCCCTTGAGTACACATACATTCAGTAATTCACATTTCACATTAGTAATATATATTAAATCATGGAATTTAACTAGAAGGTAAATGTGCGATTCACCTACATGCAATAGAAGCTCTACTCGTGCTCCCTTGCTGCTGCTATTGCACCACGCCTGCGGTCCCTCTTGTAAATCACAGGTTTATCTCATAAATTTTCCTCATTCAAGGATATGTTTTATAATAACCATATCAACAACCAGTAAGTCTTTCTTTCAGTCATTTCTTAATATTTTATGTTTTTCTCATTTCACCCATTATTATTGTCGTTCTTTGTCCAACCCCAGTTATCATTCTTTTCTTTATATTTGGACTGTCATTGTCCAACTGTTACTGTCTCGTTTTTGAACTGTTACTGTCTGCCTCTCCTCAGATTTTTAACTATATCTGGAGTTATAAAACTCCGATTCAAGCAAGAATAGTGTCATTGGAAAGCTAAGACATAAGGCTACAAGTTTTATGATTTAAGGAGAACCCAGTTCTGCCTCTAAGATAGTCAAAATCGCTCATCAACAAACAATTGGATTGTTACTATCCAACTGTTACTGTCTCATTTTTGAACTTTTACTGTCTGACCTCTCCTTAGATTTTTAACTATATCTGGAGTTATAGAACTTCGATTCAAGCGAGATTAGTGTCGTTGGAAAGCTAAGACATGAAGCTACAAGTTCTATGATTTAAGGAGAACCCAGTTCTACCTCTAAGATAGTCAAAATCGCTCATCAACAAACACTTGGACTGTTACTGTCCAACTATTACTGTCTCGTTTTTGAACTGTTACTGTCTCACCTCTCCTCAGATTTTTAACTATATCTGGAGTTATAGAACTCAAATCTATAATTTAACATCCAGGCATCAATTCATAATCGACTTTAAAACAACTCATAAGACCATGTTTAGAATATCTTACCCGATACGAATCAAGGTCTCGATCCCTCCTTTTCTTTCTAATGACAGTCGACCCTCCCCTCTTCTCTTCTTGTACAATTTTTCTTGTTAATCCCTTGCCCACTAGTGTTTATTTTTACCTATAACCCTTAATCTTGGATGGGTTCTTAAAATTTGGTGTTTCTCTCTTGATCTGTAAAAATAGATATCAAAACTCCCTCTCTTCTTTCTTCACGATAGTTGTAGATTTGTTTTTTGGTAAGAAGAGTAGTATTTATGCTCTATAATTATTCTTATTTGCATTTAGGCCCCATTTTCTTTAAGTGTATTCATTTTGCCCCCACTTCTTTTTAGTTTAGTTTATTTTCTTTAATTTAATCCAACCTTGATTATCTCAGGATTTACAGGAGGCAAGCAACAACATGGGGCACCACAGAGAGGAGACAATGAAATTGTAACTCAATTACGCATTATGAATCAGCAGATGGATCAGATGGCCAATGAATTTGGAAATAGGTTGGAGAGGAAACATGTTAATTATCATGGTAAGGTTCAAATTAGGCCTGAGGGAATAGAATTTAATATTACAGGGGCTGTTAGGCAAGTTAACACTAATATGAATGAGTTTGTGGCTTATAATACGAACATGAGTGATGTAGATTTTGAAAAAATATCCGTGGGACATGGGGAACGTTTTGGAAAGTAGCGGAATTGTTAGTTTGTAAGGGAATAATATGGTGATAATTTTGGCCAAAAGTGTAATTATAGGTACCGAGACCATAATGTTGAGTTGGGTGAAAATTTGGGTACAATTAAGATGAAAATAGTGGCTTTTCAGGGGAAGAATGATCCTAAAGTTTATTTAGAATGAGAGAAGAAGGTGGAGTGGATTTTTTAGTGTCACAATTATTTAGAGGACAAGAAAGTCAAGTTTGTTGTGTTTGCTTTTACTGACTATGCCATCTTATAGTGAGATCAGTTAGTGACAAACTGCAAGAGAAATTATAAAAGGCAAGTTGATACTTAGGATGAGAAGAAATCCTTTATGAAGAGGAGATTTGTACCTAGCCACTATTATAGAGAATTGTATCAAAGGTTGCAGAGTTTGATTCAAGGTACAAAGAATGTTGAAGAGTACTTCAAGGAGATGAAACTTGCTATGATTCGAGCTAATGTTGAGGAGGATATGGATGCTACGATGGCTATATTCATGAATGGCGTTAATCATGATATAGCTCATATTATGGGGTTGTATCATTATATGGAGTTAGAGGTTATGGTGCATATGTTCGTGAAGGTGGAGAAACAGCCTAAACGAAAGGGTACCATTCAACAAAGCTAACCATTTGGCCCTTCGAAACCTTGGAAACCCAATTGGAAGGCTAACATTGGTGGTGGTCCATCACAGCAGAATGAGGAGGGCAAGTATGAATACCCTAGAGAGAAGAAATCATGAATGATTGGTTCTGATTTCTGTAGGTGGAAGTCTACTTGAAACCAAGGTTTGTTCTTTTGATAATTTTCTAATTTATTTAATTTAGCTTGATTGTTTTGTTCTACTATAGCCTAGATAACCTTAAAACTCCCTCCAATTGCATATGATCTAGCATAAAAATCTGAACTAAACTTTTCTCGTGGGATCGACCCCTTGTTTGCTCTTTATTATCTTGTTTATTTAAGCTAGGGTAATTAATTTTGTGACTGCTGTTGCTACCTAATTTTTTACCCATCTTTTTAATAAAATTTTTGAAAAATAAAAAAATAGCGAAAAACAACAAAAATCCAAAAAATATATTTTTTAATATATTTACATCGTTTTTAGCATTTTCAGCATCGTTTCAAAAGAATTTAAATTTTTCAAAGGTCTTTTGAACGCATTCGACTTTTAAGGCGTCAATTTTAAAATCATTGATTTTCCTTATTGAGTCGACGCTGATATTGCTTGTTTTCAAAAAATACAAAAAGAAAAAAGAAAAATCAAAATTTACAAAACAAAAAGTTGAGGGGCCATGTTTGAGGCCTATAAATATGAGTCTCTAACACACAAAAAGGGGGGGGATTTTGAAACAAAAACATTTTAGGGCAATGCAAAAAACCCTAAAAAACAATCTTTCATCTTCTCCGAGCAGAGTGGCCGCCCCTGTCCAACCTCTACTCCCTTTTTCTTCTCCCCTTAGCCGCGACCTCACCCTCTCATTAGCCAAAGCTTCCCCCCCCTTAGCCTACAGATCTACACCTCTCTCAGCCTCCTAGCACACCACAAAGTCGTTCCCCCCGTCTCGACTGACCCCCTTCACTATCAGCCACAACAGCGCCGTCCTCACCGGAGATCCAACAGCCCACACATGGCAGAACCAGGGCAACACTCTCTTCTCCACAACGAAGCAAGCCTAACAGACAATAACAGCGAGAGCTCTACGGACGACAACAATAAGGCCAACCACAGCTGCCACCAACAGGAGTGAAGACCCTCAACGCAGTGACCACCACTGATAGCTCCCTCCACAACTGCCAGCTATCTGGAACAAAGGAGAAGAAGATGAAAAAATCAGATCTGTAGTGAAACAGATCTAAAAAAAAGGAAGAGAATAGATCTAAAAAAAGGAGAAAGAACAGGGAAGTTTGCTTGTGTTTTTCTTGTTTTGCAGGTCACCGTTGGCGAGGAAAGGAAGAAGGGAGGACGCCATTCCAGATCCACCTGTCCACTGGTTTTTCTTACGGTGGCACGTGGCGCATCCACTGTTCCCACCGTCCAAGGGGTTCCTCAGCACTGTTCCTGTAGATTTCAGAAGGCTTTGGATTTTTTTTGGGTTTATTTTGTAGTTTTTTGAATTGTATTTGATTTATTTTGAATTTTTGTTATTTTGGAACATGGTTGTATGTGTAAAGTATAGTAAAAGTGAATGTGTGTGTTTGTTTTTTTTTTATGATAAAGCCACAAAGACAAAAGAAGAATTTAATGTTTTGATTTTTGCTCATAGTTAAGGATTATGAACTTACATGTAAGTTGTATTTCTAATATCTGATGAAAAGACAAAAGTTTTAAAACTTCTTTAACACATCAAAACCACAAAGCAGCTTACCTCAGGTAGGGTGCGCTATGGGTGGTAATACCTTCCCTAGTCACAACCAGTCTCTTACCCTTGAATCTCTGACAACGACCAGTACATTTGGGTTTCCTAGTAACCTTCAATCAAATACTAGGTGGCAACTCCCAAAGAACAAGCAAACAAACAAAAAATCGCCATCGACATCGCGCGAGGAAAATGCTACAGAATGGCGACTCCACTGGGGAAGGTATTGTTTTTGACAATATTGGACTAAGCTTTATGTATTTGATGTGTTTAAGTTTTTGCATTTTTGTCTTTTTTTTTGTTAATGTTTTTTCCATGCATTTTGTAGAATTGTCTAATGCATCGCATGTCTTTATTTTTTAAAGCACATACAAGCTTCTAGGTTAGGTGGGGAACTAGCGATCTGTCCTATGACTATTGTCCAGGGTTCAGATGCGTGAAACACCCAACCCATATCTGAGTGCCTGCTTGGTAAAGGTGGGTATACGTGTCTTAACAATTTCTCGCAACGCCCTATACTATCTTTACAAAAATCGTCATTGGACAGATATGAGACCCTTTTGAGACCAGGTAGAAAACCTACCCATGTTCACATAATGAATAGAACTTGTCCTTAGGTTGTATGTGCTACTTTTAGTTGCATTAAGACAAGCCCTTCTTGAAGCATCTTGAACTCAAGACTTGTGGGTGATATAATGATCGTCACTCAAGAAATCTTCATTGTAAAGTTTGAGCAAGAATCAAGATTCTTGTTTCATCATACAAGAGTTATGACCATATGTCACCCCTCGAAGGGCAAGTTCATCATATAGATTACATGTTCATACATTTATCATGCATGCACCGGGATGAAAAGTAGGCCCCCTACGAGTCTACAACACCCGACTTTAAGCGAAAAACACAGAAGATGAAGAGTGTGTTCGTCGTAACGTTCATTTTCAAGAAGAGTTGGAGTCTCTAAAGACAAGCGTGACTCGCCTTTAGCTTACTCGAGCAAATACTGAGAAATAACTGTGGTGAAGTTCCTTCCAACCGACCTATCATCTTTATTCAAACCCCAACAACGACTCAGCCCAAAGAAACAAAGGGCAAACATGGTCAAGAGCCTCAACACAATCCAGCATTTTTGCAAAAGCTTTTGTGGGAAGGCTGACCAAAGGGGAATTGCACCACAGTTGCAGAATAGAGCCTGTTCTTGTTATGTCAAACAATAACTACCTCTATTTGATCATGCCTGCAAAGCTTCTTGATTTTTGTTTCAACATGTTTCAGTCTTGTTGGTAAGCTCATAATGCCACAAGACTTTCCCTGTCAAATGAGCCTTTCTTGTTAATAAGATCATGTGTTTTCCTGTGTTCATGGCATGCTTTCATTTTTGTTGTTGTTTCATGCAAATGACACATTGAGCATAACCTTTACTCACGAAACCATTACGCCAAGAATCATTTGCTGTGTTTTCCTTTTCTTCCAAAACTATGCATGATCTCATATGTTCACAAGGATTTTTTGGAATTCAAAGTTTAGTACAAAAATAGAAATCATATTGGTGTTTGTCCCAAACAAATGAGTTTTGAAAATTCAAGTGATTCCTTAGAAAGGTAACCATACACCTAGAAAACCTAAAAAACCTGGAAAAACAAACCATGAGGTAACTCCAAAGTTGAGTTTTATTTGAATGAATAATGAGAAATCACTTTGCATACTCGCATGAAAGCAAGGCCTACCGATCCTAAGTGCATGAGTTTGAAATGAAGAAAGGCCATTTTTGATAATCCTTTCACGAGGCTAAAATATATCATTTGCAGTCCCTCTTTGCCTGATAACAATTTTGGAAATAACCTTAGTTAGGATCACACCCCACACTGGGGGCAAGTGCGAGAGACATAGAAAAAAACTCAACGATTGAAAATGCCCAAGCAACACTAGAGGGCATAAAAGAAAATTCTCAATCATTAAAGGTGCCCAAACAAAGCTGGGGGGCATGAAGAAAAATTCAAAGGATCCAAAAATTTTGAGCATAAAAAAAGAGGCAATACAATGATGCTCAACCAAGTGAAGAAAGAAAAAAAAAACAAATAAAAAGCCCAAGCCCAATACTTGGGGGCATGATAGGCCATTTTGAAAAGAAATTCAAAAGACAAAAGGTTAGGAAACAAGCACAAATGATCCTTAGTCTTGAAATCCCTTAAACACCTTTTAAGCCTACAAATATCTTTTTCTTCATAGCCAATAGTCAAAGCCTATGTTACGTGCCTAATCAAGCCCTTTCTTATCAAAGGCAAGCAATCTGGATCGTTAGACAATGCTTTCTCATACAAACCAAATCATTATTCATACAAATAAAATGAATGCTTTGAAAATCCGTTCTCTATAACCCTCAAATTAAAGTTTGAACCTTTTTGACCAACCAAACATCACTTCACATTTTCACCGAAAGCAAAACAAAAGTTTTCATCACTTTTGAAAACCTCTCCATAGGAATCACTTGAATTTCTTCAGAACGAGTTTGCTTTGAATCGATGTCAAAATGATTTTTGTATGGAATAGCTTTGAAATTTCAAAATTTCTACATGAAAACAACTCTTTGTCAAACCTTCCTTCACATACCCTCATCCCCAAACCCGAATTGAATACTTGGGGGCATGATTAAACTGGGGGGCAATAAAAAACACCTGATATGGCTGGCTCCATGATTCCCTTTCTAAGAAAAATATCGGGCAAAATTAGCAACCCTTGAGATAAAGGGTGGAGGACAAAGAAGTATGATGATATCAAGTCCTTCCTAGAGGTCAAGATCACAAGATGTGACTCGAGTAAGCAAGAGCGAAAAGCCCATCAATTTGCTACCAACACTCTAACTTTTGAGAAAAGGAAGACTCCATGAAGAAAAGGGGGACCTATATGTCTCAGGTAAGTATACATGCATATTGATCATAATGCATTGCTTTCAACATTGTCAGATTAGTGTTTCACCATCATCTTTTGGGTAGTGCGTTTTCTAACAATACCTCTTTTCGATTGCGCCTTTGAGCCTTAACTTCCTTTTGAGTGCACCTTTGAACCCTCACCTCTCAGGTATTGCATTTTCTAACCCTACCTCCTTTCAAGTGCGCCTTTGAGCACTCATCTTTCAGGTATTGCATTCTCCATGTTTTTTTTACCTGGGTAGGTCACCCATTAAAATGAGACCGTTCTTCCACTTGGGTAGGTCATCCATTACAATGAAACCACTCTTTCCTTTTTTCCACTTGGGTAGGTCACCCATTACAACAAGACCATTCTCCATGTTTGTTTTACTGGGTAGGTCACCCATTAAAATGAGACCGTTCTTCCACTTGGGTAGGTCATCCATTACAATGAAATCACTCTTTCCTTTTTTCCACTTGGGTAGGTCACCCATTACAATGAGACCATCCTTTTCTTTTTGCTAGGTCATCCATTACAACGAGACCATTCTCCATCCTTTTTTGTCCCTAGGTAGGTTGACACGATCAAAGAGTTGATGTCTTATCCCAAGTGCAGGAGTGTTAAAGTAATAAATAACCCGGTAAAACCGAGGTCGAACCACAGGGAGGTGAACTATATAAATTATAAATAATAATAATAATAATAATAATAATAATAATAATAATAAGAACAACAACAACATCAACAACAACAACAATGATGATGATGAGTTAAAGAGGACTTTGAGATGTAAGATTAATATGACGATTAAACAATGATAAAAACAAATGTCAAGGTTAGAGGATCCACTAATAGTATTAGAGATAAGTAAAGTATAAATTCTTTATAAATTATCAACATGATCATATTAATCATCTTATTTACATAACACCATACTTGTAAATTTTATCAGGTATTCATGATGCTAACTTATGTTGACAACAAATCAAATTCCTCTCATAACAACAATGACGGCCGAAGACTATGAAAGATCAAGTATTTGATGTACCTAGTGTTATACAACACAAATCTAGATTAACCATTTAACAAGCAAGGTATTAAGAATTAATAAGATAAAAATGATTAGACACGTTAATAGCGAACTTTCTTGGATATAAACATTAAAGTCAATGTTGAGTTTATATTATACATATTCTAACACCATTAGTGAAACCTTTTCACCTTGACATAATTAACTTAGCTAGACATTATAAAGAAGAAAAAACATAAATAAACAATATAAGAACATAAACATGATATAAGTTAACTAAGTATAGTAAAGGGAATGAAAAACATAAACAAGAGATTAAGGAAAATATAACATGGAATATAACATGGAATAAAACTTGAACATTACAAAGAAAAAGAGCAAGAGCAAGATCTTGATCTGAAGAACCAAGATTCCTAAATGAATGGAAAATGCCTCCTTTTATAGGCTAAAATTCAGAACTATACATTTGGTAATTGATTATTAATGTAGTGGCCAACTATTGATTTAGTGGACTTGGTGGACAGTAGCACTCAAGCATTTTGGCTGGATGTAATGACATTGATGCAATCCGAATTTGGCAAATTGTTCTTCATGAATGTTGTTGGAAATTGTCTTTGCCTTCCACCCACCAAATTTCAGAGCATTTGGAGCACTACAACTCGAGATATGTCTACAATACAGACTAGTGCTGCTGGTGGACGTGGTGGATAGCCCTCAAGCTCTTGTTTGGATGACATTTCATTGCTACTATCAAAATTTGAGCATGTCTTCTTCATGAAAGTTGTTAGAAATTGTCTTTTCCTTCCACCCACAAAATTTCACGTCATTTGGCCTTCTATAACTCCAGCTATGGGTAACATTCTGAGCAGTGTTTGGGCTGGATTGCAGGACAAATTCTGACTTCTCTTTTGTGGCCAAACTTTGAATTTGAAAACGGTAGATTTGGGTCTTACACTATTCATGAACATTGTAGGTCTATTTCTTAGCTTTCTATCCATATAAATCAAACTAAAATCCAAGATCTACAGCTCCTGATATGACCCAATAACTGAACAATGTTCCAATTTAAATTGAATCGATATCTCCTATCTAAGCTTAGCCTTTCCTTTGTCCTTTCACTTTCAATAGTTAATCACATCAATCAATCCTTTGAATTGTGAGATATGCCTACATTTAAAATAAACATTTACCATAAATTAAAGCTATCTTATATCATCAGACTTGTTATTATAAAACATGCTCTAGTTAAGGAGTTATTGATACTTCAAGTGCAAAATGATGATATAAAACCTTGATAAAAATGCACTTTTAAGTACTAATCATACCCCCCAACCAGCGTATTACTAGTCCCTAGTAATCAAAGCGTTAAAATAGAAAAACAATTTGCAAGTTCCATAAAGCAAGGCATTCATCATTCAACTTCCATTAATCTATCCAAATAAACAAACTCTCATTAAATTTATATATATCTGCTCAATACCTCTTAAACAAAATATTAATAAACCTTTTTTTTTATGTGCCCAAATGTATGAAAACATAGATGATGGGGCTTTTATTGGAAGAAAACAATATTTTGTTCTAATGTTTAAGGTTAACTTCCTCGGGTTGAGATTACTATCTTTTTTTTCTTTTTTTCTTTTATATATATATATATATATATATATATATATATATATATACACATATAACTTAAAACACAATGCATCTTTAACCCATGTAACGAGCTTTAGGCTAATGACTCCCAGACCAGTTGGTCTTAGGGCATTAGGTGTTGAGACACCCCTTCGAGCTTAGTAACTCGGGTTGCAGGTACTGATATGTAGATAATGCAATGTTTAATTCCCTTAAGCTTTTCTCCTTAACCCATGTAACAAGCGTTGGGCCAATATCTCCCAAGTCAGTTGACTTTAGGGTATTAGGTGTTAAAACACCCCTTCGGGCTTAATTGCTTAGATTAGGGAGGCTACGAAACCAAACTTATCTATGTTTTTTTTATTATAATTATTATTTGTTTTTTTGTTTTTGTTTTTTTGCAAATTATATACTATCCCTTTCCCTTAGTTGTTACCTTTAACAAAAGAACATAAATAATGTAATAATCCAATGTGCGACCCACAATCATATGTTACAATGTGTGTGTGAAAATGAAGGTTTAAGAATACTTGTTAAATTAGTATATAAGTAGAATCAATTGATAATAATGCGAGAGTTTGTAAACCTGAATATTTCAAGAAATATTATGATAGACCTTGTTAAGAATGTTTACTAAGATGCGTCTCAAGAGTCACTTTAACAAAAGAACTCCTTGACTCTGCCATTTTAGTGACAACAGTTTTGCAAATAGAAAACACAGTTAGTTAATTTTTTTATTTTTTATTTTTTAAGTATCAACTACTACCCTTTCCCCCCAACCAAAACGAGACATTGTCCTCAATGTTCTAAGGTAGAAAGATAGAGTATAGAAGACATCATCTGAAACAACGAACACTGATAAACCTGAAACACACTTAAACAAATATAAGAAATAACAAAACAAAATAATATGCTATTAATAAAACCAAAAGACACAAGGTTTCACAAATGAAGGCTCAAATCCAATCTAAGCTTTTTACGGCTTTCCTTAGTTGACCAATGTATGCGACTCATGGAGGGATCAAGGATAGGGATGAAAGATTGTAGTTGGTCAATCAATTGTTCAGCAGTAGCAGCATAAATTATGATTTGTTGTGCCGAAGATGTTAGAAATTTCTGTTCCACAGCTTGATCAAGAAAAGACAACAATTTATCATAAAAACCATTAACATTTAACAAACATATAGGTTTATGGTGAATATGCAGTTGGGCCCAAAAAGAAATATGAAAGATCTCTTCTAATGTGCCCAGACCACCTGGTAAGGCAATGAAGGCATCAGCGTGTTTAAACATTGTATTCAGTCGATCAGACATTGTGGAGACCTGTAGTTCCTCTCCAATTGTTTTTCCAAGGAGGTCCTCTTTTGCTAAAGCTCTGGGGATGACCCCCAAAACATGATTGCCTCCTAAAAATACAGCTATTGACACACCCCCCATTAACCCAATGTTGCCTCCTCCATACACTAAATGAATCTTTCTCTCAGCTAATACCTGACCAAGATGATTTGCTAATTCTAAAAACTCTTTTTCTTTCCCAGGACTAGATCCACCGAAAACACAAATATTTCTTATTTGATGACTTGAGGAACCTGCCATTTCTACACACTGCGATATCTGTTGAATGTGTGGGTTGAGTAGAAATTAAATGAAGGAAGAGAAGATTTTATAAATGAGAAATTGAAAATGCAATCATACCACCTATATATAGGCCAACTGGAGTCTCTCTCTCTTTTTCTCTCTCTCTCTTTTATTATTATTTTTAAAAAAACATGTGTATGTACAAACAGTTGTGATTGTGGCTCACATCTTCCCTTGATTTTACATCCAAGAATGGCTTAAACGCCCTCTATGGGTCGGGGATAGGCTTCCCATCCAGTTTTCTTAAAAACTGGCAAACATGGTCTTTTTTAGTCAGATTCCCAAAACTATGTCGAGCATGTTCTTTATGGAATTGTGGCCATAAATCATGAATTGCACGATGCACATCTCCACTAAGGTGCGTCTCAAAAGTCAATAGAAGATTATCTAAAGACCCCTTACTCAGGCCATCCTTAATGAATTGTATTTTATCTTCACGGTTTACAGATATCATTCCTAAAGAACAACATTTTGCATTACAAGTCCATCGGGCACATCTGTGATAGACTTTCAATCGTTTTGCACGATGTTTCTTTGCAAAAATGCTTTTACCTGTTCCTGGCATGTATGAAATGAAAGAATTGGAGGACTCACCTGATAATCAGACCTTTGCTTCAATTATCCAGCAAATATCTTCAGGAATTCCATGGTTCATTAACAATCTCAATCTTTCACACCTAGCACGGTAAATTTTTGTAATTGCATTTTGAGGCTATGGGTAAAATTCTGAGCAGTGTTTGGGCTGGATTGCAGGACAAATTCTGACTTCTCTTTTGTGGCCAAACTTTGAATTTGAAAACGGCAGATTTGGGTCTTACACTATTCATGAACATTGTAGGCCTATTTCTTAGCTTTCTATCCATATAAATCAAACTAAAATCCAAGATCTACAGCTCCTGATATGACCCAATAACTGAACAGTGTTCCAATTTGAATTGAATCGATATCTTCTTTCTAAGCTTAGCCTTTTCTTTGTCCTTTCACTTTCAATAGTTAATCACATCAATCAATCCTTTGAATTGTGAGATATGCCTGCATTTAAAATGAGCAATTACCATAAATTAAAGCTATCTTATATTATCAGACTTGTTATTATAAAACATGCTCTAGTTAAGGAGTTATTGATACTTCAAGTGCAAAATGATGATATAAAACCTTGATAAAAATGCACTTTTAAGTACTAATCGTAGGTCACCCATTATAATGAGACCATTCTTTCACCTGGATAGATCACCCATTACAATGAGACCACTCTTTCCATTTTCCACTTGGGTAGGTCACCCATTACAATGAGACCATTCTTTTTTCTGGGTAGGTTACCCATTACAAAGAGACCATCCTTTTTTCTAGGTAGGTCACCCATTACAATAAGACCATTCTCCGCATTTTTTTACATGGGTAGGTCACCCATTATAATAAGATCATTCTTCCACATGGGTAGGTGGTCCCATTACATTGAGACCACTCTTTCCTTTTACTTAGGTAGGCCACCCATTACAACGAAACCATTCTCCATGTTTTCTTACTTAAATAGATCACCCATTACAATGAGACTATTCTCCATATTTTTTTACCTTGGTAGGTCACCCATTACAATGAGATCACTCTTTTCTTTTTCCACTTGGTTAGGTCTCCCATTACAATAAGACCATTCTTTTTTCCGAGTAGGTCACCCATTATAATGAGATCATTCTTCCACCAGGGTAGGTCACCCATTACAATGAGACCATTCTCTATGTTTTTTTTTTTACATGGGTAGGTCACCCATTACAATGAGACTATTCTCCATATTTTTTACCTTGGTAGGTCACCCATTACAATGAGACCACTCTTTCCTTTTTCCACTTGGGTAGGTCTCCCATTATAATGAGACCATCCTTTTTCTGGGCAGGTCACCCATTAAAATTAGATAATTCTTCCACCAGGGATGGTCACCCATTACAATGCAACCACTATTCCTTTTTCCTCCTTGGACAGGTCACGCATTACATTGAGACTAACCTTTTTCTCTGCGTAGGTCACCCATTACAATGAGACATTTCTTCCACCTGGGTAGGTCACCCATTACAATGAGGCCATCCTTTTTTCTAGGTAGGTCACCCATTACAATGAGACATTTCTTCCACCTGGGTAGGTCACTGATTAGTACTTAAAAGTGCATTTTTATCAAGGTTTTATATCATTATTTTGCACTTGAAGTATCAATAACTCCTTAACTAAAGCATGTTTTATAATAACGTATCTAATAATATAAGATACCTTTAATTTATGGTAAATGTTCATCTTAAATGCAGGCCTATCATATAAATGAAAGAATTGATTGATGAGTTGAAGTACTGAAATTGAAAGGATAAAGAGATGGCCAAACTTAGAAAAGAGATGTTGGTGCAGTCCAAACTGGAACATTGTTCGGTAATCGGGCTATATCTGGAGCTGTAGATCTCGGATTTAGGTCTACTTTATATGGATGGAAAGGTAAGAGATAGGCCTACAACTTTCATGCGGAGCCCAAGATTTAATAAGGCCGTTTTCAAGTCCAAATTGTAGCAACAATGAAGAAGCCCGAATCTGTCCTGCAACCCAGACACTGTTCAGTGTTCAGCCCATATATCGAGTTCTAGAAATCCAAATGATCTCAAATTTTTATCCTGGAAAGATGAGACAATTCCCTAGAACTTTCATGATTTAAGTTTGTTCCAATTATGACGTCATCAATGATGTTTTTGGCAGACAAGAAGATAAGAATTGTCACCAAGTCAAGATGTGGCCACCCACTCATCAATTAGTCAACAAATCAATAGTTCCGAATTTTGGCCTATAAAAGGAGGCATTTGCCATGTATTTAGGCATCTTGGTGTTCAGATCAAGATCATGCTCTTGCTCTCTCTTTATATTTTGTAATGCTTAAGTTTTGCTTATATTAATTTCTTGCTTATGCTTTTCATTTCCTTTCCTTGTTTATTTATGTTTCTTTCTTTCATTATGTGTTGCTAAGTTAATTATGTCAAGGTGAAAAGGGTACACTAATGGTGTAAGAATAAGTATAATATAAACTTAACATGGACCTTAATGTTGGATAATAACACGCTTTATATTTGTTATCTTGTTCACTTTTTAATACTTTGCTTGTTAAATGGTTAATCTAGATTTATGTTGTATAACACTTGGTACAACAAATACTTGGCACTTTCATAGCCCATACTGTATGGTATAACCGACACCTGAGCTATGAAAGGAACTTGATTTGTTGTTAACATAAGTTATAATCATGAATGCCTGACAACATTTACAAGTATTAGCATTATTCGAATAAGATAACTAATGTAATCATGTTAACAATTTATAATCTGATTGGAACCTCCTTTGTGTGTGGTTTCCAATTGAATAAAAAGAGTTTATACTATACTTGTTTGAAATACCATTAGTGGATCCTCTAACCTTGACATTTGTTGTTATCATTGTTTAATCCTTACGTTAATCTTCCATCTCAAAGTCCTCATCAACTTCTTCCTCTTCTTCTTCACTATTATTATTATTGTTGTTATTGTCGTTGTTGTATTATTGTTATCTATAATTTATACAATTAACCTCCCTGTGGTTCGACCCCGGTCTTGCCGGGTTATTTATTACTTCGACACTCCTGCACTTGGGAGAAGACATCAATCTTTTGGTCGTGTCAAGTTTTTGGCGCCGTTGCCGGGGAGGTAAATTCTTGTACAAATTATAGTATTTATTTTATTTTCTCTTTTCTTGTATCTAACTTTGTTTCTTTTCTTTTGTTTCTTTTTCTATTGTTTTTCTTTTCTTTCTTTTATTCTCTTCTTGCACGTGCATGAGAGTGTGGTCACGTACATTAAGTGGTAGACTTTGTAGGGTATCCTCATCATTTTCAGAAAATATGGCCGATGAAGATAATCAGTCGCTTCATAATGAGAATAATGAGAATATTCGGGTTAGAACTCTTAGAGACCACATGAATCCCACAAGAACAAGTGCACCCTCATGCATAGTTTTTCCTCCTGATGCATCTCATTTTAATTTTAAGACAGGCATTATTCAACTTTTACCATCTTTTCATGGCTTAAATTTAGAAAATCCATACTTGCATTTAAGGGAATTTGAGGAGGTTTGCAACACGTATAATGACTCAAATTGTAGCATGAACACCATTAGGTTAAAGCTTTTTCCTTTTTCACTAAAAGATAAAGCTAAAACATGGCTACAAAATTTGAGACCTGGATCCATTCATGCTTGGGATGAAATGCAACAACAATTTTTAAAGAAGTTTTTTCCATCCCACAGAACAAACTCTTTCAAAAGACAAATCATCACTTTCACTCAAAAACCAGGAGAAACATTTTACCAATGTTGGGATAGATATCGAGACTTGCTTAATACTTGCCCCCATCATGGTTTTGAAACATGGAGATTAGTTTCACATTTCTATGAAGGATTAACACCTAGAGATAGGCAAATGGTTGAATTGATGTGCAATGGAACTTTTGAAGATAAAGACCCTAATGAAGCAATGGAGTACTTAGATTTGCTAGCTGAAAATGCACAAAATTGGGACACCACAGGTACTTATGAGGCACCAAGTAAAACCCAACCTCATACATCTAGTGGGGGTATGTACAACCTTAGGGAAGATCATGACCTCCAAGCCAAGTTTGCATCTTTAGCTAAAAAAGTCGAAGCACTAGAATTGAAAAGGAGTGGTCAATTAAAATCTGTTCAAGATATTGCGTGTCAAATTTGTGAAACCAATGAACATTCAACCAATGACTGTCCAACTTTGCCTTCTTTTAAAGAATGTCTCCATGAACAAGCCCATGCATTAAACAGTTTCCAAAGGCCCAATCATAACCCATACTCGCAAACATACAACCCTGGTTGGAGAAATCACCCAAATTTCAATTGGAAGAGTGAGAACAATAATGCTCAAACTTCACAACCACCGTTTCAAGCACACCATAATTTCCAAAATTCTCATGGACATGCACCTCCTTATGCTCCGCCTCCTAGAAGAAATCTTGAGGAAACATTGCATGCATTTATGGAAAAGCAAGAGGCAATTAACACTCAACTTGCTCAAAGCATGACAGATTTTAAAGATACTCTTGCAAAGTTCACATCTGCTCTCAGTTTCCAAGAGAAAGGTAAGTTTCCATCTCAACCACAACAAAATCCCAAGGGGCAGTACCATGCAAATGCAAGTAGTTCGGGAAGCCAACACATGGATCACGTAAAATCAGTCATCACTCTTCGCAGTGGTAAGGTTATTGAAAAACCCATTCTTGAACCTTGTGAGAATGATGATGAGTCAATCTCTGAGGGTAAGGAAGGTTTTGAATCTGATCATTGCAAAGAAAAGACTGATTCTCCGCCAGCACTTCCATTTCCTCATGCCATGACCAAACAAAGGAAAGTTAATCACAACTCTGAAATCTTTGAAACTTTCAAACAGGTAAGGATCAATATACCTTTGTTGGATGCTATTAAACAGGTTCCTTCTTATGCTAAATTTTTGAAAGATCTGTGCACTGTGAAGAGAAAATTGAATGTGAAAAAGAAAGCCTTTTTAGCCGAACAAGTAAGTGCCATTCTTCAGAACAATAATGCATTGAAATATAAAGACCCTGGTTGTCCTACAATTTCTTGCTTTATTGGAGAACATAAAATTAAAAGAGCCTTACTTGATCTTGGAGCTAGTGTGAATTTACTTCCATATTCAGTTTTTCAAAGTCTCAATCTAGGTGAGTTAAAACCAACTTCTGTGACTCTTTTACTTGCCGATAGATCTGTAAAAGTGCCTAGAGGAATAGTTGAAGATGTGTTAGTACAAGTCGATAAGTTCATTTATCCTGTGGATTTTATTGTCTTGGACACACAACCTGTTGAAGCATGTAATTCATTTCCTGTTATTTTAGGACGTCCATTTCTTGCAACTTCTAATGCATTGATTAATTGTAGGAATGGACTGATGAAGCTATCATTTGAGAACATGACATTGGAGATGAATATTTTCAACATTTGCAAGCAACCTGGAGATGATAATGATTTACAAGAAGTAGATTCTATTGAAGAATTAGTTTATGATCAACTTGAATCTACTTTAAGTAAAATTGAGTTGGATGAAGTTGAAGATTTGCAAATGATTTATTCTCAAGAAGAAATCACGGATGAAAAAGAAACCGAAAATGTTGATGCGGATCTTTTGTCAAAAGTGACAATAGATTCGACATCCGACATCACACCAATCGATGATTACTTTCCTGATGAATCCTTACTTTCTCTTAGTTCAATGCCTTGGTTTGCTAAAAATATCAATTTTCTTGCTACAGGAGATTTGCCAAATCATTGGAGTACCGAAGACAAAGGTAAGTTTTTTAACGAAGTGAAGAAATTTTATTGGGATGACCCTTACTTATTCGAATATTGTCCTGATCAAATATTTCGAAGATGCATTCCTGACAATGAGGTAAGTAATGTCATTAAACTTTGTCATTCTGAAGCATGTGGGAGTCATTTCTCGTCAAAAAAGACAGCTGCGAAAATTTTACAAAATGGATTTTATTGGCCCACCATGTTCAAGGACACACATGCATTCTGCAAAACTTGTGAAAATTGTCAAAAAGTTGATACTGGTCAAAAAGTTTTGCTTTATAATTCTCGACTCCATTTATGTCCTGGAAAGCTAAGATCAAGACGGAGCGGTCCATTTATTGAGAAACATGTGTATCCTTATGGGGCCTTTGATATTGAGAATCCAAAGAATGACAATGTTTCTAAGGGAAATGGACATCGTTTGAAACCTTACTTTGATAATTTTCCTAGTGAAAATGAATCCATTGGTTTGAATGATCCTATAGATAAAGGTTAATTATTTTGTTTTTCTCACATTGTTTTTGTGTTTCCTTTTGGTGTGACTATCGTTTTGCTAGTCTCTCATCCCGGTCAAATGGCGGATAACGGTACTCCGTGACTTCAGTCGGTTCTTTCAGTTTCCCATAATAACTGATATCTGTATATTTGTGCAATTCTTTGCTCTTTCTCCCTTCTTTGAATCTCTTCTCCAATTCTCATTTGAAAATGGACACCACTCTTGAAAAATTGAAAAAGTACTTTCCCGCTCTGCCTCAGAATGCGATTACAAAAATTTACCGTGCTAGGTGTGCAAGATTAAGGTTGTTAATGAATCATGGAATTCCTGAAGATATTCGTTGGCTGATTGAAGCAAAGGTCCGATTATCAGGTGAGTCATCTAATTCTTTCATTTCACACATGCCTGGAACAGGTAAAAGCACTTTTGCAAAGAAACGTCGTGCAAAACGACTGAAAGTCTGTCACCGATGTGCCAGATGGACTTGTAATGCAACATGTCGTTCTTTAGGAATGGTATCTATAAACCGTGAAGATAAAATACAATTCATTAAGGATGGCCTGAGTAAGGGGTCTTTAGATAATCTTCTATTAACCCTTGAGACGCATCCTAGTGGAGATGTGCATCGTGTTATTCATGATTTATGGCCACAATATTCATGATTTATGGCCACAATTCCATAAAGAACATGATCGACTTAGTCTTGGGAATCTGACTAAAAAAGACCCTGTTTGCCAGTTTTTAAGAAAACTGGATAGGAAGCCTATCCCCGACCCATAGAGGGCGTTTAAGCCGTTCTTGGATGTAAAACCAAGGGAAGATGTGAGCCACAATCACAACTACCTGTACATACACATGCTTTTCAAAATAAATAAATAAATAAATACATAAAGAGAGAGAGAGTGTGAGACTCCAGCTGGCCTATATCTAGGTGATATGATTGCATTTTCAAATCCTCATCTATAAAATCTTCTCTTCCTTCCCCTCATTCCTACTCAACCCTTACATTAGACAGATATAGAAGTGTGTAGAAATAGCAGGTCCCTCAAGTTATCACATAAAAAATATTTGTGTTTTCGGTGGATCCAGTCCTGGGAAGGAAATAGCTTTTTTGGAAGCAGCAAATCATCTTGGTCAGGTACTAGCTGAGAAAAAGATTCATTTAGTGTATGGGGGAGGCAGCCTTGGGTTAATGGGGGGTGTGGCAATAGCTGCATTTTTAGGAGGTAGTCAAGTTTTGGGGGTCGTCCCCGAAGCTTTAACAAAAGGGGACATCATTGGAAGAACAATTGGAGAGGAACTACAGGTCTCCACAATGTCTGATCGATTGAATGCAATGTTTAACCATGCTGATGCCTTCATTGCCTTACCAGGTGGTTTGGGCACATTGGAAGAGATCTTTCATATTTCCTCTTGGGCCCAACTTCATATTCACCATAAACCTATAGGTTTGCTCAATGTTAATGGTTTTTATGATAATTTGTTGTCTTTTCTTGATCAAGCTGTGGAACAGGAATTTCTAACATCTTCGGCACGACAAATCATAATCTCTGCTGCTACTGCTGAACAATTGATCGACAAACTACAATCTTTCACCCCTGTAATTGATCCTTCCATGAGTCGCATAAATTGGTCAACTACAGAAAGCCGTAAAAAGCTTAGATTGGATTTGAGCCTTCGTTTGTGAATCCTTGTGTCTTTTGGTTTTATTATTAGCATATTATTTTGTTTTTTTATTTTTTATATTTGTTTAAGTGTGTTTCAGGTTTGTCAGTGTTCGTTGTTTCAGGTGATGTCTTCTATACTCTATCTTTCTACCTTAGGACATTGAGGACAATGTCTCGTTTTGGTTGGGGGGAGAGGGTAGTAGTATTTAAAAAAAAAAAAAACTAACCAACTAACTACTTTTGTTTTTAAAGCCATTTGACAAAACTGTTATTACTAGGATGGCAGAGTAAGGGGGAATTTTATTGACTCTTGAGACGCATCTTAGTAAACATTTTCTAATGGTCATTTGCAATATTCATAACAAGGCCTATTAGAATACTTTTTGAAATATTCAGGTTTACAAACTCTCGCATTGTTATCACTTGATTCTGCTCATATACTCATTTAACAAGTATTCTTAAACCTTCATTTTCACACACACACTTTAACATATGATTGTGGGTTGCACATTGGATTATTACATTATTTATGTTCTTTTGTTAAAGGTAACAACTAAGGGATAGGGATAGTCTATAATTTTCAAAAAAAAAAAAAAAAAAAAAAAACAACAACAAAAATTGATGATAATAAAAGCTTAGATAAGTTTGGTTTCGTAGCCTCCCTAACCTAAGCAATTAAGCCCGAAGGGGTGTTTTAACACCTAATACCCTAAAGTCAACTGACTTGGGAGTTATTGGCCCAAAGCTTGTTACATGGGTTAAGGAGAAAAGCTTAAGGGAATCAAACATTGCACTATCTACGTATCAGTATCTGCAACCCGAGTTACTAAGCTCGTAGGGGTGTCTCAACACCTAATGCCCTAAGACCAACTGGTCTGGGAGTCATTAGCCGAAAGCTCGTTACATGGGTTAAAGATGCATTGTGTTTTAAGTATATGTATATATATATTGAAAAAAAAAGACCAAAAGAAAAAAAAGAGAAAAAGAAAAAAATATATATAATAATCCCAACCCAAGGAAGTTAACCTTAAACATTAGAACAGAATATTGTTTTCTTCCAATAAAAGCCCCATCATCTATGTTTTCATACATTGAGCACATAAAAAGGAAGGTTTAATAATATTTTGTTTAAGAGGTATTGAGCAGATATATAAAATTTAATGAGAGTTTGTTTATCTGGATAGATTAATGGAAGTTGAATGATGAATGCCTTGCTTTGTGAAATTTGCAAATAGTTTTTCTATTTTAACGCTTTGATTACTAGGGACTAGTAATAAGCTGGTTGGGGGGTGTGATTAGTACTTAAAAGTGCATTTTTATCAAGGTTTTATATCATTATTTTGCACTTGAAGTATCAATAACTCCTTAACTAAAGCATGTTTTATAATAACGTATCTAATAATATAAGATACCTTTAATTTATGGTAAATGTTCATCTTAAATGCAGGCCTATCACATAAATGAAAGAATTGATTGATGAGTTGAAGTACTGAAATTGAAAGGATAAAGAGATGGCCAAACTTAGAAAAGAGATGTTGGTGTAGTCCAAACTGGAACATTGTTCGGTAATCGGGCTATATCTGGAGCTGTAGATCTCGGATTTAGGTCTACTTTATATGGATGGAAAGGTAAGAGATAGGCCTACAACTTTCATGCCGAGCCCAAGATTTAATAAGGTCGTTTTCAAGTCCAAATTGTAGCAACAATGAAGAAGCCCGAATCTGTCCTGCAACCCAGACATTGTTCAGTCTTCAGCCCATATATCGAGTTCTAGAAGTCCAAATGATCTCAAATTTTTATCCTGGAAAGATGAGACAATTCCCTAGAACTTTCATGATTTAAGTTTGTTCCAATTATGACGCCATCAATGACGTTTTTGGCAGACAAGAAGATAAGAATTGTCACCAAGTCAAGATGTGGCCACCCACTCATCAATTAGTCAACAAATCAATAGTTCCGAATTTTGGCCTATAAAAGGAGGCATTTGCCATGTATTTAGGCATCTTGGTGTTCAGATCAAGATCATGCTCTTGCTCTCTCTTTATATTTTGTAATGCTTAAGTTTTGCTTATATTAATTTCTTGCTTATGCTTTTCATTTCCTTTCCTTGTTTATTTATGTTTCTTTCTTTCATTATGTGTTGCTAAGTTAATTATGTCAAGGTGAAAAGGGTACACTAATGGTGTAAGAATAAGTATAATATAAACTTAACATGGACCTTAATGTTGGATAATAACACGCTTTATATTTGTTATCTTGTTCACTTTTTAATACTTTGCTTGTTAAATGGTTAATCTAGATTTATGTTGTATAACACTTGGTACAACAAATACTTGGCACTTTCATAGCCCATACTGTATGGTATAACCGACACCTGAGCTATGAAAGGAACTTGATTTGTTGTTAACATAAGTTATAATCATGAATGCCTGACAACATTTACAAGTATTAGCATTATTCGAATAAGATAACTAATGTAATCATGTTAACAATTTATAATCTGATTGGAACCTCCTTTGTGTGTGGTTTCCAATTGAATAAAAAGAGTTTATACTATACTTGTTTGAAATACCATTAGTGGATCCTCTAACCTTGACATTTTTTGTTATCATTGTTTAATCCTTACGTTAATCTTCCATCTCAAAGTCCTCATCAACTTCTTCCTCTTCTTCTTCACTATTATTATTATTGTTGTTATTGTCGTTGTTGTATTATTGTTATCTATAATTTATACAATTAACCTCCCTGTGGTTCGACCCCGGTCTTGCCGGGTTATTTATTACTTCGACACTCCTGCACTTGGGAGAAGACATCAATCTTTTGGTCGTGTCAGTCACCCATTACAATGAGACCATCCTTTTTTCTAGGTAGGTCACCCATTACAATGAGACCATCCTTTTTTCTAGGTAAGTCACCCATTACAATGAGACATTTCTTCCACCTGGGTATGTCACCCATTACATTGAGAGCACTCTTTCCTTTTTCAACCTGGATAGGTCACCCATTAAAATGAGACCATCTTTTTTTCTTGGTAGGTCACCCATTACAATGAGACCATTCTTCCACCTGGGTGGGTCACCCATTACAAGGAGACCATCCTTTTTTTTTGGTAGGTCACCCATTACAATGAGACCATTCTCCATCCTTTTTGTCCCTGGGTAGGCCACCCATTACAATGAGACCATTCTTCCACCTGGATAGGTCACCCATTATAATGAGACCAATCTTACCTTTTTTCTCGGGTAAGTTACCCATTACAATGAGACCATTCTCTATGTTTTTTTTTACATGGGTAGGTCACCTATTACAATGAGACTATTCTCCATATTTTTTACCTTGGTAGGTCACCCATTATAATGAGACCACTATTTCCTTTTTTCACTTGGGTAGGTCTCCCATTACAATGAGACCATCCTTTTTCTGGGCAGGTCACCCATTAAAATTAGATAATTCTTCCACCAGGGATGGTCACCCATTACAATGCAACCACTATTCCTTTTTCCTCCTTGGACAGGTCACGCATTACATTGAGACCAACCTTTTGTTCTGCATGGGTCACCCATTACAACGAGACCATTCTCCATGTTTTTTTTCCTGAGTAGGTCACACATTACAATGAGACCATTCTTTTGTTCTGCGTAGGTCACCCATTACAACGAGACCATTCTCCATGTTTTTTTTAAATGGGTAGGTCACCTATTACAATGAGACCATTCTTCCACCTGGGTAGTTCACCCATTTCAATGAGACCACTCTTTCCTTTTTCCACTTGGGTAGGCCACCAATTACAATGAGACCATTCTTCCACCTGGGTAGGTCACCCATTACAATAAGACCACTATTTTATTTTTTCATTGGGTAGGTCACCCATTACAATGAGACCATCCTTTTTTCTTCATAGGTTACCCATTACAATGAGACCACTCTTTCCTTTTTCCACTTGGGTAGGTCACCCATTACAATGAGACCATCCTTTTTTCTTGGTAGATCACCCATTACAATGAGACCATTCTCCTTGTTTTTATTTTTTGGGTAGGTCACCCCTTACAATGAGATCATTCTTCCACCTGGATAGGTCACCCATTACAATGAGACCATCCTTTTTTCTTGGTAGATCACCCATTACAATGAGACCATTCTCCTTGTTTTTATTTTTTGGGTAGGTCACCCCTTACAATGAGATCATTCTTCCACTTGGATAGGTCACCCACTACAATGAGACCACTCTTTCCTTTTTCCACTTGGGTAGATCACCTATTACGATGAGACCACTCTTTCCTTCTTTCACTTGGGTAGGTCACCCATTACAATGAGACCATCGTTCCCTTTTTTCCACTTGTGTAAGTCACCCATTATAAGGAGACCATCCTTTTTTTTTAGGTCACCCATTATAATGAGACCATTCTCCATCCTTTTTGTCCCTGGGTAGGTCACCCATTACAATGAGAACATTCTTCCACCTCGGTAGGTCACCCATTATAATGAGACCACTCTCACCTTTTTTCTTGGGTAGGTTACCCATTACAATGAGACCATTCTCCATGTTTTTTTTTTTACATGGGTACGTCACCCATTACAATGAGACCATTCTTCCACCTGGGTAGATCACCCTTTACAATGTGACCACTTTTTCCTTTTTCCACTTGGGTAGGTCACCCATTACAAGGAGACCATTCTTCCACCTGGGTAGATCACCCTTTACAATGTGACCACTTTTTCCTTTTTCCACTTGGGTAGGTCACCCATTACAAAGAGACCATTCTCCATATTTTTTTACTTGGTTAGGTCACCCATTGTAATGAGACTATTATTCCACATGGGTAGGTCACCCATTACAATGAGACCACTCTTTCCTTTTTCCTTAGGTAGGTCACCCATTACAACGAGACCATTCTCCTTGTTTTTTTACCTGGATAGGTTACAATGAGACCCCTCTTTCCATTTTCCACTTGGGTAGGTCACCCATTACAATGAGACCATCTTTTTTTCTAGGTAGGTCACCCATTACAATGAGACCACTCTTTCCTTTTTCCACTTGGGTGGGTCATCCATTACAATGAGACCATCCTTTTTTCTTTGTAGGTAACCCATTACAATGAGACCATTCTTCCACCTGGGTAGGTCACCCATTACAATAAGACCACTCTTTCTTTTTTCTCCTTGGGTAGGTCACCCATTACAAGGAGACCATCCTTTTTTTCTGCGCAGGTCACCCTTTACAACTAGAACATTCTCCATGTTTTTTTTACCTGGGTAGGTCCCTATTACAACGAGACCATTCTTCCACTCGGGTAGGTCACCCATTACAACGAGACCATTCTCCATGTTTTTTTTACCTGGGTAGGTCACCCATTACAATGAGACCATTCATCCACTTGGGTAGGTCACCCATTACAATGAGACCATTCTTTTTTTTGGTAGGTCACCCATTACAAGGAGACCATTCTCCATGTTTTTTTACCTGGATAGGTCACCAATTACAATGAGACCGTTCTTCCACCTAGGTAGGTCACCCATTACAATGAGATCACTCTTTCCTTTTTCCTTGAGTAGGTCATCCATTACAATGAGACCACTCTTCCTTTTTCCACTTGGGCAGGTCGCTCGTGAAAATAGACTAGGGTAAGTGTGCGTAGGTTGGTCGCCCCTGAAGATAGACCAGTGTGAGTGTGTGTGGCCAGGTCGCCCGTGAAAATAGATCAGTGTGATTTTGTGTGGGCAAGTCGCCCATGATAATAGACTAGTGTGAGTTTGTATGGGCAGGTCGCCCATGAAAATAGACTACTGTGAGTGTGTGGGCAGGTCACCCATGAAAATAGACTACTGTGAGTGTGTGGGCAGATCTCCCGTAGAAGTAGACCAATTTTCTTCAAAAGGGACAGGTCGCCCAGGATAATGAGATCATTTCCTTTTTCTTTTCTTTACAAAGCTTCCTTTTCTTTTCTGTTGCTACCCAATTTTTGACCCATTATTTTGATAAAATTTTTGAAAAATCCAAAAATAGTGAAAAACAACGAAAATCAAAAAATACATTTTTTAATATATTTGCATCGTTAGCATCGTCTCAAAAGAATTTAAATTTTCAAAGGTCTTTTGAATGTGTTCTACTTTTCACACGTCAATTTTAAAATCAATGATTTTCCTCATTGAGTCGACGTTGATATTGCTTGTTTTAAAAAAATACAAAAAAATTAAGAAAAATCAAAATTTACAAAAAAAAAAAAAGTTGAGGGACCATGTTTGAGGACCAAACATTATTTTGCCTATAAATATGAGTCTCCAACACACAAAAAGGGGGGGCAATTTTGAAACAAAAACATTTTAGGGCAACACAAAAAACCCTAAAAAACAATCTTTCATCTTCTCCAAGCAGAGCAGCCGCCCCCTCCAACCTCTGCTCCTTTTTTATTCTCCCCTCAGCCACAACCTCACCCTCCTTGCACACAGACACCGTCCCCATTTCATCTCCTTCTATCCTCTCCTCCCTCAGCCGGCGGCCCCCCTCTCTTTTGGCCAAAATAGGAGAAACAAAGCCAGACCCCCCACAGATCCACAACTTCCTCTCTTTCCCTATTGAGGCCGGTTGGCCCCCTCCCTTTGAAAACAAAATCAGCGCCTCTCAGTCTCCCCTATCATCAACCAAAGCTTCCCCCCCCTCAGCCTCCCAACACACCACAAATCGTTCCCCCCGTCTCCACCAGCCCCCTTCACTATCAGCCACAACAGCGTCGTCCTCACTGGAGATCCAGCAGCCCACACACGGCAGCGCTCGGGCAACACTCTCTTCTCCACAACGAAGCAAGCCTAACAGATGACACCAACAAGAGCCTCACAGATGACAACATCAAGGCCAACCACCTCTGCCACCAACAAGAGTGAAGACCTTCGACACAGTGACCACCACCGACAACTCCCTCCACAACCGCCAGCTACCTGGAACAAAGGAGAAGAAGATGAAAAAAATCAGATCTGCAGTGAAACAGATCTAAAAAAAAAGGAAGATAATAGATCTGAAAAAAGGAGAAAGAACCAGAAAGTTTGTTTGTGTTTTTCTTGTTTTGCAGGTCACCGCTGGCGAGGAAAGGAAGAAGGGAGGAAGTCATTCCAGATCCACCCGTCCACTGGTTTTTCTTGCGGTAGCGTGTGGACGCGACGCCAGTGGCTACCACGCATGGAGAAAACGTGCGTCCACTGTTCCCACCGTCCAAGGGGTTCCTCAACATTGTTCCTGCATATTCCAGAAGGCTTTGGATTTTTTTGGGGTTTATTTTGTAATTTTTTGAATTGTATTTGATTTATTTTGAATTTTTGTTATTTTGGAACATGGTTGTATGTGTAAAGTATAGTAAAAGTGAATGTGTGTGTTTGTATTTTTTTTTTATGAATGTTTTTTTTTATGATAAAGCCACAAAAACAAAAGAAGAATTTAATGTTTTGAGTTGCTCACGGTTAAGGATTATGAACTTACATGTAAGTCGTATTTCTAATATCCGATGAAAAGATAAAAAATTTAAAACTTCTTTAACACATCAAAACCACGAAGCAGCTTACCTCAGGTAGGGTGTGTTAGGGGTGCTAATACCTTCCCTAGTCACAACCAGTCTCTTAACCTCGAATCTCTGACAACGACAAGTACATTCGGGTTTCCTAGTAATCTTCAATCAAATACTAGGTGGCAACTCCTAAAGAACAAGCAAACAAACAAAAAATCACCATCGACGTCGCGCGGGGACGTGCGACAACTGCGACATTACAACAAATTTTGGCGTCATTGCCATGGAAGTGATTTTAGTTGATTCTTTTGATGTGATTCTATTAATTTTGTTTTAAAAAAGGAAAACAAAAAACAAAAATAGAGTTGTGTTCCGGTGCAGTTCTCTTTTAGTACTGTTGGTACTGTTCAAAACAAAATTTTTGGTGGAATTAGGCCTCGACGTTCTGAACAAGACTAGTTGCCTTTGGCTATTAGCCACACCCTAGCGAGGTCAAATTCCGCTGTTTTCTAGGATTTTTAGGCAATTTTTGTGTTTTAGTGTTGGATTTTCATTCATTTTCACTACTTTAAATCTCTCATTTGATTGATTTCTTTTTTAGTTTCTTGACTTTTTATGCCTATAACCCGATCTACTAACCAAAGACAAGTGCAGGTAGATCTCAAATATAGAGAACACTTTACGCAGGTTACAAAAGGAAGCTCGTATCAACACCATGGTTGTTGCACAACAACAGACACTAAAGGAGCTCCTTACTCCCAACATGGAGATCAACCATTATGCATAAATATCAACAACAATGCCAACTTCGAGCTCAAGTCTGGTTTTATACACCTACTGTTAATATTTAATTGACTTGCCAGAGAAGACCCTCATACTCATCTCAAGGAGTTCCACATGGCTTGTGTTGGCATGAAACCATATGGAGTTGACAAAGAACAGGTTAAGTTGAAAGCTTTCCCTTTCACTTTAAAGTGACAGCAAAAACATGGTTTTTCTCTATTCTTCCTAGTTCCACTGGAACTTGGAATGGCATGAAGAAGATTTTTCTTGAAAGGTATTTCCCAACCTCTTGAGTTGCCAACATAAGAAAAGAAATATGTGGGATTCGACAATCTCATGGGAAACACTCTTAAAGTATTGGGAAAGATTTAAGCAACTGTGAATTCAATGCCATCATCATCAAATACTCGATTAGCTGCTCATTCAATATTTCTATTAAGGACTAATGCCTACTGACCACAATATCATTGATGCAGCAAGTGGAGGGGCATTGGTAGATAAAACACCCGAGTTTGCACGCCAATTGATCTCAAATATAGAAGCCAACTCGAAATAGTTTAGCACCCGTGGAGACTTCTCAAGCAAACGAGTATATGAGGTAGGTATTGCTAACCTTGAGAATAAAGTTAATGGTCTCACTTCTCTTGTATGTTCTTTGGCTTGTGGAAATGTACAGAAGGTGGAATTTTATAGCATATGCTCGTTACAAGGGCATACTTCGAATATGTGTCCACCAATGCAAGAAGATTACATTAAACAAGCTAATGTAGTTGATGGACCATTCAATGGACAACTCCTGTAAACACCTAATATATATATATATATATATATATATATATATATATATATATATATATATAATTGATGGCTCCACCGTCGCTGCCGATTCAGAAATCAGCAGCGATGCAGTTTTCGCTGCTGATTTCCTGAACCGGTAGTGACGCAGTTGTGCTGCCGATTTCTTGAATCGGCAGCGACGCAGTTTTATTAAAAGTTTTATTTCTTGAATTGAAAGAGATGGGTGCAAATTTGGGCATTAATGCAGGAGGTGGGTTAGTAGCCCAACTATTAGTGCGACCAACGTATCTGGAACAGATACTACATGCCTAATTCCGTGACAAGGAGGGGTCCAAGATTAGGAAGAATATGGAGGTCGGGGTAGAAATGAAATTCCAGGTAGCGGATGATGGATCATTGATGATGGGACAACGGTTGTACGTGTCTAATGACGAAACAGTCAAACGAATGGTTCTACAAGAAGCACATGAGTCCAAGTTCTCCATACATCCTGGCAGCACTATGATGTATCAAGACCTGAAACACCTCTATTGGTGCCCTAATATGGAAAGGGAAATAGCTGAGTATATGTCTAAGTGTGGGATATGTCAACAAGTCAAGGTTGAACACCAAAGGCCTGCGGGACCATTACAGCCATTACAAATTCTAGAATGGAAGTGGGAGATGATCACCATGGATTTCGTGTCAGGATTTCCCAAAGGGAGGAAAGGAAATGACACGATATGGGTCATCATAGATCAGTTGATGAAATCCGCACTATTCTTGCCTATAAAGATGACCGACTTGGTAGACAAGCTTGCCAAGATCTACATAAACGAGGTGGTACGGCTCCATGGGATTCTGGTGTCCATTGTATCGGATCGAGATCCCAGATTCACCTCTCGACTTTGGCCGAGCATACAATATGCCTTGGGGACAAGATTGGACATGAGTATTGCGTTTCACCTTCAAACAGATGGCCAATCATAAAGAGTCATCCAAGTCTTGGAAGACCTATTACGGGCATGTGTGATAGAATTTGGAGGAAACTGGGAGGAACACATGGCATTGGTGGAGTTCACGTATAACAATAGTCACTAAGCCACAATAGGGATAACCCCAAATGAAGCCTTGCATGGTAGGAGGTGCAGGACTCCTTTATGTTGGGACGAAATTAGGGACCGGAAGTTAAATGGCACGGAGTTAGTCCAAGTCACCATGGAGAAAGTTAGAACTATCAAGAATTGCATCAAAGCCGCACAGGATAGACAAAAGAAGTATGTTGATGTGAGGAGAAGACCTCTCAAGTTAAGTACGGGGGACCAGGTGTTCCTGAAGGTAGACCCATGGAAGAACATGCTACGGTTTGGATTGAAAGGGAAGTTAACTCCCCGCTTCATCGGACCTTTCAAAATCTTGCAGCGAGTGGGGCCAGTAGCCTACAAAGTGGACTTGCCCCCACAGTTAGCCAAGGTCCATAATGTGTTCCATATCTGCCCCCACAGTTAGCCAAGGTCCATAATGTGTTCCATATCTGCCCCCACAGTTAGCCAAGGTCCATAATGTGTTCCATGTCTCCTTGTTAAGGAAGGCTGACGTGGACCATGCCCAGATCCTACCCCAAGTTCCAATAGAAGTCAAGGAAGACTTAACACTTGAATTGAGGCCCATAAGGATACTAGATCAGGAAGTGAAGGAGCTACGGAGCAAAAAGATCCCCATCGTCAGAATCTTATGGTGAAATGCTCAAATAGAAAGAGGAAACTTGGGAGAGGGAGGCTGAGATGAGGAAAAAGTACCCCAATTTATTTGAACTTCCAGGTATGGAGTATGAAACCTCTTAAATTTCGAGGATGAAATTCATGTTAAAGGGGGGAGAATGTAAACACCCAAATATATATATATATATATATATATATATATATATATATAATTTATGACTCCATTGTCGCTGCTGATTTCCTAAATCGGCAGCGACGCAGTTTTCGCTGCCGATTTTAAAAGTTAGGGAAACAAATTGAACTGTCTTAAGGAGCTGGGAGGGAGGGGTAAAACCGGTTTTAGAGAGACCAAAACAAGGATAAGAACACATCTAAACCAACCCCAAACACCCCACCTCATTTAATGGGGAGTATAAATACAAGGAGGAGAGAGAAGGTGACCCTTCCTCTTCCCAAAGTTGTTTGCAGCAGTTGCATGTCCAGCTGCATGTTGCTCTTCCCTTCCTCCTTCCCAACAAAAACCTAAACCAAACCAGCAGAGAGTGCCTTGTTAACGATTGAGGGAGAGTTGAGACCTTGAGAGAAGATTGGACAGCTGCCTAGAGGGAAAGGAAAAGGGGGCTAGAAAACGTGAGAGGAAGAAGGAGGAGGAGAACTAGCAGGAGAGGAGAAAGAATACTGTCAAACCTTCCCCAAACTTAGTTAGATTCGAAAGGTATAGGTCATGAAACTCCCTTCCTCTTGTCCTTAAGACCCAGAACCGGAAATGAAGAAGAAGACCCTAAGAAAATTGACCTAAGACCTAAGCTAGTTGTGAAGGAAACTGAAATTAACTAAGAGGACAAGGAAACAGAAACGAAATGAGGCCAATTCCCAGAACATCTTACAAAGAAAAATGAATAAAATGTAAAGAACAAATCATGGTAGAGGGTTGGCCTTAACTATGGGGTTGGCCAGCATGCATGTGTGTGTTCTGCTACAATTTATTGAAAGATTATATGCTGGAATTGATGGTTTCAATGTGTGTGTTCTGCTGGAATTTGTTGACAGATTATATGCGGAAATTGATTGTTTTCAATGTGTGTGTTCTGCTAGAATTTGTTGAAAGATTATATGCTGAAATTGATGGTTTTCAAAGTGTATTCTGCTGGAATTTGTTGAAAGAGTATATGCTGGAATTGATGGTTTCAATGTGTGTGTTCTGCTGAAACTTAGTGACAGTTTATGTGCTGGGGTTGTTACAGCGTGTATGTGTGTGTTCATGCCAAAATGTGTGTTTTGCAGCGAATTTGTGATTCGCTACCGAAACTGAGTCTTCTGCAGCGAATTAGCATTCGCTACCGAATTGTGTGTTCTGTAGCAAATTTGTGATTCACTGTCGAAGTTGAGTTTTCTGCAGCGAATTTATGATTCGCTACCGCAACTGAGTTGCCTGCAGCGAATTAGCATTCACTGCCAAATCGTGTGTTCTGCAGCGAAGTTGTGATTCACTGCCAAAGATGAGTTATCTGCAGCGAAATAATGATTAGCTGCTGAAACTGAGCCTTCTGTAGCGAATTAGCATTCCCTGCTGAATTGGGTGTTCTACAGCAAAATTGTGATTCGCTGCCGAAACTGTGTCGTCTGCAGCGAATTAGCGTTCGCTGCCGAATGGCGTGTTCTGCAACGAATTAGTGATTCGCTGTTGAAGTTGAGTTGTCTGTAGCGAATTTGTGATTCGCTATCGAAACTGAGTTGCCTACAATGAATTAGCTTTCGCTGCCGAATCGTGTGTTCTGCAGCGAAGTTGTGATTCGCTGTCGAAGATGTGTTATTTGCAGCGAATTTGTGATCCGCTGCTGAAACTGAGTCTTCTGCAGTGAATTAGCATTCGCTACCGAATTGTGTGTTCTGCAGCGAAATTGTGATTCGCTGCTGAAACTGAGTTGTCTGCAGCAAAGTAGCATTCGCTGCCGAATTACGTGTTCTACAGCGAATTAGTGATTCACTGCCGAAGTTGAGTTGTCTGCAGCGAATGTGTGATTCGCTGCCGAAACTGAGTTGCCTGCAGTGAAGTAGCATTTGCTGCCGCAAAACATGTTGGCTACAGCGAACCAGTTTCGCTACCAAAATTGTGGTGCCAGCAGCGAAACAGTTTTCGCTGCCGAATTGGCAGCCTGCAGCGAAAACTGGTTCGCTGCCGAATTGGGCAGCCTGTAGCGAACCAGTTTTCGCTGCCGAATTGCGCAGCCTGCAGCGAACCAGTTTTTGTTGCCGATTTCTACAATAAGCCTGCTAGGCAGAAATGACTTAAATGCTAGTAACAATTTCATGGTATGATGGTGTAAAATGTGGAACACTTGAATGTGAACATATGAACTCTTGAAATAAGTATGGTGACGAATGTGATTCAAAGATATAAATGTACTTATTTGTGACCATTGATGTCATAGGTGGTGCGGTCGGGATCAAACCATCATCAAGACTAGAACAACCCATAGGTGGAGCAGGTAGGTGACTTTCACCTTCCTTTTTCATACGTTGAATAATGAAATACTTTATCATGAATGTTACCATATTGTGTTAGAACAGATATCAGATTGCCAATTGCTTAAATGTTGAGAAATGGTTCATTAGCTTTGGCTAATGGCATCCGAATGGATGACTGGGACAAATGAATTATTAGCCTCAACTAATGGCATCCGAATGGATGACCGGGACAAATGATTGATTTGCTTCGGCTAATGGCATCCGAATGGATGACCGGGACAAACGGTTGATTAACTTTGATTGATGGCATCCGAAGTGGATGACCGAGGTGAGTGAACGGTTAACCTCAGCAAATGATGCCTTAAGAGGGTAGCTGTATTTAAGATTATGGTTGATTGCAAGAATTGGTGCATCTATATGTACTATAAGTTGTTTATAGCAAGTACATGAAGAAACTATAAATGTCACGCTTCAAACATGGGATAATGTTAATGCTTCATTAAACTGCCAGACCGTTTAATTATCATTATTATTATTAAGTAATTGCATTCTCTTAAATGTTTTGTACTGCCGCAGGGACGTCACACCAACGAGGTGCCTAGGAAACCCAATACACGGGAACCTACTTTTGCAAGGAATCATGTAGTTGCATTCTAAATCACGACGTATTTTGTATGAATCAATGTATTGAAAGTATAACTTTTATTAGATCCTTTTGTTTAAATTTATGACGACTATTAGTAGGATAGGAATGCAAACTCATGTCTATGTATGTATATTTTTATGTGAACATCTAATCATGCAAACATAATATTGTGTTTATGTAAGATTCACTTTTAAATGAAATGTTGATTGTTGTTGATGTATGGATTGTATCTTGATGATGTGAGGGAACAGGTTTGCCGATTACCGACACAATGTGTGTCAAGTACAAAAAAAAAGAAAAAAAATTTACCGTTGTTTTGGGCTTAAAAAGTCGGGTTGTTACAGCTCCAGTGTAAATATGATCCTTTTTCTAACACATACAATCTCGGATGGAGAGATCATCTGAACTTACGCTAGGGGAACCTACCTCAACAAGGCAATTAAGGCTGATAGTTCCACCCCATGAATTTCAGCCCCAACAGAATTATCAAGTGAGACAGCCCCCTGCATTTACAAATTCCAATGTTATAGGGTCATCGAGTGATGATCTTTATGAGATGATGAAAACCTTAGCTTTTAACATAATAACCTTACAATAAAATGTCATGTCTTTTCAATAGGAAATAAGGTCAAGCATTCACAACTTAAAGAAGCAAATGGGGCAAGTAGCTTCAAGTGTAGGGAAATTGGAAGTACAAATCAATGGAAAATTTCCCTCCCAATCATTGAACCCATAAGAGAATGTTAGTGTGATCACACTGTGAAGTGGAGAAGAAATTAAAGAAAAAAGGTCGAAACAATTGAGATGGAGGAAGAAGAGGAGATAGAAACCGAACTAAGCATAAAAACGAAACATCCTCCTCCTCCACAAACTGAAACAATAACCAATACTCTAAAAGTAAGTCCTAACTCAATGAATTATAGTTTTAAGAAAATTCTGCCCTTTTCTTTGAGTTCTTTAAGTCTAAGAAAGAGGAAAAAGAAAAAGAGATTTTAGAGGTTTTCAAAAAAGTGGAACTCAACATCCCTTTGATTGATTCTACCAAGCAAATTTCCAAATATGCCAAATTCTTGAAGGAGTTGTGTGTTACCAAGAGAGCTTACAAGGTAAAAGGCTACGAAACGATAAGTATGGGTGAAGTTGTATCTACTGTTGTTCAAAAGAATCTTCCTTTGAAGCAAAAAGACCCAGGTGCGCTTACTATCCCATGTGTTATTGGTAATGCTAGCTTTAAAATGGCTTTATGCGATTTAGGTGCATCCATTAGTGTTATGCCTAAACATGTTTATGATTCTCTTAGTCTTGAGCCTTTTATTAAAACTAGTATTGTAATACAACTTGTGGATCATAGTTTTGTTTATCCACTTGGTGTGATAGAAGATGTTCTAGTCAAGATTGATAGTTTGGCTATTATATGTGACTTTTATATTCTTGATATGAAACGTGATTCATCAAACAACAACACTCCTATATTGTTTAGAAGACTATTCTTGAAAACTGCCAATACAAAAATTGATTGTGGTAAGGATACTTTTTCTATGGAAATAGGAGATGAAAAAATTCAATTTAATTTTCATGATGCAATGAAATATCCTTACAGCAATGTTTATTCTATCACATGTTAAGATCAAGTTGATAAGTGTGTGCAGCAAGTTTTTTATTTTGATTATGAGGACGGATTAACCGTGGCTTGGAGCTATGGCTATAATTTTACTAAGATAGAAGAGATGGGGAGGCACATATGTGTTCCCCAAAACGTGCAAGAATCAACCTTGGCTTTGCAAGCTTTGCAAACCACCCCTAGTGGTAATGTCTTTGTTGATTTAGTACTTTTACATAAAAAGCTTTTGCCATCTATTTTACACGCACCCGAGCTAGAATTGAAACCTTTGCCCGGTAATTTGAAGTATGTATTCATTGGCGACAACAATACACTCCCCATTATCATAGTAAATTGTTGTGCGATCACAAAACAACCATTAGATGGACTTTAGCTGATATTAAGGGCATTAGCCCCTCGATGTGTATGCATCACATACTATTGGAGGACAATGTGAAACCAACAAGGAAAATGCAAATGAGGTTGAATCCACTTATGATAAAGGTAGTGAAAGCTTAAATTTTGAAACTATTGGATGTAGGAGTCATTTACCCCCATCACGGACAGTAAAACGCCAATCCATGTGGTGCTTAAAAAGACCATAATCACGTTGGTAAAGAACAAAAATGATAAACTCATTCCTACTCGCATCTCGAGTGGTTGGAGAATGTGTGTTGATTATAGAAAGCTTAATCTTTCTACACTTAAAGATCATTTCCCATTATCATTCATGGACCAAATGCTTGAACGTTAAGCAGGTAAGTCTTTTTATTGCTTTATTAATGGATATAGTGGCTATAATCAGATTGTTATTAATCCTTAGGATTAAGAAAAGACTACATTTACATGTCCATTTGGTACATATGCATATAGAAAAATGCCTGTTGTTCTCTATAATGCACCCGTAACTTTTCAAAGATGCATGGTGAGTATTTTTCTAACTATGTTGAAAGAAAAATTGAGGTTTTTATGGATGATTTCACGGTGTATGGTGATTCTTTTAATAAGTGTTTGGAAAATTTATCTTTAGTCTTGAAAAGATGCATTGAAACTAGCCTTATCTTGAATATGAAAAGTGTTATTTTATAGTAGAACAAGGAATAATTCTTGGGCATGTTGTGTCTTCGTGTGAATTAGAGGTTGATAAAGGTAAAATAGGTGTTATTTCATCATTGGCTTACCCCTTATGTGTGAGGGAAGTTCATTCTTTTTTTCGCCATGTAGGTTTCTATCAACGCTTTATCAAAGAATTCTCAAAGATTACCACATCCATGTGCAAATTATTAGCCAAAGAAGTGGATTTTGTGTTTGATCAAGAATGTAAAGATGATCATGATGAGCTTAAAAGGCGTGTCACATCTTCCCCTATCATGTAACCATCAAATTGAGATAAACCTTTTGAGATAATGTGTGATGCGAGTGACTACGCGATAGGGGTTGTATTTGGGTAAATAATAGGGAAGAATTTGCATGTTATCGCATATGTTACCTGCATGTTGGACGAAGCGCAATGCAATTACCATACAACTTAAAAGGAACTTTTTGCAGTGGTGTTTGCTCTAGAAAAATTCAAGTCCTATTTACTTGGTACAAAAGTTGTTGTTTTTACTGACCATACAGCTTTGAGGTATCTTTTAAAGAAAAAGGAGTCCAAACCAAGATTGATTTGGTGGATCTTGCTTTTACAAGAATTTTATCTTGAGATCAAAGATGAAAAAGGTGTCGAAAACCATGTGTCTGATCACTTGAGTCGACTAAAGACCAAGGATATACAAACCAAAACAATAAGAAAGACATTCCCCGACGAGCAATTGTATGTGTTACATTCCTCCACAAGACTATGGTATGCTGATTTGGTGAACTATTTAGTCACCAAAGAATTCCCTCCAGGTTTGTCTAAATCCTAAAAAGACAAGTTACTAGCTGATGATAAAGGTTATTTTTGGGACACTATTTATCTGTGGAAATTTTATGCGGATCAAGTAGTTAGAAGATGTGTACCACAAGATGAATTTTATTCCATTCTCACTTTTTGTCATTCTCATTCTTGTGGTGGACATTTTTGAGCGAAAAGAACGGCCCACAAGGTACTTGAAAGTGGTCTCTATTGGGCTTCTATTTTTAAGTATGCATATCACTTTTGCAAATTATGTGAAAAATGCCAAAGAACAGGTAATATCACTTATAATAAACAAATGCCTTTAACGAATATTCTTGTAAATGAAAATTTTGATGTTTGGGGTATTGATTTTATGGGTCCATTTCCTTATTCTTTTGGTAATCTTTATATCCTTTTTGTTGTTGATTATGTGTCCAAATGGATTGAGGCGAAAGCCACACGAACTAACGATGCTAAGGTTGTTTTAGATTTCATCAGAACTCACATATTTAACAGGTTTGGAATTCCTCAAGCTATATTAGTGATCGTGGCACTCATTTTTGCAATTGTTCAATAGAAGCATTACTACGCAAATTCCATGTGACTCATCATATTTCCACAGCTTACCATTCTCAAACGAATGTTCAAGCTGAAATTTCAAATCGAGAAATCAAGTCCATTTTGGAGATGACAATGCAACCTAACCGGCGAGATTGGAGTCTGCGACTTGGTGATGCACTTTAGGCTTATCAAACTACTTACAAATCACCTATAGGAATGTCACCTTAAACGATGATTTACGGGAAAGCATGTCATCCACCAGTGAAGCTTGAACACAAAGCTTTTTGGGTCATTAAACAATGCAACTTGGATTATGATGTTGTTGGGATTGCAAGAAAGTTGCAATTGCAAGAGTTGGAAGAGATACGGAATGATGCATATGAGAATGCAAGGATTTACAAAGAAAAGACCAAGAGTCTTCATGACCGAATGATACAGAATGTTTTTCTCTCGTTGAAATTACAACTTTAGAAACAAACAAAGTGCTCAAGGTCAATGGGCATCGATTGAAAACTTTCTATGAAGGTTAGACAGAAAAACTCACCACTTCTGTGGAGTTAACTGAACCAATCTATGAGGCGTGAGCATGTGATATGTCGAGCCAATGACATAAAACAAAAGCGCTTATTGGGAGGCAACCGAACAAAAAAAAATCAGATTTGCTTTTTTTTTCCCTTATCTTTTATTTTTTGTATTTTACTTTATTTTTATCATTCTTCTATATTCATTTTCTCTTATTTCAACATTGAGAACAATGTTGTGTTTAAAGTGTAGGGGTATTAAGAGAATTTTGGTTTTCTTTATTGTTTCTAAAAAAAAGTCTAAGTTTTATCTTTTGAACTCTCATTGGTTTATGAGAATATGAGTATTATGTATGAGAATTGTTGAGATGGATGAAAATATAAATTGAATGAATGAGTGTGCATGCAAATTTTAAAGTTTGATTAGTTTAGGAATTGACTTTGAAAATATATCATGTTGACTTTATAGTGGTGTACTAATGTAAGCTTTTTGAGCCTTCAACATTATATTCCTTGATTGTGCATTCTTTCAATGATATGTATCTCTAGAACTTGCTTCATATCTTGTTGAGATTACATTCACTTTACATGTGTACATGAAGATGATAAAGGCATTAGAAATTTTAACCACTTCAGACAAAAAGTCAACCTAAAACATATTATTCTTAGTGAGCCCTTTTGAGCTTGTTTATCTTTTCTTTGTTTTACCCATGTGTAAGCTTTAACTTTTTATATGTTTTCCTTTTCCCTTGGCCAAGGATTAATACTTGTTGATATCTCATGGGATTATGGTTGAAAATTATGTGAAAAGAAAAAAAAAAGTGATGCTTGATGAAAAGAATTTGCTAAAGGTGAAAGAAAAAAAAAAGAAAAGAAAAGAAAAGAAAAATGTTGCATTGTGTTCTTAAAATTTTAAGTTAATGGAGCTTGAAATCAAAAGAAGTTAACTATTGCTGCTTAAAGTTGGAAAATTTATGTGCTTTGATGGAATATCTTGTTTCAAAAATTATTTTTTTTAGAATACTCTACTTCCTTTGGTTTAAGCCTTTTCTTTTCCTTTCTTTTAGCTCACCTTAACCTTAGCCTCATTACAACAAAAAAGTAAGACCTTTTGATTCATGCATTGCTTGTAATATTTTAGTAATTGAGATGAGATTGAAATGCAAGCTTATGGTAGAACATGTTCATTGATTGAATATGAGAGATTTAAACACATAAGCCCTAAACACATGCGTGTTGGAGTGTATATCAATGAGAGGACCTATCACTTTGGCATAGCATAGATTTCATTTAAATTTTAATGATTAATTGAGTTTTGAAGTTCGCATGTAAATAAATTCATGAACATTTATGTTTTTAATCCTTCTTGATTATATTCTTGTTTATAATGCAAATACTTCTGGACATTGATGGGAGATTAAGAGATTAGTTATAGTTATTTTATTTATTTAATTTAAGTTTGATTTTATCTCACCTTTCTCAAGAACGAGTAAGAGCTAAGTGTGGGGGTGTTTGATGCAACCATATTATTCGATAGTTTTACCCACATTTAACTAGTATTTTTCCTATGTGTTATATACAAAATACGTTTATATTTTTTTGTTTTATGTTTTGAAGGCACTTTGGATGTAAGATTCAAAAGGAAGTAAATTGGAGATAATTGATAGATTTGACCTCCGGTCGATATTTTGTGTAGAGCTTGAGCTCTAGAGGTCGAAATGAAGTGATTCTAGTGGAATTAGAAAGCTAACATCCATACCTTTCTATATATATATGGAAAGAAAAATAAAAAGAGAAAAAGCATGGAAATCGCAGCCTTCAAAAACAAATATTGCATTTTTCTATAGTTGACCTTCGATCATTCTGACTTAAATAACTTGAGTTAGAGAAGTCTATTTGATGCAAACTTAATTGTTTTGGATTCCTAACTCAAAGATCTATCAGCCTACCAAATTGCAGTAGAAAAAGAGCTTATATGAGAGAGATATGATTTTTCTAAAATGACATGTGAATTCTGCCAGCAGACAGTTTTGTGAAGAAGCAAGTCCAATTTACTTCCCAAAGCATCCAAATTGATATCTAAGTTTTTGTTTTTGGGAAATTTAACTCCTCTATGTCCAAAGTCAAAGCTTGAAGATTTCATACAAGACTCTTTCTTCTTTTTTAGGAAAATAGTTATTGTAGTATTTAAATGTAAATTGTCTACTTAGAAAATGACTATTTTGTAGGAAAGAGGGATTAGGGTTTCCTATCAAATAAAAAAGATAGAAAGCAAGGGAGGGAGGGAGGGAGGGAGGGAGGGAGAGGGGCAGAAAGAGAAGAAAAACCCACCCTTTCCTTCTATACCCGAAATCATGTTTCATCTTTTCTTTTGATTAGTCTCTTTATAGACATGCAAGGCTAAATTCTTTTTCTTGGTTGCAAGGACACAGAAACCTTTGGATTTCAAGAACCGTGAGATCTATATTACCTTTTCTTTTCAATTTATATGATGAGTATGTTTGTTTTCCTATGCTTATTTCTTATAATTATTTAGTTTGATTGTTAGAGAGGACTCCAAGTTATTATTCTAACCAATTTATTGCTAAGTTTACTATCAAAACCGGAGTTGTGGTATATAAACTTGTGAAGTAACTGAGTTTAATAATTGTGGCAGATCTATGTTATTAATCTTAGAAAAAACATTCGATCAAATCAAACATTGACTATGGACAATTAAGTTGTTTAGATTAATCAACTTATCTAGTTCTTAAGGTTGGCATTAAATTAAATTACTAATGCGAATATTGTGGTTGTTTGATGGTTAGGGTTAGTTATACGGCGGATCGGTTAACTAACTAATGTTAAGAAAAGATAAATATTCAGAATATAAATTAATGTATCGTTTCAATGATCGGTTCTGATTTTTATATGTGGACGTCTACCTGAAACCAAAGTTTGTTCTCTTGATAATTTCTAATTTATGTAATTTAGGTTGATTGTTTTATTTTGCTATAGCCTAGATAACCTCGAAACTCCCCCCAAATGCATATCATCTAGCATAAAAATCTGAACTAAACCTTTCTCGTGGGATCGACCCCTTACTTGCTCTCTACTATCTTGTTTATTTAAGTTAGGGTAATTAATTTGTATGACTGCGACATCACAGCACATGTCAAGGAGGGTGATTCAGAAGGTCAAAAGGAGAACATATTCCACACGAGATGCCATGTTCATAATAAGGTATGTAACTTAATTATAGATGGTGATAGTTGCACTAATGTAGCTAAGACTGAATTGGTAAAAAAGTTGAACTTGCATATTACCAAACATTTCATACATTGTAAATTACAATGGATGAGTGATGGTGGTGAAGTGAAAGTGAATAAACAGGTTTTAGTTGCTTTTTTATTGGGAAATACTATAATGAGGTGTTATGTAATGTTATGCTAATGCTAATGCAAGCTAGTCACTTGTTACTTGGTAGACTATGACAGTATAATATGAGAGTTATACATGATGGAGTGAAAAATAGGTATTCCTTTGAGATGAATGAAAGACCTATAACTCTTCTATCTTTAACACCTAAGCAAATATATGACAAGCAACTAAAATTGAAGAAGGAGAAATGGTTGAAAAAGAGAAATTATATATCAAAGGGACCTTCTTTGCTAACAAGGTTCTTTTTTGTTTTGATGATGATGCAATTCTTCAACTTGGTACTGATTTGTTAACCTTAGAAGATGTTTTTCATGATACAGATTCGAGATCAAATCTTTTTAAAGATTGGAAGGATAATATGAACCAAGTGAGGTCCGAATTTGGCTTTAAAATATCTGCTGACCAGTTTTGCAAGATGAGGTATATCTCTCAAACTGTACATCAAAACAAGCTGAAATATTACAGGAAGATACTAGACATATGAAACTATATTTTAGTAAATTTTCAGGTCAAATGGAGTTCGGAAAAATATTATTTCGACAAATCTTGTGAAATCTACCAAACTAGACCTTTATGTACTATTTGAGACATATTTGGAGTTACAGGTAAACTTGTCTTCGATTCAAGTTGGCTTGGAAACTAGACATCTAAACCTTGCCAACCATATATGGTAGGCGTAGTAATTCATCCAAGCAAGAGAGAACGATGTGTTTGAACTCGGGACTGAAAATCTACCAAGAATATGCGAATATTGGAGATTCAGACTACATGAAGGAATTTTGGCATAAAGAATTTGTTTTTATTATCCTATTTTATTTATTTATTTAATTTATAATAATTAATTTTAATTTAGGTTTTTTCTGACCCATTAGACATTGTTTAGGGGTTTAGTTCTGGTCTATTAGACATTGTTTAGGGGTTTATTTCATTATTGGACTTATGTTAGTTGATTATTAGTTTAGGCTCATTAGCTTGTAACCTAAAAGGGGTCCATTTGGGTTAGTTAGAGGAGACTATATTATATTTTTTTAACTGAAAATTTTAGCAGTAAGTTGGAGAATAAACGCAAGTTTTTTTTTTTTTTTTGCTTGTTTGTGGCAAAACAACCTTTCTTTGTAAGGACAAAGATCGTATACTAACTTATCAAAAATTAATTAGCTTTGTGATGTCATTTGCATACTTAGGGTTCTTACATATAAAATTATCTCTAGGTTCAAGTCTTTTTCCAATATATTTTTTTATCTCAGGTACATGGTTATTGTTATATTAAGGTTCTATCAAACTTGATTTTTAGTTTTATGGGTTGTTATTTACTACATTGAAAGTTATTTGATTACGTAATCAACAGGTTCAGATCATATCCTTATCTACTTAACTTTAAAATAGAAAATAATATGTAACAATACAAACTATACAAACTAGGATGTATATTTAGTGAACTTATTTTGACTAATTGGGCCGTTATAATAAGAAAGATCAAGTACGATTTCAAAAAATAAAGAAAACAAAAATATAAATCATTTTGAAATGATTACAAATCATTAAGTGTTTATCCTTAGAGTAGAACTTTATGTTATTACTCTACAGTTTTGATAAATGTATTAAGATCGTTCGAGAGGGAGTGCTCATGCTTACGTGAGAAGACGTTATAGGTAACATCAAGTAGTCCGTAGAGAAGGTAAATGGAGGGGATGATGATGCGCGTGCTTAATTCCTGACGGAGATGAATAATCCTCATCAATGCCTTGTGCGTAGGATTTTCATCCGTACAAACAAGGATTTTCAAGCCACGCAATCATTCTAATTGTCATATTTCTTCCACTCACCAACAACTCCTAATTAAAGAGTTTATAAATTCTATCATCATTAATTTGCTTCTTCTTGTTTTTATTTTTTAAAATAAATATTAATCGGCTATTAGTACTGGCAGGAATATTCATAGTATATCATTTCTGCAATAATATGGACCAACAACATTCTTCTGTCTCTCTCTCACTTTCTCGACCTGCAAATGATTATAAGTCGATGTATGATTGCTAGCTCGTGGCCTGGGGTGGGATCGGAGTAAGTACACACAAACTGACCACACGTGTAAAGCAATCTGTAGAATCGATTTAGAGGTCACAGGGGCACACGCGTGGGTCTTATCTTTCTCTCTCTATAGAATCCATTTGACAATCCGTGGTTTTATTTTCTTTTCTATTTGTTTTTATTTTTAACTTTCAGGTTTTTTTTTCCAGAATTAAAAAAAATGATCGGAAAGTTTTTGTAAACTACATCGAAAGTTATTTGAAAGTCAAAATTCGAGAAATTTTTCAGAATTTTTAATCAAAATATAATATAAAAACATTTAATATTGTATGATTTTATCAAACATTTTTATTATATCTCAAAATCTGTACTAGTAGCTTCCATCATCACCACCTCCCCTTTCTTTTTTCATAATAATAGGTCATTCTACTTCCCCACCTCATTCCCACTTACAAATAGTACTGTTACATAGATACATGCTCGCTGCTTTTTGTGTCTCTCATGTATATTTTGCGGTGGCTAGCTAGGTACTAAATTAATAAAACTAAAAAAAAACCATTTTAATTACTTCGCTATTCATTGGGTCATATTTTTCATAGTTTCCTCGATTTCTAAAGATAATTAAGAGTTCATACTACAAAAGTATCTTCAATTGTTACTTCACATTGGGTGATATTTTTAATAATTTCCTAATTTCTAAAGATAATTAAGAGTTAAGTATTTATCAACGGTTACTTTTTTTTTATTCCATAGATTTCATTTTGATCTCTTGACTTGATTTATATCATGTTTATGTCCTTAATTTTAGAGAGAGATGAGAAAATTTGGAAACGAGAGAGAAAGAAAATTTTGACAAAGCTCATTATAGACACAAAATTTATCGTTCTTGGTTTTAATGAATTTATCTTAATGAGAATTGGGTTGATTAAAGTTAATTTTGAGGTTAAAAATAAAATGTACAAGTTTATGGAATAATCTTGAGATATTTTAGTAAAAATTGGTAAGGAAATTACATATTTAGAGCAAAAATAGACAAGACTTGATTTTTTAACAATTGGAGGCCATCATAATTGTCACAATAGATTATATATCTTCTATCTATTTGATGCAAAAAAACATGTCACCTCATTTTGGAAAAAAAATTAGAAATGTTTTAGCTAGACTTCTTTGGCCTAGTTGCAAGCATGGCCAGACTAGCCGAGTTTACGCGTCTGGGAACCTATGCTAGGTACCCAATCCAATTTCTTTTAAATTTTTTTAATTTTTTTATTCTCTAATATTAATTATTAAGACACTAAAATATTGTCTATTGTTCATTAACTAGACACTGATGATTTCAAAGAATATGAAATATAAATAGTTTTAGTATAAACTAGTTTATATGCATATGTTATATTACATAAACTCTTTGTTATTGTTATTAAACCTATAGTCATTCTGAAAAGTTTTCTTCATCAAGGTTAATTTTTTTATTAATATATTTTTTTTTATTTTAGTCAGTGCGATGTTTTTTAGTGAAATCATTATTTTTGTTAAAAAAGTTTCATAATGTTCATATTTTTTGCGATTCAAAGCTAAAAATATCATAAATATGATAAAATCATGTTCAAAATTAATTTACAATTTTTAATAATAAAAAACCGATTTCAATTGAATAATTTATTATTAGTATTATTATTTTTAGATGAGATACATAATAATTAAAAAATAAAATATTAAGATTCAAATAAAAATTTATAATAGCATTTAAGAATCATGTCAAAAGTAAAGAGTAAATGAATATGGTAAAAACAAATTTGGAGTGTAAGAAAAAGAAAGAAAAGAAAGAAAAAAGAGAAAAAGACAGCAAAGGGGTAGGCCTAGAGCCTGACCCTTCTTTTTTTTTTACTAAGGGGTCGAACAATATATCATTTGTCCTATAATTTTTTGAAAAAAAAAATGTAATAAATGAGTGTCACAATTAAGAAAATTCATGCGCAATCCAACTCTCAGACAAGTGACCTTGAGGTTGTCCCACTCGCTAACCAACTCAGCCATAATAGGATAATTGTTGCAATCCAACTTAAAAAATATATTAAGATGCTTTATTGTTTATATAAATAGTTAAATACTATAATAATTTCACCTTCTTTTAGTGTGTTAGGATAATTTCTTAATTCAAAATGGAGCAAGTATTCTTACTTTAACATGTTTTGTTCTAATAACTTTTCATTGTCCAATTACTATTTTATTTTTAAATTTAAGTCACTGATTATTATACCAATTATTAAATTAAAATATGTAATAAAAGCATACTCATGACAATACTTGCAGGTTAATTGCTAGTATATTATGTGTATAATATTATACAATAAACTAAAATAAATGACTATTTTCTATTAATAACTTGTTGCTCCTCTCCCACTTCATTGCTTATGTCATTATTATATGTAATTTTTTCCTTTTAGATCCTTAGATTTTTTTTTTTTTTTTGCATTTCAGTAACTAAACTTTATTATTTTTCAATTTTATTCTTATAAGTTATGTAGACATAATTTTATATGTTGGAATCTGTTTTGATTTGCATGTTTTCAAATACCTGATGTGTCATTGAATATTATAATAGTAAATTAAAGACTATTTAAAAAAAAATAAGTTTTAGGTTGTTCTTGTAACAAAAACTTAAAAGATCAAGAAACAAAATTGATATTTATATAAAACAATAGAGCCATTTCTTGCTTACATTGTTTAAAAGGTATGAAAAAGTTTAATTTGTTCCTTCAATTTTTATATTTTCTATATTTGATGCCTTTTTAACTTGTATATTTCAATCATGAAACTTTATTTATTTTGCATTGTAGTCTCTGACTATTATTAAAGGAAAGAGAAAGTCATCAAAAAAAGAAAAGAAAAGGTCAAAACTCTTGAGTGGCCACAATTAGGGCACTCATAACCACAATTTTGATGTCTATGGATTTATCTATGAAATGATAATTCAATAGAGGTGATTTTTACCTTCAATAATGCCCTGAAACATAAATTGAGGCTTCATAACCTTTTTTATTTAATTTGATTTTGAGTCTTTAGTTTGATTAAAAAGTATTTTATGCTTAGAAAAAGGACCTTAGAGGTCCATATCTTTTTTTTTCTTCATGTTTTTTGGTTAAAAAGGCTAAATTTGAGCTTTTGGGATCTAAAAAACTTGAACCTTGATTTTTCAATCACCAAAATCACCTCCAATGATAAGAAAATATGGTGAGATCACTAGTTTGAATGTCACAAACCTGAGAGTTACTGGAGACTTACATGGTCCTTAACTTCAGGGCCTCGGGGGATTAGTCAAGGTGCGCGTAAACTGAGCCGGACACCCACGGTTATAAAACAAATATGGTAGGTGGATGACACATCATTTGTTGAATTAAAAAAAATAAGGACATCCTTTTTTTATTTAAAAAGGAAACATAGGTGTAAGGTTTAGGCTTCTAAGTCCAAGCGTGTTTGGACTTTTTAATTTTGGCCTAGACATGCAAGCCCACCTATCTAGCTCCAACATGCTTGTTTTTTTTTTTTTTTCAATGGCCCTTAATGAATATTTGAGCTTTTTATGCTAATATTAAAAATTACTTTCAAAATAATTATATATAAATCTAATATTTGGTCTTTAATTTGTATTAATAATTTTTTATTATTATTTATCAGTTCATATATTTTTCAATTTATTGAATTAAGAATATGTAGCATCTTTTTAATTTTTTAAAAAAATTCATGTTGTGAAAAAAAATATTTATAAAGATGACATTTTCTTTTATTATATTGTAAAATAACTTAAAATCCTATTTACAACATAGCGTTGATATCCTAGCGAGTACATAAATAGCATATAGAGGGCAGCAACGCACCTATTATTGAGAGAAACTAATTCCCTTTCACTCGTAAGGGTATTTAATTATAATTAGCCTCTTTTTTGTGTTACACTTCATTAACAAAAAACTAAATCCCCTAAGAAACTTATTGTGCATCAAGACACAAATTACTATTTATTATAATAGTATAATTATGAATTTACCCTTAAAAAAAGGCAATGCACTAAGCTTTGGGGGTTACATTATCTTTTCATCATGACACAATTGTCTTTTTTAAAAATTGTATGGGATTAGATTGATAATTTCATTTTATTTTGTACAATAAAATTACTAATTTAATCCTAAAATAAAATAATCTAATATCTACTACAAAGGGGCATTTTTGTATTTTTAATTTTTTTAGAATAGTGTAATTACTTTGATGTCCTTAAAGACGAAACTAATTAAACTATCACCTAAGGGTTTTTTTTTTTTTTCATTTTACGTTGTTTTTATTGTAATTTTCAAGAGTGCTCTAGAGCATTGTTGTAAATTATATTTATTAAATGTCGCCTTCCAGGGCGGTGTTTAAAAGGTATTAATGTCCCGGACCAGATAAGGCATCACATGTGCCAAGATTCACGACGATTTGGCATCGGTGACAATTTATTTCCCCCTCCCTTTCTTCTATCTCCCCCACCTAGAGTTTCGCACCAGCCCCTTAAAAATTCAAGAACAACTATTTAATTTGTTGGCTCTTCAACTTTGGTTCCCTTTCTTTTTATTATGAATTTTTTATCTCGAATAATTTATTGAATTTGGTCATTATTCTTTTGATTTCTATTTTTTTTTAATCATGATATGTTTCAGCCATGAATTTCTCATGAAGGGGCTTTGATTTTGTGCTTGGATTTGATGAAGAGGCCATTCAGCCAAGATTGTGTTTTGCCTTGGAATTTAGCTTGTGTTCCATTTAACCATGATGGGTTTTTAGAATGGGATAGTTTTACCCGGCCTTGGTTTATGCATGATGATGGGTTTAGTCCAATCTCTTTAATGGTTCATTCAGCCAAATCAGGTCAGCCCATGTATGAGTCTAATTTGGGCAGCAAAGTAAACTTGTTGGGAGTTTGTATCAGGTTTGATTTTGGTTGTATTAATGAGTATGAGTTTTGGACACATGAGATCCAAAGTTGGCTTGAACTAATTAAGATGTTGAGATCCTTTTCTTACAAGGATCAACAAAATATTCTCCTAAAATTGAAAGGGAAATTCATTCATTAGTGTCCATATTATTTAAGAGAATATTTAGCAACAAATAAGAAAGTTTCCTAGTCATTCAAGGAAACTAAAGGGGCTGTCAAATCTAAATCCTAGACATGAAAGGATTATTTAATGCTAAAGATTTGATTCTCCTAATTAAATAAGGAAAGTGATGGGCGGCTATAAAGAGAATTAATTTCTAAGATTATTTTTCATGTTCTAAAAGGAAATCCTAGTCCTATAAGAAAAGAAGACTTCAATAGTTAAATTCTTATTCAAATTAGATTTCCTAGCATCTAAATGATTTTAAAAATTGGCTAAGCAATCATAGAGTATCTAAGAAGGTGGATCTCAACCAAGAGTTATTTAAACTAGGGAATTGAGATATTTTATCTTGTTTTTCTTTCTATTAAATAGGACATTAACAAACTATTGTCCAGACTTCTTGTTTTTATTATTATTTCTATGTTTGAGCTTAATTAATATTTTTATTTAAGCTAAGATCTAAGGCTTATTTGGGTCAGGGTTTAGATTTACTAGTAAAAGTTTTGGATCAGTTTTGTAAGTGGATCAATTCAGCTCCTAATGGTAAATCCGTTAAGGTTAATTTCTCATAATTATTTAAACACATGTAAAGCCTATTTTTCTTATATAAAAAAAAACCTTTGATGGATAACATTTATGAACTTTTCATTTTAACATGTGAGAGAGATTCTTGTATTTTTTGGTTTTTGAATGAACTGAATCAGACTTATCAAAGATTTACTAGCTTTGTAACGTCATTCGACTTCATTCCAATAGTGTTGGTACCTTGAGATAAGTTTTCATTGTGTCACACTCATATCAGGTCTCTTTCAGCTTTCTATGATCAGATCTTAATCTTGATTGTGGGTTGTATGACAACGTGATCTCAATGTTTGCATCAAATTATTTTTTCATTTGATTTTGTTTTACGATTTCATCCTCATTTGCTTCTTTTTTTTCCTATCAAATTCCATCCTTCTTCTTTTGATTGTCAATTTTTTTAAAACTTGACAAGTTTTTATTTTAAATCATAAATAATTTTATTTTATGATTTCACTCTCCTTTATTTTTTTTCCTTATCAAATTTAATTCATATTCTTTTGATTGCCATTTTTTTTCTTCAACAAGTTTTTAAAATTAAAATTTTTATGTTGGCTCATAATAAACTTCTTAATTGGACTAGGATCCAAGGTTTCACGGGTTACGAGTTTTTACAATTTGATCAGGTATAGGATATTTGTCCAGTTTTGCTTGGTTTTTATAAATGTTTTTGAATTTCACCCCCTATGATTTTTTTAATCTTTAAAATTTTATCATTATTCTTTTAATTGTTGTTTATTTTATTTGGCATCATTTTTTTTTTAATTTCATTCCCCTTTGTTTTTTTTCTATTAAATTTTATCCTCACTATTTTTTTATTGAATTGGTTGAGAATTGAACTTTTCGATTGAATCCAGGTTACGAGTTGTGACTTTTAGAGATTATACCATGTTTAAGAGGTTTGCTGGGTTAGTTTTGTTTTTTTTTCTTTTTCTTAAAATGATGTTTTTTTATTTTTTATCTTCTTTTTGTTTAGTTTTGTTAATTTCTGTGTTTTGATTTTATTGGGTTAGCTCTCAATAATTTCCTTTTATTTAACCCCTACCATTTTTTAATCTATAAATAATCTAACAAATTATTTTTTTTTTCAATTTTGCCCCCTATGATTTTCTAATCTTTTAAAGTTGTTCCTATTTATTTTAATTGCAATTTACTTTGTTTGGGATAATTTTTATTTGTTTTTTTCAAATTTCATCATCCTCAAGTTTTTTTTCAATCAAATTTTATCTCTATTTTTTGTTGTAGTTTTTTTTTTCTTTTGCAAGTTTTTTTTATTAATATTTTTACACGATTTCATCCTTAAAAATTAAATTTGTTGAGAGTTAAGTTTTTTAATTGAATTCAGGTCTAAGATTTCACAAGTTACAAGTTTTAGAGATTAGACTAGATTTAGAAGGTTCGCCCGAGTTTGCTTTATTTTCCCCCTTTTTCTGAGCTTATTTTTCTTATTTTTAATATTTTTTATTTGGGTTTTGTTTTATTATTTTTTGGCTTTAATTCTATTGGATTAGCCCTCTATAATTGTTTTCAATTTCAGCCCCTATCATTTGTTAATCTATAAATAATCTATCAAATTACAAATGTTTTTCAATTTCATCCCCTATGATTTTTAAATCTCTCAAATATGGCACTCATTCTTTTAATTGCTATTTATTTTATTTGGGACTATTTTGTTTGTTTTTTTCAAATTTTATCCTCCTAAGTTGTTTTTCTCTGAAATTTTAATCTTATTTTTTTTTGTTGCTTCTTTTTTTTTTCTTTTGCAAATTGTTTTATTAATATTTTTCAATGATTTCATCATTCAAAATTAAATTAGTTGACAATTAAGATTCTTGATTGAATTCTGGTCCATGATTCAAAGAGTATCAAGTTTTTAAGATTAGATCAGGTTTAAGAGGTTCGCCTGAGTTTTTTTAGTTTTCTCTCTCTCTTTTTTTTAAGCTGATGTTTTCTTCTTGTTGTTGTTTTTTTTTTTTTGAAGTTTTACATTTTTATTTTTTTAGGGTTTTTCTTCTATTATGTAAGCATTAGGTTCTTTGATAATCCGGATAAGTTCATGTATGATTCTTTTTATCTATTTTTTAGTTTTTATTTATTGTGTTTTTCATATTATTTAAATTGTCATTTGAACCAATAACTTGGGACTTATATTTGTTTAGCCTAGCACTTTTTTTACATCAATCTTTTTTTATCAACCCAAAATGAAACACAAATAACAAATATAGTTAATACTAATACGAAAGGCAATGCCTATCACATTTTTATTTGCCTATTGCTGGCTAGGTTTTAGGACCGGTTTTACTCCCTTTTGTTATATCAGTTAAACTTTGTCCTCATCATGTTCTTGCTAGATACCAGGATGACCACAAGGAAAATAAATAAATAATAAGAAAAACGCAATACCCTTGTACACTAGTATAAAAAAATAGCTAATACCTATCCCTTTAAAACATAAAATTAAAGAAATAGTAGTCTACCACTCATAAAGAGATAAATAGCTGTATAAATATCTAAAAAGTTAAAGTTAAAAGCCTTTCAATTCAATATCAATTAGGGGTAAGCAAAACAGCCGAAAAATCGATTAAACGAAGAAAACCGAAAAAATAATAACCGAAAAAACCGAACCGTGAAAAAAAACCGATTAAAATTTTAAAAAAACCAGTTGGTTCGGTTTTGATTTTATAAGCCTAAAACCGAAAAAACCGGACCGAACCGAACCCAAACCGAAAAAAAACCGGAAAAAAACCGAGCCAAACCGAAAAAAACCGGAAAAAAACCGAGCCAAACCGCCAAAACCGAGCCAAACCGGAAAAACCGAGCTAAACCGGTTTGAACCGGTTTTTTTTCTAAAAAACCGAACCGAAACCGGTCGGTTTGAACCGGTTTTGGTTCAGTTTCGGTATTTTTTTTTTAAATTTCAGTTTGGTTACTTTTTTTATATAAAAACTAAACCGAACTGAAAATAATTATCTCTAATATCAATATAAATATTTAGAACAACCTTTCAAATCTAGCAAACAATAAAGTGATATTTGTGAAAGAAACACTCTTTATACGATAATGCATGTTTTTTTTCCTTAATACATCTAGAAAGATTAAATTGATAATCTAAATAATAAAACATAAAAAAAAAAGTCATAACTGTTTGTGTATAGCTCCATGGTTGGAAATTTCAAAATATCATGGTTTAACTTTAAAAGCACATATGATGAAGATTATAAAGATACTATAAGGAAACAGTGTTTTCCGGTGAAAAATAACAATTTTATAATTTATTTTCATTTCTTTAATTGTAGCCGGTACTATAAAGATAGCTTATTTGTAATTTTTTATTTTATTTTAAAAAAATAAGTTTTGTTTAGATTGTTTTCTTTGTGTTAGGTATATTTATCACTTTACACTTACTTATTTATTATTATTTTTTTTGTTCTTATCTCCATTCATTTATATTTTTTTATTTTTTCCTTCTTCTTTTTTTTAAAATTTTTTTGAAAAAAATATTTTTTTTATTTTTTACATTTCAAATATCTATCACTTTACACGGTTTATTTACATCATTTTTTTTGTTCTTATCTTCATTATTTTATTAATTGCTTTTTTGTATTTATTGGTATAAATAATTATCGGTTTATTTAATTAAAAACATGTATAGGTTTTTTTATTTATGATTATGATTTTTTTGTCAAAACAATATGTTGAAAAAACATATATATTTATTTTTTTTATCAATATTTTTTATTCAATTCATGATAAAACGGGTCAAATAACTTGTAAGATGCAACTTCAGAACTAAGGCAGTGGTAATCTACACCTTCTAAGATTTTATCACACCATTAGGACACTCTTTTTATATTACTAATTCACAATATTTATATAATTAAATCTTTATTGACTTATTAGTATTCTAATCGCCTAGTGACAGAACTGCGCGCGCCTCCTCCAGTTTAAGGTGTGATTGTGTGCAGATCTTCTTCTAGATGTCTAGATAACAGTATTTCCTATATTTATTCTCCTAAGGATTCTATATATTAATTTGCATATATTACATAAAGCAGTGTCCATGTATATACTACAATGTCAGATCTCATCTTTTATTGATCGATTCATTTCAACTTTTTATCTATATCTACTTTACAAGCATGCAGCTATATATAATAGATAATGCACAGTTAACCAACTACAGTACTATCATTTTCAAATGAACTACTACTACTTTCTTTCTCTAATCATCATCATCATCTAATAATTTCCGTCATAACTTAGCTTTTAGGAAGTATGATGCAGATGATGTAGTTAAAGATAATGTAATATATGTCTGTTAATAAGTTGTGCGGCTGTTGTCTCCATCGAACAAAGTGAAAATGAAATAAGAGGTAAAAGCTTGAGATTAAGGGATTTGCTCTCCCTGTGATCTCAGGTTCGAGTCCTGTAGTTGTTAATATGATGGTCACTGGAGGCTTACATGTTTGTTAATTTTAAGATCCATGAAATTAGTCAAGGTACGCGCAAGCTGACCCGAACATCCACTTTAATAATAAAAAAAAAATGAAATAAACTCCATACAATATAGGCATAATTTCCTATGTTAAAGAGGGAAAAAGAAGGAGAAGAAAAAGCAGACACTCGAAAGCAATAACCAATAACAAATAGAAAGTTAATCCTGTTTCTAACATTTGAAGGAATAAGCAAAATTTGGTAATCAATTCTTGCTTAATTATGTCTAATTAGAATTAAAACATAAGTATAACACGTACGATAGTTTAAGACACACATTTTATAAACTTTTCACGATTGAATTAATCATGTTAAAAATTACGATGACCAAGTTAGAAAAATTTTTCTTTTTTTTTCTTTTTTGCACTTACTGCTACTAATAAACTAAACACATCAGTGTGACACAAAATCAATAAGTTTATTAATTATGCTTTATTTATGTTATTTAGTTGAACATTTTTATTTGATAGGCTAAAAGCTTAATTGTTGGTTATTTTAGAATTTTACTATTTATACCTAATTTTTGACATTGCAGTGAATTGATGATGAATTGATTAAAAATTTAAGGCTTTTCGTTTTCCTTCCATGATTTTTCCTCTCTTCTTCAGATCCATTATTTATAATCTTCAACCCATTTTTTTTTTTTTAGTTTTTTTAACTATTATTTATCCCGCATGATTCTTGCTATTAAGATTTAGATAGATAAGTTGTGTTTGTTGATAAATTTATAAGAATAAAAATCACAAAAAATAACTTTCAAAATAAATAAAATAAACATATAAAATGAAAAGGACAACTATGACTAAATATTTGCATGTGTATTTATCTTTTGTTTCTTACAAGAAAAATCAACTTCAAGTTCTAATATTTAATTAGTGTACATAAACTCTTTACAATTCATTTTACAAAAGCGCATACATCATCTTTTTATTTATGAATTAAAAAAAACTTATGATATAAAAAAAGTGCGTCCACAACATTTCACCGAACATTGTGAACCCATTGTTAACAATGATTTTTTTTCATCCCCTCACAAACTTTCAACAAAATGTTAATTATTGTCCTCATACTTTTCAAATTCTAAAATTTTAAAACAAAAGCAATTTTAGCCCAAAACTTCATTTGCTATACTTTTAAGTTCTTGGTTTGCGAGGAAAGAGAGAGAGACTATTGATCCTAGTTTTAATAGGTTCCATATGGTGAGGGGCATTCTACTTAAGTGTCTCTTCACCTTTAAATTTTCTAAAAAATAAATCTAAACTCAAGAAGATTTTTGGTTACGGGTTAATTTCAAGTTTTTATGTGATTATTTTTAGGTTTTTAAGATAATTGATGAATTTATCAAGGTTTTTAAGGTGTTTTATAGATATTTTAAACCAAAAAACCATCAGCCCTGGTTTTCTAACTACCAGAACAACTGATGAAATCTAGGAAAAAGAAGACAACGCGTCGTTTGACTTTAATTTTTCAAAAATAATTTGTGGCCGATAACATGTCATCCATCCTATTAACAATTAAGAAAAACAAGGGCTAACATATGCATGCCCTTTTAAAATGGGCCAGACGTGCTGGCCTTTTTATTTTTTTTTTCTAATTGATAATATTTTTATATGATTTTTTTAATTTATATTTAAACTATTACCCTTTCACACTGATTTTTTATTTTATTTATTTAGTATTTTTTAAATAATAGTTATTTTTTAAAATTATTTTGTATGTATTTAATTTTTTAAATAATGATTATTCATAAATATCTTTTTATGTTTTATATAAATGAAATTCATTTTTAAAAATTAAAAAATTATTTTTGGATAATATTTATAATATGCATAATCTTACATAATATTTTTTTTCTCGTTTTATTTTATGCAATCAATTTTATGTATGTGTCTATTTCTATTATTATTTGATTAAATAAAAAAATTAATTTTGATAAACAAAGTCATTAAAATCTATCGGGTAAATGACCCGTATTATGAGGTCAAATATCTTTATTTATATTTTTCTTTTTATTTTTTCAGTTTTGTTTTTATTTATAGTTAATGGTTGTTTTTTTTTTTCATCTATTAACATATATAGTTCTCAATTTATTTGATTCGATGCATACATAAGCTTTTTGATTTACATTTAGGATTTTCTTATGTAAGAAAACACATTAGAAAAGCATGCACATTAATTGTTTTTTGTTGGAAAAAAATATTTAAACCGAGATGGAGTGTGTGTTAAATAGCTATAAGAAAAACAAAATGGTGTGGGAGATTCACTGTACAAAATGCATTGTAGATCCCATCACAAAACTGTAGGCCAATTTAGAATAATTTGTTAGGGGAAGGTGAGATTGAAAGATATGGGACTAAAGTGAAAAAAAAAATGGGTGGCTTTTTTTAAACCACCTAGTGAAACACGTATTTTTCCCTTAAAAAAACAAAACAAAAAAACATGTTATTGGGGGTAATTCAGTAATTGTTTTGTCATTGTCAAATTTTAAGGGAGAAATTACATCTTTTCCTTTTTATGATGCACAATGAAATAACTATTATACCTTTATATTAATTTTTTTTAAAAAGCTTATGTTTAGAGGATTCTTCATCTTTTTATTTTTAAAGAATAGTAAAATAACTTACATGCTCTTGAGAGTGAGTTTTCTATAGCTTATGTTTATGGTTATTTTTGTATTTGCACTTAGGTTTTTTGTTGTTGTTATTAACAAGTTGTTTTTGCGGCAATTAGATAATATAATATAATATAAACAAATATTATTGAAAAAAGTTGTTAATGTGTGTGTTGCATGGATGGCTCGTGCTTATTGTGCAAGGTTGTTCGATGGTCAAAGAACACCTTTTGTAGAGATTTTTGAATCTTCTCGATGTCACTGCTGCAATGAGACGATGTGTGTGGCTAACAATTGTCTGGATCGACATCAATGATTTTTCTCTCTCTTTCTTTTCTTTGATTTTCATGCCTATCCCTTTAAAATTTTAAAGTAGCCCTTCAATTTTTAATTCATTTGAACTTGGTCCCTGTTCTTTTGATTACTATTTGTTTTATCTGGAATAATTTATAAAATTAGAATTATTTTTCAATTTCATCCCCTTTTAATTTTTTTTCATATTTCAAATTTGATCCCTATTCTTTTGATTGCTATTTTTTTATTTGAGATAATTTTTAAAATTAATTTTTTATAATTTCATCATCCTTATGTTTTTTTTTCTTATTAAATTTGATCTTCATTCTTTTAATTGCTATTTCTTTCACTTTGGATTTTTTTTTCAATTATTGTTTTTCGATTTCATCCTTCAACATTAAATTTGTTTGAAATTGAGCTTTTTGATAGAGCATGGATCTAGGATTTTACAAGTTACGAGTTTTGAAGATTAACCTAGATTTAGAAGGTGCGCCGAGTTGTCTTGGTCTTTCCTCCCCTTTTTTAAGCTCATCGATTTCCAGTTTTAGGCTTCAACATTTATTTAATTGGAAATTGAATTTCATTATTTTTATTTATTTTTTTCTATAGGAATTTTCACTAATTTTGAAATTACTCGAGTTTTCTCGATTCTTTTTATTTGTTATTCTTTGTTGAGTTTACTTTGAACATTTGTTTAAATTGATTTTTTTTATTTTATCATTCAATATTAGATTGATTTTCTTTAGTTTCGCCATTCAACATTAGATTATTTTATAGTTGAGTTTCATAGTTTTATTCAATTAATTTTTGTTGATGAATTTTTTTTACATTTTATTGGCACCAGTAATCGTGTGATTAAATAAAATATTTATTTTTTTAAAAAAGCTATTAAATAAGACCGATTACATGACCAGTGTTATAAAATTAAATATTTTAATCTGATTTATCTCTTAATCAAATATCAATTTAATTAGTTAAATACACAAATAAGTATTTTGATTTATGATAAAGATTTTTTTTATATATTTAAAAGCACTTTGAAAAACATGTATATTTATTTTTTTATTAAAAAAATTATACAATCCACACGAATACGAATTGATAGTCTATAGCTAGTAGTATTCTAAAAGAGGATAACATACACTCGAAAGATAATCTGAAAAGGTAATTAAGGTTGTTAAAGCAACAATTATTGGAACAAGTGAGCGTGTGACAGCCGCGAGAGGCTCAAATCTCATGAAAGACTGCACCGCAAAATGATGACGATGGAAAAAAAAGAAAAAGAAACAAGATAGTACTCTTAGAGACAGCGTGAGAGGGGAGGGGGAATTGGAAATCCATGATCTCCAATTCCATTATTGAATAATGACAATAACATAATGGGAGAAGATAATGAGTGGATGATGGGCCCCTCCACCAAATAATTTGCAAGATCCCTTCTTGCCTCGGTGTGTAAACGTAATCTGTTTTTCTTTTATTTTCTGGCCACGAAACGACGTCTAATTTCCCACTTCAAACTGGGAGTGCGTGACATGTGTCGGCTTCCCAACTCCACCCCACAAACTCACCAAACGACAACTAAAGACATCACACACACACACACACACACACACACACTCTAACCAATTCATAGGCGGTTGATCCCATAACATGACAAAGATGTGCTCCAATGCTAAGCTCGAGTAATAGGGTTAACATTAATAATAGTAGTACTAGGGTTATCACAATAATTGTTGTAGTAAAATATCTATGCTGGTTAAAACTAGTATGTATATTTTATGTGTACCAGTAGTTTCTAGACTCATCGATAATAATATGTTATATCATGCTAGGAAGAATGTCACATCCTACAAACTCACCTTTATTGCCTAGCATTAGTTTTTGTTTTATTATAAAAGTCCGAATTCTAGATTTGTTCAGACAAAGCAACACTAATAATACCATTTTAGTTGAGTAGTCTCTCCCATCGAGGACCCAAGATAATGTGTTAGTCCAAAAGACAGACGTACCTCGTTTCTTGTAAGCTCGCAAGCAAGTTGCTCCTTCCCAAATCCATTCCTCAACTATTTGCTTCATGCAGCTAGATCCCTTATGTAGCTCGCTGCCTAAACTAAGGCGGTAAAACAATTGATATGCTCCTGGACATTCTTATAATTACATTTAAAATATCCAATACACACACGTAATGGATGGGAATTAGATTGCTTATTATGTGAATTTAGTTAAAGTGCAATTGTCTAAAAGAGATAGCCAAGGAAACAGGTAATGGCAAAACCTGGGTGCCGGCAAGGGATCGAGACCGTGTCTTCCTTGAATTAACATATCCTAGTCGCCCACATGACCTCGCAAGAGAATGAACGCCCGAAAAATCATAGTTCAGTGCCATGCTCAAGGTTGATTCATTGGGAAAATGAAATATGAGAATAAAATCACATATAATTGAATTAATTGAGCACACAGTACAGATGAAAAGTTCATATATATATATATATATATATATATATATATATATATATATATATATATATATATATCATGGGTACACTCGAAAAGTTATATTTGAAATTAACGATGACGAAAGAATTATAATGTATCACACACTCTTGAGATGTGGCTGACCGCCCTAATGCAATATAGCTGTTGAATGAGGTGGCTTTGATATTTATCGCAATATATTGTACAAGCTTATCGCCAAAACATACTAGTAAAAGATTTTGGAGGCATTAAAGCTTAATTTATTTATTCAAGCCCTCCCTTAAAGTCTAAGTGCACGTCCTTCTCATCTAATCAATAGCTCTTCCACTATGACAAACCTACTTGTTGAACTAATTATTAGAATATGGAATTATTTCAGTCAGTATATAAGGAGGATGTACAAATAATATGTATCTTGAATGATAGACGAAGTTCAACCTTTCTTCTCCAGGACCCTAATTTTCTGTTGGTCAAAATATACTTTTTGTCATCCTCTATAAAAATGAAACGAAAAAGATTCGCCATCAAGGGGAAAAATAAAAAGGGAACACATAAATACCTGAAAAAAAAGTAAAAGAAAAAGGAGAGGAGATGAAGAGATTCTCAATGGAAATTGCAATATCACAGGTGGCAAACTGAATAAATGAGTTAACTTGGGGTTGGATGCCCAGAAAAGAAGAATATTATTAATCCACTAAATAATTAATTAAAGAGCTTGAGATAATAGATTTGAAAGAACAAAGGCGTGAATATGTGGAAAAGGAATAGAACACTAGTGGAAGCGAAACTCTCATGCTTGTGATTGTATAAAATACAGGCAAGTTGGGAGTAGAAAGAGCACTAGAATATGATGCGCACCCAGAGCAAAGCAGGCAAGAGACTCAAAGCTTCAATAAAGTAAAAAAAAGCTAGCTCGATGCGGACCCATACACTCTGATCTTAGTGCTCCGATAATAATTTTTTTTTTTTGGATAAATTGGAATGCGATTTGATTCTATCGCAAGCAAGTTTAGAATCCAATCTTGAAGTAAAGTCTAGTTTTACATTATTGAATATAACACTAAATCAAACTATTAGATCAAGCTGAAACTTTACCAGAAAATTACAAAGGTATTTTAATAAGCTGGGATAAAATTTTAGGTGAATCGGAGTTCAGAAAGACTTTGTGCTATAGGTCTATGAATTTTATTATTTATTTTTTTTTGACTTGTGGATTTTTTATTTGACAAAGATCCTTTTCCTACAAGCATGTGATAACTTATTTTGTGAATTTCCTAGTTTAACACTACACCATTAAACAGTTTTACCGACGGATTAATTCCGTCGGTGTAAGTCATACCATCCGTCGGTACAATTATCATCGACGATCTCACCGACGGAATCCATCCGTCGGTATACTAATCGTCAGTAATTCCTCTTTTCATCGCTGATTTTGTCGGCAATAAAAAAAACAACCACCGACGGTCTTACAGACGGCGACGCGCGACAAAAAAAAATAAATTTCCCGTGGGAATATTACTGACGGAATAAATTTGTTTGTATTTTCAACGGTAATCATCGACGGATAGTCCGTCGGTGATGGTGGCATGGCGGTAAATGTTTCAGAACTCTGTCAAAGACCGACGGAATATATCCGTCGGTAATTGTGGCATAGGTGGTAATTGTTTGGCAACTCTCGGTGAAATACCGATGGAATATATCCGTCGGTAAAGCCGTCGGTATGTATTTAAAATATATATAAAATTTTTTATTAATAGTAAAAAAGCTTAATAAACAAATAAAATTGTATTAAACATTAAAAATATAAAAATAATGTTAAATAATATTCATCCAAATATTCATTACAAATTTAGTGTGTTTAAAAAACAAAATTAAACTAGAATAGCGGCGGAGCTGGAGGAGGAGGAGGAGGAGGAGGCTGGTTGTTCCCGGGACCGTACGGCCAAAAAGAAGCTTCACATGTATCATCACCCATCCTTGATCTAATCTCCATGACCATTTGATGGAGCTGATCATAATTCGTTGAGAGTTGTTCATATTGTTTTTTCAAGGCCACGAACTCCTCAGACTGGGTGCTCGATACTGATGGAGAGCTCCTAACGGTTGAGACACTACGGGCCGACCGCAAGTTTTCAGTCGTAGTGTTGGAGAGTCCGTAGACCCGATTTTTTCGGGTCCACCAAATGATCCCACCTCCATCCACAAATCCAAATCGAAATCCGAAAGGGTCGAAGGATCGTCTCCATATCTCTCCCTCAACCGACTATTATAGGTCTCCTGATTTTTTTTTAAATCATCATATTCAATTCAAGAAAATTATAACTTACAAAATAAAATGATTGAACGAACATACGACGAAGTGCTGAGCACAGTTGTCCACGAACTGCTGCACCCCCTTTTGGCGGTCTTGACTCCGCACATGCGTCTCTACAAACAGCTCCATTGGACTCGGCTCACGTCCAAGAGACGCAACCTGTAAGGAAAAAAAAGGTTGCAAGTTAAATATATTTATATGCAACAACAAATTAATTAACGATACATTTCATGAAAATTAATCTTACCATTTGCTTTGCATGTGCGCTGAACGGGACGGAGCCGCCGGTGTGCGTGGTCACCGAACCATGAATTTGCCGGTTCTGGTTGTCGACGCCGGACTGTGAGCGCCGTGAGAACTGCTCTAAGATCACGTGCTCAATATATGTCATCCATATATCTCCCAAGATGAATGGCATTTTGAATTCCTGCCAAATCGCCGCCTCATTCCATCCTTCATGATCGTTATCCCTCGCATGTCTTTTTGATTTTTTTTCGGTGTCATACCAAAAATCACGCAACCACTTCCATAGTAAAAAATTAGAATTTAGAACATAAAATTATAAAACAAAAATAAATATTAATTTCGATATTACCTAGTTGCCGCGTGATTCTCCCATACCCTCCTCAACATTATTGTTCGTGCTATCCCACTCAAATTTATGCTGTGTATATAAATAATTCATTTAAAATAAAAATAGTTCAAGATATAGAATTATAAAAATAATTTATTAAAAATAAGCTGGAAATTAAAAGTTAACACCGAACTGAAATCGCTGAAACCATGCATCAATATTAGGTCTCCACTCAGGATGTCTGGAAACCTGACTCCATTGAAACAATGGAATCTCCATCGACGATTTAAACGCCGATGTTATTGTCCTGGCAGCCTCAATATTTGTGAACCTAAAATGAAATAAAATTAATAAAATATTAATTAGTTGTTCATAAATTATGTTTAAAAAATTAAAAAAGAAATAAAACCTAAACAAACTTACATTGAGAGGTCATCCTTCCATTGTGCCTGGTACTTGCGGGTGAATTGACCCTACTGTGAAGGCACACTGCTTCTGCGCTGTGAAACCGTGCTAGAAGAGGCAGCATCACAAGTTGGTGCAGATGCCTCGCCGTGATCAACACCTAAGGATACGTCCTCCTCGCTGCTAGAAGAACTAGCTGCAACCATCTGCTGACGACGTGCTGTAGATTTCATTCTACGCATCTACATAAATTTATACGAATAATTATATAATTAACTTCGATTATTTAAAAAAAATCGGCAGCACCTCCCCTATACTGAAGACTACCCACAATTTTCAAACCTGCAAATCTTTACAATAACCACAAACCAATTGACTCCATTGGAATATCTTATATACAACCTAATATCTATAGAAATTCAACATCTATATATTTTCAACTAACATTTATAGAAATGCATAAATGACAATTAAAATTGATGGAAATAATGAAAAACATAACATCAATAATAGAATAAAATTGAGATAAAACAATGAAATTTAATTCTTCATTTCCAATTATCATTTCAATGGAAAATTCAACAATAAAATTATATTAGAGACTACATCTACACAAATAAAAAGACTAAATTATCAAATAATTATTACAATACAAACAATAAAAATAATTAAATTTTCATTCAACACATCTACATAAATTTATACGAATCATGAAATAATTAAATTCAATTATTTAAAAAAATTCGCCAGCACCTCTTCTATATTAGAGACTACCCATAGTTTTCATACCTACAAATATTGATAATTACACAAATATTGCAAAATCAACTCTATATATTTTCAACTAACATCAATAACATCAATATCCATAAATAACAATTAAAATTAATCAAAATAATACAAAACATAATAAACAATAATATCATAAAATTAAGATAAACTAATTAAATATAATTCTATATTTCAATTAACATTTTAAGGTAAATTCAACAATAACAATTCAAATTTAACAAAATTCTCAATATATTATGGTAATACAAACAATCAAATAAATTTAACAAATTAAAAGAAAAAACTAAAAAACAATACATAAAACTAAAGAACAATACATAAATTCAAAATAAATTTAGGAATGAAAAATGTTACCTTAATAATATGTTGATTTCAAGATTTTATCTACAAACAATACACAAAACAAAGAAAACTACACAAATAATCATAATTAAAATAAAAAAAGTAAAAAAATACAAAGATAAAGAAAGAAAAATACATACCTTTTAAGATGTTGAAAACTACCAACACAACAACAAAAACACTTGATATGTTTTTAATACACACGGAGAGGAGAGGAGAAGATGAAATGAGGAGTGGAGCAAAAATGAATCACGGAGGGGGGGGTTTTATAGCTCAATATTTCCGACGGAAAATATAATAATAATATTTTGGGCGGTGGCATTAAATTCCGTCAGTAATATCCGTCGGTATTTAATTGAAACTCGCGCAAAAATTTCAAAAATCCCTCTATATTTTTTGAAATCCATTGGCAAATCCGTCGGCAATTGTGCGCCAGAACACGCGCATATTGGTTTTGCCGCGTCTGTAGGCAAATCCGTCAGCAAAGTCTGACAGGCGTGCGCTTCGGTTTGTGCGCCATCTATCGGTGAACGCGTCGGTATATATGTCGGTAATTATGGCATGTCTGTCGGTAAAACCGTCAGTAATTGTGGCAAAATGCCATAATTTTTTTCAACTCTCTGTGAAATACCGACGGGTATAGGGCCGTCGGTATACCCGTCGGTATACCCGTCGGTAATTGTAGCAAAAGGCCGTAATTCTGTTTGCAACTCTCTGTGAAATACCGACGGGTATATGTCCGTCGGTAAAACTTGCAATTTTTTTGCAACTGCTGGTTGTATTGTGTGTCTATCCTCCTGCACAAAAGCTTGCATTGCAAACTTACAGCACGCACAACACAATAACAAGAGCTAACAATTATAAAATAAATATTTCATGTTGCAAAATATCATGCTTAATATTACATTATAAAAATAAGGCTTTACAACATATTTAGTTAGAATTTTCATCTTTGTCCTCAATTGAATTGTAATCAGCTTCATCGCACTCTTCAATGTGGTTATCATCTTCTTCATCAACATTCTCTAGTCCACTAGAGCTCAAAACAACATTCAACTCCTCTGTGTCAACATCAACAAGACTATCGTCGAAAACATGAAAATTCAAATTTTCTTCTAAGTCAATCGAAGGAGCAACTCGGTATGGTTGAACAACCTCACTAGCTTGAAATACTTCATCTATCACACTTGTGTCTTCGTTCTCATCCTGAACAACGTCGACACGACCCCTGAGTTTGGTTTTTAAAACGGATAACCAATCACCTCTTGATTGGTCTTTTCTAAAGGAAGGGGTGTATGTATAATAAACTTGTTGGCATTGCTTTGCGAAAACAAAAACATCATTTATGTTGCGGTGTCTAGCTTTTGAGTTGATTTCAACGAGACCATAGTGAGGATCTACTCTTATTCCTCTGTCAATTGTGTCATACCAATAACATTTGAATAAAAACACTATATTCTGGTCGCTATGATATTGCAATTCGATGACCTCTTCCAATCTACCGTAGTAGTCAACTTCAAACTCACTAGAAGTCGATCCCTTAATACAAACACTGCTGTTGTATGTCTTTCTTCCATGCCCTTATTCTTTAGTATGAAAGACATATCCATTGACAAAATACCCGTTATAGCACTTGACTTTTCTTTCAAGGCCTAGGCTTAGTAAAGACAGTGAAATAGCAGCACTACCTCCTATTTGATAAACCTTGTATATCAAATACAACAATAATCAATAAACGGATATTCTGTAATATTGACGTACAGTTAATTACATTGCGAGAGATAATGAATTTGTGATAGGACTTACATGTGTTCTAAACCACGTGGCAAATTGTTCATCTTGCCATTGAAAGATCTGAGATTCGGTCAGCTGTGAGTTATTGGACAGTAAGTATCATCGATGTTGCCTGCAAGGTTGTTCCAAATTATATTAGTTTATGGTATCACAATATATAAATAGTACACTATTGACAAAGTTTAAGTCGAACATCTACTTACTTAATAAAAGGTCTCAACTCATCGTTGTTAAATATGACATAATTGTGTGCTTGTCTGAACTCTATTTCAGACAAATATCTTCCCCTCATGACATTTTTAGGTGTGGGTTGTCCAGGATTGGAGAATATTGACAAGTTCCCACTTGAAGGCACTTCACTACCATCATCATGCCGTGGAACACGGTTGATCCTCGTTCTCAAATAAGGTTCGAAATAGTATGAGATAAATATTGAGATCTCCCCAACAATATAGGCCTTACATATTGACGCCTCAACATGCGCCTTGTTGAGGCGTCAACAAGATTGAACAAGTACCTGCATATATAGAATTAATAAAAAATTATCAATTAAAAAAAATTAAGAAACATTTATTTATGAATTACATAGCAACTGTAATATCTAACCTCTCAAACGGATACATCCATCTGTACTGTACCGGTCCTCCAATTTTTACCTCAAACGGTAAATGTACGGGTAGATGCTCCACTGAGTCAAAAAATGATGGAGGGAATATCATCTCAAGTTTGCATATTGTCTCCATGATATTTGCTTCAAGCCTTTCAATGTGATCAACATTCAACTTGCTCGAGCATATATCTCTGAAGAAATGACTGATCTCCGTGAGTGCATCTCATATCCCCTTTGGCAACAAATCACAAAAAGCTAATTGGATGAGTGTTTGCATAAACACATGGTAGTCATGACTCTTCATTCCTCCGTATTAACCAGTCTTGATATGTTCGAGGCATGTCCATTGGGGAAACACAGACTCTTAAGCCATTTGTAGACTAGTAGTTGTGTGTTTTTCTCTAACACGAAGCTTGCTTTTGGTTTTGCGACTCATGACCCATCACAAACCAACTCCATATTTTTACGGTTACAAAACAACGCTACATCCAATCTAGCCTTGATGTTGTCCTTTGTCTTCCTCTTCACATCCATGACGGTGTTGAAAATGTTCTCAAACACGTTCTTTTCAATGTGCATGACGTCAAGGTTATGGCGGAGAAGATTGGTCTTCCAATAAGAAAGCTCCCAAAAGATACTTCGCTTCACCCAATTATGGGTCAAACCATAACCAAGAAACTTATGCTTACCTGATTGGATACCAAACACAATGTCACTATACTCTGACACAACATCATGCAATTCTTCACCAAAAAGACGCGGGGGTGCAACATCATTTTCAACTCTGCCAACAAAGAAATCATTTTTTTTCTTTCTGTGCCTGTGATTCGGTGGCAAGAAACGACGATGACAGTAAAAAAAGGAAGCTTTACCCCCGTTTGTTAGCGTCCTTGTTATTCTCCATACAGTATGGACATGCTAGTTTTCCAAGCGTGCTCCAACCAGAAACCATTCCATAAGCTGGGAAATCATTGATAGTCCACATCAAAGCCGCTCTCATAACAAAATTCTGTTTCCTCGAGATATCATAAGTCAAAGCTCTAGAGGACCACAATTGCGTCAACTCATCGATCAACGGTCGAAGACAAACATCTATATTCTGCCCTGGACTGCTCGGACCTGGTATGACCATAGATAAAAACATGAACTCCGGCCTCATACACATCCCCGGTGGTAAGTTATAAACCGTCAGTATGACCGGCCAACAAGAATAAGGAGCAATAAATGACCCAAATGGGTTGAATCCATCTGTACATAAATCAAAACGCAAGTTCCTTGATTTAGCTGAAAAGTGAGGATGCACACTATTAAAGTGTTTCCAAGCTTCGCCGTTAGAAGGATGCACCATCACTCCATCAACCACATGATGTGATTGGTGCAATGTCATGTGCTCAGCGGTCCTTGGTGACATGAATAACCTTTGCAATCTAGGTGTGATTGGGAAGTATCTAAGTTTTTTATATGCCATGAGAGTCTTTCCTCTGCCAGTTCTGGGCACATGTCATGCACTCGGTCAGCTCAGCATTTTCAAGGTAGTATAACATGCAGAAGTCAGGGCACATGTCAATTTTCTGGTATCCTAAACCAAGAGGTTTCATCATGGACTTGACAGCATAGAAGTTATCTTTCAGCCTGTTCCCTTCAGGTAAAATGCTTCTCGCCCATTCGACAATCTTGTCATAACAGGCCTCACTCAACCCATGATCTGACTTGATGGTGAACACCTGTGCTACGGCCGATAATTTACTGTGGTTCGTGCAACCATCCTATAATGGTTCGTCAGAATCTTTCAACAGATCAAAAAACCTTGTTGTATCTGCATTAGGTTCTTTTTCTACGATTGAACATTCACTGACATTACCTTCGCTCATTCTCATTGCATTCATAACCATATTCCTGTAAGGATTACTGTTCTCATTTCCAACTTCATGCATGTTGCTAGCACTAGAAGTTGACCCAACCACCCTTTCTACCATGCTCTCATTAGGAACAAATAGTTCTCCGTGTGCATACCAACACAAGTAATCCTCCATGAACCCTTTGGTTAGAAGATGCATCGTTACAATATCTTGATGCAGAAACTTTAAATTTTTACACTTCTTGCATGGACACCTAATACCGCCACCAGTAAAATTCCTCGGGATAGATATTGCGAAACGAATAAAACCCTGAACCCGTTACAATAATCCATCCTTCGCAGTCCTTGGGGTAAGTCTCGATACATCCATGAACGATCATCCATGACTTCTATCGAACCTCTATAAAATTATGACGACAACATATATTAATTAACTACGTTACGTAAATAAACATAACAAAAATATTGGTTTTCCCCAACATTATCCAACAAACTAAAAAAACACTTATGTTAAATATTCATTATCAATTATCAACTATCAACGTCCATACAAATTTATACATATATAAATTTACAGAAATCACAACTTCGCAATAGAATTCATAACAATTAAAATAGACCCATTAAACAAGCTATTATTTATTTCATCACAACACATCTAATTCGGTGTAATTCAAACAAAGTTTCAACAATTTACAAACAAATATAATTTGACAAAATCTAAAACAAAGTATAACAACTACAAAATTATACATCCATACTACAAGTTTCTTTGACAAATAACAATCAAACAAGTACATACATTAACAAAATACATATACTAAAAAAACAATAAAATTCACATTTAAATGTTAAAACTATATAAAAAGGATAAATTTACTTACAAAAAATGATAAAACCACAAGAACGGATGTTGTGACCACGTACAAAAGTATAAGAAACTTGAGTGCTTGTGTTGAGAAGAGGGGAGAGTTGGGATGGGTGGTTGGCTGCAGTTTGGGAGGGGAGAGGTGGTATAGGGAAGAAGAAGGAGAAACAGAGGAAGACAGTGTCGGCAGAGTGAGTATATAATGGCTTTTACAGATGGAATCACCAACGGACACGTTCCGTCGGTGACAGTGCCATGTCATTATACGGATATCACAGTTTGAATCCCTCGGTCATTCCATCGGTAAAATCATCTAAAAAAATCCACGTCATCACACCGCTGCAACTTTCCAAAAAAACTGTGTAGTCTGTCGGCGATACGGTCGGTATGTACCGACAGACATATTCCATCGGTATATACCGACCGTATCGCCGACGGATAGTATCTGTCGGTATATACCAACAGATTGGGAGACGAAATTATATCCGTCGGCAAAAATTTCCGACGGAATTTTGCCGTCGGTAATTCCGTTGGTTTTCTGGTAGTGTAACAAGGATCTTTAATAGGCTGTAACATAATTTCCAAGTATGGCAGGGATTCATTAATGTAATCATTTTCTTACAAGGATTTCTTATTCATCCTAGCTACACAAAGAAAGAAGGGCTGATGATATTTAATGATATATTGATTTCTATGATCATTGGATGACATTATAGGATATAATTAAGACTTATATCAAACTTGTATTGTTTTCTTTTCTTTTTCTCTTCTCATAACAACATATGAAATTAACTTATGAGTCTTATTTTTATTATTTCAGCTATAACCTAAAGCTTGTATGAGCTTAATTAATATTTTATTTTCAGCTAGGATCCAAGCCTTGTTTGGATCAGGGTCTAGGCTTACTAGTATAGGTTTTGGGTCATTTTTATAAGAGGGTCAATTCAACACACATGGGTTGATCTATTACGATTAATTTTTTAGAAGTACTTAAACTCTTGTAAGCCTAAGTTTTGAAAAATGTTTTGATCAATAATAATTCTAAAAGTTTTAGTTTAACATGCAAGAGAGATTCTTGCATTCTTTGGTTCTTAAATGAACTAAATCTGACTTATCAAAGATTAATTGGTTTCGTGGTGTCATTCGACTTCATTTCAATAATGCCGGTGCTTCGGGACAGGTTTTTATTATGTCACACTCCTATCAGATTTTTTTTGGCTTTTCAGGATCAAATCCCAATCTTTATTGTGGGTTGTGTAACCACGTGTTCATGAGGTTCATATCAGTTGGTATTAGAGCTAGGCTCTGAAAGCAGGTCATATTTTTATGAAATTTTTGTTTTCCTAATGTTCTTTAAGTTTCCAGTGCTTGTTTCGATCTTTTTCTTCCTTTTCTTCTTTGCGGTGTCCTAGTATAAAAATACAAAGAAGAAGAAGAAAAAAACACGTTATTCAAAGTTTGTTGCAATTCTGCCGTATAAACACAACTCATAGAGAACCCTAAGCAAACCACCTGAGAATTGATTGCAATTTCATATACTACTTAATAGGGGTGAAATTGCACTACATATTAAATTTGGCCTTATCTCAATATCGTTTGCTTGAAGTTTCAATTTGGGGTTCAATTTTTGCCACAAATTGATCATACGGTTCCGATACTTAGGAATAACAGAATGACCTATAAGCTGAGATCTATAGTTTTTTTGGGTACTAGGACACTACATATTGAATTTGAGGTCATTCTGATATCATTAGGTCTAAGTTTCAATTTTAGTGTTTTAAAATTGCATAATAGATCGGATTTGTGTCAAGTTCCAAAACGTGTTTGTCTACTATTTATTTCGACCACATCATTTTGTTTCTATTATATTTGGATTATTTAGGAGCCAAATAAGTGTCTTTATTAATTTTTGCTCCTGTTTTATTTTGCGTCTTCGTTTCATTCATAATTTGTACAAATTTGCAATACTACTCGTGAAATAATAATCATAGTTTTATTTTGTTTATTTTTAGTATATTTATTGATTCTTGAGTCTATATTTATAATTGGATTGCATTTCGAAAGCCATTAACTTTGGTTAATTGATTTTCAGTTTCGAAATAACCACATCAAGGGGAGCCAAGAGGTAAAAGACGTTGTTACCCAATTTTGACCCCACAAATAAAATCAAGAAAAGAAACCAAATTTTGACCCCACAAATAAAATCAGTTTTGAAATTCCTGTTTGTACTGTGGATCTTTATTTGCTCATATTTGTTTCTACTTGTAGCTTGTTTTCTACCTTTGTGCAGGTTTCCTGCTTGTTTCCATTTGCTGTGTATGTACTGGTTGTTGTTCTGTTTTGCTTCTTCCTGCCCCGCAGGTTTTGCTCTCAAGGTTGCAGACTCATTCTAGAGCTGGGTTTGTTTTTGGCTTTGTGGGAGCTGTTCCTGAGGGTGGTTCCCCTGTCTTATTGATGATTTTGTGCCTTGCTTGCTGCTGGCCGGGACACTATAATTGTTGGCTGTATCTCCTAGGGGATGCTAGAGCCTGGGTTTAGCTGCTCTGTTTTTGTGCTTAGGTCTTCTCATGTTGCAGGGAGTACTTTGCTTTGCTGTTTGGTTGCTAGGATATGGTTGATTCTGGCTACCCCTGGGTGCTGCTGTTTTTGTGGTTTTTGTTGCAGGTTGTGTTCTACTCTACTTTCCCCTGCCTGTAACTCGGTAGGGGTCTGTTTTTGTTTTGTTTTAGCTATGGGAGCCTGTTTCCCAAGCTTTTTGGTTGTTAGGTTGGTTTGCTGGATCGGTTTATTTATCTGTATAAGGGAGCTTGTTTCCTTGTTCTGTTTATGGTGTGCTTCTCCTGGGGAGAATGTTCCCCTGCACATGCTTTTTGTGTTGTAATTCTGATTTGCAAGATAGGCTTGCTTCGGTTTCCTTAAGGGAGTGTGTTCCCTTTGACTGGTTCACTTTGTATATATGTACTGCTGGTCTCCAGCTTGTTTTGATTTATAAATTCTTACATTTTATAAAAAAAAAAAGTAAAAAAAAATTAAAAAAAGAAAATCCAAAATATAAAAGGATATACATGAAGATAGCCTAAAAGATTAACCAAGTTGGTGATGAAGGACCAAAATGACAAGTGGACAAGGAGACCAAAAGTGCAAGAAAAAATAAAGGCCTAAAGTAAATTTGATTTGCTTGGTCACCAGGCAATTAGGAGGGAATATATAAATTTGATTTGCTTGGTCACCAGGCAATTAGGAGGGAATATATAAAAACTTTTGCCTATAAAATGGTGAAGTAATCTCACACAAAAAGTAGGGAGAACAAAAAAATAAAAATGGAGGAAGAAAAAAAAAACTCCTTCTCACATTCGCTTCTCATATACACCAAAAAAGCCCTAGCCCCATTAAAACTAAACCTAGCCACTAGCTACACAAGAAAAAACAACACATCCACATACATGTTTCCTTCATCTCTCTACCTCCATGCCACCATCAACAAAGACCAACCTCCACGCTACTACCAACAACTTCTCTCACGACCCCACACAAAGTTTCCATCTTAAAACAAAAATTCACAGCTGAAGATTGATCTCTTTACAACCCCTCAATTTTTACTATGAAGAGACTAAACCCAGAAGCTCACACCTCTTAACCATAGTGCCAACCTATAACTCTTCACCACAACTCACAGTCATCATGAGTAGCCCTCCACTATGCAAGCCTTCACCTCATGATGTTCGCCTCTCATTTATCCATTCGAAGCCACCACAAATCTACCCATTATCATCACCGACCACATTCCCCTAACAACAGGCACTAGCTCCTCAACATCATAGTAGCCTCCCCCAGCAACAGATTAGATAACGCCAGCTCCAGGAGCATCGTCGTTGTGAATACCATCGCCAACGACTTCTCTCTCTCCACCCATGAACCAATGACCCATCAACAGCCACCGAAATGGCCCTCCCCACACACAATTCTCCACCTGTAGTAGCAGCGACAATGACCATTTGAAGAAAAAATAGTGAGAGAGAAGCAGATCTAAAAAAGGGAAAAGAAAGAAAAGAACTGAAGTTCGTTGTGTTTGTTTCTTGCTTTTACAGGTTCCCCTTTGTTATACCATCGATATAAGAGTGAAGAGGAGATAAAGAGCTACTCGATCCATGCCATCACATGCCTCTCAAGATGCTAGAGTGTCACCTACACGCTCCGCCAGTGACGACAACATGTAAGACTCATGCGTCACCATTGTTCTGATGGTCCTAGAATCTTCCAATGTGCTTCTTAAGTTTTCAACAATCTCCCCAATTTTTTTTCCAACCCTTGGGAGGACCATTTTGCAAATTTTGAATTTTTAGTGTGTGTTTTCAATTATTGTTAAAATTTAAATTTTTAGTGGTTTGTAAACTTGTGTAATTTTTTGGTGTGAGTAATTAGTAAAAAAAGGGTGTGCGTGTGTTTGCATTTTATTTTTATTTTGTGTTAAATAATTGTTAAAAAAAGGGAAAAAGAAAAATTTAATTCATCTAATGTTTTGATTGCATATGACTAAAAAAATGATTTCTCCTTATTGCATACGATTCAATCCTTACAAAAATTGCATTTTATTTATAAAAAAAATAGAAAAAATGTTTTAACATTGTTTTAGATTTTTTTTTTGTATTTCTCTATTTTTTGTGAAATTTACAACAAGTTTGTAAAATTCCTTAAGGATTTGACCAATATTTCAATAACCCTAAGTTATTTTTTCTTCTTTCTCTGAAAATTAATGGTTAATATTCTGGTATAAATGCTAGACTTACAAGTAAGCTTGTATTTAAATATCAAAAGTTGACTAGAAAATTCTCATTTTGTTTTAATTTTCGCCAATTTTAATTAGAAGTATTTTTCACCATAATATACAAGTTGTGGGAAACACTTTCGCCTTTTAGGATAGGTGAACCCTGTCAGGACACCAAGATTAATTTTTTCTATAAGGATTTATCTAGGCATATGAGCCCATATTAAATTCAAAATGCCAGTTTTGTTCATGAGTGTAAATATTTGATGTATGCCATAGACGGACTACCAATTAGTAACCCATTAACACCTTTAAACCACATTCAGATCACACAATACAATTTACCTTAGGTAAGGTATGCTAGGGGTGCTAATACCTTTTCTAGCCACAACTAGTCCCTTACCTTGGAATTTCTGATAAGACCGGTCCACTCAGGTCTCCTAGTGACCCTAAACCAAACAACTAGGTGGCAACTCCTTGATTTTGTTGTGTCGCGCATGCACTTGCGATAAAATGATGACTCCACTAAGGACTTCTATTTTTTACAGTATTGGACTAGGCTTTGTGTGTTTTATGTGGTTTGTATGATTTGATGTGTTTAAATATTTTGCATTAGGCTTACTTATCTATGCTTTAACATGTTTTATCCTACTCATGCATATACATTGGATATGGATGAATGTCTGCATCTATCACTAGTCTATTTATGTATATCACTTTGGAATGCTTACATATGGAAACTCCAAGTTAGGTGGGGGAGTAACAACTTACCTTATGATTCTTCTGGTGGTTTAGTCAAAGACCATTAGAGATAGTTAAAGAAGAGGAGTGAAAAGACTTGAGCGAGGAAAACTAGAAAGTAAAATTACAAGGAATCCCGTAGTGATAAGTGAAGTGGAAAGCTCTGCGGATGAGAGCAACAAATTGCTTGATGAGTTTGATGGTTTGAGAGATCCAGTTACTAGTTAAAATTATCTAAAGTGGAGAAATCTATCACTAATCACCATCCCCATGACTCTTGGATTTGAAGTCGAGACTTTGCAAGCTATTAAACCAATTAAAAGAAAGAGGATTAACAATGAGGAAAAGTTGAGAGAATAACTAGAAAAGCTCTAAATGGAGGTGGGCACCAGTAAAGCCCTTAAGATATCCCTTAAGGAGCAACTCCTCACTGAAGAGAAATTAAGAAAGTTTGTAAAGCAATAGTTAGAGTTAAAGGGTAAGAAGATCATGTCCTTAGAGAAGCAATTGAAAAAAGAAATGGCGGCTAGAAACTAAGCTAAGGAAGAATGAGGAGAGCTGGGAACACATTGGATGCAAACCAATACTAAGCTAGAGGCTTTAAAATCTAATTTCAGTGATTGCTAAGAAAGGGTTGATATGTCTTCTAAGGACCCAAGCTAAGTTAAAAAGCTAGATTAAATAGTATGAAAAGCTATACAAGAAGCATGTGATGCTGGAAAGTGAGCTAGCTAAAGAAAAAGCCAAAGAAAAAGTTGTTGGGGTCTGCAAAATTGATTTGGATAATGAGAAAAATGAGATTAACCTGTTAAAGAAGAAGCTCAAGAAAGAAAAGGCCAAGGAAAAACATTTGGAAGAAAATAACAGACTGCTTGAATGTCACAACCAGATGATTGACACCCACAACAATCAACTGAATAGGAATAACATGTTATTCTTGGAGAAGATGATAAACGTGGATAAGTAGATTTACTGAGCCTTTCTCTATGCCTGAAGAATCCACCATAATGCCCAGCAGATTGGAAGGGATATCCATCAATATTAATAAAGCATGGCTGAGACTGATACTTTTCTTAGGGATAGAGAAAACAAAGGCTTTGCCTTTTTCCCGGTAAACAATGATTATGCATAGACTAGCTTTGAAATGTAAAAGTTTTCATCAAGTATTAATGAAAAGGGCTTAGACCCAACTTTTTGAGCAATATCTCTTTGTGATAAATATATTTTTATGAAGCATTGACTTAGATTAAATTGTGTTGAAAACTATGAAAGGATCAGAATCCTACCTGTTTTATACAAGAAAGGTGGCCATATATCAACCCGGGGTATAGCCAATCCATATCCAACATACATCACCAAGCATAATCATATATCCATATGCATTAATGAATTATGGAATATGCATGGCATGTATTCGAAATATAGGTCCCCTTATTAGAGTTTACAATACTAGGTTTCGTAAAAGGATGAAAAATGAAGAGAGGGCTCACCTTAACGCCCACAACCAAAAAGAGTCGGAAGATGTTAAGAATAATATGGCTCAAATGACTAGCTTACTAGAGCAACTCCTATGAGCATGGTCTGGGAAAGGGATATCCAGTCAGCAGTTAACCATGTTATCGCCGTCAATAACTCTGGTTATCCTCGATTCACAAAACATGGGGGCAAATCCCTTTACTAAACCACAAGGAACAATGAGCATTCTGATAACTTGTCTGATTACGCTTGCGCAAGTGTCAGCCACAATAAATTTAACAATGGAGGGATCCCATAGGGTTGAATCCTCCGATCATCCCGAACAAGATAAGTGCGCTATCTGGGAGGAAATATTGAGGGCTGTAGAGACATATGCTTGGTGCTAGATGTAGTGGTGCCCAAGAAGTTTAGGAAGCCATAATCTATCAAGTATACGAGACTAGAATTCCCTAATACGCACTTGAGGTTATACTATAACAAAATAGCAGAAGTCATATGCGATGAGAAGTTGTTCATCCATTTCTTCAAAGACAGCTTGATCGGTTCTGCATTAAGCTGGTATATGATCCTGGATAACACAAGGGTCAAGAAATGAAGTGATCTTGATGATGATTTCTTGAAACAATACAAGTTCAATATTTACATCACTTCGGACCAGACTAGCTTGATGGTGATGGAGAAGAGTAACAAGGAAATTGTAAGGTAGTACGCTTATAGGTGGAAAAACAAGGCAATGCATGTACAACCACCTTTGTTGGAGAAAGAGATAGTGACTCTATTCGTCAATACTTTCAAGTCCCCATATTATGAGCATCTGATGGGTAGCTTCATCCAATATTTTTATGATGTTGTTGTTATTATTGGGAGAATAGAACAAGGGATAATAGCTGGTAGAATATCAGAACCTACCGAGAAAAAGGGGTTTACTAAGAGGAAAAAGGATGTTGAAGTGAGCAATGTGGAAGAAGGGTATAAAGGTAAGAAGAATTACCAGACCTAGAGCTACTAAACCCCCATCTTCCTAAATATATAGTATTAACTTTGTTAAGCCTCTCCCGATAAACTAGTCTAGTAACTCATTAGAAAACCAAGTCGAAAACAATCCAAGGAGGGCCTACAAAAGAAACCAAGAACAACATCCACCTTTACATATGCCCTTAGGAGAAATGTATGCAAACATGTTAAGCATAGGTCATATGGCCTCTCTTCCATTTCCACCACTAAAGCCTTCCTTCCCAAATTGGTACAAAACAAACCTAACCTATGAGTACCATGCCAGAAACCCTGGCCATTGTATTGATACTTGCTCAGCATTCAAGAGGAAGCTTTTGCAATTATTCAAAGTAGGATGGATAACCCTTGAAGATACCCCCAACATCAATTCCAACCCCATGCCTAATCATGCTTCTAGTAGTGGAGGAGTAAATGTTGTCGAGGTTTTAAGGGTAACCATGGATAGGTTGTATGACATGTTAGTGCAAGTTAGGTGTTTGCCAATAAAAAATGAATCAGGTTCAAGAAAAAGTGCTAATTTTTATAGGTTTCACGAAGCAATGAGACATAACATCGATGAATGTGAAGAGTTTCACCAGAAGGTGATACAAATGATGACTTGTGGTATGTTAAAAATAGAGAAAAAGAAAAATGATAATGTCGTAGGCATGATAAGTTTCCAAAGGAAAAAAGCAAAAATGTGGCCTTAACATACCAAGAGCAGTCCACCAAAGCTCTTCCTAACAAGGCATGTTGTTACATATAATGGAAACTATAATGCATTGCCTCATAATTACAGAAAAATTTCCAATATTGAGGGTCATGTTCCTCTTTTTTAGGCCAAGATTTATGGATTAACTCGAAATGGCAGGTGTTTTACACATGAAGAACTAGAAATGCAATGAAAAGCCAAAGGCAAAGAGGCTGTAGATGCCATCAAAAAGATGGAAATAAACAAACTCTTGAGTGAGGAAGAAGTTGGTGAATTCCTAGAGTTGATGAAGCACAATGAGTATAGTATGGTAAAGTAGCTGAAGAAAAACCATGCGAGGATATCCTTTATATCTCTTATCCTGAGTTTAGAGCCACACCACAATGCGCTGCAAAAAGTGTTGAACGAGGCATATGTGCCCCAAGACATGGCCCAAAGGACTATGGAGCATCTGGTCAGAAGAATCCATGCGATAAATTATTTGTACTTCACTAAAAAAGAGCTCAATGCTAGAGGAATGGGTCATAATAAACCTCTATACATCACTGTAAGGTGCAAGGATTGCACCATTGACAAAGTATTGGTAGACAACGGTTCAACTTTAAATGTACTCCCAAAGCATGTGCTGGATGAAATGCTAGTTGATTCAACGCATATGCTGCCAAGCACCATGACAACTAGGGCTTATGATGGTTCCCTATGGCAAGTGGTGGGGACCATTGAAATAGGGTTGTTCATTGGCCCAGAAGTGTTTTTAGTAACCTTACTAGTGATAGACATCCACTCGTCATACAACATGTCTGTAGGAAGGCCTTGGATACATGCCACTAGCGCTATGACATCATCCTTGCATAAATGTTTGATGTATATTTGAATGGAATATTAGTGAAAGTTATGGCTGAAGAGGCCTTGACAATGGTGCAGAATATGGTAGTTCTCTACAAAGAAGCTGAAGGGAGAAAATACAGAATTCTCTATGTTTTGAAATTGTTAATAAAGAATGGGTGCCAGAAAACACGATAGTGTGAAAATTGGTAATTTCTGAAGCTGCTAGAATGGCAGCAAAATATTTCTTAAAGCGTAGAGGATAACTCCTATAAGGTTGAAGACTGCAAATCAGAGATTTGGGCTTGGCTTTATACCTGGAAAGAGAGACTATAAAAGAGCTACTAACATCAAACAAGAAAAAGGCTAGCTAGGCTGAAAGGAAGGAACCAGAAGATGAAAAGATTGCCATCCCCCCGATCCAGGTATTTTTCCTTAAGGCTACTTATGTAATGCACTATGAAGATATGATGGATGTCCCTACCCAAGGCTTAGCTACTATGGGCATCAACACATTGGAACAAGATGATAATAAGGTCAAGAGCTGCGGTGAGAAAGGAAAAGTTGTGGAAAGAGAAGAGTTGTTACTGCAACTAACTATTCACACCGTGAAAGAAATGTCTTCAAAGACCTTAGTGTGAAACTAGCAAATGGTGAAAGGTTCCAAAATTGGGTGACCCATAAGGCTCCTAGAATCTTTAAAAAGTAAATGACAATATTGTTCTAGTACGCTTTTGTGGTTTTTATGTTTATTTATGTGTTTGTCTTTGCTTTTATACCAAGTTGGCAATCTTGGCTCAACATGTCAACATATGGTTTTTGTTATAGTTGAGCCTTTCTTTTTTATCAATGAGATCATGTATTTTTGCAAATGTTTTTGTCTCTTTATCTTTGTAAAATACACACTTACACTGAAACATCTTTCGATTTTAGGAAATCTGAAAGTAGATCATCCAAAAAATCACAAGCACATTACACTGAGAATGAATGACTAAATTTTGATGAGTACACAATTGTAATGGAAGAAAATAAATGGAAAAAGGATGATGTAAAATAATTCGCTAGGTTAGTAGAGCAATCAGAACGAGCTTGGAAATTTGCAAAAGAAGAATTAGAGACAATTAATGTTGGTACAAGGCATGATAAAAGAGATTAAAAATAAGGACTCTAATCACTGCTAGTTAAAAGGAAAACTTGATCTCAATACTACACGAGTATGCTTATATGTTTGCTTGGTCTTACGCAGATATGTCTAGTTTAAATACTAATATTGTAGTACATAAGTGCCATTAAATGAAGTATACTCGTGAAGCAGAAACTATGAAGAACTCATCCAAATATGGTGCTCAAGGTGAAAGTTAAGATAGATAGGCAATGAGATGCTGGTTTATTTGAGGTGGTTAGGTACTACAATGGGTATCTAACATAGTAGTAGTTCCCAAGAAAGGCGACAAAATCAGAGTATATGTAGACTACACAGATTTAAATAAAGGAAGCCTGAAAGACAGCTTCCCTTTGCCACACATCAATGTCTTGATTGATAATACAATGTGAAGCTTAACGTACTCCTTCATGGATGGTTTCTCTAGGTATAACAAGATAAAAACGCTAGGGCCACTTATCAAAGGGCAATGGTAACTCTGTTCTATAACATGATGCATAAAGAAATTAAAGTGTATATGGACGACATGATTGCTAAATCTAAAGATGGAGAAGACCATTATCAGAATCTGAGAAATTTGTTTGAAAGGTTGAGAAGGTATTAGTTGAGGCTAAACCTTGCAAAATACTCATTCAAGGTAAAATCCGAAAAGCTGCTAGGATTTGTGGTGAGTCACCAAGGTATTGAAGTCGACCCTAATAAAGTAAAAGCAATTTAGTCTATGCCAGCTCCTAAAACAGAAAAAGAAGTAAGAGGGTTTTTGGGTCGTTTCAATTACATTGCTCGGTTTATATCTCAAATGACATTAATTTGTGAGCCAATCCTCCAACTCCTTTGAAAGGAAAATCTTGGGGTATGGAATGAGGAATGACAAGAAACTTTTGACAAAATCAAGTAGTATTTGCAAAATCCACCATTGCTAGCACCTCCCGTGCCTAGCAGACCATTGATTCTATATTCTATAACAACAAAAAAAGCAACGAGATGTGTACTTGGGCAATATGATGAGTTTGGTAGAAAAGAAAGGGCGATCTATCATCCAAGTAAAAAGTTCTCAGATTGCAAGTCTATACACACAATGGTAGAGAAACTTTATTGTGCATTTGTGTGAGCTACAAAATGACTTTGACAATACATGTTGTATTACACACTACATGACTAATTTCAAATCTGGATCCTCTCAGATATATCTTTGAAAAGCCTTATTTATCAGCATAATAGCAAGATGGCAGGTGGTGTTGGCTGAGTATGACATAGTATACATGACAAGAAAAGCCATGAAAGGAAGTGTTATCGCTATTATTGCATTTAGCAGATTATTGCATTTAGCAGACAATGCAATTGAAGATTATAAACCTTTGAATTTTGATTTTCCATATGAAGATGTGCTGGTAGTAGAAAAAGAAGAAGAATTAGACTGGTGGACAATGTATTTTGATAAAGCAATAAATGTATATGACAATAGGGCAAGAGCAATGATAATTTTGCCTAATAGAAAACAATATCCTGTTTCGATCAAGCTGTAGTGAACCAATAATACAGATGAGTATAAAGCTTGCACCCTCAGATTAGAAGCTGTATTAGAATTAAAGATAAAGAAACTTGATGTCTATGGAGATTCAATGCTGATAATCTGCTAATTAAAAGGAGAATGGAAAACACAAGATAAGAAGCTGAGGCATATAAAGAATAACTATCCAAACTAGCAAAAACATTTGATGAGATAAAATTCACTCATATGGAAACAGACAAAAACCAATTTATTGATGCTTTGGCCATTTTAGCTTTCACGACCAACATTGATTATGAGAACAAAGTGCAACCCATAAGTGTTAAAGTGAAATTTTTTTGGCTCATTGCTGCTCAGTCGAAGGAAAAGTGGATGAGAATTCATGGTATTATGATATCAAACAATTTATCCAACATCTGAAGTATCTACTAGAGGCATCCAATACAGATATTAAAACCTATAAAGGTTAGCCATTAACTATTACCACGATGTCGTTTGATGGAACATTGTTGAAATGCTTGGATAAGACATGCAAAAAAGTGCTTCAAGAAGCTCATGAAGGGATTTGTGTAACTCATGTTAGTGGACATATGACGGTTGGGCAAAAAACAAAGGTCGGGTATTTTTGTATGACCATGGAAACGGATTGCATAGAATATGATAGAAAATTCCACAAATATTAGGTGTATAATGATAATAAAAATATGCCTTCAGCTTCTCTATTCAATTTGACATTTCCATGGCTATTTGCAATGCGGGGAATCGATCTAATTGAGCATGTCAATCCAAAAGCCAGCAACAAACATCGATTTATCCAAGTGGCCATTGACTACTTCACAAAATGGGTGGAAGCCAATTCATATGCTCATGTAACCTAGAAGGTAATGAAGAGATTCATTAAACAAGATTTAATTTGTTGATCTGAAGCACCTAAAAAGATAGTGACTGATAATACTAAAAAATTCAATGGAAGAATGATAGGAGAGCTTCGCATAAAATGGAAAATCAAGCTCTCAAATTCATCTCCATATAGGCCAAAGATGAATGGTGTTATAGAAGCTACCAATAACAATATCAAGAAAATTATGCAGAAGATGATAGTCACGTACAAGGACTCACATGAAATGCTCCTTTTACTCTGCATGCATATCATATCGTAATAAGAACATCCACAGGAGCTATACCTTATTTCTTAGTTTACAAGATGAAAGTAGTAACGCCGCTAAAAGAAAAAACCCTATATTTAACGGTACTGATGGAATCAGAACTTGAGGAGGTTGACTGGGTCAAGATAAGATACGAGCAACAAAATCTGAAAAGTAAAAAGAGGTTAGTTGCAATCTATCATCACAGTAGTATCAATAAAGAATGGCTATGATGAGAAGTTGGGAAAACTTTGATGGGCCTTTATCTGTTAATGCTTACAAATACCTCAGAGTTAGAGGTATTCCTGTGTCCTGGGATAATGTAGTTTAGGAATACTGGTGCTTACCAAGACACAATTTTATTCTATGGTTGGCTATGTTGGGGAGACTCAGAATAAGGGATAGGCTACAGTTTTTTGAGACAAAAACTTTTTGTGTGTTCTGTCGGCATCATGAAGAGAATCATAGCCATTTGTTCTTTGCCTGCAATTGGACCTCTCTTTTGTGGAGGAAGATAAAGACTTGGTTAAAAATATATAGGTGTATTTATTTTAGGATTAATTTTAGGAAAGAAGAACCTTGAAGCCAGGATAAGAAGAGTTTCTTTAAACATTATTGTTTATTTGGTATGAGAAGAAAGAAACAAAAGGATCTTTGATAACACCTGTAATTTGGTGGAACTTATATTTCACAAATTTCAAGTAATATTTTACATGATTTTACATTTCCATGAGAAAAACCACTTTATTATCAATGTTGGGTGATGGCAATGGGCATGGCTTGTTCGGTGAGTTGGTTTGCTTGGACGTCTACCAAGCTATCATTTGGTGGATATTGAGTTGTTCATCCTTTTGCTTATAAGGCTTCAGTCATAAGGTTTTTTTAATGGTTGACTCTTTTAGTGTTTGTTGGGTGGAATCTGCTACCTTCAACTGTTCTAATTATGGTCATAAGCTATATTCTATGCTTCTTTTCCTGCTGTTTGATACTAAGTTGTTGTTGTAATTACCTTGTCATGCTTCTTCAACCCTAGTTGCTCTGACAGTTGCTGGTTCCTTTGATCATGCATGTTACTATGGCTATTTATTATTTCAACTAGAGTGCATGAGATTGGATGAATGTAGGAGGCCCTTCTTTGTTTTGTGTTGGTTTTTTGGTGTAGTTTTCTCAGTCCTTTGTTGTGTGTGCTAGGGATGTTGGAGACATGGATCTATGGCCTGGCTGCCACTGTCTTTCACTAGCGCCACTTTCTTCCGCTTGCTCCATGCATCTGTCGATGTCTGAGCCTATTTGGCTAATCATATTGTTCCATAAAGCCTCAACCCCTAACCTCTGTTGGGTCCTGTTTCTTCTACATCCTGGTTGAAAGAAATGATTGATGCTTGTTCATTACCTTTGGTCTTCTTGTGATGCTTGTTCCCTGCTTCCTGCTTTATTGTCTTCCCATGTGCTTGTTGGGAATTAGAGACCACTATAAAAAATTCAACGAATACCAACAGAATTACCGATGCAATTTTTCTGTCAGTAATTTGCGATGATATTTACCGACCGATTTAAATCTATCGCTAACACCGTTGGTATATACCGACGAAATCATTCCGTCATTATATACTGACAAAATTATAGATGGAATATAAAGACTTTCAAAAAACAAAGCAGTGTGATGATGTGGAAATTTTTATGGGTGATTTTACCAATGGAATTGCAGAGAGATTCAAATCGGGATCTTCGTACAGTGACGTGTCCACTTCACCGATAAAATTGTCGTCGGAATCACAGACGAAAATAAGGATTCCATCGATAAACGTTAATATATCACCACGCTGTCGACCCTCTCCTATTTCTTCTTCTTCTTCCCCACCCCTGCATCTAAACAAACTCCCCCCTACCCCGCCAAACTGCAAAGAACCACCCCTCAAAACATCCCTCACTTCTCAACACAAATCATCCTTCTTTATTTTTTTGTAATCACAGCATCCGTGTCCTGATCTATTCTGGATTTTGTAACTTTTTGTAAGTAAATATATCCTTTTTAATTTTAACATTAAAATGTCAATTTTATTATTATTGAATGTTTTTTTTAGTATATGTATTTTGTTAGGGTATGTACATGTTTTATTGTTTTTTCTCAAACAAACTTGTAGTATGAAAGTATAATTTTGTACTTGTTATGGTTTGTTTTAGATTTTGTAAAATTATATTTGTTTGTAAATTGTTGAAATTTATATCGAATTACGGAATTAAATGTTTTGTGATGAAATAAATAATAGCTTGTTTAATGGGTCCGTTTTAATTTTTATCAATGTTATTGCTGAGTTGTAATTTCTGTAAATTTATGTGTATAAATTTGTATGGATGTTGATAATTAATAATGAATATTTAAGAGAAGTTTTAAAGTAAGTTGGATAATCTTGAGCTAAACCAATATTTTTGCAAATTTATTTACTTAACGTAGTTAAATATACATGTTGTCATCATTATTTTATAGAGATTCGATAGAAGTCATGGATGATCGTTCATGATGCATCGAGATTCATCCTAAGGATTGCAGATGATGGATTATTGTAATGGGGTTCAAGGTTTTATTAATTTCACAACATCTATTCTGAAATTTTTTAGTGGAGGCGGTATTAGGTGTCCATACAAGAAGTGTAAAAATAAAAAGTTTATGCATCCAGATGTTGTAAAGATGTATCTTCTACACAAAGGGTTCATGAAGGATTACCTATGTTGGTATGCACACAGAGAACTATTTGTTTGTAATGAGAGCATGGTATAAAGGATGGTTGTGTCAACTTCTAGTGCTAGTAACGTGCATGGAGTTGTAAATGACAGTAATCCTTACAGGAATATGGTTATGGATGCAACGAGAATGAACCAAGGTATTGCTAGTTAATGTCCAATCGTAGAAGAAGAACCTAATGCAGACGCAATCAGATTTTTTGATCTATTGAAATATTTTGATGAACCATTATGGGATGGCTACACGAATCATAAGAAATTATCGGTCATTGCATATGTGTTCGCCATCAAGTCGGATTATGAGGTAAGTGAGGCTGGTTATGACAGAATTATCGAATGGGTGAGAAGCATTTTACCTGAAAGAAATAGGCTGAAAGATAACTTTTATGCTGCTAAGTCTATGATGAAACCCCTCAGTTTAGGATACCAGAAAATTGACATGTGCCCTAACTTTTGCATGTTGTACTATCTTGAAAATGCTGAGCTAACTGAGTGCATGACATGTGGGCATTCTCGTTACAAACCCAAAACTAGCATGGGAAAGACTCTCGTGGCATATAAAAAACTTAGATACTTCCCAATCACACCTAGATTGTACAGGTTATTCATGTCACCAAAGACTGTTGAGCACATGACATGGCACTAATCACATGATGCGGTTGATGGAGTGACGATGCATGGAAACACTTTAACAATATGCATCCTCACTTTTCAGCCGAGTCAAGGAACATGCATCTTGGGTTGTGTACAGATAGATTCAACCCATTCATGTCATTTGCTGCTCCTTATTCCCGTTGGCCGATTATACTCACGGTTTACAACTTGCTGCCAGGGATGTGTATGAGGCCGGAGTTGGTGTTTTTATCTATGGTGATATCCGGTCTGAACAGTCCAGGCCAGAATATAGATGTTTTTGTTCGACCATTGATTGATGAGTTGACGCAGTTGTGGTCCTCCGAGTCTTTGACTTATGATATATCGAGAAAATAGAATTTCCTTATGAGAGCAACTTTGATGTGGACTATCAATGATTTTCTAGCTTATAAAATGGTTTCTGGTTGGAGCATGCATGGAAAACTAGCATGTCTATATTGCATGGAAAACAAGGCATTCATGGTAACAAATGCAGGTAAAGCTTCTTTTTTTGACTGCCATCGGCGTTTCTTGCCAACGAATCACAGGTACAGAAAGAACAAAAAGGATTTCTTTGTTGGTAGAGTTGAAAAGGATGTTACACCCTTGTGTCTTTTTGGTAAAGAATTGCATGACATTGTATTAGAGTACGATGACATTGTGTTTGGTTTCCAATCTGGTAAGCAGAAGTTTCTTGATTTTGGTTTGACCCACAACTAGGTAAAGCGAAGCATTTTCTGGGAGCTTCCTTATTAGAAGACCAATCTTCTCTGCCATAACCTTGACATCATGCATATAGAAAAGAACATGTTTGAGAACATTTTCAACATCATCATGGATGTGAAGGGGAAGACAAAGGACAACATCAAGGCTAGAATGGATATAGCATTGTTCTATAATCATAAAAATATGGAGTTGGTTTTTGATGGGTCACGGGTCGCAAAACCCAGAGTGCGCTTCATAGAGAAAAATGCACAACTTCTAGTCTACCAATGGCTTAAAAGTCTGCATTTTCCCGTTGGACATGCCTCGAACATAACAAGATTGGTTAATCTTGAGGAATGTAGATTGTATGGAATGAATACCCATGACTGCCATGTGTTTATACAAAGCACTCATTCCATTAGCTTATTGTGATTTGTTGCCAAAGGGGATATGGGATGCACTTATAGAGATCAATAATTTCTTTAGAGATATATGCTCTAGCAAGTTGCAGACATATCACATTGAGAGGCTTGAAATGAATATCGTCGAGACAATATGCAAACTTGAGATGATATTACCTCCATCATTTTTTGACTCGATGAAGCATCTACCTGACACGACCAAAAGATTGATGTCTTCTCCCAAGTGAAAAGTGTCAAAGTAATAAATAACCCGGCAAGACCGGGATCGAACCATAAGGAGGTTAACTGTATAAACTACAAATAAAGAATTAGATGATAACAGAAAAGGAATTGAAGAGAGCTTTGAGATGTGATATTAATGTAAGGATTTAAACAAATATAAAACAATTGTCAAGGTTAGAGGATCCACTAATGCTATTTCAAATAAGTATAGTATAAACTCTTTTTATTACTTGACTGGAAACCACACACAAAGGAGGTTCCAATTGGATTATAAATTGTTAACATGATTACATTAACTATCTTATTCGAGTAATGCCAATACTTGTAAATATATTAGGTATTCATGGTGATAACTTATGTTAACAACAAATCAAGTTCCTTTCATAGCACAGGTGTCGGTTATACCATACAGTTGGGCTATGAAAGTGCCAAGTATTTGTTGTACCAAGGGTTTTTCAACATAAATCTAGATTAACCATTTAACAAGCAAGGTATTAAGAGTGAGTAAGAAAATAAATACAAAACATTAACAGTATCAAACATTAAAGTCCATGTTGAGTTTATACTATACTTATTCTTACACCATCAGTGTAACCTTTTTACCTTGACATAATAAACTTAACTGAACATTATGAATAAAAGAAACATAAATAAACAAGAGGAGAACATGATTATGTAAGTATAGTAAAGGAAATGAAACGCATAAACAAGAGATTAATGAAAGCAAAACTTAACCATTACCAAAATATAAAGAAAGAGAGCAAGAACATGATCTTGATCTGAAAACCAAGATGCCTAAGTGCATGGAAAATGCCTCCTTTTATAGGCCAAAATTCAGAACTATTGATTTGGTGACTAATTGTTGAGTGGGTGGCTACATCTTGACTTGATGACAATCCTTATCTTCTTAACTGAACGAAACGTCATCGCTAACATCATAATTTGAACAGATAGTCTCATGAAAGTTCTAGGAAATTGTCTCAGCTTTACAACAAAAAAGAATCGACGCATTTGGACTTCTAGAACTCGAGATATGGGCTGAACACTGAACAGTGTCTGGGCTACAGGACAGATTCTGACTTCTCCGTTGTTGCTACCATTTAAACTCGAAAATGACACTTTTAAATCTTGGACTTTTCATGAAAGGTTTAGGCCTATGTCTTAGCTTTCCATACATATAAACCAAACCTAAATCCAAGTTCTACAGCTCCAGTTATGATCCAATAACCGAATGGTGTTCTAGTTTGGACTGAACCAACATCTCTTTTCTAAGCTTAGCCCTCTCTTTGTCTTCTCAATTTCAATAGTTAAACTCATCAATCAATCCTTTGATTTATGTGATAGGCCTGCATTTAAGATGAACATTTACCATAAATTAAAGGTATCTTATATTATTAGACATGTTATTATAAAACATCCTCTAGTTAAGGAGTTATTGATACTTCAAGTGCAAAATGATGATATAAAACCTTGATAAAAATACACTTTTAAGTACTAATCACTACCCATACATTTACCATATGAGACAAACGTTGGAGGACCAGTCCAGTCTAGATGGATGTATCCATTCATGAGGTTAGATATTACAGATGCAGTGTAATTCCTAAAGTATTTTCATTGTTTTTCTTAATTGAAAATATTTGTTTCATTCCATGCAGGTACTTGTTTAATGTTAAGAAAAAGGTTAAGAATAAGGCACATGTTGAGGCTTTGATATGTGAGGCCTCGATATGTGAGGCCTATATTGTTGAGGAGATCTCAATATTTATCTCGTACTATTTCGAACCTCATTTGAGAACGAGAATCAATCGCGTTCCACGACATGATGATGGTGGTAAAGTGCCTTTTAGTGAGAACTTGTTAATATTCTCCAATCATGGATGACCCACACCTAAAAATGTCATAAGGAGAATATATTTGTCTGAAATAGAGTTCAAATAAGCATGCAATTATTTTTTATTTAACTGTGATGAGCTAAGACATTTTATTCAGTAAGTATATGTACTATTTAAACTTTGTTATAAATGTACTATTTATATATTGTAATATTATAAACTCATATAATTTTAAAAACCTTGAAGGCAACATCAATAATATTTACTATCTAATAACTCAAAGCTGACCGAATCTCAAATCTTTCGATTACAAGATGAACAATTTGTCACGTGGTTCAAAACACATGTAAGTACTATCACAAACTCATTATCTCTTGCAAGTTACTATATTTCATTACAAAATTCTCATTTACTGTTTATTGTTGTACTTGATATACAAGGTTTATCAAATGAGAAGTAGTGTTAGTGTTTCATTGTCTTTACTAAGCCTGGATCCTAAAAGAAAAGTTAAGTGCTACAACAGGTATTTTGTCAATGGATATGTGTTTCATACTATTGATATTACACCACTGACAGAGAAATTAGAGTAGATTCCCACTACGGTCTAGTCAAAATTAACTCAAAAGCTAGACTTCACAACGTAAATGATGTCTTTGTTTTCGCGAAGCAATGCCAACAAGTTTATTACACATACACCCCTTTCTTTAGAAAGGACTGATCAAGAGTTGATTGGTTATCCATTTTAAAAACAAAACCCAGGGGTTGTGTCGAGGTTGAAAAGGATGAGAACGAAGACATAAGTGTGGGAGATGATGGAGGGTGTACTTATTTCACATTACCGACGGACTGTGAAAATTATGGAGGGTTAATTAAAAATTTTAGTGCAAAATGAAAAATTCAAAGTGAATTCACCGACGGAATCACGAACGGATTTATAAAAAATAATATTATTTAACAGTCCATCGGTGTTTTTGTCGGAAAAAACACTGTATAAATCCCAGCGAGCGCCCTTTCAGTTCATTTTTTTCTCTCCTTTGTTTCTTCCATTTTCAATATGAAATCTCTCTATTTTTTTTGCTTTTAATCTCTATTTGTGGTTCTATCTTCATCTTCAAAATTTAAAAGGTATGTATTGTGATTCAATTTACTTAATGATTTTCTTTTCTTTTTTTTTGTTTTATTAACAATATTTTTTTTTCTTTTTTGTATTGTAAGTAGATAAAGTCTCAAAATAAACACACTATTAAGGTAAGCATTTTTCATTCCTAAAGTCTTTATTTTTTTAATTTTTTGCCTATTTTATTGTTTTTATTGCAATAATAATTGATTATTTTATTGAATTTTAATTGTTATTGTTGAATTTTCAGTATAAATGTTAGTTGAATATATAGAATTAAATTTTATTTTTTCTTTATGTTATTGTTAAATTTGTATAGATGTTAGGTTATATATATGATTTTTTCTCTCTCTATTTTATAGTTAGAAACATTTTATTATCATTTTGAAAATGAGATGAAATTGAAAAATATAAAAATTCTGGTATAAATAAAATAAAATTAACTGGTTTGTGGCATATATATTGTCAATATTTGCAGGTTTGAAAAATTTAGGTAATATCCAGTATAAAGGAGGTGATGCTGAATTTTTTTAAAATAATCGAATTTGATTATGTAATTATTCATCAAATTTGTGTAGATGCGTAGAACGAAATCAACAACACGTCGTAAGCATATGGTCGCAACTAGTTCTTCTAGCAATGAGGATGATGTGTCCTTAAGTGTCAACCAAGAAGAGGAACCTGCGGCGACTTACGACGCTGTCTCTTCCAGCACGGTTCCACAACATAGAGGCGGTGTGCCTTCAAAGCGGGGTCAATTCACCCGCAAGTACGAGACATATTGGAAGGATGCCCTTTCAATGTAAGTTTGTTTTGGTTTTAGTTTTAGTTTTTTTTTTACTTATAACGTAATTTGTGAATAACTAATTAATATTTCATTAATTTAATTAATTTTTAGGTTCACAAACATTGAGGCCACCCATGTAATAACATCGACGTTTAAATCGTCGATGGAGATTCCATTATTTCAATAGAGTCAGGTTTTCAGACATCCTGATTGGAGACCTTATATCGATGCATGGTTTCGAAGATTTCAGGTTAATGTTAACTTCAAATTTTATTTATTTTTTATGCTATATTGAAATTATTGATTTATTTTTAATAAATTATTTATATACAGAACAAATTTGAGTGGGATAACGCTCATGACAATGTTGCGAGAAGGGTATGTGAGAATCATGCGGCAACTAGGTAACATCGAAAATGATACAATATATTTTTTTAAAATATTATATTTTAAAATCTAACTTGTCATTAACTCATATAAAATTTGTTGATGGAAGTAGGTTGCGTGACTTTTGGTATGAAGAGCAGAAAAAAGCCAAAAAAATACACTAGAGATAACGGTTTACAAGGCTAGAATAACGTGGCGGTTTGGAGGGGTTTCAGAACGCCATACATGCTGGGGGGATATATGGGTGCAATATATCCAGCACATGATATCTGAGCAGTTCACACGATACTCACAGTCTGGTGTCAACAATCATTACCGATAAATTCATGGTTCGGTGACCACGGACATCGGCGGCTCTGTTCCATTCATTGCACATGTGAAGCGGATGGCAAGATTAATTTTAATGAAATCTATCATTAATTAATTTGTTCTTATTTATAAATATATTTCACTTGTAACATTTGTTTTCTTACAGGCTACGTCTTTTAGACGTGAGCCGAGCTCAATGGAGCTGTTTATAGAGACGCACGAGCGGAGTGAAGACCGTGAAAGAAAGGTGCAACAGTTCATCGACAACCATGCTCAACACTTCATGGTATGTTGGTTCAACCATTTTATTTTATAAGTTATTATTTTCTTGAATGGAACATGATGATTTCTTTTTTAATTTTCAGGAGACATATAATAGCCGGTTGAGGGAGATATATGGGAACGATTCTTTGACCCACTTGGATTTTGATCTGGATTTATGGATGGAGGCAGGATTGTCTGGTGGATCCGATAAAAATTAGGTGTACAAACTCTCCAACACTACGACCAAGAACTTGCGGGCAGCTCATAGTATCTCAACCATTGGGAGCTCCCAATCTGTATTGAGCACCCAGTCTGAGGAGATCGTGACCTTGAAACAACACACGGCTTATCTCACTGAGCAATATCAGCAACTCTCAACGAATTATGAACAACTCCGCTAGATGGAATCACAGATGGGTGGTATATGTGCGCTTCTTTTTTGGCTATTTGGTCCCGGGAACAACCAACCCCTCCTCCTCCACCTCCAGCATTGCCACTGTTCTAGTTTAATTTTTTTTTGTACAATTAAAATTGTAATGAATATTTGGATTTTATATTATTTTATTTTATTTTTACATTTTTCAATTTTATACAATTTTATTTGCATAATTAGTTTTTTTACTATTATTCTATACAATTTTATATTATTTATTCTACACAATTTTATTTTTTAAAATATTTTTAAATTATCACTGATGGATTTACAGAAGAAAATATCTTGTTGGTACTTTCCAGAGAGTTGTAAAATATTTACTGCATATGCCACAATCACCGACGTCATTATTCCGTCAGTGATTTAGCAATGGAAATATAGACGGAATCATTTTGTCGGTATATTCCAGAGAGTTTGAAAAAAATTACTGCTTATGCCACTATCACTGATGGAAATATACCGACGAAATTATTTCGTAGGCATATTTCAAGTAGGAATTTTTTTTTGGGGCGCATTTTCTGTCTGTAAAACCATCGATTTTTATTTTTTTTATCGACAGAATTAGCAACAGATCATTGAATTACCAGCGAACATTATTTGAATGGATGTCTTCCATCAGGGAATTAGTCAGTAAATTTTTCACCGATGGAATGGTAATCTTATGCCGACGGAAAAAGTCTGTCGGTAAAACTATTAAATATTGTAGTGGGCAATGTTGTCTTCTCCATTAGGAATCTTCACCTATTGTCTCTCCCATCTAAAGTGCTTTTGCTAGTCTATTGGAGTCTCTAGTGATATGTTGCATCCATTAGTTGGTGGATGAGAATGTTTGGGTTCTCCAACCTTGTATGCTGCCATTAGGTAGAGTGGTGCCGTTGTTGATGGTTATTGTTTTATGGTTGCCCCCCTTCTCCTCTCATTCTTTTTATATCCTAGGAAACCTTAGTCTCTATTTTACAAAACAGTCCTCTCTTAAGTAGACATTTTACATTTAAGTACTTCAATAACTATTTAAAAAAAAAAGAGAAAGAAATAGCCTTGTATGAAATCTTAAAACTTTGAATTAGAGGAGCTAAATTGCTTAAATAAAAACTTGAATGTTGGTTTGGATGCTTCGGGACATAATTTGGACTCGTTTCTTCACAAAACCTGTTTGTTGGGCAGAATTCATTTTTCATCTTAGAAAAATCATATCTCTATCATATGAGATCGTTTTTGGCTGAAATTTGGTACGTGGATAGGTCTTTGAGTTAGGAATCCAAAACAATTGAGTGTGAATAAAGTAGACTTCTATAGCTCAAGATATTCAAGTCGGAATGGCCAAAGGTCAACACTGGCAGATTGCAAGATTTGACTTTAAAGGCTGCAATTTCCATGATCTTCCTTATTTTATTTTCTTGCCTTAGATGTCCAGAAAGGTATAATGTTAAATTTTTAATGTCACAAGAATCACTTCATTTCGACCTCTAGAGCTTACTCTCTTCACAAAACATCGACTGAAGGTCAAATCTGCTAATTACCTCTAATTTACTCCTTTTGCATCTCTCATCCAAAAGTGCCTTCAAAACATAAAACAAAGAATATCAAGATATTTTATATATAAAAAATAGGCAAAACACTAGTTAAATGTGGGTGAAACTATTGAATAATATGATTGCATCAAATACCCCTACACTTAGCTCTTGCTCGTCCTCGAGAAAGGATAAATTAAATTAAATTGAAAATAACTATGACCAATCTCTTAATCTCCCATCAATGTCCAAGAATATATACATTATAAACAAGAATACAATCAAGATGGATAGAGAGTATAGATTTTTATGAATTCATTTACATGCAAACTCCAAGAATATATGAATTCATTTCCTTGGCCAGGGGAAAAGGAAAACACATAAAAATTTAAGGTTTACACATTGGTAAAGCAAAGAAAAGATAAACAAGCTCAAAATGGGCTCACTAAAGATAATATGTTGTAGGTTGACTTTTTGGCTCAAGTGGTTAAACTTCCCAATGTCTTTTATCATCTTCATGTATACATGTAATGTGAATGTAATCTCAACAAGATATGAAGGAAGTTCTAGAGATACATATCATTGAAAGAATGCACAATCAAAGAATATAATGTTGAAGGCTCAAAAGCTTGCATTGGTATAACACTATAAAGTCAACATGACATATTTTCAAAGTCAATCCCTAAATTAATTAAACATTAAAACTTGAATGCACACTCATTCATTCAATTTATATCTTCATCTATCTCAATTAATTCTCATGCATAATACTCATATTCTCATAAATCAATGGGAGTTCAAAAAGATCAAATATAGAATTTTTTTTGACGCAACAAAAAACCAAAATTCTCTCAATACCCCCACACTTTAAACACAACATTGTCCTCAATGTTGAAATAAAAGAAAGTAAATCTAATTTTTTTTGTGTGCTGGGTTGCCTCCCAGTAAGCGCTTTTGTTTTATGTCATTGGCTCGACACATCGCATGCTCATGCTTCATATATCGGTTCAGCTAATTCCATAGAAGCAGTGATTTCTGATGTTCAACCTTCATAGAAAGGTTTCAAGAGATGCCCATTTACCTTGAGCACTTTGTTTGTTTCTAAACTTGTAATTTCAACTCCACCATAAGGAAAAACATTAGAAACAACAAAGGGTCCAATCCAACGAGAGCACAACTTTCCAGGAAAAATTTTCAAACGCGAATGATAAAGGAGGACTTTGTCTCCAACATGAAACTCTTTTCTCGTAATCATTCGGTCATGAAGACTCTTAGTCTTTTCTTTTTAAATCCTTGCATACTCATAAGCATCATTCCATATCTCTTCCAACTCTCGTAATTGCAACTTCCTCGCAATCCCAGCAACATCATAATCCATGTTACATTATTTAATAGCCCAAAAAGCTCTGTGTTCAAGCTCCACCGGTAGATGACATGCTTTTCCATAAATCATCCTATAAGGTGACTTTCCTATAGGTGATTTGTATGCAGTCTGATAAGCCCAAAGTGCATCATCAAGTCGTAGACTCCAATCTCGCCGGTTAGGTTGCACTGTTTTCTCCAAAATAGACTTGTTTTCTGGATTTGAAATTTCAGCTTGGCCATTCGTTGGAGGATGGTAGGCTGTGGAAGTCCGATGAGTCAGATGATATTTGCGGAGTAATGCTTCCATGGAACGATTGCAAAAATGAGTGCCACGATCACTAATGATAGCTTTAGGGATTCCAAATCTGTCAAATATGTGAGTCTTGACAAAATCTAAAACAACCTTAGCATCGTTAGTTCATGTGGCTTTCGCATCAATCCATTGGACACATAATTAACAACAAAAAGGATATAAAGATTACCAAAAGAAGAAGGAAAGGGACCCATAAAATCAATAGCCCAAACATAAATATTTCACTTAGAAGAATATTCGTTAAGGGCATTTGATTCTTATGAGTGATATTACCTGTTCTTTGGCATTTTTCACATGATTTTGCAAAAGTGATATGCATCCTTAAAAATAGAAGGCTAATAAAGACCACTTTCAAGTACCTTGTGGTCGTTCTTTTAGCTCCAAAATGCCCACCACAAGAATAAGAATGACAAAAAGTGAGAATGGAATGAAATTCATCTTGTGGTGCACATCTCCTATCTACTTGATCCACACAAAAATTTCCACAGGCAAGGAGTGTCCCAAAAATAATATTTAGCATCAGCTCGTAACTTGTGTTTTTGGGATGTAGACAAATCTAGGGGGAATTCTTTGGTGACTAAATAGTTCACCAAATCAGCATACCATGGTCTTGTAGAGGAATGTAACACATACAACCAATGTTGTCAAAAAAGCGAGTTGACATGTATCTAATGTGTTAAATCGGATGAAAACTCGAAAATTAGTAAAATTGGTCAAACTCGGTAAAATTGGACCGATTTTATGATTTTGAAAAATTATAAAATTATGCATTCTAGTAATTTGTACCTTAACATTTTCATTATTTTAAAGTTATATCTTGCAAAACTTGTGCAATTTGATAATCAGGGGCTTGATTTTCACTATAATTATTATAATTTTTTAACGATACAAGTTATTTGTAGATTTCATTTCCTTAAAATTAAAGTACGTATTCATTCTTCATAATTTCTTATGTAAACTATTAACATATCCATTGATGTATTACTCTCTTTTAGGTGGCAAATATATAGAATAAAAGTTGCAAATTGGCATGCTTGACCCTTGGAGTAATTAATGTTAAATGGTCCATCAAAATTTGAAGGGACTCGTTTCTTGTAAATGACGAAGTAAATGGGTCAATTTGTCCAAGATGTAGAGGAATCAATGTGAATAAAATAAAAAGTGTTTGGACTTTTCTATTGTTTATTTTATTTTATTTTAATTGTGTTATATTGTTAATTACTACTTGATTGAAATTGTTAATATATAATTAGTTAAAATATTTTACTTACAATTTTACGATCTTACGATTCGAGTTTATATTGTATATTTCGTGTCATGTCAAAAAAGTATTTTTGATAACCTTGCATACAGCTATTCGTCAGGGAATGTCTCTCTTATTGTTTCGGTGGGTATATCCTCGGTCCTCAGTCGGCTTAAGTGATCAGCCACATGGTTTTCAACACCTTTTTGTCTTTGATCTCAAGATCAAATTCTTGTAAAAGCAAGATTCACCTAATCAATCTTGGTTTTGACTCCTTTTTCTTCAAAAGATACCTTAAAGTTGCATGGTCAGTAAAAATAACAACTTTTGTACCAAGTAAATATGACCTAAATTTTTCAAGAGCAAACACCACAGCAAAAAGTTCATTTTCAATTGAATGGTAATTGCATTGTGCTCCGTCTAACTTGCGGGACGCATATGCAAACACATGCAAATTCTTCCCTATTCTTTGCCCCAGCACAGCCCCTACCGCATAGTCACTCGCATCAAACATTATCTTGAAAAGGCTAATCCCAGTTTGGTGGTTGGATGATAGGGGCAGATGCGACACACCTCTTAAGCTCATCATGGGCATCTTTACATGCTTGATCAAACATAAAATCCACTTCTTTGGCTAATAATTTGCACAAGGGTGCGGTAATCTTCGAGAAATCTTTGATAAAGCGTCGATAAAAACCTGCATGGCCAAGAAAAGAGTGAACTTTCCTCATGCATGAGGGGTAAGGCAATGATGAAATAACATCTATTTTAGCTTTATCAACCTCTAATCCTCGCGAAGACACAACATGCCCAAGAAGTATTCCTTGTTATACCATAAAATAACACTTTTTCATAGTTCAAGACAATGTTAGTTTCAATGCATCTTTTCAAGACTAAAGATAAATTTTCCAAACACTTATCAAAAGAATCACTATACACCGTGAAATCATCCATGAAAACCTCAATTATTCTTTCAACATAGTCAGAAAAAATACTCATCATGCATCTTTGAAAAGTTGCGGGTGCCTTACAAAGACCAAAAGGCATTCTTCTATATGCATGTGTACCAAATGGACATGTAAATGTAGTCTTTTCTTGATCCTCAGGATCAATAACAATCTGATTATAGCCACTATATCCATCAATAAAGCAATAAAAAAACTTACCTGCTAGACGTTCAAGCATTTGGTACATGAATGGTAATGGGAAGTGATCTTTGCGTGTAGAAAGATTAAGCTTTCTATAATCAACACATATTCTCCAACCACTTAAGATGCAAATTGGAATGATCATTTTTGCTCTTTACCAACGTGATTCCGGTCTTTTCGGGCATCACATGGATAGGCGCCACCCATTTATTATCCGTGATGGGGTAAAAGACTCCTACATCTAATAGTTTCAAAATCTTAGCTTTCAGTACCTCCATCATAGACGAATTCAACCTCCTTTGCATTTCCCTCGTTAGTTTCACATTTGTCCTCCAATAGTATGTGATGTATACACATCGAGGGACTAATACCCTTGATGTTGGGTAAAGTCCATCCAATGGTTGTTTTGTGATCGCATAACAACTTTAAAAGTTTTTCCTCTTGTGCACTTGTCAAACCTTTTTGTTGTGATAACGGGAAGTGTATTGTTATCGCCAATGAATACATACTTCAAATTATCGGGCAAAGGTTTCAATTCTAACTCGGGGGCTTGTAAAATAGATGGCAAAAGCTTTTTATGTGAAAGTACTAAATCAACAAAGACATTACCAGGGGGGACGGTTTGCAAAGCTTGCAAAGCCAATGCTGATTTGTGCATGTTTTGGGGAACACATATATGCCTCTCCATCTCTTCTATCTTAGTAAAATCATAGCCATAGCTTAAAGCCACACTTAATCCATACTCACAAGCACAATCAAAAACTTGTTGCACACACTTATCAACTTGGTCGTAGTGTGTGATAAAATAAACATTGCTATAAGGATATTTGATTGCATCATGGAAATTAAATTCAATCTTTTCATCTCTACTTCATAGACAAAGTATTCTTACCACAATCAATTTTTGCATTGGCAATTTTCAAGAATGGTCTCCCAAACAATATAGGAGTGTTGTTTGATGAATCACAAGAATCACGTTCCATATCAAAAATATAAATATCACATGGAATAACCAAACTATCAATCTTGACTAGGACATCTTTTATCACACCAAATGGATAAACAAAACTAGGATCCGCAAGTTGTATTACAATACTAGTTTTATTCAAAGGCTCAAGACTAAGAGAATCATAAACATGTTTAGGCATAACGCTAATGGATGCACCTAAATCGCATAAGGCCCTTTTAAAACTAGCATTACCAATAACACATAGGATAGTAAACGCACCTGGGTCGTTTTGCTTCAAAAGCATATTCTTTTTGAACAACAACAGATACAACTTCACCCATACTTACCATTTCGTGGCCTTTTAGCTTGGAGGCTCTCTTGGTGGTACTCAATTCCTTCCAGAATTTGGTATACTTGGGAATTTGCTTGACAACATCAATCAAAGGAATGTTGAGTTCCACTTTCTTGAAAACCTCTAAAATCTCTTTTTCTTTGTCCTCTTTCTTAGACCTAGAAGAACTCATAGGAAAGGGTGGAATTGTTCTCTTTACAACCCTTCATTTTTTACTTGATCTTGGAGCTAGTGTCAATTTACTTCCATATTCAGTTTTTCAAAGTCTCAATCTAGGTGAGTTAAAACCAACTTCTGTAACTCTTTTACTTGCTGATAGATCTATAAAAGTGCCTAGAGGAATAGTTGAAGATGTGTTAGTACAAGTTGATAAATTCATTTATCCTGTGGATTTTATTATCTTGGATACACAACCTGTTGAAAGATGTAATTCATTTCCTATTATTTTACGACGTTTGTTTCTTGCAACTTCTAATGCATTGATTAATTGTAGGAATGGACTGATGAAGCTATCATTTGGAAACATGACATTGGAGATGAATATTTTTAACATTTGCAAGCAACCTGGAGATGATAATGATTCATAGGAAGTAGATGCTATTGAAGAATAAGTTTATGATCAATTTGAATCCACCGTGAGTAAAACAGAGTTTGACGAATATGCAGATTTGCAAATGATTTATTCTCAAGAAGAAATCGAGGACTAGAAAGGCACCAAAAATGTTGATATGGATCTTTTGTCAAGATTGACAATAGATTCGACATCTAACATCACACCAATTGATGATTACTTTCCTGACGAATCCTTACTTTCTCTTAGTTCAATGCCTTGGTTTGCTAAAAATATCAATTTTCTTACTATAGGGGATTTGCCAACTCATTGGAGTACCCAAGACAAAAGTAAGTTTTTGAACGAAGTGAAGAAATTTTATTGGGATAACCCTTACTTATTCAAATATTGTCCTAATCAAATATTTCAAAGATGCATTCTCGATAATGAGGTAAGTAGTGTCATTAAAATTTGTCATTCTGAGGCATGTGGGAGTCATTTCTCGTCAAAAAAGGCGACTGCAAAAATCTTACAATATGGATTCTATTGGCCCACCATGTTCAAAGACATACATGTGTTCTGCAAAGCTTGTGAAAATTATCAAAAGTCAGGATTTATTTCAAAACATAAGGAATCTTTAGATAATCTTTTATTTACTTTTAGGACATATCCTAGTGGCAATGTGCATTTCATAATTTATGACCCCATTTTCATAAAGAACATGTTCGGCAGAGTCTTGGGAATCTGACTATAAAAGACCCTATTTGCTAGTTTTTAAGAAAACTGGATGGGAAACCTATCCCCGAGCCATATAGGGCGTTTAAGCCGTTCTTGGACGTAAAACCAAGGGACGATGTGAGCCACAATCACAACTACATGTACATACACAATCACGAGCATAATATTTGTGTTTTGTTATTTCTTATATTTGTTTAAGTGTGTTTCAGGTTTGTCAGTGTTTGCTATTTCAGGTGATGTCTTCTATACTCTATCTTTCTACCTTAGAACATTGAGGACAATGTCTCGTTTTGGTTGGGGGGAGAGGGTAGTAGTTGACATAAAAAAAAACTAACTAACTAACTGTTTTTAATAAAACCATTTGACAAAACTGTTATTACTAGGATGGTAGAGTAAGGGAGAATTTTATTGACTCTTGAGACGCATCTTAGTAAACATTTTCCAATGGTTATTTGCAATATTCATTACAAGGTTTATCACATACTTCTCTTGAAATATTCAGGTTTACAAACTCTCGCATTATTATCACTTGATTCTGCTCATATACTCATTTAACAAGTATTCTTAAACCTTCATTTTCACACACACACTTTAACATATGATTGTGGGTTGCACATTGGATTATTACATTATTTATGTTTTTTTGTTAAAGGAAAAAAGTAAGAGAAAGAGATAGTATATAATTTGTAAAAAAAAAATGATAATATTGATGATAATAAAAACGTAGATAAATTTGGTTTCGTAGCCTCCCTAACCTAAGCAATTAAGCCTGAAGGGGTGTTTTAACATATAACACCCTAAAGTCAACTGACTTGGGAGCTATTAACCCAAAGCTTGTTACATGAGTTAAGGAAAAAAGCTTAAGGGAATCAAACATTGCACTATCTACGTATCAGTATCTGCAACCCGAGTTACTAAGCTCGTAGGGGTGTCTCAACACCTTATGCCCTAAGACCAACTAGTCTGGGAGTCATTAGCCGAAAGCTCGTTACATGGGTTAAAGATACATTGTGTTTTAAGTTATATGTATATATATTAAAAAAAAAGGAGAAAAAAGAAAAAAAGAAAAAAAAAGATAATAATCCTAACCCAAGGAAGTTAACCTTAAACATTAGAACATAATATTGTTTTCTTCCAATAAAAGCCCCATCATCTATGTTTTCATACATTGAGCACATAAAAAGGAAGGTTTATTAATATTTTGTTTAAGAGGTATTGAGCAGATATATAAATTTAATGAGAGTTTGTTTATCTGAATAGATTAATGGAAGTTGAATGATGAATGCCTTGCTTTGTGGAACTTGCAAATTATTTTTCTATTTTAACGCTTTGATTACTAGGGACTAGTAATAAGCTCGTTGGGGGGTGTGATTAGTACTTAAAAATGCATTTTTATGAAGGTTTTATATCATCATTTTGCACTGGAAGTATCAATAACTCTTTAACTAGAGCATGTTTTATAATAACATGTCTAATAATATAAGATACCTTTAATTTATGGTAAATATTCATCTTAAATGCAGGCCTATCACATAAATCAAAGGATTGATTGATGATTTCAACTACTGAAATTGAGAAGACAAAGAGAGGGCTAAGCTTAGAAAAGAGATGCTGGTTCAGTCCAAACTGGAACACTGTTCAGTCATTGGGTCATATCTGGAGCTGTAGATCTTGGATTTCAATTTGGTTTATATGGCTAGAAAGCTAAGACATAGGCCTAAAACATTCATGCGGAGTCCAAGACTCAATTCTGCTGTTTGGAAGTCCAAATCATAGCAACAACGGAGAAGTTTGAATCTGTCCTGCAGCCCAGACACTGTTCAGTGTTCAGCCCATATCTCAAGTTCTAGAAGTGCAAATGCACCAATTCTTTTTTTGTTGGAAAGCTGAGACAATTTCCTAAAACTTTTATGGGACAAACTATTCAAATTCTGACGTTAGCAATGACGTTTTTGGCAGACAAGAAGATAAGGATTGTCACCAAGTCAAGATGTGGCCACCCACTCAACAATTAGTCATCAAATCAATAGTTCCAAATTTTGGCCTATAAAAGGAGGCATTTGCCATGCATTTAGGCATCTTGGTTTTCAGATCAAGATCATGTTCTTGCTCTCTTTGTTTATATTTTTGTAATGCTTAAGTTTTGTTTATATTAATCTCTTATTTATGCTTTTCATTTCCTTTCCTTTACTTAGTTAACTTATATCTTATTTATGTTCTTATCTTGTTTATTTATGTTTCTTTCTTTCATTATGTTTAGCTAAGTTTATTATGTCGAGGTGAAAAGGTTACACTAATGGTGTAAGAATAAGTATAGTATAAACTCAACATGGACTTTAATCTTTGTTACTAACATGTTTTGTATTTTTTATCTTGTTCACTTTTAATACTTTGCTTAAATGGTTAATCTAGATTTATGTTGTATAACCCTTGCTACAACAAATACTTGGCACTTTCATAGCCCAACCGTATGGTATAACCGACACCTGTGCTATGAAAGGAACTTGATTTGTTGTTAACATAAGTTATAATCATGAATACCTGACAACATTTACAAGTATTAGCATTATTTGAATAAGATAACTAATGTAATCATGTTAACAATTTATAATCCGATTGGAACCTCCTTTATGCGTGGTTTCCAGTTGAGTAATAAAAAGAGTTTATACTATACTTGTTTGAAATACCATTAGTAGATCCCCTAACCTTAACAATTATTTTATCCTTGTTTAATCCTTATATCAATATCACATCTCAAAGCTCTCTTCAACTCCTTTTATGTTATTATCTATATCTTTATTTGTAGTTTATACAATTAACCTCCCTGTGGTTCGACCCCGGTCTTGCCGGGTTATTTATTACTTCGACGCTCCTACACTTGGGAGAAGACATCAACTCTTTGGTCGTGTCACTTTTATAGGTTTCCTTATGTTACACCATGCGCATAGGAATGAAGAGGAGTAGAAGAGTTGCCCAATCCATGTCATCATGCGCCTCTCAAGATGCTGGAGGGTCACCTGCACGCGCTGCCAGTGGCAGAAGCATGTGAGACCCACGTGTCACCACTGCTCCGATGGTCCTAGAATCTTTTAGTGTGCTTCTTAAGTTTCTAGCAATCTCTCCAATTCTTCTCTAACCCTTGGTGATTTGTAAACTTGTGTAATTTTTGGGTGTGTGAATAATTAGTGAAAACATGTGAGCGTGTGTGTTTGTATTTTAATTTATTTTGTGTTAAATAATTTTAAAAAAGGGAAAAAAATTAATTAATCCAATGTTTTAATTGCATATGACTAAAAAAATGAATTCTGGTCGTAGCATATGACTCAATCCTTGCAAAGATTTCATTTTATTTATAAAAAAGAGAAAAAAATGTTTTATCATTGTTTTAGAAATATTTTTTGTATCTCTTTGCATTTTGTTTTGTGGAATTTCGTAGCATATGACTCAATCCTATAGGATTTGGCTAATATTTCAATATCCCTAAGTTTTTTTTTTCTTTCACTAAAAATTAATGGTTAATATTCTGGTATAAATATTAAACCTACAAGTCGGCTGATATTTAAATATCAGGAGTTGATTAGAAAATTCTCAAAAAAAGATTAATATTCACTAATTTTAATTGTGTATTTTTCACCATAATATACGAGTTATGGAAAACATTTTTGCCTTTTAGGATAGGTGAACCCTGTTAGGACACCTATATGAATTCTTCTTAGAAGGATTTATCTTGGCATACAAGCCCTTAATAAATTCAAAATGTTAGTTTTGTTCATAAGCGTAAATCTTTGTTTTGAGCCATAGACAGACCACTAGTTAGAAACCCATCAACACCTTTAAATCACATCGATACCACAAAATGCCACTTACCTCAGGTAAGGTGTGTTAGGGGTGCTAATACCTTCCCTAACCTCAACCAATCCCTTTCCTTAGAATTTTTTATAAGACCAGTCCACCTGTGTCTCCTAGTGACCATAAACCAAACAACTAGGTGGTGACTCCTTGATCCCTCCGCATCGCGTGCATATGTTCGACATGCATAGTGAGAATAAGTGAAAAGCCTTGAATTGAGTGAAACACGAGAGTGGTGAGGATATATTTTTCTTGCTACTAATTAATTTTTATAGATTCAAAGATGTCTGAAAATAACGGCTCTACGACACTAAAAACGGATAACACCTTTCAAATGCAAGCTTTCACAAAACAACTTAAGTTGTTGACTAGGATAATGAAGGGGTTGAAAGATGATATGGATTCGATGAAGCAACAAATAAGTGGGGTTGATCAGAGTAGATTCAATATGAGTAAGGAAGAGAATTAAAGATTACATGTTTCAAATATTTATGATCATAATGTTTCTATGAGGTTAGATAAAGAACGCGAGGCTGAATGAATTACAAATATTTATAAAGAATGTAATGGAGAGCTTCAATTCAATGCCAAAATGTTGAAAAACAAAAGAGGGTAGCGATGGTTAACATTCAAAAATATATATATGCAAGTGAATGACAATGCATGCTTATTTTAAATTAGTATTGGCTACTACTTCTATACAATGTTGTTGGAGGCAAGTGCATGCAAGAAAAGAACTTCAAAGGCTTCAATAAGAGGCTAAGGAATTGTTTATTAAACTTGTTGGTGATTCGAGAATGAATCACCTTGAAGAGAGAGGGAATGATACGATCCAAGCAAGGTCAGATTCAGATTCTAACGTAAAATTTCCTACCATCTAGTTTTATGTTATTGAACATAACTCCAAATCAACCTGTTGGATCAAACAAAAACTTTACCAGAAGATTCCATAGGTATTTTTATATGTTGGGGTAAAATTTTAGGTGAATCGGTTTGGGAAAGCCTTGCGATATAGGTTTGAATAGGCTGTATGAATTTTGTTATTTACTTTCTTTTGACTTGTGGATTTCCTATTTGGCAAGGATCCTTTTCCTATAAGGATATGACAGCTTGTTTTGGGAATTTTCTAGTTCTACAAAGATCTTTAATAGACTGCAACATAATTTCCAAGTGTGGCAATGATTCATTATTAATGTTCCAAAATCCTTTTCTTATAAGAATTCCTTATTCATCCTAGCTACACAAGGAAAGAAGAGTTGGCGGTATTTAATGATAAATTAGTTTCTAGGATTATTAGACAATATTGTAGGCTATAAATAAACTTTATATCAGACTTGTATTGTTTTCTTATCTTTTCTTCTTACAGCATTCTAGGGAATTAACTTATGAGTTTTATTTTTATTATTTCAGTTATAGCTCAAGGCTTGTTTGGATCAGGATTTGGGCTTACTAGTATAGGTTTTTGGTCAGTTTTGTAGATTTTTGCAGAAGTACTTAAACTCTTGTAAGCCCAAGTTTCGAAAAGCTTTTTGATCAATAATATTTCTGAACTTTTTAGTTTAACATGTATGAGAGATTCTTACATTCTTTGGTTCTTGAACGAACTGAATCTGACTTGTTAAAGATTAACTTTTTAGTACTGGTGTCTTGGGACAAGTTTTCATTGTATCACACTCCTATCAGACCTCTTTCGACTTTCCGGGATCAGATCTCAATCTTGATTGGGGGTTGTGTGATCACAAGATTCGCGTTATGATTGATGGATTCTCCTTTAATCATTTCTTTCTCTTTTTTCAGCTTAAAATCAAATGGATTGAAAAGCATGAGTTGGAAGGAGAGAGGGAGAGAGCATTAGCTAGAGTAAGGATTTGCTTAGCATCTAACATCTTTGCCCCACCTTTTGAATGAAATTGGAGATATGTAATCACATGCAATGATATAATGGTCATATTAAATTTTGATGATACGAATGTTGAAAACTACAATAAAAATCAAATACTAGCAGTTTTAAAGATAATATCAAATAGCTTTAAAAAGAAAAGAGATAAGCAACCACCATGCTTAGCGCGCGAAAAGTAAATTCCTCGCCCAATTAAAAGTGAGGATATACCATGACTCATAAATAAAAAGCCACAACTGCATTAAAAAGTTTGGATGCTGTATATGACATGGTAGCTAGAATCAAGAAATTATGCAAGAAGATCAGGAATGAGAAATAAGAGAAGATGGATAGAGTGGAGAGGGGCACAGGGGAAAAGGAAAAAGAAGAAGATAGAGATAAGAATTAATATATTGAAGAGGTATAGTATTGTCGTAGTGACTGACAGTTCATGGATAGCCACACATGCAAAGAAAGGGAGAATATAAAAGATACTTCTGGTTTGGTTTCTCATACCTGTTTTTTCCAAGTTTTTGCCGTTTGAGTCTCAAAATACATGCATACCATTGGCATCGTGTCGTTGTACATAAATACCATAAAGTACGTGAAAATAACCAAACATTTCATTTTAGAGAGTTAATTTGAAGATTCTAATTAATTATACATATTAGTTGAGAATTCATCGCTATAGTTGAGAATTCATCGCAATATTAATCAAAGATAATCATGTTTATTTTAAGTCAAAATTCTCAAATATTAAGCATACTATGAACTATACAGAAACAACTAAAAAAATTTAAATTTTCATTCTTCATGTCAAAAAGTTATTAAAATACTTTAAATAAAAAAAAACAAGAAACCCTATTATTATTAGGAAAATATAATAGAATTATAATAATATTGAAAATCCTAATAAATCTCTTCCCTACTTAAATAAAAGTAATGAATCCTATAAAACCTTAATAATTAAATAAATATTACAATAGAAATAATTTAGCTACAAATAATGAGATTTGTATTCTAGATTAGTTTCACTACCAGAAATTCACTAAATAGCAACGGATTTACCGACAGAATATTTCTGTCGGTAATTTGAGGTTGAAATTAACGACGGAAACTTTTTCGTTCGTAATTCAGTCGGTAACTACCGATGGAAAATGTCTGTTGGTAGTTACCGACTGAATTACGGATGGAAAAGTTTCCGAATTAAAAAAAAGGCGGGTCGCTGACGTGGAGGTTTTGGCAGGGTTATTTTTACCGACGGAATCACCGATGGATTCAAAACGACAGCCTGTACAGTGACGTGACCGGTTCCCCATTTAAAATGCCGACGGAATCACCGAGGAATTCAAAATGCCAAATCCGTACGGTGACGTGTCGATTTTTCTGTCAGAATCATCGACGGCATCACCGACGGAAAAGCCGTCGGTGAAACCGTCGGAAAAAGTTAATATATGTCCTCTCTGCCGACCCTCTCCTCCCCCATTTCTCCTTCTTCTTCCTAATCCCAACTCTCCCCATCTGCAAACAACCAGCCCCCCTCCCCCCCAAATAAAAATCTCCCTCATCTCAGCACAACAAGTTATATTTCTTGAAGTTTTGTGGTCACAGCATCCGTGTTCTGATTTACCGACGGATTTTATCAATTTTTGTAAGTAATTCTATCTTTTTAAATTTTAACATTTAATTAAATGTCAATTTTATTGTTGTTTTAGTATATGTATTTTGTTAGTAGATGTCATGTTTTATTGTTATTTCTCAAACAAACGTGTAGTATATGAATGTATCATTCTATATCTGTTATGGTTTGTTTTAGATTTTGTAAGATTGTATTTGTTTGTAAATTGTTAAAACTTTATGGAACTACCGAATTACATGTGCTGTTTTGAAATAATTAATAGCTTGCTTAATGGGTCCGTTTAAAGTTTTATCAATGGTATTGCGGAGTGGTAATTTCTGTAAATTTATATATATTAATTTGTATGGACGTTGATAAATGATAATGAATATTTAATATGTATGAGAAGTTGTGAATGGTTTGTTGGAGTGGTAAAGTAATATTTTTGCAAGTTTATTTACCTAACTTAGTTAATTAATACATGATGTCATCATAATTTTATAGAGGTTCGATATAAGTCATGGATGATCGTTCATGGATGTATCGAGATTCACCCCAAGGATTATGGAGGATTGATTATTGTAACGGGGTTTAGGGTTTTATTAATTTCGCAACATCTATTCCTAGAAATTTTACTGGAGGCGGTATTAAGTGTCCATGCAGGAAGTGTCAAAATAAAAAATATCTGCATCCAGATGTTGTAATGATGCATCTTCTACACAAAAGGTTTATGGAGAATTACCAGTGTTGGTATGCACATGGAGAAGTATTTGTTAGTAAGAGGAGAATGGGAGAAACGGTGGTTGGGTCTACTTCTAGTGCTAGCAATGTGTATGAAGCGGCAAATGACAACATTAATCCTTACAGAAATATGGTTATGGATGCAATGAAGGAATCAAAGTAATGTCAGTCAATGTCCAATCGTAGAAGAAGAACCTAATGCAGATGCAGCTAGGTTTTTTGATTTGTTGAAAGATTCTGACGAACCATTATGGGATGGCTACACGAACCACAGTAAATTATCGGTCGTAGCACAGGTGTTCACCATCAAGTCAGATCACAGGTTAAGTGAGGCCGGGTATGACAAGATTATTGAATGGGCGAGAAGCATTTTACCTATAGAGAACAGGCTGAAAGAGAACTTCTATGCTGCGAAGTCCATGATGAAACCCCTCGGTTTAGGATACCAGAAAATTGACATGTGCCCTAACTTCTGCATGTTATACTACCTTGAAAATGCTGAGATGATCGAGTGCATGACATGCGGGCATTCCCGTTACAAACCTAGAACTGGCAGGGGAAAGACTCTAGTGGCATATAAAAAACTTAGATACTTCCCGATCACACCTAGACTGCAGAGGTTATTCATGTCACCAAGGACTGCTGAGCACATGACATGACACCAAGCACATGATGCGGTTGATGGAGTGATGGTGCATCCTTCTGACGGCGAAGCGTGGAAACTCTTTAACAGTGTGCATCCTCACTTTTCAGCTGAATCAAGGAATGTGCGTCTTGGGTTGTGTACAAACGGATTCAACCCATTTGGGTCATTTGCTGCTCCTTATTCTTGTTGGCCGGTCATACTCACAATTTATAACTTGCCACCGGGAATGTGTATGAGGTCAGAGTTCATGTTTTTATCTACTGTCATACCCGGTCTAAGCAGCCCGGGGCAGAATATAGATGTTTGTCTTCGACCGTTGATTGATGAGTTGACGCAGTTGTGGTCCTCTGGAGCTCTGACTTATGATATATCGAGGAAACAAAATTTCCTTTTGAGGGCGGCTTTGATGTGAACTATCAATGATTTTCCAGCTTATAGAATGCTTTTTGGTTGGAGCACGCATGGGAAACTCGCATGTCCATTCACGCTAGCAAACAGAGGTAAAGCTTCTTTTTTTGACTGTCACCGTCGCTTCTTGCCACTTAATCACAGGTACAGAAAGAACAGAAAAGATTTCTTTGTTGGTAGAGTTGAAAAAGATGTTGCATCCCCGCGTCTTTCTGGTGAAGAATTGCATGATGTCGTATCAGAGTACGGTGACATTGTGTTTGGCCTTCAATCAGGTAAGTAAAAGTTTCCTGGTTTTGGTTTGACCCATAATTGGGTAAAGCGAAGTATCTTTTGGGAGCTTTCTTATTGGAAGACCAATTTGCTCTGCCATAACCTTGACGTCATGCACATCGAAAAGAACATGTTTAAGAACATTTTGTCGGAAATAGAGTTCAAACAAGCATACAACTATGTTCTATTTAACTGTGATGAGTTGAGACCTTTTATTCAGTAAGTTTATATATGTGTAATACTAATTAAAATTTGTGAGTAATTTACTGTTAATTATATATTGTAATATCATACACTCATTATCACTTGCAGGCAACATCGACAATATTTGCTCTCCAATAACTCACAGCTGACCGAATCCCAAATCTTTCAATTACAAGATGAACAATTTGCCACGTGGTTCAGAACACATGTAAGCACTATTACAAACTCATTCTAACTTGTAAAATTACTGTATGTATGTATGTCATTACGAGATTCTCGTTCATTTACTGTTTATTGATGTACATTACATACAAGGTTTATCAAATGGGAAGGAGTGCGCCTAAGTCATTGTCTTCACTAAGCCTGGGGCCTGAAAGAAAATGTAAGTGCTACAACGGGTATTTTGTCAATGGATATGTTTTCCATACTGAAGAATACGGGCAAGGAAGAAAGACATACAACAGCGGTGTTTGTGTTAAGGGATCCACTGGTAGTGAGTTAGAAGTTGACTACTATGGTAGATTAGAAGAGGTCATCGAACTGCAATATCATAACGAGAAGAATATAATGTTTTTATTCAAATGCTATTGGTATGACACGACTGACATAGGAATCAGATTTGATATGCACTATGGTTTGGTCGAAATCAACTCAAAAGCTAGACTCCAAAACATAAATGATGTCTTTGTTTTCGCAAAGCAATGTCAACAAGTTTATTACACATACACCCCTTCATTTACAAACGATCGATCAAGAGTTGATTAGTTGTCCGTTTTAAAAACGAAACCCCAGGGTCGTGTCAAGATTGTTCAGGATGAGAATGAAGACACAAGTGTGCAAGATGAAGTCTTTCAAGTTAGTGAGTTGGTTGAACCATATCGAGTTGCTCCTTCGATTGAATTGGAAGAAAATTCAAATTTTTGTGTTTTCGATGATAGTCTTGTTGATGTTGACGCAGAGGAGTTGAATGTTGTTTTGAGCTCTAGCGGACAAGCAAATGTCGATGAAGAAAATGATATCCATATTGAAGATTGCGATGAAGGTGATGACAATTCAATTGATGACGAAGAAGAAGAAAATTCTGACTAACAATCAAAATGAAGCCCTGTGTAAAACCCTTTCTTTCATGTAATTTAGATTATGGATGATATATTTTGTAACACGAAATATTTATTACTTGAAATAATTACTTGAAATGCCACAATCACGAAATAATTACTTGAAATAATTATAGATCATGGATGATATATTTTGTAACACGAAATAATTACTTGAAATGCCACAATCACTGACGTCCATACCGACAGAATAAGTCCGTCGGAATTTCACAGAGAGTTCGAAAATAATTACTTGAAATGCCACAATCACCGACCCTAATACCGACAGATTAATTTTGTCAGCATTTCACAGAGAGTTCGAAAATAATTACTTGAAATGCCACAATCACCGACGTCAATACCGACGGATATAAGTCCGTCGGTACGTTGTCGGTGGGTCAATTTTACCGACAAAATTACCGACGGACTGCGCGAATTACAAAGGGTTGTGTATTAAATGCATCTCTGACCGCGTCATCTTGCCGACGGAATTATCGACGGACCACGAAAAATATGGAGGGTCTTTAAAAATTTTGGTGCGAAATTCAAAAATTACCGACGGATTTTTGACACTTCCCCGATGGAATAAATTAAAATAATAATTAATTTTATATCCGTCGATGAATCCGTCGGTAAAACTGCCATATAAGTTCCAGCGACCGCCCCTTCAGTTTATTTTTTCTTCTCCTCAGTTTTTCACCTTAAATTTCGATTCTTTTCCTCTCCATTCTTCAAAGCTTTCACCTGCAATCTCTAGCAAGTTTTCTTGTGAATCTTCATCAGTTTAAAAGGTATGTGTTTCTTCTATTTTATTTTACTTTAAGGGTTTTTTTTTCCTATTTTTTTTTGTTATGTTTTTTGTTTTGGTGTATTTTTTTTGTAATGTAGATAAAGTATTGAATTCAACACATTATTAAAGTAAGCATATTTCATTCCTAAAGTCTATATATGTTTTTTTGAATTTATTGAATATGTTTTATTGTTGTATTGGCATAATTATTATTAGTTAATTTGTTGAATATTTATTGTTAATGTTGAATTTACCTTAGAATTAGTAATTGAATATGTTGGAATAATTATTAATTTTACTCTATTATTGCATGATTTGTGTTTAATTTTTTTCCATTTATTTTGATTGTTAGTCTAGAGTTTTTTTTTGAATTTATTGTTTTGTTGAATTGGCATAATTATTGAATAATTTTTTGAATTGTAATTGTTAATGTTGAATTTACCTTAGTATTAGTAATTAAATATTTTGGAATAATTGTTAATTTTACTCTATTATTGCATGATTTATGTTTAATTTTTTCCATTAATTTTAATTGTTAGTGTTTTTTTTATTTATTGAATATATTTTATTGTTGTATTGGCATAATTATTGAATAATTTGTTGAATTGTAATTCTTAATGTTGAATTTACCTTAGGATTAGTAATTGAATATGTTGGAATAATTAGTATAGATTGGGTAAATTGGTTGTGGCTATTGTTAATATATGCAGATTTGTGGATTTGGGTAGTATCTAGTATAGGGGAGGTGCTGTCGAATTTTTTTTTTAACATTTGAATTTAATTATATAATTATTTGTATAAAATTGTGTAGATGCGCAGAACGAAAACTAGAGTTGGTCGCTCATGTATGGTCGCAGCTAGTTCGTCTAGCAGCGAGGATGATATTTCTTTAGGTGCCTCTCAAGAAGAGGCACCTACACCACCTGCGCCGTCAACCGATGCTGCCTCTTCCAGCGCTACTTCACAGCGCAGAGGCGGCGTGCCTTCGTAGCGGAATCAATTTACCCGCAAGTACGAGGCATAGTGGAAGGACGACCTTTCAATGTAAGTTTGTTAAGGTTTTAGTTTTTTTAAAAAAATTACAACATAATTTATGAAGTAATCACTATTGAATTTATTTCATTTATTTTAAGGTTCACAAACATTGAAGCCGCCCTAGTAATATCATCGGCGTTTAAATCGTCGATGGAGATTCAATTGTTTCAATGGAGTCAGATATCCAAGCATCCTAAATGGATGCCTCAAATCAATGCATGGTTTGACAGGTTTGAGGTTGGTGTTAATTTATAATTTTCAGCTTATTAATATAATTGTAAATAAATTATTATTTTTATTTAAAATTAATTATTTATACACAGAACAAATTCTGCTAGGACAGTGAGCATAATACTGTTGCGAGGAGGGTGTGGGAAAATCATGCGGCAACTAGGTAACATCGAAAACAATACATGATTTTTTTTAGACAAAAAATTATGTTTTGAAATGTAATTTTTGGTTGCGTGAAGTAGGTTGCGTGATTTTTGGTATGAAGCACAAAAAAGGGCAAAAAAAACCTGCGAGAGATAGGGGTATTTCAAACACTCACCGACAACTTTATCGACGATACGTAGCCGTCAGTAAATCACGATATCACCGACGGAATAAAAATCCGTCGGTATATTTCAAGCGGGAAACTTTTTTTTGACGTGCAAATTCCGTCTGTAAAACCATTGGCAAATGGTTTTGTTGTTTTTCCGACCGATAGAGCGACGGAATGGGGAATCACCGACGAAGGGAAAGCCGACGGACCGAATCATGACTATATCTTTTTGTTGAAATGTTAGCCTTGTTCTTTATCTATTTGTACCCATTATCATCATTTAAGTTGTTTTTATAAAAGCACTCTTTTTGGCTCATATTTGGCATTACCAATAATATGTTTAGAGAATTTATGTTCTAAAGTATTTGAATCCCATTTTATGAAGAGCTCATGAGCTATGTCATGCATTGATTGAAGCTTCATCCATTTTTTGGCTGAGCTTGGCTTCAAGTTAACTGCTTTGGAACAATTTTTTACATCAACTAGTTTCTTATAAGATGATTGGATTTTATTCTTTCTGCTTGTAATCTAAGAGAACAAATATACCCCTTAATAATTGTCTCATGCAGAATCAATTTTGAACACTCAACTTTTTGGTAACTTATATTGGACTTGTTTTTGCCATGAGAAAGTTGTTGTCCATCAGTTCTCAACCAACTACATCATATATTCTATCACTTTATCATAATTAGTAAACTAGTCCATAAATTTCTCAATACTTAGATCTCCATGGAAGTTGTGATATCAGTATTCAAATAAAATTTATTCATCTTAGGAGAATGTATTTTTGGCCTAGTCTTCCCATAATAAAAAAACCCCATATAACATCCCTCAATTTGATCCTCACTAAACTTCTTTACATAGATAAGGTTGTCCATATAGGATTGAAGAAAAAGATATGAGGATTGGTTTGCCATAAGGTAAATCTCTGGGCACATCTCTCTCATCATAATTCATGTTTGTGCCTTCCTCTAGTAGTAGTCAATTCTGCTGATAACTAAGACTCCATTTAATGTAGCCTTTGTAATAAGGTACTTTACACTACCTCTTGAGATGTTACAGTCCTAAAATGACCTCCACTTTTGTATCATAAGGTGGAATGATGTTGTCAATATATTCTTCTATCAAAGAGGCCAACCTATTCTAATATATACAATATATATAATGAAAGAAAGAACTAGGGTTTCTCAAACTCTAAGGTTACTATAGAAAAATTTGAACTAAAAAGTTCTAAATTTTTTCTAAATAATAAATCTTAACTATATTGAAAAATAAGATACAAAGTTATTTAAATAGATACAAAATTGACCTATCTAACTAAATTAAAATTATGAATACTATCTTCTAACTTAATTTTGGTATGAAATGATCTCAACTAGTTATACCAATTGATCCTTTAAAGAACTAGACCTCTAGAATACTCAAACAAATTTTTAGCCTAATGCAATGGTTAGAATAAATTTAAGTCCATTTTTTTTTTAGAAATATCGTTTGACACATCCATAATTCTTCTTAGAGTTGGACTTGTCAATATGTGTCCAACGTCAATATGTTAGTTAAACATTTTTTATAATTCAATATGAAAATTAAATCTTAAAGATTTTGATTAATTTATGTGTTTCTAGATTTGATTTCACTTTATAATGGAAACTATGATAATTAAGAGGAGCAAGAAAAACAAAAGAAGGAACCAAACATCATGTAAATGAAGTAAACAAATGTTTGATGAAGTTCTAAAAGACTTCACACATAAAAAGGCTTTCCCTGACTGGCAATGTCTTGGGGTTAAGTTGTGCCTGAAAACTTAGTCTATTGTGGGAACATGAGACACTTTGATGCTTAAGTTAGTAAAAGTGTCGAGAGATAATGTACTGTAAAAGAGAAATAAAAAGAAAGCTGAGAGTGTGTAATTGTAAGTTTTATGTGGTTTTGTGTGTTTGTATGCATGTGTGGCTTTGTATGGAAAATCTCCCATTGTTTTTTTATGGTTGTGTATATACACACTCAACCATGGACTTTCTTCATGGAGAAGGTGACTTATTATTAAAGGGTAAATTGACTTTAGACATTGGTTATGGAGCTGAAAACCCACTAACTCACAATGATGGTCGTTATGTCATGCATCATTAATGGAGATGGTGGATAACAATTAGGCATGTTGTAGCCATTGGTGTAAGAATATGGCGTTACTACCTGCCATATAAAGTTTGTGTGCATGGAAAAATTATATGTGTGTGTGTGTCTTACAAAGAGAGAAATTGTTAATGGCACTTGAAAAAAAAATACATAGAGGTATGTGCCTAGTTTGGCAAGAGAAAAAAACAAAAAAAGAGAGAGAAGCGAGAGAAAAAAAGAGAAGAGAGAGTGACTGAGAAGGTCACATGGGATTGGCCCATGCTACCAGCAACCTTTGCCGCATGGGATAAGCCCGCATAGCTAGCAGTCTTGGCTTATCTTATTGAGGGGCTAAGCCCACGCGTGACTAGTAGTCGTGGCCATGTGAGCTTAGCCCACACGACCAGAAGGTTTTTTTTTTAAAAAAAAACATGTTGTGTTTTTTTGTGCATCATAAATGTTCATATTTTAAGTTTCCTATTTTATTATGGTCATATTGTTCTTCCACTCCCTTCAACACTTTAGAAATTTAATATTTTATATAAAATATAAAATATTTTGTAATTTTTTCCTGTGATTAAACTTCGTACTTAGAATTCAATTCTTTGTTAAACCTATGTAAAAAGAAAATTATAAAGTGTTATATTAAGCCATACCATGTGAGTTCTTTTGATGAGCCCGACAAGTTTCAAACTTCTTAATGAGTTGTTGGGCTACTTCATGTTTGCTTGGAGTGCCTAAGCCTAACAGGAATGAAAGTCTAGTATGAAGATATCAAAATTAGGCCAAACCATGTTAGAAGGTGAATTGATCGATCTAATGATCAAGACTTTCAAGGGGCTTCGATCTACCAATACATATGCAAGACAAATCCACTATCATGTTAATTGAGGAGAAAATATTATAGAAAATGTTCTATGTATCTTCATGACTAAGAGAGTATATTCTTATTTAGAATGACTTTTTTATTCCCTTCAAAGAGAAAACTCCCCTTCCCCCTCTGACCTTATATACTATTAGTGTTGCCATTCTTTGCATGGGAGAAGGGAAAAAGTGAAAAAGGGAACCTTTCCTGTATTAGAGCTAATCATGTGTGATTATTACCCTAGTTAGTTCAAGTCTCTCCGTGATATATGAGCCTATAGGCTAGGTATAAAATGTCCTATCACAACTTAAGGATTTTCCACTTGGATATACAAGCATAAGACATAAGATGATTGGCATGTGTTGGGGAAAAATCTATTTGAAGTTAGATGGTGAGGAGGGGTGTCAGGTATGGACATTCTTAACCTATATTGTTGGTCCAAGATACCTTGTCATAACCCAATTTTGGATCCCCCAAAATTGTTATATATATATATATATATATATATATATATCCTAAAAAAATAAAAATTGTAAAACAAAATTATATTTTCATGACACGAAAAGATAAGCTTTGGAGTTGCAAAGACCAAATACTATAAGAATAACCAAATTGGGAGAATTTGACAAGATGGGATGAAGAAAGAAAAAAATGAGTTGAAATCCAAAGTCGACCAAAATTAAATGAATTAATTAAGTTTAAAGAATCAATTAAACTTTTAGAAAGTTTAATTAACATATTTAAGGACTTAATTAAAGAAATGATTTAGTTTTAAAGTTAATTGGGAAAACATTAGAAGAATTAATTAAGTTTGAAAACTTAATTAAACTTCAAAGAAGTTTTGTGGATTCAACCAATGACTCAATTGAAGGAAAAAAATCAAGTTTTGAGGTCTAATTTGGATCAATTTGTAAAGATTGGATGATTAGGGACACAATTGAAAGTTTGGAATGACTAAATTGGTGCAATCACGGGTTCAATTGTAAGAAGTTTGTCTCAATTTAGGATGTTTAAGCTTTAATTTAAATAACAAGGACCAAATTGAAATATATCAAATTCTAATTAGAAAGCCCTAATTTTTAGGTGTTTAAACAGACAACATGTCATTTTTTTTTTTGAAGAGTTTGAGTGACACATCATTTGCCCCTGTTTATTTGTCTTCTTCGGCTAAGAAGGTTGATCGAGTTGCAAAATTTAGGCGAATAAATGTGGCATCTCCGATCACTTCAGGGACTCCAACCACCACCATTTGACAAAGGAAGTTTTCCTCTTTAAGGTTGTGCCACCCTTATTCAATGTTTATGCCTTATCTGATGTATGGAAGTCCTCAACTGTTTTTTCCAAGGTAGCCTTTTCTGATTCAACAAAGTTTGGTAGTGTTACATCCGACTTTAGATCGATGGTTGGAAAGCTACAAGCTACCAAATCAATCATGACTTGATCCTAGTTAAAGAATAACACCTCTTATATAGGATCTATGGTTTATTTGGCTTCAATAACCTCCCATTTGCCACGATTAATTCCTGAAATGTGCACCCACAATCAATCATTTTTAGTTAAAGTTTCAGTTACGAAGCTCCTAACTTTTTCTAGAAGATCTAAGAGTTTGTTAGATTTATAAAGAGAAGAAAAACATAAGAAAAAAAGGAGAAGAATCATCTCCTAATAGATCAAAGGAAAACAATGGGAAAGAATCCCCTATGATCTAATTTTAAAAAACCACCTTCAAACCCACAAGTGATTTCACAAGCACTTGCCTTTTAAAGCTATAAAAGGAGAAGGAAAACAAAAGAAAATGAGAGATTTTTTAAGAGAGAAAAGGCCACTAAAAGAGAAGAAACATTGAGAAAGAAACCAATCTAATAATAAAAAAAAGAGAAAAGAAAAGGAAAAAGAAGATAATGTTAGAAGAAGGTTAAAAGCTCTTGGAATAGGCCATTAGAATCTGCTCAAACCAAGCAAAAAGGGAACAAAATCCAGTTACAATCATCTTTTGAGGGTAAGTTATTCAACTTGATTTAAGAGTATAACTCGTTGAGAGTACCCCTACCCTTTACATTTCAAGCACTGATTCTTTCCTTCAAGTATTATTCATGATGTTTGTGATATAATTCTGTTATGTTTTGGTTGTCTTTTAGCATGTATTTTCAATTTTCTTTGAATACAAGTTTGTTACATGATTGGTTGTTTTGTTGTTAATCGATTGTTTTATGATGTTTAATGGTTGATTGATGATATGTTTTTGATTATTGAATACTTGTTTTTGATGCATAGAAAGTATATTTTATAGTTTGATGATTATGTAAAAAAATGGGACATAGAGCATTGCTTGGCCATTCTAGTGTTTTTGTTTAGTTTTAAGAGTTCATATAGGTCATTTTGATGTTGCTTGTGATGTTAAGTGAGCTTTTAGATTGATAAAATAAGTATAGATACATGTTTGAATGTTGACAATAGGTTATAGACTTTGATCTCTGTGTCTTACATGTTTTTTGTTGCTTTTGAAGATATGTGTGTATGTGACTCATATGAATGTGCTTTAGTCCTTTATTCTGGGTTTGGATGTCTTTTTTCTAGGTTTATGTTTTGCTAGGCATTCTTGGTTGGTGTTCTTCGGATGAACTTTGCCTTAAATCGTTGATTTCAGTGTCATTTTGGTTGATTGATAATTCGTACATGTGTATACGTACTCTTTGATCTTTAATCCAAGGCTTTTGATTTTCATTTCCATCATCTTTTTTTTAATAAAAATCAAATAATCATGGTTTTTGTTTGATTATTGTAATGATATAGACCCAAAATCTTACTTAAATGTTGATTTCAGATATATATGTGCCTTCAATTTCATATAGTATGCTTTGTTTTCGAAGTAATGTTTTTAGGTTTTATCTTCAATTTCATATAGTATGTTCTTTGTCATATTCAAGCCAAAAAATTTATTTGATCTCTAAATCTTTGTTGTTGTTTTTGGGCATGGGCTGGGAAGCCCAGCCCAAGTGGATAGGTTGAGTCTATTCTCCATAAGGCTGCGTTTGACAAAGTCATTTTTTGTTAAGAAAAAAAAATGATTTTTATGTTTTTAAGGCATGTTTGCCAAATATGGTCTTAAGTCATTTTTTTAAGCCTCTGATTTTTGGTTAAAAGTGTGTTTCGTAAACACGCCCTACTGATTTTCTATTTGTGTAAATTTTCTTATTTTTTTGTGTTTTTGCTAAACAGACCCCAAATAATTTTAAAAAATTCTAAAGAAATTCAAAGACTATTTTTAAATTATTTGTGGGTCTCACATATTTTTCCAACCATTTCACTTAATATCGGAGTTATAAACTTCTACTGTAAGATACTGACCCGGTATTAAATATACCTACTTTTCTTTAAATTTTTGAAAAAAATACAAGAAAATAAAAAATCCTTGTTTTGAAAAAAAATGCGTTTTTATTTATATGCATATGACAAAGTCTCTAAAAAAATTATATTTGCATAAATAAATAAAAAATACAAGGTATGATTTAGCATCTTTAAATACAAAAATTCAAGAAAAATAGTTTTGTTGATATATTTGCATGTACTTTTGAATTTAATAACCAATTTATAAAATCCATGAGAACTTGACTTACATTTTTAAAATATCAAAAAATTATTTTGCTTGTTCGAATATCAAGGATTACGAACTTATATGTAAGATGTATTCCCGATATTAAAAAAAAATACAGTGTTTTTATTTATATACATATGGTCAAGTCTCTAAAAAAAATTATATTTGCATAAAAAAAATACAAGGTATGATTTAACATCTTTAAATACAAAAATTCAAGAAAAATAGTTTTGTTGATATATTTGCATTTATTTTTGGATTTAATAACCAATTTATGAAATCCATGAGAACTTGACTTACATTTTTAAAATACCAAAAAATTATTTTGTCTGTTCGAATATCAAGGATTATGAACTTATATGTAAGACATATTCCCAATATTAAAAGAAAAAAAAATATATATATATATATATATATATATATATATATATATATATATATATATATATATATATATATATTGACACTAGAATAGTTAGGTTTTATCTTGATAAGATAAGTACATTCTTACTGAGAAGAACTTTTCTTAAACTTTAGACAAACCAACAATTAAAAAATATAATATCATCTTAGTTTATATCAGACAGATAAATAATGCAGCTTATCTCAAATAAAGTGTACTATGGGTGATATAGGAAGCGTTTGGGAACGCGGTTCAACCCGCGTTCCCAAAAAATTTTAAATTTTTTTTTTTGCTAAAATTTAATATGGTTTGTACGTTTTGGATCGTTTTGATGTGCTGATGTCAAAAATGATTTTTAAAAAATAAAAAAACATCATTGACATGCATTTTGGCACGAAAAGTTATTTGAAAAGCACTCACAACCACACTGCCAAACACGCTCATATTATTCCTATAAACAACCAGTTCTCTTATCTAGACTTTGAGATTAATTAGGATTTCTAATAATCAAAATATTAAGTGGCAACTTTATTTTTTTTATTGATAAAAATAATTTTTTTTTATTTTTTCACCTATCATCACAAAGATCTGGTTAGAATGAATAATTTTCGTGACACCAAGCTCACAAACTTTCCACGGATGGACCATGTTTATTGGTACCGGGTGAGGAATTCTCCTTGTGTTCAAAGCATAAGAAAGAATGGAGGCGACATAAGAGATCTCTTTAAACCATAAAAGAGAGAGAAAGAGCTAGGCTGCAATGGCATCCAGAAAGAGTGGAGGCGACATAAGAGATCTCTTTAAACCTAAAGATTATCGAAGGACAATAGGTCATTAGTGTGTTTAGTCACGCTGAAAGGGGACTATTCAGGCCAAAATTTCGGATCTGCACCCAGTTCGCCGTCAAGGACTATTAATAGAAATACAAAGGCAATTTAAATTCCTTTGAGAAATGATGGGACGCACCATCAAGGTTTTCCAGGCACTGCAGACATGTACTTTTAAGCACACACAAACATACACGCAACTCTGTGTCTGGAAAATACTTATTTTCTTACTTTTGTTTTGTGAGAGTGTGTGGAAAATACAGATAACAGAAGATATATTGACACACAAATAGAGAAGCAAATAAAAATAGCTTACGAGCTATGAAACCCGAGGGTAGTTCAATATTTAGCTCTAATACGATTTCCACTTTCTTCAAGATTTAGGTACTTTGTGTGCAGTGGTGGGAAGCACCATCATTTGTCTAGTACGAATTACCCAACATTACCTATTTTTCCTGTTCTACATGCACTGATTTTTTCCAATACAGTATGCATGTGCAGCGCAAGCACATAAAACACAGAAGGAAGATTCAGCAGAAGTCATTTACGACTAAAACATTTAGAAGAATAACGACAGTTGGTGCTCTAGTACTGACATTTGGTACAAGATCAGTACCTTACAGCAGTACATTATGTGTATTTTCTGAGTTGCTAGCCCCATGAAAACGGTTTGACTAAATTTAGAAGAATGATCTTCATGAGTTGCATAGTATTATTATTTTTAGGAAGATCTTTCAAATTGTAACCGTTTAATTCTGGCTATAAAAAGACGCATGCACCCACATTCCAAATAGGATGAGAGGAGGAATTAGTGAATAAACTGATAAAGGGAAATTAACTCCGTCAGAGATTAATTTATAAAAGCACAATTAAGAGTTAGTGACAGAATATTTTTAAAGAAAGAGGTGGGATCCCACCAAGGAGGCTAGGCGCACATCACATAGGAGAATTCTCCTTGGTACCTTGGTTGTATTTCTCTACTATATATTTATAAGCTGCCCAGTTCAGTTTGGGAAGTCAAGTTAAAAGAAATTCCTTAACTTCCTCCACTCCTAATTACAGACATCACTACCACCACTGACAACAACGGGTACATCTCCTCTCCCAGGCCATGCCGCTCAACTCCATAGTTCCCAAGCCAGACCACAAAAGTGTTCCTATGGAAGGTCTGCCAAAGATGTCCGAAATCAACAAAAGAGCTGTCGTCGCCTACCCAGGACAAGCCAATTCACAATCTGTCCACCAACTCACCATATATCCTACAACCTTGAAGGTCTCTCACATAGAATCATAATAGCTCTTTTTTCTTCTTCTTTTTGATCTGGGAATACTAGTAGCAGCATATAGAATGGTTATATTTAGAAAGACTAGTGGATGATTATGTGATATAGAGTAACAATAGTTTCTCATCAAATAGCATTTTCACACATATTACAAATTTATTTATTTTATCTCTGATTATTTTCAGTTTGAGGAGGTGGTGTACAAGGTTAAACAGGATCAGAAGGGATTGTGCTGGGGTGGCACATGGACCACCCGAGAAAAGACCATACTGAATGAGATAACAGGTATGGTTTGTCCAGGGGAGATCCTAGCAATGCTAGGTCCATCTGGAAGTGGAAAAACCACCCTCCTTACGGCTCTAGGAGGTCGTCTAACTGGTAAGCTATCCGGAAAGATCACATACAACGGACAGCCTTTTTCCGGTGCCATGAAACGACGCACAGGCTTCGTTGCTCAGGACGACATTTTGTACCCACATCTAACTGTGACTGAAACTCTTCTGTTCACTGCACTGCTAAGGCTACCCAAAACATTAACCAGGGATGAGAAAGCACAGCATGTACAACGAGTTATAACTGAACTGGGGTTGAGTCGGTGCCGGAACAGCATGATAGGGGGGCCACTCTTTAGAGGAATATCAGGAGGAGAGAAGAAGAGGGTTAGTATTGGTCAAGAAATGCTAATTAATCCAAGCTTGCTACTACTAGATGAGCCCACATCAGGTTTGGATTCAACTACAGCTCAAAGGATCCTGACCACGATCAAACGGCTTGCGAGTGGGGGACGAACTGTCGTCACCACCATTCACCAGCCCTCAAGCAGACTTTACCACATGTTTGATAAGGTAGTCTTGCTCTCTGAGGGACATCCCATCTACTATGGTCCTGCATCTGCAGCTTTGGAATATTTTTCCTCCATTGGATTTTCTACTTCCATGACCGTCAATCCTGCTGATCTCTTACTTGATCTTGCGAATGGTAATTTGAAATTCTAATTATTAAGAATCTCTAATTTATTACTTTATATATATATTTCACTTGAGCAAGACAGAGATTCAAGTTGGCTGTTGGGCCACTGAAGGTTTCTGTGGTACTTAAAACTTTGTTAATTTTACTAAGGGAGTTTAACGAGACACCACCCCTGTAGAGGAAGGGGTAAACAATATTTCCAGTATTCAATTTGGTTGACTGTAGGAAATTATAGTAATCTGTTTTCGAAACAAACCACAAAACAAAATGGTTCCAGTTTTGAAATCATTTATCTACACAAATATTATAGCGCTAATAAGTATTCTTTGATAATAGACAACTTATATATTTTCTTACAACTTTTGGAAACTCGCAGGCATTGGTCCTGATTCTAAAAATGCCACTGACCAAGGTGAGAACATGGAGCAAGAACAGAAGTTAGTGAAGGAAGCTCTTATATCTGCTTATGAGAAGAACATTTCTACCAGACTGAAAGCTGAGCTTTGCAATTCGGACCCGAATAATTACAACTATACAAAAGATGCCTCTGCAAGTATGACTACCTTTTCTCTATCCATCTGATTATATTGACAACGACGTCATAATCCCATTTCACCCTCCTGTTCTCTAGTGTTTAGCTAAGTAGAAATACTTATTGTAACAGAAACTGAAACAAAGTCAGAGCAATGGTGCACAAGCTGGTGGTATCAGTTCAAAGTGCTCTTTCAGCGGGGGCTAAGGGAGCGGAGGTACGAGTCCTTTAACAGGCTAAGAATTTTTCAAGTCCTCAGTGTCAGTGTACTTGGCGGACTTCTGTGGTGGCATACACCAACTTCTCACATTGAAGACCGCGTAAGAGCTTTTCTTCTCGCTTATTATATTACCATGTAGATTATAGAGACTGCTTTTACCTCAAAATTCATGCTAGAATTTATTAAAAAACACACTGGTTTGAATTTCATAGAAACTCCAAGCTAGATGAGACTATTATAAATTTCTTTTTTTTGTTGATGATAGCTTTTCTTCTATAATCTTTTTCCCACCTCTTCTAAATCGGAAGAAACTGAAACCCGAGAAATTTAACTCCGACTCCTTGGTTCCACATGTGCTAACTGCTAAGAAGGTTGGCATTTTTCTTGCAGATTGCATTGCTCTTCTTCTTCTCTGTTTTCTGGGGATTTTACCCACTCTACAATGCAGTTTTCACATTTCCCCAGGAAAGAAGGATGTTGGTTAAGGAACGAGCATCGGGAATGTATCATCTTTCATCCTACTTCCTGGCTCGAACATTCGGAGATCTGCCATTGGAGCTTGCGCTCCCAACTGCATTCGTCTTCATAATCTATTGGATGGGCGGACTTAAAGCCGATCCTATAACTTTTATCCTCTCCCTACTTGTTGTTCTTTACAGCGTTCTTGTCTCTCAAAGTCTTGGATTAGCCATTGGTGCTCTTCTAATGGACATAAAACAAGCCACTACATTAGCTTCAGTTACAACTCTAGTTTTTCTCATTGCCGGAGGATACTACGTTCAACAAATCCCTCCTTTCATAGTATGGCTGAAGTACTTAAGCTACAGTTACTACAGTTACAAGCTTCTTCTTGGTGTCCAATACAATGAGGATGATTACTATGAGTGCTCAAAGGGAGTCTTGTGCCGGGTTGGAGATTTTCCTTCTGTCAAATCAATGGGTCTGAACCATTTATGGGTAGATGTGGCAATTATGGCACTGATGCTAGTGGGTTATCGATTGGTCGCTTATCTGGCACTCCATCGCGTGCAGCTGAGGTGAAATTTAGCAGAAGTCTATTTCAAGAAACAGGACAGTTTGAAGAGTTTTCTCCTTCTTCAACTGAGGAATAATGTTAGGTTCAGAGTATGGGAATCAGGTATTGATATTTTGTTCAACTACCCTTCCCACCGAGTTGATGTATTGACCTTTCTGCTCTACTCAAGATAATGCTAACTTAGAAACCTTCTAGTTTCAGAACTAGTAATAAATATCTAACAATTCTGAATCGATGGAATCATACGAGCAAGTGACAAAAGGAAAGGAAATAAACGAAGATAAGCACATTTCCAATTGCAGGAAAGAAAGAAGAAAACGACCTGACCTTCAAGTCCAATACTCTATTGAGTGGAACTGATATATCGATCTTTGTGGGGCTTCCAAAACCAAATATTGGTTTCTGTTCAACAGTTTGCTGCTGCAAGAGCATGAACAGGAAAAAAAGCACTCTTCAAAAACAACGACAACTCATATTGATAGCGATGGACATGACAGATCTGAAGCAAAGCAGAATAAGGAAGCACCATATACCTGTTATTACACTAAAATATTTGATAATTATTAAAAAAAGAATGAATGGTGGCAGAGAGTTAGCTTTAATTCAAGGACAACATTATGAAAGGCATGTGAAAGAATTTGTTCACAGCATATGATTGGCAAAAGTAAAAGAATGATTGGTTAGAAAATGGTATAAAAAAGAAACAAGAGGAGTAAGCACTAAGCTAACAAGTTTAATAGTACTAGGCAAGTATAATGTTGTTCACCGTCCACAAGGAGAGGACACCTCCGATATTTTGATAAGAAATTAACGGTATGTTTAATTACAAAATACTAACTAGGTGGCTTATTTTTTTCATAGTAGAAAAATTATTAAAATAATACAAATATTTTTGAAAAAAATATAAGGATCTTGTCAAAATAATAAGGTTAATAAGACTGATTAATTTAATAATGTGATTAGAAAATAAGATATTGACAATAAATAAAAAGGAACAAAATAACAACGATTTAATGCAAAAAATAAATGCTTTTAATATTGTAAAAATATATCTGTAAAATATTTATGAAACGTCTCAATGATATTATTTGTATATTATTCATAAAAAATCTGAGATCAAATTTTTTTAACAAGAAAGAAAAAAAGTTCATGAGACACATATGTTTTTAAAGAAGAGAAATTTGATAACCAAGTTAAATCTTGATTAATTTAATAATATGATAAAAATATGAGGCAACAGCTAAAAAACAATGTCAAATGAAAAAATTAAAAAACAAATAAGATAAAAAAATAATTTAATCCCTATTAACTTTTCAAATTCCATGAATAAAATAAAAGAAAAAAAAATACCATGCAAGGTTGCAATATTAAAAATTTTATATAAAAAAACAAATTCAATCTATATAAATTTTTTTAAAAAAAACTCACAGATAAATCATACCAATCTTTTTAAAAATTAAACACACCCACTATCATAAAAATAAAATCATAGTCTAAAAAAGGCTAAATAAGTGAAAGAAAATCATAGAGAAAGATTATTAATTAAATCATATACCAAAAGATTATTTTAAAAAATTCATATAAAATAAGACATCAATTAAAAAGAATTCATCTTAATTTTTTTTAAGAAAACAATTAAGTCAGGCGTTGTTGGGCCTAGTAAGTCAGGCCTAACGCTTGGCCTATGAAGCTTTGGCCCACATGTAGGCCTTTTTTTAAGTATAATGGGGTGGACCCCAACTATTTAAAAAAAAATGGCATCTTGTGTGCTAAGCCCATAATTTTTTAAAATTATAAGGACCGATAATCTAATATCTCGAAAAGATGGGGGATGAAAATGAATTTCCACTACAAACTTCAAACACTCCTCCTATTCTACCTGTTTTTTTCACTTCAGTTCCTTATCTTCTAATTCATCTCTCCCTCCTTGAAAAATATATAATTGGAGGCTAATTTAGATTTGAAAAAGCTAAATCGTGCAAAATAAAAATTTAAGAATCAAATTAAAAAAAATACAACTCCAATCCATAGTGTTTTGTGAGATACTGAATAAAAAAAAAAATTATATCATTTAGTATGTTTTATAATTTAATTGTGTAATTTTTAAATTATAATATAATATGATATTATAATTATAATGGCTCATTATATTACGATATATATATAAAGTGTCAGAATGAACCCTTACATGATTTAAAGTAACACAAGTAACGTCGTTTATGTAACGTTGTGCTGAAACTAAACTAAAGATGGGAACATCGTTGGCACCGAAATGTGGTTTCTTTAATCTCTTAAAGAAATTAAACTGAGGAATGCGCAAATCATTTGTAAAAGCGAAGATATAGAATGATTGACCTTCAATCAAAAACCTGTAAGTGAATCTTCTCGATCAGTGACTACATTTGTAAACAAATAAATCTTCTTGATCAATGACTACGTACATCCACCCTTGATTTCTACACGTAAGGGACTTTGAAAACAGCACGATAGTTAACAGATTTGAACCAATACACTAGCAACAAGCGGTGGAAGAACTAAAAAATGCAAAAGCAAACCTGTTCTTAGAAGCAGATCGAAGAAACATATCAAATTCTCAATAAAAAAATCTTTGAGAAAGGAGGCGGGGAAGAGAACATGTTGAGATGGATAAGCAAGGGGCATGTTAAAGAACATGAAATTTAATATGGCTTCCTCCATGCCTCATAGAAAATTGCAAGGTAATAGTATTATTCCAGTTAAAAGGTCTTTACCATTCTGGGACTGCAGATCTCCAAATATATGCATGCAATTTAACATCAAGGACTCTGTACTTCACTGTGAAGTTGTATTCCTTTTTTTGGTTATTGTTCTTCATTTAACAGAAGTGTTTTGTTTTTAAGTTTAAGGCTGTTACACCTCTAATACCTTGAACATTAAAAACATTATAATTATTATGTAACAGATATTATAGTCGCGACACTTGTAAAATGGTGCATCACATTACAAAACAGATTATAACACAGCAAAAATGTAAATTTCTTGAACATCAATATGATTAAGTAACCTCAGGTTTCGAACCAAGCTTGAGATGCAAGGATCTTGAACGGTAGAGAGGGAAGAATGTTAGTTGGGTCTACAAATGCCATGATAAAATCACCTTAAAGTTGAATGAATTTCATGCAGACATCATGGCAAAGCATGATGAGATGTTGTTAAGCATATCGTTTTCAATCTTTGGCAAGTCTCTCTTTTGGTCTACTTTTCTGAAACACTATTTCCTATGATTCAACTTTTTTTTTTTTATCATCAAAATTAATATGCTATTAATATAAGGACCTTTCTTGTGATTTTCTCTGAAAACTCACTCTCTCTTTTTTTACTAAGTTTTTTTATCATGTTTTCTATAAAAGTTAAATGTTATTATGTTAGGTATGAAACCCCTTAGATAGGTTGGAGAATTGTGATAAAAGAGTGCATGCTATTCCAAACTCTTTATCCCCTCAATGCAGGTGATTATCATAATGAAAAAATATCTAAGGGTTTAGGTTTTTGCAGTACTACTCCCTCTTCTGCTTGAATCTGCTTTTGTTTTTTCTTCTAAAATACTTTTTGTGTTATGCAGGTAACGGTATTGATTAGAGAGACTAGCTCGGGAAAGAGTACGCAATTGGTTCAATTCCTAAGTCATTCAGGAATAATTGTCAAGGAGTCCATTATATATATATATAATCAGCCATGTAAGATCGCAACCATCTCACTTGCTGATAGAGTTAGTGAAAAAGTAAGGGGTGCTATGAAAATAGTTTAGTCATGTCTTATCCATCATTTTAATCCACACAGCAGTTGGAATAAGGATGGTAAGAAGATGATTAACAGGGTTCTTGGATGATCAGTACTGGGTTTAAATGAAGTATCATCTCCAATACCAATTGCTTGCAACGTGCTTTTACCAAATAGTATAAGGGGAGAATTGAGAGAATGGTGGTTGACAATCTTTTTTCAACAAAAGAGTGCATAAAGTTCAAAAGGATCAAGAATTTACCAATTAAGAACATGTTGAGCATGAAAGCAAAGAGTAAGTTGGATGGAACAAGTACTGAACTACAACTACAGTGGAGTTTGTAATTGCCTTTGAAAACCACCAGCCTTACCGAAGAGCTGCAGAAGAGTAAGATTTTATAAGATCTCCTGGGAATCCACCAAAACATAATGATTTGCGACATAAAAAACTACAGATTGTAGTAATTACACAGGTATTGATCTAGTTCGGTTGACAACAATATGAAAAACCATCCATTTTTTTTCAATATTATAATTCAAAAGGGACATCTTTATTTCAGACAACTAAATAATCCATTTTCGCACCTCATAAGTACATGTGTATTTTACCTGATTGAACACAGCAATCGATCCCTTCGCCCAAGAATGCTCTCTAATTTGTTTTCTTTCATCAATACGTGAGTGTTTCTCATGTTTACTGTCCAGGAGAACATGTGTGAGAAAACCAACATAAATATCAAAATCCACAATGAAATATATCATCAATTTCTAACAAATGGATTTTACACTTAAAAATATTGTGGACCCATTATGGCTTTTGGATCCTTGCTTGCTATTTCTCTATAACTAACAATAATAGCATTTTATATTTTCATTTGAAATTTATGACCTTTGTCGATTACTATCACAGGAGTAGGAGAAAGCAATACAACATCACTTTTTACTGTTCACTCTAATCATCTTTATCTTTGCTTACTTTATTTTGGATTCGTAGTCATGGACAACGCTCAAAGTAATTATGAGAATGATTGGGACCCGTTGAAATGTGTTTTTTTTAAATTTATTTTTTAAAAAAAATTTAATTTTTTTATATTTCTCAAAACATTTCAATATGCTGATTTTAAAAATAATATTTTTTTTAAAAAAATATCATTTTAATACATTTCTTAACAAAAAAAACACTTTAAATCACAACCACTACCATATATAATCCCAAATCTTTATCTTTAACTCTTTTACTTCATGAAATATTTGTGCAAATGTGATTAGTCATGAATTTAATAGAGGTTATAACTACTCAAAAATGATGGGTGAGATCCTAGAAATTCTTTATCAGATTTATTCTCATTTTTAATATAATAAATAATCCTATAAAGGGTTCTATTCCAACTAATCTATAAAATCTTAAAAGCTTTTAAGAATTTGATTCGCCTAACAAAAAACTGAAAAAAATTCCAACCTGGTTTAGAAAATCTTTTTGCAATGATTAAAATTCATGGCTCTAATTTTAAAGAGCTCTATTGTTATCAATTTTAGAGCCTGATATAAACAAAAATCACAAAAAAAAACAATTACAAAAAAATAAAAAAAAATATTGGAAGAAAATAAAACAAAAATATCAGTGAGAAGAATATACCATAACACTAGGAAAATTATCAAAGATTGGTTGAGGAAGATATAACAATCCGGCTTTTTCATAGCCAAAATCGGTGGAATTTTTTTTATAAGTCGTTGGGTTCTCAATACTTTTTACGATATCATTCCGTGAATTTATCAATACATTTCATTCATTAGCAAGGCATAACCTACATAGGGTAAAGTAAATCAACATCCCATAAAAGAGTGACAATACACATTCTCGCAACGGTATTTAGGGTTTATCGTAACAAAATTCATCTTTTAGTATAGCGCAATACTCTTGGGATTTCACAATGCATCATTCTCATAAAAGAGAATATCCTATACATTCATTCACCACATCATGTTTACAAGATCGTACTTTCACATCCTTATTCCATTATAATTTCTATACAAGTCTTTACAAAAGTGTGAAATAGCAAATATTCAACTAGTTCACTCATTCTTATCAAACACATAAAACCTAAATCATAATATTATGTAGCACCTTGTTGCAACTCATTTTTGGGTCCCCGCACAAAAAAAAAGAAAAGAAAACAAATCAATCAAAAAATATATCAAAAAAATAATAAGCAGTGAAAAAAGAATGCCAGAGCGCCCAGAAAATGGTCAAAAATTGGTTGAGGAGGTTCAAAAATACAAAGATGGGAATTTGACAGTATATCGTTGACTGGTTAGAGCCTTGTTGATGAAGAAAATTCAATTTGAGGAAGAAAAGTCCAAAATCAGATGTTTATGGACTCAATTGAATTTATTGAAGGTTTAATTGAATTTATGGAGGGTTTGATTGCAAGAAAAATTAATTCTGAAGTCAATTTGGGCTAATTGGTAGATATTAAAGTGTTGGGGTCAAATTTTAATTTTTGAGAGTTAATTTGGTTGAATCAGGGGCTTAATTGCATAAATATTGAAGTTTGATGGCCAATTAGGGACTTGATTGAAGAAATCCGAAACCAAGGACCAAACTGAAAAAAGCGCACAAATAGAGGGATTGTGTTTGAAAAATAGTGTTTTGGCGCCCTTTTCTTTTAAATGAAACGGCGTGTTTTAAGCAAAACGATGCCGTTTCATGCATTAAAAAAAGAGAGCACAAAACAGTGTTGTTTTGAACGACATTGTGCTTCTTCTTCCCCTGCACACGCAGAGGCAAGGGAAGAAAAAGTTTCTCTCCCCTGCAACACAGTCCCTCTTTCTCCACCCCACTTGCCCAAGAAACCCAGCAACGACCCATGTCCACACATGTCGTGCGAGCAACTCCCCAGCTCACCTTACCCTACGCCATGACAAGGGTAAGGTGGCCCTGTCCTCCTCTGCCTATAAATACCAGAGGAGGGGGTGCCGAAAAAAAGAGGAGGGGGAAAATAGAGGGAGTTTTTTAGAAGAGAGAGGCCGAAACAGAGGGAAAGAAGGGAAACAAATAGTGGAGAAAACAAAAGAGGGCCGGGTATTTTGAGTAGTTGAAAACATAAAAAAAAACTAGGGGGGAAAGGGATTTTGAATAAGAGAAGAGAAAGAGACCGAGAGCAGAGTGAAAGAATACAAAAAAAAAAAAACAGAGGAAGAAGAGGGAGAATAAGAAGAACCACCACCTGCTACCTTCAGCCCGACAGCGCCACCGTTGCTCTTCCTCTCCACCGCCACCAGTAGCGCCGAGCAGAGAAACAAAAGAAGATAGCAGAAATAGAAAAAAAAAACAATAGAGCAAAAAACACGGAGAAAGAAGAAGAAAAGGGGCGACCACCACCCCTGCCACTAGTAGTCGCCAGCGTCGCCACCACTCAAGGTAACTGCGCCTCCCTCTTCCTTGTTTGCTAGCCTCGCCTGCATTTACGTGCAGAACGTGAATAAATCATGTTCTGCAACAAATGCAGAGTTGGCTGGTTACTGTGCTCAGTAACCAGCTTATTTGGTTATGGGCTGGAACATCAGCTTGGCTGAGTCCAGCCCACAGTATATGGGCCGTGTCAAGCCCAATCCAGAATGGTGGGCTAGGTTCGACCTAGTTTTTTTTTTGTAAAAGAAAAAATCAAAAATATTTTTTTGGAATTTTACAATTTTCCCGTGTATTTTTTATGTCATTTTGATTAATATCGGGCAGTATTTTTATGTTGCTAAAAATACAAAATCCAATATTAAAATACCCGATTTTCGTCAAAACTTCCAAAATACAAAAAGATAATTTGAAAAAAGAAAAAAATATTTTTGTGCATACAGCCAAGTGTCTCAAAGCTAAAAAATCATACTGTGTTTTTCATACACCAAAAAACAATGTTTTAGCATGCATTTTGGCTTTAATAACCAGTTTATTAAAGTCAAGAGAACATTGGTTAAAATTTAAAAAAAAACAAAAATTTTATTTTGTTTGTCTTTTAGTATCTGGGGTACAACATTACACGTAATACGTCAAATTTTTTTTTCAAACGCTAGAACGGTTAGATTTTACCCCATTAAGATAAGAACCTCATTATTGAGGAGGACTTTTCTTGAATTTTAGATAGACAGGGCCAACAATTAGAAAACGCGACCAAACCTTAGATTTTGATCAGACAAAAAAAACAATGCAGCTTACCTTAGGTAGGGCGTATTTGGGGTGCTAATACCTTCTCTTTACGCAACTAGTCTCCGTACCCGATCTCTGAGACCAGTTAGGGTTCCTAGTGACCATAATACCAGGTGGCGACTTCCATTCTATTTTTCCACTGAGAAAAGACAAGAATTTCTTGTCTCCCCACATTTGCCAGAATAGATAGACCTATACATTCAACCTTGAGGGTGGACGATCGTCGTGACGCCGCACACGTGCGACAAAATGGATACTCCACTAGGGACCTTGTGGACTAAGCATTGTTTTGTCTGATTTTTGTGTTTGGTTTTGTGCGCGTTTGCCATTAAGATGCTTATTTTATTTACATGCTTTAATTTCTATACATATTTGTTCATGCATTGTATAGAATTGTTTCATACATCATTCTTTTTTTTATATGAGAGTTTATACTGAAAAACTTTAGGTTAAGTGGGGGACTAGCAGCTTACCTTACGACTTTTAGTCAAGGTTTAAGTTTGTGTAAACCCCAACTCTTCGCTGAGTGCTTAGACTGATAATGATTGGTGCACATGCCATCCCATTACCTACTGAGCCCCCATATTACCTTTACGAGGGCGATCACTGGGACAACAAGAGACTCTTTTTAGAGCCTGAGTAGTCAACCTACCTTTCGTCTCATCTAAAAGAACTAGAACTTGCCTTTAGGGTGTATCCTCCCTACCTTTTGTTTTGTATCAAAACAAACCCTTCTCGAAGCATTTGAACTCAAGACTTGTGGGTGACACAATGGTCGTCACTCAGGAAATTTTCATTGTAGAGTTTGGACAAGAATCAAGATTCTTGTTTCATTATACAAAAGTTACGACCATATGTCACCCTTGAAGGGCAAGTTTATGATATAGAACACTCATATGTTTAAACATACATACTCGTCAGTTTGGAATAAAGGTTCCCCAATTTTATTGTCATCGCCAGAATCAAGAATTGCCATTGCCGGGGAAGGTAAATTACTGTATAAATTATATATTTTATTTTATTGTCTTTTCTTTTCTTTCATTTTATCTAACTTTTGTTTCTTTTGTTTTTTTTTTGTTTCTTTTTTTCTTTTCTTTTCTTTCTTTTATTCTTTTCCTACACGTGCATGAGAGTTTGGTCACGTACATTAAGTGGTAGACTTTGTAGGGTATCCTTATCATTTTCAAAAAATATGGCCGAAGAAGATAACCAGTCGCTTCATAATGAGAATAATCGAGTTAGAACACTTAGAGATCACATGAATCTAACAAAAACAAGTGCATCCTCATGTATAGTTTTCCCTCCTGATGCATCTCACTTCAATTTTAAGCCAAGCATTATTCAACTTTTACCTTTTTTTCATGGCTTAGATCTAGAAAATCCATACTTGCATTTGAGAGAATTTGAAGAAGTTTGTAACACTTATAATGACTCAAATTGTAGCATGAACACTATTAGATTAAAGATTTTTCCTTTTTCATTAAAAGATAAAGCTAAAACATGGCTATAAAATTTAAGATCCGGATCCATTCGTGCTTGGGATGAAATGCAACAACAGTTTTTAAAGAAGTTTTTCCCTTCTCAAAGAACAAACTCTTTGAAAAGGCAAATCACCACATTCACTTAAAAGCCAAGAGAAACATTTTACTAGTGTTGGGATAGGTATAAACACTTGCTTAATACATGTCCTCATCATGGTTTTGAAACATGGAGATTGGTTTCACACTTTTATGAAGGGTTAACACCTAAAGATAGGCAAATGGTGGAATTGATGTGCAATGGAACTTTTGAAGATAAAGACCCTGATGAAGCAATGGAATACATGGACTTGCTAGTTGAAAATGCTCAGAATTAGGACACTACAAGTACTTATGAGGCACCGGGTAAAACTCAACCTCATACATCTAGTGGAGGTATGTACAAACTTAGGGAAGATCATGATCTCCAAGTTAAATTTGCATCTTTAGCTAGAAAAGTCGAGGTACTAGAATTGAAAAAGAGTGGTCAATTAAAATCTATTCAAGACATTGTGTGTCAAATCTGTGAAACCAATGAACACTCAACCAATGACTATCCAACTTTGCCTTCTTTCAAGGAATGCCTCCATGAACAAACCCATGCTTTAAACAGTTTCCAAAGGCCCAATCATAACCCATACTCGTAAACATACAACCCTGGTTGGAGAAATCACCCAAATTTCAATTGGAAGAGTGATAACAATAATGCACAAACTTCACAGCCACACCATAATTTTTAAAATTCTCATGGATATGCACCTCCTTATGTTCCCCCTCCTAGAAGCAATATTGAGGAAACATTGCATGCATTCATTGAAAAGCAAGAGACAATCAACACTCAACTTGCTCAAACCATGACAGATTTTAAAGATACTCTTGCAAAATTCACATCAGCTCTCAGTTTTCATGAGAAAGGTAAGTTCTCATCTCAACCACAGCAAAATCCCAAAGGGCAATACAATTCAAATGCAAGCAGCGCCGGAAGCCAACACATAGATCAAGTCCAATCACTCATTACTCTCCACAGTGGTAAGGTTATTGAAAAACCCATTCTTGAACCTTGTGAGAAAGATGGTGAGTCAATCTCTAAGGGTAAGAAAGGGGTTAAACCTAAACATTGCAAAGAAAAGACTGATTCTCCACCAAGACTTCCATTTCCTCATGCCATGACCAAACAAAGGGAACTCAATCATGATTCTAAAATCTTTGAAACTTTCAAGCAGGAAGAAATCAAGGACGAAAAAGGCACCGAAAATGTTGTCGCGAATCATTTGTCAAAATTGGCAATAGATTCAACATCTGACATCACACTAATTGATGATTACTTTCCTGATGAATCTTCACTTTTTTATTGCTTCAATACCTTGGTCTGCTAATATTGACAATTTCCTTGATTCAGGATTTTTGCCAGCTCATTTGGATACCCAAGACAAAAGAAATTTTTTGAGCGACGTGCAAAACTTTTATTGGGATGACCCTTACTTATTCAAATATTGTCCTAATCAAATATATCCAAGATGCATTCTTGACAATGAGGTAAGTAGTGTCATTAAATTTTATCATTCCGAGGCATGTGGGGGTCATTTCTCGTCAACAAAGACGATTGCAAAAATCTTACAATGTGGATTTTATGGCCCACCATGTTCAAGGACACACATACATTCTGCAAAACCTGTGAAAATTGTTAAAAGTTAGGATTTATTTCAAAACATAAAGAGTCCTTAGATAATCTTTTATTGACTCTTAAGACGTACCTTAATGGAGATGTGCATCGTGTAATTCATGATTTATGGCCTCATTTTCATAAAGCACATGCTCGACATAGTCTTGGGAATCTGACAAAAAAAGACCATGTTTGCCAGTTTTTAAGAAAACTGGATGGTAAGCTTATCCCTGACCCATAGAGGGTGTTTAAGTCATTCTTGGACGTAAAACCAAGGAAAGATGTGAGCCACAATCACAACTACCTGTACATACACATGCTTTTCCAAAAAAATAAAATAAAATTGAGACATATGTTTTGTTATATATTATATTTGTTTGAGTGTATTTCAGGCTTGTCAGTAGTCGCTGTTTCAGGTGATGTCTTCTATACTCTACCTTTCTATCATAGAACATTGAGGACAATGTCTTGTTTTAGTTGGGGGGAGAGGGTAGTAGTTGACATTAAAAAAAAAACTAACTTACTAACTGTTTTTTGCTATTATTAAAACTATTTGACAAAACTGTTATTAGGATGGCAAGTAAGGAGGAATGTATTGACTCTTGAGATGCATTTTAGTAAATATTCTTATCAAGGTCTATCAAAATACTTCTTGAAATATTCAGGTTTACAAACTCTTGCATTGTTATCACTTGATTCTGCTTATATACTCATTTAACAAGTATTCTTAAACCTTTATTTTCACACGCACACTTTAACATATGATTGTGGGTTGCATATGGATTATTACATTATTTATGTTCTTTTGTTAAAGGTAACAACTAAGGGAAAGGGATAGTATATAATTTGCAAAAAAAAAAAAACAAAAACAAAAACAAAAACAAAAACAAATTGATAATATTGATGATAATAAAAAAGTAGATAAGTTTGGTTTCGTAGCCTCCTAACATAAGCAATTAAGCCCAAAGGGGTGTTTTAACACCTAATACCCTAAAGTCAACTGACTGGGGAGCTATTGGTCCAGTGCTTGTTACATGGGTTAAGGAGAAAAGCTTAAGGGAATCAAACATTGCACTATCTACGTATCAGTATCTGCAACCCAAGTTACTAAGTTTGTAGGGGTGTCTCAACACCTAATGCCCTAATACCAACTGGTTTGGGAGTCATTAGTCAAAAGCTCATTACATGAGTTAAAGATGTATTGTGTTTTAAGTTATATGTATATATATTAAAAAAAAGAAAAAAAATAAAAAAAAAAAGATAATAATCCCAACTCAAGGAAGTTTACCTTAGAAAAACATTAGAACAGAATATTGTTTTCTTCCAATAAAAGCCCCATCATCTATGTTTTCATACATTAAGCACATAAAAAGAAGGTTTATTAATATCTTGTTTCAATACTATGAAGCAGATATATAAATTTAATGAGAGTTTGTTTATTTGGATAGATTAATGAAAGTTGAATGATGAATGCCTTACTTTGTGGAACTTGCAAATTGTTTTTCTATTTTAATGCTTTGATTACTAGGGACTAGTAATAAGCTAGTTGGGGGGTGTGATTAGTACTTAAAAGTGCATTTTTATCAAGATTTTATATCATCATTTTGCACTTGAAGTGTCAATAACTCCTTAACTAGAACATGTTTTATAATAACGAGTCTGATAATATAAGATACCTTTAATTTATGGTAAATATTCATTTTAAATGCAGGCCTATCACATAATAAAATGATTGATTGATGAGTTTATCTATTGAAATTAAAAAGACAAAGAGAGGGCTAAGCTTAGAAAAGAGATGCTGGTTGAATTCAAATTGGAACACTATTTGATTATTGGATCATAACTAAAGTTGTAGAACTTGGATTTAGGTCTGGTTTATATGGATAGAAAGCTAAGACATTGGCCTAAAACTTTCATGAAGAGTCTAAGATTCAAAAGGACCGTTTTCAAGTTCAAATTGTAGCAAAAATAGAGATGTCGGAATCTGTCTTGTAGCCCAGACACTGTTCATTGTTCAGCCCATATCTCGAGTTCTAGAAGTCCAAATGACCTCATTCTTATTTTGTTGAAAAGTTGAGATAATTGTCCAGAATGTTTATGTAGACTATTTATTTAAATTCTGATGTTAGCAATCACATTTTCTGCAGACAAGAAGACAAGGATTCTTACTAAGTCAAGAGGTGGCCACCCACTCAACAATTAGTCATCAAATCAATAGTTCTGAATTTTAGCCTATAAAAGGAGGCATTTGCCATGCATTTAGGCATCTTGGTTTTCAGATCAAGATCTTGGTCTTGCTCTCTTTCTTTGTATTTTGTAATGTTCAAGTTTTATTCCATGTTATATTTTCCTTAATTTCTTGTTTATGCTTTTCATTTCTTTTACTATACTTATATAATTATGTTCTTATCTTGTTTATCTATGTTTCTCTTATTCATAATGTTCAACTAAGTTTATTATGTCAAGGTGAAAAGGTTACACTAATGGTGTAAGAATAAGTATAGTATAAACTCAACATGGACTTTAATGCTTGATACTAACATGTTTTGTATTTACTATCTTACTCACTCTTAATACCTTGCTTGTTAAATGGTTAATCTAGATTTGTGTTGAATAACCCCTGGTACAACAAATACTTGGCACTTTCATAGCCCAACTGTATGGTATAACCGACACATGAGTTATGAAAGGAACTTGATTTGTTGTTAACATGATTATAAATTAGATTATGAATTGTTAACATGATTACATTAATTATCTTATTCGAGTAATACCAATACTTGAAAATATTATCAGGTATTCATGGTGATAACTTATGTTAAAAAGGTCACCTCATCACAGACCATCAAAGATATACCCAAAATCAGTGTTTAAAATGGATTAAAAAAACATGGGAAAAACCATTTTAATCCTACATTGGGTAAATTTCTATTTTTAAAATACATGACAATCAAGAAACTGTGTATTTTGGATAATGTGTGTTGGATCTTTGATAAACAAGCTTGATTTTCAAAAGGACATCTCTGATTTCATTTCAACAAACTAGACTTTGAATAGACATGATCTTTGAAGTGTGAGAAGTGATTCCAGAACAAGAAAGATTGTCGAACAAAGAAGAACATCGATTAAGTTTGCGAAATCTTTAACAAAATGACATTGACACTTCTCAACACTTCTTAAGAAGTGTGGCAGCTAGGGGCAATGCATTTGAAACTTGAAAAGGAAGAGAAACAATATTCAGATTAGCTAGGGGCAAAGAAAGAATTAAATGACGAGTCAACAAAGTCCACTAAAGTTATGATTAGCATCTGGTAATGACAAGTACCTCCTGTGAACATGTTCAGATCAACTGGGGGCAATGTTGTTCAAAAACATCCCGTGACCTAGTGAACCCCCATCAGCAATCGACATACAAAGATGTACTTAAAGAACATTTTCATATCATCATCCTTTGAAAAATGGATATTGATCAATGTGGGCGTACAATTGCATTGGAATGAATGACAAAACTATGCAAAATCACTAAGACTGATTGTGGGGCAAAAATGTACCTGAAGGACATCTTCATGTAGTCATTCTTTGAAACATGGATATTGATCGGTGTGGGCATATAGTTGCATTTGAATGAATGATAAAAGGATGCAATTCACCAAGACTGAAAGTGGCGCAAAGATATACCTGAAGGACATCTTCATGTCGTCATTCTTTGAAAATGGATATTGATCGATGGGGGCATATAGTTGCATTTGAATGAATGACAAAAGGATGCAATTCACCAAGATTGACTATGAAGCAAAGATGTACCTGAAGGACATCTTCATGTCGTCATCATTTGAAATATCGATATCAACCGATGTGGACATACAATTGCAATTATATGAATACCGAAAAGATGCACACTACTAGGACTGATGGTGGAACAAAGATGTACGTGAAGGACATTTTCATATCATCATCCTTTGAAACATGGCTATTGACTGATGAGGACACACGATTGAATAAGAGTGAATGGTGAAAAGAGGCACACCTCTAGGATTGGCTGTGGAACAACGTTGCACTTGAAGGATAATTCCATATTGTCACCCGTTTCGGTTTATTCACTGATCTGAAACTTAGCACTTGTTTTTGAGTGGCGGCATTTTAATGGTTATCGAAAGATGTTATTACACAACTACATTGAATGAATGCTAGAAAGACACCCACCACCAAGATTGACTATGAGACAGTTTGTTTTGAAGCCAAATGCATACTTCACCACATGAGTACGGGTGACAAAAATAACATCATTAATGAGGTTGAGACATTTCTTCTCACAATCTGATTAGATGAGCTGAAGAGAATTTTATTGAGAAGAATATTGAGCACACAATGATGGGCCTATTACTACAAGCTATGAGATACATGTTTGGACAACCTGATGTTTCCACGAAGGATGCACATAGCTAGTTATGAAACAGTTCTTGAGAGAATCCAAGAGATAACGAATGACTTAAATTCCTACATGATGAATCGAGCGACACCATATTTGGAGGCATGGTCAAGCTTAAAAAACAACGAGAGTAGTAATCATCACATACAACCTAGGATGGGCACTCCAACCTAGGATGGGCACTCCACACGCATTTGAGTTAAAGGCTAGCACATGGATTAACCAATGAATTAGAAGCACAAAGAAGGCTTTGGATAACGAACAAATAAACCCTATGACAATGGATAGTTAAAGAAAGGGGGCCTATATTCCAAACCAAGTAAAGATGCATGCATGTGATCCAACCTCAAAACATTGCATCAAACATTTTTATTGAATTGTACAAGAAAGATCCTCAATGAAGTCCAGCGAGATTGTGGACAAAGAAAGAATCTTTGAGTTGGTGATACAAAGAAATCACAATTTGTCCTTGGAACAGGAAGAAGATGAGATAAACCTTAACATTAGGAAAATCTCAAAGAAATAAGAAGATCAACAAGAAGAGTTTTCAATTTGAATCCTGTCCTCATGAAGAGCACAAAAGACTTTGGTTTTGGTTAAAGGGGATCGGTGAAAGGGATATCAGTTTAGCCCAACCACATAGACTTTGGTTCTGGTTAAAGAGGATCGACGAAAGGGATCTCAGTTTAGCTCAACCACAAACATATTTTCGTTCTGGTTAAAGGGGATCGACGAAAGGGATCTCAGTTTAGCCCAACCACATAGACTTTGGTTTTGGTTAAAGGGGATCGGCGGAAGAGAACTCAATTTAGCCTAACCACAACAGACTTTGGTTCTGGTTAAAGGGGATCGACGAAAGGGATCTCAATTTAGCCCAACCACAAACAAATTTGGTTTTGTTTAAAGGGGATCGGCGGAAGGGATCTCAGTTTAACTCAACCACACACATGACTTTGGTTCTGGTTAAAGGGGATCAACGAAAGGGATCTCAGTTTAGCCTAACCACAAATAGACTTTGGTTCTAGTTAAAGGGGATCGGCTGAAGGGATCTTAGTTTACCCAACCACACACATGACTTTGGCTCTGGTTAAAGGGGATCGGCGCAAGGGATATTAGTTTAGCCTAAACACGAACAGACCTTGGATCTGGTTAAAGGGGATCGATGAAAGGGATCTCAGTTTCATCCAACCACAAACAAACTTTAGTTCTGGTTAAAAAGGATCGGCAGAAGGGATCTCAGGTTAACCACCACACATAAATTTTAGCTTTGGTTAAAGGGAATCGCCAGATGGGATTTCAGGTTCACCGAGCTATGAATTGACTTTGGTTCTGGTTAAAGGAGATCGCTAGATGGGATCTCAGGATGACCGAGCCACCAACATTATCTTAACTGTGATGGAAAAGAGAGAAGAACGCTATCGTTAGGAAATTCTAAAATTCTTAAAAAAAAAAAAGAAAGAAAGAAAGAGAAGCTCAAACCCTGTCGTCCGAAAAAGGCAGTTTACTTAGGTTCTCGTTAAAGTTAACCCAATGACACGACTAAAAGATTAATGTCTTCTTCCAAGTGTAGGAGTGTCGAAGTAATAAATAACCCAGCAAGATCGGGGTCGAACCACAGGGAGGTTAACTATATAAATTATAAATAATAATAATATTAATAATAAGTTGAAGAGAGCTTTGAGATGTGATATTGATATAAGGATTAAACAATGATAAAAACAATTATCAGAATTAGAGGATCCACTAATGGTATTTCAAACAAGTATAGTATAAACTCTTATCACTCAACTAGAAACCACACACAAAGGAGGTTCCAATCGGATTATAAATTGTTAACATGATTACATTAGTTATCTTATTCGAATAATGCTAATACTTGTAAATGTTGTCAGGTATTCATGATTATAACTTATGTTAATAACAAATCAAGTTCCTTTCATAGCACATGTGTCAGTTATACCATATAGTTTGGGCTATGAAAGTGCCAAGTATTTGTTGTACCAAGGTTATACAACATAAATCTAGATTAACCATTTAACAAGCAAAGTATTAAGAGTGAATAAGATAACAAATACAAAACATGTTAGTATCAAACATTAAAGTCCATGTTGAGTTTATACTATACTTATTCTTACACCATCAGTGTAACATTTTCACCTGACATAATAAACTTAGCTAAACATAATGAAGAAGAGAAACATAAATAAACAAGATAAGAACATAAATAAGATATACTAAGTAAAGGAAACGAAATGAAAAGCATAAATAAGAGATTAATATAAACAAAACCTAAGCATTACAAAAATATAAAGAGAGAGAGCAAGAACATGATCTTGATCTGAAAACCAAGATGCCTAAATACATGGCAAATGCCTCCTTTTATAGGCCAAAATTTGGAACTATTGATTTGATGACTAATTGTTGAGTGGGTGGCCACATCTTGACTTGGTGACAATCCTTATCTTCTTGTTTGAACAAAACGTCATTGCTAACGTCAGAAGTTGAACAGATTGTCCGCATGAAAGTTCTAGGAAATTGTCTCAAATTTCCAACAAAAAAAGAATCAGTGCATTTGGACTTCTAGAACTCGAGATATGGGCTGAACACTGAACAGTGTCTAGGCTGCAGGACAAATTCCGACTTCTCCGTTGTTGCTAAGATTTGGACTTCCAAACAGCAGAATTGAGTCTTTCACTCTGTATGAATGTTTTAGGCCTATGTCTTAGCTTTCTAGCCATATAAACCAAATTGAAATCCAAGATCTACAACTTTAGATATGACCCAATGACTGAACAGTGTTCCAGTTTGGACGGAACCAGCATCTCTTTTCTAAGCTTAACGCTCTTTTTGTCTTCTCAATTTCAATAGTTAAACTCATCAATCAATCCTTTATTTATGTGATAGGCCTGCATTTAAGATGAACATTTATCATAAATTAAAGGTATCTTATAGTATCAGACTGGTTATTATAAAACATGTTTTAGTTAAGGAGTTATTGATGCTTTAAGTGCAAAATGATGATATAAAACCTTGATAAAAATACACTTTTAAGTACTAATCACACCCCCAACCAGCTTATTACCAGTCCCTAGTAATCAAAGCGTTAAAATAGAAAAAACAATTTGCAAGTTCCACAAAGCAAGACATTCATCATTCAACTTCCATTAATCTATCCAGATAAACAACTCTCATTAAATTTATATATGTGCTCAATACCTCTTAAACAAAATATCAATAAACCTTCCTTTTTTTGTGCTCAATGTATGAAAACATAGATGATGGGGCTTTTATTGGAAGAAAACAATATTTTGTTCTAATGTTTAAGGTTAACTTCCTTGGGTTGGGATTATTTTTTTTTAATATATATATGTATAACTTAAAACACAATGCATCTTTAACCCATGTAACGAGCTTTCGGCTAATGACTCCCAGACCAGTTGGTTTTAGGGCATTAGGTGTTGAAACACCCCTACGAGCTTAGTAACTCGGGTTGCAGATAGTGATACATAGATAGTGCAATGTTTGATTTCCTTAAACTTTTCTCCTTAACCCATGTAACAAGCTTTTGGCCAATAGCTCTCAAGTCAGTTGACTTTAGGGTATTAGGTGTTAAAACACCTCTTCGGGCTTAATTGCTTAGTTTTAGGAGGCTACGAAACCAAACTTATCTACATTTTTATTATCATCAATATTATCAATTTGTTTTTTTTTTTTTTGCAAATTATATATTATCCATTTCCCTTAGTTGTTACCTTTAACAAAAGAACATAAATAATGTAATAATCCAATGTGCAACCCACAATCATATGTTAGAGTGTGTGTGTGAAAATGAAGGTTTAAGAATACTTGTTAAATGAGTACATGAGCAGAATCAAGTGATAACAATACGAGAGTTTGTAAACCTGAATATTTCAAGAAGTATTTTAATAGACCTTGATAAGAATATTTACTACGATGCGTCTCAAGAGTCAATAAAATTCCTCCTTACTCTGTCATCCTAATAACAGTTTTGTCAAATAGTTTTAATAATAGGAAAAACAGTTAGTAAGTTAGTTTTTTTTTAATGTCAATTACTACCCTCTCCCCCCAACCAGAACGAGATATTGTCCTCAATGTCATAAGGTAGAAAGATAGAGTATAGAAGACATCACCTGAAATAGCGAACACTGACAAACCTGAAACACACTTAAACAAATATAACAAAACTAAATAATATGTTATTAATAAAACCAAAAGACACAAGGATTCACAAACGAAGGTTCAAATCCAATCTATGCTTTTTACGGCTTTCCTTAGTTGACCAATTAATGCGACTCATAGAGGGATCAATTACAGGGATGAAAGATTGTAGTTGGTCAATCAATTGTTTCGCAGTAGTAATAGAGATTATGATTTGTTGTGCCGAAGATGTTAGAAATTCCTGTTCTACAGCTTGATCAAGAAAAGACAACAAATTATCATAAAAACCATTAACATTTAACAGACCTATGGGTTTATGGTGAATGTGCAGTACTGCACCCAAGAGGAAATATAAAAGATCTCTTCTAATATGCTCAGACCACCTGGTAAAGCAATGAAGGCCTCAACATGGTTAAACATTGCATTCAGTCGATCAGACATTGTGAGGACCTGTAGTTCCTCTCCAATTGTTTTGCCAATGATGTCCCCTTTTGCTAAAGCTTTGGGGACGACCACCAAAACTTGACTGCCTCCAAAAAATGCAGCTATTGACACACCCCCCATTAACCCAAGGTTGCCTCCCCTATACACTAAATGAATCTTTCTCTCAGCTAGTACCTGACCAAGATGATTTGTTGATTCTAAAAACTCATTTTCTTTTCCAGGACTGGATCCACCGAAAACACAAATATTTCTTATGTGATGACTTGAGGAACCTGCCATTTCTACACACTTCTATATCTGTTAAATGTATGGGTTGAGTAGAAATGAAGGGAAGGAAGAGAAGATTTTATAGATGAGAAATTAAAAATGCAATCATACCACCTATATGTAGGCCAACTAGAGTCTCTCTCTCTCTCTCTCTCTCTCTCTATTTATTTATTTATTTTGAAAAAGCATGTTTATGTACAGGTAGTTGTGATTGTGGCTCACATCTTTCCTTGGTTTTACATCCAAGAACGGCTTAAACGCCCTCTATGGGTCGAGGATAGGCTTCCCATCCAGTTTTCTTAAAAACTGGCAAACAAAGTCTTTTTTAGTCAGATTCCCAAGACTATGTCGAGCATATTCTTTATGGAATTATGACCATAAATCATGAATTGCACGATGCACATCTCCACTAGAATACGTCTCAAGAGTCAATAGAAGATTATCTAAAGACCCCTTACTTAGGCCATCCTTAATGAATTGTATTTTATCTTCATGGTTTATAGATACCATTCCTAAAGAACGACATTGTGCATTACAAGTCCATCTAGCACATCAGTGACGGACTTCCAGTCGTTTTGCACGATATTTCTTTGCAAAAGTGCTTTTACCTATCCCAGACATGTATGAAATGAAAGAATTAGAAGACTCACCTGATGATCGGACCTTTGCTTAAATTAGACAGCGAATATCTTCAAGAATTCCATGATTCATTAACAACCTCAATCTTGCACACCTAGCACGGTAAATTTTTGTAATCGCATTTGGAGGCCAAGCGGGAAAATACTTTTTTAATTTTTCAAGAATGGTGTCCATTTTCAAATGAGAATTGGAGAAGAGATTCAAAGAGCGAAGAATTGCACAAATATATACAGATATCAATTGTTATGAGAAACTGAAAGAACCGACTTAAGTCTAGAGTATTGTTATCTGCCATTTGACCGGGGTGAGAGAGACTAGCAAAACAAAATTCACACAAAAAAGAAACACAAAACAATGTGAGAAAAAGAATCAATCTTTATATACAAGATCACTCAATTCAATAGAGTTATTTTCAACTGAAAAATTGTCAAAGTAAACTTTGAAACGAAGTCCATTTACCTTGAAAACATTGTCATTCTTTGGATTCTCGATATCACAGGCCCCATATGGATACACATGTTTCACAATAAAAGGACCGCTCCATCTTGATCTTAGTTTTTCAGGAAATAAATGGAGTCGAGAATTATAAAGCAAGACTTTTTGACCAACATTAAATGTTTTTCTCAGTATTTTCTTGTCATGAAACTCTTTGATTCTTGCTTTATGAATTCTTGAATTTTCATATGCATCATTTCTTATTTCCTCAAGCTCATTTATTTGTAATTTTCACAGCTGACTAGCATCATCAAGGTTAGAATTGAAAGCTTTAATAGCCCAATAAGCTTTATGTTCAAGTTCCACAGGCAAGTGACAAGGTTTTCCATAGACTAGTCTATAAGGTGACATACCTAATGATGTTTTATAAGCAGTTCAATAAGCCTAAAGTACATCATTAAGTCTTAAAGACCAGTCTTTTCACTGTTTTCTCCAAGATCTGTTTGATCTCCCTATTAGCAAGCTCTACTTGTCCACTTGTCTGAGGGTGATAAGGGGTGGCAACTTTATGTGTGATTCCATATTTCTTCATTAAAGACTCAAATGACTTGTTGCAGAAATGTGTTCCACCATCACTTATCATGGCTCGAGGGATTCCAAATCGACTCAAAATATTTTCTTTCAAAAACTTTATCAATATTTTGTGGTCATTGTTTCGACTTGGAATTGCCTCTATCCATTTTGAAACATAATCTACTGCGACTAATATGTACAAGAAACCAAATGATGGAGGAAATGGACCCATGAAATCTATACCCCAACAACCAAAGATCTCAATGACAAGAATAGGATTTAAAGGCATCATGTGACGTTTTAAAATAGATCCCAACTTTTGATAATTTTCACAAGTCTTGCAGAATGCATGTGAGTCCTTGAACATGGTGGGCCAGTAAAATCCACTTTGTAAGATTTTTGCAGTGGTCTTTCTTGATGAGAAATGACCCCTACATACCTTAGAATGACAAAATATAATGACACTACTTACCTCATTGTCAGGAATGCATCTTCAAAATATTTGATCAGGACAATATTTGAATAAATAAGGGTCATACCAATAAAAGTTCTTCACTTCGTTCAAGAACTTTCTTTTATCTCCAATGAGCTGGCAATTGTCCTGAAATAAGAAAATTAACAATATTAGCAAACCAAGGCAATGTAGACACATAAAGTAAAGATTCATCAGGAAAGTAGTCATCGATTTGTGTGATGTCAGATTTCAAATCTATTGTCAATCTTGACAAATGATCTGCAACAACATTTTCGGTACCTTTCTTGTCTTTGATTGTGATATCAAATTCTTGAAGTAACAAAATCCACCACACCAATCTAGCCTTAAAATCTTTCTTAGAAAGAAGATATTTCAATGCTGAATGATCACTAAAAACAACAACAGGTGAGCCAATAAGATAAGACTTGAATTTTTCACATGCAAATACTACTGTAAGTAATTGTTTTTAGTGGTGGTGTAATTCATTTGAGCACTATTTAAAGTTTTACTTGCATAGTAAATCACATAAGGTATCTTATCTTTTCTTTGTCCCAATACAACACCCACGACATAATCACTCACATTATTTCAAAAGGTAATGATCAATCAGGAGGTTGAATGACAGGAGCAGAAGTAAGCAAGTTTTTAAGTTTAACAAAGGCTTCTTCACAATGTTTAGTCCATTTACAAATATTATCCTTTGTTAGAAGGTTACTCAATGGCTTAGATATTACACTAAAATCTTTGATGAACCTTCTATAAAAACCAGCATGTCCTAAGAATGATCTAACATCTTTAATAGATTTTGGTGTTGGCAAGTTAGCAATTAACTCGATTTTAGATTTGTCAACCTCAATTCCTTTCGATGAAACAATATGACCAAGTACAATGCCATTTGTTACCATAAAGTGACATTTTTCCCACTTCAATACAAAATTCTTCTCTTCACACCTGCTCAAAACCTTTTCTAATTAGTCAAACAATCATCAAATGAATCACCAAAAACAGAAAAATCATCCATAAAAATCTCAAGAAAACGTTCAACCATATCACTGAATATGCTAAGCATGCATCTTTGAAACATGGCTGGTGCATTACATAATCCAAAAGGCATACTTCGATATGCAAAAATACCATATGGACATGTGAAATAGTCTTCTCTTGATCTTCCAATGCAATTTTAATTTGGTTGTAACCTGAATAGCCATCTAGGAAACAATAAAATTCATGACCTACAACTCTTTCTAGGATTTGATCCACGAGAGGTAAAGGAAAATGATCTTTTCTAGTCATTGAATTAAGTTTCCTATAGTCAATGCACATCCGCCAACCAGTAATAGTCCTAGTTAGAATTAACTCATTTTTCTCATTTGTTATAACAGTGACTCCAGACTTCTTGGGTACAACTTGGGTAGGACTTACCCATTTGCTGTGAGAAATAGGATAAATGATTCCATTATCTAGAAGCTTAATGACTTCATTTTTCACTACTTCTTTCATATTAGGATTAAGCCTTCGTTGCATTTCTCTAAAGGGTTTAGCATTTTCCTCCAAATAGATCCTGTGTGTGCAAATCAAAGGACTACTTCCTTTTATGTCAGCTATGGTCCATCCTAATGCATTTTTGTGCATTTTCAGAGTTTGTAATAACTTACCTTCTTGATGTGCATTAAGTTTGGAAGAGATTATTACCGGAAAAGTTTCATTTTCTCCTAAAAATGAGTATTTGAGATTGAATGGTAACGACTTCAAATCAGGTTTTGGTGGTTGAACACTTGAAGGTATGGACTCAATTGATCGTGGTGACAATTCCTCAATTTTTGGTCTCCAACTATTTGCCTTTGATTCTTCCTGAAAATAAACCATTTGCACATCGTCAGATTCATCAATCTCAGTTTCATTGGAAGTGGTTTGAAATTGATCATGAACTAATTTTTCAGTAAAGTCCACTTCCTGTAAATCATTATCATCTCCAGGTTGCTTGCAAATGTTGACAATATTCATCTCCAATGTCATGTTTCCAAAAGATAGCTTCATCAGTCCATTCCTACAATTAATCAATGCATTAGAAGTTGCAAGAAACAGACGTCCTAAATTAACAGGAAATGAATTACATGATTCAATAGGTTGTGTGTCCAAGACAATAAAATCCACAGGATAAATGAATTTATCAACTTGTACTACACATCTTCAACTATTACTCTAGGCACTTTTACAGATCTATCAGCAAGTAAGAGAGTTACAGAAGTTGGTTTTAACTCACTTAGATTGAGACTCTGAAAGACTGAATATGGAAGTAAATTCACACTAGCTCCAAGATCAAGTAAAGCTCTTTCAATTTTATGTTCTCCAATAAAGCAAGAAATTGTAGGACAACCAGGGTCTTTATATTTCAAAGAATTATTGTTCTAAAGAATGGCACTTACTTATTAGGCTAAAAAGGCTTTCTTTTTCACATTCAATTTTCTCTTCACAGTGCACAGATCTTTTAAAAATTTAGCATAGGAAGGTACATGTTTAATAGCATCCAACAAAGGTATATTGATCCTTACCTGTTTGAAAGTTTCAAAGATTTCAGAGTTGTGATTGACTTTCCTTTGTTTGGTCATGACATGTGGAAATGGAAGTGCTGGCGGGAAATGTTCAGATTCAACCCCTTCCTTACCCTCGAGATTGACTCATCATCTTTCTCACAAGGTTCAAGAATGGGTTTTTCAATAACCTTACCACTGTGAAGAGTAGTGACTAATTTGACTTTATCCATGTGTTGGCTTCCAGAACTATTTGCATTTGCATTGTATTGCCCCTTTGGATTTTGCTATGGTTGAGATGGAAACTTACCTTTCTCTTGAAAACTGAGACCAGATGTCAATTTTGCAAGAGTATCTTTAAAATCTGTCATGCTTTGAGCAAGTTGAGTGTTGATTGTCTCTTACTATTCAATGAATGTATACAATGTTTCCTCAAGATTTTTTCTAGGAGGGGGAGCATAAGGAGGTGCATATCCATGAGAATTTTAGAAATTATGCTGTGCTTGAAACAGTGAATGTGAAGTTTGTGCATTATTGTTATCACTTTTCCAACTAAAATTTGGGTGATTTCTCCAACTGGGGTTGTATGTTTGCGAGTATGGGTTATGATTGGGCCTTTGGAAACTGTTTAAAGCATGAGCTTGTTCATGGAGACATTCCTTAAAAGAAGGCAAAGTTGGACAGTCATTGGTTGAATGTTCATTGGTTTCACAAATTTGACACACAATGTCTTGAACAAATTTTAATTGCCCACTCTTTTTCAATTCTAGTGCCTCGACTTTTCTAGCTAAAGATGCAAACTTGGCTTGGAGGTCATGATCTTTTCTAAGGTTGTACATACCTCTACTAGATGTATGAGGTTAGGTTTTACTTGGTGCCTCATAAGTGCCTGTAGTGTCTCAATTTTGAGCATTTTCAGCTAGCAAGTCTAGGTACTACATTGCTTCATTATGGTCTTTATCTTCAAAAGTTCCATTGCACATCAATTCAACCATTTGTTTATCTCTAGGTGTTAACCCTTCATAAAAATGTGAAACCAATCTCCATGTTTCAAAACCATAATGAGGGCAAGTATTAAGCAAGTCTCGATACCTATCCCAACATTGGTAAAATGTTTCTCCTGGTTTTTGAGTGAAAGTGATGATTTGTCTTTTGAATTAAAGAGTTTGTTCTGTGAGACGGAAAGAACTTCTTTAAAAATTGTTGTTGCATTTCATCCCAAGCACGAATAGATCCTGGTCTCAAATTTTATAGCCATGTTTTAGCTTTAATCTGATGGTGTTCATGCTACAATTTAAGTCATAGGTGTTACAGACCTCCTCAAATTCCCTTAAATGCAAGTATGGATTTTCTAAATCTAAGCCGTGAAAAGAAGGTAAAAGTTGAATAATGTCTGGCTTAAAATTAAAATGAGATGCATCAGGAGGAAAAACTATGCATGAAGGTGCACTTGTTCTTGTGGGATTCATGTGGTCTCTAAGTGTTCTCACACGATTATTCTCATTATAAAGCGACTAATTATCTTCTTCGGCCATATTTTTTGAAAATGATGAGGATACCCTACAAGGTCTACCACTTAATGTACATGACCAAACTCTCATGCATGTGTAGGAAGAGAATAAAAGGAAAAAGAAACAAAAAAAAGAAAAAAAAGAAAAAAAGTTAGATACAAGAAAAGTGAAAAGAGAAAATAAAATAAATATTATAATTTATACAAGAACTTACCTCCCCGGCAACGGCGCCAAAAACTTGACACGACCAAAAGATTGATGTCTTCTCCCAAGTGTAGGAGTGTTGAAGTAATAAATAACCCAGCAATACCAGGGTCGAACCACAGGGAGGTTAACTATATAAATTATAAATAATAATAATAATAATAATAATAATAATAATAATAAGTTGAAGAGAGCTTTGAGATGTGATATTGATATAAGGATTAAACAATGATAAAAACAATTGTTAAGGTTAGAGGATCCACTAATGGTATTTCAAACAAGTATAGTATAAACTCTTATTACTCAACTGGAAACCACACACAAAGAAGGTTCCAATCGGATTATAAATTGTTAACATGATTACATTAGTTATCTTATTCGAATAATGCTAATACTTGTAAATGTTGTCAGGTATTCATGATTATAACTTATGTTAACAACAAATCAAGTTCTTTTCATAGCACAGGTGTCAGTTATACCATACAATTTGGGCTATGAAAGTGCCAAGTATTTGTTGTACCAAGGTTATACAACATAAATCTAGATTAACCATTTAACAAGCAAAGTATTAAGAGTGAATAAGATACAAAACATGTTAGTATCAAACATTAAAGTCCATGTTGAGTTTATACTATACTTATTCTTACACCATCAGTGTAACATTTTCCCTGACATAATAAACTTAGCTAAACATAATGAAGAAGAGAAACATAAATAAACAAGATAAGAACATAAATAAGATATATTAAGTAAAGGAAACGAAATGAAAAGCATAAACAAGAGATTAATATAAACAAAACCTAAGCATTACAAAAATATAAAGAGAGAGAGCAAGAACAGGATCTTGATCTGAAAACCAAGATGCCTAAATACATGGCAAATGCCTCCTTTTATAGGCCAAAATTTGGAACTATTGATTTGATGACTAATTGTTGAGTGGGTGGCCACATCTTGACTTGGTGACAATCCTTATCTTCTTTTCTGAACAAAATGTCATTGCTAACGTCAGAATTTGAACAGATTGTCCGCATGAAAGTTCTAGGAAATTGTCTCAGCTTTCCAACAAAAAAAGAATCAGTGCATTTGGACTTCTAGAACTCGAGATATGGGCTGAACACTAAACAGTGTCTGGGCTGCAGGACAGATTCCGACTTCTCCATTGTTGCTAAGATTTGGACTTCTCTATTATCTTAGCTTTCTAGCCATGCAAACCAAATTGAAATCCAAGATCTACAGCTTCAGATATGACCCAATGACTGAACAGTGTTCCAGTTTGGACTGAACCAACATCTCTTTTCTAAGTTTAACCCTCTCTTTGTCTTCTCAATTTCAGTAGTTAAACTCATCAATCAATCCTTTGATTTATGTGATAGGCCTGCATTTAAGATGAACATTTTCCATTCATTTGTGGTTCCAATTTCCCCACACTTGAAGCTACTTGCCCCATTTGCTTCTCCAAGTTGTGAATACTTGACCTTGTTTCCTGTTGAAAAGACATGACATTTTGTTGCAAGGTCACAGTGTTAGAAGCCAAAGTTTTCATCATCTCACTAAGATCATCACTGGATGATGACCCCATAACATTGGAGTTTGAGAATGGAGGGGGTTGTTTCGCTTGATAATTCTGTTGGGATTGAAATCCATGGGGATGGAACTGTCGACCTTGATTGCCTTGTTGAGGTGGGTTTCCATAGCATAAGTTTGGATGATCTCTCCATCTAGGATTGTACGTATGGGAAAAAGGATCATACTTACGCTGGGGCTGTCCGTTGAATGCTCCATCAACTGCATTAGTATGTTCAATATAATCTTCTTACATTGTTGGGCACATATCTTAGGTATGTCCTTGTAAGGAACATATGCTACAAACTTTCACCTGATGTACATTTCCACAAGCTAAAAAACGCACAAGAGAAGTAAGATCATTAACTTTATTTTCAAGGTTAGAAATACTTACCTCATTTACTCGTTTGTTTGCGAAGTCTCCACGGGTGTCAAACTGTTTCGAGTTGGGTGCCATGTTTGAGATCAATTGGCGTGCAGCCTCGGGTGTCTTATCTACCAATGCCCCTCCACTTGCAGCATCAATGATACTACGGTCAGTAGGCATCAATCCTTTATATAAATATTGAATGAGCAGCTGATCGGGTATTTGATGATGAGGGCATTGAATGCATAGTTGCTCAAATCTTTCACAATACTCGGAAAGTGTCTCTCCATGAGATTGTCGAATCCCACATATTTCTTTCCTTATGTTGGCAACTCGAGATGCTGGGAAATACTTTTCAAGGAAAATCTTCTTCATGGCATTCCAAGTTCCAATAGAACCCGGGAGAATAGAGAAAAACCATCCATTTGCTGCCCCTTTTAAAGAGAAAGGGAAAGCTTTCAACTTAACCTGTTCTTCGTCAACTCCATTTGATTTCATGCCAACGCAAACCATATGAAACTCCATGAGATGGGTATGAGGATCTTCTCCTGCAAGACCATTGAATGTTGGTAGCAAATGTATAAAACCAAATTTGAGCTCGAAGTTTACATTATTGTCGATGTTTATGCATAATGGTTGATTTTCCATGTTAGGAGCAGCAAGCTTCTTGAGTGTTTGTTGTCGTGCAACAACCATGGTGTTGACGCGAGCTTCCTTTTGTAACCTATGTAAAGTGTTTTCTATTTCGAGACCCACCTGCACTTGACTCTGGTTAGTAGAATGGGTTACAGGCATAAATCGTCAAGAAAACTCAAAAGAAACCAACCACACAAGAGATAAAAAACAATGCAAATTGTACGAAAATCCTACGCTAGAAAACTAAAACTGCCTAAAAACCCTAGAAACCAGCAGAATGTGGCCTCGATAGGGTGGGGCTAGTGTTATACCACTAGTCCTGTTTAGAACGTCGTTTCGCTTCAGGAAACAAAAGGCTGATACCTAATTCTACCAAAAAATCTGTTTTGAACAGTACCGCTGCCGTAAATGTACAGTACCACAGCAAGCAAAAATATTGTTTCTCTTTTTTTTCTGAAAAATATATAACAATCACAGCAAATAAAAATAATAGCACAAGAATCAACAAAAATTACTTCCCCGACAACGACGCCAAAATTTGTTGCGATGTCACGGTCGCACAAATTAATTACCCTAGCTTCAAACACAACACACAAGATAGTATAAAGCAAGTAAGGAGTTGATCCCACGAGGAAGGTTCAAGTCAGATTTTTATGCTAGATGATATGCAATTTGGGGGGGTTTGGATGTTATCTAGGCTAAAGCAAAAGAAAATAGAAAACTATCAAATGAAATTTAATAAAATCAGAAAATTATCAAAAGAACAAACCTTGGTCGCAAGCACACATCCACCTATAGAAATTAGAACTGATTATGGAAATGAAACATCAATTTATATTCTGAATATTTATCTCTTCTTAACATTGGTTAGTTAACGGATTCGCCGTATAACTAACCCTAACCATCAAACAACCACAGTGTCCGCACTAGTAATTTAATTCAATGGCAGCCTTAAGAACTAGATAAGTTGATTAATCAAGAAAACATAATTGTTCACAGTCTATGTTTGATTTGATTGAATGTTCTCCCTAAGATTAATAACGTAGATCCGCCACAATTATTAAACTCAGTTGCTTCACAAGTTCATATACCACAACTTTGATTTTGATATCAAACTTAGCAATAGATTGTCTATAATAATAACTTAGACTCCGCTCTAGCAATTAAAATAAACAATCATTATCATATAAACTAAAAAGAAAAGGTAAAATAAATCTCACAGTTTTTGAAATCCGAAGGTTTCCGAGTCCTTGCAACCAAGAAAAAGAGTTTAGCCTTATATGTTTGTTGAACAACTAATCAAAAAGAAGAAGGAATGCATGATTTCAAGTTTGTTAGAGGAGGGGGCATTTTTCTCCTCTTGGCTAGCTGCCCCCCTTCTCTTCTCTCATTAATTTTATATCCTAGGAAACCCTAGTCTCTATTTTACAAAATAGTCCTCCCTTAAGTAGACAGTTTACATTTAAGTAGTTCAATAACTATTTTCCTAAAAGAGGAGAAATAGCCTTGCATGAAATCTTCAATCTTTGACTTAGAGGAGCTAAATTGCTGAAATAAAAACTTGGATGTCGGTTTAGATGCTTTGGAACATAATTTGGACTCGTTTCTTCACGAAACCTGTTTACTGGTAGAATTCAGTTGTCATCTTTGCAAAATCATATCTCCCTCATATGACATTGTTGTTCGCTGAAATTTGGGAGTTGAGAGGTATTTGAGTCAGGAATCCAAAACAATTGAGTTGGCATCAATTGGACTTCTGTAGCTCCAGATATTCAAGTCGGAATGGCCGAAGGTCAACACTGGCAGATTGCAAGAGTTGACTTTGAAGGCTGCAATTTCCATGCTCTTCCTTATTTTATTTTCTTGCGTTAGATTTCCAGAAAGGTATGGATGTTAGCTTTTTAATGCCACTGGAATCACTTCATTTCGACCTCTAGAGCTCACGCTCTGCACAAAACATCGACTAAAGGTCAAATCTGCCAATTACCTACAATTTACTCCTTTTTGCATCTTACATCCAAAAGTGCCTTCAAAACATAAAACAAAAAATATCAAGACATTTTATATATAAAACATAGGCAAATCACTAGTTAAATGTGGGTTAAACTATTGAATAGTATGGTTGCATCACTGTAACATTCATGATAAAGTATTTCATTATTCAACGTTATTAAAAATGAAGGTGAAAGTCACCTACCTGCAATAGAAGCTCTACTTGTGTTCCCCTGCTGCTGCTATTGCACCACGCTTATGGTCCCTCCTGCAAATCATAGGTTTAACTCATAAATTTTCCTCACTCAATGATATGTTTTATAATAACCATATCAACAGTCAATAAGTCTTTATTTCAGTCATTTCCTTATATTTTACGTTTTTCTCATTACACCCATTAATATTGTTGTTGTTTGTCCAACCATAGTTATCATTTTTTCTTTATATTTGAACTATTACTATTTAAATCTCTAACTGTTACTGTCCAACTGTTACTATCCAGACATAACTATATCTAGAGTTATAGAACTTCATTTTAAGTGAGATTGGTCTCGTTGGAAAGCTAAGACACGAGGCTACAAGTTCTCTAAAGGAAGGAGAACCCAGTTCTGCCCCCAAGATAGTCAAAATTGCTCATCAATACACATTGGACTGTTATTGTCCTATCGTTACTATCTTGACATCGAACTGTTACTGTCCGACCTCTACTAAGATTTTTAACTATGTCTAGAGTTATATAACTCTGTTTCAAGCGAGATTAGTCTCATTGGAAAGCTAAGACACGAGGCTAGAAGTTTTCTGAAGGAAGGTGTAACATCCCCTATTCCAGGATAAAAACCCGCATCTCCCCTATACCGGGAGGTCCCAAGTTATCGATAGTTAACCTGTTTGCACTTCTAATAACCCGTATCTCCTAACTTAATCCCGACCTAATCATCCTCGGTCTCAATCCCACAAACATCATCATACATATCAATTACAATATTTATGATATCCATTATATAACAAATATCATTATGGATGGATAAAAATATAAATACGCATACATGGAACGTGGTTATATGAACTATAAAGTTAAGTTCTTTTAATCAAATTTAAACATTAATTATACAAATTAAGTTATACAAACATTTCCATGTTTACAAAATACAAGGGTATACTCCCTAGAACCTAGATTACAAGAAGTGAACATAAGCTAGGATCTACTCCTGTCATACATGCGATGGTCCTGAAACAAGATACATATTATTGAAACATGAATATCACAATAAAATATAACAACACAAATATCTAACAATTTAAAAAGGGCAATATGCATTCATATTTTGTTCACTTCTCCCTTCTGTCTTTCATTAGAATGCCTTTCTTGTTCAACTACTAAAAACAGTTTCCCCTCCCATTAACAACCTCCATTTCCAGATTTTATAAATCAAGCATGATTATTTCTGCTTAACACATTACAGATACCAATTTCACTGGTATCATCATCATCACCCCGTAGGAGTCGATGCAAGGTGATCCCCTTACCCAGGATCCTAACATACTGTAAACCCCGGGGAAAAATAAAGGTTGCTTAGATTGCAAACTAACTACATGAGAAATAAAAGTGAAGAAATTCATGCATATGGTTAAATAAAAACGGGAATTTAGAAATTTTTGGATATAAGTTTATGGACGAAATATTTCGAGACAATATAAATCAACCCAAAAATGTTGAGGGTTGGATTAAATTAAAGAAAATAAGATAAACTAAAAAGAAGTGGGGGCAAAACGAATACATTTAAAGAAAATGGGGTCTAAATGCAAATAAGAATAATTATAGAGCATAAATACTACTCTTCTTATCAAAAATAGATCTGCAACTATCGTGAAGAAAGAAGAGAGGGAGTTTTGGTATCTATTTCTACAAATCAAGAGAGAAACACCAAAATTTCAAGAACCCATCCAAGATTAAGGGTTTATAGATGGAATAAACACTTGTGGGCAAGTGATTAACAAGGAAATTGAACAAGAAGAGAAGATGGAGGGCTGGCTATCATTAGATAAGAAAGGAGGAAGTTGAAAATCTTCAACTGGTTGAAGATCAAAACCTTAATTCGTACCGGGTAAGGTGTTCTAAACATGATCTTATAAGTCATTTTAAATTCGATAAGGAATTGATGCCTTGATGTGAATTATAGATTAGGGTTCTTAGACTTAAATTTGGGGGAAAAGTATTTGTTGTAAAAATTAAGTTAATTCATGTGTGGAATGTGATTTGGGGACGTGAAATAATGATAATTTACCAAGAAAATATAGTTTGGGAAATTTATGTGTGAAGGGAAGGGGGGGTGACGAATCTGGACAGACTCGTCTCCTAACTTTCAGTAAGATTTCGGATAGGAGGATGAGGGAGAACCAGTGTCCTTCATAGAAATTATAGTTTTGGATGTTAGCTAACTAAGGAAATTGGTCTTGCTCAATTTAGAGCTGTAGAACTCCAGTTAAGGGTTATCAACCGAGATGGGGTCATGACAGACCCTGTAGAGCAGTAAGTCTGATTTTTGATGAGCAATTATGACTATCTTAGGGGCAGAACTGGGTTCTCCTTCCTCAGTGGACTTGTAGCCCCATGTCTTAGTTTTCCAACGAGACCAATCTTGCTTGCAACGGAGTTCTATAACTCTAGATATAGTTAAAAATCTAAAGAGAGGTCAGACAGTAACAGTTCAAAAATGAGACAGTAACAGTTGGATAATAACAGTCCAAACGTCTGTTAATGAGCGATTTTGACTACCTTAGAGGTAGAACTGGGTTCTTCCCAAAACATAGAACTTGTAGCCTCATTTCTTACCTTTCCAATGCCACAAATTTCACTTGAATCGGAGTTCTATAACTCCAGATATAGTTAAAAATCTGAGGAGAGGTCAGACAGTAACAGTTCAAAAATGGACAGTAACAGTTGGACAGTAACAGTCCAAGCGTCTGTTAATGAGCGATTTTGACTACCTTAGAGGCAAACCTGGATTTTTCCCAAAACATATAACTTGTAGCCTCATGTCTTACCTTTCCAACGCCACAAATTTCACTTGAATCGGAGTTCTATAACTCCAGATATAGTTAAAAATCTGAGAAGAGGTCAGACAGTAACAGTTCAAAAATGGACAGTAACAGTTGGACAGTAACAGTCCAAGCGTCTGTTAATGAGCGATTTTGACTACCTTAGAGGCAGAACTGGGTTTTTCCCAAAACATATAACTTGTAGCCTCATGTCTTACCTTTCCAACGCCACAAATTTAACTTGAATCGGAGTTCTATAACTCCAGATATAGTTAAAAATCTGAGAAGAGGTCAGACAGTAACAATTCAAAAATGGACAGTAACAGTTGGACAGTAACAGTCCAAGCGTCTGTTAATGAGCGATTTTGACTACCTTAGAGGCAGAACTGGGTTTTTCCCAAAACATATAACTTGTAGCCTCATGTCTTACCTTTCCAACGCCACAAATTTAACTTGAATCGGAGTTCTATAACTCCAGATATAGTTAAAAATCTGAGGAGAGGTCAGACAGTAACAGTTCAAAAAATGGACAGTAACAGTTGGACAGTAACAGTCCAAGCGTCTGTTAATGAGCGATTTTGACTACCTTAGAGGCAGAACTGGGTTCTTCCCAAAACATATAACTTGTATCCTCATGTCTTACCTTTCCAACGCCACAAATTTCACTGGAATCGGAGTTCTATAACTCCAGATATAGTTAAAAATCTGAGGAGAGGTCAGATAGTAACAGTTCAAAAATGGACAGTAACAATCCAAGTGTTTGTTAATGAGAAATTTTGACTACCTTAGAAGCAGAACTGGGTTCTTCCCAAAACATAGAACTTGTAGCCTCATGTCTTACCTTTCCAACGCCATAAATTTCGCTTGAATCGGAGTTCTATAACTCCAGATATAGTTAAAACTCTGAGGAGAGGTCAGACAGTAACAGTTCAAAGACGAAGCAGTAACAGTTGGACAGTGAAAGTCCAAATATAAAGAAAGGAATGATAACTAGGATTGGAAAAAGAACGACAGTAATAATGAGTGAAATGAGAAAAACATAAAGTACTAAGAAATGACTAAAAGAAAGACTTATTGGTTGTTGATATGGTTATTATAAAACATATCCTTGAGTGAGGAAAATTTATGAGATAAACCTGTGATTTGCAGGAGGGACCACAGACATGGTGCAACAGCAGCAGTAGGGGAGCACGAGTAGAGCTTCTATTGCAGGTAGGTGATTCACACCTATGCTTCCTAGTTAAATTCCATGATTTAATATATTTTGATGTGAAATGTGAATTACTGAATGTATGTGTATTCAAGGTGAAAAGTTGTTATGTGAATTGCCAAGTGATGAAATTATCACTGAAAAAGGAAAACATGAGAAGTGTGATTTGAGGCATAAACTAGCATACATTAAGTGTATGTTAGGATCCCGGGTAAGGGGATCACCATGTATTGTCTAGCATACATTGAGTGTATGTTAGGATCCCGGGTAAGGGGATCACCCTGTATTGGCTAGCATACATTTAGTGTATGTTAGGATCCCGGGTAAGGGGATCGTCACGAATGGACTAACATACATTTAGTGTATGTTAGGATCCCGGGTAAGGGGATCTCCACGTATTGGCTACCATACATTCAATGTATGTTAGGATCCCGGGTAAAAGGATCACCATGGAATGGCCAGCATACATTCATTGTATGTTAGGATCCCGGGTAAAGGGATCGTCACGAATGGACTAACATACATTTAGTGTATGTTAGGATTCCGGGTAAGGGGATCTCCACGTATTGGCTACCATACATTCAGTGTATGTTAGGATCCCGGGTAAAGGGATCACCATGGAATGGCCAGCATACATTCATTGTATGTTAGGATTCCGGGTAAAGGGATCGCCTTATATCGACTCCTATGAGGTGGTGATGACGATACCAGTGAAATTGGTATCGGGAATGTGATAAGCAAAAGTAATCACGTTGATGTCTGGAATGAAGGTTGATAGTGGTAGAGGGAACGATTATCAATAGTTGAATAAGGAAGAGATTTTAAATAAAAAAAAACTAGAAGGGAGAAGTAAATGAAATATGAATGCATGTTGCCCTGTTGAAATTATTAGATATTCATATTGTTATATTTATGGAAATATTCACCTCGCAATAATATGTATTTTGTTTCAGGATCATCGCATGCACGACAGGAGTAGATCCTAGCTTATGTTTTCCTTTTTGAAGTCTAGGTTCTAGGGAGTATACCCTTGTATTTTGTAAACATGAAAATAGTTGTATAACTTAATTTGTATAATAAATGTTTAAACTTGATTGAATGAATTTAACGTTGTAGTTTATATAACCATAATTCATGTCTATGAATTTATATTTATTTAAATTATCCATCCATAATGATATTTTTGTTATATCATGCATATCATAAATATTATGGTTGATAGGTGTGAGTATAATTGTGGAATTGAAACCCAGGTTGATTGGGTTGGGAATTAAGTTATGAGATGCGAACTGATAGAAGGGTAAACAGGTTACATGTCGGTAAATTGGGACCTTCCGGTATAGGGGGGAACTCCGTCGAAATTTCCGGTAGATGTTAACACGAAGACCGTGAATATGTATATAAAAAAAAAATTAACTACTCTGTTTTTCTATTGACATGAGATTGTGGTTTTATCCCAGAAATGGGGGATGTTACATTTTGGTATCAGAGCTCAGGTTGCTATTCCGGGGATAGGAATGATTATAAGGTTTTGAATATGTGGTTCAGAATAGTGAGAACAAGGCAAGTAGCCAAGACTAATCCATTCCTAGTTCGGGGAAGTGATCAGAGTCTTCGTTATGAAAGTGATCCAGATTGGGATCCCTTGACAGACACTTGCTCTCATGTACCTGCAACATCAGTATACTCTAAAGGAGGCGAGTCAGTGGGATTTCGAGATGATTCGTTGTCCCGTCAGGCTGGGGTAACAATGCCCGATGCATCAGACATATGGGGGGAGATAATATACCCCTATCAGTGGCACCGGTAGATGGGTCAAACCCATTTTAGGATCCTGCTTCTATGGATCATATAATGGGAGCCTCCAGTACAGCTCCTAGATCAAGGGGAGTAGTCACCATAGTGCAGTAGGTGAGGTGTATGAGAGGGATGGGTTGTATGACTTACCATGGTAAAAAGGATGTTGAGGTTGCTGGGCTTTGGCTGGAAAAGAAAAAAAAAAGAAGAAAAAGGGAAAGAGTTATAAACCAGATGTAGGTGCTAGAGATTTGATAGTTCTTATAGAGGGGTAAAACTATATATTGAAGGGTCATGATTGAGGGTAGATCTTTTTTCGTTTGAGTTATATGATTTTTACTTGAATCTTGGCATGGCTTGGCTAAGTAAACATAAGGCATAAATGGATTGTTTCACCAAGACAGTGACAATCCAAGGAATAAGTGATAAAAGAGTAGTGGTTAAAGGGGAACAAAAAGATATTCCAAGTTGTGTACTCTCAGTCTTGGTAGCTAGAAAGTTATTGATAAAGGGTTGTTCTGCTTGGTTAGCCCTTGTAAGGGAGCTGGACAGGGTAGTCTAGATTTGGCTAGTATTCCCGTTGTGAGGGAGTTTCAAGATGTATTCCCAGAGGAGTTGCCTGAACTACCTCCGGTTAGAGAAATTAAAGTGTCCATAGAAACTATTCTATAGGATGACATCTATGGAATTGGCTGAACTGAAGGTCCAACTTCAAAATGGTTAGATAAAGGCTTCATTTGGCCTAGTAACTCGCCCTGGGGAGCTTCGGTATTGTTTGTAAAAAAAAAAGGGGGGGGGGATGGCACATTTTGATTGTGCATTGATTTGCATCAATTGAATAAGTGATGGTGAAGAATAATTATCCATTCCCATGAATAGATAATTTGTTTGATCAGTTGAAGGGTGTTAAGGTGTTCTCTAAGATGGAGTTAAGATCTAGATATCGCCAGTTAAAAATCAAGGAACAAGACAGATAAATGACTGCATTCCGAACCCGTTATGGACATTATGAGTTTTTAGTAATGCCTTTCGGGTTAACTAATGCTTCTGCCATGATTATGGACTTGATGAATCGGGTGTTTCGGCCTTACCTGGACCAATATGCGGGGGTATTTATTGACAATGTCTTGGTGTATTCAAGCTCTTACTTGGAGTATGAACAACATCTAAGGGTTGTGCTACAAACTGTAAGGGAGAATCAATTATATGCAAAGCTGGATAAGCGTGAGTTATAGCTCAAAGAAGTAATTTTTTTTTAAGCCATGTAATATCCGTAGAAGGTATTGTGGATCCAAGAAAGGTAGAGGCCATGTTGAAATGGGAAAGGCCTACCAACATGACAGAAATCCAGAGTTCTTGGGTCTTGCTAGGCATAATAGGAGGTTTATTGAGGGGTTCTCCACCATAGCATCACCTTTGACTAAGCTGACCCGCAAAGAAGTCAGGTTTGTTTGGTCGGGAGAGTGTGAAGCGAGCTTTCAAGAACTGAAGGAAAGACTCATTTCTGCTCCTGCGCTGGCCCTTCCATCAGGGACAGAAGGGTTTATGGTATATAATGATACCTCAAAAAGGGGTCTAGGATGGGTGTTGATACAACACGGGCGTGTGATTTCTTATGCATCAAGACAACTAAAGTCGTATGAGGTGAATTACCCAATTCATGGCCTAGAACTTGCAGCAGTGGGGTTTGCCTCAAGAGTATGGAGACATTATTGTTTGGGTCACAAGTTTAAATCTTTACAAACCATAAAAGTTTGAAGTATTTGATGTCACAAAAGGAGTTGAATATGTGACAAAGAAGATGGGTAGAGTTAATAAAAGATTACGATTGTGTGATTGACTACCATCCTAGTAAGGCTAATATAGTAGCCGATGCATTGATTAAGAAGGGAAAAATAGTGATGAATGATATGGAGATTTAGGAATAGGGAAGTATAGTGGAATTGAAGAAATTAGGCTTGCGATTAAGTGTAGGGTCTGAGGGATCACTATTAACTCAGGTAAAGATCCGATCGATGCTTTGAGATAGGATATCAAGGAGAGTGTAAACCAGGTAGATGAAAAAGTAAAGGATATCAAGGAGAGTGTAAACCAGGGTATAGAGAAAGCACTCCAAATGTTATCCGGTGGGCTAATAGCAATGGGTAGGCGAATTTATTTACATGATCATAAGACTTTGAAGGATGAAGTATGAAGAGAAGCTCATGAATCCTGATTCGCTACTCATCCGGGAAGTACGCAGATGTATAAAGATTTAAAGGAATACTATTGGTGGCCAAATATGAAGAGGGAGATAGCATAATTTGTGTCGAACTGTGGGATTTGTTAACAAGTAAGATAGAACACCAGAGACCTATAGGGGATTTATAGTTCTTATCGGTTCCAAAATGGAAATGGGAGGATATTTATATGGATTTTGTGACAAGATTACCTAGGGGAAAGAAGGGGAATGATGTTATATGGGTGGTTATGGATTGACTGACAAAATCTATTTTTGTTTTTGCCTATAAAAATGACTGATTCGGTGGATAAGCTAGCAAAAATTATATGTAAATGAAGTAATCAGACTTCATGGAGTGCCAGTGTCGATTATGCCGGAGCAGGATCCAAGGTTCATGTCGAGATTATGGCCTAATTTACAACGAGCATTGGGGAAAAAGTTGAATCTAAGCACAACATCTCATCCTCAGACGGATGGTCAATCTGGAAGGACTATTCAAACTCTTGAAGATCCTCTGGGGTCCTGTGTACTGGAGTTCGGAGGGAACTGGGAAGATCTCCTGCCATTGGTGGAGTTTACTTATAATAATAGTCATCAAGCTACTATTGGTATGGCTTCATATGAAGCATTGTATGGGAGGACATGTCGTACCCAATTTGTTGGGAGGAAGTAGGAAAAAGGAAGCTTTGGGGACCTGAAATGGTACAACTGACAACTAACAAGGTGAGGGTGATCAGAAAGAGGATGAAGGAAGCCAGGAACAAAAAAAAGGGGGGGGGTTATGCAGATAACCGAAAAAGGCCTTTAGAATTCCAAATGGGGGATAAGGTATTTTTGAAGGTGGCGCCTTGGAAAGGCATCATTCGATTTGGAGAAAAAGGAAAATTAGCTTCCGAGATATATATTGGCCCTTTTGAGATTAAGGAAAGAATCGAACAAGTTGCCTACCGTGAGAGTTGCCTGCATATTTGGATAAGATTCACAATGTGTTCCATGTGTCATTGCTGCGAAAGGCCAAGATAGACCCCTCACGGGTATTACCACACGTTTCCTATGAAGATTAAAGAGGATTTAACCATGGAAGCTAAGCCTGTCAAGATCTTGGATCGAGATGTGAGGGTGTTAAGGAATAAGAGAGTTTCTCTGGTGTGAGTCTTGTGGAGAAACTCTCGAATAGAAGAAGAAATATGGGAAAGAGAATTTGAAATGAAGCAAAAGTTCCCGCATTTATTCTTCAACATAGGTACGTAACTTAAATTTCGAGGACGAAATTTCTATTAGGAGGGGAGAATGTAAACCCCGGGGAAAAATAAAGGTTGCTTAGATTGCAAACTAACTACATGAGAAATAAAAGTGAAGAAATTCATGCATATGGTTAAATAAAAACGGGAATTTAGAAATTTTTGGATATAAGTTTATGGACGAAATATTTCGAGACAATATAAATCAACCCAAAAATGTTGAGGGTTGGATTAAATTAAAGAAAATAAGATAAACTAAAAAGAAGTGGAGGCAAAACGAATACATTTAAAGAAAATGGGGTCTAAATGCAAATAAGAATAATTATAGAGCATAAATACTACTCTTCTTATCAATAACGTAAATCCGCCATAATTATTAAACTCAGTTGCTTCACAAGTTCATATACCATAACTCCGGTTTTGATATCAAACTTAGCAATAGATTGTCTACAATAATAACTTAGAGTCCGCTCTAGCAATTAAAATAAAAAATCATAGGAAAAATAAGCATAGGAGAACAAACATATTCATCATATAAACTGAAAAGAAAAGTTAAAATAAATCTCACAGTTCTTGAAATCCGAAGGTTTTCGTGTCCTTGCAACCAAGAAAACGAGCTTAGCCTTGCATATCTATGGAACAATTACTCTTAAAGATAGAAGAAAGCATTATTTCTGGTTTGTAGAGAGGAGAGTTTGTGTTTCTTCACTTCTAGCTGCTGCCTCCTTTCTACCCTCTTTCCCTTCTCTCTTTCTTTTTATATGCTAAGAAACCCTAGTCCCTATTTTACAAAATAGTCCTCCCTTAAGTTGACAGTTTACATTTAAGTACTTCAATAACTATTTTCCTAAAAAGAAGAAATAGTCTTGCATTAAATCTTCAAGCTTTGACTTAGAGGAGCTAAATTGCTGAAATAAAAACTTGGACGCCGGTTTAGATGCTTCGAAACGTAATTTGGACATGTTCCTTCACGAAACCTGTTTGCTGGCAGAATTCAGCTATCATCTTTGGAAAATCATATCTCCCTCATATGACATCGTTTTTTGCTGAAATTTTGAGCGTTTATAGGAATGTTAGCCAGGTTTTCAAAAAAATTGAGTTTGCATCAATTGAACCTCTGTAGCTCCATATATTTAAGTCAGAATGGCCGAAGGTCAACATTGGCAGATTGCGAGATTTGACTTTGAAAGCTGCGATTTCCATGATCTTCCTTATTTTATTTTCTTGCCTTACATGTCCAGAAAGGTATGGATGTTAGTGTTTTAATGCCACTAGAATCACTTCATTTTGACCTCTAGAACTCACGCTCTGCACAAAACATCGATTGAACGTCAAATCTACCAGTTACCTCCAATTTACTCATTTTTTCATCTTTCATCCAAAAGTACCTTCAAAACATAAAACAAAGAATTTCAAGGTATTTTATAGATATAACATAGGCAAATAATTAGTTAAATGTGGGTGAAACTATCGAATAATATGGTTGCATCAGTCCTTTTTTGGAACAAGAAGCATGAGAACTGTACAAAGACTCATGCTCTCTCGAATGTATCCTTTCGACATCAACTCCCCCACTTGCCTTTGAAGCTCCTTAGTATCTTCAGGATTGCTCCTATAAGCTAGCCTATTTGGTATAGATGCTCTTGGAACAAAGTTAATTTGATGCTTAATACCTCTAATTGGCGGCAAACCACTAGGAATGTCATCCGGAAAGACATCCTCAAATTCCTGCAAAAGAACTTTAACAACACTAGGAACACAAGAATCTAAATCATCTGAGTTAAAGAATGCCTCCTTATACACAAGTAAAATCATAGGCAAGTCAGAAAGATAGGCATGTTTAAGATCATTAGATTTTGCAAAAAAATTAAGGTGTTTCCCCACTTTTTCTACACACTCTTCTTTTCTCACCCTTTCTTTCTTCTCTCCACTCATTTTCTCTCCACTCTCGGCCTTCTTTTGATTTTTTTGTTCTTGGCTGTGACCCTCCCCTAATGTCCTAAGGGCCAAAACTTTATTCCCTTTTGTTTTCAACTCATGCCTCACTTTCTTTTCTCTCTTCCTCACATCCTTACCATATTGTTCAACTTGTTTTTCCATTTTGGCCGAATCTTTTTGTTCCTCCACTTTGGCCGAAACATGTTGCTCTTCCTCATAGCCCTTTTTCAATTGAATTTGATCTTCATACACTTGCTTTGGTGAGAGTGGGGCAAGTGTATAAATCCTTCCATCATTCTCTATTGAATACCTGTTCTTAAACCCATCGTGCTTGGCTTTTCTATCAAATTGCCAAGGCCTCCCTAATAACAGATGAGTAGCATGCATAGGCACAACATCACATAACACTTCATCCTTATATTTGCCTACTGAAAAAGAAATCATCACCTGTCTATTCACCCTAACAACACCATATTCATTCAACCATTAAAGTTGATAAGGCCTCTCATGTTTTATGGTATTCAATCCCAACTTTCTAACCAAAGTAACACTAGCAACATTAGTACAACTACCACTATCAATGATCATACTACATACCTTATCGTTGATTAGGCATCTAGTATAGAAGATGTTCTCCCTTTGTTGCTCCACATCATCCTCTTAGTTTGAACACTAAGTGACCTTCTAATCACCAAAACTTTATCACCAACAGCATACTCTAAATCACTAGCATCCTCAAGTGGGGGCATCTCATCATAATCAGACTCCTCACTAGTGGACACAATCTCTCCATCATCCCTTAGAATCATAACTCGACAATTTGCACATTCTGATGCATAGTGTCCCAATCCCTGACACTTGAAACACTTTATATCACGATTACGCTTTGGTTGAACTTCTCCGTTAAGTTTTTTATCATTGGCCGAAACCTGCTTCTTCATGGAGGTAGGTTTGGAAACTTTAGAAGTTACCAAAGGCTTCGATAATACATTACCCTCTCTCCTATAATTCATCTTCCAACCCAAAGAAGACCCCGTATAAGCTCCAGATTGTGTATTGCCCTTTATTTTCAACTGTCCTTCAACCTTAATGGCTAAGTGTACTAACTCCTCCAAATCAACATATGATTGCAACTCCACAACATTAGCTATGTCTTTATTCAAGCCATTCAAAAACCTAGACATAGTAACTTCCTCATCTTCATTAGCATTAGCTCTAATCATAGCCACCTCTAATTCTTTCTAATACTCCTCCACCGTCTTATTACCCTGTGTAATCATTTGTAAACGATTAAACAACTCCCGATAATAGTGTTTAGGAAGATACCTCTTCTTCATTATTGTCTTCAACTCCTCTCATGTGCTAACTGGTCTTTCTCTATTCCTTCTTCTTTTTACCACCAATCTTTCCCACCAAACCATGGCATACTCAGTAAACTCCACTACAGCTAACTTAACCTTCTTTTCTTCAGAGTACCTATGGATGTTAAAAATCATCTCCACCTTTTTTTCCCAATCTAAATAAGCTTCTGGATCACTTTTTCCCTTAAAGGTTGGGATTTTTTACTTAATACTACCCAAATTTCGATCTATATCTCCCAAATCATCAAAATCCCCTCTATGCTCAAAATCCCTATGTGGCCGAATATGTCCCCTCCTTGACCGATTCTCATACCTCTCTCGCTTATATGTACGGAACCCACCACCACGGTTAAGATCATCCTCGGCTTCATCTGTAGAGTTTCCAGCAACACTCTCCTCCTTCCTAGCTTCCCTACCCCTTTTACTACGCCCTCCATCAGACCTAGTCTCTAATTTTTCAATCCTAGTCATCAGCTCACCAAACATAAATTCCATCTGTTGTTGTATTCTTGAAAGCCCATCTTCTAGGATTTCACCCTTCTTCTGTGGCACACTATTAGAAGACATTTTTTTAAAAAAACCTGCACGAAAATCATTAGCAATAAAAATAACACCTCACACACTCGTGTTTCACACAAATTTATAAGCTTTTCACTTGAATATGCTCCCTATGCCTTTTTCTACTTAAATTGCCTTTCTTTAGTTCTTGAAATCACTTAGCAATGATTCAGAAAAAAGCAACCAACTATGCAGGGAATTTATAAATTTGATATAGACTCTAGAAGCAAGAAATTACGAAACTAACAAAACAAAACTCGATGACAAATTCACGAATAGCAATGCAAATTTGTACGAATAATATGATGATTTGAAGACACGAAATTAAAAAAAAAATCAGAAAAGAGCTAAACAATTACGAATTATCAAGAACTAAGGATTTAATTCAAGAAAATTCCAAAAACTCAATAAAATCAACTAAACTACCCAAATTTTCAAGAACACAAACAAGACTACTAAAAGATTCACGAATCAAGACTAACCAATTTCCTAATGATCAAGGTTTCTCAAGCATGTACTCGGCCAAAACAAAACAAAAAGTGATTTTTTTTCTTTTTCTTTTCTTTTTTTTTTGTGCGGTAGCAATCAAGATTTCAAGATCAAGCCTCCTTTATATATATATATATATATATATATATATATATATATATATATATATTTGGGCAAGAACAAAACAAAATCAAGAACTTAGGTGTGTATGCCGATTTTGATCAAGAAAGCATCAAAAGAACACTAACTTATGATTAAGTGTTCATCAAAGCAATAAAAAGTAAAATCCCTATTTTTTTTGTTATATATAGGTGGCCGAATCTATCAAGAATCAAACAAGAAACAATAAAGACTCAAATTGAAGGATATGACCTGTGATTAGATCAGCTCTGATACCAACTGATGCGAACCTTAGCGGAATTTAATGGTATTCGCGACCCCAAGATCAATCTAACCCAATTTTGTTGAGATTTGAATGAGCTTATCACAATGGAAGACTTGCTCCAAGGCAACAAGACTATAAACCAACTCGATCACAACGCCTACACCTGCAGACGAGCAAATGAAGTATAAATTCACAACAAATAATGGTCAATTCTTTGAAGAGTTGAAAGTTCAATCAAGAACCAAGATTGAGCAACCAAAATTCGGCTACAATGCTGAAAATATCATCAAAAGTCTCCTTAAAATTATTCCTAAAGAGTATTTAAACTCCAAGTCAAAACCCTAGTTTCCCTAATGGGTCTCACATAAACCCAATTTAAATAATAATCAACCCAAGCTAAAACTAGCCCAAACTAAATAAAATAAACAAAATAAACAAGTCTAAAACCCAAAAAACTTGTCTTCTCTCAAAATAAATAAAGTTTGATAGCCCAACTAATTAAATAAGACAAGTTCGTTGTTTCCGCATTCTGTCTGGCAGCAGCAAGACCCAAATTAAAACGGATGGTTCTCTCTCGTCTTCATCAATTAGAAGGCGTGCCATATACCATTGGAAAGGTATGGAACTCTAGTTTCCATCCCAACTAGAATCACATCAAAATTCTATCTTTAGCTCTAGTTATGACCAAAAGAGTAACTAAAGGTCAAACTGTCCGAATCTAGTCTTCTTCTCCCAATCCTTGTGTAATGGTCTTGGTTCCACCAACAAGCCCCTCTTGAACATGAATAAGATTAATCAAGGCTTGCTCTTTATTATTACAAATCCTCTTGAAGTCCACCTTAGCCCATGTATCTTGAAGAAGTCCATTGAAAGCTTCTTTGAACTTCTTAGCCCTAAGCCTAGTAACTGGAACCTCCAATGGATCCTTTGATGGTTGGATCGCATCACTACAAGTTCTCTGAAGTAAGGAGAACCCAGTTCTGCCTCTAAGATGGTCAACATTGCTCATCAACAAACATTGCACTGTTACTGTCCAACTGTTATTGTCTTGATATTGAACTGTTACTGTCCGACCTCTCCTTAGAGTTTTAACTATTCTGAAGGAAGGAGAACCCAGTTCTGCCTCTAAGACAGTCAAAATTGCTCATCAAAAAACATTGGACTGTTACTGTCCAACTGTTACTGTCTTGATATTGAACTGTTACTGTCCGACCTCTCCTCAGATTTTTAACTATATCTAGAGTTATAAAACTCCATTTCAAGTGAGATTGGTTTAGTTGGAAAGCTAAGACACGAGGCTACAAGTTCTCTAAAGGAAGGAGAACCCAGTTCTGCCTCGAAGACAATCCAAATTGCTCATCAACAAACATTGGACTGTTATTGTCCAACTGTTACTGTTTTGATGTTGAACTGTTACTGTCCGACCTCTCCTCAGATTTGTAACTATATCTAGAGTTATAGAACTACATTTCAATGTCTTTTATACTCTATCTTTCTACCCTAGGACATTAAGGACAATATCTTGTTTTGGTTGGGGAGAAGGGTAGTAGTTGATATTAAAAAAAATTAATTAACTATGTTTTCTATTATTAAAACTATTTGCAAAACTGTTGTTACTAGGATGGCAGAGTAAGGAGGAATTTTATTGACTCTTGAGGCGCATCTTAGTAAACATTCTTATCAAGGTCTATCAGAATACTTCTTGAAATATTCAGGTTTACATACTCTCGCATTCTTTTCACTTGATTATGCTCATATAATCATTTAACAAGTATTCTTAAACCTTCATTTTCACACACACACTTTAACATATGTTGTGGGTTACACATTGGATTATTGCATTAATTTTTTTTTTGTTAAAGGTAACAACTAAGGGAAAGGGATAAGATATAATTTGTAAAAAAAAATTAAAAAATTTAAATCTAATATTGATGATAATAAAAACGTAGATAAGTTTGGTTTCGTAGCCTCTCTAACCTAAGCAATTAAGCCCGAAGGAGTGTTTTAACACCTAATACCCTAAAGTCAACTGACTTGGGAGCTATTGGCCCAGTGCTTGTTACATGGGTTGAGGAGAAAAGCTTAAGGGAATCAAACATTGCGCTATCTCTGTATCAGTATCTGCAACCCGAGTTACTAAGCTCATAGGGGTGTCTCAACTCCTAATGCCCTAAGACCAACTGGTCTTGGAGTCATTAGCCTAAAGCTCGTTACATGGGTTAAAGATGCATTGTGTTTTAAGTTATATGTATATATATTAAAAAAAAAGATAATAATCCCAACCCAAGGAAGTTAACCTTAAACATTAGAACATAATATTGTTTTCTTCCAATAAAAGCCCCATCATCTATGTTTTCATACATTGAGCACAAAAAAAGGAAGGTTTATTGATATTTTGTGAGCAGATATATAAATTTAATCAGAGTTTATTTATCTGGATAGATTGATGGAAGTTGAATGTGAATGCCTTGCTTTGTGGAACTTGCAAATTGTTTTTCTATTTTAACGCTTTGATTACTAGGGACTAATAATAAGCTGGTTGGGGGTGTGATTAGTATTTAAATTTGCATTTTTATCAAAGTTCTATATCATCATTTTGCACTTGAAGTATCAATAACTCCTTAACTAGAGCATGTTTTATAATAACAAGTCTGATAAAATAAGATACCTTTAATTTATGGTAAGCGTTCATTTTAAATGCAGGCCTATCACATAAATCAAAAGATTGATTTATGAGTTTAACTACTGAAATTGAGAAGACAAAGAGAGGGCTAAGCTTAGAAAAGAGATGCTGGTTGAATTCAAAGTGGAACACCATTCGGTTATTGGATCATAACTGGAGCTGTAGAACTTGGATTTAGGTCTAGTTTATATGGATAGAAAGCTAGACATAGGCCTAAAACTTTCATGAAAAGTCCAAGATTCAAAAGGACCGTTTTCAAGTTCAAATTGTAGCAACAAAAGAGAAGTCAGAATCTGTCCTGCAACCCAGACACTATTCAGTGTTGATTAGTACTTAAAAGTGCATATTTATCAAGGTTTTATATCATCATTTTGCACTTGAAGTATCAATAACTCCTTAACTAAAGCATTTTTTATAATAACATATCTAATAATATAAGATACCTTTAATTTATGGTAAATGTTCATCTTAAATGCAGGCCTATCACATAAATGAAAGAATTGATTGATGAGTTGAAGTACTGAAATTGAAAGGACAAAGAGATGGCCAAACTTAGAAAAAAGATGTTGGTGCAGTCCAAACTGGAACATTGTTTGGTAATCGGGTCATATCTAGAGCTGTAGATCTTACATTTAGGTCTACTTTATATGGATGGAAAGGTAAGACATAGGCCTACAACTTTCATGCGGAGCCCAAGATTTAACAAGGCCGTTTTCAAGTCCAAATTGTAGCAACAACAAAGAAGTCTGAATCTGTCCTGTAGCCCAGACACTGTTCAGTGTTCAACCCATATCTCGAGTTCTAGAAGTCCAAATGATCTAAAATGTTTACCCTGGAAAGATGAGACAATTCCCTAGAACTTTCATGATTTAAGTCTGTTCAAATTATGACGTTATCAATGATGTTTTTGGCAGACAAGAAGATAAGAATTGTCACCAAGTCAAGATATGGCCACCCATTCATCAATTAGTCAACAAATCAATAGTTCCGAATTTTGGCCTATAAAAGGAGGCATTTGCCATGTATTTAGGCATCTTGGTGTTCAGATCAAGATCATGCTCTTGCTCTCTCTTTTGTAATACTTAAGTTTTATTTATATTAATCTCTTGTTTATGCCTTTCATTTCCTTTTCTTTACTTAGTTAACTTCTTTCTCATTTATGTTCTTATCTTGTTTATTTATGTATCTTTCTTTCATTATGTATAGCTAAGTTAATTATGTCAAGGTGAAAAGGGTACATTAATGGTGTAAGAATAAGTATAATATAAACTTAACATGGACCTTAATGTTGGATACTAACATGCTTTATATTTGTTATCTTGTTCACTTTTAATACTTTGCTTGTTAAATGGTTAATCTAGATTTATGTTGTATAACACTTGGTACAACAAATACTTGGCATTTTCATAGCCCATACTGTATGGTATAACCGACACCTGAGCTATGAAAGGAACTTCATTTGTTGTTAACATAAGTTATAATCATGAATGCCTAACAACATTTACAAGTATTAGCATTATTCGAATAAGATAACTAATGTAATCATGTTAACAAATTATAATCTGATTGGAACCTCCTTTGTGTGTGGTTTCCAATTGAATAATAAGAGTTTATACTATACTTGTTTGAAATATCATTAGTGGATCCTCTAACCTTGACATTTGTTGTTATCATTGTTTAATCCTTACGTTAATCTTCCATCTCAAAGTTCTCATCAACTTCTTTTTCTTCTTCTTCTTCATTACTATTACTATTACTATTACTATTACTATTATTATTATTATTATTATTATTATTATTATTGTTGTACTATTGTTGTTGTACTATTGTTGTTTATAATTTATACAATTAACCTCCCTGTGGTTTGACCCCGGTCTTGCCGGATTATTTATTACTTCGACACTCCTGCACTTGGGAGAAGACATCAATCTTTTGGTCGTGTCAAGTGTTCAGCCCATATCTTGAGTTCTAGAAGTCCAAATGACCTCATTCTTATTTTGTTGGAAAGCTGAGACAATTTCCTAGAACTTTCATGAGGACTATCTATTCAAATTTTAATGTTAGCAAGAAGATAAGGATTGTTACAAAGTCAAGAGGTGGCCACCCATTCAACAATTAGTCATCAAATCAATAGTTCTGAATTTTGGCCTATAAAAGGAAGATTTGCCATGCACTTAGGCATCTTGGTTTTCAGATGAAGATCATATTCTTGCTTTCTTTCTTTGTATTTTTGTAATGTTTAACTTTTGCTTTCATTAATCTCTTGTTTATGCTTTTCATCATAACTATGGTCTTATCTTGTTTATTTATGTTTCTCTTCTTCACAATGTTTAGCTAAGTTTATTATGTCAAGGTGAAAAGGTTTCACTAATGGTGTTAGAATAAGTATAATATAAACTCAACATGGACTTCAATGTTTATATCCAAGAAAGTTTATTATTAACATGTCTTATCATTTTTATCTTATTAATTCTTAATACCTTGCTTGTTAAATGGTTAATCTAAATTTATGTTGTATAACACTTGGTACAACAAATGCTTGGCACTTTCATAGACAACCGTATGGTATAACCTACACCTGTGCTATGAAAGGAACTTGATTTGTTGTTAACATAAGCTAGCATCATGAATTCCTGACAATATTTAAAAGTTTGGTGTTATTTAAATAAGATAATTAATATAATCATGTTAATAATTTATAATGAGCTATTAATGACAAATCATCCGATTGGAACCTCCTTTGTGTGTGGTTTCCAATTGAGTAATCAAAAGAGTTTATAGTATACTTATTTGAAATACCATTAGTGTATCCTCTAACCTTGACAATTGTTTTTATCATTGTTTAGACATCTAAGACAAGAAAATAAAATAAGGAAGAGCATGAAAATCGCAGCCTTCAAAGTCAAATCTCGAAATTTGCCAGTGTTGACCTTCATCAATTCCAACTTGAATATCTGGAGCTACAAAAGTCCAATTGATGCAAAATCAATTGTTTTGGATTCCTGACTAAATAGTAATCAACGCTCCAAATTTCAGCACAAAAAGATGTCATATTAGGGAGATATGATTTTTCAAAGAAGACAACTAAATTCTACTAGCAAACAAGTTTCGTGAATAAACGAGTCCAAATTACATTCCGAAGCATCTAAACCGACATCCAAGTTTTTATTTCAGCAATTTATCTCCTCTAAGTCAAAGCTTGAAGATTTCATGCAAGGCTATTTCTCATTTTTTAGGAAAATAGTTATTAAAGTACTTAAATGTAAACTGTCTACTTAAAGGAGGACTATTTTGTAAAATAAAGACTAGGGTTTCCTAGGATATTAAAAGAATGAGAGAAGAGAAGGGGGGTAGCCAGCCAAGAAGAGAAAAATGCCCCTTTCCTCTAAGAAACCCAAAATCATGCATTCCTCCTTCTTTTTGATTAGTTGTTTAACAAACATGAAAGGCTAAACTCTTTTTTCTTGGTTGCAAGGACACGGAAACCTTCGGATTTCAAGAATTGTGAGATTTATTTTATCTTTTCTTTTCAGTTTATATGATGAATATGTTTGTTCTCCTATGCTTATTTTTCCTATGATTGTTTATTTTAATTGCTAGAACGAACTCTAAGTTATTATTGTAGACAATATATTACTAAGTTTGATATCAAAACCGGAGTTGTGGTATATGAACTTGTGAAGCAACTGAGTTTAATAATTGTGGTGGATCTATGTTATTAATCTTAGGAAGAACATTCAATCAAATCAAACATAGACTGCGGACAATTATGTTTTCTTGATTAATCAACTTATTACCGGTAATCCTAGTATGGACCCCATTAACCAGAGTTAACCTCATCCTTTACTCTCAGCTATCCAACATGGATATCATTAGTCAAAGCTAATCTTCAATGCTTATTCCCGGCTATCCAACATGGATGTCATTAGCCAAAGCTAATCTTATTATTAATTCTCGACTACGAACATGGATACCATTAGCCAAAGTTAATCTTGTCATTCGTTCGCGGCTTTCCAACATGGATACCATTAGCCAAATCTAATCTCATTAATCAATCTCAGTTATCCTATATGGATATCATTAGCCAGAGCTAATCACATCATTTAATCTCGGTTATCCAATATGGATACCATTAGCCGAAGCTAATCTCATCAATGAATCCCAGTTATTCAATATGGATACTATTAGTCGAAGTTAATCACATCATTTAATCATGATTATCCAATATGGATACTATTAGCTGAAGCTAATCTCATCAATTAATTTTGGTTATCCAATATGGATACCATTAGCTAAAGCTAATTACATCATTATTCATTGTGTTTCATAAGTAATTTTAATATATTAAAATCGAGTAGCAACATTAAAACACTCCACGCTTTCATATACATTTAAAGTTACTTTCCTACGATTTGGTACTAAAGAAATATACGGATAAATTTTTTATTTTTTTTATATATATACAATTCTCATATAATAGTCTACCGAAATTTCGATAGTCTCCCCTATATCGGGAGGTCCCAAGTTATCGACGTATAACCTGTTTACACTTCTAAAATCTCATATCTCATACCCACTCATGACCCAATCATCATGGGTCTCCATCCCACAAACATCATCATCATCACAACCATAATATTTATATCATACAATGAAACAACAAATATCATTTTGTCTGCATCATAAACAAATATAAATTACTTAATCATGAAGTGAAAATATAACAATAACCAAAATGAGGAAGACTTGACATGTAATAATAAACATGATATTTACTGCTACTTATATTATAATCCTCCAAACAAGAGTCTAAGTTATGCTAATTACAAATAGTAGCATTATGCAATACTGCAAAAGCTTACATTATAATTACATGCTAAAAGAGGAAGCCTATATATGCACAAAAGTCTCCCTAACATTTACAAGTCATACGGATGGAGAAACGAGCCTACCAGATATGTGAAATTCCTACAGTTAATGAGAAAATAATGCAATAAAATCTATTATATTAAAATATACATGAATATTTCAATAAAAATATTCTTTCTATGATAATAAATTTAGTGTAGTTCATCGATCTCTCTTTTTATTTATTTTTGTTAGATTTCCATGATTAGTTAGGTAACACAGGTGCTTTAATACTTCCATCTTTCAATATGGCGTTCCATTCTTAGATGCCTATCTCTTATCAAGATTCCTTAGTAATCTTTAGCAACCAAATCAAATTCCATAATTCCGGCATTTCATCTTTGAAAGCCAATTCATTTATGATTCAATAATCATTCCCAGCAATTTAACTGCTATACATCCGGCGTTCCATTCTCGGAAGCCAATTTCATTTCGTGATTTAATGATCACCTTTAGCAATTTAATCGATTGCTATACATCCGACATTCCATTCTCAGAAGCTAGTTTCATTTCATGATTTAACAATCTCCTCTAGTAATTTAATCGATTGCTATACATCCGGCGCTCCATTCTCGGAAGCCACTTTCATTTCGTGATTTTAACAATCACCTCTAGCAATTTAATCGATTGCTATACATCCGACGTTCCATTCTCGAAAAGCCAATTTCATTTTGTGATTTTGACAAGCACCATCAACAACTTTATTGGTTGCTATAAATCTAGCATTCCATTCTTGGAAGCCGATCTCATTATGTGATTCAAAAATCACTTCATTCTAATATTAAATCCATATCAAAAGTTTCATCTTCGTGACAATTAATACAACAACTCAAATAAATTCATTATCGGATTTACATGGCTTAATAAGAGACATCTAAGGAATGTTGTCACCCACCTGGAGTATGATGTGAAGTTTCGATGTGGGTACGCTGGACTGCCTCGAGGCACCATAACAAGATTAAAGTTTGTTAATCAGAAACTCTGGATCGGACTGCAAATCTTAATTGACATATTCTTTCATCCAAAAATTTAAAATATATTAGTTCATTCCTGTGTTTCTCATTCAAAATCCCATGACCATTTTTTTTTAAATATTCATGGTTAAAGATCCCTCCTAAATGGTTGTCATTCATTCATCAATGTGCTTTTACGACTAGACATTGTTCTGCGTTCCAATTAAAACTTAACTTGTTTAATTGAAAATGTGGTGCAAATTCTATTTTCTCACACATTAACATATCCCTTTGTAAATCCCGGGAAAAAATTAAGGCTTGATTAAATTAAAGAAAATAAACTAAACTAAAAAGATGTGGAGGCAAAAAGAATACACTTAAAGAAAATAGGGCCTAAATGCAAATAAAAATAATCATGGAGCATAAATACTCTTCTTCTCACAAAAAATTTGTAGCTATCGTAAAGAAAGAAAAGAGGGAGTTTTTGTATCTATTTTTACAAATCAAGAGAGAAATGACACGATCAAAATATTGATGTCTTATCCCAAGTGCAAGAGTGTCGAAGTAATAAAGAACCCGGCAAGACCGGGGTCGAACCATAGGGAGGTTAACTATATAAATTATAATAATAATAATAATAATAATAATAATGATGATGATGATGTTGACGACGATGATGATGATGATGCATTTTATATATAGAACATAGGCAAAACACGAGTTAAATGTGGATGAAACTATCGAATAATATGGTTGCATCACTTTGGTTAATGGTATCTATGTTGGAAAGCCACGAACGAATGACAAGATTAGCTTTAGCTAATGGTATCCATGTTCGGTAGTTGAGAATTAATAATAAGATTAGCTTTGGCTAATGATATCCATGTTGGATAGCCGGGAATAAGCATTAAAGATTAGCTTTGGCTAATGATATCCATGTTGGATAGCCAAGAGTAAAGGATGAGGTTAACTCTGGTTAATGGGGTCCATACTAGGATTACCGGTAATAAATGTTGTGAACCATCTAATTTAAAAGCAATTACTAATACAATGAAATAAAGAGTATGATGTGTTATTCACAATCAAAATTAATGTTTAAAGAACCATATATAAAATTGATCATAGTTAGGAATGAATAGTTATGCATAGAAGAATCCTATATGTACAAGGATTCCTAGACCATAATATATGTCATTAGTTGTTTGTTGAACATAACTCAAATAAAATAATGCGGTATAAGATTGTATGAAGATGTGGAGTAAAATATTAAAGATAGACTTGGTAGGAAGATATTAATAGCCGAATTTGTTGGCAATCAAATGGATTTGCCAGAATTATTGGCATCCACGAGAGGATGAACGGATTATACTTAGTGGCCTTAGTATCAACGACTAAAGATGAGATAAGAATGATACTTAGTGGTTGTAGTGTTGGTGACTAAGGATAAGAAAGGAATGATACTTAATAACCGTGACACGATCAAAAGATTGATGTCTTATCCCAAGTCCAGGAGTGTCGAAGTAATAAATAACCCGACAAAACCGAGGTCGAACCGCAGGAAGGTGAACTATATATAATTATAAACAACAAATGAAAAGGAGTTGAAGAGAACTTTTGAGATGTGGTATTGATGTAATGATTAAACAAGGATAAAGCAATTGTCAAGGTTAGAGGATCCACTAATGGTATTTCAAACAAGTATAATATAAACTCTTTTTATTACTTAACTGGAAATCGCACACAAAGGAGGTTCCAATTGGATTATAAATTATTAACATGATTATATTAATTATCTTATTTGAGTAATGCCAATATTTGTAAATGTGGTCAGGTATTCATGGTGATAACTTACATTAACAACAAATCAAGTTCCTTTCATAGCACAAGTGTCGGTTATATCATACAGTAGGCTATGAAAGTGCCAAGTATTTGTTGTACCAAGGGTTGTACCACTACAAGATTTCACAGTTTTACTGACGGAACTATTTCGTCGGTCTGTGATTCAGAGTTCGTTGGTAATTTTTTTACCGACAACATCCCCGACGGAAACCGTCCGTTAGCTTTCCTTTCGTCGGTAATACCTAATTTCATCTCTACATCGGTCGGTAAAAAAAAACAATTGCCAATGGTTTTACAGACGAAAATTGCGTGTAAAAAAAAATCCTGCTTGAAATATACCGACGGATTGGTTAAAATGCCGACGGACTATAGCCCTCAGTAACTTTGTCGGTGAGTGTGTGAAATACCGACAAAAGATATCCATCGGTAACGTCGTCGATGATTGTGGCATTTGCACCAAGCTACTGTGAAATGCCAACAGACTCATTCTGTTTGTAAATTCGTCGGTACGATTGACATTTCCCACTCTCTGTCAAATGCTGACGGATACAGTCCATCGGTAAAATCCTCTATGATTATTATTAAATATGTTTTTAAAAAATTATTTAGAATACATAATATAAAATTATATAAATTAATAGTAAAAAAACCAATTATGCAAATAAAATTTTTATTAAACATCAAAAACAAAAAAATAAAGTTAAATAATATTCATTACAAATTGAATATGTTTTAAAAAAATATTAATTAACTATTAAAGTTAAATAATATTCATTACAAATTAACATAATGGTGGAGCTGGAAGAGGTAGAGGAGGAGGAGGCTGGTTGTTATACGGCCAAAAAGAAGGAGGCACACATGTATCACCACTATGTGATGCCATGTTCATGACCATTTGGCGAAGCTGTTCATAATTCACCAAGAGTTGTGTATACCCCGCCGATAGGTGGTCATATTTTTCGGTGAGCTGAGTCGTGTGTTGCTGCAAGGCCACGAACTCCTTAGATTGGGTGCTCGATACTGATTGGGAGCTCCCAATGGTTGAGACACTACGGGCCGCCCGCAAGTTCTCGGCCATAGTGTTGGAGAGCCCGTACACCCGATTTTAATCGGGTCCACCGGACGATCCAACCTCCATCCACAAATACAGATCGAAATCCGAATGGGTAAAAGGATCGTCCCCATATCTCTCCCTCACTCGGCTATTATAGGTCTCCTGAAAATGAAAAAAGTAATCATCATATTCAATTGAATAAAAATAATAACTTATGAAATAAAATGGTTGAACAAACATACCACAAAGTGTTGAGCACGGTTGTCAACGAACTGTTGCGCCCCCTGACACGACGAAAAGATTGATGTCTTCTCCCAAGTGTAGGAGTGTCGAAGTAATAAATAACCCGGCAAGACTGGGGTCGAACCACAGGGAGGTTAACTATATAAATTATAAATAACAACAACAACAACAACAACAATAATAAGTTAAAGAGAGCTTTGAGATGTGATATTGATGTAAGGATTAAACAAGGATAAAATAATTGTCAAGGTTAGAGGATCCACTAATGGTATTTCAAACAAGTATAGTATAAACTCTTTTTATTACTCAACTGGAAACCACACACAAAGGAGGTTCCAATCGGATTATAAATTGTTAATATGATTACATTAGTTATCTTATTCGAATAATGCTAATACTTGTAAATGTTGTCAGGCATTTATGATTATAACCTATGTTAACAACAAATCAAGTTCCTTTCATAGCATAGGTGTCAGTTATACCATACGGTTGGGCTATAAAAGTGTCAAGTATTTGTTGTACTAAGGGTTATACAACATAAATCTAGATTAACCATTTAACAAGCAAAGTACTAAAAATGAACAAGATAACAAATATAAAACATGTTAGTATTAAACATTAAAGTCCATGTTGAGTTTATATTATACTTATTCTTACACTATTAGTGTAACCTTTTCACCTTGACATGATAAACTTAGCTAAACATAATGAAAGAGAGAAACATAAATAAACAATGAAAGGAAATGAAAAGCATAAGCAAGAGATTAATATAAGCAAAACTTAAGCATTACAAAATAAAAAGAGAGAGCAAGAACATGATCTTGATCTGCAAACCAAGATGCCTAAATACATGGTAAATACCTCCTTTTATAGGCCAAAATTCGGAACTATTGATTTGTTGACTAATTGTTGAGTGGGTGGCCACATCTTGACTTGGTGACAATCCTCATCTTCTTGTCTGCCAAAAACATCATTGATAACTTCATAATTTGAACAGACTTAAATCATGAAAGTTCTAGGAAATTGTCTCAGCTTTCTAGGGAAAAAATTTTGAGGTCGTTTGGACTTCTAGAACTCGAGATATGGACTGAACACGAAACAGTGTCTGGGCTGCAGGACTGGTTCGGACTTCTTTGTTGTTGCTACAATTTGGACTTGAAAACGGCCTTTTTAAATCTTGGACTCCACATGAAAGTTTTAGGCCTATGTCTTAGCTTTCCATCCATATAGGAAGACCTAAATCCAAGATCTACAGCTCCAGATATGACCCAATGACCGAATAGTGTTCCAGTTTGGATTGAACCAGCATCTCTTTTCTAACTTTGGCCCTCTCTTTATCCTTTCAATTTCCGTACTTAAACTGATCAATCAATCCTTTCATTTATATGATAGGCCTACATTTAAGATGAACATTTACCATAAATTAAAGGTATCTTATGGTATCAGACTTGTTATTATAAAACATGCTTTAGTTAAGGAGTTATTGATACTTCAAGTGCAAAATGATGATATAAAACCTTGATAAAAATGCACTTTTAAGTACTAAGCACCTCCTTTTGGCGATCTTGACTTCGCACGTGCGTCTCAACAAACAGCTCCATTGGGCTCGGCTCACGTCCAAGAGACGTAGCCTATAATTAAAAAAATTAATTAACAACAAATTAATTTAATGATATATTTCATTTAAATTAATCTTACCATCCGTTTCGCATATGTAGTAAATGAAACGAAGCCGCTGGTGTGCATTGTCACCGAGCCATGAATTGGCCGATTCCAATTGCCAGCACCGGACTGTGAGCATCGTGTGAACCGCTCAGACGTCATGTGCTCAAGATAGTGCGGCCATATATTTGCCGGGATGTATATCGGTTTGAAATCCCTCCAAACCGCCACGTCATTCCAGCCTTGGAGACCATTATCTCTCGCGATTTTTGTTGTCTTTTTTTGTGCTTCATACCAAAAATCACGCAACCTACTTCCATAGCGAGAAATTAGATTTTGAAACATAATTTTTTTCTTAAAAAATCTTGTATTGTTTTCGATGTTACCTAGTTGTCGCGTGATTTTCCCACACCCTCCTCACAACAGTGTCATGCGCACTATCCCAGTCGAATTTGTCCTATCTATAAATAATTAATTTAAAATAAAAATAATAATTTATTTACAATTATATTAATAATTTATTAGAAATAAGCTAGAAATTAGAAATTAACATCAACCTTAAATTTGTCAAACCATGCATCGATTTGAGGTATCCATTCAGGATGTCTGGATACCTGACTCCATTGAAATAATGGAATCTCCATCGACGATTTAAACGTCAATGATATTACTCAGGCGACTTCAATGTTTGTAAACCTGAAAATAAATTAAATAAATTAAATATTGATTAGTTATTCATAAATTATGTTAGAATTTTTAAAAAAACTAAAACCTTAACAAACTTACATTGAAAGGTCGTCCTTCCACTGTGCCTCGTACTTGCAGGTGAATTAATTTCGCTGCGAAGGCACGCCGCCTTTGCGCTGTGAAACCGCACTGGAAGAGGCAGCATCGGTTGACGGCGCAGGTGCCTCTTCTTGACAAGCACCTAAGGATATGTCATCATCACTGCTAGAAGAACTAGCTGCGACCATACATGAGCGACGAGCTGTGGATTTCATTCTATGCATCTACACAATTTTATACGAATAATTATATAATTAAATTCGAATGTTAAAAAAAATTTGACAGCATCTCCCCTATACTGGAGACTACCCAAACTTTTTAAACCTGCAAATATTGACAATAGCCACAACCAATTGACCCCATCTATACTAATATTGTATATAACATAACATTTATACAAATAACATCCATACTAATTACAAGGTAAATTCAACATTAACAATTACAATTCAACAAATTATTCAATAATTATGGAAATACAAATAATAAAATATATTCAATAAATACAAAAAAAAAATCTAGACTAACAATTAAAATTAATGGAAATAATTAAACACAAATCATGCAATAATAGAGTAAAATTACTAATTATTCCAACATATTCAATTACTAATTCTAAGGTAAATTCAACATTAACAATTACAATTCAATTATTATGGCAATACAACAATAAAATATATTCAATAAATTAAAAAAAATATAGACTTTAGGAATGAAATACGCTTACCTTAATAATGTGTTTATTTCAAGACTTTATCTACATTATAAAAATACACCAAAAAAAAACATAACAAAAATAAAAATAGCTAAAATGAAGAAAAATAAATACTTCCATAAAAATAGAAAAATAAAAATGAAGTAAAATGAAATAGAGGAAACACATACCTTTTAATTTGATGAAGATTCAAGTAGAGATTACAAACAAAACAAACAAAAGTATTGAAGGAAATGAGAAGAAAAAATTGAAAATGAGAGGGGAATAACAGAGCAGATGAAAAAATGAACTGAAGGGGCGGTCGCTAGGATTTATAGCGAAGTTTTACCGACGGTAATAAAAAAATATTATTTTAAATTATTTCGTCGGTGACATTTCGAGAATCCGTCGGTAAATTTTGAATTTCGCACCATTATTTTTAATTACCTTCCATATTTTTCGCAGGCCGTCAGTAATTCTGTCGACAAATTGACGTGGTCAGAGATGCATTTAATGCACCGCCCTTTGGAATTCGCACAGTCCGTCGGTTATTTTGTTGGTAATTTTGACCCACCGACAACATATCGAAGGACTGGAATCCGTCCGCCACATCGTCGGTGATTGTGGCATTTCCAGTAATATTTTTTCAACTCTCTGTGAAATGCTGACGGATGGTAGTTCGTCTGCAAAGTCATCGGTGATTGTGGCATTTCCAGTAAATATTTTTCAACTTTATGTGAAATACCAACGGACGTAGTCCGTCTGCAAAGTCGTCGGTGATTGTGGCATTTCCAGTAATTATTTTTCAACTCTCTGTGAAATACGTCCGTCGGTATGGATGTCGGTGATAGTGCATTGTACAAGAAAGATGATATTTGTATTGCCTATTTACCTTCCTGCGAACACTTAAATGATAAACTGTTCATCGCACAAAACATTAACAACAGTGCTTAAACAATACATAAACTTATAAAATAAATATTTCGTGTTACAAAATATATCATCCATAATATATATTACATGAAAAAAATGTTTTACACAGGGCTTCATTCTGATAGTTAGTCATAATTTTCTTCTTCTTCGTCATCAATTGAATAGTCATCACCTTCATCGCAATCTTCAATATGGATATCATCATCTTCATCGACATTTGCTTATCCGCTAGAGCTCAAAACAACATTCAACTGCTCTACATCAACATCAACATCAACAAGACTATAAGCTGAAAAGTGAGGATGCACACTGTTAAAGTGTTTCCATGCTTCGCCGTCAGAAGGATGCACCATCACTCCATCAACTGCATCATGTGATTGGTGCGATGTCAAGTGCTTAGCAGTTCTTGGTGACATGAATAACCTCTGTATTCTAGGTGTGATTGAGAAGTATCTAAGTTTTTTATATGCCACTAGAGTCTTTCCCTTGCCAGTTCTAGGTTTGTAACGGGAATGCCCACATGTTATGCACTCGGTCAGCTCAGCATTTTCAAGGTAGTGTAACATGCAGAAGTTAGGGCAGATGTCAATTTTCTGGTATCCTAAACCGAGGGGTTTCATCATGGACTTCGCAACATAGAAGTTCTCTTTCAACCTGTTCCCTTCAGGTAAAATGCTTCTTGCCCATTCAATAATTTTGTCATACCCGGCCTCACTCAACCAGTGATCTGACTTGATGGTGAACACCTGTGCTACGGCCAATAATTTACTATGGTTCGTCAGAATCTTTCAACAAATAAAAAAACCTAGCTGCATCTGTATTAGGTTCTTCTCCTACGATTGGTCATTGATAGACATTACCTTGATTCATTCTTATTGTATCCATAACCATATTCTTGTAAGGATTAGTGTTGTCATTTGCCGCTTCATGCACGTTGCTAGCACTAGAAGTCGACCCAACCACCCTTTCTCCCATTCTCTTCTTATGAACAAATACTTCTCCGTGTGCATACCAACACCGGTAATTCTCTATAAACCCTTTGTGTAGAAGATGCATCATTACAACATCTGGATCCAGATACTTTTTATTTTGACACTTTCTACATGGACACCTAATACCACCTCCAGTAAAATTTCTGGGAATCGATGTTGCGAAATTAATAAAACCCTGAACCCCGTTACAATAATCCATCCTCCGCAATCCTTGGGGTGAATCTCAATACATCCTTGAACGATCATCCATGACTTCTATCGAACCTCTATAAAATTATGAAGACAACATGTATTAATTATGTTAAGTAAATAAATTTGCAAAAATATTGGTTTACCTCGAGATTATCCAACAAACTAATTACAACTTCTCATAAATATTAATTACAAATTAATACATATAAATTTACAGAAATTACAACTGCGCAATACCATTGATAAAAATTAAAACGGACCCGTTAAACAAGCTATTAATTATTTCAAAACAACACATGTAATTCGGTAATTCAATAAAGTTTCAATAATTTACAAACAAATATAATTTTACAAAATCTAAAACAAACCATAACGAGTATAAAATTATACATTCATATACTAAAAGTTTGTTTGAGAAATAACAATAAAACATGTACATATACTAACAAAATACATATACTAAAAAACAATAAAATTGACATTTGAATGTTAAAATTTAAAAAGATAGAAGTACTTACAAAAACTGATAAAATCCATCGGTAAATCAGAATACGGATGTTGTGACCACAAAACTTCAAGAAATATGACTTCTTGTGCTGAGAAGAGGGAGATTTTTTTTTGGAGGGGGGGCTGGTTGTTTGCAGTAGGGGAGAGTTGGGATGGGGAAGAAGAAGGAGAAATAGGGGAGGTAAGGGTCGGCAGAGTGCTTATATATTAACTTTTGCCGACGGACTCACCGATGGATGTATTCCGTTGGTGATTTCGTCGACCATTTTGACGGTAAATAAGTCACACGAAGATTCCGGTTTGAATCCCTCGGTAAGTCTGTTGGCAATTCGAACGGTGAATCAGTCACGTCATAGTACGGAGCTGTCGTTTTGAATCCCTCGGTGATTCTGTCAGTAAAATCACCCGCAAAAACTTCCACGTTGGCGAACCACCCTTTTTTTTAATTTTGAATATTTTGTCTGTCATTCCGTCGGTAAATACCGACCGAAGTAGTCTGCCGGTATATACCGACGGAATGACAGACGAAAAAAATTCCATCGGTAATTGTCACAGCAAATTACCGACAGAAGTTTTCCATCGGTAAGTTTGTTGGTATTAAGCGAATTTCAGGTAGTGTACAACACAAATCTAGATTAACCATTTAATAAGGTATTAAGAATGAGTAAGATAACAAATACAAAACATGTTAGTATCAAACATTAAAGTCCATGTTGAGTTTATATTATACTTATTCTTACACCATCAGTGTACCCTTTTCACCTTGACAAAATTAACTTAGCTAAACATCATGAAGAAGAAAAACATAAATAAACAATATAAGAACATAAACATGATATAAGTTAAGTATAGTAAAGGAAATGAAAAAGCATAAACAAGAGATTAATATAACATAAAATAAAACTTGAACATTACAAAATACAAAAAGAGAGAGTGATCTTGATTTGAACACCAAGATGTCTAAATGTATGGCATGCCTCCTTTTATAGGCTAAAATTCAGAACTAATGATTTGATGACTAATTATTGAGTGGGTGGCCACCTCTTGACTTGGTGACAACCATTATCTTCTTGTCTGAACAAAACGTCATTGCTAACGTCAGATTTCCAACAAAACAAGAATGAGCTCATTTAGACTTTTAGAACTCGAGATATGGGCTGAACACTGAACAGTGTCTAGGCTGCAGGACAGATTCTGACTTCTCTTTTGTTGCTACAATTTGAACTTGAAAACAACCATTTTGAATTTTGGACTCTTCATGAAAGTTTTAGGCCTATTTCTTATCTTTCCGTCCATATAAACCAGACCTAAATCCAAGTTCTACAGCTCCAGTTATGATCTAATAATCGAATGGTGTTCCAGTTTGAATTGAACCAGCATCTCTTCTTTAAGCTTAGCCCTCTCTTTGTCTTTCACTTTCAATAGTTAAACACATCAATCAATCCTTTAAATTGTGAGATATGCCTGCATTCAAAATGAGCATTTACCATAAATTAAAGATATTTTATATTATCAAACTTGTTATTATAAAGCATGCTCAAGTTAGGGAATTTAATGATACTTTAAGTACTAATCACACCCCCCAACCAGCTTATTACTAGTCCCTAGAATCAAAGCGTTAAAAGAATTTGCGACATTCAAAAGCAAGGCATTCATCATTCAACTTCCATTAATCTATCCAAATAAACAAAATCTCATATATATATATATATATATATATATATATATATATATATATATATGCGCTTCATACTTCTTAAACAAGATATTAATAAACCTTCCTTTTGTGCTCAATATATCAATACATAGTTATGAGGCTTTGCTTGGATGAAAACGCAATTTTGTTCTAATGTTTTTCTAAGGTTAACTTCCTTAGGTTGAGATTTATTATCTTTTTTTTTAATATATATACATATAACTTAAAACACAATGTATGTTTAACCCATGTAACGAGCTTTAGCCTAATGACTCGCAGACCAGTTGGTCTTATGGCATTAGGTGTTGAGACACCCCTACGAGCTTAGTAACTTAGCTTGCAGATATTGATAAGTAGATAACGCAATGTTTGATTCCCTTAAGCTTTTCTCCTCAACCCCTGTAACAAACATTGGGCCAATAGCTCCCAAGTCAGTTGACTTTAGGTATTAGGTGTTAAAACACCGCTTTAGGCTTAGCTGTTTAGGTTAGAGAGGCTACAAAACCAAACTTATCTACGTTTTTATTATCATCAATATTATATTTAATTTTTTTTTACGAATTATATCTTATCTCTTTCCCTTAATTGTTACCTTTAACAAAAGAACATAATTAATATAATAATCCAATGTGCAACCCATAATCATATGTTAAAATGTGCGTGTGAAAATGAAGGTTTAAGAATACTTGTTAAATGAGTATAAAAACATAATCAAGTGATAACAATGCGAGAGTTTGTAAACTTGAATATTTCAAGAAGTGTTATGATAGACCTTGATAAGAATGTTTACTAAGATGCGTCTCAAGAGTCAATAAAATTCCTCCTTACTCTGCCATCCTAACAATAATAGTTTTATCAAATGGTTTTAATAACAACAAAAAGTTAGTTTTTTTTTTTAACTTATGACTACTACCCTCTCCCCCCATCCCAAATGAGACATTGTCCTCAATGTTCTAAGGTAAAAAGGTAGAGTATAGAAAACATCACCTGAAGCAGCGACTACTGACAAGCCTGAAACACACTTAAACAAATATAAGAGATAACAAAACAAAAAATATTATGCTATTAATAAAACCAAAAGACACAAGTTTTTACAAACTAAGGCTCAAATCTAATCTGAGATTTTTACGGCTTTCCTTTTCTGACCAGTCTATTCGACTCATGGAGGAATCAATTACAAGGATGAAAGATTGCAATTGATCAATCAGTTGTTCAGCAGTAGCAGCAGAGATTATGATTTGTCGTACTGAAGATGTTAGAAAATTCTGTTCCACAACATGATCAAGAAAAGACAACAAATTATCATAAAAACCATTAACATTGAGCAAACATATAGGTTTCTGGTGAATGTTCAGGTGGGCCCAAGAGAAAATATAAAATATCTCTTTTAATGTGTCTAGACCACCTGGTAAGGCAATGAAGGCGTCAACATTATCAAACATTGCATTCATTCGTTTAGAGATTGTGGAGACCTGTAGTTCCTCTCCAACTGTTTTTCCGATGATATCCACTTTGGCTAAAGCTTTGGGAATGATACCCAAAACTTGACTGCCTAAAAATACAGTAGTTGACACACTCCCTATTAACCCAAGGTTGCCTCCCCCATACACTAAATGAATTTTTCTCTCAACTAGTACCTGACTAAGATGATTTGCTGATTCTAAAAACTCATTTTCTTTTCCAGGACTGGATCCACCAAAAACACAAATATTTTTTATTTGATGACTTGAGGAACTTGCCATTTCTACACACTTCTATATCTGTTGAATGTATGGGTTGAGTAGAAATGAAGGGAAGGAAGAGAATATTTTATAGATGAGAAATTGAAAATGTAATCATACCACTTATATGTAGGCCAGCTAGAGTCTCTCTCACTCTCTCTTTTCAGAACATATGTATGTACAAGTAGTTGTGATTGTGGCTCATATCTTCCCTTGGTTTTACGTCAAAGAACGACTTAAATGCCCTCTATGGGTCGGGGATAAACTTCCCATCCAGTTTTCTTAAAAACTGACAAACATGGTCTTTTTTAGTCAGATTCCCAAGACTAAGTCGATCATGTTCTTTATGAAAATAAGGCCATAAATCATGAATTACACGATGCACATCTCCACTAGGATGCGTCTCAAGAGTTAATAGAAGATTATCTAAAGACTCCTTACTCAGGCCATCCTTAATGAATTGTATTTTATCTTCACGGTTTATAGATATCATTCCTAAAGAACGACATTGTGCAATACAAGTCCATCTAGCACATCGGTGACAGACTTTCAGTCATTCTGCACGTTTCTTTGCAAAAGTGCTCTTACCTGTCCTAGGCATGTATGAAATAAAAGAATTGAAAGACTCACCTGATAATCAGACCTTTGCTTCAATCATCCAACAAATATCTTCAGGAATTTCATGGTTCATTAACAACCTTAATCTTTCACACCTAGCACGGTAAATTTTTGCAATCGTATTTAGAGGCAAAACGGGAAAATACTTTTTTAATTTTTCAAGAGTGGTGTCCATTTTTTAGATGAGAGTAAAAGAGATGCAAATAAAAGAGAAGGAACAAGAAATTGAACAAATATATACATAGATATCAGTTATCATGGGAAACTAAAAGAATCGACATAAGAGTCACGGAGTACCATTATCCGCCATTTGACTGGGGTTGGAGAAAGACTAGCAAAACAAGAGTGACACCAAAAAGAAACACAACAACAATGTGAGAAAAACAAAATAATCAACCTTTATATACAAGATCATTCAAACCAATGGATTCATTTTCACTAGGAAAATTATCAAAGTAAGCTTTCAAACGATGTCCATTTACCTTAAAAACATTGTCATTCTTTGGATTCTCAATATCAAAGGCCCTATAAGGATACACATGTTTCACAATAAATGGACCGCTCCATCTTGATCTTAGCTTTCCAGAAAATAAATGGAGTCAAGAATTATAAAGCAAAACTTTTTGACCAACATCAAATGTTTTTCTCAAGATTTTTTTGTCATGAAACTCTTTGATTCTTGCTTTATGAATTTTTGAATTCTCATATGCATCATTTCTTATTTCCTCAAGCTCATTTATTTGTAACTTACGCAGCTGGCTAGCATTATCAAGGTTTGAATTAAAAGCTTTGATAGCCCAATAAGCTTTATGTTCAAGTTCCACAAGCAAGTGACAAGATTTTTCATAAACCAACCTATAAGGTGACATACTTAATGATGTTTTAAAAGCAATTCGATAAGCTCAAAGTGCATCATTAAGTCTTAAAGACCAGTCCTTCCGATTAGGGTTCACCATTTTTTCCAAGATTTGTTTGATCTCCCTATTAGCAAGTTCTACTTGTCCACTTGTTTGAGGGTGATAAGGGGTGGCAACCTTGTGTGTGATTCCATATTTCTTCATTAAAGACTCAAATGGCTTGTTGCAGAAATGTGTTCCTCCATCACTTATCATGGCTCGAGGGATTCCAAACCGACTCAAAATATTTTCTTTCAAAAACTTGATCATTGTTTTATGATCATTGTTTCGACTTGAAATTGCTTTTATCCATTTTGAAACATAATCCACTGCGACTAGTATGTACACAAAATCAAATGATGGAGGAAATGGACCCATGAAATCTATACCCTAACAGTCAAACATTTCAATTACAAGAATAGGATTTAAAGGCTTCATGTGATGTTTTGAAATAGATCCTAACTTTTGACAGTTTTCACAAGTTTTACAGAATGCATGTGTGTCCTTAAACATGGTGGGCCAATAAAATCCACATTGTAAGATTTTTACACTCGTCTTCTTTGATTAGAAATAGAAAGTAAAGATTCATCAGGAAAGTAATCATTGATTTGTGACACGATTAAAAGATTGATATCTTATCCCAAGTGCAGGAGTGTCGAAGTAATAAATAAACCGACAAGACTGGGGTCGAACCACAGGGAGGTGAACTATATAAATTACAAATAATAAAATGATATTGATGTTGAATAGAACTTTGAGATGTGATAACAATGAAAAGATTAAACAAGGATAAAACAATTGTCAAGGTTAGAGGATCCACTAATGGTATTTCAAATAAGTATAATATAAACTCTTTTTATTACTCAACTGGAAACCACACACAAAGGAGGTTCCAATCGGATGATTTGTCATTAATAGCTCATTATAAATTATTAACATGATCATATTAATTATCTTATTTAAGTAACACCAAACTTTTAAATATTGTTAGGAATTCATGATGCTAACTTATGTTAACAACAAATCAAGTTCCCTTCATAGCACAGGTGTAGGTTATACCATATGGTTGGCTATGAAAGTGCCAAGCATTTGTTGTACCAAGTGTTATACAACACAAATTTAGATTAATCATTTAACAAGCAAGGTATTAAGAATTAATAAGATAAAAATGATAAGCCATGTTAATAGCAAGTTGTTTAGGATATAATCATTGAAGTCCATATTGAGTTTATATTATACTTATCCTAACACCATTAGTGAAACCTTTTCACCTTGACATAATAAACTTAGCTAAACATAATGAAGAAGAGAAACATAAATAAACAAGAGGAGAACATGATTATATAAGTATAGTAAAGAAAATGAAAGGCATAAATAAGAGATTAATGAAAGCAAAACTTAAGCATTACAAAAATATAAAGAAAGAGAGCATGAACATGAACTTGATCTGAAAACTAAGATGCCTAAATGCATGGCAAATGCCTCATTTTATAGGCCAAAATTCAGAACTATTGATTTGATGACTAATTATTGAGTGGGTGGCCACCTCTTGACTTGGTAACACTCCTTATCTTCTTGTCTGCAGAAAACATCATTGCTAACATTAGAATTTGAATAGATAGTCTTCATGCAAGTTCTGGAAAATTGTCTTAGCTTTCCAACAAAACAAGAATCAGTGCATTCAGACTTCTAGAACTCGAGATATGGGCTGAACACTAAATAGTCTGGGCTGTAGGACAGATTCTGACTTCTCCGTTGTTGCTACCATTTGAACTAAAAAATGGCACTTTTAAATCTTAGACTCTTCATGAAAGTTTTAGGCCTATGTCTTAGCTTTCCATACATATAAACTAGACCTATATCCAAGTTCTACAGCTCCAGTTATGATCCAATAACCGAATGGTGTTCCAGTTTGGACTGAACCAGCATCTCTTTTTTAAGCTTAGCCCTCTCTTTGTCTTCTTAATTTCAGTAGTTAAACTCATCAATCAATCCTTTGATTTATCTGATAGGCCTGCATTTAAGATGAACATTTACCATAAATTAAAGGTATCTTATATTATTAGACATGTTATTATAAAACATGCTCTAATTAAGGAGTTATTGATACTTTAAGTGCAAAATGATGATATAAAACCTTGATAAAAATGCACTTTTAAGTACTAATCAATTTGTGTGATGTCAGATGTGGAATCTATTGTCAATCTTGATAAATGGTCCGTGACAACATTTTCGGTGCCTTTTTTGTGATATCAAATTCTTGAAGTAAGAAAATCCACTGCACCAATTTAGCCTTAGAATCCTTCTTAGAAATAAGATATTTCAATGCTGCATGATCACTAAAAACAACAACAGGTGAGCCACCAAGATAAGACCTGAATTTTTCACATGCAAATACTACTGCAAGATATTCTTTTTCAGTGGTAGTGTAATTCATTTGAGCACTATTTAAAGTTTTACTTGCATAGTAAATCACATAAGGTTTCTTATCTTTTCTTTGTCCTAGGACAGCATCCACGACATAATCACTAGCGTCACATATTATTTCAAAAGGTAATGACCAATCAGGAGGTTGAATGACAGGAGTAGAAGTAAGCAAGTTTTAAGTTTAACAGAGGCTTCTTCACAATGTTCAGTCCATTCAAAAATATCATCCTTTGTTAGAAGGTTACTCAATGGCTTAGATATTACACTAAAATCTTTGATGAACCTTCTTTAAAAACCAGCATGTCCTAAAAATGATCTAACATCTTTAACATATTTTGGTGTTGGTAAGTTGGCAATTAACTCGATTTTAGATTTGTCAACCTTAATTCTTGTTGATGAAACAATGTGACCAAGTACAATGCCGTTTGTTACCATAAAATGATATTTTTCCCAATTCAGCACAAGATTCTTCTCTTCACACCGGTTCAAAACTTTTTCCAAGTTAGTTAAACAATCATCAAATGAATCACCAAAAACAGAAAAGTCATCCATAAAAATCTGAAGAAAACATTCAACCATATCACTGAATATGCTAAGCATGCATATTTGAAACATGGCTGGTGCATTACATAATCCAAAAGGCATCCTTCAATATGCAAAAGTACCAAATGGACATGTGAAAGTAGTCTTCTCTTGATCTTCCAATGCAATTTCAATTTGGTTGTAACCTGAATAGCCATCTAGGAAACAATAAAATTCATGACCTGCAACTCTTTCTAGGATTTGATCCATGACAGGTAAAGAAAAATGATATTTTCTAGTCATTGAATTATGTTTCCTATAGTCAATGCACATGCGCCAACCAGTAATAGTCCTAGTTAGAATTAACTCATTTTTCTCATTTGTTATCACAGTGACTCCAGACTTTTTAGGTACAACTTGGGTAGGACTTACCCATTTGCTGTCAGAAATAGGATAAATGATTCAATTATCTAGAAGCTTAATGACTTCATTCGTCACTACTTCTTTCATATTAAGATTAAGCCTTCGTTTCATTTCTCTAGAGGATTTAGCATTTTCCTCTAAATAAATCATGTGTGTGCAAATAAAAGGACTAATTCCTTTTATGTTAGCTGTGGTCCATCCTAATGCATTTTTGTGCATTTTTAGAGTCTGTAATAACTTACCTTTTTGTGCATTTTCTCCCAAAAATGAGTATTTGAGATTGAATGATAACGACTTTAAATCAGGTTTTGGTGGTTGAACATTTGAAGGTATGGACTCAATTGATCGTAGTGGCAATTCCTCAATTTTTGGTCTCCAACTATTTGCCTTCGATTTTCCCTGAAAATAAACCATTTGCAAATCTTCAGATTCATTAAACTCAATTTCACTGGAAGTAGTTTCAAATTGATCACAAACTAATTTTTCAATAAAGTCTACTTCCTATAAATCATTATCATCTCCAGGTTGCTTGCAAATGTTAAAAACATTCATCTCCAATGTCATGTTTCCAAAAGATAAGTTTATCACTCCATTCCTACAGTTAATCAATGTATTAGAAGTTGCAAGAAATGGACGTCCTAAAATAACAAGAATTAAATTACATGTTTCAACAGGTTTTGTATCTAAGACAATAAAATCCACAGGATAAATGAATTTATCAACTTGTACTAACACATCTTCAACTATTCCTCTAGGCACTTTTACAGATCTATCAGTAAGTAAAATAGTTACAGAAGTTGGTTTTAACTCACCTAGATTGAGACTTTGAAAAACTGAATATGGAAGTAAATTCACACTAGCTCCAAGATCAAGTAAAGCTTTTTCAATTTTATGTTCTCCAATAAAGCATGAAATTGTAGGACAACCAGGGTCTTTATATTTCAAAGCATTATTGTTTTGAAGAATAGCACTTACTTGTTTGGCTAAAAAAGCTTTCTTTTTCACATTCAGTTTTCTCTTCACGGTGCATAAGTCTTTCAAAAATTTAGCATAAGAAGGTACATGTTTAATAGTATCTAACAAAGGTATATTAATCCTTACCTGCTTGAAAGTTTCAAAGATTTCAGAATTATGATTGGCTTTCCTTTGTTTGGTCATGGCATGAAGAAATGGAAGTACTGGTGGGGAATTAGTCTTTTCTTTGCAATGTTCAGGTTCAACCATTCCCTTACCCTCCGAGATTAACTCATCATCTTTCTCGTAAGGTTCAAGAATAGGTTTTTCAATAACCTTACTACTACGGAGAGTAGTGACTGATTTGACTTGATCCATGTGTTGGCTTCCAGAGCTACTCGCACTTGAATTGTATTGCCCTTTGGGATTTTGTTGAGGTTGAGATGGAAACTTACCTTTCTCCTAAAAACTGAGAGCAGATGTGAACTTTGCAAGAGTATCTTTCAAATCTGTCATAGTTTGAGCATTTTGAGTGTTGATTGTCTCTTGCTTTTCAATGAATTCACGCAGTGTTTCCTCAATATTTCTTCTAGGAGGGGGAGCATAAGGAGGTACAAATCCATGAGAATTTTGAAAATTATGGTACGCTTGAAATGGTGGCTGTGAAGTTTGTGCATTATTGTTACCACTCTTCCAACTGAAATTTGGGTGATTTCTCCAACCAGGGTTATACGTTTGTGAGTATGGATTCTGATTTGGCCTTTGGAAACTGTTTAAAGCATTAGCTTATTCATGGAGACATTCCTTGAAAGAAGGCAAAGTCGGACAATCATTGGTTGAGTGTTCATTAGTTTCATAGATTTGACATACAATTTCTTGAACATATTTCAATTGACCACTCATTTTCAATTCTAGTGCCTCGACTTTTCTAGCTAAAGATTCAAATTTGGCTTGAAGGTCATGATATTCCCTAAGGTTGTACATACCACCACTATATGTATGAGGTTGAGTTTTACCCGGTGCCTCATAAGTACCTATAGTGTCCTAATTTTAAGCATTTTCAGCTAACGAGTCTAAGTACTCCTTTGCTTCACCAGAGTCTTTATCTTCAAAAGTTCCATTGCACATCAATTCCACCATTTGCCTATCTTTAGGTGTTAACCCTTCATAAAAGTGTGAATCCAATCTCCATGTTTCAAAACCATGATGAGGACAAGTATTAAGCAAGTCTTTATACCTATCCCAACACTGGTAAAATATTTCTCCTAGCTTTTGAGTGAATGTGGTGATTTGTCTTTTGAAAGCGTTTGTTCTATGCGAAGGGAAAAACTTCTTTAAAAACTGTTGTTGCATTTCATCCCAAGTACGAATGAATCCTGGTCTCAAATTTTATAGCCATGTTTTAGCTTTATCTTTTAAAGAAAAAGGAAAAAGCTTTAATCTGATGGTGTTCATGCTACAGTTTGAAGTGTTACAAACTTTAAATTCTCTCAAATGCAAGTACGGATTTTCTAGATCTAAGCCATGAAAAGAAGGTAAAAGTTGAATAATGTCTGGCTTAAAATTGAAGTGAGATGCATCAGAAGGGAAAACTATACATGAGGGTGCACTTATTCTTGTGGAATTCATATGGCCTCTAAGTGTTCTCACACGGTTATTTTCATTATTCTCATTATGAAGTGACTGGTTATCCTCTTCGGCCATGTTTTCTGAAGAAGATGAGAATATCCTACTAAGTCTACCATTTAATGTACGTAACCAAACTCTCATGCAAGTGTAGAAGGAAGGAAAAAGAAAAAGAAGAAACAAAGAAAAAAAAATTAGAAAAACAATAAAAGTGAAAGAAAAATTAAAAAAATATATATAATTTATAAAGTAACTTACCTCCTAAGCAACGACGCCAAAAACTTGACACGGTCAAAAGATTGATGTCTTATCCCAAATGCAGGAGTGTCGAAGTAATAAATAACCCGGTCAGACCAGGGTCGAACCACAGGAAGGTGAACTATATAAAATTATAAACAACAAATGAAAAGGAGTTGAAGAGAACTTTTGAGATGTGATATTGATGTAAGGATTAAACAAGGATAAAAAAATTGTCAAGGTTAAAGGATCCACTAACGGTATTTCAAACAAGTATAGTATAAACTCTTTTTATTACTCAACTGGAAACCACACACAAAGGAGGTTCCAATCGGATTGTAAATTATTAACATGATTATATTAATTATCTTATTTGAGTAATGCCAGTACTTGTAAATGTGATCAGGTATTCATGGTGATAACTTATGTTAACAACAAATGAAATTCCTTTCATAACACAAGTGTCGGTTATACCATATAGTAGGCTATGAAAGTGACAAGTATTTGTTGTACCAAGGGTTGTACAACTCAAATCTAGATTGACCATTTAACAAGCAAGGTATTAAGAGTGAGTAAGATAATAAATACAAAACATGTTAGTATCAAACATTAAAGTCCATGTTGGGTTTATATTATACTTATTCTTACACCATTAGTGTACCCTTTTCACCTTGACAAAATTAATTTAGCTAAACATCATGAAGAAGAAAAACATAAATAAACAATATAAGAACATAAACATGATATAAGTTAACTAAGTATAGTAAAGGAAATGAAAAGCATAAACAAGAGATTAATATAACATAAAATAAAACTTGAACATTACAAAATACAAAAAGAGAGAGTGATCTTGATTTGAACACCAAGATGTCTAAATGTATGGCATGCCTCCTTTTATAGGCTAAAATTCAGAACTAATGATTTGATGACTAATTATTGAGTGGGTGGCCACCTCTTGACTTGGTGGCAACCATTATCTTCTTATATGAACAAAACATCGTTGCTAATGTCAGCATTGGAACCGATAGTCTTCATGAAAGTTCTAGGTATTTGTCTCAGCTTTGCAACAAAACAAGAATGAGCTTATTTGGACTTCTAGAACTTAAGATATGGGTTGAGCACTGAACAATGTCTGGGCTACAAGACAAATTCCGACTTCTCTTTTATTGCTACAATTTGAACTTGAAAACGGCTGTTTGTTATCTTGGACTCCTCATGAAAGTTTTAGGCCTATGTCTTATCTTTCCGTCCATATAAACCAGACCTAAATCCAAGTTCTACAGCTCCAGTTATGATCCAATAACTGAATGTTGTTCCAGTTTCAATTGAACCAGCATCTCTTCTTTAAGCTTAGCCCTCTCTTTGTCTTTTCACTTTCAATAGTTAAACACATCAATCAATCCTTTAAATTGTGAGATATGCCTGCATTCAAAATAAGCATTCACCATAAATTAAAGATATCTTATATTATCAGACTTGTTATTATAATATATGCTCAAGTTAGGAAATTTAATGATACTTTAAGTGCAATATGATGATATAAAACCTTGATAAAAATACACTTTTAAGTACTAATTAGACCGTAATATCAGTGACTAAGGACAAGATATAAATTAATAGTTGATGATTAATTACCAATATCTATGAATATGGAAACTTTTGATGCTTAGTTGCCCAAACGAATGATGACCAAGAAAGTAAAGTGTGATTTGGTTAATTATAAAATGATGATATGGGTTCTCCTTTCCCTATGCTTCTATTTAAGTTGACAAGTCCTTTAAATTAAATCACGGACAACAAAAATTACTTCCTAGTTGTCCCTGATAAAAAGGAAATTCATGTGGTTGTCTTTGTTTTGAATGGAGACCATTGTGTTGTTGTTTCCAATGAGTAAAAACAATGGTGTTGTTGTTTCCAAATAATGGAAACCATTGAAACTATCCTCAATTGTATAATGGAAACCATTGTGTAAGACCATTAACTGATTCTTAAAAATGTATATGACAGGAGGTGTTGATTGGCAACTTAAAAAATAATACCGTTTGATGTACTACTAGGACAAAGTAAATGTAATGGGGTGATAATGTAACAAACAATTGTGATACCTAGAAAACATGAATGTTATAAGCAAATTATGTTAAACAGTGATGGTGACGAGTAAACATAAGATTAATGTGTGTGGTTACTTCATGCATTATACCTAAGAAAATTGATAACTAAGGAAATGGAATATTAATTATTGATTTGGGAATCATAAATTATGAAAATGAAGCTACGTGCTGACGTATAGTCGGCAACCTTAGATTTAAATGTATTACGTAATTCATCGTAAAGGCAATATTGAAAGTGACAAATATAAACTTAGACGCCATAACAGCTAGTGCGTAATTCAATATGTATATGATGTAATCGATGCTAAAAGAATTCTGGATAAGCATATTGTTCTTCTTTCTTATGAAAAACCACGTACATGTATTTTATGGCTAGATGTTAAATTTGTAATGTTATTTTAGTTGTAATGATAAGAATGAGTATTATCATATGAGTTGAGGTATTATTAAACTTGAGTTGAATATTTTGAGCAGATTGCTAAAAGTGCTAATAGATATAGTGAATCATTTCTCTCATAAAAAAGCATGAGCATAAGTCTTCTTGACGACTATTAACTCTTATAATGTCATATATGTTGCAGGTCTATGTCACGAAGTGGGCCAACACTGATTGTGTCATTTCACTTTTTATAATTTTGTTAGGTACTTTTTTATATACTATGAATACTTAAAATTGTGTTAATAATTTCACCTTGAAATGTACTAAATGGTATTATTGTATTTCTAGCATTTGGTTATTGCATCTATTTTGTTATGTGTGTGTGTGTGTATCCATCACATGTATGTTTTAAGTAAATGAAAAATGGAAAGAATATAAGATGAATTGTGAAAAGTGATGTAAAAGAATCAAATGGAGAAACAATTGAATTGGTGGGTGATCGAAGGTTACTACATGTATGTAATAGAGTTATTTGATATTGTGTTACCTAAGAGGATAAGAAAAGAATTGAGGAAATGTATAAGTTATAAGGGAAACTGTGTTGTAAATTTGGTAAACCAAAGAATCAATGATGGGATGTATTGTTAGATAGATTGCACAAAAATAAATACCCCATTATATTCAAACATGATCATTAGAAATATGAAAGTTACATGGAAATTTTAGGTCATTACATAGAATTACATCAAAGTCATTTAATTCTAAAGGTATCAAATCTACCTCAAACTTATATCCATCAAATCTAATATTTACACCCATTTACACACCATTTGTTTCAACATCACCTAAAGGTGTTCCAATTATAAACCACTTTTCTACCCTTTTTATTTCTTTTTCCCAGGTTAGCTACAATTCTACTAGCTATAAATGAGTGAGTGACACTCATATCAAATAAAACATGTATTTTAAAATTATTCATTTGTAGTGTACTTGTCACTACATTAGATGATGCTCTGACGTCTTCATGTGTCACATGAAAGACTCTTTCCTGGGTTCAACCACTTTATGTCCTCGACTGCTCACTATGATGGATTACTGGTGACTCTGACTTGGTTGCTTCATGTTTTGTATTTGTCCTGATGTTTTGTGAGGGCACTCTCTCTTGAAGTGTCTTTTTTCACTACAGTAATGACATCTTTTTGCTCTAGATATTGATAAGTTCTCCATCTATGACCCTCTCCTTGATATATAACACATCGGCTAGGAGAGACTGAACAATCACTGGGGTGTCTATGTTCACAACGTACACAAAGAGGGTAGATAACATTTTTCTGATCACTAGATCGCCTTGAAAGGTTAGCCCTTGGACATGTCTATCCTCCCATCATTCCCCCATTTGTATGTTGGTGAGAACCCATTGATACCCCTCCCTTTCCTTCTTAAATTGATTAAACAATCCACTTTTACCCTTCTTTAGAAGTGTTGACCTATCAGCATAAAAGTTAATAAATTTTCTCTTGCCAATCCCATACTAACCCTGATACCTTCACCAATGCATGCTTCCAATGCTCGTGTTGCTTTGATTAACTATCTCACTATTTTGAACTATAAGGCAATTAATTCTTGCCTCAAGTCCTGATGAAAGCCATCCTTCAGTTTTTCTATCATATGTTCCTCGGTTGGAACATAATGTGGGGTAAATAATGAGACATCATGAAATCATCTTGTTTTGTTGGAAATCTGAGACAAATTCCCAGAACTTTCATGAGGACTATCTGTTCAAATTCTGATGTTAGCAATAACGTTTTGTTCAGACAATAAGATAAGGGTTGTCACCAAGTCAAGAGGTGGCCACCCACTCAATAATTAGTCATCAAATCAATAATTCCAAATTCTAGCCTACAAAAGGATCAAGATCAAGATCTTGGTGTTCAGATCAAGATCACTCTCTTTCTTTGTATTTTGTAATGTACAAGTTTTATTTTATGTTATATTAATCTCTTGTTTAGCTTTTCATTTCCTTTACTATACTTAGTTAACATATATCATGTTTATGTTCTTATTTTGTTTATTTATGTTTTTCTTCTTCATGATGTTTAGCTAAGTTAATTTTGTCAAGGTGAAAAGGGTACACTAATGGTGTAAGAGTAAGTATAATATAAACTCAACATGAACTTTAATGTTTGATACTAACATGTTTTGTATTTGTTATCTTACTCACTCTTAATACCTTGCTTGTTAAATGGTTAATCTAGATTTGTGTTGTACAACCCCTAGTACAACAAATACTTGGTACTTTCATAGCCTACTGTATGGTATAACCGACACTTGTGCTATGAAAGGAACTTGATTTGTTTGTAACATAAGTTATCACCATGAATACCTAACCACATTTATAAGTATTGGCATTACTCAAATAAGATAATTAATATAATCATGTTAATAATTTACAATCCGATTGGAACCTCCTTTGTGTATGGTTTCCAGTTGAGTAATAAAAAGAGTTTATACTATACTTATTTGAAATACCATTAGTGGATCCTCTAACTTTGACAATATTTTTATCCTCGTTTAATCCTTACATTAATATCACATCTCAAAAGTTCTCTTCAACTCCTTTTCCATTTATTGTTTATAATTTTATATAGTTCACCTCTCTGTGGTGCAACCCCGGTCTTGACGGATTATTTATTACTTCGACACTCCTGCACTTGTGATAAGACATCAATCTTTTGATCGTGTCTCTCATCTCAAATGAACCGTTCCCACCATGTCATGGATCTATTAGATAACAATTGTGTAGCACAATTCACGTGTAAGTTTTCAGGTATTTTAATTTGAATCATTGTCTCCTTCATTTTTCTAATCCATCTTCCAGCTATTTCTATATCTTGCTTTCCTATAAAGGGTTCGCAACCCATTTCTCTCTTGCTTTTAACCAGTCAAACTAGAAGTACTACATTATTAGTGGTTAAAGTAATTTCTGGAGCTGCTGGTATGGTCAGTACAATTGGGGTTTCATGAGCTATATTACTGGCCATACTTTCTATTACTACTTTAACTATTTGTACTAGAAATACTGGATCAGTATAAGGCGTGGATACTCCTGCTAGTGTCGTCAGAGGGGGTAATTTTGTTCTTCCTTGCTAGCCTGGCCTCGTTGGCCATACGCCCTCTGTTTGTTACGGGGCCTAATCCTTCTAAACTCCTACTAATCATCTAGAGAATCTTTCTTTTTCCGGTCATCAACACCCTTGTCTTTGTTTCCCTTCCATATAGAGGTTGGTTCTGTACAAGTTCCTTGCCAAGTACATACCTTACTAAAAGAGGCAATACTTATAAATATTCACTTCACATTCTTCGTGACCAAAGCCAGGAGCTCTGATAAGAACTGTAATAACCCATAAAATTTCAAATATTTTTGAGATATTACTCATTCATAATTGATAAAAATAACGGTATTTTTTTAATTTCATGGTCCTTTATATAAGGTATAATATAACGATTCTTAAATTCTATTCTTAACTTCATAGAACTGTGCATTGCATGATACCATCTATCAGTTCAATAACCAAGCATTTTTAAGCATTTATATAAACTACATATATATTAGATATGATAGTACTACAAAAGGAAAGATACATATTCATATGTTCATGATATGAAGTTGACAAACACATGTCATAAATTCAGATATCTACATAATAAAGTTTCATGAAATATAACTCATCTGTTCTTACTACTACTTAGATTATAACATGATTTTTTTACAAGGTGCATACTATTAAATTGCTATACATTATCATGATGATCCTATTACAAATTAACTTGATGTAAGTGCATCAACATTAGTTATGGTACAAAAGAGTAATAAAACATATAATCACATTAAGATTAATATTTAACAAAGTAAATTTACATTAATCACTTTCTACCAAGTCTATCTTAAATACATTGCTTCATATCTTCATTCAACAATAATTCTCGTTACTTTATTTCAATCTATGTCCAAAAATCAACTAATGTTATTGATTAGTACTTAAAAGTGCATTCGCATTAAGGCTTTATATCATCGTATTGCACTAAAGTATCATTAAATTCCCTAACTAAAGCATGTTTTATAATAACAAGTCTGATAATATACTATATCTTTAATTTATGGTAAATGCTTGTTTTGAATGCAGGTATATCTCACAATTCAAAGGATTGATTGATGTGATTAACTATTAAAAGTGAAGAGACAAAAAGAGGGCTAGGCTAAGAGAAGAGATGCTGGTTCAATTCCAAACTGGAGCACCATTCGGTTATTGGATCATAACTGGAGTTTTTAGAACTCGAATTTAGGTCTACTTTATATGGATGGCAAGCTAAGAAATAGACCTAAAACTTTCATGCAGAGTCCAAGACTCAATTCTGCCATTTTCAAGTTCAAATCTTAGCAACAACAGAGAAGTCGGAACCTGTCCTGCAGCTCAAACACTGTTCGGTTTTCAGCTCATATCTTGAGTTCTAGAAGTCCAAATGAGCTCTGGTTTTTTTTGTTGGAAAGCTAAGACAATTGCCCACAGATTTCATGGAACAAATGGCTCAAATTCTGATGTTAGCAATGACATTTTGGCCAGCCAACAATATCAATAACCAGCCAACAATGTCAATAACCAGCAACCAACAATGTCAAAAACCAGCCACTAAATCAATGGTTGGCCACCAACCAAATAGTTTGTCAACTAAGCAATAGTTCTACATCTTAGCCTATAAAAGGAGGCATTTTCCATGTATTTAGTCATCTTATTTTTCAGATCAAAATCATCTTCTTGCTTTCTCTCTTTGTAATGTTCAAGTTTTCTTTCATGCTATATTAATCTCTTGTTTATGCTTTTTCATTTCCTTTCCTATACTTAGTTAACTTATATCATGTTTATGTTCTTATATTGTTTATTTATGTTTTTCTTCTTCATTATGTTTAGCTAAGTTAATTACGTCAAGGTGAAAAGGTTTCACTAATGGTGTTAGAATAGGTATAACATAAACTCAACATGGACTTTAATGTTTATATCCAAGAAAGATTGTTATTAACATGTCTTATCTTTTTATCTTACTAATTCTTAATACTTTGCTTGTTAAATGGTTAATCTAGATTTGTGTTGTATAACACTTGGTACATCAAATGCTTGATCCTTCATAGTTTTTGGCCGACATCGTTGTTATGATAGGAACTTGATTTGTTGTTAACATAAGCTAGCAACATGAATGCCTGATGATATTTATAAGTATGGTGTTACTTAGATAAGATGATTAATATGATCATGTTAATAATTTATAATGAGCTAATAACGATAAATCATCCGATTGGAACCTCCTTTGTGTGTGGTTTCCAATTGAGTAATAAAAAGAGTTTATATTATATTTATTTGAAATACCATTAGTGGATTCTCTAACCTTGACATCTGTTTTATCATTGTTTAATCCTTACATCAATATCACATTCCAAAACTCTTTTCAACTCCTTTTCTGTTATTATTTTCTTCAAATCTTTATCTTTATTTGTAATTTATATAGTTGACCTCCCTATGGTTCGACCCCGGTCTTGCCGGGTTATTTATTACTTTGACACTCTTGCACTTGGGATAAGACATCAACTCTTTAATCGTGTCAAGTTTTTGGCGCCGTTGCCGAGGAGGTAAATATTGTATAAATTATATATTTTCATTTATTTTCTTTTCTTTTCACTTTTATTCGTTTTTCTAATTTTTGTTCCTTTTCATTTTCTTTTCTTTTCTTTTGCATTTGCATGAGAGTTTGGACACGTACATTAAGTGGTAGACTTTCTAGGAAATCTTCATCTTCTTCATAAAACATGGCCGACGAAGATAACCAGTCAATTCATAATGAGAATAATGAGAATAATCGAGTTAGAACACTAAGAGACTACATGAATCCAATAAGAACAAGTGCACGATCATGTATAATTTTTCCTCCTGATGCATCTCATTTTAATTTTAAGCTAGGTATTATTCAACTTTTACCCACTTTTCATGGCTTAGAATTAGAAAATTCATACTTGCACTTAAGAGAATTTGAAGAAGTTTGTAACACCTATAATGACTTAAATTGTAGCATAAACACCATCAGATTAAAGCTTTTTCCTTTTTTATTAAAAGATAAAGCTAAAACATGGCTACAAAATCTTAGGTCAGGATCCATTCGTGCTTGGGATGAAATGCAACAACAATTTTTAAAGAAGTTTTTCCCTTCTCATAAAACAAACTCTTTCAAAAGACAAATCACCATGTTCACTAAAAAACCAGGAGAAACATTTTACAAGTGCTGGGATAGATATAAAGACTTGCTTAATAACTGTCCTCATCATGGTTTTGAAACATGGAGATTGGTTTCACAATTTTATGAAGGGTTAACATCTAAAGATAGGCAAATGGTGGATTTGATGTGCAATGAAACTTTTGAAAACAAAGACCCTGATGAAGCAATGGAGTACCTAGACTTGCTAGCTGAAAATGCTCAAAATTAGGACACTACAGGTACGTGTGAGGCACCAGGTAAAACTCAACCTCATACATCTAGTGGAGGTATGTACAACCTTAGGGAAGATCATGACCTCCAAGCCAAATTTGCATCTTTACCTAAAAAAGTTGAAGCACTAGAATTAAAAAAGAATGGTCAATTAAAATTTGTTCAAGAAATTGTGTGTCAAATTTGTGAAACTAATGAACACTCAACCAATGATTTTCCAACGTTGCCTTCTTTTAAGGAATGTCTCCATGAACAAGCCAATGCTTTAAATAGTTTCCAAAGGCCAAGTCATAACCAATACTCGCAAACGTACAACCCTGGTTGGAGAAATCACCCAAATTTCAGTTGGAAGAGTGGTAACAATAATGCACAAACTTCACAGCCATAATTTCAAGCACACCATAATTTTCAAAATTCTCATGGATATGCACCTCCTTATGTTCCCCCTCCTAGAAGAAATCTTGAGGAAACACTGCATGCATTCATTGAAAGCAAGAGACAATCAACACTCAAAATGCTCAAACCATGGCAGATATAAAAGATACTCTTGCAAAGTTCACATCTACTCTTAGTTTTCAGGAGAAAGGTAAGTTTCCATCTCAACCCCAGCAAAATCCCAAAGGGCAATACAATTCAAGTGCAAGTGGTTCCGGAAGCCAACATATGGATCAAGTCAAATCAGTCACTACTCTCCGCAGTGGTAAGGTTATTGAAAAACCCGTTCTTGAACCTTGTGAGAAAGAAGATGAGTTAGTCTCTGAGGGTAAGGAAAGGGTTGAACCTGAACATTGCAAGGAGGAGACTGATTCCCCACCAGCACTTCCATTTCCTCATACCATGACCAAACAAAGGAAAGTCAATCACAATTCTGAAATCTTTAAAACTTTTAAACAGGTAAGGATCAATATACCTTTGTTAGATGCTATTAAACAGGTACCGTCTTATGCTAAATTTTTAAAAGATCTGTGCATTGTGAAGAGAAAAATGAATGTGAAAAAGAAAGCCTTTTTAGCCGAACAAGTAAATGCCATTCTTCAGAATGATAATGCTTTGAAATATAAAGACCCTGGTTGTCCTACAATTTCTTGCTTTAATGGAGAACATAAAATTGATAGAGCTTTACTTGATCTTGGAGCTAGTGTGAATTTACTTTCATATTCGGTTTTTCAAAGTCTTAATCTAGGTAAGTTAAAACCTACTTCTGTAACTCTTTTACTTGCTGATAGATCAGTAAAAGTGCCTAGAAGAATAGTTGAAGATGTGTTAGTACAAGTTGATTAAGTCATCTTTCCTGTGGATTTTATTGTGTTGGATACATAACCTGTTGAAGCATGCAATTCAATTCCTGTTATTTTAGGACGTCCATTTCTTGCAACTTCTAATGCATTGATTAATTATAAGAATGGAGTGATGAAGTTATCTTTTGGAAACATGACATTGGAGATGAATGTTTTTAACATTTGCAAACAACCTGGAGATGATAATGATTTACAGGAAGTAGATTTTATTGAAAAATTAATTTATGATCAATTTGAAAATTCTTCTAGTGAAATTGAGTTTAATGAATCTGAAGATTTGCAAATGGTTTATTTTCAGGAAGAGTCAAAGACAAATAGTTGGAAACCAAAAATTAAGGAATTGCCATCACGATCAATTGAGTCCATACCTTCAAGTGTTCAACCACCAAAACCCGATTTGAAGCCATTACTATTTGATCTCAAATACTCATTTTTAGGAGAAAATGAAACTTTTTCGGTAATATTTTCTTCCAAACTTAATGTTCATCAAGAAGGTAAGTTATTACAGACTCTAAAAATGCACAAAAATGCATTAGGATGGACCACAGCTAACATAAAAGGAATTAGTCCTTTGATTTGCACACACAGGATTTATTTGGAGGAAAATGCTAAACCATCTAGAGGAATGCAACGAAGGCTTAATCCTAATATGAAAGAAGTAGTGACGAATGAAGTCATTAAGCTTCTAGATAATAGAATTATTTATCCTATTTCTGACAGCAAATGGGTAAGTCCTACCCAAGTTGTACCTAAAAAGTCTGGAGTTACTATGATAACAAATGAGAAGAATGAGTTAATTCCAACTAGGACTATTACTGGTTGGCGCATGTGCATTGACTATAGGAAACTTAATTCAATGACTAGAAAAGATCATTTTCCTTTACCTTTCATGGATCAAATTCTAGAAAGAGTTGCAGGTCATGAATTTTATTGTTTCCTGGATGGTTATTCGGGTTACAACCAAATTGAAATTGCATTTGGAGATCAAGAGAAAACTACTTTCACATGTCCATTTGGTACGTTTGCATACCGAAGGATGCCTTTTGGATTATGTAATGCACCAGCCACGTTTCAAAGATGCATGCTTAGCATATTCAGTGATATGGTTGAATGTTTTCTTGAGATTTTTATGGATGATTTTTCTGTTTTTGGTGATTCATTTGATGATTGTTTAAATAACTTGGAAAAGGTTTTGAACAGGTGTGAAGAGAAGAATCTTGTGCTGAACTGGGAAAAATGTCATTTTATGGTAACAAACGGCATTGTACTTGGTCACATTGTTTCATCAATAGGAATTGAGGTTGACAAATCTAAAATCGAGTTAATTGCCAACTTGCCAACACCAAAATCTGTTAAAAATATTAGATCATTCTTAGGACATGTTGGTTTTTATAGAAGGTTCAACAAAGATTTTAGTGTAATATCTAAGCCATTGTGTAACCTTTTAACAAAGGATCATGTTTTTGAATGGACTGAACATTGTGAAGAAGCCTTTGTTAAACTTAAAAACTTGCTTACTTCTGCTCCTGTCATTCAATCTCCTGACTGGTCATTACCTTTTGAAATAATGTTTGATGCTAGTGATTATGTCGTGGGTGCTGTTTTAGGACAAAGAAAAGACAAGAAACCCTATGTGATTTACTATGCAAGTAAAACTTTAAATAGTGCTCAAATGAATTACATTACCACTGAAAAGGAATTACTTGCAGTAGTATTTGCATGTGAAAAATTCAGATCATATCTTGTTGGCTCACATGTTGTTGTTTTTAGCGATCATGCAGCGTTGAAATATCTTTTTTCTAAGAAGGATTCTAAGGCTAGATTGGTGCGGTGGATTTTGTTACTTCAACAATTTGATATCACAATCAAGGATAAGAAAGACACTGAAAATGTTGTCACGGATCATTTGTCAAGATTGACAACTGATTCGAGATCTGACATCACACCAATCAATGACTACTTTCTTGATGAATCTTTACTTTCTGTCTCTACAATGCCTTGGTTTGCTAATATTGTTAATTTTCTTGTTTCAGGACATTTGCCAGCTCATTGGAGTACCCAAGATAAAAGAAAGTTCTTGAACGAAGTGAAGAACTTTTATTGGGATGACTCTTACTTATTCAAATATTGTCCTGATCAAATATTTCAAAGATGCATTCCCGATAATGAGGTCAGTAGTGTCATTAAATTTTGTCATTCTGAGGCATGTGGGGGTCATTTCTCATCAAGAAAGACAACTGCAAAAATCTTACAATGTGGATTTTATTGGCCCACCATGTTCAAGGACACACATACATTCTGCAAAACTTGTTAAAATTGTCAAAAGTTATGATCTATTTCAAAACATCACATGATGCCTTTAAATACTATTCTTGTCATTGAAATCTTTGACTGTTGGGGTATAGATTTTATGAGTCCATTTCCTCCATCATTTGGTTTTTTGTACATATTAGTCGCAGTAGACTATGTTTCAAAATGGATAGAGGCAATTCCAAGTCGTAACAATGATCATAAAACAATGATCAAGTTTTTAAAACAAAATATTTTGAGTCGATTTGGAATCCCTCGGGCCATGATAAGTGATGGTGGAACACATTTCTATAACAAGCCATTTGAGTCTTTAATGAAGAAATATGGAATTACACATAAATTTGCCACCCCTTATCACCCCCAGACAAATGGACAAGTAGAACTTGCTAATAGGGAGATCAAACAAATCTTGGAAAAAACAGTGAACCCTAATCGGAAGGACTGGTCTTTAAGACTTAATGATGCACTTTGGGCTTATCAAACTGCTTTTAAAACATCATTAGGTATGTCACCTTATAGGTTGGTTTATGAAAAACCTTGTCATTTGCCTATTGAACTTGAACACAAAGTTTATTGGGCTATTAAAGCTTTCAATTCAAACCTGGATGATGTTAGCCAGCTGCATAAGTTGCAAATAAATGAGCTTTAGGAAATAAGAAATGATGCATATGAGAATTCAAAAATTCATAAGGCAAGAATCAAAGAGTTTTATGACAAGAGAATCTTGAGAAAAACATTTGATGTTGGTCAAAAAGTTTTGCTTTATAATTCTCGACTCCATTTATTTCCTGGAAAGCTAAGATCAAGATGGAGCAGTCCATTTATTGTGAAACATGTGTATCCTTATGGGGCCTTTGATATTGAGAATCCAAAGAATGACAATGTTTTTAAGGTAAATGGACATCGTTTGAAAGCTTACTTTGATAATTTTCCTAGTGAAATTGAATCCAATGGTTTTGAATGATCCTGTATATAAAGGTTGATTGTTTTGTTTTTCTCACATTGTTTTTGTGTTTCTTTTTGGTGTGACTCTTGTTTTGCTAGTCTTTCTCCAACCCCGGTCAAATGGCGGATAACGATACTCCGTGACTCTTAAGTCGGTTCTTTCAGTTTCCCATGATAACTGATATCTGTGTATATATTTGTTCAATTCCTTGTTCTTTCTCTTTTCTTTGCATCTCTTCTCAACTTCTCTTTTGAAAAATGGACACCACTCTTGCAAAATTAAAAAAGTACTTTCCCGCTCTGCCTTAGAATGCGATTACAAAAATTTACCGTGCTAAGTGTGAAAGATTGAGGTTGTTAATGAACCATGGAATCCCTGAAGATATTCGCTGGATCATTGAAGCAAAGGTCTGATTATCAGGTGAGTCTTCCAATACTTTTATTTCATACATGCCTGAGACAGGTAAAAGCACTTTTGCAAAGAAACGTCGTGTAAAACGACTGAAAGTCTGTCACCGATGTGCCAGATGGACTTGTAATGCAAAATGTCGTTCTTTAGGAATGGTATCTATAAACCATGAAGATAAAATACAATTCATTAAGGATGGTCTGAGTAAGGAGTCTTTAGATAATCTTCTATTAACTCTTGAGATGCATCCTAGTGGATATGTGCATCGTGCAATTCATGATTTATGGCCTCATTTTCATAAAGAACATGATCGACTTAGTCTTAGGAATCTGACTAAAAAAGACCCTGTTCGTCAGTTTTTAAGAAAACTGGATGGGAAGCATATCCCCGACCTATAGAGGGCGTTTAAGCCATTCTTGAACGTAAAACCAAGGGAAGATGTGAGCCACAATCACAACTGCTTGTACATACACATGTTTTTTTAAAAAAAAACAAAAACAAAACAAAAACAAAAAAGAGAGAGAGAGAGTGAGACTCCAGCTAGCCTACATATAGGTGGTATGATTGCATTTTTAATTTCTCATCTATAAAATCTTCTCTTCCTTCCCTTCATTTCTACTCAACCCATTCATTCAACAAATATAGAAGTGTGTAGAAATGGCAGGTTCCTCTGTTTCTAAAATAAAAAATATTTGTGTTTTTGGTGGATCCAGTCCTGGGAAATAAAAAGAGTTTTTAGAATTATCAAATCATCTTGGTCGGGTACTAGCTGAGCGAAAGATTCATTTAGTGTATGGGGGGTGTTTCAATTGCTGCATTTTTAGGAAGTAGTCAAGTGGGGGTCGTCCTCAAAGCTTTAGCCGATGGGGACATCATTGGAAAAACAGTTGGAGAGGAACTACAGGTCTCCACAATGTCTGAACGACTGTCTGTAATGTTTAACCATGCTGACGCCTTCAGTGCTTTACCAGGTGGTCTGGGCACTTTAGAAGAGATATTTCATATTTTCTCTTGGGCTCAACTGAACATTCACCAGAAATCTATAGGTTTGCTAAATGTTAATGGTTTTTATAATACTTTACTGTATTTTCTTGATCATGCTGTGGAACAACAATTTCTAACATTTTCAGCACGACAAATCCTCATCTCTGCTGCTATTGTTGAGAAATTGATTGATGAACTACATTTCATCCCTGTAGTTGATTCCTCTATGAGTCGACTCAATTGGTCAATCACAGAACGCTGTAAAAACCTTAGATTGGATTTGAGCCTTAGTCTGTGAAAACTTGTGTCTTTTGGTTTTATTAATAGCATAGTGTTTGTGTTTTGTTGTTTCTTATATTTGTTTAAATGTGTTTCAAGTTTGTCAGTAGTCGCTGTTTCAGGTGATGTCTTCTATACTCTATCTTTCTGTCTTAGAACATTGAGGACAATGTCTCGTTTTGGTTGGGGGGAGAGGGTAGTAGTTGATATTAAAAAAAAAAAATTAACTACTGTGTTTTCTATTATTACAACAATTTGCAAACTTGTTGTTACTAGGATGGCAGAGTAAAGGAGGAACTTTAGTGACTCTTGAGACGCATCTTAGTAAACATTCTTAACAAGGTCTATCATAATACTTCTTGAAATATTCAGGTTTACAAAATCTCGCATTGCTATCACTTGATTCTGCTGATATACTCATTTAACAAGTATTCCTAAACCTTCATTTTCATACACACACTTTAACATATGACTGTGGGTTGCATATTGGATTATTACATTATTCATGTTTTTTTTGTTAAAGGTAACAACTAAGAGAAATGGATAGTATATAATTTGCAAAAAAAAAAAACAAAACAAGAAAAAAAACAAAAAACAAAACAAAACAAAAACAAATTGAATAAATAAAAAAGTAGATAAGTTTGGTTTCGTAGCCTCCTTGACTTAAGCAATTAAGCCTGAAGGGGTGTTTTAACACCTAGTACCCTAAAGTCAACTGACTTGGGAGCTAGTGGCCCAGTGCTTGTTACATGGGTTGAGGAGAAGTCATTAGCCTAAAGCTCGCTATATGGGTTAAGGATGCATTGTGTTTTAAGTTATATGTATATATACAAAATAAAAAAGGAGATAATAATCCCAACCCAAGGAAATTAACATTAGAAAAACATTGGAACAAAATATTTTTTTCTTCCAATAAAAGCTCCATCATCTATGTTTTCATACATTAAGCACATAAAAGAAGGTTTATTAATATCTTGTTTAAGAAGTATGGAGCAGATATATAAATTTAATGAGAGTTTGTTTATTTGGATAGATTAATGGAAGTTAAATGATGAATACCTTGCTTTGTGGAACTTATAAATTGTTTTTATATTTTAACGCTTTGATTACTAGGGACTAGTAATAAGCTGATTGGGGGGTGTGATTAGTACTTAAAAGTGCATTCTCATTAAGGCTTTATATCATCGTATTGCACTAAAGTATCATTAAATTCCCTAACTAAAGCATGTTTTATAATAACAAGTCCGATAATATAATATATCTTTAATTTATGGTAAATGCTTGTTTTGAATACAGGTATATCTCACAATTCAAAGGATTGATTGATGTGATTAACTATTAAAAGTGAAGAGACAAAAAGAGGGCTAGGCTAAGAGAAGAGATGTTGGTTCAATTCCAAACTGGAGCACCATTTGGTTATTGGATCATAACTGGAGTTGTAGAACTCGGATTTAGGTCTACTTTATATGGATGAAAAGCTAAGAAATAGACCTAAAACTTTCATGAAAAGTCTAAGACTCAGTTCTACCGTTTTAAAGTTCAAATCTTAGCAACAACGGAGAAGTCGGAACCTGTCCTGCAGCTCAAACACTGTTCGGTTTTCAGCTCATATCTTGAGTTCTAGAAGTTCAAATGAGCTCTGGTTTTTTTTGTTGGAAAGCTAAGACAATTGCCCACAGATTTCATGGAACAAATGGCTCAAATTCTTATGTTAGAAATGACATTTTGGCCAGCCAACAATATCAATAACCAGCCAACAATGTCAATAACCAACAGCTAACAATGTCAAAAACCAGCCACCAAATCAATGATTGGCCACCAACCAAATAGTTTGTCAACCAAGCAATAGTTCCACATCTTAGCCTATAAAAGGAGGCATTTGCCATGTATTTAGTCATCTTATTTTTCAGATCAAAATCATCTTCTTGCTTTCTCTCTTTGTAATGTTCAAGTTTTCTTTCATGCTATATTAATCTCTTGTTTATGCCTTTTCATTTCCTTTCCTATACTTAGTTAACTTATATCATGTTTATGTTCTTATATTGTTTATTTATGTTTTTCTTCTTCATTATGTTTAGCTAAGTTAATTATGTCAAGGTGAAAAGGTTTCACTAATGGTGTTAGAATAGGTATAATATAAACTCAACATGGACTTTAATGTTTATATCCAAGAAAGATTGTTATTAACATGTCTTATCTTTTTATCTTACTAATTCTTAATACCTTGCTTGTTAAATGGTTAATCTAGATTTGTGTTGTATAACACTTGGTACATCAAATGCTTGATCCTTCATAGTTTTTGGCCGACATCGTTGTTATGATAGGAACTTGATTTGTTGTTAACATAAGCTAGCAACATGAATGCCTGATGATATTTATAAGTATGGTGTTACTTAGATAAGATGATTAATATGATCATGTTAATAATTTATAATGAGCTAATAACGATAAATCATCCGATTGGAACCTCCTTTGTGTGTGGTTTCCAATTGAGTAATAAAAAGAGTTTATATTATATTTATTTGAAATACCATTAGTGGATCCTCTAACCTTGACATCTGTTTTATCATTTTTTAATCCTTACATCAATATCACATCCCAAAACTCTTTTCAACTCCTTTTCTGTTATTATTTTCTTTAAATCTTTATCTTTATTTGTAATTTATATAGTTGACCTCCTTGTGGTTCGACCCCGGTCTTGTCGGGTTATTTATTACTTTGACACTCCTGCACTTGGGATAAGACATCAACTCTTTGATCGTGTCAGTTATATATTATGATTTAGGAATTAACATATGGTGAATCCTTCATTACAAAAATGGTTTATCTCTGACTATAACCAAAGCTAAACTTACCATTTGTTCTTGTTTATTCAACATGGATTCCATTAGCCAAAGCTAATCTCGTCATTTGTTCCTGACTATCCAACATAGATATCATTAGCCAAAACTAATCTTATTATTTATTCCCGGCTATCCAACATGGATACCATTAGTCAAGGCTAATCTCATCATTCGTTCCCAACTATCCAACTGGATACCATTAGCCAAAGCTAATCTTACCACTTGTTCTAGTCTATCTAACATGGATTCCATTAGCCAAAGTTAATCTCATCATTTGTTCCCGACTATTCATCATGGATATCATTAGCCAAAGCTAATCTTATTATTTGTTCCTAGTTATCTTGACATGGATACAATTAGCCAAGGTTCATCTCATCATTTGTTCCTAGTTTTCTTGATATGGATACAATTAGCCAAGGTCATTTCATTATTTATTCTCGAATATCTCAATTACAAATATCCTTAGCCAAAGCTAATCCTGATATTCTTTATTACTCATGGTTAATCAAATAACAAAATTCTTACGATAATACATTATTAAAAATGTACCTTATAAATTTAACAAAATTAGATGAAGGTGAAAATCACCTACCTGCTCCCCCCGTAGTGTGCCATCGCTCAGTCGAAGATCCAATTCCTATTCACACACATATAAATATATGTGTGTATATTATTCATATACTTGCATGGTAACAATGTTATAATAAAACATTCATTACAACTATATTAAAAATCATTAACAGAAACTGAGTCCTTATGATGCGAACCTCGTGATCACGTGGTCACGCAACCCACAATCAAGATTGAGATCTGATCCCGGAAAGCCAAAATAGGTCTGATAGGAGTGTGACACAATGGAAACCTGCCCCAAGACACCAACACTATTGGATTGAGTAGAATGACGCAACGAAGCCAATTAATCTTCGATAAGTCAGATTCAGTTCGTTCGAGAACTGAAGAATGCAAGAATCACTCTCACACGTTAAAACTGAAAAATTCAGAAGTAATTATCATCAAAGCTGCCGAAATTTTGGCTTACATGAGTTTAAATAGTTCTTGAAAAGTTAACCCTAATGGACCCCTTATGTGGACTTAAATGAGGTCCACTCAAAACTGACCCAAAACCCTAAACTAAAAAGCTCATAACTTAATCCAAACAAGCCTTGGATCCTAACTGAAAACAAAGTATTAATTAAGCCCAAACAAGCCTTGGCTGTAGTTAACAAAATAAAACAAAGCCCATAATATTAAATCTATGTTCTGTCATGAGAAGAAGAGAAGGAAGTAAAATATTATAGAACTGATTTAAGGCTTATTTATAGCCTTCCATGCAGCCCTTTAATCCTAGAAGCAAAAGGAAAAGGTAGCAACCCATGTTGTTTCCAAGTTGTAGAAGGATTCTTTTGTTTCCTTTGCTGTCCTCACCTCATGGCCCAAATAAGTTTGTGTTGGACCCCTCTTGCACATGGATAAGATGTATTAAGGTCTCCTCTTGATACTCTAATGGACCTTTCAATTCTGACTTGGTTGAAACATTCAAAACCAATGCATTCAATGCCTTTGTCTTGGACCGAGTCATTGGACCATTTGGAACATGTAATGGGTCATTGCTGGTGTTTCTGGGTTGGTCCACATCACTCTACGACACTAAAAGTTAATGAAAACTGAGTTATTATAATACTTTAAGTCATCAACGAAAACTAAGTCATTATAACACTAAAAATCATAAACAAAAACTGAGTTATTACAACACTAAAAGTCCACAACGAAAACTGAGTTATTATAACATTGAAAATCATCAATGAAAACTAAGTCATTACAACACTAAAAATCATCAATGGAAACTGAGTTATTAAGACACTGAAACTGAGTCATTATGACACTGAAAGTTGTCAACAAAAACTGAGTTATTATGACATTGTAAATCGTCAATGAAAAACTGAGTCATTACGACACTGAAAGTTTTCAATGAAAATTGAGTTATTATAACACTGTAAATCATTAATGAAAATTGAGTCATTACGACACTGAAAGTCATCAATGACAATTGAATTATTATGACACTGAAAATCATCAATGAAAACTAAGTCATTAAGGTATTTCTTTTCCTAAGTTCATGCATAAAAGCCAATACCAAGTTCTTTTCTGTAAAGGTCATATCATAACCTATTTTATGGACATTGACCACATCACAATTCATTTCCAAGAGCATATAAAGTAAAATTAACATGTAATGTCTCCAATCTATTACAATCACACTCAATCGTCAAATATTGTTAAGGAGGATCCATTGATTATCATTATAATCATGAAGACCCTTCTTTCTTTTTTTTTTTTCCAAGATGGCTGAAACATCCTTTCTCTACTAAGCATACTTTTTTGTTTTTCAATATAATATCATCAAATTCTCATTTATTATAAAATGACATAATGTGTTCTATGTATTTCAATTTATGCAATTATACTAGACATATTCAAGGATAATGTTTACTTCCATAATCTCATTTAATTTATCATAATGTTGCTAAATAGTATTCAATCAATTCAAGTATTTACATTTCAAGGATTTTCTTTTCCAAATCTTTATGGTGACTGAAATATAGGCCATTCTTTCCAAGTGTTTATTCCATCATTCACAATCATTTCTATTTCAAATCATTAAACACAAGCTAGTAACTATCCTCACATTATGTATAAACTCAATTTCTACTATCTTGTTTGTTTCTCTAAAGATGTTCATCATATAAGGATATTTTCTTTCATTTTCTTCTCTTGACCGAACATATTGTCTCCATTCTTTCAAGTTCATTTAGTAGATCATCACTTTCACTCCAAATATATCTATGTTAATATGAAATAATCATATATCAATACTGTAAGCTTACAATTAAATAAGTTCTACAATTCATGATATAAAAGAAGAATATTAACACTTTTAAATTTTGTTTCGGCCTAGGTACTTCATTTAAAATACTTATCAAGGTCACTAATTCACAAATTATATCATTCAATTCTATTCTCTCTTCACTTCTTCAATAGGTTGGCCCTAGCTAGGGTTTTCTCTTTAACATATATCAATTTCTTTTGTTATAGAATGTGAAAATATCATCTTCTTATATCAACTTTCTAATCTCTTCATTTGGTCTTTCATAATCATGAGGTATAAGAACCCTAGGTTATCTTATTTGGGGTTTTCCTCCCATATCTAATAAAATCAAAATAAAAAATGTCAGAGTTAAGGTTATCCTTACCACATGAAATTAAATAGAATTTGAGGGAGTGTTATGGTGATTTTCTTCTCCCTCCTTTTGGTTTTTCCTTCGTTCTTCACTGTTGTTCTAGCCGACCTCCTGTCTCTCTTAATTACAACTTCAATGTTTTTTTATTTTTCACCTCACCTCTATTCTTCTCTCACTCAAGTATCTTGTATGGGTGGCATGCAAGAATTTTTTTTTGTAGAACTTGTAAGAGAAGGGGCTGTTATGGCTATTTTAGCTGGCCATGAAGGAAAAGAAAAGTTAGTCTTTCTCTCTCCCAATGTATTTATACTCCCTCTTAAATGAGGATAGACCATGTTTGGATGTTGTATTTTTTTATCCTAGTGTTTTTTTAAGTTGTACCTTAACCGATTTTCTCATGTTTTTTCTGAGTGGGTACCGAGTCAATTTTTTTTTAATAACTATGTATACTGTTATAATTTAATTTAATTTAAACTTTTTGATGAGGTTTACATATAGAATACATGTTGGCATCGTGGGGACATTAATGTTTTTTAGATTTTTTTTACCCTAAAAAAAATTAGTTGGACTATCTAAGTATCACTATAAAATATATTTATAATAACACCATTTCTTTAATTTTTTTATCAATTTCTAAAAAAATTATGCCTTTGAAGATCAATTTTGTTACAGTGAGACAGTCAATCATATTAAATGGAGGGAGAGACGAAATCATAATCAATGTTGCATATATTTGAGTTCAGGGTCCTATTAATTTGCTGAATTTCAGTAGAGTGGAAAAATAATAAATAAATTAAAAAAAAAAAAACATTGAAAACTACACGTGTTTTACCCCAAACATTGAGGACTTATCCGTCTACCAGGGAAAAATGCAACGAATTTTACCGAAGTATATAGGAATACTCAAGTCACCATCCAACTCCAATTATAACCAAGTCGAGGCATACGTATACCACAGCAAGACATGGATGTTACCATATGCAAACTTGAATTCAATAACTTCACCTTCATATAGGTCAATCCTCAGCCTAAGAAGCAAAATTTTATGTAGCTGTTTCTTCTTTTTGGAATGTCAACACGTAGTTACATCGGCTAGGGAATAAAGGAGTCTATAATATAACACCATAATTAGGCCTTATAGGACAGCACAGTCTTCACTTTCATGCAATGGACCTCTCTATCCAGTAGCATTCCATTATATATATGAGGAATACACCCCCACATTTTGTATACACATGCGGGGTCTCACTGACTTCGCAGTAATAATTTTCACAAACCTAGCCACCAAATACTGACGCATCGATAAAAAAATTAAAATTAAAATTAAAACAAAGTATTAGATTTCATGAGCAACTAATGCAACTGGGGCAGATTTTGCAGTCTCTATATACTCTATAAAGCAAGTGATCATCTTCAATAGATTGCAAATGAGACAATCTGTATATGCTGTTTTCATCTGGATGTTGGCTTGTAAAATGGGTCCAGTCCCCCGCCCCAGCCCTGCAATTCTGTTGTATTAACGTGTGTCTCGACATGGTCTCTGGGCTGGCATCTTGATTCTCTAGACTTGTACTATGCACAGTTTTAGAGAGAGAGAGGACTCCTTTTTTATTAGTTAAACTCTTCAATGTTGTAGGCTAACACATTTGTGAGGACCATTGCTAGAAATTTTGGGGAAGGAAATTTACCGGTCTAAATAGTGTTTCCTTCTACAAACAGTAAACATTTTTACTTTTTACACTTGCTAGGGACAATTAAAAAGTAAATGAATAGAGAGAGGCCCCCAATCTCAATCTTTAGACACAGCCGGGGTATTTTTAAAGCCACCACTCTCAATCTTTAGACACAAACTTTGTAGCCAGGCCAAACAAAATTCACTTCAAGTAATGAAATTACGTGCACCACCATTTAAACCCTAATATAGAACGCGAGAGTAATCAAACATAAATTTTTATAAGTCATATCAGCAAGCTAAAGCCATTAGAGTAGATTAATATCCATATATAAATCAAAGGAGAGTACTAGATATATCACTAGCAGCTTCAAAGTATAATCTACCTATATATGTGCACTCCATTGGTTACTTGAATGGGTTATTGAAGTCTCTATTTGCTTCTGGCATTTGATTCCACTCCCATAGTCTGTCTGGAAAGGTGGGTGGTAGCAATTCTGGTAGCATGTTGAGAGGCAGCTGCTGCGATGTTTGTGGTGTCATACTAGAAAGCTGTGAGGATTGGTGTTGTGGTTGTTGAAGAAGATAAAATTGTTGCTGCTGCTGCTGCTGATGATGATGATGATGATTAATGCTAGCTTGTTGGTAGTTAAGTAGTCTATGCAGATCATCTACTGGACTCGACGATACGGAGGATGTAACAGAGAATAGATTAGTGAAGCTAGGGATTAAAGAGCTGGAAGCTTGCTTGGGCAGGTTTAGAAACATTCCTTCTCCTACTGAAGCTGGAAGTCCAAGTGAGTTGCTAATTGGAGGGGTTGGATGGTATGCGTTACTGTTATGCTTGGAGAGTCCAAGAGCAGTTGTGACATCTGAGCTGCTGCTTGCATCTGTTTCACTCATCTTTTCCATTTCAATTTGTTGCGATGATTGTCCTACAAAAGGTTGAAATCTTTCCAACGTGAGATGACTTTGGTGTTTCTTGTCAGATTGAGGCCCCCTCGATGAGGATGCCCGTGATGGAAGTGAACGAGGGAGGGATGGATGATCTTCTACTCCAGCTCTCTTGTAGACGCGGCAAAGTGATATTTCAACCTGAAAAGGTTAAAAAACCAGGAACTTAACGAATTGATGATTAAAAGAAAGCAAATGGATCATCAGATTAAGGAACAAAATGAAGTACGGAATGAATATTTATCCAGCTTCCGGCGTCAATGAGCATCGGTTGCAGTTATGAGGTAGTATTAATGAAGTAGAGTTCAATATATAGGGAAAGTTTTGGGGTCATTGAATTAAAGTTCATGCATTCTGATGCTACCATAAATTTAACTTGTGAAGGAACCTTACATTAAAGAATCCAATTAAATGACAAGAGATTGCAACTTAACTGCCTGTATTATTCCTAGCTACCAACTCTTTTTTAATTATGCCTTTATTTTATTTTTCCGTGTTCTATCTATATATATAGTTTCATTTATGCACCTTTGCTACTTTTCTTTGCTAGATAGGATATATAGTGTGCTAGCTACGAATCTATTTGTTATAATTTTTTTTTAACAATTAGCTTTGCGTTCAACTAATCCCTTAATATAAGCGGATTACTACTCAAGTTAGGATGTATAAATTAGACCTCCAAGAACTAGCTGGGGATGATTATTGAATGGAAAGTAAAGGATTAAAATTTATGGCTTTTGGTTTTCGTATTTATGACCTGGGAAAGAAAGGAAAAAAAAAGAAAACAGATGGAAGTAAAAAAATAATAATGAAAAACTTGGTATTTATATGGATGAGAAATCATAGGATTCGTGGTCACCATCAAGAAACAAGAACACTCACAGAAAGATTCCTAGAAAGAAGAACAAGAATAGGAGAGCTTGGAGACTCGTCAATATGTATCTGTTTTCTAACATTTTCATTTTCATTCATCTATATATCAATATATATATACACACTATAAAGCTTAATTAAAGGTAGGTAAAGAACATGTAATGAAAATAAATTATAAGTACCTTTTGGTATCGTTCAGTTTCATGGTGTGGCAACCGGTATTCATTCATGATCCAACTAGTTCGGATTCCTTTAGGAGCTTTCCCGGAGTAGAAAACTAGGGTTTTCTTTAAACCAATTGATCTTGAATTCTCAGTTCGGATCATCCGGTCAGCTCCTGTTGCCTTCCAGTAGCCAGAAGTAGTCACACGATTGGGTCGATCCCCGTTTCGATATTTCCTGTCTCTAGGGACATAGAAGAACCATTCTTTCTCTCCAATAGCTGCTAAAGCTGATCAACAATAATATAAATATATAATCAATGATCATGCATCATCACTGGAACTAGGACTGACCAGTACTAGACAAATTGGAAGAGAAAGAAAGACACGGCAAAATTAAAATAAAAGAAAAGGTTGAAGGTTCAGCATATTATATATATACATATATACCAGGAAGTTCCCAAGGATCATAGCGATAAAGATCTAAGAAAGTGATGAGTTCCACATTGAAGCGTTTGCCCTCAACCTTACGGCGAAGGTAGAACTCGACAAGTTCTTCTTCAGTTGGATGGAAACGAAATCCTGGCATAACCATGTCATGCTCATGGTCATCATCTTTGTTGTTGCTGTTGCTGTTGCAATCGTTATTGTTGTTGTTTTGCTCGTTGTTTGTGTTGTGGCTCATGGTTGCTGCAATTGCCATAAACTAGAAAGAAAGACCAACTAGTAATTAAGGTTATGAAATAAATCCAGTTTTGGTTTGGCCTCCCCTCTAATTTATACTTGAGAGAATTGTACGAATTGAGTGGTGCTGCTGCGTGTGCGAGGGCAAGTGGCTATGGATATATGCTAAGATAAGTGATATCATGGTTAAAAATTTGGTACTTTATATGCCCAAAAATTTACCCTTCTCCCCGTCTATATATCTCTTTCTATCTCTTAAAATATTTGGAGAGAGGAAGAAGAAGGGGGGAGAGAGAGAGAGAGAGAGAGAGAGAGAGAGTTGATCATAGAAAGATCTACATAGCTTTCAGGCCCTACATGTAATTAAAGAGGTATTCCTTGAGGGTGTTTAAGAAGAGAAAATGACATTTCAAAAGGAGGCCAGGGTGGCCACAGCCCCTCAGCGGTGGCTTTTGGACCTTTCCTCTAACCATACAATTACATATGCAAATTTTATTTTTTTATAATTTATTTAACACCTCTATCAATTCTATTCCATTCAGCAAATCGTGCGCTAAATTATCCATGGAAACAAAATTTTATTGCAATTCATCATCCTCTACTTCTAGTATTAATTACCTCGAATTTAATCTTAAATGATATTTAATATAATCCAAAAATATTTCTTATCATAAAATTAAAAAAATAGAATAAAAAATTATTATGTAAGCTTTGATTTTTTTTTTTATGAATACCAATAATAAAAATACATGTGTCACATTCCAATACCAATAATAAGAATACATGTGTCACATTTCGATACCAAGTTTTTTTTTTTGTTGTTGTTAAATGTTGTTCTTTGCTTAGATTTTGATCACCTAAAAGACTAAAAATTAGATGAGGTGATGCATTTTTTTGTTGTACAATAATATTTTTTTTTTGCATATTGTATAACCAAATTGATGCAAGCGGAAGACAACAACAAATAAAGAAAGAACACAGGAATTTTAATGAGTGAAAGGGGCTGCAAATGTGAACACAAGTTTCTAAGTTTTATTTTCTCTAGAATAACAATTCTCAAGTGCCCCTCTTTAGGAGCTTTACAAATCCTTCAATAGGCCAGAAACCCTACCTTAACTAAAAAACAAAATAAAAATCCAAAATTACAAAGGAAAGAAGCATGAAATCCAAAAATAATAACAAAAATCAATAAACTGCCAAAACCTAGCCCCTGGGGCGATATTTTCAAAATTTAAAGATCTGATAATCAAAGTAGCGATTCCAAATCTGTAAAAATTTGAGTGCAATCCAACGGTTGGATCAAAAGTTGTGGTCCTTTTGAGCTATTATTTTAGTCTGGTGTGACCAGACTTCCTTTTGGACCTAGACCTGTCACATTGATCCATAAATGTATCTGCTAATCCATTCACGTAATCTGTTTGGGGCAAATCCTCATCTAGTTGTGGCAGACCCTCACCTGACTGCTTAGAATCACTCGTTATCACAAGCCCAACTACATCATTCCCCCTGGTTGGATAGGACTCGTCCTCGAGTTTTGTTCCTTCTTTAAATAAGAAGTCAAGTGTTGGAAATTGAAGATATCAAAAGTCTTCAAATGATGAGGAAGACGAATCATGTTGGCATTATAATTTATATTCTACAATACCTCACAAGAACATATCTTCCTTTTCTTCAGCTTATTATACTCATCCACTAGAAACTTGTCACGTGTAAAGACTGCTCACACCAAATCACCAACTTCATACACCACTCTCTTACGATGAGTATCAGCCATGGCCTTATACGTGGCATTGTTGTTATCGATTGTTTGCTTGACTTGCTTATGAATATCATGCAAGTAATCTGCCATGTTACTAGCTTGTAGGGTTTAGGATGATTTTAGTCGCCAACTAAAGTTTCCTTATTACCTTTACAGAGACCACATTCTCGCAGCTCCTACTATTTATGATCAAACTGCAGACTTTGTCTTTAATGATGCATGTAAAGTGGAAGATACTGCTGCGCCTCCAATCCTCATCACAATTACACACCATTGGGTGTCAACAAACTCTTTCTAATCACAAGAGATGTACCATCATTTCCATGCAAAACATCATTATCGCTGTCAGAATCATCCTCATTATTAGTAAAATTTGTAAGCTCTTCCTTTACTAGCAAATTCTTTCCCGAATGACTCTTTGGTTTGCTACACTTGCTAATTTAATGTCCCAATTCACCACATCTAAAGCAACGAAGTCTAAAACTTGCTCGCTAATTTTATTGGTTTCGCCAAGTTTGATTGGTGGTTTGCCTCGGGTCACTACCGCATCCTCTATTAGTTTGTTCTGACCGAACGTTCCTACTAACATTCCTGGTAGTCTGCTATTTCTCCACCATTAAAGCTCTATGATACGCCTCTAACACTATCCACAAAGATTGAAGACACAACACATCCTGAATGGACTATCGTGGGCTATTAAGGTACAGTGCCAACAAACTACTCCTCTATTTCTACTAGATCATTCCTTAAAACCAGGTGGTAAAAGTTATTAGTGTAGTTATTGACAAATTTACCTTCTTATTTCAATTTGTGGAGCCTCTGATATAAAGTATGTGAATAGCAGATGTCTTGCCCTTTAATCTAATCGCAACCAACTTCACTCACATTTGTTCAGGCATATCCTTGTATTCAAAAATCTGTTTAATCTCATTTAACCAGTCAATGAATTCTTCAGCCTCTAAAGTCCCTGAAAACTTAAGAATTTTGATGCGAAATCCAAAATCTCTAGATTTGTTCTCTTCTCACTCAAAGGGTGGTCTCCTTTGAATCCATCTCAATTTTTCAGTTCTAGCCAGGGACCCATGATCACACTCCTAGTCCTGGTCATGCCATCTCTGGTCTCGCAGGTTCCTCTCCTCCAGCCTACAGTTTAATTCTGTGATCTGCCATTTCATGTCTTCTATGATGAGCTTTTGAATGTTCCTCTCTGGAAGAAGGGACTCCTTATCCTCTTCTTGGCCACACCCTGCTCCACAACCTCTTCACATCATGGTTGGTTAGCGCACACAACAGCAAACAAATTCTCTTCCACTTAATTGCAGCACACAACTCGTAATAAACCTTGAATTGTTGGGCTCTGATACCAACTGATGCAGATAGAAGCTAAAGACAACAATAAAGAAAGAAAGAACACAGAAACTTTAATGAGCGAAAGAGGCTGCAGATGTGAACCACAAGTTCACAAGTTTTATTTTCTCTAAAATAACAATCCTCAAGTGCTCCTCTTTAGGAGGTTTACAAAGACTTAAATATGTTAAAGACCCTACCTGAATTAGAAAAATAAATCTGAAATTATAAAGGAAAGAAGCATGGAATCCAAAAATAACAAGGAAAATCACAAAAACTACCAAAATCAGAGCCTTGAGATGAGATTTCAAAATCTAAAGATCAAACTGCCCAATGATCAGATGAAAAGTTATGACCCTTTTGAGTTGTTATTCTGGTCTATTGCAACCAAACCTTCTCTTCGGCCTAAATCTTTCTCACTAGTCAATAAATATATCTGCTAGGCTATCCATGTAATTTGTCTAGGGCAGATCCTCATCTAGTTGTGGTAGACCCACATTTGACAACTTAGAATCACCCATTCTCGCAAGCCCAACTACATCACAAGTTATTTTGTTGATAATGTACACAAGTTCATATGATCTGAGCCAAATTCAAGATAATGATTGATGAAATTAAAAGATTTCGGTATTCAAAACATCATGCATCTTATATAGATCATTAGTCTTTTTTTTCCTAGTTTTTTAAAAATTCTTTTCAAAATTTTACTTATTATTCATATATATAATCATAAATGCTTGTTAATGATAGTATGTTTTATCACCTATTTCCAACATTTCTATTCTAAGGCTTTTTGCCACTAAATGTTTTCTTTGATGTTTCTCAAAAGCTATTTCCATAATGGGCATGACTGCATTCTACGATTATAACAAGATTGCAATTAATAAATTAATATATTTTTTGTTATGTTTAAAAAGTTGTCACTATAACAAGTTAACGTATTAATCGTGTGTCATATCAACATGTCCATCTAAGTAGTGGTTAAACATATTAATCAAGTGTTAATTGTTATGCCAAAGTAAGTCTCAAAACATATCTTTTATTGATGCAACAAAAACAAAGAATAATGAGGTTTGTTATAAATTAAAATAATTATAAATCAAAAACACTATAATAATGAAAAAACACCAAAATAATTAATTTTATTTTTCAATATCTCATTTGCCAAAAAATTATTACAACCTTTTATGTAGAAAAAACTTGAAAACCTGATTAATATTGAATAGAAAAATATTCCCTTGAAATAGAAAAGTTAGAAAGGCCTAACAATACTAAATAAGAATATATATATATAATTTCTAAACTAAAAAAAGAAACAAAACTAATTAAGAACAATATTTATTTTCCCAAAAGATATCTTGCTTTAGTCTCCCTAGGTTGGAATGAACTCATCTATAAGTTCAATTGTTCATTGGACAAAATCTTTTTTGTTATAAAACATTCTCCACTATAAAAACATCCAACATGATGTTCTTCGAGTAGAACCTCTTTACTCAGAAAATCAATAATCCTTTTATGCTTAATAAACCCTATAATAGGTCCCTAACACCTTTGTGTGATCCACCCCATCATGGATCCCACCACTAAGCTTTCAAATATCAACATGTATAACAAACCACTAGGAATTGTTAGGTAATGATACCAACTAACAAACATAGAAATAACACCAGAAATATAAGAAGTACAAGAATAAAATATTCAGCCGAAATGGGTCTCCACACACAAACCCTAATTTAAAATTTTATTGACATTAATGAATAATTTATCTTTAAGTAATTTGCCTCTCAGAGAGATTTACAAGCCCTTAACTAAACCTAAAAAAACCAACTTAAATGCACCTTCTAGGCCTAATTCGGGGGCCTTCTAATCTTTTTATAAAATTAAGCCTTTGGAACTTCTTAGCCAAATTTAAGCATTATCCAACTATTAGATCGAAAGTTATAGGTCTTTTTGTTATCTCAATGACTATGTGTAACCCAAACCTCTATTTTGGCGTATCCTTATCTCATTAATCCATAAATATCCCTATAAGGCGTTCCACATAGCCTAGTTATGGCATATCCATGATTTATTGATCAAAATCACCTCTATTACTCTTCTCGGATTGAAAAGAACGTATCCTAGTTTTGGTCATCCATCCTTTTACATTGTCATGTTGTTGACCATTAAAACTGGTTGTATGCCCTTTTGTTCCATTGATGTCTAGCATGTTGGTACTATATAGTTAAAGACTCAAGTGAAAGAGGTCAAAAACCAATTTCCATGACACTCTCGATCTTTATAAAATCAATACTTGTCGCCAATGACTTGTTCCATATTGTATATTTTCTAACATCATTTTGATTCTCCTCACTCTCTTTCTTTGCTTCCTCCTTTTCTAAGCTAGGATAAAAACAATATATTTTTACCCTTGCTCTCAACAACTACCTTCTCTCTCTTCTGAATCAACATTGTATACTTCTTATTTATATTGAGGGTATATGTATTATGACATTCATCATGTATGGCATTCCTTTTTTATTGTCACGGTTTGTCTAACAATAATCAAACACATCTTTAAAAACCTAATTACACCAAACATATCAAAATATCTATTACCTATAAAAACCAAGACAAGACAACATTTGTCTATAATTACCTTGCTATATAAAATTGGCTTGTTTAGTTTATAAGTGACATAGAGCTCTGATATCAATTTACGCATATTCAAATAACATAAGAAAGATAGAAGAACAAGCAACATAAAATTATATTGAATATGGTCACACGACAAAACCTAATTTAAAATTTTATTACTGGATATTTCTGTACACCAATATTCTAATCAAAACTCAATATTACAACTCTTCTAGGATGCTTATATACTAGTAAAAAGTTATGAATAAAGTTGGAAGAATAATAAAAGAGTTCTAAACTAAATAAAAAAAAAACCTAAACCAATTAGGAAAATATAACAAATCTCAAATAGTAACTTCTAATCTTTATTTGAAAATCTTCTTGAACTCTGATGGCTATGAAATTTTAATCCAAAAGAAAACATGGTTTCAGGAATCTTCTAGAAAATTAAATACAAAATCAATGGTTGGATCATTATTTATACCCATTAACATCAAATTGTGTGTTATAAAAAAAAATCTCTTACATTAGTTTCCTTGAGTTGGAAAACACTCATCCTCAAGTTCTGGTCATCCATCTGCTTACCTTGTTGTTGTTGTCTATCATTAAAAGTGATGTTAGTTCCCTTCTATTCCATTATCCTCTAGTTTGCTAACATTATACATTTAGCCGACTCAGTAAAATAGGTGAATAATCATTTTCCAAAATACTCTAAATCCTTAAAATTCATTACTAGCCATCAATGATTTTTTCTACATCGTACCATTTCTTAAATCATCCTAGTTCTCTAAAATCTCCTTTATAATTTGAGATAAAAATAACATATTTTTAACCTTACTCTCAATAATTACCCCCTCTCCTAGGTATTAATATTACATGTTTCCTCTTTATTCAAATGATATATGTATTACATCATTTGTTATACATAAAATTCCTGTCATAATATCATGGTCTACCTAACAATAGATGACACGCATCCATATATACTATATCATACCAAACACTATTGAAATATCTATAGCGTATAAAAAACAAAACAAGACAATATTCATCCACGATTACCTTGTTATCTTGATTTAACCACTTCAATTTGTAGGGCCATGGGTGTTTTTCAATCTTAAGCTACAACTTCTCTACTCCCTTGGATGATACCATGTTCTCACAATTACTAATGTTAATGGTCAAAATACATGTCTTATCCTTGATATTAAACAAAAAAAGACTTGTATGCAACTAATTCATATCAGAATCACCCTCAAAAGCAATCAAGTTTTTTTGAATGCTAAAATAGTGCCACCATCACCTTAAAAAACCTTCTCACTACCATCTAAATCATCATAAACAAGAACACATGTTCCTTTATTAGTTTCTTCTATAACTAGATTTTTACATGGATTATTCTAAAGCTTATAACACTCAATAATTCGATGCGCTAGCTCACCATAGCTGAAACATTAAAATTTAAAACCAAATCCAGATCCAGAACTCTAACTTATAGTTTGTTTAGTTTCTGATTCAAATTGACTGGATGATTTTTGTTTATTGTGTGCATCTCCCTATCATTCTAAAAAAAAACTAAAGTCATCTCTGTTAGTTACCCGAAAAACTTGTTGTTTCTCCATGGTCAAAGCTCTTTGATGGACTTCTAAAATTTTCCATAAAGATTACAAACACAACACGTCTAGGATGAACCACTATAATCCGCTTAGAAACCAAGAAAACCAAATGCTTTTCCATTTTTTACATATCATTCCAAGCCACTAGTTATTAGAAATTGTTATTTTATTTATCAGCAGTTCTCCCACCTTGTCTTAATATATGAAGTTGTTGGTATAAAGTTTGAGTATACTTGAATGGAACGAAGTGTTCCTTTATCTTCTTCTTTATTTTTTCCCAATCATCAATCTTTTGTTTGCTTTATCTCTTCCAAGACCTCTTCAACTATTCCCACCAAGAAGAAGCTTAGCCCTTCAACCTTTTTGTGATCAGCTTCACTTGTATCTATTCAGGAACCTTTTTGTACTAAAACATCCTACCGACCTCGTTCAACTAGTCTATAAACTCCTCTGCTTATAAAGTTCCTATAAATTCAAGAATTTTGATAAAAAAAAATCTAAAATCTTTAATTTTATATTCTTCATGATCAAAAGAGTCCCTTGTCTTCTCTTACTTATAAAATGGATTTTAGGTATTAGCCAAAGACCCATGGTCACTCTCCTCCTCGCCTTGGTCTTATCGGTCCCTCTTTTCCAATCAATGAGTTAATTTTACAATCTACCTCTACATATCTTCTACCTAGGATTGCAGCACATAACAAGCAATAACTTAAGATCATTAAACTTTGAAACCAGCTCGTATAAAGCTCTGATACCAACTGATATAGATGAAAACAACACAAGATAAATAGAACAATAAGCAACATAAAATTGTACTGAATATGGTAACACCATAAACCCTAATTTGAAGTTTTATTACTAAATATTTTGGTACACAGATATTCTAATAAAAAATCTTTATTAGAACTTTTCTAGGCTGCTTATACATTAGTAAAAAGTTCTACACAAAATTAAAAAAAAAAAGATTTTTAAACCATATAGAAAAAAGAATTCTAAATCAACTAGGAAAATATAACAAATCCAAAATAGTAACGTCTAGGTCTCATTTGAAGAACTTCCCAAAATCCGATGACCATGATATTCCAACCCTAAAAGAAATAGGGTTTATAGAATCTTGTAGAAATAGGGTTTAACATAGATGTTTCCAATAAATAAAATTAGAACATATTTTACCAACGTTGGATCTATCCAGAACATTATTATACATACAAACACATATGAATATAATTAGAGTTAAGTGTAATAAAGGTGATTGCTTGAATTGTTATATACAAACATATTTTCTTTAAAATACCAACGTAGTTAGCTCGAACAATATTTGTCGTGAAAACTAATTGTCTTATGCATAATGGTTTCATATATATTTGTGCAATATATAAGTGGTGTGTGGATATATTGATTATGTAATAATTATTATGTGAAAAAATTGATAATTTTATGGGATAGCCGGAAACTTTCTATTGAAGTTAAATCGATAGCATATTGAAAATCACAACGTTAATATATATATATATAGTTTCTCAAAAACAAAAAACATAGCATTTTAATAACTGAGCCACATGCAGGTGTTGCATGATTTATGAGACGAAGAGTCACGAATTTATGTGGTATGTACTAGCTATGTGAGTAAAGATAAGAGTATATCATGTGCCTTTGTATTAGACGACAAAGATAGGCCTAAATAATAGTTGAGACAACAAAATTGAAGATTTTTCATATCTGTGTTTCATTACAGAGACATGATGATCAAAATACACGCCTCACATATATATATGATGGATTTTTCTTCCACCAAATCCACTAACCATATGCCGTAAGTCAAATTGACTTAATTTAATCAATCTCGTCTAGAAGTTTCTATTGCATTGATGGCTAACATGGTTACCTGCCTAAACTCTATAACTTATCTATGCTCTAAAACATGTATGGTACTAGTTGCTACTTTGCTTCTATGAATTTCATATAACCTTAGGAGCTAAATTTTTTGGTAAATTTAATTTTCCACTCCTAAGGTTCACGCTTTCTCTAAATTTGTTCCCTTGAAATTTTATATAGTATCAAATTATCCTTAAGTTCTTAAAAATGAAATGAAAACCCTCTTTTTTCAATCTTAATTGATAAATCTAACAGCGCTATGCTTCCCCTGACAATAAATCTTCCTTTTAAACTATCTTAAAAACACATTTCTCACAATTACCTAATGCATTCAAGATAATAATTTTTCTAAGATGTCGGTCCTTAGTTTTGACTTAAAAAAACTAGAAGCAAATCTATTGACTATTATGGAAAATAGTAATGTAGGGTATTATTATTCACTTATTATACATATGTATTGCTTATTCAATGTGTATTATATAGGGGACCTATACTAGAGTTGTATATGTATGAGAACTCTTACATATTCAATAAGAACTCTTGTAATCTTATATTTATATACAATACAATTTATATACAACATAACTAACACCTTAGTGGTTTTGGTTTTCGGCTTCTCAATCTTTGTTTATCTAAATTGTAACTTGATACAAGAGCTTCAACGAAAATTGCAACTGTGGTAATCAAATATTTATATTGACCCCTCTTCCTTAGCTAGCAGGATCATTATTATTCAAAATCAATCTTAGCAATCGCTCATAAATCTAAGTGTAACCCTTATTCCTCTTTGTAATGCACATAACTCTATTTCCTTAAAAGTAAGTACTTACAATTGCTTATACTTCAAAATGTAGATGAAATCCTTCTTTCATGGACAAAGAATGTTCAACTTTATAGATGGAACGAAATTGTGACCTTCATCTCATGAAATCGTTAAGAATACTTCTAAAATCCAGCCAAAATCAGCATATAAGACATATCAATTGCTAATGACATATTGATTACTTATTTGTCAAGAAGTTCTTTATTTAGTTCCTGAATGCTTAACTTCTTGCAGTAAATGGTAGACTTTGGAGAGTACTTTTACTTCACCATTTAATACTCAAGTCATGACTCTGCAGAACTTCATCAAAATTATGAATACATTTTTGTATTTCTTTTAACATACAAAAATAGTATAGTGATGAACTAGCAATGGTCAGATGAACTCTTTCAACTACTGATTTCAACCTTTATATCTTTGATATAGGAGGATTTAAAAAATACATGTTTTTCTTAGTTATTATTATTTTCTATTTAGTTTAGGAAATTAAATATTGAGATTGATATTTTTTTTTAGTTTAGAAATTCTTAAAATAACTCTATAATTATTGATTAAGATCTTTTTTTCTTCAAGGTAGACCTAAAACTAGTATAAAAGGGTTCTTTAGCTTGTATTTTAGCATAATATAACATAATTTACCTTCTGTCTTCTTGTTTGTGCTTTCATTTGATATTAGATGATTAGTACTTAAAAGTGCATTTTCATTAAGGTTTTATATCATCATATTGCACTTAAAGTATCATTAAATTCCCTAACTTGAGCATGTTTTATAATAACAAGTCTGATAACATAAGATATCTTTAATTTATGGTAAATGTTTATTTTGAATGCAAGAATATCTCACAATTTAAAGCATTGATTGATGTGTTTAATTATTGAAAGTGAAAAGACAAAGAGAGGGCTAAGCTTAAAGAAGAGATGTTGGTTTAATTCAAACTGGAACATCATTCAGTTATTGGATCATAACTGGAGCTGTAGAACATGGATTTAAGTCTGGTTTATATGGATGGAAAGCTAAGACATAGGCCTAAACTTTCATGAAGAGTCCAAGATTCAAAATGGTCTTTTTCAAGTTCAAATTGTAGCAACAAAAGAGAATTCAGAATATATCATGCAACCCAGACACTGTTCAGTGTTCAACCCATATATCGAGTTCTAGAAGTCCAAATGAGTTCATTCTTGTGTTGTTGGAAAGCTGAGACAAATACCCAGAACTTTTATGAAGACTATCTGTTCAAATTATGACATTAGCAATGATGTTTTGTTCAGACAAGATGATAATGGTTGTCACCAAGTCAAAAGGTGGCCACCCACTCAATAATTAGTCATCAAATCAATAGTTCTGAATTTTAGCCTATAAAAGGAGGCATTTGCCATACATTTAAACATCTTGGTTTTCAGATCAAGATCATATTCTTGCTTTATCTCTTTGTATTTTATAATGTTTAAGTTTTATTTTATGTTATATTAATCTTTTGTTTATGCTTTTCATTTCCTTTACTATACTTAGTTAACTTATACCATGTTTATGTTCTTATATTGTTTATTTATGTTTTTCTTCTTCATGATGTTTAGCTAAGTTAATTTTGTCAAGGTGAAAAGGGTACACTAATGGTGTAAGAATAAATATAATATAAACTCAACATGGACTTTAATGTTTGATACTAACATGTTTTGTATTTGTTATCTTACTCACTCTTAATACCTTGCTTGTTAAATGGTTAATCTAGATTTGTGTTGTACAACCCTTGGTACAACAAATACTTGACACTTTCATAACCTACTGTATGGTATAACCGACACTTGGCTATGCAAGGAACTTGATTTGTTGTTAACATAAGTTATAACCATGAATACCTGACCTCATTTACAAGTATTGGCATTACTCAAATAAGATAATTAATATAATCATGTTAATAATTTACAATCTGATTGGAACCTCCTTTGTATGTGGTTTCCAGTTGAGTAATAAAAAGAGTTTATACTATACTTATTTGAAATACCATTAGTGGATCCTCTAACCTTGACAATTGTTTTATCCTTGTTTAATCCTTACATCAATATCACATCTCAAAAGTTCTCTTCAACTCCTTTTCATTTATTGTTTATAATTTTATATAGTTCACCTCCCTATGGTTCGACCTCGGTCTTGCCGGGTTATTTATTACTTTGACACTCCTGCACTTGGGATAAGACATCAATTTTTTGATCGTGTCATTATAGCTCAATGATCTTGGTGATTATATACTTATTGTGTGCTTCCAAACAATTATAGATAAAAGAGGTCATAGAGTAAGACATGCTTAGGTAGGAGGGGATTAGGAGGTTCATTCTCTACCAAGAAACATTCAGGATTTGGTAATAAAAGACATATAAAGGCAAATTGCAGAGTTGACCTACTAGTTAGTAGAGAGAACCTAAAAGGAACATGAGGAGAGTGACTAGGGATCCTTGGTCAGCATTCATAACCTTTTTAGAGGCGATAACATAGGAGGCACACTCTTGATTAGGAAGAGTATCATGAAGATTTTAGGTTTTGGATAAAACTCTCTAATGTCACAGGAACCTCGAAAACATAAGAGCTTTTTAATAAACTGAACAATGTACAAACTATTTTTTAGTATAAGAAAATTGTAAAGCAAATGAAGTTGAAACATATTGCTATTATATTAAGGGGGAGAGCTTTTATTTAGTGGGAGAAATTGAAGATAATTTGGGAAACACAAGGCAATTCAATGATCAATGATTAAGAGAAGATTAAAAAAATATGAATGAACACTTTCTTCTTATAAGATATGCACAAACTTTATAGCAGTGACTTCATATACTAAAGCAAGTAGGTGGGTTTATTGATGATTACACTAATGAATTTTTTGATCTAGTAGAGAGACATGATTTATTGAAACAGAAAAGCAGGTGGTTGTTAGATACTTAAGTGGCTTACAACAGTCTATGTAATACATGTTGTGTTGTCAATCTTTATGGATAGATTTGGAAGCCTATTGAAGGGACTTGACGATAATGAAGCACCAAGCTGCTAAGAGAGCCAACAAAAGTTTTTAAACTGGTTAAGATACTAGAAAAGGGTTTAACCATCATCAAATAATGATCGTTGTTCAACCAAAAATAGCTCCTTTATAAAATCAACAAGTTACAAGTCAAGGTTCTGGTTTTAATTTTTTTTTTGTTACAAATATGGTAAGCTAAGGCATCAAATTTATAAGTGCTATAAGCTAGAGAGTCACCCGGATAAAGATTTATTGGTAGAAGAACCATATAAGAGTGCGAGTGATCATGTTTATGATTATTCATATAGCAATGAGAAGGTTTTAGAAGGTGATGGTTTTACAGATCGCTGTGAAACAAGTCATTGACGCTTAGTAATGGTTTTGTAAATATTAGAAATGTTTTGGGAATTTATTTTTGACCCATTTTATCAAAGTCAATTAATTATATAGTGTCAACACACTAGAGATTAATAAAGCACAAAGGCGCTTACATAATGTTTAATGATGATACACTTCATTCGCTAGGATCACATGATATGGTCAGGGAAGGACATTTAAATAACTCATCTTCTAAAGACCATAGACATAGGATTTTCCAATCTCGTGGCTCAAATGATCATAAACAACAATAGTGCAATTCACTAAAGAACCATGATTTGAAGATAATTGATATGTTCAATATTTATCTCCTCATTTTGTAAATGACTAGAACTCAAGGCGAGTTCTCTCAAACCCATGAAGAGTGATGCAAGAGGATTTTTAGAGAATATCTATTTTTTTATTATTATTTTCCTATTCAGTTTAGAAAAAATATTTTTATTTATGGTGTTTTTTTCCTATTTAGTTTAGAAAATCAAATATTGAGATTGATATTTTTATTTTCCCTTTTTAGTTGAGGAATCCCTAAAATAACTCTATAATTATTAATTGGGATTAATTTCCTCTTCAAGGTAGACTTAGCACTAGTATAAATACGATTGTTTAGCTTGTATTTCAGTAGAATATATCAAACTTTTATTCTTATAAATAAAATTATGAAATTGATTTCTTTATGTGCAACCTTATTTGACCAAAACTTTTTCTTTCTTGTATTTTGTTTTCTTATTTGTGCTTTTATCTATGTTTGTCTTCAAAGGCTTGTATGGTGAGTTGAAGGATATTGTCGCCATTTTATTAACTTGGCCTCATCTTATTTCTTTTAGTGAGATGTGTGGTCTTTTGATATTAAATGAGTTTTTATACAAGGATTTTCAGCAAACAATAAGTTCTTACATGTAATTAAGTGTATATTTACTTAATTATATGGTAATTTTATTGTCTTTTGTTTTCAAATAAAAAAGAAAAATCTAACTAGTTATGGTTTGTCTTGCAATTCATGACACTACAGTATTTGATAAAATACACATTAATACATCCATATTGACAAATATACTTTATAGAAAATTAGAATGATATGTTAAAGAAAAAAGCTCAGCTTGAGTTGATCTGTAATTGTTGAATATAATATGCAAGAGTTATGCTTATATGAGAATAAAATAACCATATTTAACTATCTAGCTATCTAAAATGTTAATAAGTTGTACAGTATGTATCTATAAAAGCTTTATATATCTATAATAAACTCTATTTGTTGATAGATGTTTGTTGAGTATGAGGTAACTCTTCAAACTCACTTGGATAGCTCACCCCTCAAGCTTATAAGGTTTTTACAACAACCTAAGTTTCTTCCTTATTTAAAGAATATGAGAACTAGTTAGTAGTTTGATAAAAAAAATCTCATCTTGAGTTGATATATAATTGTTAAATATAATGTGCAAAAGTTATGCTTGTATGAGAATAAGATAATCATCTTTAACTATTTAGCTATCTGACATGCTAATAATGTATACAATATGTATTTATAATAAGGTTTATATATCTATAATAAAATCTATTAGTTGATATATGTTTGTTGAGTATGAGATAACTCTTAAGACTCACTTGGATTGATACGTCACCCCTTAAATTTAGAAGGTTTGTGCAACAACCTAAGTTTATTCCTTATTTGAAGAAAATGAGAACTAGTTAGGAGTTTGGTAAAGATATTTGTTAACTACTATTCTTTTTGTAACATATAGGCACCAAGCCAAGGAATATGTTGTGCTCATGTTCCTAACAAAAAGAGACTATATTTCAATAAGACAATAATGTTTTTGTATAAATTCTCGAACACATAGCCTAAGCAAAAAGTTCTTTCAATTTGAAACTTGCAAAAGCCCCTTAATATCTTATACTTAATTATACTAATGTCATTTGAAAAAACAAAGATGATAAGACTCAAGTTTATGGAAAATTAGTCATTAAAGTTTTATTACCAAGTTAAAATAATATATTGGTGGGAAAAACTCATCTTGTATTTTTCTATAATTGTTCATTATATAAAAAAGAGTTACGAGAATATAATACGCTTCTCTAACTCTTTAGTTTATGTAATTATATTAACAAACTATATGATATGTATTTATAACAAACTCCATATATCTAGAACTAATTCTATTAGTTGGTAGATGTTTACTGAATAAATTGATACCAATTTATCCTATATAGTGTGCTAAAATAAATGTAGCTGGAAGAGAACATAAAATAAGATGTGCTTGTGTAGTAAGGAATAAAGAGGTTCCTCTTAGGAAAGGAACGTTTAGAAACTGATAGTAAAAGATATGTAGAGAAAGGTTATAAAATTAACCCTTTAGTTGGTGGAGGTGAGGAACCTGAGGGATCATAAGAGTGATCTTGGATCCATAACTAACTTTGAAAACTTATTTTAGAGGCAAGAGTATAGGAGACAACTTCTTGATCGAATGGATATCATAAAGATTTAGGTTTTTTAATAGAGAAGTTTATCGATTAGTTGAATGAATAGAGGTTTTTTCAGTGCAAGAAAGTCTCAAAATAGATAAGGATAAAGCTAATCGCTATCGAATTGAAGAGGCAAGATTCTACTTAGTGGGAGAAATATAAGAGGCCTAAAAAAAGACAAGGCACATAAAAGATTAGTGATTGTAAGGAGATGATGAATAATATAAATAAGAATCTTCTTCCTTTCAAATACACTCAAATTTTATACTAATAACTCCTCCATAAATTGAGTTAGGGAGGGGACTATTGAGAAATACATCAATGATTTTTACCAACTGGTGGCTAGGAATGATTTGTTAAAAATGAAAATTTTATTAGTTATTAGGTACCTAAGTGGATTATAAAAGTGTATCTAAGATGTACTATGTTTGTATTATTAAAAGCCTAGAATAACAAAAAGGTATGCACTAGCGAACAAAAATCATCTACTCAACTTGAATCAACAACTAAACAAACCATAGGTCAGAGTTTTTTATTTGGTTTAAATTTTGATGTTGTAAATATTATTAGTTGGGGCATCGATCTTTGAAGTCTTGTAAGCTAGATAATCATCCGAGTAAGAATTTATTGGTAGAAGAACTTAACTAGAAGGCTAGTGATCTTATTTATATTGATTTGAGTGGTAGTGAAAAGCTTTTTCAATATGAAACTGGTGCTACCTTACTTATCTAAAAGAGATTGCTTACTTTTAAAGGTCATTCAAATGAGAATTGGTTATGTATTAGCCTCTTCTATTTAATTTGTACCATGAAAGATAAGGTCTGTAATATGATTATTGACAATGCTAGTTGTGAGGATGTGGTGCTGGCTAAGGCATTGGAGAAGTTGCAGCTCAAGACAGAAAAATACCCCAAGCCTTACTAATATAGGAGATTTCTCCCTAATACATAATTTTATTTTAATAACTGTAATTTTGAAATGCTATCGTAAAATCTATATGCTTATAATTGCATTTTTTGTAATAGTATTTTTTAAAAATGTTATTAAAACTCCTTTTGTTTATTTTAAAAAAATTAAAAAGAAAGAAAAGAATAGTTGTAGAGTTGTAGAGAAGTAATTGGTAGGGAGGTTGTTGTGGGGCTAGGAAGGGAGCAAAATGCATATAGGTGGGGGATGGGATGTGAAAAATGAGTTGTGTGTTTGTGTGAGGTGGGGTGACCATAAGAGTCAAGGCTCAAGAGAAACCCGTGACCACTCCTGCTGAGGACAATAACATGGCCTCCTTTCTCCTTGTTTCCTCTCATATATCTCTTTCAACATTTTATTTAAAGTGTCACTAACTATGTGTTTATCAATTTATTAAAACAGTACTTTCAGAGCAGCAGTTGTGTCATGACTCGCGATCTTCTCTACAGCTTTTTGTATTTATAGGATGTGCACAACTTGTAGTAGATGTGCCTCTCTAGATGCAAATCCATCACCTATAGATAGATTTTTCTTTTCTTTTCTTTATTTTATCTTCGTGGGTCGCTGTTTATTCATCCATGTCTCGTTAAAATGTGGTTATTCTCACTTTGTTTGTAAAAGCAGAACCTTGTCTTATTATAGATCTAAAACTATCAACATGCATGGGTCCTCAGGAATCCAAGAAAAAGAAACCTAGCTACAATATTCTTCCCTGTCAAATTGGGGCTAATTAAGTGATCAAGAAAATTAACTATCTAGCCAGTAAGAGGAAGAGAGGGTGTAATATAAGCGGCCGGTGACACTTTCTCGGATTTGACTTTTCCTTTGGATTCTCGAGTATTGTGGAAAAGAAAATCAAACTATAAATTTCCAGAAGGATCCACTTGACTTGCATTATACAAAGGAGGCTGCATACTTGAATACTTAAAAAGTTTATATATATATATATATGAGGTAGAGAGAATTTTCAATGACAAGGACTCCCAGTTGCTCTCCATCAATTAATGTCACCATCAATATAAATATTTATGTATATATTTAAGTCTGTGGTTTTAGATTATACTGGAAGCTGAAACCCTAGCTATAGTCAGTGAGAGATACAGTAAAGTTCTCTTTCTTCAATCAAGAATCTATATTCCTAATAAGGTTTGGTTACCCAATTTATAGATTTAATTGGTCATCAAATTACAACCAGGTAATATACTTTAACAAGAATGATGAAAGCTAGGGTATTATTCTTACCGACTTTTATTAAATATTCATCGAGAAACCCATATTTATTGACTTCATATAAAAATTTCTTAATCAAGTGAGGTTAATTATATGGCCTTGATCGTCACTTTCTTGATTACATGTATGCCCCACTTTATGGCCCAACAGCTAGCTTAGACGCCTACTCAGATTCGAGTGGATCTTTTATTCTGAAACGCCAAGAAAGTGCCAATACGAGAAAGTTTAAGTCTTCTTTAAGTGCTTCCAAAACCATTGACCTCAACTTTTATTTTTATTTTCATATTTTAGACAAACCTAGTTACCTAATTTGTGATGGGAATGAAATCAAATATCTCCCACGGTGAAGCTTTTGAGAAGGACCGTCTCCATGATGGACGGAAACGCGTTACTGTAAAGTTCTTCGATTTTTGTTTGCTTTTAGCTGGAATTGTATGACAAGCGTTACTTAAAGATGGAAAACAAGAATGAACAATCAAAGCTACTAGAAACGACAGGTGGTGTTAGGCTCCAAAAGTAACAATTGTATTAGTAAAATTACTTAAATCTAAAATTAACAGGACAAGTCATTCACTTTGTTTAAAGAAAAAAAAGAAAACAAATGTGGACAACTTGTTGTCTTTTAGTCAAGATTTTAACCATCGAACATCACTAAAAAATGAGTTTTCAAACCCAAAAAACTTAATTTTTTTATTTTTTTTTCACTTGAAAACCCTAAAATTTTTTAAAAAACCTCAATATATCTATTTTAACCTTAAAATATCATTCAATGAATCAAAAAATACAGAATTAAAATGAATCCGATCTACCTTTTCTAGCAAGATATAAATTTAAAAACACCTCAATGATAGCACTCCTACTATTAAGAGGAGCCTAAAACAAACCATGAGGGGTATAACTCAACTGGTCGGATTCTAAGTTTACTCCCTAGAGGTCACTGTTCGAGTTCCATAAACATCAGGGCCATTGGAGACTTACATAGTCATTAACTTCAGGGCCCGTGGGATTAGTCGAGGTGCGCGCAAGCTAGTCCAGACACCCACGTTAATGTAAAAAAAAATAAAGGAGCCTAAAACACCTCAACCAAGATTGACATTTTTGGATGCTAGAATACGACCAATCAATAATTTTCTCTCTTATTCTCCTTTGTATTTGACTTTTTCTCTCCTTTCTAAAACTTAAGTACTTATATATATATATATATAAAATAAAGTTGAGGATCTAAACATAAAATCTTAAAACTAAAGGGATAAAATGAGTAAACAAAGAATATTTGGAATAAATGAATTTTTTTGTGTGAATTTAAGAAAAGCATGTTGTTGTTTTTTTTTTTTTTAGTTTGGTTCCTTTCCTTTTAAATTTAAATTCTATTTCATTAAATTGCCCTCCAATTCAATTAGAAATTTTGATCAAATAACTTGAATGTTCAAGAATATGCAAAGAGAATATTCATTAAATAAACCATCAACGGTAATAGAGGAGTAGTACTATATAACTACTATGCAGGGAAGCACTGTCATTATCACCGTGAACTACTCCATTCCTTTCCAGTCTTACCAACTGCTCCTCGGTAGCACTTAAACAATAGTGGCTTGTGAGGAAGAAACAATATAAGAAGTTAATTAACTGGGAAGAACAATTCTAAAAAATAATTCAATCGACTATGTTGAGTGAATTTTTTGTTTTGTAGTTGACGGGGGGATTCATTGTCAACATAGGAAGAAAGAGGAGGAAACATTGCTCCTTGTTATGCTATCATTTGTTTTGTAGTTGACGATGGGATTCCTGAAACCACACGTCGCTAGTGGAGGTGGTGTGTGAGACCTATGTGCCACTATTGTTTCAGCAATTTCAGAAGCTTCTAGTGTGCTTCCTGTTTGAATTTTTAGTGTGTGTTTTAAATTATTGTTAGAATTTGAATTTTTGGGGGTTTGTAAACATAAATGATATTTGGGTGTGTTAGTAATAAGTGAAAAAAAGGTGTGTGTGTGTTAACATTTTATTTTATTTTGTGTTTAATAATTATTAAAAAAATGGAAAAAGAAAAAAATTATTATTCCAAGTTTTAATTGCATATGATAAAAAAATAATTTTTGCTTGTTGCATATAGCCCAATCTTTACAAAAACAAAATTGCATTTTATTTATAAAAAAGAGAAAAAAATATTTTAGCATTCTTTTAGAAAAAATTTTGTATTTCTTTGCATTTTTTGTGAAATTTATAACAAGTTTTGAAAATTCCTTAAGGATTTGGCTAATATTTTAATAACCCTAAGTTTTCTTCTTTTTTTTCTTTATCTGAAAATTCATGGTGAACATTCTGGTATAAATGTTGGACCTCAAGTAGACTTGTATTTAAATATCAGGTGTTGAGTGCTTAGACTGATAGTTATTGGTATACGTAACATCCCACTACCTACTAAGCCCCTACATTACCTTTATTGGGGTAATCACTAGGACAATAAGAGATCCTTTTGAGACCACATAATGCTTACCTCAATGTCTCATATAAAAAGATATAAAATCGGCCTATAGGATATATGTTTCACAATTAAACATTGTTGTATTAAGACATGCTCAACCCCAAAAAGTATCTTGAATTGCATGACTTAAGGCTGATAAAATGGCCACTATTAAAAAGATGACCTTTGTTGAATACGGGTTGGATTCTTAATCCCTACAGTTGTTAGATTGGGGTTTCTTGAGACTATACGATAGTAAATTGCCATCTCACACATGAAAGCATCCGTGGGGATGGATTTTTGAAGCAATATAGGAGAATAGTGGAAATAAAAAAGGTGTCCGTGCAAAATTCAACAATTAAAGCTTTGATACATTTTTTGGGACCCCGAGTACCAGTGCTTCACTTTAGGAATGTAGGCATGTGTCCTGCTTTGAAAAAGTATGGTTTATTGACTGAATTCCCTCGAAATCTATACAAAGTCTACTTCCATCAAAGGTGCCCCAAAGTGCTAACTGAATTGGTCAAATTGATCAAAGTTCCATATCTCCATAAGATATTGGAGAAAAATGCTATTAGCCTAAAGTGAAAGATGATCGAAGAGGTATTTGAACAGATGAAGAATGACTCTAGATTTATTAAAGAAAAAAGGAAAAATACTTGCTTTTGAAATCTTTAATTTGGTGTTATTTCCAAACCTCACTGGAATAATCGGTTTAGAGATGGTTGCATCTTTTCTTTCATATAAAAACACTCAAATAAATCTCACTATGGCAATACTAGCATAAACTATTTTGACACTCAACCATTGTAAGAGGGTTGGCAAAGGATCAATGAGATGTTATAAGCGGATGTTGTACATATGGCTAATTAATCATATAGAAACCAAAAATACGATATTTAAGAACTTCTAGTGGTTTCGTCAAAGACTATTGGAGATAGTTAAAGAAGAGGAGTGGAAGGATCTGAGTGAGGAAAACTTGAAAGTAAAATTGTAAGGAATCCTATAAGGAGAAGTGAAGTGGAAAGCCTCATGGATAAGAGCAATAGATTGCTTGATGAGTTATAGGCAAAGACGATGGGTGCCTTTGATGGGAGTGACTAAATATGTCATCTACGAACCTGCGTTGGTTGTCAAACAACTTAAGGGTGTAAGGCATGTGCAAAGGACAACCTTGTTATCTCAATTCTCCAGGTTATTCAAGGATTAATCTGCTTTAGAAGTTGTGGAGAACATCAAACAAGACTAGAAGCTTCTGGTATTTGTCAAGAAAGAATCAAATGGTTTTAGAGATCTAGTGACTAGTGAAAAGTATCCAAAATGGAGAAATTTATCATTAATCACCATCCTAATGGCTCTTAGATTTGAAGTCGAGACTTCACAAGTTGTTAAAGCAACTAAAATAAAGAGGATTAGCAACAAGGAAGAGGTTGAGAGGAGAACAACAAGAAAAGCTCTAAATGAAGGTGGATACCAGTAAGGCCCTTAGGATATCCCCCGAGGAGCAACTCTCACTAAAGAGAAATTGAGAAAGTTTGTAAAGCAACAACTAGAGGAAAGGGACAAGAAAATCATGTTCTTAGAGGAGCAATTGAAAGAAAAAAAGGCGGCTAAAAACCAAGCTTAGAAAGAACGAGGAGAATTGGAAACATATTAGATGCAAACCAGTGCTGAGCTAGAGGCTTTAAAATCTAATTTCAATGATTGCCAAGAAAGGGCTCATATGTCTTCAAAGACCCAAACTGAGTCGTTAGAAAGCCGGATTGAGCAATATTAAAGGCTATACAAGAAGCATGTGATGCTGGAAAGTGAGCTAGTTAAAGCAAAAGCCAAAGGAAAAGTTATTGGGATCTTCAAATTTGATTTGGATAATAAGAAATATAAGATCAACTTGTTAGAGAAGAAACTCGACAAAGAAAAGGCCAAAGCAAAACGGAATGAGGCCATCGGTATATACCGACTGAATTACAGACGGAATAGTGTCCGTCAGTAATTGTCACCGCAATTTACTGACCGAATTATTTCGTCGGTAATTCTGTTGGTTTTAGGTGAATTTCTGGTAGTGATTTCAAGCATTGGTGTAGTGAGGAAGCTACTACCCCAGCTACATGGATCTATGGTCTCCCCAACAATATGTTGTAAGTGGATGAATGTCCATTACCTACAATGTTATCAGGAACATTTGTGTTCTTACATACAATTCCACCTCTAAGGTCTCAACTATTTTTCTTGGTGAGCCGTCGTATGCTTTTTCCATCATAGTACTGGGTTTCATGTGCGACTTATCAATGAGCATTTCTTTCAATATGTGCCTTAGCAACACATTTAGTGCAGAACCATTGTCAACCAGTACCTTCCCAATCAAAATGTCTTTGAATCACATTGTGATGTACAATGGCTTGTTATACCTAGTACTGTTAGGACTCAGCTCATCTTCGATGAAGTATAAATAATTTTAGGCTAGGATTCTTTCCACTAAATGCTTCATGGTTTCTTGGTTAATCTCTTAAGGCATATATGCCTCATTTAGAACCTTTTGCAAAGCCTTCATATGTGGCTCGAAGCTCAGAATCAATGACAACAATAATATTCTAGCACAAGTTTTCTTAAGCTACTCAAGAACACAGTATTCACTATGTTTCATCAGCTTTAAGAACTCATTGGTTTCTTCTTCAGTATCAGGTTTGTTTACTTCCTCCGTGAGATCGACCACTTCCTTAACCTTAACTACGTGCTCTAAAAGGAGTACCCGTAGTTATGAGTGTAATCTCCCTTATGTGTCACTATAGGTTTGGATAGGATTAGTTTGGGAAACCCGCCTGCAGTAAATTGCACCCAACACATTTCTTTGCTTTTGTACATCCATCATGGATACCTCTCTATTCTGTTGCTATCTCGCAGTCACAAAAATTAATTACCCTAGCTTAAATAAACAAGATATTATAGAGCAAGCAAGGGGTCAATCCCACGAGGAAGGTTTAGTTTAGATTTTTATGATATACGATATGCAATTGGGAGATTTTAAGATTATCTAGGCTATAGCAGAATAAAACAATCAAGCTAAATTAAATAAATCAGAAAACTATCAAGAGAATAAAACCTTGGTTTCAAGTTGACGTCCACCTACGGAAATCAAAACTGATCATTGAAATGAAAAACCAATTTATATTCTGAATCTTTATCTTTTCTTAACATTAGTTAGTTAACCGATCCGCAATGTAACTAACTCTAACAAGTAAGCAACCACAGTGTCCATACTAGTAATTTTATTAAATGACAGCCTTAAGAACTAGATAAATTGATTAATCTAGACAACATATCTGTCCGCAATTCATATTGGATTTGTTCGAATGTTCTCCCTAAGATTAATAACGTAGATCCGCCACAATTATTAAACTCAGTTGCTTCACAAGTTTATATACCACAACTCCGATTTTGATATCAAACTTAGCAATATATTGTCTATAATAATAACTTAGAGTCCTGTTGTGATGTCGCAGTCACACAAATTAATTACCCTAGCTTAAAACACAACACACAAGTAGTATAGAGCAAACAAGGGGTCGATCCCACGAGGAAGGTTCAAGTCAGATTTTTATGCTAGATGATATGCAATTTGGAGGGGTTTGGATTATCTAGACTATGACAGAATCAAACAATCAAGCAAAAATTAAATAAAACAAAAAATTATCAAGAAAACAAACATTAGTTGTAAGTAAACATCCACCTATAAAAATCAGAACTGATCATAAAATGAGACGTCAATTTATACTCTAAATATCTATCTTTTCTTATGTTGATTAGTTAATAAATTCGTTGTATAACTAATCCTAACCATCAAACAATCACAATGTCCACATTAATAATTTCATTCAATGGCAGCCTTAAGAACTAGATGAGTTGATTAATCTAGACAACATAATTGTCCGCAGTCCATGTTTGATTTGATCGATCGAATGTTCTTCCTAAGATTACTAATATGGATCCGCCACAATTATTAATCTCAGTTGTTTCACAAGTTTATATACCACAACTCCGGTTTTGATAGCAAACTTAGCAATATATTGTTCACAATAACTTAGAGTCCGCTCTAGCAATTAAAATAAACAATCATAGGAAATAAGCATAGGAGAACAAACATATTCATTCATTATATAAACTTAAAAGAAAAGGTAAAATAGATCTCATAGTTCTTGAAATCCAAAGGTTTCTGTGTCCTTGCAACCAAGAAAAAGAGTTTAGTCTTACATGTTTGTTGAACAACTAATCAAAAAGAAATAAGAAAACATGATTTCAGGTTTGTGGAAGAGAAGGGACATTTTTTATCTCTTGGATGGCTCTCCTCCCTTCTCCTCTCTCATTCTTTTTATATCCTAGGAAACCCTAGTCACTATTTTACAAAATAGTCCTCCCCTAAATACACAGTTTACATTTAAGTACTTTAATAAATATTTTTGTAAAAATGAGAAATAGCCTTGCATGAAATCTTCAAGCTTTGACTTAGAGGAGCTAAATTGCTAAAATAAAAACTTGGATGTTTGTTTGGATGCTTTGGGACATAATTTGGACTCGTTTCTTCACAAAACCTATTTGTTGGCAGAATTTATTTGTCATCTTAGAAAAATCATATCCCCCTCATATGAGATTATTTTTTGCTTAAATTTGGTATGTGGATAGGTCTTTGAGTCAGGAATCCAACAAAATTAAGTTGGTATCAAATGGACTTCTGTAGCTCCAGATATTCAAGTCGGAATGGTCAAAGGTCAACATTGATAGATTGTAAGATTTGACTTTAAAGATGTGATTTCCATGCTCTTCCTTATTTTATTTTCTTACCTTAGATTTCCAAAAAGGTATGGATGTTAGCTTTTTAATGCCACTGGAATCACTTCATTTTGACCTCTAGAGCTTATACTCTACACAAACATCGACTGAAGGTCAATTCTACTAATTATCTCCAATTTACTCCTTTTTACATCTTTCATCCAAAAGTGCCTTCAAAACATAATAAAGAATATCAAGGCATTTTATATATAAAACATAGGCAAAACACTAGTTAAATGTGGGTGAAACTATCGAATAATATGGTTGTATCAAGTCCGCTCTAACAATTAAAATAAACAATCATAGGAAATAAGTATAGGAAAACAAACATATTCATCATAAAGTGAAAAGAAAAGGTAAAATAAATCTAACAGTTCTTGAAATTCAAAAGTTTCTGTGTTTTTGCAACCAAGAAAAAGAACTTAGTATTGCATGTCTATTGAACAACTAATCAAAAGGAAAGAAGAGTGCATGATTTCAGGTTATTGGAGGAAAGGGTGTGTTTTTCTTCTCTTTTAGCCGCCTCACTCTCTTCCTTTCTCTCTTTCTTTTTATTTGATGCGGAACCCTAATCTCTCTTTCCTAAACAAGGAGAAATAGCCTTGCATAAAATCCTCAAGTTTTGACTTTGGACTTAGAATAGTTAAATTGCTTAAATAAAGACTTGGATGTTGATTTGGATACTTTGGGAAGAAATTTGGACTTGTTTCTTCACAAAACCTGTCTGCTTGCAGAATTCATGTGTCATCTTAGAAAGATCATATCTCGTTCATATGAGCTCATTTTATGCTAAATTTTTGTAGGCTGATAGGTCATCAAGTCAAGAATCCAACAAAATTTTGGTAAGCTCAAGATATTCAAGTCGGAATGGTCGAAGGTCAACATTGGCAGAATGCAAGATTTGTCTTTGAAGGTTGTGATTTTCATGCTCTTTTTTTTCTTCTTGCCATATATGTATAGAAAGGTATGGATGTTAGCTTTCTAATGCCCTTGTAATCACTTCATTTTGACTTCTAGAGCTCAAGCTTTGCACAAAACATCGATCGGAGGTCAAATCTACCAATTATCTCCAATTTACTTCTTTTTGAATCTTACATTTAAAAGTGCCTTCAAAACATAAAACAAAGAATATCAAGGCATTTTATATATAAAACATAGGCAAAATACTTGGTAAATGTGGGTAAAACTATCAAATAATAAGGTTGCATCACATTCATCCCTTTTTTTATTCGAAGAATCCCTCAAATCATCATTTGTATCACCTTGTCACGGAAGCCTTCACATTGGTTATTCATGTGGCCTTCTTCATCGTGATACTTACAGAAGTTCATGCTACCTTCTTTGTACCTACTTTTATCATCATCTAATAGATTATATCCATTAGCACTTTTAAACACCATAGGTATTCCACCTCTATTGCATTTACCAATCCACTACCCGAAGATGGGTGGATAAAATTTGAAAAAACTCCAAACATGAGTACAAATCCCTTGCCCAATCTCTCTTCGAGCCGAGTTGTCGCTTGAGTTTGAACAAAGGTGGCGAGTCAATTGGAAGGATATTCACCAGAGGCATTTCTAAGTGCTTGCTTAAGTAAGCTAGTGATGCGAGCCATGCCAACCTTCAGAGAATCTAATTCTTTTTTGAAATGAGTATCACGGTAAGCACGCTCTTCATCTTTGATATTTCTCATTCTGAGTTAAGTGTTGTAGACTTTATGGATTGGAGCTCTTTAGGGACCTATATTTCAACCTGGAAAGAGCTAATCCATGAATATATGTCATTATATGGATGCAAATATATGCACATGCATATTGGGTATGGATTAACCTGTTTAAAGAGCTAATCTATGACTTCCTTATAAAATATAGGAAGAATCCATAGTTTAATGGATTTGGAGTTTTTTCCAGGTCCTTAAATCGATTAAATCTCATACACATTAGAAAGTACCATAAAAGTGGGTATGAGCCCTTTTTCATTCATCAAAGCTAAGTAGTTCAAACAAGGAGTTTTTCTATGTTTCTACTCAAATGGCATTCCTCTATTAGCTATATTCTTGATAAAAGCTGAAACTTCACTCAAATACTCTTTGTATTTATGAACGTTCTTGCCAATGTTTTCACTCGTAACTTATTTTCCTTTCGGTTCACCATATCAATCAGTCTGTCGATTTTTTCAATCTTGAAGCAATGATCCATTACTTGCGGCTAACGATTCGTTGTTCCTATCCAGTATCTAAATTATCTTCTCTAACTGTTGCATCTGGTTTTATCCCTTTGAAGTTCTTCATTCTCTATATCAAGTTCAACTATCTTTGTATTTAGTTGTGCATTGAAGCTGTTGATGTAGTCCTGCCACTCCTCGACTTACTCTTTCATTTTCTTCACCTTTTCTTCTCAAAATTCAAGTTCAGACTGGATTGTAGAGACTCAGTCTCATAAGGCATTTGCTCTACTCAAGTATTCCCTCATATTTGACTTAATTACCTTTTAATTTGCTTCTCCTTCATTATCAGCTTGGACCTTGTATTTAGCTCTTAAGCTTCTTTCTTCTTCAATAATAAGATTAACCAATTTGTTCTCTTTTTTTTACCTCTAGCTTCATTCTATTATGATCCCTCCCTTTTTCCAAAGCAGCTATTGACTTCTTGTCAGCACACCTTTTGCTTTCATAGGTCTTTTTTAGAGTCATCAACTCTTTTTCTAGCATTACATGTTTATTTACCATGTCATCATATTTGACAATTCTTTCTTCCAACTGTTCCTGGATTCCACACACAATTTCCTCAGAAAAGAAGTGTTTTTCTTGCACTAAATCTTAAATCAATTCAACTATCTGCTCATCCTATTATTTCAACTATTGGTTCAGAAAGGTCTTCATCTTTTTTTCTTGCAAAAACTGGTTTTCTAAGAATTTTTGTTCACTCTTATAGTTGCTCAGTTCAATCCTCTGCCCATCCAACTCGTCTTGCAATTTTTCTTCATTATTTACCCTTTTCCTCTTGGGTTCTGTAGTGGTGAATGATTCCTCCTTGCCGATTGAATTTTGGCTTTGCATTACCATACTTTTGAGTGCCCTGGATAATACCACTTCTTTATATTAAGTAATTAGGGCTAGCTGAAGATTGTTTTTACTGCTCTTTTCTGTAGACTAAAACAAGTTGCCCCTAATCACATTTGATGGCGTCTAGCTTGACTAAAGAGTTAGCTTTTTTTGAACAAAGCAGTAAACTCAGCTAATCCCTAGGTTCTCAGTACGTACTATGTTCCTCTGAAATGCCTAACTACCAGCAAGGGTGAGTAGATGATATAACCAATCAAACCAATTTGTGAGACCCATGCTTTGTCACTATAACTCATAAGATAAGACAGACTCTCATCCAAAGAGCTTTCCACTTGAAATTACTTTAAGGGAGTGCTTGGTATTTTTTTCACTCATGCCTTCTCATCTAAGTTGTTCTATTATTTGCTTAAAACAACCCAAGGGGTCTCATGTTGAACCACAAAAAATTATTAAAAACTTCTCTTGATGTCTCTAAGTGATTGACTATCCACATAAATAACAGGGGAACTTAATACCGTATCGCTCCTTTTTCATGCAATCTACAATGATTTAAGGACAAGAAAATTTCAGCCAAGATAGCTGAGGTTAAACAAAACTTACCTGAAGATGGAAAAAGCAAGTGTCTGGTATCTATCTTCACTTAGCTTTCCCTTTGCTTTATATGTCTTTAGCTTATTCTCAATCAACTTCCACTTAAATCTTTCATTAGATGTTTTGTATTGATTAATTTGGTCTAGATGTAGTTTCGTGACCTCAACAGTTGTGTCTTCGATTCTTTGTTTGAAATATACTTTATAAAGGTCATTTGGGAAATTTAAAATCTGGGCATACTCTTCAACGGTGGGGGTCGTGTCAATGTCTCCAAAGGTGAAACATCTATAACCCGGATTTCGAAAATGCCTTAAAGCCTTGACTGCTGAAATTTGAATTGGGATCCTTATCACGTGGGCAATTCTCCTATATTTTCTCGCAAACAAAGTTTCATCCATATACCCCAAGAATGACACAAGCTTTTTTATCTGGTCTACGAAGTAATGTACTTTGGTCATGTGCGGTAATTCCCCAACCTTGGTCCTTGGGTAATCCCCTCCAACTAATTACTGTAGAGTTCAGGATTTTAATCAGGTTTGCAAAAATGAATTATTAAGGAGTTCATACCCTAAGACAAGGTTCTAGGCTATTATATGAGGGGTAGGCTTTCCACCTAGTCTTAAAAGGGTCTATAATCTGCCTAATGACTACCTTTCACGAAGTCAGTATAAGGGCTTACAAAGAATGGTTGGGGTATAGTGTGACCGTCATTACCAAGTAAATGCTCAACTCATAGTTGGATGTTTCACGACTCTGAACCCCTACTGGAAGTCATGAGGCAGACCGCTACTCCCCACTTAACCTGGAATTGGGTTTATCCCTAAAAATTTAAATGCATGAAGGCATTAATGCATACCTGATGTACTTATGCATGAGCAATATGTAAAATGCATGTTATAGTAAAGAAAAATATGCTAAAATTAAACATACCAAAATAAACAGGCAAACAATCTAACAAGCAAAGCTTAGTTCAGCTAGACAAGTCCCTAGTAGAGTCGTCATCCTGATGTGATGTGCACGACATTGAATGGCAAAGCTGCCTCCTGGAAGTAAAAGGGGGGTTTGGGGTTTAATCATAAAATTATGAATATAGGATTCAGGTGTCGCTATCTAGTATTATAGTTACTAGGAAACTTAACGATCTGCGAGAGTCTAGGTAAGGGGACTAGGTACATAAAGGAAGATGTATCACCCCTAGTACACCCTACCTAAGGTAAATTGCATTGTTTGTTGATTGTTTTTATAAGTTATGTCTCTATATGTTGGTCTCGTCTAAGGTTCAAGATAGATCTCTCTTCATGAGGAAATTTCTACCTTATTGGATTAAGTCCTAACCATTCTAAGGTTTATATTTAACATCAAATTTATTTATTAGAAACTAATTATTATGGAATTTCTGGTATTTTAACCCAATCTTAATGGATGATCATAAACTGCTTATGATATCCATTTCGCATTTAAAACATGATTTTATAAATTTATCCATGATTTCAATCAATTGACTTTATAAAAATTAAGTTTGGTCCTCTAAAATTCTAATGTTCTTGATTAAGCTCAAATTGGGCTCCCAAACTTAATTTTTCACCAATTAAGTCCCTAATAAAATTAATTTAACTCATTAAAAGTATAATTAACTCCTTGCACCTAATTAAATTTTTTAATTTAATTCAAATTAATTCTTAAACATAATTAAACTTTTAATTTGGCCTATGATTAAATCAAATTGGCCTGTTAAAAATCTAATCAAGGCTTTGAACTTAATTTTTATACAGATCATTCCAATAATCATTTAATTTGACATTGAATATGCATTATCTCTTTAGTCTTGGGTACAATATGTTATGATTAGGCTCATAATTCCATCCAAAATTACAGCTTGATCTTTTTTTATTTCTGAAACCTTCATCAGCCTGTTTTTACCAAGTTGCCAGTGTTCTTGCTATTATTGCTTTTGTTTTTTATTTTTATTTTGAAAGGAAAAAGGTAAATTTGGCATTTTTTGCTATGCCTTTAAAATGTTTAATGCATATATGGAACAGTAAGATCTAGTGAACATGATAATCAATCAAAGACTCCAGCTAGAGCTGCATGTACAAACAAATTATTACGCCGAGTTGATGTATGCATGATATAAACTGCAAGTAAAAATCTCAGACGGCATTAAATGCTACAAATCCAGACGAAGGGAGGCTATACAGTCTACAGCATACAAGGTGGGGTTTCTGGGCCGAACACACCGACCATTTAGACTGTCAGAGATTGTTCTTTAAACGTCCAAACAATCTAGTGATGTGAGGATACTCCTACCAACTGATGAGTCCTTGTTATGTGGGTTAAATGATGTTCTACAATAACTCATTTTTATACGAAAAATAAAAATAAACATAAATAATTAATAAAAATCATTATCAATCAATTACCCAGTAACCGAAGAAAAAAACAAACCCTAACTTTTTAGAATGAAGAGTAAAGTGTATGAGTTGAATCCACCCAATTCATGTTTAATTAGTACAGAGACTACATATACCACATACTCGTATGTGATTCACGACAAAAATGGAGATGGACACTTTTGTCCATTTGAATGAGTCAATTCATCTCTTGGAGTAATTTCAATAATGCTAAAATTTTAATTGTATTAATGTCTTTGTTAAAGTTTCAATTAAGATTTATTTTTCTTTTTAATTTATCCAAACAAGTGGAAAATATCTTTTTAATCATTAATTTCTTACAATTTTATCAAGTTTAAGATTGATGAAATCAAATCTTTATCTTTCATCTACACAAGATCCAAATAATGTTACACGCATAACATATATATAAAAATTAATAATAAAAAAAGAATGCGGGCCTGGACTTGAAGGCCCCACCCATGTATATGGGCTTTTTTTTGTGTGTGTCTATATATATATATATATATATAAAAGAAAAAAAAATTATTTAACCCATTTGGGTCTATAACATCTAAGTTATTAATTTTTTATGTTTTGTATTTTTTTATTTATATTATTTTTTAAATAATTTTTAAATTTATGTTTTAATTAATATCGTTCATCTGTGATTTTTTTATTTTTTTATTTAACTTTTTTTATAGATATTTTTATAAAATTATTTTGTGTGTTTAATTTTTCTAAAGTGATTTTTTTAAAAAAATTTTATCTTTTGAAATTTATTTTTGAAAATAAAAAATGTTTATTTTCAGATAATATTTCTGATTTATCTATAAATTTTTTTTATCTTGCATAATATTTTATTTAAATAATTTAGCATGTGTGTGACTGTTTCTATTATCGTTTGATTGAATTAAAAAATTATTTTAATTAAAAAAATTTAGTAAATACAACGGGATAAATATCTCATCTTATAAAATTAAATATATTGATTTATACATCTCTTAATTGTTTTACTTTTTTATTTTTAGTTATTGTTATTTTTTATTTATTTATTAGCAAACATAGATCTCGAGTTATTTTATTATATGTATACATAAATTTTTTTATTTGCACTTAGAAAAACTTTAGCTATAAAAATACATAAAAAAAAAACTTATATATATAATTTTTTTAAAAAATAAAAATATTTGACATATGGCATATCACTCGATATATATTTAATAGGGCACCAGCATTTCCTAATATTAGCAACAACATTGGTGCCGTGGTTACTCGTTTGATAGCACGGCCACGTTATCAAACGAAGCTGTCTGACAACTAAGCACGTGATTATAATTTTATTCCAAACGGTTTTTGTTTTTTAGTTTATCTAAATTATTCAATTGTATATACAAAAGAAATAAATAATGTGAAAATGTAATTATAAGAAAATCATAAATGAAAATTTGAATAAAAATTTAAATATCCAGGAAATTAGATCTTCTAACTATATAGTTTGTGTTGTCCAGTGTAAACCTCTTTGTTATCATATACCTATAAACAATATCTTCATTAAAGAACTTTTAATTTCTACACGTAATAAATGGATATCTAATATTTTTCTTCAAATATGTTATCCTCATTTCAAATATTATATTAAAGTTACCAATTAATCAATATAATATATATTATGTGTTTTAAAGTTACATTTTCAAATATTATATTACTTTTAGAGTTAACTTTCTAAGTTATTTAATGCAATTATCCAATGAGATAATTAGTTTATAGTTACGCATTAGGCTGCAGTGGAATAAAAAAATATTCATGTCATATAAAATTATTATATATTATTATTAAATTCAACTCAATGGGTTAATCTTTACATCTCCCAGCTCAACTTTTTATCTAAATCCGGATTTAAAATTAAACAATGCAAAAATTATCTTTAATATAATTTAGTTGAGTTGACTAGTTCAAAAATAATCCAAATGACCGGTTAAAAGTATCATTTGACTTTTAAGAAAAAAAAATCAAGATGACCTTTTTAGTTTAATATTGAGACTGTAATATATTGAATCAATTCAGGCTTAGTAACTTAACTCATCAAATCCATGATTCTAGATTTAATAACTTTGTTTTAAAAAAAATATTATTAAATTATATGATAATAAAAATAGATTTTTATTAAATGAAACACAAACTAAATATCAAGATGTTCGTTTAAAACTACAATAACTTCATAAAAAAAATAAAATGAAATAATTTATGAAAATAAATTTAAAATAAAAAAATATTAAAAAAAAGTTGAAAAGAAACTGTAGATATAAATAATTAAAAAAAAGTGAATAAACTCTTTTAGATATATTAAATAATAAATATAATTTTTCGCTTCAACAAATATCGACTACACCACAGAGATGACAGCAATTCATCTTCCATCCTAAAGTATGTAATGGAGTCATGACCGCATACCTGTCATATTGGCACGGCAATCAGAGACTTTTCTACGCATTAAATCGTATTGTTCCTAATTTATTCTCTTTTTTTTTAATATAAGTATTAATTTGGTAAATACTATTTAAAATTTATATAAATATCTTTATAAGAGAAACTCAAACTTAATCTGATTTAATAAAATAATAAATATAAAGATATAAATTATAACACCATGTTAAATTTTTATTTTTCTAATAAATTAAGTTGTTTTTGAGTGTCTTATACGGGGTATTTTTATTAGTCTTTTAGGGTATCAAGTGAAGTGTCTAGGATGGTTTCTACATGTCCAAGACATCTTCCAAAATGACTTTTTTTTTTTTACTTTAAATTTGCATGTACTTATCAATATATTGTACTTAATTTTTTTATATTCAAAGAATAAAAATGCATGATAAGATTTAAACTTATAATCATTTGATCATAAAAATTCTAATATAATATTAAAAAAATTACATTAATTCAAAATTTTATATTATTACATAAAACCTCATAAATAAATTTTTATATCATCTCAAATGGGATCGTTAGTAGGAACATTAACATTATACATACTAAAATAGTTATTAATAACAACTTAACACTTGCAAAAGTAGTATTTATATTGTGATTCTTGATCTAAACTCTACGTAATTCATCTTTTTTTTAATTTATCTAATATTTGTGATGCATCATTTGCACCTCCTCTTTCTATCATAATTTATTCTATTGCATTTATAGGTTTGCACCAGTCAATAAAGGTATTGTTGTATGACTATTCATCAATATATAGAATAGATTATTCTTATTATTATTGTTTTTATATCCTAATAGCTGCTCTTTTTCAACATTTTATACATTTTCTATTCTTGAAGATGGGGTAAAATTATTTTTGATAATAAACTTGAAGATGGGGTAAAATTCTGTTGGAAGTTTATGAGCTATTAGCATTTGATGTAGATAATGATGACATGTCAATAATGTGAATGGTTCTTGTTGAATGTGTGTTTCGTGAAAATCTCATGTTGTTGATAAATTTTTTTAAAGTGTGTTAGATAGAATTTTGGATGAGGGTTTTCTTGAATTTAGTATGTGTTTTTGCTTCAATTTTAGATGTGTTAAAAGGGAGTTTCTTTGATAGTTTGTTGTTGTTCTATTGGAGATTTGGATGATAAGATTGCTAGAAATTTTCAGTCAATTGTTGTTGTAAAATGGTAATGGAAGAGGAGGCATTCTTGTTAAAATCATGTTTTGATGGCATTATTGTAATGAAATTAAATGTAAGTAGCGACTACTTTTTTTTAAAATTGCAAGCAATTGTCAAATGGATGGCATTTTTATTATTTTGAGGCATTATTAAATTAAATATAATAATAAATTTATAAATATTAAGATTTTTTTTTCATGTGATGTTGATAATGTAAACTATTATTTAATATGTAAGCTAAAGATATAAAGTTTAATTTCTAAAGTAAAAACAGAAGGTTTTTTTATAATTATTCTTTATAAAAATGATTTAAAATATAAAGATAAATTATAAATGGTTAGATTTTAATTTAAAGCATAGATCGAGAAACAACGAGTCTAAATATGATTTACTCTAGCCAATCCCTAAAGTTTCTAACTAGAAAATTTCTACGAAGAATATATAGTGTTCCTATATGTATCTTTTATCTATTGTTACGACGTTCATTTGGTCATAAACCACACCATGAACGTAGCGAGGCCCCCGTCTTAATCTTTTTGTTTTTGTTATTATGCTTTTAATAGTTTTTTTTATTATTATTTTTTCATTAATGTAGGTGTCCGGGTCAGTTTATACACATCTCAACAAATTTTTTATATAAGTTTTTCAATATACATTATCTGTTAGAGAATAATATAAATCATATCCTGGAACCTCACCTAAAAGCTTAAGCTTTTGGGTTGAATTGGTTCTTTGAAATGGTATCAAAGCCTTGATGATCAAGTGGTCTCGAGTTTGAATCTCACCATTTCTATTTATTTGATAAAAATTAAGTACAAGGTAATGTGAGCCTGTGCAAATTTCAAGCTCAAAGGGCTTTCACTTGAGAGAGTGTATTAGAGAATAATATAAATTATATCTTGAAACTTCATTTGACAGCTTAAGCTATTAGGTTGTTTGACATTATCAGTATGTCTTTCAGTTTTGATATCACATATCAAAACTGATTCCCAAATGTATAGAAAGATATTACAATTTGCGAACGTGTCCTCTTTAGCTATATTGAATCCTAAGATATCGAATTCTCTAACTTATACTTTTCTCTGGTTTCATTAATATTTTCATTTTTAAGAATAAGTAGAGCAAGGACTTTAGATCACCAATGTCAGTTTAATTATATACCGTTTTTCCTTTTCGTTTTTTTAATATCATATCATTTTTAAAACCTTGAAACGCGAGCACAAAAGCAGTGAGAAATACCTAATGGGAATATGAGTTTTATTCTCTAGTTTTTGACTTAAGTTTTCAGAAAATATTCTAGAGTGGTCTTTAATTTAGTTGGGGGTCGTTACATAGTATTACGGCTACTAGAAATCCTAACTAGTTTTTTAGAGATTCTAGGTAATGGACTGGTTGCGTAAAGGGAAGGTATTAGCACTGTTAGTGTGCCTTCCTTAAGATAAGCTGCATTAGTTTTTATTGTTTGCTAAGGTCTGATGATGTCTAATTTTACCGATTTACTATAACAAGTTTGCTATACTGTATTCCCTATGTTTTATCAGCTTTAAGAATTCGTTGGTTTTTCCTTTAGTGATGAGTTTATTTCTTTCTTTCGTCAAATCAACCACTTCCTTACATTTGGCCTTCCTTTATTTCTCTAGCTCTTCCAGGGTGAAACATCTTTCATTACGAGTTAAGTCTCCGACTTCTGCTTGAAAGATGGGTGTTGGCTGCATGCTCTAGAAGGAGTACGTGTAATTATGGGGTAAGGCATTGTATCACTATGGGTTTGGACATGATTAATTTGGGCAATTCACTTGTAGTGAATTGCACCAAATAAATTTCTTTGTTTTTACTAGATACATACATCATGAACACCTCTTTATTCATCCCTTTTTCAATTCAAAGAATCCCTTAAATCATCATTTGTATCACCTTGTCGCAGAAGCATTCAACATTGGTTAATCATATAGCCTTCTTCACCGTGATACTTGTAGAAGTTCATGGTACCTTCTTTATACCCTGCTTTTATTAGCATCTCATAAATTCTATCCATCAACACTTTTGAATTCCTTGGTCATTTCGCCTCTAGTACATTTACCGAACCACTACCTGAAACATGATTATGCAAGGGGACTGTACTCACATTTGGAGTTTCTTCATACATTATCCAACTAGCCTTGATTAATTGTAGGAGTTTCTTCTTGAAGGCATTGTAAGTATGAATGTTATGTCTTGCAATGATGGTCAGATACTCGCAGGTAATGTGTGGTTTATACAAGCTGGGGTAAGGTGGCCGCAAAGGCGCGAGTGGTACTAGAGCTACTTGCCCGATGCTCAGTAGCTTTTGGTACATCTCGGTTAAGGATAGTGGTAACGGGGGTAACTGTTCTTGGACTCTTTTGGTAGTTCTTCATTGGGAAATTTTCAGTTTGGTTTTTGATCTGGTTATTTTGAGGTAATTTGGGATTCAGTTCTTCCTTGGGAAATTGAGAGTTAAAGTTAATGTTGGCAATTTGGGATGAAGAGGATGGAGTGTTATAATTCTGGAATTGGCCCTTTTTACTTTTGCAACCACTCTCGATAAGATCGACCTCCTTCTTTCCTCTGAAGGCATTTTTCTCAATGGGCATAAAAATTCTACCACTTCTTATTTCTTGCTTTATACGCTTAACTATAACTACAATATCAGTGAATTGATGTGTTAAGCTACCCATCACATGCTTGTAGTATAGTGCCTTAAGCGTATTTATGAATAAGGTGACCATTTCTTTGTTCAAAAGTTGGGGATGTACTTGCACAACCAGATCTCTCCATCTCTAAGCATACTCTCTCATGCTTTCTTTATCTCTTTTTTCTAGATTGGACAAGCTGGTCTTGTTAGGAGTAATATCCATGTTATACTTGTATTGCTTATGAAAGCATCTACTAGATCTTTTAATCTTTGGATCTTTGTATTGTCAAGTCTCATGTACTACCTGAATGTTGCCCCGCTCAAGTTCGAATCTATCCATAATGTATCTTGAAAAAAGTGTATTAATAGTTTTTTTATCGTGTACTACTTCTGTCATTTTATTGCAATAGGATTTGAGATAGGTGATAGGACATTGAGTTCTAGTATATTTGATAAACTTGGAAACATGAAACATTTTTAGTATGCCTATATTTGGGACTAGACACATTTCTACGGCCTATACTGGGTTATACAAGTCTACTCCTTCAATGGCCCTGATTCGGGCTTTTAGTGCCACCATTTTATCTTGATCAATATCACAGATGATCTTGTTCTATGAGATTTGTTGGCAAATGCATCTACAACTATAAGGGCTAGTACCGGTGTTGTTGACTACACAAAAGTTGGATTATGTTGGGGATTCTGACCTTGTTCTCCCACCCTTTCTTTAAGTGGAGTTATTGTTTGGGTGACATGTTTATTGGAAGGACCTTCACTAAAGGTATTTATGAGTGCTTGCTCGAGTAAGCTTGCAAAGAGAGTCATACTAGCCTTCAGAGACTCTAATTTTTCTTGGAAATAAGCATCACGGTGGGCGCGCACTACATCTTCCATGTTTCTTAGTCTGAGTCGGGTGTTGTGATTAATACTTAAAAGTGCATTTTTATCAAGGTTTCATATAATCATTTTGCACTTGAAGTATCAATAACTTCTTAACTAGAGCATGTTTTATAATAACAAGTCTGATAATATAAGATACCTTTAATTTATGGTAAATGTTCATTTTAAATGTAGGCCTATCACATAAATTAAAGGATTGATTGATGAGTGTAACCACTGAAATTGAGAAGACAAAGAGAGGGCTAAGCTTAGAAAAGAGATGCTGGTTCAGTCCAAACTGGGACACCATTCGGTTATTGGATCATAACTGGAGCTGTAGAACTTGGAATTAGGTCTGGTTTATATGTATGGAAAGCTAAGATATAGGCCTAAAACTTTCATGAAGAGTCCAAGATTCAAAAGGACCGTTTTCAAGTTCAAATTGTAGCAACAACAGAGAAGTAAGAATCTGTCATGTAGCCCAGACAATGTTTAGTGTTCAGCCCATATCTCGAGTTCTAGAAGTCCAAATGCACCGATTCATTTTTTGTTGGAAAGCTGAGATAATTTCCTAGAACTTTCATGAAGACTATCTGCTCAAATTTTAATGTTAGCAATGATGTTTTCGGCAGACAAGAAGATAAGGATTGTTACCAAGTCAAGAGGTGGCCACCCACTAAACAATTAGTCATCAAATCAATAGTTCTGAATTTTGGCCTATAAAAGGAGGCATTTGCCATGCATTTAGGCATCTTGGTTTTCAGATCAAGATACATGCATATTGGGTATGGATTAACCTGTTTAAAGAGCCAATCCATGACTCTTTTTTTATTAAATATGTACAAAAATTTATAATTTAATTAATCTGAAAAGAGTTTTCCTAAGTCCTTATCTTAATTAAATCCATGTACATTGGAGAGTGAAAAACAAAAAAAGTGGGCCTCTTTTATTAAAAAAAAAAGACAAAATAGTTTTTATGCAAAGTAATCTCCCTAGTTTTTATGCGCAATTCCCCCTGGCTAATTACATCATCTTGGATTCTTACTCATATTCAGAAAAAATCATGGTCGTAACTCAGAAAATCCTATGGAGTTCATGATTATTAATCAGGTCTGCCTTGATGCAAAAAGAATTATTAGGGAGTCTATACCCTAAGGGAAGGTTCTAGGCCATTACATGAGGGGTAAGCTTTTAACATGGTCTCAAAAAAGGTTTATGTTCTACTCAATGACTATCTTTCATGAAGGTAGTATCGGGTTTACAAGGAATGATTAGGGAATAGTATGATCATCATTACCAAGTAAACGTTCAGCTCATAGGTGGATGTTTCACGAGTATGAACCCCGATTAAAAGTTATGAGGCAAACTTCTACTCCCCACTTAACCTAGAATTGAGTTCATTCTCAAAAATTCAAATGCATGAGGCATTAATCCATACCCAATGTACTTATACATGAGTAGTATGTAAAAATACATGTTAAATGTGCTAAAATTAAACAAACCAAAATAAACATGAAAACAATCAAACAAGCAAAGCTTAGTCCAATCAGACAAGGTGTTCCCCAGTGGAGTCGTCATCCTATTGTGATGTGCACGGTGTTGAATGGCGAAGCTGCCTCCTGAAAATGGTAAAAAAGAGGTTTGAGTTTAATCATAAAATTATAATTATGAAGTTCAGGAGTCGTCACCAGGTGTTTTGGTCATTAAAAAACCTAATGATTTGTAAGAGTCCAGGTAAAGAACTAGTTGTGCAAGGGGAAGACGTATCACCTCCAGTGTAACCTATATAAGGTAAGCTGCATTATTGTTTGATTGTCATTGTAAGTCGTGTTCATGTCCATTGGTATTGTTTAAGGTATAAGGCAAATCCCCATTCGTGAGAAAGTCTCTACCTTATTGGGTTAAATTTTAACCATCTTAAGGCCTAAATTTATTTATTTCTTGGATATAGCTAAGACCTAGCATTCCGAACGACAAACTAATTATAATGGGATTTTTTTGTAAATAGGTCAAATCCTAATGGATAATTATAAACCAATTATGATATCCATTTCTGCATTTCTTGAAACATGATAAAAAGGTTATTTTATCCTTTTTATTATAGAAAATATGCATGAAAAACTTTTAGGACTTGGTCTTGTGCATGAAAACCAAACATATTTTTTTGTTTTTGAAATGAAAGTTTATTTTTAAATTTTCAGATTTGTTTTTTGAAATTTCAGAGAAAATTGGATACTTTTAATATTATGTTCGCATCTTACAATGTAAGTCTACAATGTGATATTATGCAAAATTATTGGAAAAACATGCGAGGGACTTATAAAATTTTAAAAAATGCCCTTTGAAAAATTTGAATTTTTGAAATATTTTTTTAATATTTTAATATTATTTTTTTAATATTGTTTTTAACCCGATCAAGTCAGGTTGAGCCGATTGACGACCTCACAATCCTCTATCCTCGTTTTATTTTATGTTGGGCTGGACTCGGCACAAACATCTAGGTTGAGCTTAAATGGATCCAGGTTGGCCTATGTAGAATGAATTCTGCTTGAAAAATTATATTTTGTCATTGCATATAGAATGAATTCTGCATGTAATAGCTACCGGGGGTATTGGAAGAAGAAGAAGAAGAAGAAGAAGACTTGTCTGGCTAGAGGAGAAGAGTTGCTAGTGGCATTCCTAGTGGTGCTGGGAAGTCTAGCGTGTGGCTAGTGGTGGACACAGAGAAGGAAATGGAAGAAAACTGACAAAGAGAAGAAAATAGGAATTGGGGGAAAATCTGATTTTTCTCAAACTTTGACCTCTAATTTCCTCTTGCTCAATGCCCGGAATCCACCCCTATTTATAAGGGGGTGGAAGAGGGGCATTTTTCTTCATTGGGGACCAATCTTGGCCCTTGATTTAGGTGGGAAAGATCACAATTGTTAGCTCAAAGGTGTCATTATGGTCTTTTAAAATTGGGCTGTTAAAGCTGGTCGAGTTGGCCTCTTTGAGGTGGCGTCACGACGGCTATAAGGGCAACTAGTCAACAAGGATTGCACTGGGGTGTAGTATAATATCAGACCATAATAGTAGTGTAGGGTTTATCTAGTTTGGTTAAGAGATGAAGCATTAAATGCTCTAAAAAAAAGCCACCAAAGTAGTTTTTTCAAGTGAAAAGTGGAAGATGATAAACTGTAACCAGACGACTTGTCATCTGGTTTTTTTTTGTATTGTTTAGTCAAAACACGTCGTTTCATTTAAATAAAGCGACGTTGTTTTGGCTTTTAGAGTTTTAATTTAGGGATTCAACCAAAATTCAATTTAGTCCATAAGTTTTTGATTTCTTTTAATTGCATCGCTAATTAACCCCAAACTTTTGATTTTATGCAATTTTGCCCTCCTTGAACTTCAATATTACCTTAAATTTCAGTGTTTTTTTCATTGTGATCCTTTGTCTTGGATTTATGCAAATTGACCCTCGATTGGCCATTAAACTTTTAATTTCTTCAATTTCACCCTTGTCTTCAATCAAAATAAGTCCCCGAAGTTTAGCGCCTTTTTTAAAAGGTCCTTGATTGTGAATTTCTTCAATTTAACCCTTAATTGACCCTAAACTTCTAATTTTCTTGCAATTTTACCCCTAATTTCAATCAATTAACTTTGTTAAAATTAAGTTTGGTCCTCTAAAATTTCAATCTCCTCAACTAAGCTCATATTGAGCTCCGAGACTTAATTTTCACCAATTAAGTTCCTAATAAAATTAATTTGACCCATTAAAAGTATAATTAAGTTATGGCACCTAATTAAATCATTTAATTTGACCTAAATTAGTTCTTAAACACAATTAAACTTTTAATTTGGCTCATAATTAAATCAAATTAGCCTATGAAAAATCTAATTATGTCCTCAGACATAAGTTTTATGCAGATTCATCCAAAAATTATTTAATTTGATCTTAAATCTGCATTTTCTCTCTAGTCTTGAGTACAATGGGTAGCCCATTAAAGATCTTTGTAGAACTAGGAGATTCCACATCCTTTTAGAAAAAGAATCCTAACCAAATAGAAAGTCCACAAGTCAAAAGGAAGTAAATAACAAAATTCATATAACCTCTGTTGACCAGTATTGTGGTGCCTTCCCAAACTCTGATTGACTTGAAATTGTAACCCAAGGTAGGAAAACATGTCAAGAGACTCCACGTATAATTTCAGCCCGATCCAACAGTCAGATTGAGAATTATGACTGTTATCGTAAACCTGGACAGTTGCTCATTTTATGTCAAAATCCGAATCTGATTATTTTTTCATTACCCGGATCGTATCATTATATGTCATGTATTTTATAAAGACATGAAAAGAAATAGAGTGAAGTGAATAGTTGATGATGATCCTATGTCATTGAAACCCTCAAATACCTTTTAAGCGTATGAATTTTTCTTTCTCTCATAGCCATAAGTCATAACTTGTGTTACGTGTTTTAAAAGCCCTTTTTAATTAAGCAAGCATTTTGAACTGATAAATAACGCTCTCAAAACATGAAGAGCTTTTCTATAAAGGTCATGGCTTCACTAACTAAGTTACTAGTTATTACGCATGCTGATAAAATGGTTGCTTAAAATAGACAATCTTTCTTGATAGAACCTCGAGTCTTGACTCGAACCTCTTACTGTTGAAATCCACAGAATGTCACCTCATCATGTACCGTCAAATCATATACCTAAAATAAGGGATTAAAATTAACACAAAGAACCATAAAATAGCCAAACAAATGGTTTAATCTTACATCGAGTCAATTTCTGTTTTTTAAATGCAAAATAGTCGAAGAATTGCATGCATGGAATGACGTGTGTTGGGTCTTTGACCAAGTTAATTTTCAGAACATACTTTCAAAATTGACATCCGTTTGGTTTCATTTCAACAATGAGATAGGGATGGGCATGATCTTTGAAAATCCATGGTTAACTATTGAGGAAAAGGTGATTGTGTAAATGCAAGTGGTCCATTGATGGGTCTCGTAAAATCCTTTATAAAAATAATACAAAGCCTAGTCAAATTGGTGGATAATGCTAGATTAGAAAAGAAAAATATGGTTCAATTGGAGGCAACTTCGTGACTGATTGACAATCCAATATAAGGCTGACACCAGAAAACCTTTTGATAATTATTTTGAGTTGACAAAGAAAGAATCATTAAGCTATAATAGCAAGGAAATTCATTTAAACCCTGCAATTAGGAAAGAAAAGAGAGTAAAACCCTACTATTAAAAAATTCTCAAGAAAAAGAAAAGATAAACCCTGTCATCAAGAAGAGTCTTTAGGTCAACCCTGCAATTAGGAAGCACCAAGTTTTCTAACCCCGCGATCGAGAAGTATTAGGTCAACCCTGCAATTAGGAAGCACCAAGTTCAAACCCTACGATTGAGAAGTATCAGGTTAACCCTACCATCAGAAAGGATAAGTCGACCCTATAATCAGGAAGTACCAGTTTTTCAACCCTATAATTGGGAAGTATCAGGTCAACTCTACAATCAAGAAGCACCAAGTTCAAATCCTGCAATCAGAAAATATAGGACTTCTTAATGATGACAAATCTGATTTTAGCATATTTAGGATAATAATTTTCGGATTTTTATTATTTTTTCTTAGTCTTTGGGTTATTATTACTTCTTTGGGTCAATTGTAAGTGGGCCTCATATAAGTCCACCTAAGGGGGGGTTTGTTAGGGTTTATTTAAGTCTAGAGTTAGTATAAATAAAGGCATAACTAAGCATGTAAGTTAGACAATTCAGATTAATAAAACTTCTTGTTTGCCGCACTTTGTGTGTATGTGTGTGTTGGTGAGATAATCTCTCTTCCATGGTTCTTTAAAAAACTGAAAATGACTTATCGAAGAACAACTGTCTTCATGGCATCATCCTTATACTTCTTGTTCATGAATCAATATTCGTTGGGTGGGTGTTTCCGTTTCCAATAGTGTTAGTGCCTAGGTACAAGTTATCTTTGTGTCGCACTTCTATCAAACCTGATTTATTTGACTTTCTGAAAATTGGTGTCTTTGCGTGTGGGTTGCATGACCACGTGACCACGAGATTCGCATCATTTGCTATCAGAGCTTGACTCCATTAATCAGGTTATATCCTTCTGAAATTTTTGTTTCTTGTTGTTTCCACAAAAATTCCCTAGTGTCTAATTTCTTCTTCTCCTTGAATTTGCGGCATATTACAAAAAAATAATTTTTTTTGTTATTTCATTCTATTACTGTCCAAAATATATCAGTAGCATAAAAAAAGAAAAAAGAAAAAAGAAAAAAAAAAGTCATTCAGAAAGACGTTTATTGGTTTCTGCTGCAAGAAAACTAAACAAGGGAAAATTGGATCAAATCAACTCGGAATTAGCTCAAATTCAATACTATAATTATTGGGGTCTTAATCACACCAAATATTACTTTTAGAGTCAATTGAATATCACTTGCTTTGGTTTTCAATTTCGGGTCTAATGAGGTCTGATTCATAACGTTTTTGTGCCAACATATCAAACCTTATTATAAATTGCTCAAAGTTTATATTCTGTCTATTTGGATTGACATCACACTATATCTGAAATTTTAGCTCAATTGGACATCATTTACTTAAGGTTTCAGATTCGGACATAACTCATCGTAAACGGGTCTATTTTGCGTAAACTTTTGAAATTCACTTTATTTATGTTTTTTTCATTTATTATAGTATATTTTCAACATATCCAAACATATTTGGGTATTGTTTTATCATTTCACATATTTCATTTATGTTTTTATTCGAGTCTTCAATTTTGTTTATATTTCGGATAGATTCGTTTGCTACTCGCGAGACTATCATCGCAGTTTTGTTTTGCTTATTTTCTAGTTTTTATTGCTTCTTGAGTCATATATACATATTTGAATTGTGCTGTCAAGTTGGTTCTAGTTGGTGTTGGTTTGAGTTCTGCAAGAACCGCAAGAAGGTGAGACGAGAGGTGTGAGCGTGTGAGGATATTAAGAGTGTTTGAGTGAAACACGAGTGACGTGAGGATATTGTTTTTACCACTAACCAATTTTTGTAGGTAATATCATGTTAGATCAAAACAACACACCACCCCCTCCCGAGGAAGAACTTAAGTTCCAAATGCAAGCCATGACGCAGATGATAGAGAGGATGAATTTTGTGATGGGGAATATGTGTGACAGACTTGATAGGGTGGAGAGACGTGGCAACGAGGCTAGCATAAGCACCCAAGATGTGAGGAAGGTTAAGGCTGAACCGAAAGCAAATAGTGGCAGTAGGGCCGAAAGGCCAAGGTGGGTTGATCGGAGGAGATTCAATATGAGTAAGGAAGAGAAACAGAGGTTACGAGTTTCAAATATTTATGCTCATAATGCTTTTATGATATTAGATAAAAAGCGTGAGGCTGAACGACTTGCAAAGGTTTATAAAGAAACAAATAAAGAACGTGAAGAATGGAGAACTTCAATTCAGCGCCAAAGGGATAACAAATGAAAGAGGAAAACATTGGTTATCATTAAAAAATATACACACAAGTGGATGGGAAGACATGCTTATTTGAAATTATTATCGGCAACTACATTCATACAATGTTGTTACAGGCAATTGCGTGCAAGAAGAACTCCAACGACTGAAACAAGAGGCTAAGGAATTGTCCATCAATCCTATTGGTGATTCGAGGATGAATCATCTTGGAGAGCAAGGGAACGCTATGATCCGGGCAATGAAAAAACAATCAGATTCGGATTCTAACATAAAATGCGCAACTATCTAGTTTTACGACAATAGTCATAATTCTCAATCCGACTGTTGGATTGGGCTAAAAGTTTACGTGGAGTCTCCTAACATGTTTTCCTACCTTGGATTACAATTTCAAGTCAATCGGAGTTTGAAAAGGAACCTAAATACTGGTCAACAGAGGCTATATGAATTTTGTTATTTACTTCCTTTTGACTTGTGAACTTTCTATTTGGTTAGGATTCTTTTTCTAAAAGGATGTGAAATCTCCTAGTCTACAAAGATCTTTAATGGGCTACAATATAGTTTTCAAGTGTGGCAAAGATTCATGAATATTTCAGAATCCTTATCTTACAAGGATTCCTTATCCATCCTAGCTACAACAAGGAAAGAAGACTTCAGAATTAATTCTACCTTCAAATCAAATTCCCTAGTCTATTTGGGACTTTTTAATGGTGACAAATCTAATTCTAGCATATTTAGGATAATAATTTTTGGATTTTTATTATTTTTATTATTTTCTTCTTAGTCTTTAGGTTATTATTACTTATTTGGGTCAATTGTAAGAGGGTCTCATATAAGTCCACATAAGGAGAGTCCATTAGGGTTTATTTAAGTCTAGAGTTAGTATAAATAAATGCATAACCAGACATGTAAGTTAGACAATTCAGATTAATAAAATTTCTTGTTTTCCGCACTTTCTCCATGTGTGTTAGTGAGATAATCTCCCTTCCATGGTTCTCTAATGAAAACGAATATTGATTCACAAACAAGAAGTATAAGGATGACGCCACAAAGCCAGTTATTCTTCGATAAGTCGTTGTGTCGCACTCCTATCAAATCATTTCTGGTATCAAAACTCTTTTAATTTTTCAGGATTGGTTAGCCTTAACTTCGCATGTTGGAGTTTGATCAAAATATTTTGTCAAAATACCTTTTCAAAAAAGCATCTCTTTATTTTAAGACAATTATGAGACAAAGAAAAGATATATTTCATTAAAAAGATGAGATGTGATCTTAATAAATGAAAAACATACTCAGAAATAGAATAACAAAGTCATATAACAAAATGATTGACAATTCAACATCCTTCTTAGACTAGTTTCTCTAGCAATATTTGTGTTTTGCCAGCATTTTCAATCACTCGTTGTACTGAGGATGGTATGGTGTACCATCTAAAGGATGGTGTCTTGGGGTAATTGTTCTTGAAGGCTGAATAATTCCAATGTTATGTTCGACCATGCTTTTTCCTTACTAATAAAGATGCATCAAAATAGGAAGCATCCATAGAGTAAAACCCTTCTCTAATCATAGCACATCAATACTTTCGATCTTGAGGTTGAAGAATGTCATGTCAGAAAAATATTCTCTCATTAGAACAATATCAATATTATAGAAGGCCAAAGGACTTACATGAGTTTTTTTTTCTTGTTAAACCCCTATGTTTATTGAATGCCTTTTGTTTCATTATTTTCCGTTGTAATCCTCCATGATCCATACTTCCATGAAATTATTTTTCTTATCAATACAGGTCATGATAACATTTTTTTTGTATTCAACAAGCTCAATATCTTTGCTATTATTGCTCTCGAAGACTGGTGGAGGAAGTGGAAACAAGCAATAACTCTTTTTTTTCACATCAAATGCAAATAAGTTTCTCATTCAAGTAAGCCAATGAAGTGAACTATTCATGGATACTTTTGTTATACGATGAAGAGACTCCTCTCGTAGTAACTTCACTTCATCCAACAACTTTCATCTCCAATTCTTTGAGTCAAACAACTCAGCTTTAATGCAGTGAAACATATATAATTCTTTAGCATGCAGACAAAACTTGGGCTTCGAGAATCTCACGATCTTGTAATGTATAGGGTTTGATCTTTCAACCATCATGTCGAGTTTCATAGTATCATAACATGTCTTTGGAGTCAAGATCCTTTTCCATTGTTTGATAGCAGATATACACATACAATAGCATGATCCATTGTATGTGTGACAGAGTAACACTCTTTAATTTGTTGATACCAAAATCTCCACATGGTTAGGTAGGAAATCAAAGCATATTTTAGGTTGGGGCTTTAGAGTGTCAATCAAAACAAAGAAAACATGATATTCATTCCTGATCATGCTTTAAATAAAAAAAACCAGAGACAATATTGGTTCTTTAACTGTGTAGCTATGTGAAAGTGGACTCATAAGTGAACTTGTTGTACTCCTTGGAAAGAAGCCTAAATTTCCCCACAGTCTCCATTGATGAATGCCTTAAAATTTCATAAATGATCCCGGACATTGGTTACGATTTGAGTCCATGGTAAAATCAAAGGTTTTTGTTGTTGTATTGAAGAAAACCACAATGATGCTTCTGGATTGGAAGTTAAACAAATCCTCTTTAACACTACCAAAATTTGGCAACTTTTAATTCTTCAAGATAAAACTAGATTCGAGGGACCTATACTTCAACCTGTGAACATGCATGTTAAATGTATGAGCGTGTATTCATATGATAAGCTTACCCTTCAAGGGGTGACACACAAGCATAACTCTTGCATGATGAACTAAAATTTTTATTCTTTCCCAAACTCTACAATGAAAATTTTCTAAGTGACGACCATTATGTCACCTGTAAATCCTGAACTCAAGATGCTATATGTAGGGCTTACCTTGATACAAAACATGTGTAGGGAGAATACACCCTAAAGGAAGGTTCTGATTTTTTTTGTGTGAGATAGGGAGTAAGTTCACTATTTGATCTCTAAAAGGGTCTCTCGCGGTCCTAGTAATCACTCTTGTAAAGGCAATATGGGGGCTTCATAGCCAATGAGATGACACGTGTACCAATCATTGTCAGTCTAAGCACTCAGTGAAGAGTTGAGGTTTACACAAACTTAAACCTTGACTAAAAGTCTAGTTAGTCCCTCACCTAACCTAAAGTTTCACAGCATGTGCCCTCACAAAAAAATTATTGATGCATGATAAGGCTCTTAAACCATTCATAATTCAAAAATAAACAAACATCAATCTTCACACAATATAAACAAATAAAACAAAGCCTAGTCCAAGGATCCCTAGTGGAGTCGTCATTATGTCGTACCCTCATCTGTGAGAGCACAATGTCGCGACGACCCTTTCCAAGGGTGTCATAAATCTAGCATCCAATCACTTCAATTTTCACTTAAAATTCATGATTTTTGTCATAATGAGTTTCGATTCTAGGATTAAAATTGTGAATTTGAAGTGAAAATTGAAGTGTTTGGATGCTAGATTATTGTTCCTTGCATGATTTCCAATATGTATGTGCTTTTGTTTCGAACAAATCCGGTTTGGATTTGAGTTCATGTTGCTGAGTTTATTTTAGATGTTCTTAGTGTTCTTCATTTTTTTTTGTTTGATCCATTTTGTTCAAGATTCTTTAAGTTTTTGTATTTTTTTGGGTGTTTAATCTTTTTCTTTTTTTTTTTGCTTTGGTTTTGTTTATGAGTTGTTTTTGGGTTAAACTAGGATTTTTGGTTTTGTTTATGGTCGAACCGATGATTTTAGGTCAACCCTGTCAGGTCGGGTAAAAACAATCTAGGTCAAAGAGTTTATACCCTGTTTGGTTTGTAATTTTTTTTGTTAAGGGTCTTTTGGTTTAAGGGTGTGTTTGGTAAACACCCTTTAGGTGTTTTTTGGGTTGTTTTATTAAAAAAAAAATGAGAGTTTGCCGAACAAAGCCTAAAAAAATAGTAATATTAGGGGTGTTAATACTTTCTCTTTACGCAACCAGTCTCTTTTCTAGAATTTCAAAAAAATCAATTAGGATTCTTAGTAGTCATAATACTAGATGACGACTCTCTAACCAAACCAAAAACCATTCCAGGACACCGCCCGTGAAGGGTCGCCGCGGCGTCGCGCTCTCGGGTACAAGGGTAGTGTTTTGCTACTTTTATCTCTAAGCATTAGGTTTTGTGATGATATTTGTTCATATATATATATATATATTATCTAAGAGAATAGAATAAAAAAAAATTATTTAAATGGAAAAAAAGAAAGAACTACGTAAAATATCTGCAGGAGCATGAGAAATATAAACATGTTCAACTGAATAAGCATTATCTTTTGCATTCATTAGCATGTCTTTGCAGTGCCATTTTGATGCCTGCAAACGATGCCTGACTACAGTGACATTTTGATGCCTGCAAACGATGCCTGACTAAAGTATTATTATCTTTCTTTATAAAAAGATTATCAATTTAATTATTTTGAAAATTTGCTATTGAATTTGAATAAGAGATCGTACACATTTGTATGGGGCGTGGGAGGTGTCCACATGGGGAGCTCTGAGAATGTCTCTCAAATCGATCGGTGCGAGTTTGGTAATGCCATAATTGACACTAAATATGTGGAAGTTTGGTAGCTTCAACACTGCACCAGTTCAATGCAATGAGCTATCACAATCTGAACCGCTACATGTATATATAAGGATATATCCCACCAATTTGGACCAGATCCCATTTGGTCAGACCCTTACCAGATTGCAAACACCAAGACACTAATCATCAGTTATAAACATTACATTAGAACTAATCGCCATTTGATGCTGATCAGCCTTGTTTTGGTTACTTACTTGACATCACATTAATTTTACCGGCTGGATGTTCTTGATTATCAAGTTGAAGTGCATGTCAATGTGATCACTGTTTATTCATGAGTGAGTGAAGAGATAATAATGAGACAGCATCACGAGTAAGCCATTGTGCTATGTAATCCAAATAATCGATGAGGACAAAAAGAAAATGAAGGGAAAAAAAACAAGAAATCAAGATGGGGCCATTGAGACTTGACAGGGTATGATCGCAATCACATAACAACATTGGAGGGTCCACCATCACCGTTGGATTTAAATACGGTCAAAAAATTTGACTTTCTGACCAGACCTGGACCCTGGACCCTCACTTGACCATCTGACCTTTTTCATTTATTAATGCTTTTATAGCTATAGCTAGCTAGGGCTTGGAGTTAAGTTGGAGGTGGAGTTGTTGTGCCCTAAAATAAAGCTCCCTCTTTCTCCTTCATTTTCTGGGACCTTAATCTGTACGAACCCACCAGTTTCTCTCACAGTTAATAATATGGGAAGCAGGCGTCTCGTGAATCATCGTCTTCCTATGCAAACTCTGCGAAGAAGCTGACAACCCTAAATGCACTGCTGCAATATCCACCAATCATAATATTCTGTCCCTAGGTTGCTCCTCTGCGCATGTGAATTATACTAGATTACAATATGGTCGGTAGCATACACATATATACACAATATTCTCTACATTTCATGCATGTAAATTATTCAGTAACATTATCGTTGTATTTCTTAATTATACGTTTACTGTTTTTCTTTCACCTTGTGATCTGGGAAGTACTTCGGGGTGGAGATTTTAACGTTTTAATATTCGTTTTATTGGAGAAAAACAATTCGAGAACAAGTCTGTTTGCAAATTAATTTATGATATCAGGTTGCCTCCAATGTGTGTATAGTTTATGTATTAATTTGATGCTCAAGCAATTATCAATAGACCAAACACACATATGCTTGATTGGCTTTTGGCACGCTACACAGATGAGTGGAACCAAAAGGTTTACTTAGATAGGTAAGGTTAAGGTCTAGCAAGAAAGCCGAGTTGAAACCATCTAGTAGGTGACCTAGTTATAAGAGTTTGGAATCAAGGGATTTGCTCTCCCTTTGGTCTCAGGTTCGAGCCTTGTGGTTGCTAATATAATGACCACTGGAGGCTTACATGATGGTTAACTTCAGGGCGCGTGGTATTAGTCCAGGTGCGCGCAAGCTGACCCGGACACTCACGTTAATAATAATAAAAAACACTGAGTTCAGCAAGATTGGATTTATTTCTTTTTTTGGTTTGTATAAATTTAATTAAATCACATTCAGATCGTGACTGAACTTTTAACAGCAAACATGAGACTTAATTAAGTTTGGTATTTGAACTTTTATTTGTTGTTTTGTTCTTTCACCATTTCATTTCACCCATTATTATAACTTCACTAGGAGTCAGAGAAAGTTTAAAGAATCATACGTAATACAATAATTTAAACTATTTAAACGGTAAGTGGGGGCATAAATTAATATATTTCTTAAATAAAAATTATTTTGGCTTTAAACTTATATAAAATTGTTATTATCTTATACTTAAATTTTTTATTTAATTCTAGAGAATGATATTATGAGATTTGAATTTTTGATAATTTAGTCATTACGTGGGAGTAATGTAAAAATCTAAATTGTCAGGTAAGAGTAATATAAAACTATTAATTTGATTAAAAGTTCGAATCTTACTTTTATATTCTCTCCAATTAAATTAATAAATTAAGTATAAAATAATACTAATTTTATACAAGTTTGAAGTAAAAAAGATTTTTATTTAAAAAAGTACATTAAAGAATAATATAAAATTATTTATTTGACCTTGCATATTAGTTTAAGTTAGTTGAAATGAAATGATTTTTTACAAGATAGCCCCCTTTTATTTCACGCAACTCTTCTAGTTTTGCCAATCTTTTTTACTTTCAATTTTTATATGCAATAATGGAGATGGAGTAATATAAGAGAGTAAGAGAATATATGTATTTTCATATAATCATTACTTATTTATGTAATTTTTAAGACTATAGTATTAAATAATTATAAAAGATAGTATACTATATAAATCTCTCTCTCTCTCTCTCTCTCTCTCTCTCTCTCTCTCTCTCTCTCTCTCACACACACACACACACACACACACACAGAGTTAAAGTTCTCATGATTTTTCTTATCCATGAACCGAAGGCTTCTCTGTTCGACCTCACCAAGGAGTTGATCGTTTTATTTTGATATATATATATATATATATAACTTAATTATCCAAGATATATACTACCCGAATATTAAGCCATAAATGAAAAAACAAATCTAGTTGGGCGCATCGAGTCATGCATGATAACAAACATGAACCTATAAAAAATGATGAAGCAACAATGACTTGACTTTGTGACATAAATGAATCAGATCCTCAGATTGTCTTAAATGATCTCTGAAAACACTTGGAAGTGTAGAATTTTAGAGAAGCATGTAAGAAAAACATATTTTCTGAGTTTAGGAACAGATTGTTTGCTTAAAACAAGGTTGGTTTCAAGATTTCTTGCTGCTAAAAAGCGATTTCCAAACATAATGAGAACTAAGCCCTATTGTATTCATAAGTATAAATACAAAGGATGTTTATACTCTGAAATATTCGTTCTTGCCATCCAATATCCTGGTCAAAGAGGTTAGAGTTGGAGTTAATGTTTGCTATCATGTGGAGTGGCAGGACATTCCCTATGACTAAGGGTAGAAATTAAAATAATTTGACCAATAAATGAAATATCATTAGTTATGATGATGTGAAATGTTCCTGAGAGCTAAAATAGCTAGCATCGATCTTTATGCTTGGAATAATAATAATTTCACATCGATAATATATAAAAGAATATACAATACTAATGTATTTAATTGAGATTTTCAATTAACTACATCAATTAAAAAATTTAAGTTGGGTTAAATTTTGATATGATATGAGAATTGATTGATCAAATTCCTCATCAAATTGAAATCTAACACCTTTTTTATATTATTATTATATTTTAAGTCAAGTTATTAGTGGCTTTATATAAATTCCAAGTCCAAAAATTCATTACTTTGTGTTTTTTTTTACAAAGATATTGTTGAAAAGACAACAAGAAATAAATTAGTCGGCAAAAGAGTACTGGTTAACGAAGCAAACAATCATACAGCAAAGCTTAGAAAAACGAAAATCCCTCATCTCTTTCTATACTTCGCTTAGCCAACTAATAATCAGCTACCTCGTTGCCGCTGAACATGATAAAATCTTATCACAGGGTTTTGTTATCTCTGTAATCTCAGGTTCGAACTTTATAGTTGTTAATATGATGACCATTAGAGATTTACATGATTGTTAATTAACTTCAAGATCCGTAAGATTAGTCGAGGTGCGCGCAAACTAACTCAAACATCCATGTTAATAAAAAAAAACAATAAGAATTAATTAAACACATTCACCAAACTCTATGCAGGTTTGATCCTTGACCGATTTCTAATTAATCTAATGAATTGCCTTCAACCTGACTTAAGAAACCTAATTATTATCCTGCTAAATATAATTAATTAAGAAGCTTTGCTAATCTCTGTAGCACTCTTGATAGCAATAGCTTCCGTCTTTTTGGAATTAATTTCTAATACCTGTGGACGATGAGAAAACACATAGAAACCAACCGGCATATATGATCTTTCCCTTGACAAGAAATTCCCATTGCTAAAACAAATCATTCATAGATAGAGACACTATATATTCATTAACCAAAGAGCTTTTAATTATACTATTTGCCGACAAAAGTGTTGTGGGTAGATAATTCTTTTTATTGATATTTTATTTTTTGTTTGTTAAAAAAAATTGAGAAAGAAATTAAATTCCCATTGGTAATTCTGCTGATAATGTGAATAAAGAAGAATTGAAATGGTGCTACTATTTTAAAATAAGTCAAACTATGATAATTTTATTTATCAATTATTTATAACCAAATATAAATAATAAATACACAGAAGATAAAATTAGCTACCTAGTATAAACGTGGATGGTGTGGATAGTGGTGGAGTACCATTGTGGAGAAAAATTGTCCTCCAAATGCTATAATAATTAACATAAAAAAAAATTATTTGATGATAATCTAGTAAAATCAAATGGAGTAAAATAAGCTCAGTTAAGATTTCCTTGCCCTCCAAATGATATAATAATTAATTTGTTCATGCAAATATAAGAAATTAATGAGTTGCATAGCAAAAAGGGAAAGGGTAATATATATAGCTTGGCTACGAGTCTTGTTTGAGGTGGATAGTGCTTGTGAAGTATGCATCAACTGATAATAAGCTCAATTATTATTATTATTATTATTATTATTATTATTCGAACATAATTAAGAAAATAAATTGAACTTCCTCTACTAATTCCATTGAAATACATGAATATAATTGTTATTTTTCAACAATGTATGTGTATGTGCATGTGTGGAGGGCTAGAGATATATTATCAGCATGCCCCTGTTATTAGCCCCATGCATATTAATTTTAAACTTTACTTGTAGCAATTAACATCAATTAAGTCTTTAAAGGGCGTAGCGTGATGACAAAGGGTTTGAGATCTGCACAGCAGGTCTCCAGTTCGAGTCAGGACGTGCACCTCTTGTAAGAGCCTAGGACAGCCGGGGTTTTACTCGTCACCTGGGCCCACAAAATACGCTTTCTGAGGGGTGGGGTTTCCTCGAATCCAAAAAAAAAAATATTAACATCAATTAATGGTTCACTAGGAATCATTAATTCCAAGTCATTGGAAAGCTTAAATTAATGAGATCCCCCTCCAGTGGAAAAGGAGGACCAGAGAAGGAACATGTAGCACAAAGGAAGGAGTCAGCGATACAAAGTCACGGGTTCTTCTTGTATTTTTCTGGCTTAACTATATATATGGAAGTATATATGATCCCATCCTTTAGGGCTGACTATGGGTCTTGGCGTTTTGGATGCTCATTAGACCTCTGCCCTTTTGACTTGTCATGGATATCAGTATCTTATTTTTAGCATTTTCCCATTTCTTTCCCTTTCTGGTTCATGCTGGGCTCTTTTATCAGAAGGAAAAATAAAAAATAAAAGGAGGGAAGATCTAATCAAAGCCCAATTCAATGGACTAGTTGTAGAGGGTTAAGCAGGTGAAAGTCAACCATCAATATTTGCAATATTGAGAGAGAGAGAGAGAGAGAGAGAGAAGAAACTAGGAGAAAGACATGATTAATGTAGAAACAATTTGATAGGTTCAATATTCTTGTATGACACTTGACTTGGCAAGATGCCCGAAAGATTCATCCATTGGCTTTTGTCATGGAGAGGAAGGATCTATTTAGTTGATGTTACTACATGTAAGAATAGGAGACAGCAACCTCAAATACCCCCATATGGGGCTAGTTTAATTAAGAATTGGAATGTATATATTTATACAGCAGAAGTAATCAAACCCAGAAGTAAACAAGCCCCATTGATGCTCATTTCTTAATGGATTGGAAGCCTGGAATTTATTTTTTTGTTTGTGGAATAATGAAAGAGTTGCAACAAGTTGTGCGGTTTAGAGACAAAAGAAGCAATCGGACCTTTGTTGAGTTAAAGCTCCCAATTTTTTTTGTAGCTGTTTCCGATTGATTCTCAACTTGTGTTCCGTGCCTATATCCCAAACGTGTTCGAAACCCTTCCTTTCTGGACTGACATTTTCGTTAAGAAGAAAAAAAACACTGTTAGGACATTCCAATCTGTTGCTTTTCTAATTGTTTGTTCTGTCCGACATTCTCTTCCATCATAAAATAGTATCGATTACAGAGAAGAAGACGACTCAATGGTGGCTGGGAGATGCATCAGACGAGGTAATCAAAACATTGGGCATTCAGACACCCCCCCCGGGAGTAAATGTGTCTTTCTTTATTTTCTGGAACGTGAAAAAGAGGAATCAGACAAGATTCCAAGACATCCTCAAATCTTGGTTCAGTCTGTTAATTCCATCTTCCGGTTATGATTATTCAGGCCAAAACATTTAACTCCATAACGCATCGTTAGTTGAGTGACGTTCGTCTGGAGCCTGCCTCTATGGCAACATGCTGCCTTGACAGTACCTGTTCCCAATTACACGCTGTTATGGTTTAAATTTTGATGACATGCCACTCATATACCAAACTGGCTTGCTGCAGGAAGCTCAGTTGCTCGAAGACCTAGCTAGCTAAATGGGAGGGAGGCAACAATTTTAAAGGAAAACTAAGGATGGTGATGCCCTAGTATTGTTTTTTATTATAATACTTTTCTAGGTTTTTTTCTATTTAAATATTATATATTTTCATAGTTTATTTTTTCTATTAAGTATTATTAGAGTTCTATAGAAGGGTTGTAATTTTTTATTTTTTTTGACAAGTAGCGACATGAAGAAATATTTTCAGTGCGCATTGCACCGCAGAACTCTCAGAAAAAAATGAATTAAGCATGTCCAGTGACATGCATAAAGGAGACGCCAAAACACAAGAAAGAAGACAACTGATTGCTGAAATTCGCTCAGCAACATACACTAGGATTGAAGGAAAGAAATTAAGTCTCCCTAAATAAGATTAACAGCTTCATTACAACAGCTACATCATAAAAGAAAATAAATATACAAAGAAGATCGCAGCAGGAGGAAGTGTAAATTGAAATGGGTGGAAACAGAATTTAAGAGATAATTAGCAAATCACATCAAATGTGCACTTGCAGTAACCCTCACCCAGATAGAACACCACTAAAGAATCTACCTAAAAATTTGCTGGGACCTGACAATTCTCTCAGGGCTTTTGCCTCCTAGAAAATGGTCCCATCAGAAGTTACAAGAACTTTATGTATATGCTATTACGCCTCTAAACTAAATATTTCATAACACTTTAGATGTCACAGGTTGAGTAAAAATTTGGTGAGTGACAACTGATCGTAATGTACATACAATATGCATGGTCCAAGGTAGAAGGCATGACCAAAATACTAAATTGGATCACCTGCTTTTTGACTCATTCTCTGCTAGCTTCTTCCTTAGATCCTTGAGAGCGTCAACAACCTCAGAATCAAGATTATGTTTCAATAATCTACCCTGAAAGGAAGTAGGCCTGAGCAGATACATAAACAAATTAACCACTTCGATATAGAAAGTTCTTTGGAGTGAATGATATATGCATTCAGGAGAGAGTAAAGTCACTTGAGATAAATTGAAGGTTCAATGCAATTATAATCAATTAAAGCACAGATAGGGTTTGATCCCAAGCACCTCTTTTTTCTTGACTCAAAGGCCAACCTTTCTCATCAAAGAAATAAAACTGATAGACTAAACTTTTCATCCAGAGATTTATTTTACCTTTTAATTTATACTATTAGAGTCTTTTTCATGATTTTCCTTCATCAGATCAAACTAAATAGACAGTAGGTGATATCATTGAAAGGCTTGAACGAGAAAAAACATTTGCACAAGATGTCAAAGTCTTTTCATCTATTGGGGCTCCTGCAAGGAATTCCTTTGTTCAAATGAAGCTAAATAGGCTGGTAGGTGGATATCATTGTTAGACCTACAAAAGAGGAACAACATTTTACAAGATGTGATGTGCTTTCATAAGTTGGGGTTCTTGTAAGGATTTCAAATTAGTTGGGATTCCTGAAGCCATATCGCTAGCCAGCCTGTATGCATCAGCAAAACAAAGCTTGAGCTTAAACTCTTATTTTTAGCTCAAGAATGTTAACATTGGAAGGGACAATTCTATTACATGCAGACTTGAATAAAGGGCAAGGTTGTATTCTACTGTGGAGTTGGGATTTAGTGCTGACTAAGGACCAAGGTCCGAGGACTCTGTATATTTTATTCTAATACAACTCATAGTTTCTTTTGACCCAGTCATTTGAGACCAACAGTGTCTCATCTTCTAATACTTTTTTATTAGCAGCAATAAAATGTTCCTTAATTTATTTCTAATTTAAAGCACACCTTAGTTCTTGAAGTGCCCTCTCCACCTCTTGCTGTGATGCCTTTACCTACAATTATAACATTGAAAGAAGCTGAATTGCAAAGAGCAAAAACAAAACGATAATTTGTTACACGGAAAATTCAAACATCAAGCATTTAAAAGAAGACAAAACAAAAGAGTGCCTCACCTCAGAAACCAAGGCCTTGCAACTCCAAATAAAGGCTCCCTGCCACAACGGTATAAAACAAAAGTATCAGGAAACTAACTGAGCATCATAAGCCCCATGTTAAAGAAGAAAAAAAAAAGTTATATAGCATTCTACTGACCACAAGGCGATGTCCTCTCACAACACAATACAAAAGGAGTGTTTTAATTTTCAAGAAACAATATTTAATATTAAAGGACCAAAACAGGAAAGCATGCAACGGGATAAGACTAAAGAGTTATTTCTAAAATTTTCTGATTTGGATTGGGGGCACATTTACAGAAACAGAAGAAATTTATTCCAAAACTGGGGAAAAAACTATAGTAACACACTTAATTTGGCACAAGTTTTCTCAAAGGGAGCTAGCAGAAGATGCAATCTTATGATAAGTAATTACTGCCAATGGACTGGAAATATAATAGCATGGTCCTTTGCATTGTCTCGAAACAAAGTTTAAATAAGGCCTCTCTCTCCCTCTAAATAAATAAATACATGTGCGTTGTGCATGCATGTGCTTCGAGTGTTTAGAGAGAAAGAGAGAGAGAGATTTGGAGCTAAAAAAGTAATCAAATTTACTAGATCAACAAAAGTCCATACAAAGATAAACAATTATAAGGGAAATGCATACTGCTCCATGTGCTGCATGCTGATGAATATGATCAGAAGTAACGACCCATACTTTTGGACATCCATCCTCCTTTAAGGCTACAACCTGTTAGAGAAATAAGATTCCAATGCTAAGCACAAAGGATAACAGCTAACACACGAGACAGAAGAAAGCAAGAAAATTATCTTCAAGCACATCACCAGTCTTCAAACAGATAATGGCATAATAAGGGTAACCACATTTACTGCAGATATGAACAAGTTGCCAATCAGGATGTGAAACTCTTGCATGAAGAAAAGAGACCTGGACCCAGAATCTTATTAGTTTAAGATTTGCCAATCAGGATGTGAAACTCCACATGACTAAAAAGATCTGCCTGACAAGCAGATAGAGCAAAACGTGGTTTAAGATTTTCCTTGCAGGGGACAACAGGATAAGAAAATCCTAGACTGTGATAAATGGATTAAGATATTGGTTAACTTAAGTAAATGTGAAATTCATGGCCCAAATGTAGTATAAAGAAATAGTTGGAAGAGTAGGGGTAGGAAACATGATGACATGACACCAAAACAAAGAGAAACCTCTATGACAATTACCTCTAGCTGATAAATAATGGTGTATATCAAGAATTTCTAACATCAGTGGTCATTTTCTTTTCTTCTCCATTTTGATATTATTAGGAAGCTTTTAGGAATTAAGTTTCTCAGCAGGGGTAACTTTTTAACATCACACAAACCATCTGCCTCCACAGGAAACATGGAATGGAATTTGGACCCATGACCTCTAATATGGAACTAGAGATAAAGCCATGGGAATGTCTCCTTGGAACATCACAACGGTAGTTTAAAGAGAAGATTTTAATTTCCTTATCAACTTGACATAAAAAAATACCTCTTTTTCAATCCATGCATCAGCACAAGATTCACCTGTGAAAATCACGTCGACACTGCAAATTGCGGATGTTTTATATAAAAAAAGAACCAATTATATCAACAATACACAGAAAGACATTTGATAACATATAAAATTGAACAAACTAACACAAATCATTCTCAATCAATATTAGATAGCATGGTAAAAAATGATAGTCAGGGCAAACAATAACACCTTCAGTAATAATACTTATCTTTCATACAAAATAAAGGGGCACAATCCCATTACATTTACAAAACCAAAGATCTTCAACCTACAATAAACACTCTTAAATCTTTGACAGTCTGGTCATTCAGAGGAAGCAACAAGTATAATTCAAGCGCATGTGCAAGTGCGTGTGCAACTAATTGCAAGATCAGTAACTCAACTCATCTAGGCCTTAAGTGCTATGATCAGCCTATTTTCTAAAATTAGCATATTGTTATGAAGCACAAATGGATTTCTTGATGGATCCTATTTTATATAGATGATGAAATCTAAATAGTCATCCAGAGAGTAGATTATCACAAAAACTGGTAATTATAGATTAGGATTATAAAAGTACCCAGCAAAATTTTCCTTGTGCGTAGGCAGCCCTGACATTATGGCATCAAAGACAACTACCACTTTCACATCTGTAAATGTTTCAAAGTTAACAAAGATAGAGGCATCAACATTTGGAAAACGAGTAAAAGGATGCAAGATGGAATTAAGTTTCAATGTTACTCAAGAAACTAGGAGCAAATGACCCAAAACCAACAGAAAATAAGGATTTAAAGTGAAGAGTCGCTAATTAACTCTTCCAGGTTCATGAATATCAATTCCTTGTGGTTATGGTCAAACATCAAAAGAGGACAGAAGCATACTACTTCCATATTCAATTAAGCAAGGGCCAAGTTGTAACATGCAATATATGATGGGATATGTAACGGTCATCCATAATCGATCTTAAATTGGGCAGTTCTATAGGCACTTCACTTTCAAGTTTATGAAATCAACAATTTAATTGTGATAACATTTACAAGTACATAAAAAATAATTGTGCAATACATTAAGTGAAGTTTTTTAAGAGAGCACTAGTTAACTGTAGTTAGACAAACCCAATAGGCAATGAAACTCTATTGGATTCAATCAAAATAGAAAATATATTCACAACAAAATAGAACTATCAAGTCTCGAAGTTCCAGCACTCTTTGCCACAAAATTCTTGTCCATTTGATAATGTGTATTAACAGAATTCACAAGTTATTACATTATTACATGCCAATTATGACCGTTGTGTTAGAATATTTATTTTTATGATGTTAACTTTGCATTAGTGTTTTAAGGGGTGAAGTGAAAACTCACTTATTTGTTGCCCCATTGACAATTGACCATGGAAAAGAAATTTAGAAAGACAAATAAGGCAGGGGATGAAATATCTAACGAGTTTCTTCAAGAAAATGATAGTAGAGTTTTTCTAATCACAGTTATTATTCTCATGATCCTCCCATCATAGTTAATACCCCTTAGAAGAAAAAGTATAATGATGGGTGCCTGCATGTCCAACCCATCTAGGTATGTCTAAGTTCTATCAAGGAACACAGCTATCAGAAACCTTTATTATGTCTACACAGAGGGTAAATTGGCCTGAGGTAGCAGAAAGTAAGACTAAAATATGTTCCAAATGGTTGAGGCATAGGAAATTGAAGGCAATATCAAGTCTTGCCAAAAGAGCACAAAGTGCAAACCTCTGGCCAAACTGAATGCTACAAGTTCATCGATTAACTTTTGTCGTGCAATATCAAGTCTTCCATTCACAAAATGTTTCTTCAGTTTCGCCCAGTATCCACATACATTATACCCATCAACAAGCAAGACAGGGACTCCAGTTTCTACAATCTGGTTCGTACTGTAAATCATAGTTAGCAGAGCAAAGAGCAATGCTTTTCCAAGAGGCTTAAAAGTGGATGCTGAAATAAAAAATAAAAGAAGGAACCTGGAAAGAATATTACTAGTAGAGACTCAAGGTAGGATCACGGTACAGCTCTGTGTCCTCTGGAAGGTCCTCCTTCTCCACCTTCTTTCTGCGGTAACTAGTAGAAGGCTTAGGTGTGCTAGACTTCCTCTTTTGAAACTCCTACAAAATCCTTCATCGGATTAGATTACGGGCAGGAATCCCACAAAGGAGATGCATATTTCCGCAAAACCGACCTTCCATAACTTTAGAAACTGCAAATTCTGCTTGACGTTTGATGTGATTCTTGGAGGAGCTGACTCAGAACCCTGTTAATGAAATGAAATTTACAAATACACAAAAATCGTTAGACGTCAACCTTGAATAAGTTTCTTAGACCAAATCCTCTTCAAAACTGTTTCAACCCACTGAATATATTAGCTCAATCTGATGATATGATTCTTTGAACAAAGATTTCCATTGTGGTTCAACATAAGATATAAGATACATCTGTATTCCCTGATCATATTCAATTTCAATCCAACTTGGGGGATCATATTCATATTAAAAGAATTATTTAGCTAATTCTCAGGTGAACCATACACTTCTTGATGTAAAATCTATTATTGCACCCCCCCCCCCCCACCACCACCACAAATAAACCTTATTGTTTTCACATCTCCAGCCATGTACATTGATGCAGCTAGCTGATAAATAGGTGTTAACATGACAGAAACAGAATCATGCATATGGCGGGGGTACAATGGCATAGAGGAACTACTTATAAGAAGGGCCAAAAAAAACAGACTGTCAAAGTTGTTATTGAAAGGGACAGGAAATAGAGAGTAGAGCAAAGGGAAATAACTAACCTTATTAGGAGAAGAGGCAGGCTGGGATTTCTTGCTTTTGGCCATTAGAATAACAACCCTGTAGTTGTTGTAATGGTGGCAAGAAGAGGAAGAAGCACCATATGGAGATGGTACTGTAACTGCTTTCATGGATGGACCCACACACTTTGCTCTTCTTAATTGAATAAACAATTGGTCTTGCTGGGGATCTTGGAATTTTGACAATCTAATCTACATGGAGATAAGAGTAGTAGGAGGCTTGTAGCAGTAGAGCAGGAGTCGTTGTGAAGCTGAATGTGAAAGAGGAAGATAAATATGAGGTTATTAGCTGCACAGGCAGGCAGACAGGACATCGAATGTGAACCACACAACAATCCTCTCACAGTCTCATGTCTCAGCCTCTCCCTCCCTCTCTCTCTCTCTCTCCCTCTCAAAAGACAACTTTCATCTCTTCTAAATTGTATACGAAGACACGCAAATTTAACAAGGCCCTGAAACATTTTCCTTTGCTTTTGGGTCTGTTCCTATTAGCGATGGATATGTTTAAGTTTTTACATTTTGGGCTTTTCTCTACTTTGTGGACTTCGTGATTAGGCTACTCCGCCCATTATAAATAATGTTAGTTTGATTCCCCGCAAAGCTGCATAGATAATAATAATAATAATAATAATAATAATAATAATAATACAGCTTTCATAACTTATTTTTGAGTTATTTCTTTAAAAAAAATTTAATAATAAAATTAAAAAATAAAAGAGACTGACATTTTGAAAAAAAAAAAGGTTGAGGAGGATTCCAAAAAATACATAAAAATCAAGCTACTATTTTGGATGGAATTAAGAGACTAATTGTACCCAATTTTATCCAAGACTGAAGAAACAATGTTGATTCAAGGTCAAATTAAATGATTATTGAACGAATCTACATACAAATTAAGTCCAGTGACATTATTAAATTTTTAATAGGCTAATTTGATTTAATCATTTGCCAAATTAAAAGTTTAGTTATGTTTAAGAATTAATTTGGGTCCAATTGAAGGATTTAATTAGGTGTAGGGACTTAATTAAACTTTAAATGAGTCAAATTAATTTTATTATGGGCTTAATTGAGAAGATTAGAATTTTAGGATACCAAATTTAATTTTTATCAATTCAATTGATTGAAATTAAGGGTAAAATCACAAGAAAATTAAAATTTTGAGGTCAATTAAGAGTTAAATTGAAGAAATTCACAGTCAATGATCATTTTTCAAAAGGCGCTGAACTTTGGGAACTAATTGGCTAAAATCAAGGGTGCAATTGATGAAAATTGAAAGTTTAATGGTTAATTAAGGGTCGATTTGTTTAAATCCAAAAACAATGACCAAAATGAAAAATGTGCTTTAATCTGGGGTTGAATTTGAAATTGTATCAAATTGAAAGTTTTAAGCCAAACAGGGGTGTAATTGAGATAAATCAGAAATCAAATGACTAAATTGAATTTTACCAAAATGGCGTCGTTTTGCTTACTATTCATCTTCTTCTTCAATTTTTGTCAGAAAGATTGATCAGGGAGCTACTTTGCAGGTGCATTTAATGTATCTACCCTTTATCAAATTTGACAAAACCTTTTATGAAAATGATCACCTGACATCTGACTACCCCTGATATAATTCTTTTTGGTCGATTGTTGCGATGTCGCAGTCGCATAAATTAATTACCCTAGCTTAAAACACACAAGATAGTATAGAGCAAGTAAGGGCCGATCCCACAAGGAAGGTTTAGTTTAGTTTTTTATGTTATACGATATGCAATGGGGGGATTGAGATTATCTAGGCTATAGTAGTAGAATAAAACAATCAAGTTAAATTAAATAAATCAGAAAACTATCAAGAGAACAAACCTTAGTTTCAAGTAAATATCCACATACAGAAATCAGAACCGATCATTGAAATGAAACATCAATTTATATTCTGAATCCTTATCTTTTCTTAACATTGGTTAGTTAACAGATCCGTCGTATAACTAACCCTAACCATCAAACAATCACAGTGTCTGCACTAGTAATTAAAATTCAATGGTAACCGTAAGAACTAGATAAATTGATTAATCTAGACAACATAACTGTCCGTAGTTCATGTTTGATTTGATTGAATGTTTTTTCTAAAATTTATAACACAGATCCGCTACGATTATTAAACTTAGTTGCTTCACAAGTTCATAAATTACAACTCCAGTTTTAATAGCAAATTTAGTAATAGATTGTTCACAATAATAACTTAGAGTTCGCTCTAACAATTAAAATAAACAATCATAAGAAATAAGCATAGGAAAATAAACATATTCATTCATCATATAAACTAAAAAGAAAAGATAAAATAAATCTCACAGTTCTTGATATCCGAAGGTTTCTGTGTTCTTGCAACCAAGAAAAAGAGTTTAGCCTTGCATGTTTATTGAATAACTAATCAAAAAGAAAGAAGAATGCATGATTTCGGTTTTTTAGAGGAAGGTGTGTTTTCTCTCTCTTAGCCGGCTGCCCCTTCTTCCTTTCTCTCTTTCTTTTTATTTGATAGAAAACCTTAATATCTCTTTTCTACAAAATAGTCCTTACCTAAGTAGACAATTTACATTTAAGTAGTTCAATAACTATTTTTCTAAACAATGAGAAATAACCTTGCATAAAATCCTCAAACTTTGACTTTGGACTTATAAGAGTTAAATTGTCGAAATAAAGACTTGGATGTCGGTTTGGATACTTTGGGAAGTAATTTGGACTTGTTTCTTCACAAAACCTGTATGGTAGCAGAATTAATATGTCATCTTATAAAAATCATATCTCTCTTATATGAGCTTGTTTTCTGCTGAAATTTTGTATGATGATAGGTCTTCGAGTCAGAAATCCAAAAAAATTGAGTTTTGCATCAAATAGACTTCTCTAGCTCAAGATATTCAAGTCGGGATGACCAAAGGTCAACACTAGCAGAATGCAAGATTTGTCTTTGAAAGCTGCCATATATGTATAGAAAGGTATGGATGTTATCTTTCTAATGCCACTAGAATCACTTTATTTCGACCTTTAGAGCTCAAGTTCCGCACAAAACATCGATCAGATGTCAAATTTATCAATTATCTTCTATTTACTTATTTTTGAATCGTACATCCAAAAGTGCCTTTAAAATATAAAACAAAGAATATCAAGGCATTTTATATATAAAACATAAAAAAAATACTAGGTAAATGTGGATAAAATTATCAAATAATATGGTTGCATCACTACTTGACATTACAACAATCGTGGTGCCGGCTCAAAGAGGCCAACTCAAGCAGCCTTTAGCTGCCAGATTTTACAATTCATAGTGACCACTTTGAACCACTTGTTAGGATCCTTCGGGGCTGAATCAAGGGCCAAGATTTGACACCATAAAAGACAACATATTCCTCTTCCACTCCATATAAATAGGGGTGGATTTCATGGCCTAAGAGGGGGGGGGGAAATTGGGTCCAAAGTTGGAGAAAAACCAAAATTCTTCCCAGTTTTTCTACCATTAGTATTATTCTCTCTCTCTCTCTCTCTCTCTCTCTCTCTCTCTCTCTCTCTCGTGCCCTCAGCCACAATGACCTCGATGTCAGCCTCTCCACCAACAGCTTCACCACAAGCCACCCATTTGACCACCAGTCATCCACCCTCATGTAAGGAGTAGCCACTGTAAACTCTTTCATCTACGCCACAAACTCTTTCCCCAACAACCAACACCCCCCTCTCTGTCGTTACCAATACCCCTCCTCTTTGTTATTACCAACACCCTCATATATGTCGTTGCCACCACCAGCCTCCACCATTGCAACCACTAGCCTCATGTCATCCTCCCAAACCACCAGGCAGGCTTCCTGACACCATGTGATCTCTTCCCCCCTTTAGCTGCAAACTTGATAGCCATCTGCATGTAGAACCAGAAGACATATTAATTAACATGGTTGTTGGGCTGGGACAGCAACCATGTGGGAAGGAGGTTGGACCCGATCCAGCCATCTAGGCTGGGCTGGACCTAGATGGCTGAGTCGGGTCCAACCCAATTTATATTTAATAATAATAATAATAATAATTAATTAATTAATTAAACATGGAAAAAATGAAAAAAAAATCAAAATCCCTTTAAAAAAAACTTGTGTTTTTCTCGCATATTTTTCTACTAATTTTGCATAATTTTGAGTTGTATATTTACATTGTAAGATACAGATCCGATATTGAAATACCTAGTTTTCTCTGAAATGTTTCTTAGAAAAATTAAAAATTCAAAAAAAATCTCAAAACTTTAAATTAATTTCCCCTTTCAATAAACAAAAAAATATTTTGTTTTCATGCATACAGTCAAATCCTAAAATTTTTCCGAGCATGTTTTCATAAAAAACAAAAAAAAATTGTATCTTTCTCTTGTTTTAAAAATTAAAAAAAATAGATATCGTAACTAGTTTATGATTATCCGTTAGGATTTAGTCAAAATATCAAAAACTCTTCACCAATCATTTTGTTCATTTTACATTAGGGTTTAGATGTAGACTTTAATATTTTAGGGTGTAAAACTACATTGTAGAGTATACCCTCAAATATTAAAGATGCAAAAGATAAATGTGAGGCTAAATTTAGACCTTAGAACGGTTAGGATTGAACCCAATAAGGTAGAGACTTCCTCATACAGGGAGATCAGTCTTTAACCTTATAAAAAGACCAACGAATAGAAACTTGACCTATAAAAATAATCAAGCAGCAATGCAGCTTACTTTAGGTAGGTTGCACTAGGGCTGATGCATCTTTCCTTTGCACAACTAATCCCTTATGGGGACTCTCGTAGACTATAGGTTTTCTAGTAGACCATAGGTTTCCTAGTAACCATAATACTAGGTGGCGACTCCTGAATCTTAATCATAATTTTATGATTAAACGCAAACCCCTTTCTTTTCCCAACAACACCTCTCAGGAGGCTAAATAGCGTGTCATTCGACATCGCTCCATGACAACAACTATTGTTAATGTTTTTTATATATATTCAAGAGAAGTTTTAATGCAAACTAAAAAAAAAATATTTGCGTTCAATAGTATAAATTGAGAATTTATATTTGTATACCAATAAATGATAACAAATTTGTTGATTACAACCAAAGAATGAATTGAAAAGCTAAAATAATTATTTAATTTCTTATAAAAAACAAAATAAATATTTGTTTTAGTTTGAAAATTAATTTGAATCAATAATTTTTTTTATGTTTCCAAATCGAGTATTAACTCAATGTTGAGATTTATTCTTAACATTGTGAGAGCCCTATATAAAGCTAACCAGAAGAAAACATCAAATGCAATATCAAGTCACTTAACCACACATATGACTTGGGTTGAAAAATCTTTCTTTAATTAAGTTAGTTGCTAATTGGTATAAATTAAATGAGTTCTTTTTTATGTGTGCAACCACTTAAGAGCATTTTAAGAGAAAACTAAGTTAGTTGTGCGAGCTATGAGGAAAATTGGAAGTCCCATTCTTATTAAAGTCATTATCCATAAACATACCAGATTTGTATGCTTTTCTTAGTATCATGCTTGTCATGGTCAATTGAGGTTGGTGAGATATTTGTGTATTTATGAGATTCGAGATCTTTAAATTTGGTTTTGACTTGTATTTTGTATCCACTTTGTTTGATATTGTAAAATCTTTATATGTATTCGTTGATGGATTAGACAATTTAGTTGAAACCACATAAGATTTTGGTGTTCTTGTTTTTTCTCTTTTAATTAACAATCTACAAGAATATTTTATATGATCATTTAACCTCCTTTTAAGGTGTTTCCAAATGATATGCATCATGATTCTAACATGGAAGGGGTTGATTCTAATGTATATGGACATTCAGATGGTCCAATGACAAGAGCTCAAGCAAAACAACTACAAAGTGCTTTAACAAGTCAGACTAGCATGACTGAAGCTTCGATGAGTTTGAGGACTTGCGAACTGAATGGAAATTGTTCAAATATGTTTGTTTGTCTATAAATAAGGCTTGAGTCATGATTTGGGAGTTTTGATGAGTTTGGGTTTACTTCAGCCTATGCATTAATTTTGGCCTGAATTTGCTCCTGTTTAATGCGTGGGAAAATAAAACCTATTCTACATGGTTTTCAAGTTCAAAATGTCATCTTTCCAGATGTCCAACCATGCATGTATTGGAGTTTTTTAGAAAAAAGTTATGGTTGTTTTAGTTTTGTGTGTCTATTTGTGTCTTCCATAAGTAAAAAACATGTGTTATTTTTTATTTGTTTAGTTTTCTGAACAAAGTCATTTATTGGGGTTTCCATTATGTTATTTTGGTATTTCCTAGACTTGGAGGGTTGTTCCAAGTATATAATGATGTTTTAGACCATGTTTTGTGACTTTTAGCAATAATATTAAAATTTTTAACTTCTCATTCAAAGAGTTTTCTTCCTTGTTCTTCCATTTCCAGAATTGGTTAAAGAACAAATCATACTTATCACTCTTAATCATAAAGAGTGTGGCGTCTTTATCCTGAATGGAATTCCTTTGTGGCGTCTCCGACTTATCAAAAAGTTTCATTAAGACTTTATCCCTCATTTCCATTATAAATTACATAATTTTTAGCCTAAACTTCATAAGAAAAACCATATAACCAAACCTACCTTCCTTCATCTTTATATCAGATTGTGTTAGTTTGTTTGGGTTAGAAAGCTAAGGCATATCACTTGTATTTTGTATCCACTTTGTTTGATATAGTAAAATCTTTATATGTATTCATTGATGGATTAGACAATTTTGCTGAAACCATGTAAGATTGGGTTGTAAGCGCAACTTATTGGGTTGCAATGATCTTATGATGAGATTTGGGAAAAAATGATGGGAATTCATGATTAGATAAATGCCCTTATGCAAATGAACAATTTGTAACCCCAACAAAGGCAAGCCCACAGGGTGCAATGAAATGTTGTTGTAGAGGTTGAATTGGAGCCAAATAGGGATGTCGAGGCTGACGAAACGGGTAGACCAAAAAGACAAAATATCTCTTTCGTCATCTCTTCATAATCACCAAGGCTAGTTGTTGTAAGGTGGTTATGTTGGAGTTTACCGATTATGCTTTTGTTATGGTAGGAAAACTTGAAAATTCAGAGGGGAAGGGATGATGAAGAGGATATCACCACTTGGATGGCTATGAAGAGGGTGATTAAGAAGAGGTTTGTACCTGATTACTACAAACAATAGTTATACATAAAACTTCAGACCTTACGACAAGGATCTTTGAGTGTGAAGGAGTATGTGATGGAGTTTGAGCTACTAATGATACGTTGCAAATTGATAGAAACCTAAGAACAAACCAAAGCTAGGTTTATTGGTAGGTTGATGAAGGATATTGCTAATGTTGTTGAGTTGCAGCCATATATCTTCCTTGATGATGCGATAAAACTTACGATAAGGATAGAGAGACAACAAAAGACAGGGTGTTTCCGAGCTGGCATAACAGCACCGAATGCTTCAAAATCTATTTCCACATCTTCATGAACGTGGAATGCTCCTAAAAAGGATGAGAAAGTGGGGTTTAGTAAGGGGAGTACAAGTTCAAACTTTACAAAGGGTAAAGAAAAGGTGATCGAACCTCAACATCCTAAGAGGTCGCTAGACATTAAGTGTTTCAAATGTTTGGGGCTTGGGCATATTGCTTTTAAATGTTCGAACAAGAGATTTATGATGGTGCATGGGAAACATGGAGAGTTGGTCAGTAACGATGAGGCCGAAATTGAAGTTGAGGATGAGCATGAAGAAGATTTTAAGCCAGTGGAATGGGATTTGTTAGTCGTGCAGCGAGTTTTGAATGCAAAAATTGATGTTAGTGAAGAACAACGTGAGAACAACTTTCATACGAGGTGTTAGATTTGAGATAAGGTGTGTGGAATGATTATTAATAATGGAAGTTGCACTAATGTTGCGTCCACTACCTTGATGGAGAAGTTGGGTTTAACTACTGTTCCATATCCTAAACTATATAGGTTACGGTGGCTTAACGAGAATGGAGAGATTCGGGTGACAAAGCAAGTTCGTATGTCGTTTTCCATCAAAACTTATCATGATGAGGTTTTGTATGACGTGGCTCCGATGTCAACTAGCCTTGTCTTCTTGGTGTGTCCATGGCAATTTGATAAAGATGTGACTTACAATGGATGAAAGAATACTTACTCATTTATGTTGGATGGTAAGAAGGTGAATTTATTGCCATTGAGTTCTCGACAAGTTAGAGAGGATCAGTTGCGAAGTTAATAAAATAAGGTGAAATTAGGTAAAGGGCTTATATTAGCCAAGAAGGGAGACATCGAGCAAGCATTAGCTTCAATTGGGGCTATTTTCATGGTATGAGCGAAACCATTATTACAAGTACAGAATGTAGAATTGCTAACACAGATTATGAAGTTACTTGAGGAGTTTTCATATGTGTTTCAAAAAGAGTTACCTAAGGGTTTACCACCTATTCGTGGGATTGAGCATTTAATTGACTTGGTGTCGGGATTTTCACTTCCTAACTAACCAACCTAGGTGTAATCCAGAGGAGGCAAAGGAGATTCAAAGGTAGGTTGGTGAGCTCTTAGATAAGTGTTACATGCAAGAGTCACTTAGTCCATGTTCCGTACCTATTTTGCTTGTGCCAAAGAAGGATGGAACAATGCGGATGTGTGTGGACAACCGTCCAATCAACAAGATAACAATTAAGTATCGATTTCCTATACCTATACGTGATGATTTGCTTGATGAGTTACATGGTGTTGTGTTGTTTTCTAAGATTTATTTAATGAGTGGTTATCATAAGATTAGGATGAAAGAGGGGGATGAGTGAAAAACAACATTTAAAACTAAACAAAGGTTGTATGAATGATTGGTAATGCCATTTGGGCTATCTAATGCACCAAGTACATTTATGCGACTTCTGAATCATGTTTTGAGGAAGCATATTGGATTGTTTGTTGTCGTGTATTTTGATGATATTTTGGTGTATAATAGAACTTGTGATGATCATGTGAAGCATCTTAGGGCTGTATTTGAAACTTTGCGATATGCTAAATTATATGGGAAACTAGAGAAGTGTCATTTCTATCAATAAAGTATTGTGTTTCTTGGTTATATCATTTCTAGTAGTGGGATTAAGGTTGATAAAGAAAAGATAAAAACAATTAAAGATTGGCCGAAACCCTCTAGTATTGCTGATGTGAGGAGTTTCCATGGTTTAAATTCATTTTATCAGCGATTTATGAAGAACTTCAGTTCTATAGTTGCACCTTTAATCGAATGTTTGAAAAAAGAAGTGAGTTTCGATGGAGCGAAAATGCACGGAAATCTTTTGAGTTGATTAAAGAGAAGTTATGTACTATGTCTGTTTTAGCACTTCCAAATTTTGCTAAGACGTTTGAGATAGAGTATGATGCTTTCGGGGTTGGAATTGGGGTTGTGTTATTGCAAGAAAGGAGGCCTATTACATACTTTAGTAAAAAGTTTAATGGTGCACGATTGAACTACTCAACTTATGACAAGGAGTTTTATGCCTTAATTCGAGCTTTAGAGGTATGACAACACTACCAAAGGAGTTTGTTGTGCATACTGGCCATGAATCTTTAATGTATATTAAGGGTCAAAGCAAGCTGAACCAAAGACATGCTAAGTGGGTAGAGTTTATGGAGTCATTTCCATATGTCATCAAGTATAAGAAGGGGCAAGTTAATGTAGTTGCCGATGCTTTTTTTAGGAGGTATGCATTGATTTCTATGTTAAATGCAAGGTTGATGAGTTATGAACAAGTGAAGGATCAGTTTGCTAATGATTCCTATTTTGCTAATGTGATTGCTAAATGTGTTAAGGGAGCTTGTGATGGGTTCTTTATGCATGAAGGTTACTTGTTCAATATGGGAAAATGTGTATTCTTTCAGGTTCTTTACAAGAGTTGCTTGTGCGAGAGGCTCATGGTGGTGGTCTTAGTGGTCATTTTGGTGAAAAGAAGACTTATGAGCTGCTGAAAGAACATTTATTTTGGCCTAACATGTTGAAGGATGTTCACAAGGTGATTGAGAGATGTGTTGTGTTCAAGAAGGCTAAGGGCAAGGAGAATGCATATAGGCTTTATATGCCATTACCTATTTCGGAGCAGCTATGGATGGATATTAGTGTAGACTTTGTACTTGGGATGCCTAGAGCATAATGTGGAAAGGATTCAGTTATGGTTGTGGTTGATCGATTCTCCAAAATGTAACATTTTATAGCTTACCACAAGACTGATGATGCTGTAACATTGTTGATTTGTTCTTTAGGGAAGTTCTACATTTGCATAGAGTCCCTAAAAGTATTATATCTGATTGTGATGCAAAATTCCTAAGCTATTTTTGGAAGACTCTTTGGAGGAAGCTTGGAACGAAACTACTATTCAGTACGACATGTCATCCGCAAACTGATGGACAAATAAAGGTAGCAAACCAAACTCTTTCTTCTTCATTGCCAGCTGTTATAAGTAAAAATTTGAAGAGTTGGGGCATTTGTTTGCCTATTGTGGAGTTTTTTTTATAATTGTAATGTGCATGGAGCTATAAATTTTTCACCATTTAAAGTTGTGTATGGTTTTAACCCTTTCATTCCTATTGATCTAATGTCTATTTCAATTGATGAGAGGACTTCTATGGATGGGGTGAAAAAGGTAGAAATGCTGAAAAAACTCAACGAATAGGTTCGATCTCATATTGAGGAGAAGACAACAAAGTATGCCAAACATGCTAATAAAGGGAGAAAAATGGTCAGGTTTGAGCTGGGAGATCTTGTTTGGATTCATCTTAGTAAAGACAGATTTCCAAGTAAGGGAAAGTCCAAATTGATGCCGAGAGATGATGGATCATTTCAGGTTGTTGAAAGAGTGAGAATGATAATGATTACAAGGTTGACCTTCCTAGTGAATACAATGTTTCAGCTACTTTTAATGTAAAAGACTTGTCTCCTTACTTGGAAGATGTTGATGATTCTAATTTGAGGACAAATCACTTTCAACCTGAGGGTGATGATATACATCATGATTCTAACATGAAAGGAGTTGATTCTAATGTGTATGGGCATTCAGATGGTTCAATGACAAGTGCTCGAGCAAAATAACTACAAAGTATCTTAACAAGTCAGATTAACGCGACTGAAGCTTCAATGAGTTTGAGGGCTTGTGAACTGAATGGAAATGGTTTGAATATGTTTGTTTGTCTACAAATAAGACTTGGGTCATGATTTGGGAGTTTTGACGAGTTTGCGTTTACTGGATAATTTTGCCCTGAATTTGCTCCTGTTTAATGCGTGGGAAAATAAAGCTTATTCTACATGGTTTTCAAGTTCAGAATGTCATCTTTCCAGATGTCCAACCATGCATGGATTGGAGTTTTTTTAGAAAAAAGTTATGGTTGTTTTAGTTTTGTGTGTTTGTTTGTGTCTTCCATAAGTAAAAAACATGTGTTATTTATTATTTGTTTAGTTTTCTGAACAAAGTCATTTATTGGGGTTTCCATTATGTTATTTTGGTATTTCCTAGACTTGGAGGGTTGTTCCAAGTATATAATGATGTTTTAAACCATGTTTTGTGACTTTTGGCAATAATATTAAACTTTTCAACTTCTCATTCAAAGAGTTTTCTTCCTTGTTCTTTCATTTCCAGAATTGGTTAAAGAACAAATCATACTTATCACTCTTAATCATAAAGAGTGTGGCGTCTTTATCCTGATTGGAATTCCTTTGTGGCGTCTCCGACTTATCAAAAAGTTTCATTAAGACTTTATCTCTCATTTCCATTATAAATTACGTAATTTTGAGCCTAAACACATTGAGAAAACCATATAACCAAACCTACCTTCCTTCATCTTCACATTAGATTGTTAGCTTGTCTGGGTTAGGAAGCTAATGCGCATAACTTGTATTTTGTATCCACTTTGTTTGATATAGTAAAATATTTATATGTATTCATTGATGGATTAGACAATTTAGCTGAAACCACATAAGATTTTGGTGTTCTTGTTTTTTATCTTTTAATTAATAATCTATAAAAATATTTTGTATCATTTGGCCTCCTTTTAAGGTGTTTCCAACATAATGGTATCGAAGCTCTTGCTTATTCTTGTGGATGTTTAAGATGTTAATAAAATTTAAAATGGAGAAATTTGATCAAGCTCTTAGTTTTGGCTTATTCCGATAAAATAAGGGTTGCAAAAGGCATTGCTACGAGGAGAAAATACTCACATAGATAACACATGATTAAAAGGTAGATATGGATAGGCAGGCTTTAATGTTGATAACCTTATTTAGTATAAGTAAAACAAATCTTGAACAAGGCTAAAAAAAATAAAAAAAATCTAAATAAAATAGAAAAAAAATTATAAATCAACTAGGAAACTAATATAAATCTCGCACAATGGCTTTTGGACCTTATTTCAATGCTTTTTCAATGTTTGATCACTATGATATTTTAAAAATATATATAAAAAGACCTCTGAAATCTTCTAACAAAATTTCAGTCCAATCAACTATCGAATTAAAAGTTATGCTTGTTAGTGTAAAACTATGCATTAGGAAAAATAAGCTCAAAATCACCTCTAATGTCCTTGAATGATAAGGAAACATTTCCAAATAAGTTTGTTGCTTCCTTTTAGTTTCCTTGTAGAACATGTCCTCCTTGTAAAATTTATTTTCATATTAGATAAGAATTGTTGAGTTGTTAAACTTATCCAAGATGAACTTTTTTGTTTCCATAAATGTTTCCACATATAATAAGGATTCCTAAAACTGATATGGAATTAATAAAACACATGGAAACACTTAATTAATTAAGTCTACCACATGCTCAATTTGGATAGCCCACTATTGCAAAATAATTAGGCCCATATTGTAGATGGATCAGGCTCCTTTTGCATATATATTAAATTGATTACCATATGCTCATCACTTGTTGTAGTATCCTTGAAATTTGCATTGGCCTAAATACTTTAAATAAGCTCATTTAATGCATCCTTTATCTTCTTTTCCCTTGAACGTGTAATTAGTCTAATTGACACTTGTAATGGATCATTTGGTGTTGTAGGATGTGTTTTTGATTGATCTGTATCAAGTTTTGTTTATTCGATGAGGCTTTATGTAAGGTTCTTAGCAAAAATATTGTAGGTAGTTTATAACTCATATTAGAGTCTTTTTATATTACAAAATCCCTCACCAATAAGTTTTAATTAAAACATCATTTGTATGTGCCATGAATGGCAAAAATTACTTAAATTAAGACTCATATTAATGAATTTGGTTCTATTATGATGGATTTGAAGTCTATTAATGTTATGATTAAAGAGGAAGATTGATGTGAACCTTAAGTGATGTGAGCATTGTGATCACATAATCATATAACCCATAATGAAATTGAAAACCAACCCAAGAAAACCAAATATCAAGTTTGAAACCCTGACCCAGAGGTACCCCTGTACCAAAGAACCAAAGATATTGGAAAAAAAAACTTAGACCTAAAGATGACCTTGCACCTAAGAACTTGAAGTATGTAAATGACGCCACAAAGCCAATTAATCTTTGATAAGTTAGTGTACGATATTTTTCCTGTAAATAAATTTTTTTTCAACACGTAAAACGAAGAAAAAACCATGTTAATTCAAAACTTCATAGTTGTCAAAACTTGCAGCCATAAAAGAAATAAATAGTTCCTTCTAAATAACTTCTTCCCGAACTCTGATTGTTTTGAAAGAAATATATAGAAAAGCATGTCTAGAAACTTTTATAAAAATCTCATCCCAATCCAATGATCGAGTTGAAAGTTATGCTCGATAGTGTAGAATTGGACAATAAAACATTTACGCCAAAATTCGAATCTAGCCTTGCTTGGATCATATTATTCCCTCTTTCTTCAAGATGATTCATTCTTGAATCACCAATAGGTATAATAGACAATTCTTGAGCCTCTTGTTGAAGCCTTTTGAATTCGTTTCTTACCCACACTTGCCTCCAACAATATTGTATGAAAGTAGTAGTTGATAATAATTTCAAAAAGCATGCTTTGCCATCCACTTGTATATATATTTTTGAATGATAACCATTGTTGCTCTCTTTTGTTTTTTTTCCTTTTAATGCTGAACTTAAACACTCAATTCTTCATGTTTTTTATTTGTTTCTTTATAAACCTTTGCAATTCGTTCAGCTTCGTGCTCTTTATCTAACATCATAGAAGCATTATGATCATAAATATTTGAAACTCGTAACCTCGGCTTCTTTTCCTTGCTTATATTGTATTCCCTCTAATCAACCCTATGTTCATTAGCACATCCCTCCAATCTTTCCATCATAATCTACATATCACCCATCACCAAACTGAACTTTGTTAACTATTAAGTGACAGCTCATAACTAAAAAGCAACGTCGTTACCCGTTGTTGGTGGTGCCATATTGATTGACTTGGACATCCTCAAATCTGAAAGATTAGTTAATGATAAAGAAAATATCTTACTCACTCCCTCACATGCTTACACTCCTTTTGTGTTTCACATAAATTTCTTATGGTGATTTGCAAAAATAGTAACACGACAAGATAAAGACACCACAAGAATTAAATATATGATACAGAAAGACAAAGATTATACCCAAATATAAATTATAAAATTATAAAACCAAACTGAAAAAATAATTGACCCAAACCTATGATTTTGAAAGCAAACTTGAAAAAAATCAACTCTTAACCTAAATTTGCGATTTGGTTGCTTTCTTATTTTTGAAAAAACTAACGTGGCTAATCTGGACAGATAAATTAATGTAATATGATTTTTTTTAATCAAGGAACCCTATATACAAACTACTAAGCTCTAGATAAGAAATAATTGAAAATCAAATCAAAGACAATAGAAGTTAAGAAATCCAAAAAAATCAGGAAGAAAATAAACGATATAACTTGATTTTTTAAAACCTTGCTTTGATACCAAGTGATGTGAACCTCGTAATCATATGATCATGCAACCAACAATGAAATTGAAAACCAACCCAAAAAAGTTGAATATCAGGTTTGAAATCCTAAACCAAAGGTAACCCTATACCTAATAACTGAAGGTATTGGAAAAAAAAACTGACCCAAAGATAACCCTGTACCTAAGAACTCAAAGTATACAAATAATGTCATGAAGCCATTTAATCTTTAATAAGTTAGTGTATAATTTTTGTTCATGCAAAGAGAGGTTGTTTGCAACATGCCAAACAAAAATAAATCTTGTTTATTCAAAACATCATAGTTGCCAAAACTTGTAGCCATAAAAGCAATATATATTTCCCTTTAAATAACCCCTTCCTAAACTTTGATTGAACTGAAATCTTAACCCAAAATAGAAAAGTTTGTCTAAAAACTCTTGTAGAAAATTTAGCTTTATCCAACGATCGAGTTGAAAGTTATGCTCGATAGCGTAAACTAAACAACATAAAATTTTATGTCAAAATCTGAATTTGACATTGCTTGGATTGTGTCATTAAAAAATAACAAAAAATTTTAAAATAAAATAGAAAAAAGAGTATTAAACCAATTAGAAAAGTAATGTAATTATTGCATAGTAGCTTCTAAGCTTTGTCATAAAGCCTTATCAGTTTTCAATCACTAAAAAAGTTTTAAATTATATAAAATAAGGCCTTTAGAATCTTTGGGCCAAATTCTAGTCAGATAAAAAATTATGCTTGTTAGCGTAAAACTATATATAAAGAAAATAAGCTAAAAAATATCTCTATTGTCCTTAAATAATAAGGATTGTTGTTGCAAAATGAATCCTTGTAAAATAAGGATTGTTGCCTAGTTGGTCTTCTTGGAAAATAAGGAATCCTTGCAAAATAAGGATCAAACATGTAATTAACTCCTTGTCATGTAAGTATCCATAAATCATATGAAAAACACATTTTCTGAATTTCCTTGTTTGTTAGTAGATTTCAAGCTTGAATTTAAACATATTGCTTTCTCTTATCTTGATGAGTTAATAAGCCTACCATATAAGATGAAAATCTTGAGATGTTTAGTTTTCATCCCAATTAGAATCATAGTAAAATTCCATTTGTAGCTTTATATATATCCTAATTGATACCTCCAATGGATCTTTTAGTGATGCTCATCGATTCTCATTAAATATGAAGCCTTTAAATTGTTCATTCCCTACCAGCCTCTTATAAATATCTTAAGCAAACCTTTTATATGGTAAATACGCCATTTTGGTTAATGAAGTCAAAGTTTCCATATTGTCTAAAAAACATTGATATGCACATTAGTGGTGGTGTCATTGATATTTATGATGAGGTTTTGGTTGTAAGAGGTAAGGTGTAGAAAATGGATTTTTATAATAGTAGATACAAGTCTAGCGAGTCTCAATTGTATAATAATGTCACTTATAATTAATTTTGTCAAAAATGGCATATAAAAATTGTTTGATAGTGAAAAGGATATTTTAGAGAATGAGTAGGGATCATGAGATTATGAAAACTCCTAAGAGATCAAGGTTGTATTTGATACTAAGTAAGAGTCCGAGTTTATTCTTCTATAACTAATGATGTGAAGTTTCAAGATGATTGAATTTTAGAGTCCATTTGTTCCCATTATATATGTCCTAACAAGGATTGGTTCTCCACATATGAGTCTTTTGCAGATGGAATTGTGATGCTTGATAATTATGTTCAAGCAAAAACTAGTGTAAACCCCGAGAATAAACTTATACATAAACTAAAAAAATTATAAAAGACAAGAAGTATAACTCAAATTGTAAAAATAGAAAAAAGAATGGGGTTAAAGTGTAATTAAGAAGAATGAGACTATAAATACCTCATTTTCTTCTTCCTAAGGCTGGTGACATAGACACAATAGGAGAGGAAAAATTCTAGATTTTTCCATAAAAAAATTGAGAGAGAAACACCAAAGTTTTAGATAGATTGGTAGGGAAAACACCATTTGGCAAGGGAATTAGCAAGAAACAAGTGAAGAAATTGTGAGGGGAAAAGAGGGAGAGGGTCAGCTAGTGTGTAAAAGGGAGGAGTTGAAAATTTTAAATCGGTTAAGAATCAAAGTCCAAATTATCCCCAAGTAAGGAGCCCTAAACTTCATTATACGAACCAATTTAAATTCGATTAGAAATTGTGTATTTATCTTGAATTGAAATTAAGGTTCTTGAGCAAAATTTGGAGGAAATGTAAAATTGGTTGGAATTGGATCAATTAGGGCATTGTAGGTTGCTTTGGATGTGAAATTATGTAGGAATAACAAAGAAAAGTCAATGGTTAAGAGATCAAAGGTGGCTGACCATTAGGGGAGTGAGTGAAAAGAGAAGAATTTGTGATTTTCTTTATTAATGTCTTGTGATGTGTTGTTATAATATGAACAATGGTTAGGAAGGATAATTATTGCATGAGAAGGAGAAGAGAACCTTTGGTTCCCTTAGGCCAAGTTTCGGCCAAGGCAAGGTTAAAGAGAGATGAGGAGTTTTTGAGATTTCATATGTTAATAATGGATAGATTATGTGTTATAGAATAGTTTTAAATGGAAAACCATAAAATTTGACGAAAGCCATTTGTAAAACTAAATCGAAAGCATGTGTTATGTAAGGTAGAAATGAATCTATAGGCCATAATGTGTAGCATATGGTATGACTTAGGACGAATTGCAAAATGTATAGTAAATGTGGAATCCAATAGTGCGTATATTTCTTGAAATAGTTTTGACCATTTTACACAAAAAAAGGGTGAATTAGCTTAAGCAATTCTTGGGAAGTCATATTTAGTGAGGTTACCATACATATAATGTAGAAATGGTTGTTTTGGAAGAAGTGTGAGAAATGAGGATGTTTGAAGGTTCATTTAAATCGTTGATGAAAACTAGACAAATTCATCTCCTTAATTTTTAGAGAGGATTCGAGCCTAAAAATGATACAATTTGGAAAAAGATTCTTCATAAAAGTTATGGCTAAAGATGTTAGCTTTCTAACGAGACTTACCTCGCTTAAATTGGTGCTCTAGACTCCATATATATATATATATATATATCTGAGGAGAGGTCAGACTACAACCTCTGTTGACAAATTTGACAAGTTGCTAAAACGAGAGATTTAGATGTATTAGGAGCAGAATCGAGTTTCATTCCCTTCAGAAAATATGTAGTACTTTGTCTTAGCATTCTAGGAAAATAAGTCATGTTTGGAATTGAAATTTTATAATATTAGTCATGATTAAATAAAGAAAAATGATCTTATGGGATGTAATGAGAAACATAAATGTGAAGGAAGAAATTATTGAAAAGAAGTCAACATTTATCGTTGGTGTTATTATTATTATTATTATTATTATTATTATTATGAGAAATGTAGCTTGAATAGCAAATAATGTGGAGTACTTATGAATACACGAGAGACCATAAGAGCGGCACAACAACAACAATTGAGCGCGAACCGAGCTTCTGTATTAGGTAAGTGTTCTATACTTATAACCTTCATAAATATATATAATTATGAAATTTTGTTTTATTATCGGATTGTATACATAAATACGTTGCCAAAAGGAGAAACAACTAATGAAACATATGATAAATGAAGATAGATTTGATTAACTACTCCGATTAGAAATAGTCAATGATATTAATGGGCTCCATTGATGTTGGCTTTTTTCTTGGATTTGATTAGTCAGTCTCGAGTACAGGAGACTAATGATGTTAATAGGGTTCACTAACATCGACATGATCACTTTGGATCATGGGGGATATTGAACTTGATTAACTATTCGGGTTAAGAATAGTTAATGATATCAATGGATGACATCGATATTGGCAATTCTATGAAACTTGATTAGCTATTCTTGGTGTGAAAGCTAATGATGTCAAGGATCTTTAACATCAACATTTCTGAAAATATCTCGAAGTACTGTTGAGGATTGATTAACTATTTTGGGTTAAGAATAATTAATGATATCAAGGGGTTGTATTGATATCGACATTTACAACAAACTTGATTAGTTAATCCTAGTAAGGGAGACTAATGATACTAATAAGATTCATTAGTATCGGCATTATCATTCTAAGGCTCATGGGAAAAAGAAAAGAAAAGGAGATTTGGTTAGCGACCCGGTAAAGGATAGATAATGATACCAATGAATTGGTATCAGTATTTTGGAAGGAATTGTCCTTCGGCATTAACATATGACATTGGTGGGAAATTAAAGAGTGGAATGGAAAATGCTAGTGAATCTAGAAGGAAGAAATCCAAAAATATTAAAAAGGAGGATTAAGTGGGAAATTCTAAAGAATATGAATATATGTTAGTCTTAAATAAATTGTTTGATTATAAATGTTAATATCATTTTTCATAAAAATTATTTTACAATGTTATAATTGTTTCAAATCCGTCATAATCACGACAAAAGTGATATTTTTATATCCTTTTATCCTTTTGTTATCTAGGACTAGATGGATGCTTGTGTATTTCGTATCTCAAGAAATTGTCATGACTTGAATTGTAATAACATCTTTTAAATTGAATGTTTAACTTAACTTATATTTCATGTATCTATATTTTTCATGTATGTTTGTTTTCTTATTTAAGTACTAATTAATACTTCGTTTTTATTATATTGATGTTTGAGAAATTGTGGTTGTACTGATGTGGGTTGTTGAAATTGAGACCCAAAATGATTGAGTCATAATTAGATAATGACCAATAAAAGTGTAACAGGTTGTTTATCGATGACTTGGAACTTCCTGGTATAGGGGAGACTCTGCCAAAATTTCGGTAGAAATTTTGGTAAAACTTTGCATGATTTCGTTTTGATATAAAAAAAAGATTTACCATGTTTTTTCTATATTACATTTGGTGTGTTGTCTCGGTAATTGGGACATTACAACTAGGATAAGAATTATTTAAGTTAGGGTGCATGATTGTATGGTAAGAAATTCATTCGAGATTCAACATGTTAGTGATTTAAAGAAAAAAATTATTTCTCTTAGCCTTCTTGATTTTCATGGGTTTAATGAAATTTAAGATGGATAAATTTGATCAAATTCATAGTGATTCCTCTCTCTTTTAGGTAATAGAAATTGAAAATGTGAGTAATTATGATACAATAGGTGCTGCAAAAAGCGTTGTTAAATAAGGAGAAAATACATGCATAGATTATAGATGATTGAAAGACAAATATAAATGAGAAGGCTTAGGTGATCATATAGTTTTGTTTATTTAATGAGGCTTTGCATGAGGTTCTTGGCAAAAATATTGATGCTAGTTTATAGCTCAGATTAAACTCTTTGTATATGAAAAAAGCTCTTACCATATGTATTTAAAGCATCATTTTATATATGTTATGGATGATAAAAGGTACATCAATTAAGACTCATCTAGATGAATTTAATTCTATTATGATGAATTTCAAGTCTATTAATATTATGATTGAACATGAAGATAAAGCTTTTTATATTATTACATTCCTTACCAGTCTCTTGTAAATACCTTAGAAAAACCTTTCTATATGGTAAAGATGTCATTTTGATTGATGAAGTAAGTCAAAATCTACTTATTGTCTAAAAAAGGTTAATAGGCACAATAATAGTGGTTTCGTTCATATTTATTACTAGGATTTTGTTGTAAATGGTAGGACATAAAAAAATGATTTTCATAACAATAGATACAAATTTAGTGAGTCTCAATTGCATACGAATGTCACTTGTAATTAATGTCATCAAAAAGGACATATAAAGAAAACAATTATGAGAGTAAAAGAAATTAGAGAATGAGAAATGATCATGTAGTTTTGAAAGCTTCAGAGAGGCCAATGTTGCACTTGGTATTCATTATGAGTCCGAGTATATTCTTCTATAACCAATAATAGAAAGTTCCTAGATGATTGGATTTTGTAGTCCACTTATTTCTATTATATTTGCCTTAACAAGGATTGGTTCTTCACATATGTGTCTTATAAAGATGGAGTTGTTATGCTTGATAATTATGTTTAAGCAATAATTGGTATATGAACTATTCAAGTTAGGATGCATGATAGTTTGGTGAGAACTTCATTCAGGGTTTGACATGTTCCTAATTTGAAAAAAAAAATATTTCTCTTAGTCTTTTTTATAATTATGAGTTTAAATACTCTACTAAATGTAGAGTTTTAAGAGTCAGCAAATGTGCTCTAACTAACATGAAAGAAAGGTAGGCTATAAAACTTCATGCCCTAGATGGTCAACTATTACTAGTGCTATAATTGTTTCTTCTTCTTTGAAAAATTCTAGTTTTGTTAGGTTAAGAGATACATGGCCAAAGCATATGAAAGGAAAGGGGTTTTCTGTTTTGGACAAATTTCATACTTTGGGTTGTTAAAATTTAAGGACCATGGATTTATGCATGTCTAGTGTATTTGGTAGGCCGAACCGAGCTAGTTTTAGCACTTTGGATAATCCATATGATATATGGAAGAAACCTTTTTTTGTTTCATATAATAGCATGTTTGGGACTTGTTTAATGCCTGCATTAGTTGAGCATCCTTCGTGGCTTTGGTGGAAAAGGTGAAGAAAGATTTCAACTGTTTTATTTTACTTAATTATGTTCAAGCCTAAATAAAGATTGTTGTCAGATGACTTGAACCAAATAGAAGTTGTATGGTTCTTTTGGTACATATATCTATATCTTAGTAGCTCTCTTTTAGAATCCACTAGACAACATAAGTGACTTGGGTTGAAAAACTCTTTCATTGGTTACGTTAGCTATTCCTTGGTTTAAATAGAATGAGATGAGTTCTTTAGAGCCACCTATATTAGAAAGCACTTTGAAAGAAAAATAAGCTTGTGTGAGTTTTGAGAAAAAAAAATGAGAAATTCATTCTTGTTTAAGTCACTATTATTCAAGATTTGTATGATTTTTTTAATATTATGCTCTTTATCATCAATAGAGCTTGGTGAGAGATTTGTTAGTGTTTTTGAGTTTTTGTGGGATTTAAGGTCTTTGAGTTTGGTTTTAGCTCTCCTATATTTTGTGTCCAACTTATTTATTATAGTAAAATCTTAATCAAAATGTGGCATGATAACACATCTTACTTTAACTTGTCTTTTTTACCATTGCTTTTGATAAGAACTTGAGTTTATGTATTGTTTGTATTTTACTTTGATTTAGTTCTTTTAAATATCCTAAAATCTAGATTGGATTCTTAACTTTTATGTATTTTTATTATAATGTTTATTGAATTATTTTGCATTATTTTAGCCTTAAATTTGTTTTTGTTTGCTTGTCTTTTTGTTTTCTTCAATAATGTAAGTTAAAAAGTGTGTTACATGATGACATTTTAATAATAAGTGGTGCTATGTATGCGAAGGATGTTATTGAGGTAGAAGGTGAAAATATGTGATAGATACTGAGATGGACCATAGAAATGGATGAGGTTATGCTTGAAATTCTTAAAGAACAAAAGAATAAGGGTAAAAAGAAAAAGAAAAACTTTTTCTTCTGAAGCTTATAGGAAGGTGATAGCTAAAATCAATGAAAGATTTTCTTTGAACATCTCTAGGACAAAAGTGTTGAATCATTTGAAAACTCCTAAAGAGCAAATGGTTTTAGAAAAAGTAATCGACTTGAAAAATAGAATTAGATAGAATGACACTACCAAAACATTTAAGGCTCCAATAAAAGTTTGGAAATCTTTATTAAAGGTATGAATATTATAATTCACTTGTCATATTTTCATTATTATGCATTTATTAGTTAAAATTATCTTAACTTATTTTATTTATTTATTTATTGTTACAAGGACAACCCTAAGCTAAAACTTATTAAAGGAAAGCCTATTCATCACTTGGACAATCTTAGAGAGAGATATACAAGAAAGATAAGATATAGTAAATGGAACTAAAGTCAAGAGTGCTACTGAAAAGGTTTGAATATGGGATAGCGAGAGAGGGGAAATGAATATTGATGACATTGATAAGATGCAAGTAAATAATATTCATTAAGAGAACTATTCATTGATGACATTGATGAGATGCAAGTAAATAATATTCATTTAGAGAACTTCCATCCCTATAACTGTGAAAGAGCTCTATAAACACCAAGAACACAAGGTCCGTTATCATTTACTCTAGCATTGTCTATAACTTTAACCTCCAAAGATATAAAACTAAATACACAAATGACAAGTGATTATTCTTTGGAATTTAAAAAGATGACTAGTGCAATAAATAATATTTTACAAACTATTATCAACACAAACCATCAAGTTTGGAAGTTGGCCGAGATAATTAAATACATGATAGAATTAGGATTAGAGGGATTAAATCTTTTTGAAACACGGCTTATAAATCATTCTAATCTTATTTAAATGTTTTTTAGATAAAGAGCTACGCTTTGAATGGTTTAAAAGAAAAATGGTTGACAATATGTTATTGAGAAGTTGAAGTAAAAAAAAAATTGGAACTAATATTTATGCAATTGCCATAAACTTATATCCAATTATTAAAAACTTAATTTGTATGGTGATATTTCTTAGATGATTAGAAATAAGAATTGTTGTATCTTTATTGAGTTAATAACATTATACAGAATTATTCTAGGCAAGCATCATATAGCTATAAATGCTACATAATTAATTGACCATATCCACTTACGTTTCCCTTGGGTTGTTTCCTCCAGTTGAAGTCGCTGACCCAGAAACAAAATTCAGGGTGCCATTGGAGTGTTGGTAAACTACAAGAGCCTGTGAACCATCCATTCTTGCATGCCCCACTGCGATTTAGAGCCCCCATGCAATCCAAATAGATATGTTGATGCTCCAATTTTGTGAGAAATGCAATATCAGCTGTCATGTGTGATGGGTGGTACTTCCATTGCAGAGAACAGCTCAATAAAGGAAGGTCATTACAAGTACTGTATATTTGGTTTCTAGAGAAAGTACAGTTTCTGCAAGTTTGAGCTAAAAAAGAGACAAATAAGGAGATCAATAGAGTGGCTGTTTGATTGGTACTTGTAAAAGAAGCATGGGATTAATAACACTATAGTACTGAAATCATAAGGCTTTTTTCTTCTCTTTCAGGGAAAAGCAAGTTTCAGTATTTGATTATGCACAAGTAATAAAAATAATTTAAGAGCAAAATACTTAAAATTACTAATTCAATGTATTTTAACATTATTATTAAATTCAATTATATGATTTAGGATTTTATTTTAAATATAAGAATTATAATATATCATCAATTAAATTCAAATTAAACATCCTATTATTAACTTTTGGTTCGTCCCAGACAGTCTGAAATTGAAATTAAATGAAGAACAATGTTTTCGTAATATATTCGTCTTTAAAACAATCGTTTGCGTCTGAGCTGTTCGGATACGAGCATGCAAGCGAGCCGCTCAAAGTGAGAATTTTACAGCAACAATATTCTCTGATCAGAAATCATATGCAACTCTTATAGTGCTTACTAAATGTTCAAAAGCAAAGAATTCAACGCATTTATAGTTCTGATTCAACATAGGCTACAAAGTACAGACAACACAAAAAATAAATAAATAAAAATGCAACTCATACTCAAGCAAGTAACATTCAACCATATACCGAGCCCATATATAATATACTGACCTCACAGTGGCTCTACCTTCGGATCTGGAAAGCCCTCACTGTATTCAAAGGAATCCTTGCTATTCTTGTATGGATGTTTAGCACTTCCCTTGCTTACATCGTCATAACTTGCCGACGTCGATGCTGAATCCGCGTTGGGGTTCAGACCAGCAAGCTGCAAGATATTCTCTATCTCGTTCACCACTTCACCCATTGTTGGCCTGTCACTTCCATTCTCTTGTACACATTTTAGGGCAACATCCACAAACTTATCTAGACCTTTTAATGTTGTGTCCAAACCAATGCTTGGGTCGAGAAGTTCGCGGAGGTTATATAAATCTTTTGCTCTATCCAATGCCATCTTTACCTCTCTCACAACGTACTTTCCTCGTTCTACTGGCCTTCTTCCGGTTAATAGTTCCAGCATTACAACTCCAAAGCTATAAACATCACTCTTCTCTGTTAGCTGCAGGGTCATGTAGTATTCTGGATCCAAATAACCCTAAAAAAATGCAATGATTATTACAATCAGTTCTATCATCCATTCTGGTCATATCAGATGCTGCATTTCATTTTGTTAAATGAATCATAGTTTACGACCAACAAAAAAAAAAAGTAAGAAATAATGGTATTGTGCAGATGGAGTGAGGTTATGGAGGAATTGACCATCGTCCCTTTCACCTGAGTGGTAACACGACCCTTTTCACTGTCTCCCATAAGCTTGGAGAGGCCAAAATCGGCAACTTTTGCATTTAAGCTTTCATCTAATAATATGTTGGTTGATTTTATGTGCCTATGGATAATGGGAGGGTTGGCAAGTTCGTGCAGATAGGCCAAGCCTCTTGCTGCACCAAGGGCCACTTTGAGTCTCCTCATCCAATCAAGCCTGATTCCTGTCTTCCCTGCTTGGATTGGAAAGAACGAAGGTAAATGAGCGGTTAATGCAGTTTTGTCTACATTTATATTATATCTCATTATGCAGAGGGATTAAAGCAACAAATATCATTTTTATCGTTTGATGCTTGAGAGCGATAATCCTGAAACACAGGACATCTTGGCTGGTATTGGAAGACGGCAGCTATTATGGTTATGCGAAGCACTTAAATTTGGATCTTGCGATAGGAGGTATACCACTTTAATGTTATATGACATGCACGAAAATTTCTCATGATAAAAAAAGTGTAAGATAGCAAACTCCAAGTGACTGGTCCTGAAGAATCAAATTGAAGAATTGATAGGTCGTAGGAGCTGATGAAAGTACCTGATAGGCTTTCCATGAGACTTCCATTTGACACAAACTTGTATATGAGCATTTGTTCACCTCTTTCAAGGCAAAAGCCTACAAGGCTTACAACGTTTCTGTGGTGGACTCTGGATAAAAGTTCAATCTCAGTCTTGAATTCCAGCCCAGGCTGCATCCATTCTCGCAGAGCTCGTTTGATGGTAATTAGTTCTCCAGTAGGAAGAACTCCTCTATAAACCTGCAAATGTTATCACGTTTAACTTTGATGTTTTGGACAAATGAAAAAAAAATTCAATGGGAATGATTGTTTTTGCGTCAATGAAATAGAAAACGAATCTACATCCTTTCAAAATGATAATGTCAACAACACAAATTTTAAAAGCAGCAGAAAATACTTGAAGTGCAGAATGAAAAGTTACCTGGCTGGGAAGGTGAGAGCATAATTGTGTTATTTTGACAAAGATTTTGAAAACATCTGTAATGCTAGCATGCAAGATTGAAAGCAATTTATGTGTGGGGGCACAGATCTCTTTCTCCCCGATGATTGAGGATAAAATTGGCATAGTGTATTTTAGAAAACCTGGTCAAGTGTGGTGAAGTTGTAATGTAAGAATTATGATTGACAAAAATCCAAGTGTTGTGAACCAGTTCCGACTAGTTTGAGATTCAGGGTTTTCTTTGAATGTTTATGTGAATAAATGTTATCAGTACATCATGAAAATGGATAGATCAAATGCAAATAAATATCCATTTGCAGATAAGATGTGAATAGGCTTTCAGAGAGGGAGAGAGATAATCAAACTTAACCTTTCCATACTCCCCAGAACCAATGTCATTGGTTTCTGAGAAGTTGTTGGTGTATTTTTTGATCTCTTCAAAAGAGAAGCATCTGGCTCCTTTTAACTGAGGAACACCTCCAACACCATTGTTTGATTCCCAGTGTGCTGAAAATGCAACAAAATAAATCCAAGAAATTCCTTGAGTGCAATTTCCAAGTAAAAAACACAAATCCTTTTCATACCAAAAGGATTGTTTTGTTGAATTGCTTTTTCTGCTTTCATTTTTTGACCAAAAGCATAAAGCCCAGCACCAAGCAATAGCAACAGAAGGACAGAGCCACCAGCCGCAGCTCCGATGATAGCACCTGTGCTTGATGACTTTTTTGATCCTCTGACTTCTCCTGGATGAGAAGAAAGAGGGAGGGAGGGGAGAGTGGTGTTACAATAAGAATTGGAGAAACAGTTGGGTAAGTTTTTTCTTTCAGTTCTGTATCAGTTATGAGACTACCTGTGAAATGCAGATACGTATCACCAATAAAAAAGAAAGGTCCGAACTGCGCTGGAGGCTTGAAAGTCTGGTTGCTTAGCATAAAACCAATACTTAAAATTGCTGTTCTATTGAAACGATCTTGGCCAAATGGAAACACTTGCAGATTCAAATCAAGGTACTGAGATAGATCTTTTCTTGGTTGACTTAGATGAACTGAATCCACAGGAAATTGATGGGACTTGAATGAATTCATCAAAGATTTTTCGAGAACACTGAAGTAAGTGATGTTTCCAAGGTCTGAGAATGAAGGAGCTCTGAACCCTAGAAGTCCTGTGTATGGAAATGCACATTTACAGTTGGGACTGGAATGCTGTTTAGGAAAGCAGGATGCAGGCACACAGTTATTTGGAGGCGTCGCGTAGGAAGAATTGGGTTGGGAGACGGTGCAGTAACTTTTTGTCACTGCTGTTTCCTGACATATTGGGTTGTCTGCAAGTCTGCAAGATTTAACAGACACACAAGATAAAGCTACTAACAAGAAACATATATCCCGGCAATTTGACTTTCTCATAGTACTAAAATGTTGTTTAGCAGAATAATAAAACATAAATCAAAATAAAGTTGGAAGAGAAAAACTTGGTCTCAAGGAAATGTTCACCTACGACAATCACCTACGACAATCAAAACTTATCATTGAAACGATAAGTCAATTTATATTCTGAAAATTTTTCTTTTATTAACATTAGTCAGTTAACCCATCCGCAGTTAATTATTAAACAACCACAGTGTCCGTACTAATAATTTAATTCAATGGTAGTCTTAAGAACTAGATAGGTTGATAAATCTAAATAACATGATTGTTTGCAGTCTATACTTGATTTAATTGAATGTTTTCCCAAAGATTAATAACATAGATCCGCCATAATTATTAAACTTAGTCGCTTCACAAGTTTAAATATCATAACTTCGGTTTTCATAGCAAACTTAGCAATAGATCGGTTACAATAATAACTTAGAGTCTGCTCTAACAATCAAACTAAACAAACATAGGAAATAATAGTAGGAAAACATTCATACTCATTATATAAACTAAAAAGAAAAGATAAAATAGATCTCATAGTTTTTTAAATTCAAAGATTTTTGTATCCTTTCAACCAAGAAAAATAACTTAGCCTTGCATGTCTATTAAAAAACTAAGGAAGAGAGAGGATGAAAACATAATTTCGGGTATAGGAGAAAAGGGTGAGAGTTTATTTCTTCTTTCTAGTCGCCTCCTTTTTCTTTCTCTTTCTTTTTATTTGATAGGAAACCCTAATCCCCATATCCTTGCAATCCATTTGTATCCTCCAAAATAATAATAGTCCTTTTCAAAGTAGACGATCTATATTTTTAAGTAGTACAGTAACTACTTTCCTAAAAAAAAGGAAAATTAGTCTTGCATAAAGTCTTCAAGCTTTGACTTTGGACTTTGGACTTAGAGAAGTTAAATTGCCCAAATAAAGACCTTTTCCATACGAAGACATAATTTTCATGTCAGTTTGGATGCTTGGGAAATAAGTTGAACTTATTTCTTTATAAAACTTGTCTGCTGGCAGAATTTATAGGTTGTCTTAGAAAAATCATATCTCTCTCATATGAGCTCTTTTTTTGCTAAAATCTGGTAGGTTGGTAGGTACTTGAGTCAAGAATCTAACAAAATTTAGTTTGCATCAAATGAGCTTCTCTAACTTAAGATATTGAAGTCAAAATGGTCGAAGGTCAAAACTGGCAGAATGCAAGACTTGTCTTTGAAGGTTGCGATTTCCATGCTTTTTTTTCTTTCCATATATGTGTAGAAACGTATGGATGTTATCATTCTAATTCCAGTGGAATCACTTCATTTTGACTTCTATAGCTCAAGTTCTGCATAAAACATCGATTAGAGGTCAAATTTGCCAATATTCGACCCGAGTTGGAACATGGTCTGAATCTTATCTCTAATTTACTCCTTTTCGAATCTTATATCCAAAAGTACCTTTAAAACATAAAACAAAGATTATCAAGGCATTTTATATATAAAACATGGGCAAAATACTAGGTAAATGTGGGTAAAATTATTGAATAATATGATTGCATCATAGATTCTATCATAGCTTCACTAAAAGCATCATTAGGAGTTATGGAGACTGATAGAGAAGGAAGAGTTAAGATGGATACTAATGGAATTCTTCCTCAGCATTGACATAATCAAAGTAGAGAAGGCCTAGAAACTCAGGAAATCCAAAGGGAAGGATACAATGTCACCTTGCCTAAAGTACAACTGCCAAGCTTTAACGAAGAGAATCCAAGGGGTTGGATCAGGAAATATAGGAAACTCTTGAAGTTGAATTTCATTCCAGTTTAGCAAAGGATGGAAATAGCCTCCTTAAACTTAGAAGACAAGGCATAAGTGTAGTATGAAGGCTTTTTGTTTGAAAGGGAGGATCTAGCTAGTTATGAGGAATTTAGTAAATGACATTGTATGAGGCTTGGTAGTAGAGAGGATGTAGTGGAGGAATTCAACAAACTAGTGCAAGATAGAAGTGTGGAGGAATATGTGGAGAAATTTGAAGAAATTAAGTCTCTCATGAATGCTTTGAATCCAATATTACCTGAAACCTATTACATTTCAAGTTTACTTGATGGAATGAAGGATGGCATAAGACCTATGCTCAAGATTCTGAAACCTGCTACATTAATGTAAGCTTTTGAGGATGTGAAATGGCAAGAGGAGTTAAAATATGAGATAGCGAAAAGAGCCAAGTTGGTGATACCAAGAACAAAACTTTCTCTTGGAACAAGAAGAGCACCAAGTAAATGCTAACAAAACCTTTTATTCCTTCTAGGGTAGATTATAAAGTAGGATTAAAACACATTGAGACTCTAAATGAATAAAGAAGGTGTTTAGGCCAATATTTTAAATGTGGAGACAAGTTTGTATACCAGGGCATCATTATAATATGAAGGGAATTCATATGATGGATGGGTTAGAATATGACAAAGATGAGTTCTTGGAAAACATAGAATGAGAGTAATGAGATTGTGGGGTTAGATGAGAAAGTAGATGAGTATGGGTTATTTTTTAATGCATTAGCTTATAATTATGCCCATAACACCATCAGGATAAAAGTATGCTGTTAAGAAAAGAATTGGTTGCTCTTATAGACATTGGAAGCACCTATAGCTTCATAGATGTTGTTGTGGTTAAGGAGATTAAAGCTATTGTAGTAAAGACTACTGTGTTGACAGTAACAATAACAAATGATAGTTTTTTGAGATGTGATTCTCATTGTCCAAAACTAACTTGGTTTATATAGGGACTTGAATTTCAAGCTGATTTAAGGATATTGAAATTGGAAAGGTGTGATGTTGTTCTTGTTGTGGACTGGTTAAGAGTGTACTCTCCCATCTTGTTTGATATTATCAAGATGAAATTATCATTCAGAAAAGAATGAATAATTATAGAATTAAAAGGAATATTGAAACTATTGAGTTACAAATGATTGGAGTTGTTAACGTGCATAAAAGTTTAAAGGAGGTGTTCCGTGGGTTTATAGGCCAATTCTTTTTAATTGAAGCAGCTGATGAACCAATAGTAGAAAAACAAGATAGAGTAAAGGCTCTTTTGGAAGAATTTGATGATATTTTTTGCAGAACCTAAACAGTTACCATCAGTTAGGGCTTTAAATCACATAATTCCATTAATTCTTGGATCTAAAGTCATAAACATTAGACCTTGTAAGAGCTCTTATGTACACAAGGGAGAAATAGAAAGACTGGTCAATGAGATGTTACAAAATAGAATAATACAACATAGTTACAACTCTTATGCTTCTTCAATTTTGTTGCTCAAGAAAAAAGAAAACACCTGGAGATTCTATAAAGATTACAGGCAGCTTAACAATATAACCATAAAAAACAAGTTTCATATTCCTCTATTTGATGATCTATTAGGTGAGCTATAAGGTTCATGGTTTTTCTCAAAACTTGACTTTAGACGAAGATACCATCAAATAAGGATGAATAATGAGGATATAGAGAAGACTACCTTCAAGACACACCATAGTCATTATGAGTTTAAAGTAATGTCATACGGCTTAACAAATGCCCCTGCTACATTCCAGACATTAAAGAATACAATCTAGAAACCCTTTCTAAGGAGATTTGTGTTGGTATTTGTTTATGATATATTAGTTTATAGTTTTTTATTAGACCTACATTTGCAACACTTAAGGGCAGTATTGGAGGTTTTAAGGAGAAACCAGTTATTTGCAAAAAGAACCAAATTTTCATTTTGTGAACAAAAGGTTGACTATTTTAGGCACATCATTTCTTCAAATTGAGTTTCAACATATTCTAAGGAGATTGAGGCAGTCAATAATTGGTTAACACCAAGTTTAATCAAGGAATTGAGGGGTTTTTTAAGGCTTGCTGGATAGTATAAGAAGTTTATAAGGAGTTTTGGAGTAATCAGCAAACCTATAACTAAGATATTGAAGAAGAACAAGTTCAGATGGAATGAGAATGCACAAAAAGCTTTTGAATAATTGAAGATTGCCCTTTGTCAAGCTCGAGTTCTAGCTCTTCCTAACTTCAATGTAAGTTTTGAGTTTGAAACTAATGCTTGTGTTCATGGATTATGAGTTGTTTTGTGTCAGAAAGGAAAGCTCTTAGCTTATTTTAGTAAAGCCTTAAGTCCCAAGCTTTTAGGATTGTCCATTTATGAAAAGGAATATATGGAAATCCTAATGGTAGTGGATAGATGGAGGCATTATATTGACATGATTAATTTATTGTTAAAATTGATTATGAAAGTCTGAAATTCCTACTTGAACAAAAAATGCATACTCTAATCTAGAAGAAAGGTTTAACCAAATTTCTTGGATTAAAATATACATTTCAGTACAAAAAAGGCAAAGAAAATACAATAGTAGATGCATTATCTAGAAAGGGTGAAGATAAAAATGATCAAACGGAGGAAACCTTGATTGGTTGTTTGACAACCATTATTGCAATCAATCCAACATGGTTTGACCATATTAGTGAGACTTATCGAGGGGATAATCAAATAAAAAAGATTGTTGTTGAGAAAATACTTAACAAGGAGAATTGGCCTGGATATTTATGGATATATGGAATTCTTAGATGCAAGAATAGAATTGTCATTGGCAGTACTAGAAAGTTGGGAGAAAAGTTAGTTGTTCTTGCACATGACTTACAAATAGAAAGGCATGCTAGAGTGCAAAATTCCTATAGAAGGCTCAAGATAGTGTTTTGCTAGCCAATCTATCCCTCCTTGAAGACTTGGGTAAGAAACTTTATAAAGGAATATGACATGTAAACAAGCAAGGATGGAAAGAGTTCTTTATCTTGGATTACTTCAACCATTTCCAATCTCAGCAGGAATTTAGAAGAACATCATCATGGGCTTTATTAAAGGGTTGTCAAAGCTAGGGGGAGGAATATTATCCTAGTCATAGTTGATGGATTCACTAAGTATGGCCATTTTTTAGAAATAACACATCCTTTCATGGCTCAACAAATTGCTTAGATATTCTTGGATCACATTTACAAGTTTCATAGACTTCCTGCAACAATTGTAACTGACAAAGACAAAACTTTTACCTATTTGTTTTAGAGGGGGTTATTCAAAATACTAGGTGTCAAGCTACTGTTAAGTTCATCCTATCATCATTAAATGGATGGACAAACTGAAAGGGTCAACCAATGCTTGGAGACTTATCTAAGATGCATGACAATGCATAATCCTCATAAGTGGTATGATTGATTGTCTCAAATCTAGTGGTGGTATTACTTTACCTACACGAGCTTCCATTCATCCTATCTTTCATGTATCACCGCTCAAACTAAAGGTAAGAACTAATGCAATAACAACTTCAAATCTACTAATAACAAATGAGGAAGGAAAAGTCAAAGTCATGCACGTGGCAATTCTAGACAAGAAGTTAATGAAAAAAAGGTAGCCAAGCTATGGTAATGGAGTTAATGTAGTGGTCAAACCTATTCAATAAAGATGTTATATGAGAAGAACTAACAGAGTTTTCAAACAGTTTCTAGAATTTAACATAGATTCTTGAGAACAAGAATCATTTGAAGAGGAAAGTATTGTTACATTCAGCCATTAAACAATCAATAAAGTTCACAAGAAGTAATATTGGAAATAGAATTAAGCCTTGTGAGGAATATCAATATTGGAAGAAACTCTAGGTGTGATAGAAGATAATGTTAAAAATCAATACTAAAGAACAAGAAAAATTTGAGAGAAATGATGTTTTTACATTAAGTGTTTTCTGATATATACGCTTCATAAGTTCTTCTACATTGCTCTTTCACATTCTGATTACAAGCCTATTTATAGATATAAAGTCCTAGACAATCAAATTATTAAACTAACAAAAGGAAAACCTAATTTGAATAGGAAAAGTATTCTGCCAACTCAACTGGTTTACCATTTCTGAACCGGTCGACCAATTCATTTAATCCAACTAGTCAACTAGTAGACCAATTCCTATGTTTTCTAAAAAAACCAAAATCTAGTTTAATTTAAACATCCCCCCCTTAAACTTGATTTCTTTATAACTGAGGTATATCTCTCATTTTGGCAAAAACATCATGTTTGAGTGGTTTTGTGAAAATATCTACGACTTGATTTTGGGTCTTTACATACTTGACTTCAACTTCCTTGTTTGTAATGTAATTTCGTAAGTAATGAAATCCCGTGTCAATGTGCTTACTTCTTTCATGAAACACTAGATTCTTTGCTACGGCAATGACTGATAAGTTATCCATATAAATTTCTGTAGGCTTCTTTGAATGACAAACAAATGTTGTAGTAGCTACATATTCAACTTCACATGTTGATAAAGTGATTATAGATTGCTTTTTTGAACTCCATGTAAATGTTTTGTCTCTCATGTAGAAAACAAAACCAGTAGTACTTTTTTTATCAACCATATCTCCGGCCCAATCACGATCACTATAACCAACAAGATCAAAGCTATTAGAATATCTATAAAATAAGCTAAAATCAACTATTACCAAAGAATTCGCTTCAAAGCTTTAAAATGTGTCATAATTGGTGTCTCCATAAACCTACTCACAATCCCTCCTCTAAATAGAATATTTGGATAGGTGCATATCAAGTATCTAAAACTCTCAACTAAGCTCTTGAATGTTGTAGAGTTTATCTTCTCTCATTCATCTTTTTTTGACATCTTCACTCCACACTCAACTAGAGTATTCACTTTTGCACAATCCTTTATTTTGAACCTCTTGAGAATCTCTTTTGCAAACTTCTCTTAATTCACAAAGATTCCATCTTCTCCTTACTTGATCTCAATCCCTAAGTAGTATGTCATAAGACCAATATTTGTCATCTCAAACTCCTTTTATCATTACTTATTTGAAGTCTCCAAGCATTTTTGGATTATTTTATGTAAAGATCAAGTCATCCATATCCAACAATATACAATAAGAATATCACCACTCTTTTTTATCTTGACATAGATAGCATATTAATGGGGGCATTTTACAAATTCATTCTTTAAGAAATAACCATCAATACAACTATACCAAGCCTTGAAGGATTGCTTCAATCCATACAAGGCTTTGGTTAACTTTAAAACCTTGTCTTCATATCCCTTCACTTCATAACTCTTAGGTTGCTCAATATAGACCTTTTTTTCAAGAAAGCCATTTAGAAAAGCTTATTTGACGTTTATTTGATAGATTTTCAATATATATTCGGCAATTATGGCAATGATTAATCAAATAGTCTCTAATATGGCAATTAGAGCAAACATTTCATCATAATCAATCCCATGCTTTAAACTATAGCCTTTTACCACTAACATTGCCTTGTACCTCTCCATTTCTCCTTTAATATTCGTTTTTTCTTTATAGATCTATTTGACACCTGTTGGCTTTTTTCCTTTTGGTCTAGGAACTAATTTCTATGTGTCATTCTTCTCAATTGATGCAATCTCGTCATCCATAACAATTCTTCACTTTTTATCATTTATTGCTTCTTCAAACACTATAGGATCACATGTAGCAAGGTGACAATATAGTATTACATCATCATCAATAAAAATAGTTACCTCATATAAGTCGTGAAGGCTCCTCGTCTTTCTTAGTGGACTAGGTGGGTTGTCACTACTAGAACTTCCACTAGAAGAAGAAGATGAAGGTGAAGTTGAGTTCATTAGTGATTGTAGGGTTGTAATTATAGGTTTTTGATGATCTTTATATCTCTCCTCCTCTTCATAAAGAACTGGTATAAAATTATATTTCTCATCATCATCTATCTTTCAATCTCATGCCCCTTCTCCATCAAATTCGACATCTCTATTAATCACTATCTTTCCTTCATTGGGATTGTAAAGCTTGTATCCTTTAAACTTTTTATCATAGCACGCAAAGATCATCTTTTTATTCTTGTCATCTAGCTTGGTCCTTACTTGATCAATTATATACGCATAGTCAATGGTTTCGAACACTTTCAAGTGAGGAGCACTTGACTTTCTTCCATGCTTCTTGTGAAGTTATGCCATTCAAGCCTTTCGTAGGACACCTATTTGACAAATATTCAACACAACCTACTACTTCAGCCCAAAACTCCTTAAGCATCTTCTTAGTTTTGAGCATGCTTCTCGACATGTTGAAGATGCTTATGTTCTTTCTCTCTACCATGATATTTTGTTATGGGGATCTAGGCACTATTAGGAGTCTTTTATACCTTGAGCTTCACAAAACTCATTAGAATAAAATTCACCCCCTATCTGTCATAAGGGACTTTATAGTGTAACCATTTTCTTTTTTCAACTAATACCTTAAACTTCTTAAAACAATTAAATACATTATATTTTATCTTAAGAAGTATACTTATGTTCTTCTACTATAATCATCAATAAAAAATAGAAAATATAAATTTTTACCAAATAAGCATGGTTGAATAGGGCCACATATGCCTGCATATATCTCTTATAAGGGTTGACTTGCTCTAAATGCAGACTCCTTTGGAAAGCTTTTGCGAAATTATTTGCCCATTAAACATCTTTCACACAACTGATATGGATGTATTATGGATGGTAGACCCTTCAACTATTATATGCCAAAGTTTATCTTCAAGCTATCAAAGTTTATATACCCAAGTATTATATGCCAAAGTTATGTCTCATTCTTCACACATGCCTTTAAGCATTTAGGCACATTCGTCTATATGTTTAGCAAAAACATTATGTTCTTTGTCATGATTACCTTTGCAATCATAGCTTTATGAATATCAAGTAATGTCAAGGTATGATCATTCATCTTAATCTCATAACCTTTCTCCAACAATTATCTCAAACTCAATATATTGATTTTTTACAGTAGGAATATAATAAACATCACCAATAAATTAATGACTTTTATTTTCTAATTTTATAATAATCATACCTTTTACTTTGATGGAAACCTTTGAATAATCCACGAAGGAGAAATTACCTTTAATTTATTCATCAAGCTCTATAAACTTGCCTCTATCTCTACACATGTGATAGTTGGTATCATTGTTTAGATACCACATGTTTTCTTTGACATGCATACGTTCATCATGGACTAGTAATAGAGTGGCTTCTTTCTTGTCTTTTATAATAAGATTGACATTCTCTCCAATCTTTCTGGTTGAATTCCAGCAATCCCTGGCATAATATTCCATATTTTCATAATTGTAATATTTAACTCTTGTTTTGTCAAACTTGGGTCTCAGATTGCCACTATCAGATGAATCGGTCGACTAGTTTGCTTCATTCGGTCAACCGGTTGACTTGTTGAGTGTAGAATCTTTTCTACCACACGTGGTTCCTCCATCTTCTCTCCATATATCTTTATTTAATTGTATATGGTCAATACTCTAGTAAAGTAATCTAAAATACTCTTCGATTCAAGCATATGTAGCTAAAGTCACCTCGTAACTTTTATAAGCGTACATTTCTGACATTGTTAGCTTATTGGTTTAATTATTGTAAAACTTCTCATACTTGCTTGTTGGATGATTGTGAGTGCTTGTTGATCCTTTCTTCATGCCTTTTGCATGACCTCCCTTTGGGTTGAAGTCAATGTTGTTTCTTTTATAGGCTCCTCAATACCTTTTTCAACTGTTTCTCACACATCTTGAGAACCTAGTCAAGCTTTCACATGAATACTTTAAATTTTATAATTGTCCTTTATCAAACGAGGAAATTGAAGTGTGAAGTTTGAATTGGTCATGTTAAACAATAAAAAAACAAACTTTGATACCACTTGTTGGAAGAAATTCTAGGTGTCGTAGAAGATAATCTTAAAATCTAAAACTAAAGAACAAAAAAAATTTGAGAGAAAGGATGTTTTTGCATTAAGTGTTTTCTCAAATATACACTCTACGCTATTCTACATTGCTCTCTCATGTTCTGACTACAAGCCTATTTATAGACAAAAAGTCCCAGACAATCAAGAAATTAAACTAACAAAAGGAAAATCTAATCTGAATAGAAAAAGTATTATGCCGACTTAATCGGTCGAACGATTCATTTAATCCAACCAATCGACCAATACTTAATCGGTAGACCGATTCCACTGTTTTCCAGAAAAACCAAAATCTAGCTTACTTTGCAGTTAATCAGTTAGAAGAGAATTAAGCCACGTGCACAGTGGTTGGTTAGCTGTTAGTTGAATAACGTCTTGAGTTAATTAGTTGACAGTTAGAAGTTACAAGTGTATATAAATACTGGTGTAACAAACGTGATATGCAAGAAATAAATGATTCATTGTTTTGACAGTTAATACTGTTATCCTCTCTTCTCTCAATTTTCTTCTCTTCTTATTCTCAATCTTCTTCTTAAATCTCTATTGTTAAGACGTGATCTTAACATAGCATTTCAGCTAGCAGATGGCTATAATACGTCAAGTGAGTTAATATATGAACTCATTCAAAGCAAGTTGATGGAAAGGGTTTGTGCTTTTAATTAATGAGTTCAGGGATGTGTACGTGATAGTTTAGGGAGAGCGGATTTAGACTGGGAAGGAAAGCAGAGAACCATGATATAACCATACAATGTTTTCAAAGACTGCAAGGTTGAAAGCCATGGAGGAAATTCTGTATCATCGAAACTATTGTTTCTCATGTCCCTGCAAACAACAATTTGATCAGAATAAACATATAGCAAAAAAGAAGGGAAAAGAAAAAGTAGAGCTAGATTTCATCTCAGAAACTGATCATATACTTGTAAATCATGTAAAGTCTTACAAATAGGTGAGAGCATTCATGCCAGTAAGGTTGGGAAGTGGCCCAGTTAAATCATTGTTGGATAAAAACCTGAAAAATTGTAACCAAGCAACACTCTTTAACATAAGAAAAATTCCCACAAGAGATATTGAATATTAATGATTGAATACAACCGGTTATGATGGAATGTCTCTCCCCTCCATACTTACATCGTACTGACACTGGTAAGACTATTGATGTTTGACGGGACAGGTCCTCTGAACGAGTTATTATCAAGGCGCCTGTAACCAATATAGCATACTCCATTACAAAATTGAGCATCGTGAATCAGTGTACAAAATGACATGAGTCTCCAATACTACTGATACTTACACAACCTCCAAAGTCTTCACAAGGCCAAGGGTGGAAGGAATGCTGCCTGTCAGCTTGTTGCTTTCAAAAAGTCTGCCGAAAGGAAGGAAAAGAAAGAAACAATCAAAGAAATCTTAAGTAGGCAGATATCGGTGATTATGAATTATGCAATTCCGGAAGAGTCAAACGAATTGTAAGACAAATTTAAGAATCCTAGAAGAGAAAAGAAATGTACAAGTGAACAGTTTTGTGGATTATTGTGATTTAAGCGTGTATTCAACCGAAAAGGAGTACACAGCATATAGCCACATGATCTCTTATCCAGTTTGTGAAATAGTTATTTACCACCATCCAATATTTTAACAATTGAATGAAACTTACACATGTATGAGTTTCATCTCTGAGCTAAAAAGCTTAGGAGGGATTGTCCCTGAGAGCTGATTCAATCCAAGATGACTGTAAATAGGTTTTAGAGTATCAACAAACATGGTAAACGGAATCATTTGTAGTAAGAAAGCAGCAATGAGAATTATAGCACGAAGAGATCTGACATACAAGTGTTTTGTATGAACTAGCAGGTCAAGACCAGGTGTAGTCGCTGTGGAGACAGGGATGGTCCCAGTAAGCCTGTTATCAGCAAGATCTAGCCAATAAAGGCTAGTTAGATTCCCAATTGAAGAGGGAATAGATCCAGTGAAGCCATTCGAATTCAGAGATCTGCAGGTAATACCAATGAAGGGTTTTAGAAATGCTGCCACAGGCATAAACGACGGCAAATGATGAAAGCATATTACTACAAGCATATATTACAAGAATCATGAACAAAAACTGTTTCACTGACATTGCGGTAAAGCAAGGAAAGTATTACAAGTTGAAAAGTTCTTACAGAGAGGCAAGTAGTGGCAAAGATCCTATTGAATCAGGGATCGGACCCCAGAAACTACAACCAACCAGTATTCTACAATGAAAGGAAACAAGAAAAGTTAACATCAGGACCGATACCAGGCAAGAAATTTAGCATCAAATTACAGTATGGTGCAATAGAATATCCCCTTACAAGTTTGTTAGCTTCTTCAAATCCCCAATTGCTGAAGGAAGAGGGCCGCTCAAGCCCTTGTTGTAGGATAAATCCCTATATAAAGATGAAATTATTAGAAATGTATAATTGCAATCCCTTGCATGGAAATATATCCCTTTATTCAATCATTTAATCACTCTATATGAAAGCAATCCCTTGCCAACAGTTATTCTAAGCAATGCCCATCTCGAATATAAAAGCAAGCTCTGAGAGTGAGGGAGGCATCAGTACTTAATGCCTATCATCATCCTTTAGAAGACTAAAAGCTGAACAATAATTCAAGCACATTACTTGCAACTCGGATGATTGGATCCTATTCATCATATTAAAAAGGAAAGGGTACAACAGTGTAGAATGAAGACATACAGAATCTGCAATTCTGACAAGGATTGGATATCTCCAGATAGTGAACCTTTCAATCCCATGCTTGCCAATGTTCTACAGTTGAGAATTATCGGGTTAATATTAAAAACTGAAGAAGGAAAAATCTGCAAGCCTCAATCAAACATAGCCAGTGGCTTACATGGAAGTCACACGTGAGTTGGCGCACAAAATGCCTTCCCACCGACTTCCGCAGGGATCAGCGCCCACCCAAGTAGGTGGTACATTTTTCCAGATATCCTTGAGAGCTTTCAGTGCAGTAACTGCATCAGGATCAGTCAACGATATTATAAAACAAAAACAAACAATTAATGTGAAAATTGTCAAATAATATGATATAGATTGAGGAGATAAATAAAAAAAAATTACAACTACTTGATTTCCCAGATTAAACAAGATTAATGGACAATTCTGGGACCTAGACTTCAATAAGCGTACAAGAATATGAAAGCGTCCAATGAAGGCCGGATACTCTTCTGAGTTGACAAAGTATATCATACGCCAAAGATTTAGAAGCAAGATCTAGTACATCTTAAACCAGATACAACTGAACTGACATTAATAAAAAAATCCTGACACTGGAAATTTGCACAAGCAGGCATGCATGGACACCAAAATTCAGCTTAATAAGATTATGCAATTAATTGCACAACAACAAACAAACAAACATCTGTGAATTAACAAAGGTGGAATCTGGAGTCATGAGTCTATATTTAAGCATAGTATCTGTTAGACATGAGCAATTGATACTAATTTGGATCAAAAGAGTTCTTAAACAAGATGCATGTTCCCAGTAATTCACCAAAACAAGAAAACAGGAAGATAATAATTTGTAGAGAAACTTACAGTCAGCCTCATCAGTCATAGCTGGTATGGTACATCCTTGACTTAAAGCAACAACCAGAAATACAAGAATTCTTGGACCCATTTCTCAAGAAATCCTCAAAGAAGCTCTTTGTTTTCAGTTAATTTGTAATGTTGAAAAACCGAAAACCCGTTTAGTATTCTCACACATAAAAAGACTTGAACTGTTGAAAACTTGGCATTGTAAATCTTTCTTTCACCAAACTATATCAAAATCTGTTCTCTCAATGCCAGAAGAACTTGTCGTCCTAAGTTGAGTTGCACAAGTTTATCCATTTCGTATGATGATCATAAGTTAAAGCAAGCAATACGTGAAGACGCCTCACCAAACAACTTTATTGAATTATACTGCAAAGGAACAACTTGGAGTTGGAGGCTGGCTGGCGTACCACTAACACGTCAATATCAAAAAAAATTCAAAATTTTGCAGTAATAAATTAAACATAATAAAGATAAATGATTGAAACAGGCTTGTGTGAGTCATGGAACGAACCACGTCCAGCTATGTAGGGGTGGGTTGTGGTATTAAATTCTTCCTGCACAAAATAGGCCAGACGCATTTAATAAATATCTGTATACATTAATTATGAGATAGGTCCTCACTGGTGTGCTTTCTTGTTTATGTTGTGAACCTCCTTGAACAGTATATTTATTTTTCTAAATCACATTAAAAATCAATGCTACATATGATTTAAAAATATTAAATTATGACATTAAATGCATTAATGATCTATATACTAAATAATCTCTAGTGATTATTATGATTGTATGTATAAATCATTCATGATATCTTTTATGTTTAGAAATCATGTATATAGTGTTTTAATTATGTGTTTATTATTATTAAATGATTTTATATAATGTATTTTAGTCTAGACTAAAACACTAATCAATTTTATATTTCTTTTTAATATTTATATTATTTAATAAATTTCTAGGGCTAGCCAACCAACGCAATGATAATATGTTGGTTTAGGGCCTTGGCTATGTCAAATCATAGTTTACGACTATGGTTGAATGTAAGGATTTTTTTTTTCTTGGTTAAAAAGAAAAATTTAAACTTTATTATTATTTTGTTTAAGATGGTTTTGAGCATAGTTTTGAAACTTAACCCGGTCTGGCTGGTTGGCCGATCTAGGGCTGGAATCGAGTCGAATTGAAGAAAAAATAGGGGAAGAAAAACCCTGGTGTGATCTCGGTTGAGCCGGCAAGACCCGGTCAAAAACCCAATTGCAACCCGTTGACTTTTATTAATTTTTTACTAAAACGATGTCATTTTGATTTAAAAAAAAATTTACCCAGACAATTTGATAACCCGATCAAAACCTAGAATCCGGATCTTAGACCGGCCCGGCCACTGTGCTAGGTCTGAAAATTATGGTTTTGAGGGATATGGAACGGAAATGTGAGGTTAAGATCCTCCATCTTTGTTTGACTTTCAATGCGCATAAAAGAAAAGGTGAGGTATAGGATGGTTCAAACCCCTCAATTAATTAAAAATATTAATACACTGAATTGGGATGTTTAAGGGGTTGAAATTATTATCAAATATCCTAAACTTAAAATAAAAATATTACTTTCATTAATTAAGGATTTTTTTATAATTTATTAATTAATCTTATTTTTTAACTTTTTCATTCTCTTTGCATATCCAAACAAGATAAAGGTTGATTTTCAACCATCATTCATTCTTACGCTTACCATTACTAATTCTAACCTTTTTACATGGATTCTAATTTAACTAAAGCCCCGTTTGTTTGCTGGAAAGTAGTTTTATTTTCAAAAGTGAATTCCGGGAAAGTGAATTTGGAGAAAGTAAATTATTTTCCGATGTTTGGTAGTTGTCACGACCCGAATCCCGGATCCATGACCGACACATAGGCAAGGTTCCCCTCCAAGGTTCCATACCTATGCGAACCCAAACTTACACACAAACTTATCCTAACTCAATTAGAGTTCAACGCAGCATTAATAACAAAATCAACTTCATAATATAATTGAATTGTCTTAATACAAGAGTTTATATAAGTTCAGAGTTTTGGAGCACTAACTAAACATAAAGGAAAGGTACAAGGTACAACCAAAGAGCAGGTTCTGAAGGTCCAACAAAATGATTTGCTATCAAGTTATAAGCCTAAAAAGGATAAATAATGAGATGGTGAGTTCAACAACTCAGTGAGTAGATAACGTTCAATATACACACACGAGGTAATAAAACAATGAGAAATATATATACAAGTATGGCTCTAGATTCTTATAGGAAGGTTTCTCAAATAGGCCATAACAAGGATATCATATGGTAAAACTCGTCAGAAAATCAAAATGCAATAAGCATGAGGCTCCGTATTGTGGGATGATCAGTCCACACAGGTTGGTGACTCCCTCAACCAACTAGGGTTCAGATACGATGTGCACAAAGACTAACACTACCCTGTTAGCATGGGTATTCTGACTGACATACCATAGGTTCATAATCATAATCAAACAGACATATTCATATCTCAAGGCTCAACTCATGACATCAATCAAATGAGGAGCTATCAATTCAGAAGTCAATTCAAACTATATACTGGTTCATATCAAGAATTCAGATTCAACAATTGATCATACTTTATCATAACAAGGATAATAATCAACATATATATTATCAAGAAGCATGATCCAATTCATATTAACAAATCAAATATTTATAATATTTCTCATGCATATGAAAAATTATCCACTCACCTGACTCGAAAGCAAACAGAAGTCAAAAGCAGATACCGAAGGAAATCCTAATGGCATCCCGCCGGTAGAATATCAGGATTATCTGAATACAAAGGAGACATATTCAAGAATGACTCAAAAGAATATATAACTTATTTAATACACTTATCTAAGGGTGTATTCCATAACCCTATATGTTTTTGAACTAACTAGTTATTTTCCCAAAAACCAAAATTAACGGTTTTCCCGAAATCTAATCCATAATAAAACAAATAATAAAATTGGTAATAATTCACTAAATAACCCTCAATCATTCATCAAACCAATCTGAAAAAGCTAATATTACAGCTAGGGACTAATCTGTAATTTATCATATTTTTAGGGCCAAATTGTAATTTTCGTCTAATTGGAGGACCAAACTAAACATATCATAAATTCATGAATATAGTGGAATTATATCCATAATTCATCCTTCATTTCTGTCCAGAACCTCTAATTATGCTCCAGGGACCATTCTGGAACTTTTCCCAATATTTTTTTAGGGTCAAATTGTAATTTTTGTCAAATGGAGGACCTAAACTAAAATTTGTCATAAATCCATGAATATACTGAAATTCTGACCATAATTAATCCTCAATTCTGTCCAGAATATCTCATTATGCTCCAAGGACCATTCTGGAATTTTACCAAATTTTTAGGGTCAAATTGTAATTTTTGTCAAATTGGAGGACCAAATTGAAAGTGTTAAATTTTCATATCTATACAGTAATTCTGCCCATAATTCATATGTTATTCTATTCAGAATCTCGGAATATGCTCCAGGGACCAATTTGTAATTTTTCCAAAGTTTGGGGACTAAACCGTAATTTTCACAAATTGAGGGACCAAATTGAATTTTTGTCATCTTCAACCTCCTACCCAGAATTTTAACAGAAACTTACTGTTCTCTCCAAATTTCTAACACAATTTCACCATTCAAACAAAATCATAACTCAAAATCATCATCTTTCAATTCAATCTCTCAAAATCATCCAAATAATCAAATACCCACAACAATTAACTCTATAACATTCAAATTAAATCATCAATCAAACTCAAAACACAAACTTCATAACCCTTACATTTATCAAAACCGAAATTATAGCTTAATTAACACATATTTATACATAATCTTGCCTTTTTACTTATTTCCTCCAACTCCTTTCTATTTCCTTTCTAATTTCCCTCTTTTCTCTTTTTCTTCTTCTTTCTCCCTTCTCTCTCACGGTTTGCTCTCAATTTTCAGATCCCTTTTTCTTTTCTTTTCTTTTTTACTTCCTATTTATATTTATCATCTCTTTATTCAATTACTATTATACCCCTCATTTAATTATACTTATTCTTTAAGCCTCCAAGGGCTTTGTTGCCATTTCCTATCTTTTTAATACAAAACATCACAATCTCCCCGCCTTATAAAAGTTTCATACTCGAAACTTAATAGAAAAGATTGAATACTTACCGAGATTATCGAATAGATGAGGATACTCCTCACGCATCTTATCCTCGAGCTCCCATGTCGCTTCCTCACGTGAATGACCTTTCCATTTCACTTTCACTGAAGCTATATCCTTTGACCTAAGCTTCCTCACTTGTTGGTCGATTATAGCTTCTGGTTGCACCTCATAAACCATATCATCCCTCAACTCAATGGGATGAATCTCTAACACATGTGATGGATCTGGCATATACCTCCTTAGCATGGAAACATGAAATACCGGATGAATAACAGACAAGTTTGGTGGTAATGTTAACCTATAAATAACAACCCCAACTCTCTCCAGAATCTCATACGGTCCAATGAATCGAGGACTCAACTTGTCTTTCTTCCCAAACCTGAATACTCCTTTGGTCGGTGATACTTTTAAGAATACACAATCACCCACTGAAAACTCTAAGTCACGCCTTTTTTTATCTGCGTAACTCTTTTGTCTACTCTAAGTTGTTTGAAGCTTCTTCTAATTACCTCTATCTTCTCTGAGGTAATCTGAATCAACTCTGGTCCCATTAGCCTCTTCTCACCAACCTCAAACCAACAAACCGGTGATCTACACTTTTGACCATACAAAGCCTCATAAGGTGCCATCTCTATGCTAGCCTGATAACTGTTGTTGTAAGCAAATTCCACTAATGGTAGGAACTTACTCCAACCAACTCCAAAATCCATAACACAAGCCCTTAGCATATCCTCCAAGATCTGAATAGTCCTCTTAGATTGACCATCGGTCCGAGGGTGAAAAGTTGTACTCAACTACACTTTAGTACTCATAGCTTCTTGGAATTTCACCCAAAATCGCGATGTAAACTGTGGACCTCTATCAGACACTATCGAGATTGGCACTCTATGCAACCGTACAATCTCACTAATAAACAATTCCGCCAACTTTGCATATCCATAAGTAATCTTAACTGGCAGAAAATGGGCTGATTTTGTCAACCTGTCAACAATCACCCATATCGAATCATAACCCTCCTTACTCCTAGGCAATCCTGTCACAGTCCATTGTGATCCTTTCCCACTTCCATTCTGGAATCAACAATGGTTGCAACAATCCAGGAGGTTTCTAGTGTTCACCCTTTACCCTCTGACAGGTCAAACACCTAGAAATAAAATCTGCTACATCAGCTTTCATCGTATTCCACCAATAACACACCTTAAGGTCTTTATACATCTTGGTGGAACCTGGATGTATTGTGTAAACTGTCTGATGTGCCTCTACCATCAATTCTCTCCTCAGATCATCTACATCAGATACACAAAACCTATTCCTATATCTCAGCACATCATCATCACCTATCACAAAACTTGTAGCCTTACCCTGCTCAACCTCATTTCTGATCCTGAGTAGTGAATCATCTTTCTTCTGAGCTGCCTTTATCTTATCAAACAAATCCGACTTAACCTGAAAGTGAGCAATCATTGCTCCAGCTTCATTAAGATCAAATCTGACTCCTTCATCCACCAACTTATGCAGCTCCCTAATCAGAGGTCTTCGTACCTCCTGAATATGAGCTAAGCTCCCTGATGATTTTCTACTCAAAGCATCGGCAACTACATTTGCCTTACCCGAGTGGTACTGTATGGTACAATCATAATTCTTCAGCAGTTCCATCCATCTCCTCTGCCTCAGGTTTAGATCCCTCTGCTGAAAGATATATTTCAAACTCTTGTGATCTATAAAGATCTCACAAGTTTCACCATATAAGTAGTGCCTCCAAATCTTCAAGGCAAAAATTACAGCCGCCATCTCTAAATCATGTGTAGGATAGTTCTGTTCATGCTTCTTCAGCTGTCGTGAAGCATATGCAATAACCTTGTCATGCTGCATTAGAACACATCCTAACCCCACTCTTAAAGCATCACAATAAACTGTGTAACCATCAGAACCTGATGGTACTACTAGAATAGGCGTTGTAGTCAATCTCTCTTTAAACTCTAAGAAACTTTTCTCACAAGCTTCAGACCATTGAAACTTAATATTTTTCTGCGTTAACTTAGTCAATGGTGCAGAAATCCGAGAAAAGTTCTCCACAAACCTCCGATAGTAGCCGGCCAAACCTAAGAAACTTCTAATCTCTGTCGCCGAAGTAGGCCTAAACCACTGCTTAACTGCTTCAATCTTTTGAGGATCAACCTCAATCCCATTCCTTGAAACTACATGCCCAAGAAATGCTACACTCTCCAACCAAAACTCACTCTTTGAGAACTTGCCATACAACTGATGATCTCGCAGAGTTTGAAGCACTATTCTCAAGTGCTGCTCATGCTCCTCTCTAGACCTCGAATACACCAAAATATCATCAATAAAAACTATCATAAATTGATCAATAAACTGGCCAAACACTCTATTCATCAAATCCATAAAAGTTGTTGGCGCATTCGTCAACCCAAAAGACATCACTAAGAACTCATAATGACCATACCGAGTTCTAAAAGCTGTCTTCAAAATGTCCTCCTCTCTTATCCTCAACTGATGATACCTAGATCGAAGATCGATTTTAGAAAAGAATTGAGCTCCCTGCAATTGGTCAAACAAATCATCTATGCGAGGAAGTGGGTATCTATTTCGAACTGTCACCCGATTCAGTTGCCTATAATCTATACACAACCTCAATGACCCATCTTTCTTCTTCACAGACAACATTGGGGCTCCCCAAGGGGACACACTTGGTCAGATGAACTTTTTATCCAACAAATCTTACAGTTGCTCTTTTAGCTCCCTCAATTTTGCTGGCGCCATTCTATATGGTGTCATTGATATTGGTTCGGTACCCGGAACCAAATCAATACAAAATTCAATCTCCCTATATGGAGGCAATCCAGGTAAGTCATCAGGAAAGACATCGATAAACTCCCTAACTATAGGGACTTGGTCTAATTGAGGAACTTCTTTCTCTACATCCACTATATATGCTAGGTAGCAATGTACCCCTTTTCGGGCCATTTTCCTCGAGATAGCCGACAACATAATTGATGGAGACCCAATCTTATCTCCTTGAAATACCAACTCAACTTCTTCATCTAGATCAAACATTATTTTCTTACCCCAATAATTTACCGAAGCCCTATGCTTTGCCAACCAATCCATTCCCAAAATCACATCAAAATCAACCATATCTAAGACATTTAAGTCTCCCATAAAGATCTTATCTCCAATCTCTATTTCACAATCCAGATACACATACTTCACTAATATTAATTCATCTAAGGGAATGCAGACTGAAATTGGGGATTTTAACAAGGTTGGTTGTTTATCTAACCTCATGGCAAAATATGGAGACACAAATGAATGGGTTGCACCCGTATCAAACAAAACTTTTGCTTCAAAAGAGCAAACAGGAAGAATACCTGAAACAACTGTGTTGGATGCCTGAGCATCCTTCTGAGTTAAGGCAAAAACTCTGGCATGCCCCTGACCCTGTTGTATCTGACCTCTATCACCTGCACCCCGGCCTCTCTGACCACGGCCATCAAAACCTCTACCCCCATGAGCCACAGACTAGCTCGTCGATGGTGCCTGAATAGGATGCTGGACTGAAGCAGATAACCCCGAAGTTGACAACTGTCTCCTCGGGCACTCTCTGATCTTATGACCTATTTGGCCACAACAAATGAACTACGAGGTGCAGTCTGAACTAAACTCTGAGTACCACTATTACCACTTTGACCGCCTGAGCCACTAACTGATGGTCTCTGTCTAAACCTCCTCTGAACCCATGAGCCCTGACGGCCACTTCGTCCCCTAGACGGACCTGCACTGAATCCCTGTTGCCTAAAAGACTGACCCTCTTCTCTAGGCCTCTTAGGCTGGCCTACAGTCATATCCTTTAATTCTCGCACCTCTATCAACCTGGCGCTATCAACAGCTAAGGAGTAGGATGGAAACACCTGTGACACCATCACCTTATACATAGAGGATTTGAGTCCTCTAATGAATCTCTTCACCCTCCACTCCTCAGTGGGTAGAAGATGTTCTGTATACCTAGACAGCTGAGTGAACTTCAGATCATACTCATCCACTGTCATGCTCCCCTGAGATAGCCTCTCAAACTCATAAAGTCGAGCATCCCTGACACTCTAAGGGAGAAACCTGTCTAAGAACATGGAGCTAAACTCCTTCCATGTCCATTGAGCCTCTACTGGTCTTGCTCTTTTCCTAGACTCAAACCAAGAGATTGCCACATCTCCTTCCAACCTGAACGATGCCAAACTCACAGCTCGGTGGTCTGTACATCCCAAAGCTTCACACCGTCGCTAAATATCATCTAGGAACCTCTGAGGATCCTTTGAACTGTCCATCCCAGTAAAAATAGAAGGTGTCAACTTCATGAAGTCATTCAACAGCACATTAACTCCCTGAACAGTGTGGGATGTCGAGGGTACATCTCTATCCCTTTTTCTATCTCTCTCCATAGAAAACTCTATCCAGGTCCGCACAACCTGGCTAAGTTGCTGAAACTCTGTAACAGGCTCAGGGTCAGCTACCCCCACACCTGTTTCATCAACAATATCTTCCTCTTCTATCTCCTGAGGCTCTTCCTCCACTGGTGGAGGTACCTCCTCAACATGTTGAGGCACAGGTGCACCGCGCCTCCTTCTCTGCCTTGCAGTTCTCAACCGCACAATAGGGACATTATCCTGATCATCATCTACTCTAATAGTATCGATTATTCGTCTATTCCTCGGCATTTCCTAAAATAAAAGTAAGAGCACTCAAGTCATGCTAGAACAATAGCATGATAATTATCACAAAATTATAGGAAAGCATATCTATCACAAGAAAGAAGACATGCTTGATGAGAATTCAAAATTTCAAAAACAACAAACAAGATGATACGGATCCTAATGCTCCACTTATTATGAAATTAACTATGCTATTGTTTCTTTAACCTAAAGCTCTGATACCAAGTTTGTCACAACCTGAATCCCGGATCCATGACCGACACATAGGCAAGGTTCCCCTCCAAGGTTTCATACCTATGCGAACCCAAACTTACACACAAATTTATCCTAACTCAATCAGAGTTCAACGCAGCATTAATAACAAAATCAACTTCATAATATAATTGAATTGTCTTAATACAAGAGTTTATATAAGTTCAGAGTTTTGGAGCACTAACTAAACATAAAGGAAAGGTACAAGGTACAACCAAAGAGCAGGTTCTGAAGGTCCAACAAAATGACCTGCTATCAAGCTATAAGCCTGAAAAAGATAAATAATGAGATGGTGAGTTCAACAACTCAGTGAGTAGATAATGTTTAATATACACACACGAGGTAATAAAACAATGAGAAATATATATACAAGTATGGCTCTAGATTCTTATAGGAAGGTTTCTCAAATAGGCCATAACAAGGATATCATATGGTAAAACTCGTCAGAAAATCAAAATGCAATGAGTATGAGGCTCCGTACTGTGGGATGATCAGTCCACACAGGTTGGTGACTCCCTCAACCAACTAGGGTTCAGATACGATGTGCACAAAGACTAACACTACCCTGTTAGCATGGGTATTCTGACTGACATACCATAGGTTCATAATCATAATCAAACAGACATATTCATATCTCAAGGCTCAACTCATGACATCAATCAAATGAGGAGCTATCAATTCAGAAGTCAATTCAAACTATATACTGGTTCATATCAAGAATTCAGATTCAACAATTGATCATACTTTATCATAACAAGGATAATAATCAACATATATATTATCAAGAAGCATGATCCAATTCATATTAACAAATCAAATATTTATAATATTTCTCATGCATATGGAAAATTATCCATTCACCTGACTCGAAAGCAAACAGAAGTCAAAAGCAGATACCGAAGGAAATCCTAATGGCATCTCGCTGGTAGAATATCAGGATTATCTGAATACAAAGGAGACATATTCAAGAATGACTCAAAAGAATATATAACCTATTTAATACACTTATCTAAGGGTGTATTCCATAACCCTATATATTTTTGAACTAACTAGTTATTTTCTCAAAAACCCAAAATTAACGGTTTTCCCGAAATCTAATCCATAATAAAAATAATAATAAAATTGGTAATAATTCACTAAATAACCCTCAATCATTCATCAAACCAATCTGAAAAAGCTAATATTACAGCTAGGGACTAATCTGTAATTTATCATATTTTTAGGGCCAAATTGTAATTTTCGTCTAATTGGAGGACCAAACTAAACATATCATAAATTCATGAATATAGTGGAATTATATCCATAATTCATCCTTATTTCTTTCCAGAACCTCTAATTATGCTCCAGGGACCATTCTGGAACTTTTCCCAATATTTTTTTAGGGTCAAATTGTAATTTTTGTCAAATGGAGGACCAAACTAAAATTTGTCATAAATCCATGAATATACTGAAATTCTGACCATAATTAATCCTCAATTCTGTCCAGAATATCTCATTATGCTCCAAGGACCATTCTGGAATTTTACCAAATTTTTAGGGTCAAATTGTAATTTTTGTCAAATTGGAGGACCAAATTGAAAGTGTTAAATTTTCATATCTATACAGTAATTCTGCCCATAATTCATATGTTATTCTATTCAGAATCTCGGAATATGCTCCAGGGACCAATTTGTAATTTTTCCAAAGTTTGGGGACTAAACCGTAATTTTCACAAATTGAGGGACCAAATTGAATTTTCGTCATCTTCAACCTCCAACCCAGAATTTTAACAGAAACCTACTGTTCTCTCCAAATTTCTAACACAATTTCACCATTCAAACAAAATCATAACTCAAAATCATCATCTTTCAATTCAATCTCTCAAAATCATCCAAATAATCAAATACCCACAACAATTAACTCTATAACATTTAAATTAAATCATCAATCAAACTCAAAACACAAACTTCATAACCCTATCATTTATCAAAACCGAAATTAAAGCTTAATTAACACATATTTATACATAATCTTGCCTTTTTACTTATTTCCTCCAACTCTTTTCTATTTCCTTTCTAATTTCCCTCTTTTCTCTTTTTCTTCTTCTTTCTCCCTTCTCTCTCACGGTTTGCTCTCAATTTTCAGATCCCTCTTTCTTTTCTTTTCTTTTTTACTTCCTATTTATATTTATCATCTCTTTATTCAATTACTACTATACCCCCTCATTTAATTATACTTATTCTTTAAGCCTCCAAGGGCTTTATTGCCATTTCCTATCTTTTTAATACAAAACATCACAGTAGTGTAATAGAAAATAATTTGGAAAACACTTTCCAGTATTTGGTTATGTCATGGAAAATGAGCTGGAAAATAACTTATTAATGTTTTATTTTTTTCAAGTTTATTAAAATAATGAGGAACAAATCTTACAAATTAAAAAGTTGAATGATAATGAAATTCTAAAAAAATATAATTTCATAAACTATCTCAAATAAAATAAATAATAATCAAAATAATAGAGATCAAATCTAAAAAATAAAAAATAATTGAAAGATGAAGAAAATAAAATAATAATAATTAACTTTTCATAAATTATTTCAAATAAAATAAGTAACAATCAAAAGAATGAGAACCAAATTTAATAGATAAAAAATTTCAATTAAAAAATGATAAGGGAAAAGCAAATAACAACTATAAAAATGAGGACCAAACTTATATAAAAATTAAATTCTAAGAGATGAAATTGAAAAATAAATATTCAAAACAAAATACATATAACAATCAAAAGTTTGAGGACCAAATTTGATATAATCAGCAAATAATATGATATTTCTAAATTTTTCACAACTTCCGGAAAGTGTTTTCCGTCCAAAATAAAAGAAAAACACTTTCCTGGAAACCAAGCCAAATTTTCCTTCGACTGGAAAGTATTTTCCGTTGACCAACTTTTCTAAATGCAAACAAACACAGGAAAGTTTGGAAACTGGTTTCCCGAAAACTATCTTCCGGAAAACAAACACCCCATAAATAACTAGTTCTTTTCCCCTCCACAATGTCGTGGGTTAGTTTTCAAAATTAATTTCTATTTAATTTTATTGTAATATATATATATATATATATATATATATATATATATATATATATTCTATTAGGTGATTTTTTTATTCATGATTTTTTTTTGTCTTTATAAAAATATATTTTTAATTAGTAGCATGTTTTTTGAATAAAAAACTAAAGGCAATTAAAATATAAAAATCATTTTAATTAAGGAGGAAAAATATAACTTTTCAATCAAGACTTCATTTCCTTGTTCATTTATTTTTTTTGTTTTTGATGAAAACATGATTTTGTTTTTACAAAAATCATTGTTTTTTTTTTAAAAAAAAACCTATCATAATCTAAAAAAACTAGTTTCATTCGAAAATAAAACAATCATGACTCGATAATTTATATGCAATAGAGGAATAAATAAAAGATTAGTTAATCTGAAAAAATTAACAGTAAAAAAATAAAACAAATAATTTATTCTCATGTAATATTCATGAGCATATTGTTTTATATTTTTTTCATTTTAGGCATATATATATAATAATTCACAAAGTAATTATTAATATTATCATAAAAAATATAATTCTATTTGAAAACTATGGCAAAATTAAATAATATTTTAAGTATTATTTTAATTATTTTGTTTATAGTTAATTTTACTCAAAATAAAAAAAGTAATTTGTATGTAAAAATGAAAAGAGATATAAAAGGAGGCTTGGGGTTAGGTCTAAAAGGATGGGCTTGTATGCCTAGTACAAATATTAAACCCTTGTGCGTCTAGGCCTGTAATATCATGCCCACGTGCCTTGCCTCCATATCTTAAAGGGAGAATGATGAAGTCCACCCTAATAAAATGAACAATGAATGGTTTGCTATGGTAGATGAAATATCATCATCTAATTCAAATTTAGCCGTTAAAATCAAGTTTTGAATTTTTAGATTTAAAAAATTTATTTTTAATTTATTTTCATCTAAAAACATTTAAAATACATGCTAAGGTCAATGGGAGAGCCAAAAAAAAAAACTAATTTATTAAGCTTTTCTCTCCTAATTTTGCAACTTCAAAAGAATAGTCAAATGAGTAGTCAAAATAACTTTTTTTTTTTATCAAAGAAAAACAATTCCTGTATATCTATAAAAAAAACAAAAAAAATTAAAATAGATTATTTAAATATTTATTCTTTCATCTCCACAACTTTTCTTAAAAAATAAAAAAATATTAATATTAAATATATTTAAATTGTTTTTTTAACTTTCATCTTAAATTGTTCTTGGTTTATTTTGATCCTTAATTGTTTTTTTAACTTTCATCTTAAATTGTATCTCGTAAACAATTTTAGTTAATTTGATTTTGGAATTTTCTAAAACTGTACATACATGATTTTATGTAAATACAAGCAAACGTCAAAGTATAAACAATTTTAACATAATTTTAAAAAAAAAATTGAAAAAAAAATATTTGATAAAAAAAAAAACCCTCTCCATTATCTCAAGTAAACTCTTAGATATTGTTTTAGATGAACCAGAGCTTATATAAGCTAAGAGCTATTTGAATAATAGATTTTCATTTAAAAAAAGTCTAAATAAATTATATTTATCAATTATTTCTTATAAGATAAAAATTATTTCCACTTAAAAAAATAATTTTTCCTAAAAACTATTGCCTTATAGTTATCAAACCCGGCCCGGGGGTTGACCCGGTCAAGGGGCTCCGTCCCGAGTTTCATGGATCAACCCGGAAAAATTAAAAATATATATTTAAATTTTTAATATTTCATATGAAAATTTTTAAAAAAAATGCATGTCAATATAGGCTATACATGTTGTAAATAATGAAGTTTAAAAGAATATTTAAAAAGTTTTTTATCCCACATTGAAAAGATACTATATTATCCTTTTAAGTTGAAGTATTTGAACCAAGAAGTTTTTTATCCCACATTGAAAAAACATAACTTTTTTCTTGTGAATATAGAGTATATATACTAAAGAGTTTCAAATCCCACATTGAAAATATACTATGTTATCATTTTAAGTTGAAGTATTTAAATCAAAAATTTTTTATCCCACATTGAAAAAACATAATTTTTTTCTTATGAACATAGAGTATATATATGAAAGGCTTTCAAATCTTATATTGAAAAAATAATTTTTTTCGGAACATAGAGTATATACACGAAAGGGTTTCAAATCACACATTAAAAAAATATAAATTTTTTCTTGTGAACATATAGTATATATACGAAAGAGTTTCAAATCTCACATTAAAAAAATAAAATATTTTTCTAATATTTATATAGTTAACTTTAAAAAGCGTTAATAATCAACTAAAAAAATATGAAAAAAAGGGGTATAGGAGAAAAACTACATTTGAAAAAGAAAAAAAATTAATAAATAAAAACATCGGGTCTCGTCAGGGTTCGCCCAGATTATGAATCAACCCGCCGAGTTGATCGAGTTTTGCCAAATTATTACTCCGGCTGGTTTTTTACCCGTCAAACTAGACCGGGTTGAATAACATTGTTTTATACCCTAAGCGAGTATTATGGGTGTGAGCTTAAGGAAAAAGTAAAGGAATGGTGTTAAGAAAATCAAAAGTTAATAACGTATTATTATTAACGTTAAGAAAATCAAAAGTTAAAAAAAATCAGTTTGATTGTCACATCTACATTTCAGATATAAAATGACTCAATTCATGATGTTCAATTGAAGCTCTTGTAAAGTTTCTTCAAGAATAAAGCAATTTGTAATGAAAAAATATAATAAAAAAGTAACAACCAGCACATAATTTTATAAAAGCAACGACCATCTTTCATTTACATTGTTTTATTACATAGTAGATTAAAAGCTAGTTGGGTTGCAATCTTGAAGCAGAAGAAGAGAAATGGAAAACACAAAAACTGATGGAAAAGAAGAAGAAGAAGAAGAGAGTGTAGTGTTCGAAATTCCACTAGGAGACGCAGCAGAGACATTCAACTTAGAGAAAGCAGTATGCAGCCATGGCTTATTCATGATGTCTCCCAACCATTGGGACCCTCTCTCCCTAACATTCTCTCGACCTTTGCGTCTCTCTCTATCTGATTCTGATCCTCAAGTTTCCACTCCTACTACTTCACTCTTTGTCTCCATCTCTCACCCTCCTCACCTCCCTCGCTCTCTCAGCGTCCGCGTTTATGGCACGCGTTGTCTCTCTCCAAAGCATCAAGAATCACTGGTGGCTCAGGTGGTGAGGATGCTGAGGTTGTCGGAAACAGATGAAAGGAATGCAAGAGAGTTTAGAAAGATAGCAGAGGCGGCAGCCGCGGAGGAAAATAATTCTTGGTTGACAGGTTTTGGTGGGAGAGTGTTTAGGTCTCCCACTTTGTTCGAGGATATGGTCAAGTGCATTCTTCTTTGTAATTGCCAGTAATACTCTCCACTCTATCTTTTCTTTTATTAACGAATGTAGAGTCCTTTCTCCATGTTTTTGGCATGCCTTTGCGTTGTTTGATAAAATGTCCCTGAGAGTAATATGATGGTGTCTTTTGTCTCTCTCTCCCTCTCATCTGAACAGATGGCCGAGGACTTTGAGCATGGCTAGAGCACTTTGTGAGTTACAGTGTGAACTGCAGTGTAAATCATCTGGTGTGTTTGTTGCTCAAGCTGTGAATGCGACTGTCAAGAATAAATGTAATGACACTGCTCATAATTTTATTCCGAACACGTCTGCTGGTAAAGAGTCCAAGAGAAATATCAGAGCATCTAAAGTTACAAAAAACTTAGCAAGCAAGATTGTGGAAACAGAAACCCTCTTGGAAGCTGATGCTAACTTGAAAACAGATAGTGCCCATATTGGAAGAGAAACTCTGGAGAGTGTAGAAAATGATTCATGTGCAAGATGCAGTTCACGTCATGGGTCTGATTCCTGTGCGCCTGATAGTCTTCAATCTCAGCATGGAATACAACCTGGTGTGAACAAGATGATTTGTAATTTCCCCAGTCCAAGAGAACTAGCAAATCTTGATGAAAGTTTTCTGGCCAAGCGCTGCAATCTTGGCTACCGAGCAATTCGAATCATAAAACTTGCTCAGAGTATTGTAGAAGGGAGGATTCCGCTAAGAGAAGTTGAAGAAGATTGTGCTAATGGAGCAAGCTCTTCTTGCTATAACAAGTTGGCTGATCAGTTTAGACAGATAGATGGATTTGGTCCTTTCACATGCGCAAATGTGCTTATGTGCATGGGATTTTATCATATCATTCCAACTGATTCTGAGACAGTGAGACATCTAAAACAGGTCAGCTTTAGTTTCTAATCCAATGCTCTGTCAACTGTTGAAGATATGCTTCCAATGTCCCATAGCTGTCAATACAGGTGCATGCAAAAAAATCCACCATTCAAACAGTTCAAAGGGATGTTGAAGAGATATATGGAAAATATGCGCCATTCCAGTTCCTAGCATACTGGTAATTTTGGAGTGTGCTGAAGTTTTAATTATTCCATGTCAATATCTTACTTGCGTGAATTTCTATGTTCAGGGCTGAGTTATGGCACTTCTATGAGAAAAGATTTGGGAAGCTAAGTGAAATACCAACATCTGATTATAAACTTATTACTGCCAGCAATATGAGAAGTAAAGGTGGTCAGAAAAATAAGAGGACTAAAAGATGCTAATGGAAAGCGCCCGCCCTTACCTTAAGTTAATTAAGAAAGTAGGTCAAAATTTGTGCTTGTTTTTTGTGCTTATGAAAGAGTGTTATGTGCTTGTTGACTTTCACATCTTTATGTTTGACCACACAACTAATGCATATTGTGGCTCTTTGAAAACTTTTCTGTCACCCCTTTCAAATAACGTCTTCTGATTTATGATTAGTTTTCCAGTACTGTAATGTTACGAGATAGAGGATTGCGAGGAGTGTACCGCAACTTTCTCTTTCTATATGATCAGTGGCAGTAATCTCTCTCATAGTCTACATGGTGATAGAGAATTTTAAAGTCACTTTGAAACATTTCAGCTGTAGGAGAATGCGACCGTCCCATGACAAGGTTGTGAGCTCGGTGAAGACATCGTAATACTCAGAGTATGAAGACAGATATGGATCAACCTTTAATGGGCTGCCCCCATGATTATAGGTGGAGAGCTACCTGGACTCTTAGGACTAAGAGCGAGAGATTCATGGAGAAGTAAAGCGTGGTTCCTAGGGTGGAACAGAGGGCAGACGCAACTCCGGGATGAGTGAGCTCGTGATCATATTGAGATACTCAGATAATGACTGTCGTACTTGGAAATGAAAATTTCCGTTTGAGGGGGTGTTGTAAGCCTTGATGTGAGGCTTGATAAATCATTCCGGACCGAGCATGGTTGATACGCTCGAAGTGGAATGTTATGTCCTAGAGACAAGCGTTAACACTCTTCAGATGTGAAGTGGCAGACCATCTGGTTGTAGTGATCCTTTGGTGTGAGAAAAAGGTGTGCTTTGGTGACTCTAGTGATTGAAAGGTGTGGCAAGTACCTGTAAACTTGACTGGAGACGCTCTCAGAATGGTAAGCTTGGAAGAACTGCAACATGCAAGCCTGTGTTGAAAAAACAAGAGGACAGTTGCCCCACATGAATGGCAAAGGGGGTGATTGTTGGGTTGGTTGCCATTAATGTGCAGCAACCATTAATGGACGACACCGTCCATTGACAAATGCAGCAGCCCATCCCAAGTGTCAAAGGTTGGCAGCCACCATTGTTGAAGAAGAGCTGGAGTTGGCAGCCACCATTATTGCCTATAAATAGGCACCGAGAGAGAGAGCAAAGCAAAGAGAAAAGAAGAGAGAAAGAGGGGCTGCCAAGGGCAGCATCTGTAAGTGCAGCAATGAGAGCTGGGAGTTGAGTTTGAGTGAAGTGATCCTCCTCCTCCACGTATTTGTATTGTATCATTTCTCTATCTCTAATAATATGGACCTCTCCCATGGATGTAGGTGGTTTTGCCGAACCACGTTAAATATTGTGTCCCAGTGTGCTAATCCTTCAATGGACAACTATCAGTACATCAGCGGTCCGCGCATAGGGGGTCAACTGGTATTCAACCCCCCTGTACGCGGACCAGTGATGTACTGATAGTTGCCCATTGGAGGCTTAGCACACTAGGACACAATATTTAACGTGGTTCGGCAAATCGCCTACATCCACGGGAGAAGTCCATATTATTAGAGATAGATAGAGAAAGAGTTACAACACACATGGAGGAGGAGGATTACTTCACTCAACTCTACTGTCATTGCTCTCACACACATTGCTGCACAAGGCAGCAGGGCTGCTGCCCTTAGCAACTACTCCCTCTTTCTCTCCTCACGTATTTCTCTCTTGTTCTCTTCTCTGCTCAAACGCTGCTGCTCTTTCTCGGTGCCTATTTATAGGCAAGAATGGTGCCACCAGCTCCAGCTCTTCTTCAACAATGGTGGCTGCCAACTCCAGCTCTTCTTCAACAATGGTGGTTGTCAACCTTTGACATTTAGGATGGGTGCACATGGTTGGTGCAGCTGCAACTGCTGTATTTGTCAATGGACGGTGTCGTCCATTAATGGTTGTTGCACATTAATGGCAACAAACCCAACAATCACCCCCTTTGTCATTCATGTGGAGCATCTGTCCTCTTGCTTCTTCAGCACAGACTTGCATCTTGCAGCTCTTCTAAGCTTACCATTCTAAGAGCGTCTTTGGCCAAGTTTACAGGTACTTGCCACACCTTTCAATCGCCAAAGTCACCAAAGCACTCCTTTTCTCACACAAAAGGATCACTACAACCAGATGGTCTGCCACATCACATCTGAAGAGTGTTAACGCTTCTCTCTAGGACACACAACATTCCCCTTCGAACGTATCAAGCATGCTCGGTCCGGAATGATTATCAAGCCTCACATCAATGCTTGTCTCTCTTCTTCTCTCTTTGCTTTGCTCTCTCTCACTCAAACTCTGCTCTCTCTCTCGTTGCCTATTTATAGGCAAGAATGGTGCTACCAACTCCAACTCATCTTTAACAATGGTGGCTGCCAACTCCAGCTCTTCTTCAATAATGGTGGCTGCCAACCTTTGACACTTGGGATGGGCTGCTGCATTTGTCAATGGACGGTGTCGTCCATTAATGGTTGCTGCACATTAATGGCAACAAACCCAACATGTTCTTCATCAATGTACTTCTTGTGCCGAATGATTTTTATACTACTCTATTGATGCTTGTTGTTCATTAATGTAGTTTGCATCATCCCCATGATATATACTTCGATATGACAAGCACCCAGCCAATAAAAAATGCAGCAACGAAGATCTAACCAACTCCATGGAAGGATGCAATTGTTTTGTATTTTTGTTGAAAATTTGTCTCTCTCTTAGACTTTTGGGAATTAAGGATTATCAGCTGCAGATATATTTGTGACAATGGTAAACATGTACCAGGATGGTATTTACTAAGTGCAGAAGCAAAGTCCAATTCACACCCATGAGAACATGCATTCTACTTACAGCCCTCGAGTATGAGGAAGATTAAAGAGTTTAACATTGTCGTTGACACCAGCCAGCTACAAGATGCTCTCAAGCTTTTTAACCACCTCATTCATTGTTGGCCTGTTGGCTGCCAATTCTTTGACACACCCAATTGCCAGATCAATAAACTTTTCTACACTTGTTAGTGGTGTGCACAAACTAAAAGTGGGATCAAGGATGTATGAATATTTTGTCTTCTGGTTATCAATTAGTGTCTTCACCTCTCTCACAACAAAGTTCCCATGTTCTATTAGTTTTTGACCAGTAACTAACTCCAACATTTCCACTCCAAAGCTATAAACATTGCTTTTCTAGTCAACTGTCAAGTCATGAAATATTCCGGATCCATGTAGCCCTACACCTTACATGACTTGAACTTCGGGTCTCTGACTAGCAACGCAGAAGCGGTGCCATGAGTCTTGGAGCATACATATTATAAAATAAAATTATATAAAATTCACAACATTTCATAAACTTTCAAAAATATTCTTCAAATCCAATAAAATCAAATAATAATTCATAATACTTATTACAATATCAAAATCCAAACTTTAACAAAAACAATGTAATAGTGGAGCATTTTAAGATATTAAACCAGTCTATAAAATAGAAGCTTCAAGGAAACAAAATATACAAACAAAGTAGCAGGAACCCTCAATTAAAAATTAACCTGCTAACTGAAGTTAAGAACTTGAAATAATATTAAAATGAAGGGGTGAGTTTAACTAACTCAGTGAGTGAATAACAATTAATATACATTATGGAAATTTATGAGTATAGGCCATCAGTTGAGATAATATAGAAGTAAAAGAACTGAAATAAATATATATACATACATATTAAGCATAATAACGTATGGTAGTGGAATACATGACCGATATCAGATAAAGCTACAAGCTCAAATAACAAACAAAACCTAAGATTCTGGTAACAGATGAGATTTGTAGCCTCGATCATTATGGGATGATAAGTCGTCATAGGCCGGTGTCTCTCTTACCAACTAGGTATACAGAATATTATATGTATATAGACTAATTACTCTCTGTTAGTATGGAGTTTTTAACAAGTATACTAATATCAAGACATAACAGATACTCGTATAATTATCAAAGCAAGAAATGTCGTATTGAATAGCATTTACTTCAACAGAATACGAGTAAAAATTCAAGAATAGATGAGTACTCGTAAAAATAAGCAACACACACACACATATTTATTCAAGAATTAACCAATTGTACTCTTCATATAATAAACATACACATATTATTTATATTACATGCATATTAAAGATTATCTCACTCACCCGTAAAATGAAGCAAAAGACAAACGAATGCAGAACCAGAGACTACTGAGGATTGTTAGTAGAAACGTTAGCAGAACATATAATGAATACGAAAAATACTCAAAAAAATTCAAAGAAAATAATATAAAAAATTAACACTCTAATAGAGATCAAAATGTAATTATAAAGCCGAATTAATTTACCCAATCGATTTCAAAAATACCTCAAACTAGTCAAACTTAACAAACCCTATTAACCCTTACTGCAGGGTCAACCAAACAACTTAAATGACCAACCAGACGGCCACCACCACAAGACATCCAGTTGGCCAGTTTAGACCAACTAGTTGACCGACAACGTTAAGCCAACCGGTCGACCAGTTTATCAGGATTCTAGAATCCCGATCTGTTAGTCTTCAAATCTAGAGATCAAAAAATAATTAACTTGTTCCTCTAAAACCTATAATTCCAATCATCTAATCAGTGTTTTAAGTCAAATAGCATCCTAAAATATTAATTAAATCTCTTAACTGCAGGATATTATCGAATGAGAAGCTGAGAACCTGCGACGTTCCCAAAGAAACTTCGTTTCTAATTAGATGGCCAACCATCTACACATGAGACACTCCCCAATTTACTTCTCAACTTTGTCACTGATATGTTGCTGTAAGTTTTATTCTGTTGTTATTGGAATTGCACTGTATGCTGATGTGATTACGTTATGCAGTTTTGTTGTCTTCAGTGCTCTATGGATAATAATAATATTCTGTAAAGAATGCAACTTGATTCAATTTTTATGAAAAGCACAATTGAGGTCTCAACAAGTACTTTCTTTTGTTGTAAGAAATGTGAAGATACCTGAAAAACACAATCTGTTAGACTATAATTTTTAATTCAACTTACTCTTAACTGATAACAGAAATCTAAAAAGGCTGACTAGATTCTTGTGATGAACCCTTGAAAGAAGCTCAAGCAGTACAGTTTTGAACTCAAGACTACCCTGCGATGATCTCTTTTAATGGCAACTAGCACACCAGTGGGAAGAGTTCCTTTGTAAACCTGAGAACACATTGCAAATTGAGTGCAAAGAAAGAGGTAAAAAAAAATATAGAGAGGATTGTTATTAATGTTGAGTGCACAGTTAACAGTTTGGACTCTGAATTTGTTGTGTACGCAATTTTCTATCGGTGTAGAAGATGAAGAATGTGGCTGTTGGGAAACTTTGCATCATTCTGATGATTGCATCTTCTTACAAACGGAATACCATGAAGCCTGGAAAGTGAAGACAGTTGCACAGCATTATATTTGAGTTGATACAGTGATGAAGCCTGATATGTTTTTATATATTCTCATTTGCTCGTAGTTTTTTTTGTTTTTAGAGAAAAAAACATATGAAGTTATTTGAGATCGACGTGACACAAATATTCTTCTATTATTATATATTGCCATCAATATTTTTGGAAAAAAAAATCATTTTGAGACCTTGTGTTTGCATTATCGGAAAATTAAACTGTGTAAATAATTTGACAAGTTCGGCCCTATGTTTGTTTCATTTAGATAATTCAATTCGACTTCCATCAATTCTTAACAAACATCCATATCTTATGCGGAAAATATTAGTCAAATGGCACACAATTTTTGACTAAAATGCTCTGCGATAATAATAATTAAAAAAACAAACATTTTAAAATTCTACAATTCTTTTTCTTAATAAAACAGATGTAGGATATCATTTTTTGAAAATGATTTTTTTAATTAGGGTAGGATATTTTAGTCAAAATTTTCTAACATGTTTCTTTGTGTTCACTAAATAGGTGACTCGCACTATGCCGTGAACTGGGTTAGATTTTTCCTAACATAAAAAAAAGATGTTTAGGCAATGATAACTTGACCAAGCCCAGGTTAACTTAATCAACACGTAACTCGGGATATGAGATTGAGATAACTCCGTATAAAAAAAAACAAAGAAAAAATCACAAAGCTCAAGGCCTAAAATCCTAATGTCAAAGGATGAAACTGACAAAAAAATCAATTTAAAAAAAGTAATGTTGAAGAAAAAACCCCGAGTAAATATGGGTTAACTTGATTAACTTGCAACCCATGATATGAGATCAAGAAAAAAAATTAGATTTAAAAAAAAACCTCAACTTAACTTGACTATCTCGCACTTTAGATAACTTTATAGAAAAAAAGTTAAAAAATACAAAGCTCAAGGGTCAATAACTTAATGTCAAATGATGAAACCAAAAAGAAAATCAATTTCATAAAAAACAAATTCAGAAGAAAAAAAATACTCGAATTAACTCAACTAACCCACCACCTATGATATAAGATCGAGGTAAACTCACAAAAAGACAAGTGAAGCAAATAACAAGACTCAGGACCTAATAATCCAATATTGAATTATAAAATTGAAAAAATATCAATTTTTAATAAAGAACCTAAAAAAAACAAAACTTAAACCGAGCTAATATTTTAAACCAGTGACTCAGGACATGAGACCGAGATTAGTTTAGTAGCACCAGGCATTGTTGTTGCCTCTACTGACAGCGGCCACTAGTTGTGCGTGTAGCACAACCTGGCGCACCAACCACACTGACAGATATACAACCTCTAAATCTTTTTTTTTTTTAATTTCTAGCATATTCAAAAAAATCTAGCCAAATTTCACCAAAATAGTAGCCAAAAGGATTTTTTTAAAAAAAAATCATGAGAAAAATTACTTTTGGGAAAAATACTTATTGAAAATAAATTAATTTGTAATTATCTCCAATAACAATTCAAACATGCAATCAACAACTTTAATTGTCTAATAAAGGCTCTGATATTAGTGTTAGGTTTCTTGAAAGGCATACACGCAGAACAAATGGTAAATTTAAAATTTTTCAAGAGTCTCAAGGATCCATTTAGACACATCTAGAGTTTTTAATGTTTATATGAAGATTACCTGAAGATCAGATGTTCTTTTATGCTTCAAATAATTGCTTCAAGGTTGAGTTAATCGCAAACCACAAGTCATCTAAATGTCTTACCTCTAACGGTGATTCACATGAATCACAAATAAGAAATCTCTTAAACCCTTTTAGGAGAGAGGGATTCTTATACCTTTGAGTGCTAACTCTTTTATTTTATGTTTAGGTGTTTTATGTATTGTACTCTACTTTTAGAAAATAAAAAAACACAACTTTCTATTTATAGAGAAACCTAAAAAACTTTATAAATAAAAAATATTAATTTTTCCATTAAATAATATCACATATATTATTTTAGATTAATTTTAGAAATTTATTCGACCAAGTCATTCATTGTTTCTAGATCTAGAATTGTAATCCCCTGTGTTAATTATATTTTAGTCCTCAATTTCTAATTCTTATTTACAATCAAGTCACACTTGATTAATAATTGTCATTTTAATTTATAACCAATGGTTCTTATGTGTGTTGACATATTAGGTTTCCTAATAAGTTGGTTGAAATATAAATCATAATCCTAAATAAAATAAGATTAAATAAATTAAACAATTTGATTTATTATCAATTCAATAATTGATTGACTTATATTTGAAGATCAAGTAAAATGTTTAGCAACCTGTCATGATCTCTTAAATATTAAGAAATGTATAAGTGGTTTGACTTAACATTTTAGTGATCAGTTTCTCAATATAATTACTATCACTTAATCAAGAATGTTATGATTTAGACATCATAACATGGAGTATGTCTACTTTGTTAAATCATTTTAATTCTCAACACTATAATTAACAATTAGGGGAAAATAAAGCTCTTAAGGAAAGAGAAAAAAAAACAAAAGCTTTGGAATTCAAATGGAGGAAAGAGGAAACAAAAAAGAAAAGAAAGAGAAGGAAAAATGGTCGTCGACACTATTAATGGGAAATCCAGTCACCACTCGCCATCTCTATTGGATGTTGCCACCGAGACGTTTTTGGAGACACCAAGGAAGACAACTTTTGGATATTGGAGGATGTCGTATATGCCACTACAATGTTGTGGGTCCTTCCACACGCGAGTGCGTGTTCTTCACGTGCAAGCTTTCTTTTCCCCTTCCATTAATTTTGGTCTCTTATTGTATAAGAACCCATCAATCAATTTCAAATTTTAATCTACCTAGGTCCAAACCTTTTTATTTTAATTTAGTCTCAAATTATCTAATAACTCTTCAATTTAAATCATAATTTCACCCATCCCAAAGCCCAATGAAGGTCCAACCAGGGAGAGAGAAAAAGAACAAGGTAAAAAAAAGATAGTCCACTGATCGGGTTAGCACATTGTGATCGTGCACATCACTCGAGTGCACGGGTTGACCAAGGGTACTTCGAAATATTTTTATCTCAAATTATAACAAGAAAATATGTCATACTAATTTATTTGTGAAAGTTAACCCATGTTTTTATCTATTATCAAAGTTACCTTTGGCTCGTCAAATCAACTTGATTATATCGGGCAAACTTACATTATGTTAATTTAAAACTTAGACTATGCAAACAATTAGGTCAAGGGGGTTCAAGATTGATCTGTTAGGCCAGACTTAGTGATAATGTCAAAAAGTTCCTCACTGCTTGCCCTTTTTATAGTGAAATTGAGTTTCACCTAGTTCATCTTTTACCATATATGAGATTACGACTAATGATTACAAAGAAAAATCATAAAGACTTTAATAACACCTAATTTGTGCCTAATCTAATCTTAAATTGATGTGACATATTTTCTTGTTACCTAATCTAATCTTAAATCATAAAAACTTTACTAACACCTCTAATCTTTAAAAATTGCATATGATTTTAAAAATGAACCTGATCTCAAAATTTGATCATCGCTTCTAGCTCTGACCTTTCTAAACCTAATTTTTTTACTTAGTTATATTCAGAAGAACTTTAGAACATAGTTTTTGTGTTTTGCCCAGTTAGTTTATTAGGTTTCGTTTATACACGGCCAAACACACACTTCTACTCTCAAGTTCTATTGGTTAATAAGTCCTCATGGGAAGGTTGTCATATGCAAGGCTCATTAGCATACTTAAAGACTCGTGGCTATATGGTGAGTTTTGGACAATCATCTAGGACACCAGATCCATTTTCATTGGTCAGCATTTGCACCAAAATCACTTTTCTTGATAAGGCCTTCCCTATGCTATCACTACAACGGAGATGAGCTGTTAGAAACTACTGGAGAGGTATATACTAACAGTGCTTCTAGTGTATTGCGGGTTCGAGTAAATCACACATACCCTTTATCCTAGGAAGCATAGGCTCATACAGACCTAAAGAGTCCGAAAACATCTAGATCGGTTGTATTGATACCACCAGGCTCCGATCAGTAAAAAATAAAGTTGTTGTCCCTCAACTCCGTAGAGAAATAGGTTCCCCCTCCAAAGACATGTGTTCTAAGACACAATTGAGAGAAATATAATAGAAATTGTATCATATACTTGGTTATAGGATCCATCAATACAGAAGATAAATTAGAAGTTTAAAATTATTTGAATTAAGATTTTTAATGAAATGTTGGAAAAATAGTGAATAGCAATCAATATATGTTTTCTTTTAAATGGTAGTGCTTTGAGTTAGAAGAGTTTCAAAAAAAAAAAATTGATTTTGCAATTGAATAAAAGTACACCTTCATGTTCGAGGAAACAAAGAAGTTGTTTGGATTAAAAAGCTCATCAATGAACTAGGTTGGTTCCTAGCATTGTTGATCCAGTTGTCATGTAGTATTATAATAATGAAGTCATTGTATAAGCAAAGGAACTAAGATCTCATCAATGATCCAAACAAGTATTTAAGAAATTCCTTTTGATTTGATAAATCAATGAAACAAAGTATGTGAAGATAGAGTAAGTACCTACCAAAGAGAATCTAGAAGATCCTTTAACTAAGTAACTATCGATGCAAAAGTATTAATGCTACATAGAGCAATTTTGATACATGAGCGATTGACTTTAGTGCAAGTAAGAGATTTTTAGTTTAATATGCTATGTAGTCAATCGGTTGGTTAAATATGACATTATTATTTTCATGTAGATACATATTTATTATTAATAAAGACTTAACTTATCTTTAATATTCAATAATATTAGATTAATGAATCTAATATTTGATTTATGAATCTAGAGTCAAGATAAAGTTCATAATACAAAAATACTTTGCAAAAAAAATTATAAAGTTATTATAATTATGGAATTCCTATTGCATCAAAGCATTGTTCCAAAATATTCATTGTTGATGCTCTCTTAAATATTGAACATTTATTAGAATCGTAGAGATTGATACATATTATATCTTTTTCTTTATGAAAGAAAGCAATTGTTATCATAAACTGAGGTATAAGGGATACTTAGAATTAATGTATAAATGCTTGTCATAAGACATATATACTAAATTGACTTGCATAAGAATTTCATATGAAGAGATCACCTGTGTCTATGGAAAAGCTCACGTGACAATTGTGTAAGTGATCCTTAGACTTGAGATCACTAAGTTATCTTATATAAAAATATTATAATTTGATCTTGTTACATGTTATCTTAACTGAGATAATGAATGGACATTATATGGTATAACATGAATTATATTAAGGTACTTAAGTGATGAAGAAAGGATTATCACCTTTATTGATGAATTAGAGAAAATATTTTATTTATTCTCAAATAATATGACTGAGAAATCCTTGGTTAATGTGAAATAAGATTTGAAAAGAGTTTTCAAATCTTATTCAAACAATTAATAACTATGATTATTATGTAAAGAACAAATATAATTTTACATGATAGACATACTCCATGTTTTGATATTAAATCGAAACATTGATGAAAAAATATTAATTACACTAAAAAACTAGTCATTGTCAGACTTCCAATAACTTTTCTAATATTTAAAGGATCATGACACATTGTTAAACAATAGATTTGATCTTCAAATATAAATTAATCAATTATTGAATTAATAACAAATTAAATTATTTTATTTATTTAATTCTATTTAATTTGAATTATAAAAAATGTAATGGATCACGAACTATTTGTTAAAAATTAAACTAAGATAATTTAATTAAGTATAACTTGATTAAAATATATTTTAAAAATTAAAAACTAAAAAATAATTAATACATGAATTATATTTCTAAACCTAGAAACATCAAGTAAAGATTTGATTGAATTAATTTTTAAAATTATCTTGAATTAATATATGAATATTATTCAAGAAGTAAATTGATATTTTACCAATTTATAATGTTTTTCAAACTTCTCTATAAATATTAAGTTATACCTTTTATTTTTAGATGGTTGTTTATTAGAAAAAAAAAAAAAAAAAACTACATCAATTGCAAAATAAAAAGCTGGCACTCTAGAAATAACAATCCCTCCCCTAAATAGAGATTTAAGAGATTTTTCACCAATAATTCATATAAATTATTGATTGAAGCCAAACCAAACAATTGAATACTTTATGATTTGCAATAACTTAACCTTTAAAAAATTATTCAAAACTGAAAAGAATCAAATCTTTAGATAATAAATCCCTAAACAATTCTAAATCTAACGCAATCTTAGAAACTCCCGGATAATTTTATTTTAGTATTTCAGCATTAGACTCAATCACTTTATAATAGTGATTACATGAATAATGACTCTTTTTCGAACAAGCATTACATAAACAATGACAGAACTCAAAGAAGTAGCACTCTTACTCAGCTTGTTGTATAGCTTATAAACTCGACTCATAAGATTGGCATGTTTCTTAATGACAATAAATATACACTAGGTGCCTGCTCTCATGATTCGGAATCAATACTGACGCAAGTAGGGTTGCAAGGGTAAGCGCAATCGATTTTTCGAAGGCACTTCGGTCATAGAACCAATCTCCAACTGCCTTTCCGATTTTCTGCAGTCAAAAAGCCATGCATACACACACTAAGGATCAGTAAAAACGCACTAGTAATCAATATAGGGTGGAAAAAACAGCAAAGGAAATTGAAGTTATGACAGTCATTACCACATTGCCCACCACGGGGGATTTGTCGGCTAACCACGTAGATACCGACCCAGATTGGCAGTGAGCGTAGCAAGAATTTATCCACAATCCTCTCGATGAAGAGCTGCCGAGTCCAATATTCACTGCTTTTAGGAATTGTGTCCTATAATCTGAAAATAAAACTTTTTGTTGGCCACCAAGCTGATAAACTTAACTTCACTTCCCCATCACGAACAAAGAACTTCCCTAAAACCTCCCAAATTTGGTCATTAATAAAGGAGCATAAGTTTTCGAAATTACTCTGCACAGTTTGGAGTTGAGTAGCCGAGCACTTTTTCAAGTCAAGCTTGCAGTTCTTCCATTCTTTTTTGGAATCAACAGCGGTTGGTGCAAGGATGTTCTTTATCTGAATGAATATGAGAAGGATGGAAGATCAGAGAAAATACAAGGAAAAATGTAAAAAGTCGAAACAAATCAAGCTGCAATTCTGTCCATTTTCCTTTCCTGTTCTTATGAGAAAGACTTGACAAAAGAAGAGGATAGTTAAACGATAAGAGAGTGTTGTCGATAACATTTCTCAGAAATTTGCTAACCTGCCAGGAATCATAGGCTGAGTTGATTATAAAAAGTGGCGTTCGCATGGCCTGTGCCACATATTGTGGGAAGAAACACTGCAAAAACAAGTATTGGTGAGGCCGAAGAAGACATGGTGAAGAGTAGTACTAAGTCAATATCAGAATAGTCTTCCTTACCAATTCTGGTCTCGTTTTTGAAGTGCATGATGCAGGCAAATGCTTTGCTGATCCCTGCAGAAAAGATAGAGAAACAGAATCAAAAGATGTTGCAATGACTAAAGTGCAATTCTAGTAAATCAAATTCACAAGTTAACAACAAGAGAAGGAAAAGAAATCGAGTTCAAGCACAATCACATTATAACAAGGTCAGAAACTGGGAATAAGATAAGAACAATTATCAAAAGATAGAGAGTTACATGGGTTTTAACAACTTGACCGAAGAAGGATTCAATTCGAGACCCTCCAGAGATGTCCGTTCTGTTAAGAAAATAACGATAACAATGATGGTGATGGTGATGATTTAGAAAAGTTATGCAATTAAACAAAGGGAGATAGATTCGATCGGTCCTTAGTATATGAGCTTACCCATGGATAAAATAACCAGCATCAGAAACACATTTTACCCTAGCACTTGCAGGCAGGAGAGACTGGAATTTATCACAATGCAAAATAGCAGCCAATCCACCAGCAGAGCATCCAGAAAGAATAGCCTGTAATTTACAAGTCCCAACAGGTTAAAAGATTAAAATGAAGGTAAATAAGTTGTAGCAGTCATTAAAATGTATTTACAGTCATACATTTCGAGCATTTCTCATTCCTTTCGCCAATAGATCATCAATGACAGCCTGCCAAATCCTTTCTCCCCTGAAGTAAAGCTTAGTTTTCTGGTCCAGCAAAACAGATACAGCAACTTCAGAATTCTTAAACTATAAGAAAATCTTTCAAGTTCCGAGGAAACTTCAAGTAGCTTACCGGATCAACAGCTTCCACATCACCAGTAAATGATGAACCATCACAGTATCTGATCTTGATTCTATTCCAGTTATAAAAATCTAAGCCATTCAAACAGAGCTCAATTACTCTACCGAACACCTTGAAAAGAATGGCTCCTAAACAAATCGATAACAAAACCTAAAACCAGTAAATGTTTAATCCTACCAGGATTAGCTGCTTGCTTGCTGCCTAGTATGCCAGAGAACCCCATTGTCTTCTCCATTTTCAATGATGAACCCTTGTAAGTGTCCCTACGAGAAACACAAGACTCAACACTCTCACACCATCCTCCTCCCTGGACCCCCGGATCACCAGAAGAAATGTTATGAGCAGATCAAATCCATGCAACTATCGTTATTGAACATCTGACTACTGTATTTAATCAAGTTTATTCAGTTATTACTCCATGGTATAGCTGGCAAGAAAGCAGCTCAAGGACAAGAAGAACTAACCTCCATGTGAACCAACCAATTGTTAATCCCAGAACCAGATCCTTTCTCAAAGTGGTATCCTGGTGGACTCCCATCTAAGCAAACTGCAAGGTATATCACAGTGACAACAGATTAGGAAAGAATTAATAACCTATACTGTATATTTATTAGCACAAATTAAACCAGCTAATAAGCAACAGCTGCTCACCAGCTCCTCTAGCAACAGCAGCCTGGACAATAGTCATGGGAATGCTAGCTCCTTCTGTCTTGAGCAATGTCAGTATGTAAACAATAAGACACAGCCACTTGCCTAAACTTGAACCATCCATACTGCTTGCTGTAAGAAACAATGTGATTTAAAAGAAAGAATCAATATTGAAACAAAAGGGAGGATATTGATACTTAAGAGAGAAGGATAGAAACCTGGGACAATATATAAAGGGAAGAGAAGTTCCCTCACAGTCACAGTACATGTGCAGGAACAGGAGAGCTGGGGTCACAAAAGGAGCGGTGTAGATTCACAGAACTTTCCCCTCAAGACCATCATTGCCACCTGTAAGAGATAATGTGGGCAGCTGTAAGCAAGGAATTGTGCGTTCGGTAATGCTATGGCACTTGCATGCTTTTTTTTATTAAAAAAGAAAAACACTTAGATAGGAAAAACAATAATTCAATATTTTCTTTTTGTTTTAATTTGAAAGCAATTTCAAATACGAATCAAAGCTGTGTTTACGTGGTGCGGGGGTGTTATGGTTTATATTTTATATTTTATTTTAATTTATGTGAGAGGAGAACTCGGGAACATTTGTTAAATATAAGTATATATATATATATATATAAACAACTTGGGGGGAGCTTTCCCAAATAACAGAGATTAAATCTAGGGGCTAAAAAGATTGTCTTCCAACAATTCTTAATTCGATTTGCTTCCAAACCATTAATTTGACAGAATTACTTGTATTTTTGTGGTAGATTTCCAAATGGCTGTCAAACAATGGATGGCGATTGTCTCTTTTCATGAACAATTATATGCTATATCATCGAAGTCATTAGTTTTGATTCTTTCTGCTTGTCGTCTGTAGGTGGCTACCCCATCTTTCTTTTTGAATTATTGCAAGCTTTTTTTTTATCGGAGTGTGACGGTGGTTGTTTTTAAAGTATTTTTTGTTTTAAAATGCATTAGGATAATATTTTTTTTATTTTTAAAAAATTATTTTTAATATCAGCACATCAAAATGATCTGAAAGTATCAAAACAATATTAATTTAAAGTAAAAAATAAAAAAATTTAATTTTTTTCAAAAACATTTCCGAAACACAATGTAAAACATACCCTACATGATCTTTTTGAATTATTGTAAGCCTTCATATGCATGAGAGTGTAGCAGTAGTTGTTTTTTAAAGTATTTTTTATTTTAAAATATATTAAAATAATATTTTTTTAATTTTTTAAAAATTATTTTTAATACCAGCACATCAAAATATCTAAAAATATCAAAAAAAAATACTAATTTAAGAAAAAAAATAAAAAATAATAATTTTTTAAAACAACACTTTCCAAATACAATGCCAAAAACGTCCATAATGACAGCTGTCGGCGAAGTCTAATAGTTAGATCCTTTGTCATTATTATAAGCTACCATGCCTGTCGGTGGTCCTCATAGGAGGCTACCTATTAGCCTCTGCCTTTGCTAATCTGTTCTGTTCTCCCAAGTCCCACCTCTTCCTCGGTTATAATTCCCACCTTATCCCTAGGGTTTATCAGCAAACATGGATGTTTATACGCCACTACTCGATCTTCTACACTTCGTTGTCAACTTACCATTCAAATTTTCTCTATTTGCATCTTTTTAGGTCAAAAGTAAAGAGTAATTCACGAGAAGAAAGATCAGTATAGAAAAGTCATCAATGCTGGTTTAAAAGTTCTCATGAAAATTTCAATTTTTCCTCCGACTTCAATTATACCCATTTGGTCCCTTCATTTATCTGCAGCTTGATTATGATTTTCAATACAAGAGAAAAAAAATTATTAAATTACAGCCATGAGCGAGAGTCATTCTTCATGCCATTCCAGACCACAAAAACAGTTGCTACTGCTGATCACAGGTTTCATGATAGTAATTGTCTAGAGTCTTAATGTTATTTAAAAAACATATCTAGATCTAGAGAGATAATCTAACCCGAATTAATTTTGTGTTTTTTGGATCATATTTTTGGTTAATGAATTGGTTTCTAAATGTTTTAAGAGTATTGATAAGGTGTTTTGGGTTAAATTATTTAAAAATTGATTTTTAAGAGTAAAAAAACCTCATTACCTTGATTTTTCAGCCATCATAGTAATAGTTAGAATCTGGGTTAGCAGACAACGCATTGATTGCTTCAGTAATTGACATGTTGTTTATTCTCTTTTTTTAAATAAAAAAAAAACAAACAATATATTGTTCACTTCTTTAAAAGAAAAAAATAATAAAACCAAGCCTGGACATTAAACCTAAACTTTTCCTTACAAAGGCCTAGGTGCAATGGGCTATAAGCTTGGTAGTTGGCTCTTTTATGTTTTTTTTTTAAAAAATTTATTTTATAATTAAGTTAAATATAAATTTAAGAAAAAAAATTTATTGAACCTAGATAAGTCCATAACCAGAAATTGCAAATTTTTTTCCTTGACCCGCGGCGTAGCTCGAGCCAATTATATTATTATTTAATTAAATAAAAAATTTATTCTAATAAACAAGATTATTAGACCCAATCGGGTACATGGCCTGTCTTGCGAGATTATATATATATATATTGTGGATTAACAACTTTTTTTATGTTATATTGGCACATATAATCGTTTGATCAAATAAAATATTTATTCAAATAAATAAAGTTATTAAATACAACTAGATACATAAGTTATATTGCAAAATCAAATATTTTGATTTATATTTATCTCTTAATTTTTTTAATTTATTCTTTACTTAACGAATTATTTGTACATTTATCGCAACAAATAATTTTTCATTTATTTAATTAGATGCATGCATAAGTTTTTTTTTTATTTGGGGATTTGTTTATGACAAAAAAACATGTTGAAAAAACTTATATATTTAATTTTTTATTTGTTAAAAAATTATCTGACTCGTGGTAGAGAAAATAACTAGTAGCTATATATATATATATATATAAACCAGGTCAGGCCGGTGAATATTATATAAAAAATAACATACGGTGCTTATAGATTTTATATTGAGGTACAGAATCTTGTACTTTTTGATGTCTTGCCTATGTAGGCATGTATTATACTTTTATTACACCTTCGAAGCTGTATCTCTCATAAGTTGTAACGGTCAATAATCACGTGCAGTTGGTCTTTTTTGGTTAAACTAGATTGATTGCTGGTGTTACAGCGCGTGCCGAACTAAAATCTCCTTAATGTAAAATAATAATACTTAGGCGATGACAGGATTTTTTTTTTTAAAAAAAAATCTAATATGTAGGTTGACTAAATTTAATAATATATTTTTAAAAAAACTAATAATAGTAAATAAATCAAACTAAAAAAATTACAATGATTAACAACAAAAATATAAATATTCTTTCAATATCATAAAAAAAATATCCTCCTAATATTTTTAAAATGTCTTCATGATCTTATTTAATAACAAAAAATAAATAAATAAAAATAGGATAACTCTAGAAAAAAATGAAAAATAAAATGAAGATCAATTCCTAACAAATTAATTGTCAAGGAATGAAATAAAAAAAACAAGCAATTAAAAAAAAAAAAAAAACCTCGACTCGAGTCCACTTGAGTCAACTTCCCATATTCGCTATCTGATCATGAGACCAAGAAAACCTCGTAGAAAGTAAATTAAATAAAACTAAAAGTCTTAATTCTCAAACCAACACAACGTTAAAGAGAAAAACTTCAAAAAATCATTTTAAAAAAAAAAAAAAACTGAGTTAACATGAGTCTACCCGCTAACCCTGTAACCTGTGACAGGAGATCATAATAACCCCATAGATATGAAAGAGAACAAAATCACAATGTTCAATCCTCAACAAACACAATATTGAAAGGTGAAAAACAAAAAATCAATAGAAAGAAAGGATCTAAAAGATCGAATTTAACCCGGACTAACCTTTTGAACTTGTGATCTAGGTCATGAAGTCGGGATTTTCTTATAGAAGGCAAAAAAAAAAAAACTCGAAGTCAAATTCCCAATTAAAAAAATATTGAAAGATGAAATTCAGAAAAAAAAAATCAAATAACAACTAAAATAATGAGAACCAAATTTGATATAAAATGAAATCAAATCAAATATTAAGAGATGAAATTAAAAACAAAATTCAATTAAAAAATGATTCAAAACAAAATAAATATCATTAAAAAAATTATAACCAAATTTGATATCAAAATTAAATTAAACAAAATATTGAAGGACAAGATTGAAAAAAAAATCAATTCAAAAAGGAATTCAAAACTACAAAAGAAAATTAAAAAATTGATGATCAAATTTGATAAAAAAAAATAACATGATACCTTTAGATTTTCATAGACTAGGCTCGAATCTCTAATAGAAAAGAGAAAAAAGAGGAATGAGAAGGAAACAGACTCTCTAGAGCCAAACCACCACCACATTATTGCCGCCACACGTCGTTCTAGATGGAAGATCTCAATGCACTGCTTCCAATTCCATCGTGAAAGCCTGTTTATGGCCGCCGAGAGACGCTGCATGGAACATCTAAACATGACAAACACCTCTCACCTGCTAACACGTGCATTGCACACGCCAACGCCAACTTATTTCATTTATCTATTTACTGCAGTCTTCATATTTGTCTTAGTTTCAATTTTGATCTCTTAACTCTTAATGTTTTAAATTAGCTAAGAATTATTTTATTTTGCAAAACTAAGCATCAACCTAAACCTAGAAATTTCTCTCGAAATTGCAAGATCCTCGTATCAAGGCAACCAAAAAAATATCCAAGTAAAATCTTAAATAAAAACAATTTTAAGGAATTAAATTGAGAAGAAAAAAAAGGAGAGAGTTGAGGGGCTAAAATTAAAAAGGGATATAAACTCCCCCTGATCGTTCAAATGAGTCCCTGATTTTGGCAAAACATAGAAATGAATATTTTTTTTAAGCTTCAAATTCAATCCATGAACTTCTTCTAATTATATAAAATCAATGAAATTGTTTATTATTTTTTCACCAAACCATGCATTAAACGAGCGACGAAACATTTCATTGACATCCTGAGTTCCCTATATGCAGGCATGAAAAACAAGTAATCCAAGACCAATTACAATTAAGGGATTAAAGCATAAAAATCCAAGACCAATAATAAGAAGAAAAACAATTAAGGGATTAAAGCATAAAAATCCAAGGGACCAAAAAAAGAGAGGAAAACATTGTTTGAATTAGCAACGATTTCCCTCACATGATACAATGAACACTTATTTATACTACATTCTAGCTATAATTTCAAGTTAATTTCAAATGTAAGAAAAAAAGGATTTGATATTATATATGTGTTTTCTAGCTATAATTAAACATGTAGAATTTTTTAACATGTTTTTTTACATTAAAAAATTTGTAAATGTAAATCGAAAAACTTATGTAAGCATCTAATTAAATAAAATCATGAATTATTGTGTAAATAAATAAAAAAAAAGTTATTAACGATGAATAAAAACGTAAGTAGAAAAATTGAGAGACAAATCAAGATATTTATCATCGCAACAAGAGTTATTTAACTGGTTGTGTTTAATAAATTTGTTTATTAAAATCAATTTATAATAGAGATCGACACACACATAAAATTTGTTTAATAAAAATAAAAAACAATATTATACATGGCTGTACATATTCAAACAATTATAAAAACAAATATTTAATCTAAATAAAATACATTAAAAAAAATTATATATGGATCATTCTAACTTCTTAACAAATTAAACACACTGAATAAATTAAAAATATTCGCTATTAAAAAAAAGACAAAATAAGAAAACAAATCATAGAGAAAGAGGTATTAATTAAAATATTAATTTAATTTTTTTTAAAAAAATCATATAAATCAGGTATTAATTTTAAAAAAATTAAAAATGAAAAACAAATGAGGACAAGCCATGCGCCTAAACTAAATAAAAAGGCCATGCACACGGCCTGTATTTCTTTTAAGTTAAAAGGTCGGACAACATGTCATCGGTCCCAATGCATTTGTTTTGAAATCCTAGAATTTAGCCACTAAGGTGGCCGGAAAAACGAGGCTTATGGTTTTTTCTGTCCAAAAACCTATTTTCAACTTGTTTTTGACCCAAGACACTTAGGAAACACCTTAGGAACTTTGTTAAACCAAACCATGACCTCTAAACTGACCCAAAACTCGAAATCAACCCAAAACAAAAATCTTCTCGAGATTAGATATGTTTTTTTAGGTGTTTTTAAGGTAAAAAAACCTAATCTTAATCCCCTTCATTATATGGAACATTTTGACACAAAAATTGTATGTTTTAGTGGCCTAAATCTTTTCAAATGACAACTTTCTCTCTCTAAGCTCAAATCTGGCAACCACTCTCTCTCCTCCACCCAAAAAAGAGTGAAAAAAAAATTGGTACCAAAAGAGCTCAATTGTGCAAAAAAAGAAGTTCGATGAGCAAATTCAAAATTTTCACAGATCTAATCTACAGTGAAATGCGAGAAAGTGAACAAAAATTTAATTAACAGCGAAAAAACCACACTTATTAGCTTTATATATCTTTGTTGTCTCTTCATCAATTTAAATATATGAACTTTACTATCAAATCATAATTTATTGAGCAATTGCTTTTTTCCAAACACAAACATAAGAAATTGAAGAATTATCACAGAGAAGAGATTGTTATAAATTGAGAATAATGATGTCAATGTCCTCAATTTTACAATAACTCAATATTGATATGTTAATATTCTTCAAGATTTCTACAACAAAATTACAATTCTAGTATAATAGTATGAATTAATTTTATTTTGACCGTTTTTTTTTTCTCTACTTACAAAATTACAATTCTAGTATTGCATTGCTCTTTGTACATGTACCAATGATAGATTTGGTCCAACTAATATTGTATGACGTCGCTTGTATTCCAAAACTGTTTAAACTCCTATGCTATACAACGATTTGTAAGGGATTGAAAATTTACTTTTTTTTTTTTTTTGTGATGTTAAGCAAGAACCTTAAAATATTTTTTTTTTGAATGACATGAAGTACACAATATTCATAAATTCAAATAGTAAAATCATAAAATTTATATTTTAACTAATTATATATTAACAATTTTAGTTAAATAATAATTGACAACATAACACAATTATAATAAAAATGAAATAAACAATAGAAAAATTCAAAAATCTTTATTCTTTTCATATTTTTTTCATATTGGTTTTTTTTATTTTTTAAACAAATCGATACACTTAATTCGTCATTTACAAGAAACAAGTTTCTTCAAATTTTAATAAGTCATTTAACATTAATTACTCCAAGAGTCAAACATGCCAACTAAAACAAAGAAATATGCCAATTGATATATTAATAATTTATATAAAGAACTGTTAAGAATAAATAAGTATTTTCATTTTATGAAAATAAAATCCACAAATAACTTATATCATTAAAACAATTATAATCAAAATCAAGCTTTGATTATTAGATTGCACAAGTTTTGCAGGATATAAATTTAAAACAATCAAAATGCTAAAATACAGATTATTAGATTATACAATTTTATACTTCTTTCAAACTTGTAAAATCAATATGAATTTACTGATTTTGTCGAGTTTAATCAAATTTGATCGAGTTTTCTAATTTTTAAGTTTTTAATATAATTTTACATATTAGATTAATATTAACTTGTAAAATTAGATAATTTTACATAAATGGCAATTTTAACAACATTGATGTGAAGAATCCAGTTGCATCACCTTTAAATTTGACAAGACAAATATCATAGAACTAATTAAGAATACAATTAAAATATAGCAAACTCTCTCAGCTACACAAAATGCCCTTACGAAGCGGGGCACAAGAAGTTCTCCGAGATGCGGAAAAAGTTCAAAAAAATAATTCAGACATGTAATTGTAAAGTTTCTGACTTCACAACAAAAGGACTACCTTAAGGGCAGATGACATGTTACACTGAATGCTGAAAGTTCAGATACATACTAGCATTTGAAAACAGGGTGAGAAGCTGCTGGCATTCCAGTATTCACCAATATCAGTCACATAGAGAAAACTTCACAAATTGTAGTCCACCGCCACTCACATTCCTTCCCTACCAGTTGATAGCTAGCAATTCTATCCGAATTACACCTTTCACAGAACCATTATCAATGTAACACAACTGAGCCAAAATTATGTTCTCAAAAACTGCACACAAGAAATAGCGAATATAAATAATGAACAGATCCATAATACAAGTGCAATATCATTTCCTTGAGCTTTTCACTACATTGTGTCCTCGAACTAAAATGGCGAACTATAAATTGAAACGATAAAGGAATTTTGATGATTCAAGCAAGGTTTTAAACAAGTGGGAATAAAGGCTTTCTCCAATAGGTGGTGCCTTCAGCATTTATTCCCTGGAAACTTTTGGAGCGAAAGGGACATTTCCAGAAGAGGCGATTGAAGCTTGGTTTCAATATAAAGCTACACTTTTCCAAATGGGAATTATTGGGAGGTGGGTCCAAAATAAATTCTTAAAGATACTGAAGCAGGCACACACACAGACAAGAACAGCAAAGTGGAGTGACAGTGTGGTGTGACTAAGGTGTTTATTGGCAACCTTTCTCCTCAGCCTCTCTCCCAGACACCTAACCACCACCCTTTTAGCATCTTCCATATACTTGCATATGCCAAATAGTAGTAAGGGTAAAAACTTTACGGTCTAGCTAGAAAGCACAAATTCCTTGCAGGTGTTTAATCTCAAGGACTTGTTCAACATGAGGTTCAGCATTTAGATCATTATTTCAAGAGTGTGATCCTCAGAATAAAACACTGAAATCTATTACATTCTTGTTTAGTCAGCAGATTTCCAAGAAAGAAAAATCGGAAACATTGTTTGGCTCATCCTCAGACTTTAGCAACCAAAAGATTAAAGATTAAAAAAGATTGCATCCCTCAAACTCAATATTTCTACGTTGTTTTCAAATTGCCATTAACTCCTCCTTTTTTGTACCCACATCTATTAGATCTAAAAATTACAAACTAACATCCTTTGAAAATATGTATTTACCCACCCATGCTAGGATTTGAATGAGTTGGTATATCAAAGAAAGACTAAGCAGCTCGAATTGAAAGCAACAGGTATGGAAGCGGTTGGTCAGCCCAGTTTTCCATTCGTCCACGAATTTTGAAAATCACACCGCACATAGCAATCGCTAGAATACAATCAAATCCCAGCAGCTCACAGAATAGATGATAATATTAATTTGCTAACCAGATTTCACAGCTTAGTAGCTTTAAGCAAAGCCTTGACTTTTCAAAAATAAAATAAAAAATAGTGAAAAGAGTTTTCTAGCCTAAATTCGTAAATAAAATTGAGAATTAAGATGCTAAAAGAAACACTTATTCAATTTGATTTGATTCAGCCAAAAGAAACGCAAGATCTATAGTTGTTTATTTTCTGTAGGTGTAAGAAATGAATTCAAGATTTATAGAAATAAAAAATAATAAGATAAGACCTGAGATCCGATTGAAATATAAAAACACGCTTTAGAGATCCAGCTTCTTAGGCGGCGGCTTCTGCTTCACCGCGGCCTCCGATTCAGTTGATGCAAGGCGGGATCCAATTCGCTATTCTTTGTTTTTTTTCCTGTTTCCTTCCTTTTCTTTTTCCACAACAACCAGTCATGTCGAGCCATCTGGCAATCAAATCGCCGAATCAGTTCCCGACCTGCACCAAGCGAATCAGAGACCGCCGGTAAGTAAATCGTCTCTCCTTCTCTGATCGGTTTTCACACACGACTAAAAATACACTTAGCTATTTCTGAATTTATTATTATTTCAAAAAACCAACCCTAGTTATAGACTACTCGATTTGAGTGGGATGAGGGTTATTTATGGAGGGTACAGACAAGCGTGATTTCGACACGTGTCTCTTGCCGACCCGGTTCAGTGAGCCGGCAACCATCAACGAATAATACGCAAATAGGCTTGGATTTCATGGAAATTGCGTTATGTGCCATTCTTTCAGTCTCCCGCCGAGTGTCGGGGTCCTACATGCACGTGCGCGTGATCATCAGCTACATCGTGGACTCTTGCTTGATGCATGAAATGCACATAAGAATATTTAACAGCTATTTTCTCTTTTATGTTTTAAGTTAATTATTTGTGATTTTATATATATAAACAGTTTCCTTAGACATGATATATGAACCAAGAATGACAAAATACTGATCAGTTAAAGTTTTATAAATTTCAGAATAACTAAAAGTATATATAATTATTAATTTTAGAACTTGTAAAATTAGTTGAATTACGCATAAGCTAACCTATATATTTATATTAATAAAAACAAATTAATATATATATATATATATATATATATATATAGAATAATTTGTTTTTTAAAATAAATTTGTTTATAGATTTATATTTTATTTCAAGAGCATCCCCTAGAATTTTTTATTTTTGCTATATTTTTAAACTGCAACTCAAAAATTCTTATTAATCAGGAGTAATTTGGGAAAGAAATAATCGCTTGTACGAAAACAGAGTCAGAAGTGAATAAAAGAAAAGGTGGTAGTTCCATTTTATAAAGTTGGCATTTAATTCGGTAGGCCTTACGACCACTCAGTTTGCTGCCGGAACCAGTACAAATATCCTTTCCTCTCTGTAATAATTTATTCCTACGATAAATTATAATAACAGAGACGGTTAAAATACTTTGAAGACTCTATCATAGCCCCTTCTCAATTATTATTGATTCACTAATTATTATTTAATTTATTTAAATTGAAAATGGAGAAGATTATTTTCTTTTGTGGATCTGTTCTATTTTAAATAAACGCTTTTCAAAGATAAATAAACTTCTTTTTTTTAAATAAAGGACGGTTAATAATTCAAATCTAATATTAAATCAAACATGAAATTACAAGCTATAAAGAATAAAATAGACATATAAGAAAGAATTAAACTCGCATGCTAATAAAAAAGATATTAAAAAAATAAACAAATTACATAAGACAAGAGTTTTTGATTGGAAAAATAAACATTTTCAAATCTAGAAGGAGCTCTTTCCGAGCTAATTTTCGATGCCAATGCCATCTGAGAAGTGATTGGAGTTTCTTTTCAAAGTATTTTTTACTTGAAAATGTATCAAAATAATATTTTTTTATTTTTTAAAAATTATTTTTGACATCAAATATCAAAATAATTTGAAAATATTAAAAAATATTAATTTAAAGTAAAAAATAAAATATTTTAATTTCTTTTAAAAATATAAAAACAAACCGTTAAAATCCATGCATGAGTTTTGAAGAAAGGCCAAAATCATGCTTCTTTGTTAAAGTGTAGATTAAATGATACAACGGTGATTACACAAGAGTTTTACTAATTATTTTTTTTTATATAAAAAATGGTCTGCCATTTGGTGCAAATAGTAAATGCCATCTCACGATTCAACACACTCGAATGTATTATTTAGAAATTGTTTTGAATTTGGTTATTTTTTAAAGAATTTTTTATTTAGAAATATATTAAAATAATTTTTTTTAAAAAAATTATTTTTAATATCAGCACATCAAAATGATTTGAAAACACAAAAAAAAAATTAATTTGAAGTAAAGTAAAAAATTTTAATTTTAATTTTTTTAAAAAAATTCTTTTAAAACGCAAAAATAAACAGAGTTGGTGTTGATTTACTTCTTTAGTAAGCAAACTTTAAAAAATAATTATAAAAAATCCAGCTCTCTTTCTCTTTACATAAAAGTTGGAATAATGAGGAAAGTAATTTAAAAATAATATATATATTTTTATTTGCAGTAAACTAACAAAAGCTTTTATATATAGGCTTTAAAAAAGAAAAAAATAATTTTTTTTATTAGTGTGGGACAATGATTTATGGTTGGTTTCGTCTTTTTTTTCCTAACTAAATTAAATGTTTTTTAAAATCAATTTCTTAATCATTTTAAACACTCTAAAATTGTAAAGGAAAAATGAAATGGTAAGTTATTATATCAAGATAGATAGCCTTTTGTTTTGAGTCTTTCTTATTGAACTACTATCAGATTTACTTGGAAAGTTAGTAAATATAATGTCTTGAACTATTCAATTTTTTGTGTAAATAAAAACAATAGTACTTGCATAGTTCTTTTTTGGGATTTTTTTAGTTCTCATAATTATATTTATTTTGGCCCTGAATATCATCTGGTTTCATGAGTAATTAGAGAATTTAGCATGTAGAAATTATCATAAAAACGATTATATTTCTTACTCATATTGGTGATCTCTCAACAAGATTATTCTGCAATACTCCATAAGGTAAACCAAGATATATGAATCATTTAGAGTACAACTCATCCTTGTCATACTATACCCAACATCTTTTTTCATTATAAAAAATATAGGAAATTGTTATTTTTTAGTGCTATCAAAAGTGACACATGAATTAGTTTTCTCTTTAAACCTAGATCTTAAGATCTATAGTCAATTAGATAAGTTTACCATCACAACACTCTTTCATCTTTAAATGCTTCAAGCTTATTCTCCATAATGAACTATATTTGAGCTTTCTTGTTAAACATTTGGTAAGCGAATTCATAGTATTTTTCTTTAACCATTACATGATCAAAAGAAATAATTTCATTCAAGATCTATTGTTTATTTGTATTATATCTTTGATGTATGTGTCTAGACTTATCATTATACATGTTATTTTGTGTCCTTCCAATTATTGACTTGATTTTGCAATAGATGCAAATCATTGGTATTGGCTTTGGCTAGCATGGAATGGCTAGCATGGAATATCACATGACTTCCTTTCTAGCTTTATCTAGATCAATAAACTTTGATTTCATCATGAGTCTTCTAATACATATTTTCTTAGAGGATATTTAATATAGGACTTTTTTTACCGAATTTAAAAACATATCCATTTATGGTTAAGTACTGTTAAGATATCTAATAATACAAGATATCTAATTTCCATTGTTATATCCCTCAAGTACTGTTAAGTACCCAATATAGTGTAACCTATAGTCAAAGTGTATCTCAAGTATTGAGGTATCCTATTTATTGCTTTTCAATGATCCAAAACTCAATTATTGGTAAATCTACTTAGCTTGCTAACTGAGTATATAATAATCAGTCTTATGTAGTTCATAACATATATTAAGCTTCTAGTAATTCAAGAATATTCCAATTAGAGTTTTCCTTCACCTTTATTTTTAGATAGACATACACTATATCTATTGGTATTTTAACAATATTATTTCTATATTTAGATTTTTTTTTGAATTCTAAACATAATAAGATTGTGACAATATCAAGCCATTAGGTATCCTAGACATTACCAAAAAATCTACAAATACAAATGAAATCACTGACCGATTTTATTCCATTGCTAAATCCGTAGGTATTTATCGATAGAAATAGTCTGTTAGTAAATACCGAGGGGATTACAGTCGGAATAAAAGAAATTTAAAAAACCAAAAAGTACAATGACATGTATTTTTTGTGGATGCTTTTAGATGAAATTATAGTTGGATTCAAACTGGAAAAGCCATATAGTGACGTGTTATTTATACTGACATAATTGCCGACAAATAGACAAATGGAAACATTCTGTTTGTAAATTCATCGAAAATAGTTAATATTGAACTGACCATCGACCCTCCCCTCCCCTATGTCTCCTTCTTCCCCTCTACAACTAAACCAACCCTTTCCAAATCTACAACTAACAGCCCCTCCACCCTCCATCCTTTCTCGACTTTTCTAGTCACAACAACAATTTTATTGTGGACTTTTCATATTAAGTAAGTAAATCTATCATTTTTTTTTTAAAATTTGAAAACAATTTTGAAATGTCAATTTTTTTATTGCATATTTTTTGTAGTATATGTATTTTGATTGAGTGTTTACTTGTTTTATTGGTTTTTCTCAAACAAACTTGTTGTATGGATACATGATTTTGTATATGTTAAGATTTGTTTTAGATTTTATAAAATTATATTTGCTTGTAAATTGTTGAAACTTATGTCGAATTACCGACTTCGATATGTTGTGATGATATAAATAATGACTTGTTTAGCATGTCCATTTTATATTTTGTTAATTTTATTACCGAGTTGTAATTTTTATAAATTAATGCTTACAAATTTGTATCTACGTAGATAATTGATAATGGATTAAGAGAACTATGAAAATAGGTTGATTATTTACTTAACATAGTTAGTTAATACATATTGTTGTCATCATTATATATATATATATATATATATAAGTCATGGATGATCGTTCATTAATGTACAAGGATTCACCCAAAGGATTGCGGATGATGGATTATTGTAATGAGGTTCAGTATTTTATTAATTACGCAACATCTATTCCGAGAAATATTTGTGGAGGCGGTATTAGGTATCCGTGCAAGAGGTGTCAAAATAAAAAGTTTCTCTATCTATATGTTATAACAATACACCTTTTATACAAAGGGTTCATAGAGGAATACTTGTGTTGGTATGCACACAGAGAATCATTTGTTCCTCATGAGACCATGGTAGAAAGGATAGTAGTGCTAGCAATGTGCATGGAGTTGAAATTGACAACAATAATCTTTATAGGACTACGGTTATGGATGCGATGAGAATGAATTAAGGTTATGTCGATCAATGTCTAATCGTAGATGAAGAACCTAATGCAGACGCAACCAGATTTTTTTTTTTATCTTTTCAAAGATTCTAATGAACTATTATGAGATGATTGCATAAATCACAATAAATTATCAGCCGTTGTACAAGTGTTTACCATCAAGTCGGATTATGGGTTAAGTGAGGCCATTTATAACATAATTGTCGAATGGGCGAAAAACATTTTACTTAAAGGGAACAGGCTAAAAGAGAATTTTTATGCTGCTAAGTCCATGATAAAACCCTTCGGTCTAGAATACCAGAAAATTGACATGTGTCCAAACTTCTGTATGTTGTACTACCTTGAAAATGTTGAGCTGATCGAGTGCAGAACATGTGGGAATTCCTGTTATAAACCCAGAACTGGCAGGGAAAGACACCTGTAGCACATAAAAAACTTAGATACTTCCCAATCACACCTAGACTGTAGAGGTTATTCATGTCACCAAAGACTGCTAAGCACATGATATGGCACCAATCACATAATACGGTTGATGGAGTGATGGTGCACCATTCCGATGGTGAAGCATGGAAACACTTTAACAACATGCATTTTCACTTTTCAGTTGAATCAAAGAGCGTTCATTTTAGGCTATCAATGATTTGTTGCTCCTTATTCTTGTTGGCCGGTTGTACTAACGGTTTACAACTTGCCACTGAGGGTGTGTATGAGGTTGGAGTTCATGTTTTTATCTATGGTCATACCCAGTCCTAATAGTCGAGGCCAAAATATAGATGTTTGTCTTTAACCGTTGATTGATGAGTTGATACAGTTGTGGTCTCCCAGCGCGTTGACTTATGATATATCGACGAAACATAATTTTCTTATGAGGGCAACTTTGATGTGGACTATCAATGATTTTCTAACTTATGGAATGGTTTTAGCTGGAGCACACATGAAATAGCATGCCCATACTGTATGGAAAATAACAAGGCATTTACGCTAATAAATGATGATAAATTGTCTTTTTTTATTGCCACCAATTGTTCTTACCAATGGATCACAAGTTCAGCAATGAATTCTTTGTTGGCAGAGTTGAAAGGGATGTTGAACCGCTATTTTTTTAGGTGAAGAATTGTATAGCATAATGTCGGAATACGATGACATTGTGTTTGGTTTTTAATCTGGTAAGCAAAAGTTTCCTGGTTTTGGTTTGACTCATAATTGGTGCATTTTGTCCGTTTATAAATCCACCAGTATATTTATTATCAACAGATTCACCGATAGTCTATAAATTACCGATGAGAGTTTTTCTGACGGACTGTTTCTTTTCGTGAGTCTGTCGGGTAACATACGTATTGACGGATTGCTAATGTAAATACCGATAAAAAATTCTGTTGGTAAAACTGTTAAAATTTAGTAGTGATCCCATACCAAAACAACTAGAACAATGAAATATATTGTAGAAAACATCTTACCAACCAAATTTAAACTCAATTTTGTAAGTTCTTAACAATTCAAAATCCAAGCTTTCTCTCATTAGAATTTCCAATTCCTTAACTTTTTTTCTCTTACCAATTCTACCTTTGATTAGTTTTTTCAAGAAAAACCACTCATAATCACCTCCAAGCTCACAATTTGGAAGAAACAAACATAAATTTTGGAAGAAATTGAGAGGAATGTTGTTCTTCCTTCCATGGCTAGTCGTTGACCTTAAATAGTAAAATGGAGGAAATGTTTTCATTTATTTACAATAATATCATTACTAATTGTCTTTGTGTTATTTTATGTAAATTACCTAACTATCGGTATATTTTATGCAATTCTTTATTACTTAATTCATCGAGATTTTCAAGCTAATTTAATGGGGACTTTCACCCCTAATCGAAATAAAATTATACTCATAATTTTCATCATTTTTTTGTTAAAAACTTTCATGATTAAATGAGGGGTTTACACTGTTAGTAGATATTATTCACACACAAATTCATACATTAATTTACTTAGTTTTATTCTATTTTTCTAAGAATTTTCACCTTAATTCATGAAAACTTTCTTTTAAATAATATTTTATCCGATTGAAATTTACACAATTTATTATGGGTTTTACAAGTTTTCATTATTTTCTTTAATCAAATAATTCAAAATTATTTGATTAATAAATAAATAAATAATAGAAATAATAAAAATACAAATACTCAAATAAAATTCACATGAATTATATAAGGAACACTTGGAAAACAAAACATAAACAATAAAATACTCACTTGCATTTAAATAAAACCTTCCCAATTAATTAAACCAATTTTTTTAAAATAATTAAACCTTAAAGATTTTTTTTTTAAGATTGTTGGATTTAAATTCAAATAAAATAATTTATTTTTCCAAAGATAAATAAAAATAAACTTATTTACATAAAAACTAATTAATAATAAACCTGAATATTATATTAAATGAATTACTAAGAATAAAATAAGCATGCATACAAACCAACATAAAAAAAAAAATAAACAAGCATGGAAATATAAAGATATTAAATAATTAAAAAAACATGAAAAAATCAAATCAATCTTACTTGTTGAAGTATTTATTAAATGATACAATAAAAATATATGATTGTCATAAGAGTTATATCCTTATATCATTGATATAATTTTTTTCCCACCAATCAATACAAGCAATAAATGCAAAGTATCTCATAGGATTCACTAATAATGCTACTCAATGTTAATAGACTTCAACACTAAACCCAAGAAAACTTTAGAAAACTAACTCATTTTTCTCTCTAAGTAAAAATTAGAATAACCACAAAAAATAAAAGTAGAGAAAAATGATTTAGAAAGAACACAATATCTTATCGGAAAAAGCTTTTGAATTTTTTTTTGCTAACTCTATCAAAAGTTTTTTTAGAATAATTTTTTTATTTATCTATAATTGGTTGTAAATATTTCAATATTTCATGTTATAGTTTTTATGTTAAAGAACATGCTTTTAACAAATTTTTAACCCAAAAAAATGAATGAATACTATTTTTATTTAGGCCTTAAATGTAAACTATATTTATATCTAACAACAAACGTTTTCAGCAATATACACTATATTTACATTAATATTTAATATTGAGCAATTATATAAGAACCCAAATCTCGTTTATCATGTTTTAAACCACATCTTAATTACATATACCAATTAATTGTAGTATTGTACTAAACGGTAGTTGCATACATATAATATAAAAAAGTTACTAGTTAATGATGCTAAACAAGACACGTGGTCAATTGTATAATCAAAGACATTAGGACCCATAAAACATCCGAACATCTGTAACTTATAGTTTTAAAACTTCACTCAGGTTTGATCAGGTTGGGAGTATTATTGTTTATTATTTAAAATAAAATAAAAATAAAAATCTTTTAATAAAAATAAAATTCATCCACCATCTACATCTCCAAACAATCAAATCTCCACCGTTCATTCTTTATTTTCCTTAAATACACATATTTGACGTCCACTAATAGCAAATCACTGCAAATCCCTCTTCATCTCTCCTCTATCTTATGTAAAAAAGGAATGAGCTAAGTTAATTCTAAAAGATATAGTTTAACTGGTTAGATTTTGGATTTATTCTCTAGAAGTCATTAGTTCGAGTCTCATAAATCTCATGGTCATTGAAGGTTTACATGGTCGTTAACTTCACCCGTAAAATTAATTGAGATGCACGCAAGCTGATACAGACACCTACGTTAATCTTAAAAAAAGAAATGAGCTAAGTCACAAGATTGGTGAAAAGAAACTGGATTGTTAACTTGTTGTCTCCCCTTGAAAACTGACTCACTCCCTGTTTTAGACCCTAGAAGACTAGACTAGAGAGCTCGCTTGCCAACCGACTCAACCAATCAGAGGAAAATCTCTATCTCGCAGTCTATCATATGGTTATTTGTGACCTAATAATCTAACCATATGTATGTTAGTTTTTATTAGAAAGGTCTAAATTTTTATAGTCCTTTTAGTTTCTTGATCTTGATTTTTCTTATGAGTACTTGCTATTTTTCTAAAAGATTCAATCTTTATAGTATTGTTAGAAAAACATGCTAATTTCCCTTTTTGTTTGAATACCAGCCATGTTGAGACATCCTTGTGAGCCACCAAATAAGACCACACACACCCAGGAAACATCCTCACCCACCTCGTTAGGCTCCACTAGACTTCACCAGCTTTTGCAAAAAGAAAATAGAAAGTACTACCATTAAATATTTCGTTAATCCTTCTTTGCTATGTGGCTTATGAGATCTGGTACAACCTTAATATGGAGTGACTTAAATCTGTAATTGATTGAATAGGAATAGGATCATCGAAGATGGAAAGAACAAAATCGAGGAAAAGAAAGAAGAAGGAGGGAGAGAGAGGTAAGAACCCCTATAAATAACAAAACACAAAGTCTATTATGTTAAAAAGAAAGACCAAAAGTAAATAATTAAGGTAGTATAAGGTCTCCTAATTTAGACGACCTCACATATATTTTAAAGACAGCAGATCATTTTTATTCTTAACTCGCCTTCAAATGTTTACCATTCATAAACAATTAGCCACACAAAAATAACACATATATAAGAGTGAGACAAGCTCATATAATGAATGTATTTTCTCGTACGATCAACCATAACAAAATAACATGCCATTAAATGTCTTGCCTTCAAGATTGTAACAAATACTCTACTTCAATATGTAATCTCTCGATTGGTTCCATGGGTGAATCCTTTGAAATTTAGAGAATGTAAAGGCGTCTATAGTTGTAAAGTGCCTAAAATGTAGTCGTCCTGGTAAGGGTGGAGCTAGGATTATTTGTTAGAAGGTCAAAATTAATATAACAAGATATAATAGTTTTTTTAATTTATTGTACATGAGTTGTAAAAAAAAAACTGCTTTATTTAGTTTTATTCAAAAAACTTAATACAAATATATAATGACCTTTGTATAAAGTAAGAGGTTTGGAGCAATACCAAATTGAGTTAAAACGATGAAGTTAATTTCATATTTATAATGTATCAATCACTTTAATTTTATTGGTCTTTATACTTATCAAATATAAACATACAAAGTATTTAAGAAACATTAGCCAAAACGAAACATTATTTATGTTTGATAAACTTTGAAATAAAGTAAAAAATAATAAAGAATGATTATTACATATTTATTTTAATTGTACTTGTTGATCTTTCATAGAATAGAAATCATCGATTATCATATTAATTTTGAATCTTTCAGAAATTTCTTTTTCTATATAGACAATCAAATAATTTGCAAGAAAATCATCTTCCATTCGATTGCGAAGTCTTGTTTTAGCAATCTTCATCGATGAAAAAACTCAATTAGTAGTTGCTGTCGCAATAGGAACAATCAAAATAAGCCGAATCAACATGTCAATGAGTGGATAAATTGTTGATTTTTCTGTTTCAACCAATCCTTGACATAAATTAGCAATGAAAGGCATGTTCTTTAACTTTGGATGATTGGGTACATCAAGCTCATAATGATGCAACTAAAGTTTCAAATGAATTTTTTCTTAGTCAGAAAAATCTTCAAGATAGAACTTGTCAAGAAGTAAACATATATCTTTAACATCGAATAATTTATAGCTATTTCTAGGACCTAAAGTTGTGCTCAACTTAAGAAGCTCGATTGCTTGCTCATTGAATCTATTATTTAGCTATTGCAATTGTTGATCAATGATAGCTGTAAATATATCAACTCGGTAGTGATATTCAACTGCTACTGATTTATTTTACAGCAAGATTGTCCCACACTAGAAAAACAAGCATCTCTATCAGGAACTTTTGAATTAAAGTCTTTGTGGTAGTCACTAAATGCATATAATTTAAAATGTATTGAGATTGTTGTTGCAGGGCTTGGCAAAACATATAAGTAATTCCCATAACATTCTTCATTATATATAAGATGAATGCAAAATCATATGATATTAGCAACTTCAATGAAAAAGCCGCATCACCACGTTGAGAATAAGTAGATCCATCTAAAGTAATGTTTTCAAGAACCAAGCAAGTTGCCCTATACATTTTTATAAAACTGCAAATTGATTTGAAGTGCGAACTCCATCTGTTATTTCCAGGTTGTTGCAAACCACCTACTTGATTAACTCCTTTACCCAATATCAACTAAATGTTCAATTATAGCTGCCTGAAAAGCTTGTAATTCATAATTACGCTCACAAGAAGCACTAACAATGTTAATAATAAAAATCAAATTCTGAAAGAAAGTGTGAACATTAGATATTTCTCTAGCTGCAGCAATAGGAACCAATTGTAATTGATGAGCTAAGCAATGTATATAATATGCAAAAAGCAATCATTAATGAATAAAGCTTGCAAACCATTCCACTCTCCACGTATATTACTAGCACCATCATACCTTTGGCCCCTAATATTTTGAACATCAAGATTGTGATGAGATAAAACAAAGGAAATCTCTTAAGAGTTGAAGCAGTTGTATCTTTGACATGAACTATATCTAAAAATCATTCTCGTATAAATCCACTTCTATCAACAAACCTAATAACAAAGGCCATTTGCTCTATTCTAGATTCATCTCGAGCTTCATCAATAATTAAAAAAAATCTTGCATCACCAATCTCATGAACATTTGAAGACTGAACATTTCTAGCAAAGACATGCAAAATTTCTTTTTGAATTTGATGTAAGATGTATTTAGCCTTTTGTGGAGCATTACCCTAAACAAGAGCACCTACTTGTTCATTGTATGATGCTAAAAGTTCCATCATTTCAAGAAAATTACCTTGGTTTTTTGATTTTGGACGTTCATAATGCCCTCTAAAAGCACATGCTTGAAATGTGAGCCAACAAACAATATCTATTGAAGCTTTAATACGCAATCGATTGTTTAGATTTTCTTGAGTAATTTGCCTCTTAACTACCTTCTTAATATGACATGCCTGATTTTTCAAATTTTCCAAGCACTTGGTAGCAAATCTATGAACTGAATTTGGACATTTTCCCATATAAGTAAAAAAAAAGCACACCGTTCCCCATCATTTACTTTCTTCCAACAATTGAATCCTTTAACAGTAAATGTGTTTGATCGTGGCTTTCTAGATGGTTTACCTGGAAATAAATAGCAAGGGAACAAAATGCAATATTTTTCTCTGAATATTCAAGCCACTGATAACTTTTGAACCAATGAGACTAAAATCGATGAGGATGTTTTTCACCAGTCAGTGAATATTAAGATATCAAAGGTTGATATGGTCCCACATTAATGTATGCCCTTCGAATTTCATCTTGTTGATTAACCGGGTGTTCCTAAATTTGAGGATGATTGCTTGAATTTCCAATTAAATGAGCAATGTTGATTCTAGTAAGGGGCTGCTCACTAATCAATGTAGATTCTTTGTAAACTGAAGCACATTGGGGTTGCTCAACCATAACTTCAATATTACACATTGGATTTGGTTTACTAGGCTGTAAGTTATCAATATTTTCCCTTTTTTTTTCAAAAAAAAAAATCAATTCTTCTTATTTTGTTCATGGTTCAACCTAAAATCAAAACATATATTGTGAGAAAAAATTGATAATTTTGGTGGCTCTGCTAAAAAAAAATATAAAAAAAATCCAAGTATAATAAAAACAAACCAATAAAACATATCTAATTAATTAGAAAAAAAATCACTATAACAAGAATTAAAAAAAAAAAGAATTGGTAGAACTAGCAGATCTGAGCAAAAAAAAAAAAAGAAGCAAAAATGGAAGAATTAAGAAAAAACCTCATCAAATTCTTAACAAACATCCTAAACAAAACAAAAATAGATTTTAAGTTTGGGTTATCGATGTCCAATTACGTTGTTTTGTTTGATGAGAGATGAATTAATTGGTGACTCTACTTCAATCTTTTTGCTTGCGATTTTTATTCTTATTTCTGTTTTTTACCTTTTATATTAGGGTTGCAGGGAGAGAAGACAACAAAGTCCATTCAATTGAAAAAATTATTTATGACTTTATATTTTCTTTATTTCCATGTAGGTATAATAAAATAAAAAGTTTTAAAGTCAAAGGATAGCAAATATATGTACTATAAGAAGGGTCCATCTATTTAAAATAAAAAATTTTACACCTTCTCACACTTAATCACTAAGTAATAAAAAAAATTAAAATGTCTTGCAGGGGCTTGGGCCCTGCTTGCCTCCTTTTAATTTCGCCCTTGGTCCTGGTGGTAGAGTTGAAATTGGTATTATACCACCATTTTGCTAGAGATAACTATTTAGCTTGTTGGGTTGATTTCTCACCAGCCATACAGTTTAGATAAGTCTTTAAAAAACGATGGAGAACTTTTGTTTGGGCCATTTGTCTATGAATGGTAGGTAATGGAGCAATGCAGGTCTATCCCATGGAGAGAAATTATCTCCTTCCGAAACTATTGATGAAAATGAGGTCCCGATCACTCACTACTGAATCAGGCATTTCATGTAGCTTAAATATATTATCTAATAACACGTGAGCCATCATAACAACTTATAAAGGTGTGACAAGTTCATAAAATGAATGCATTTGATAAGAGGATCAATATTAATGATACAAATCTCAAGGGAAAGAATTCTAAAATCTACAATCTAGATAAAAAACAACCTACAAAAACTAAAATTAGATTGAAAATTTGATTCAATAATTATTTGAACCAAAGTTATTGGATGAAAATCTCAACTCTTTAATTATAAAGAATTAAAAAATGTAAGTATAATGATGAATGCCACAAAAACAAAATATAGTATATTTGGATGAATGCCACAAAAACTAAAATTATCTTTGATAAGTTTTGAAGAGTTTGATGAATAACCAAAAGTATGAGCAACCTCACACATACAAAATATTATTTTTGAATAAACAAAGTTTGAAAAAAACCCCTAAATATAAGTTAAATAACTCTATTAATTTACTCTAGTTAAAATATCCTAAATAAGACTGTAAAATAACAAAAGAGTTCTAAATAAAATAGAAAAATAATCAAAACAACTAGAAAAATAATACAATTCATGCACAATAGATTCTAGGCTTAATCGCAAAGCCTTCCCAATGTTTAATCACTTTAAGATTTTAACCATATAGGAAACAAGGCCTTTAAAATTATTTGGCAGAATTCCACCTAATTCAATAGTTGAATAAAAAGTTATAATTGTCAGCGTAAAACTATGTATTAGAAAAAAAAAAGCCTAAAATCATCTCTCTTTGTCCAATCCGTAAGCTACCAAGATTTATTACCTAGTTTGCAAGCAACTAGGCTTTATCAAATCCTTCTCATGTGTGGACTATATTAATCAAAGCATGATCATCTCTTGAACTCATCTTGACACTTGACTTGGCACAAATATTTTGAATTAGCCTATTAAATATCTCTTTAATCTTCTTGGCTCTTTAAAACAGATCTAATTGACACCTCTAATGTATTATTTGATAATGCTTGTTGATTCTCATCAATTAATGTAACAGCCCGGCCCAACCTGCCATATATTGTCCGCTTTGGGCATTACTGCCCTCATGGTTTTGTTCCTAGTGACGCGAGCCCACCTTTGAGCCTGACACCCCAAAACGTGTATGACAAGTTGGCAACCAGCACTCTTAATAAGACCAGCTACCACTCCCTCACCCGCCGATGTGGGATATTACAATCCACCTCCTTAAGGAGCCCGATGACCATGTCGGTACAACCGGACAACTAGTGAGGTCGGCTCTGATACCAAATGTAACAGCCCGGCCCAACCTGCCATATATTGTCCGCTTTGGGCCTTACTGCCCTCACAGTTTTGTTCCTGGTGACGCGAGCCCACTTCTGAATTTGGCCCCCCCAAATGTGTATGATAAGTTAGCAACCAACACTCTTAATAAGGACAACTACCACTCCCTCACCTGTCAATGTGGGATATTACAATTAATAACTTGCTTTACATGTGTTTTCGGCAAACCCTTAGTGAAGTTCATACTAATTATAAGGAACACACCATTAGGTAGGGGTAAGGGTTATAGAATTATTAATACCCAAAATAAACAAAAGAATATGTTTATATTATCATTCTGTTGAAATGTTATAATGAATTTCTTGATAGGAAGATTTATGGCATGATTATAACAGGTCTAAAGACCAATATTTCAAACAAAAAAATTGCTAAAAATTATTAGGTAAAGATGACTAAAAATTTAAGAATTACTTAGTAGGCATAAAAGGCTTTGTATACTAAATGACTATTGGATATATGTTGAAAGAGTTTTTGTTTAGGTTTAACAGATGGTGGAGATCTTTTTAGCATTAGGCTACTTATTTCCTTGTATAAGATAGACTAAGAGTTAATATCTTAATAAATGATTTCTTTGTTCAAGTTTAACTCAAGGTCGATTATTTTTCTATTTTGTAGGATAAGAATTAGGGTTAAAGAGTAGTATTTAAGAAAACACATCTCATTGTAATTCTTTGGCTTGCCTTAGCACATAACTTCAATACAAGTTTATTTCAAGCTTTTTAGCAATTTATCTTTCTTGCAATTTAGCTTGAAATTTACTATGTGAGTTATTTATAGCTTTGTATTTTATCTTTTATGCAATTTACTTTCTTAAAATTTTTGTTTTCTTTAAAATTCATGTGTTTATTTATTTTTACTATTTTATTTACATATTCATCTTTACATGTTTTTAATTTATTTATTACTCTTACTTTAAAAGCAATCAAATGTTTTTTCTTAGTTTTAGATATTAGCACGCTAGATGTGTACTTGTGTAGTTTCGCACAGTAAATCTCTATGATCAATTACAATATGAACTAATAAATAATTTTTTTTTGGTAATGGGTTACTTTGGTCTATGATTAATGTGAATTCTTCTAGCTTAATGATTGATTTGCATAATATTTAGTAAACCAATTGGTTTCCTTTATGAATCAATATAGCTTAGTACTAACCATTTGTCCTTACAATTTATGTTGTGTATTAATTATTTTTATTATCTATAAAATAAACTTGGGATAAATGAATTGTTATTATCCTTGGATGTTGCTCAGTGAATAATAAAATTGATTAACACATGACTTTATTATATTTTTCAAGCTATTGTGTTTTTCCTCACAATCTGGTTGTGTTGTGTATTAATTGTTTTTATTATCTAAAAATTAACATAAGATAAATGAACCGTTAGTAGATGTTATTCTTTGATCTCGTTGAATGGATAATAGAATATCTTAATATGTGACTTTATTTTCACTGCGTGAAAATATTTCAAGCTATCATATATTTCCTTGCAATTTATGTTGTGTTTTAACAATTTTTAATATTCATTAAATCAACCCAAGATAAATGAATCATCACTAGTCGTTATCCTATGATGTCACCTAATGGGTGATGGAAGCGATTAACATGTGACTCTTTATTTTATAAATAAAAATAATAATAATAACAAAAGGTTTTTGTTGTGAATCTAGACTTGTAGTGATATATATCATGATTCTAACATGGAAGAGGCTGATTCTAATATGTATGAGCATTCAGATGGCCCAATGATAAAAGCTCGGACGAAACAAGTACAAAGTGCCTTACCAAGTTAAATTAGCGTGATTGAAGCTTTGATGAGTTTGGAGGCTTGTAAACTGAATAAAAATGGTTTAAATACATTTTTTTTGTTTTCAAATAAGACTTGAGTCATGATTTCAGAGTTTTAGAGAGTTTGGGTTCGTTGCTAGCTCATGGACCAATTTGAGCTTGAATTTTTCACCACTTTATTGCATTGAAATATAAGCCTATTCTACATGGTTTTAAAGTTTATAATGTCATCTTTCCCGTTTGTCCAACCATGCATGCATTGAAGTTTTGTACAAAAAGTTATGGTTGTTTTAATTTTTGTGTGTCTATGTGTGTTCTAAGTCATAAAATGATCTACTTATTTGTCTAGTTTTCTAAACAAAGTTATTTATTTGAGTCTGATTTATATCATTTTGGTATTTTCTAGACTTGGAGTGTTGTTCGAAGTATATAATGATGTTTCATACCAAATTTTAGGCACTTTTGAAATAATATAAAACTTTTCAACTTCTCATTTAGAGAATTTTGTTCTTTGCTCATCTATTTTTGGATTGGTTGAAGAACAATTCAGACTCATTACTCTTAATCACAAAGAGTGTGGCGTCTTTATCCTAATAGAAATTTCTTTATGGAATTTCTTACTTATCAAAGAGTTTCATTCAGACTTTATCCCTCATATCCATTACAAATCATGTAATTTTTAGCATAAACACCATAAGAAAAAAAACATATAACCAAACCTACCTTCATTTATCTTCATATCAGTTTGCTAGTTTGTAAGTGTCAGGAAGCTAAGGCACATCATCTTGGTATCAGAGCCAAGGTTTCAGAACTGATTTGGAACTTTGTATGTGGCTGATTGGGATTGGAAATATCAAGGATGTGGACTAAAACAAATTGTTTTCTTTGAATTAGATTTCAATTGAAATGACTTTTCTCTTGTTGATTGTGACTATTCGTATTCTTCATTAAATTTGTGATCTGAGTTGAAAGACATTGTTGTTCAAATTTGTATGTGAATTGTAGGAAATTGATATACTATGACCGGAGAAAGAGATGAAGTTCTAAGGGGAATCAGTTTGGAACAAGTGCAAATTATTAGGTTGTAATGATCTCATAACGAGATTTGGGAATAAATGACAGGAATTTATGATAAAATAGATACCCTCATGCAAATAATACAAAGAAACAATTTGCAGCCTCAATAAAGACAAGCTCGGAGGGTACAACAAAATGATGTCATAAAGGCTGAATTGAAGCTGAATAGGGATGACAAGGCTGACGAAAGGGGTAGACCAAGAAGGCAGAATAATCACCCTTTTAGTGGAATTAAATTTAACGTTCCATCATTTAGACATAGTAGCTCACTTGAGGAGTACTTGGAGTGAGTTCAAAAGGTTAAGAAGGTGTTTGATTGGTATGAATATATTGACAAAAAGAAGTGTAAGGTGGTTGTATTGGAGTTTACTGATTATGCATTGTTATGGTGGAAGAACTTGAAAATCCAGAGAGAAGGGATGACGAAAAGAATATCACCACTTAGATGACTATGAAAAGGGTGATGAAAAAGAGGTTTATACCTGATTACTACAAACAAAAGTTATACATAAGACTTCAGATATTGCAACAAGGTTTTTTAAGTATGGAAGAGTGTTTGATGGAGTTGAGCTACTAATGATACGTTGTGAATTGATAAAACCCAAAAACAAACCTTAGTTAGGAGTATTGGTGCGTTGAGGAAGGATATTGCTAATATTGTTGAGTTGAAGCCATATATCTTCCTTGAGGATGCGATAAAACTTACGACGATGGTAGATAGACAACAAAAAAAGACTAAAAAAAATTAGAATAATTGACAGCAATCAAGAAGATAAATCTAGAAAAAAACACATTGTAATGGTAATCTTCGTGAAAAATAATATTGTAAAGGTAACATTGTTTTTTTCTTAAACATAACTATCCTTTATTTTTTTAATTATTATGTAACGCCTTTAATTTTTCATTGTGTTTTTTTTTTATCACCATCATAATATCCATTGAAGTGCGATAACGATAGTCAACACAAATCTAGGTCTTGGCATTTTTCTTGTCGACTGCAACCATGTTTGATACCTAGTGAGACACTCCACAACTTCGAGGAATCCAACATGCTATTGCTTTGTCACTTTCTCTTTAATTTTGAGCAAAACATCCGTCCTCATCCATTTAAGCTTTTTCTTGACTGGTTTGCCTCCTAGATTCAGCGACAGCCCGTAGACCTGAATATTTGAAGAACTTGAACATGTTCAAGGTTATTATTGAGCCATAAAATTTAGCTAACCCGAACACAATTAAACCAAAAACTTTGGTTTGATATATGCCACCACGATGTACAAGTTAGTAATTAACTTCTTGTAGACAAGATGATCTTAAAGTCGTTACACTTGGGTCACAACTCTTCAAATTGTGAACTACATTTTCTGGCCACATAATTCTCAAGCTCAGCCTGCTAAGCATACTTTACACTTTGCCCATGGAATGTGTGACGTGTATTAAGCCGTAGCCCATAAGTAAGTACCTGGAGGCCCACTATTTCCAGCATTGCCCATCTAGTAGTAGTTAGCCTAATAAACATGGGCAGACATAGAAAGCAAAACTTCAGATTAGAGAAGAGCTAAGGCCACCATGAAGCAACTAGAAAAGCATACTCCCTGCCTAAAAAGAAATCACCAGAAAATAATCCTGACAGATAACTTAATTGATTAGGTTTGAGATTTGCTTTTTAATAATTATGAGTTTGAGTCCTTTCAGGATCCCGTAAGATTAGTTAAGATACATGCAAGCTGATCGGATATCCATTTTAATAATAATAATAAAGATCACCAGAAAACAATTGAAAAAGGAAGAGGAAATTCTTTTTTCACAAATTTGCAGATATTTCCACTTGCTTTTTGTGTCTGTATTACTTGTTAGGTTGCTACTGTGAACTTCATATAAAAAGTTGTGCCTACGACCCCCTTCTCCCTTCAGCTTTACGTATATGTGTGTTGGCACGTGTTTGGTTTAGATGTTCACTGTAATATGCACTGAAAATAATATATATATTGAAATTAATGGAAGGAAAAAAGCTTCCCAGTTATTGCTCTCAAAATCTTGTTTACCAAGCCTTGGCTTCAGCATGTGGTGGAGTTTTGAGCTGACGCCATTGTAACCTTAGCCCCATATGAGGCGTAAGAGAGAGATCCCCTTCTCTTCGTTTTCTTCTAATTCTAACTCATCACTTGCCTGATGTTTTTCTTACATCACTTGCCAAATGTTCGCAAGTGAGTTTTTAAGATGAACATTCGTAACTAGTTTCAAGATCAAGACCAAAGAGAGAAATAAAAGAAGAAACGGGCTTCAATATACTGATCTGAAAGCAGGTAATTACAATTCATCGAATAAAACACCTTTTCTCTCTGTAAGGGAAATTGTAGAAATAGTTAAGTTATGGGAGGAAGAAAAAATGGAAGTGCGGTTTATGTTTTTTGACCTTATTATTATTGCACTAAACCTGTACTTTTCCTAAAGGAAGGGAATAAAAAGAAGAAGCTAACATATACATGAGAAATCAAGGAGAAAAGAAAACTAAGGACAGACATCCAAATTCAAAAGAGGAAGAAAGAAAGAAATCATTTAGCCTTGGAGGTGCACCGTCTGGATATGTAGCTTCCATTTGATGGATGAAAATGTAGCTGACAATTCAAGTGACTCCAGAAGCCAACTGATCCAAGAACCCCGACTTTCCAGCGAGCTCTTGCACCTCCTTTCAAATCGAAGCGTACCTCATCCTCTTTTAGGTATGCATCAACATCATCCATTTGCTTGGGATTCAATGGTATAGGATCCGAGGTGTAGTCATAATTAAAATCAACAGAGCTGTTCTTTCTTACTTCATAGGGAGACGCAGTTGACAGCACTGCTATTCTAATCCCATCAAAGAACAGTTCAAGATTGAAATTTGAGAAGCTAGCATGAGCCTTCATGTTGTCATTCTTGGACCTTACCACGATGTTTATTTGCGTCACAAGTATCCCTGCTCCGTCATAGCTGAAATGAAGGAGATGAGCGTCGACAACGCTGATGACCGGAATTCTTGGGTGGATTACCAAGTAGCCAACGAAGACGATGATGCCGGCTATGATTACTGCAGTTGTAAGGAGGGCACATAAGATGGCAGCGCACCACCATAGAAAATGGGTTCGGGGAGGGGGATGATATACTAATTTCGGGGTCTTCATTGGTGGCAAATAACAATTGGCACTCTAGGAGTGACAACATCCGGTTTTTGGTGTTTTGTGGCAATTTTTATGGTTGTGAAGGAAGATGAATTCCTAATGAAGTAGAGAAAAGACTTGGAGATGAGCAGCAAGGTAAAGAATTTTAAGATGGGAGGGTTCTTAGCTCTAATTGGTGGGGGAGGTTAGGTATCTTCTTTTCCTAGTTTTAAAGCCATTTGTGTCCATGATATGTCCTTCTTACTGTTATTATTGCACTAGTGTACTGTCGTAGCCTCTCTTCTCTATTAAGGAATCGTAGGTTAGGTTGTCCTGTGCCTGCAATCAATTTATTCCAAACTTGCTTTGCATTTCTTCAATTCAAAATAAATAATCTATTAATGGAAACATAATAAGCTTAGTTGCGCTATGTGAAGTACTTGTACAGACCAAAAGCTACCAATTTTGGAGGGGAAGCTTTGATTAGCAATTTATAACATATTGATCAATATTTAATGAAAACCTATCGTTGATTCTTTATTCACCATGCTACTTATCTTTTATTTTCTCCTATCAATGATAAGAAAAAAAGAAAGAAGAAGATTATATTAATTTATCCATCTGAAAAATATTATTTATTTTATTTCAAAATAGTTAGAAATTCATGCATTCAAATCTCTACTTGATTTTTCTAAGTCTAGATTATAATCCTATGTATTAATTACGTTCAAGTCCTCGATACTTAATTAGTAATTCCAATTTAATTTCTTATCAATAATTATTAACGTGCATGACCTATTATGTTCTTGATATGTTGACCCAAATATAAATTATAATCCTAAATAAAATAAAATTAAATAAATTAAATTGATTGATTTATATTTTAAAATCAAGTGCAACCTCAACAATGTGTTATGATCGTCCAAATATTAGAAATATCAAATGTTATTTGACGTAATTTTTTAGTGTCCAGTTTCTTAGTGTAACTATTATTCCTTCATAAAGAATATTTTGATCTAAACATTTGAATATAGAGTGTGTCAAATCATATTTGTTCTCAACAACTATGTTGTTGATTCTTTAAATAAAATTTGAAGTTATTTTCAAATCTCATTCCTTAATACAAAAGGATTTCACAATCAATATTATTCGAGAATATATGGACTATTTTTCTTAATTCACCTAAAGTGGTGAATCCTCTATTGATTATTTTAATACCTTCATATAGTTTATGTTATACCTAATATCTATCCAATTGTTACTGTAACAACCTCAAAACAATTTCAATCAATATATATTTGTTTAACTCTTACATAAAGGGCAAATGGAGCAATTTTTTTTTTATTATTATTTTTTTGTTAAATTCACCAAAATTTCTAACGAAATTTCGGCAGAGTCTCCCCTATACCGGGAGATCCCAAGTTATCGACAATTTATCCTGCACACAATTATAATCACATCCCACCCATAATCACATCCATGATTGGTACATTCAATCATTTTATTCATTCGAGAATATACTTAGGACAAATCTTCATTCTCAATCTCCATCTCATATCACATGCATAAATTATTAATTAAGAGGACCATCCAAGCACTGAAATTTCATATATATAAGCACAACACAATTTAGCGTTCTGAACATAAGCTATTACACTATAATTTTTCCAAGTATAGATTAATACATTAATATTCCAAAACATAATAATATAAGGAGTATACTATTCTATTCAGGTTACATGTTTGCTGCATAACAAAATTACATGAAAATCTCTAAGTTCCTAACTTATACAAAAGGGATAAGGAACCTAAATTCTATTCCTGACGTGAATGGGAGGGACCTGCAAAACATAAATTTTCCATATAATTAAAAATAACTAAAATACAAACAATTCACGGAAGAAATTTATACAACACATCTACCTACTTAAGTCATATGCAATTTCAATACACCACCACCATCCCTTTTGAGGATTATCCAGTTTATTTCCTTTAACTACTTCTCCCCACATTAGGAAGACTATACCGGCACTAACGACCTCCATTAGTGTCTTTAGTTTTCCATCCTGGGGTCAACTAATCAGATTCATGAAAATGCCGACGCTAACACGACCGTTGGTGTCATTAAATATATATATATATATATATATATATATATATTATTTTTTTTTAACCAAAATAGTTAATCACTGTTCTATGCTACTTTGGGAGGTCCTCGGGTATGCCGATGTCAAGGATTCTTGACATCATTAGCTTTCACCTCGGAAAGCTAATCAAGTCTATAAGTTTTGCCGATATCGACGACACCCGCCGATATCATTAACTATTCTGAATCCGAATAGTTAATCAAGTTTACAAATTTTGCCGATATCGACGTCACCCGCCGATATCATTAACTATTCTGAATTCGAATAGTTAATCAAGTTTATAAATTTTACCGATATCGACGTCACCCGTCGATATCATTAACTATTCTGAACCTGAATAGTTAATCAAGTTTTTATATTTCTCCTCCCACGTACCGGTAATGCCGATGTTAACCAACTTGGTTAACATCATTAGCCTCCCATATCAGGGACAGGCTAATCAAATTCGAGAAACAATCATTATTAAAATTCATTGTTACTGTTCATCTCCTCTAAAAAGACCTATAATTTAAATTTAGTCCTCATTTCTATTTTCCCACCATTTCACCTTTCCTTTTCCCCTTTCTTTTCCTCATCAATATGCACCAAATTTTTATAGTTCAATAGTTAGTTAAAATAATTATTAACAAGAGGAGATATAGGTACCGAGTACCTACCTGCTGTAGACGCTCGACTTGCGTTCCCCTGTTGTTGTTGTACTCCTCCCGCGGTTCCTCCTGAAACCACAAACACCCATCATTATTCCATATTAGTCCACATATCACAACACAACAACAACAATGGGAATAATATTCATTTCTCTTTTACCAATCTTTTCTTTCTCACTTACATTCCTCATTATTATCCTTTCACATTTTCGGCTCATTTGTAGTCCAAGTGGACATCATAAATTCAATTTTGATTACCGTTTATTCTTTTTGAAGATCAAGACACACTTTGTGAAGGGCGAGAAAACAAATTCTACCCTTAATACGGCTAAATTTTGCCGTTTTATCGACTTGGCCGAAACTGCCAACAGGGGTGGCAGCTTGACCTCTCCTCAGATTTTCATTTGTATCCGGAGTTCTAGGACTCCAAATTAGGCGAGGTCAGATTCGTTGGAAAGCTAACACTTCTGGCTACAACTTCTATGAATGGACCCTCCCTAGATTCTATCATCTTCAGGTCCAAATTCTCTCAGGAACCAGGGCAACAAATCTGCCCTGTTTTGTCAATGGAGAAGGTACCTACAATTTTTATTTCCAATCCTTTTTTTTTCCCCATCAATTTCAGCCAATTTCAGCCATGTTTTCACCTTACCTGGAACGTAGGTTCCTCTCCCTTATAAGTTACAATTTGTAACTACACTATAGCAACACACCTAATTAATTAACAGGGGAGTCATACGTTCTCCTCTGTTTTTTTTTCTTCCCCTCCAGTGGCCGGTCCTTTAAAATCAGTTCCTTCTCTTTTTTTTTTTTTTATATTTATATATATACACACTCAATCACCACATTTCCTTATCATTCACCTCCTGAAACCTGTTTCAATTTTGCAATAAGGAAAACAACGCAACTATCACAATTTCCTTTCTTTCCTAACAATCTCATGGCTGGCCATTATTTCCCTATGGTCTTTGGTTTTTGTTGAAATCTTCTTTGCATAATTCCATCCTTTTTAGGCAACCTATGCTGCTCAACTCATTTAGTTCCAATTAATTCCACATTTCCCCAAATTTTACTCAAAGACCCTAATTTTTCAAACTTCAAATTAATGCACAATTCTTGCATGAATTTAATTTGGCTTTCCCAATTGGTTTAGAACTTCATACCTGGAGGAAATTTAGGTTTGATTTCTGATTTGATTAAAGTTTCCTAACCCCTTTCTTCTCTACAAGCAGCCGGCCTCCCACTCCCTCTTCTCTTAGAAATTCTATCACTTTTTCTTCTTGCAAATCTCCTGCCCCGGTTTGTCTCCCCACGTAGAAAATCTAAGGTTTGTGTAGGTATAGAAATATAGGTGTTTTCTCTTAAGCTTGGTGAAGGAAAATCTGAAAAATTTCCCTCCCCTTTTCTTTTTGTTACCTCCCCCGGTCATGAATGAGAGAAGGGATGGGTATTTATAGTCCCATCTCTTCTTAATTCATTTTGGTCCCAACTTTCTCCCTTTTTCTTATTTTAGCCCCTTCTATTTTATATATATATATATATAACAACATTTTTTTTTAATTATTATAAACTCCCCCCCCCACTTTTTTTTTTTTTTTGCATACTTTATTCTCAGGCTTCACATTCTCCCCCCCTAATAAAAATTTTGTCCCCGAAATTTAAACTGCTTACCTGACTCAAAGAATAGGTGGGGGTATTTTTCCTTAATCTCTGATTCTCTCTCCCACGTTTCTTCCTCAATTTGTGAGTTTCTCCACAACACTCTGACTAGTGGTACTCTCTTATTCCTCAATGTTTTTTCACTCCGATCCATGATCTTGACTGGCCTGGTCTCGAATGTCAAATCTTCTTTTACTTCCATAGGAACTGGAGGTAACACTCGGGAAGGATCCACTTCCGCCTTCCGCAATAGTGATACATGGAATACATTGTGAATCTTCTCTAGGTGTGCCGGTAGTTTCAGGCGGTAAGCAACCGGCCCTATCCTAGCTATCACCTCAAATGGGCCAATGTACCTCGGAGCAAGCTTTCCTTTCATTCCAAACCGAATGATGCCCTTCCACGGTGCCACCTTTAAGAATACTCTATCCCCTATTTGGAATTCTAAAGGTCTCCTCCGGTTATCTGAATAACTCTTCTGTCTATCTTGGGCTTCCTTCATTCTTTGCCTGATCACTCTTACTTTATCAGTTGTTATTTGTACCATTTCAGGACCCAAGAGTTTCCTTTCTCCAATTTCATCCCAGCATATCGGAGTGCGACATTTTCTCCCATAAAGGGCTTCATATGGGGCCATCCCAATAGAAGCTTGGTAACTATTATTATACGTGAACTCTACCAATGGTAACAAGTCTTCCCAGTTTCCCCCAAACTCTAGCACGCATGACCTTAAAAGGTCTTCAAGTGTTTGGATAGTTCTTTCAGATTGGCCATCTGTCTGGGGGTGGAATGCCGTGCTCAGGTTCACCTCGGTTCCCAAAGCTCGTTGTAAGCATGACCATAACCTCGAGGTGAATCTTGGGTCTCGGTCTGACACAATTGATAAGGGCACTCCATGTAGTCTAACCACTTCATTCACGTATAATTTGGCCAACTTGTCTACGGGGTCCGTCATTTTCGTGGGCAAGAACAGAGCTGACTTCGTTAGTCGATCTACCACTACCCATATAGCATCATTGCCCCTTTTTCCCTTTGGAAATCCGGTTACAAAGTCCATGGCTATATTTTCCCACTTCCATTCCGGAATTGGTAGCGGTTGTAATTCCCCTGCCGGCCTTTGGTGTTCTATCTTCACTTGTTGACATATCCCACATCTTGACACGTATTTTGCTATCTCCTTCTTCATATTTGGCCACCAGTAATACTCTTTGAGGTCCCTATACATCTTGGTGCTCCCGGGATGGGTTGCAAACCGAGATTCATGAGCTTCCTTCAATATTTCACCCTTTAAGGCCTTATTCTCATGTACGTAAACTCGTTTTCCCATTGCCACCAACCCTCCCGGTACGACCTGAAAGGATAACTCTTTGCCTTGCTTGATTTTTTCTTTGATTTCTCCTATACCTTTATCTGCCAATTGAGCTTCTAGAACTTTATCTCGTAGTACTGATCTGATCTTTATATGAGCCAGTAGTGACCCTTCAGGACCCACGCTTAACTGCAATCCCATCTTTTTTAATTCCATCAAATTCTCTTGTTCTGTAATTTCTATATCACCCACCACTGCTGTCCCTTTCCGACTCAAGGCGTCCGCCACTACATTGGCTTTGCCAGGATGGTAGTCAATTACGCAGTCGTAGTCTTTTATCAATTCCACCCACCTCCTCTGTCGCATGTTTAACTCCTTTTGCGACATTAAATACTTCAAACTCTTATGGTCGGTGAAAATCTGGACTTGTGTTCCATACAAATAATGTCTCCATACTCTTAAGGCAAATACCACTGCTGCAAGTTCCAAGTCATGGACCGGGTAGTTCACTTCATGTGGCTTTAACTGTCTGGAAGCATAGGCGATCACCTTCCCATGTTGCATTAGTACACATCCCAAACCCCTCCTTGAGGCATCACTGTAAACCATGAACCCTTCTGTTCCGGAAGGAAGGACCAAAACGGGGGCTGATGTAAGCCTTCTTTTCAACTCCTGAAAACTCTCCTCGCATTCCTTTGACCAATTAAACCTTACTTCTTTACGAGTCAACTTGGTCAGAGGCGATGCTATTGTAGAAAACCCTTCGATAAACCTTCTATAATACCCTGCAAGGCCTAAGAAGCTTCGGATTTCGGTCACAGTCGTGGGCTTCTCCCACTTTAGAACTGCCTCCACTTTCCCTGGGTCTACACATATTCCCCCCGCTGAAATAACATGTCCCAAAAATATCACCTCTTTGAGCCAGAACTCACATTTATCCAGTTTTGCATACAATTTATTTTCTCTCAATATCTCCAACACCTTCCTCAAGTGCTTCTCGTGTTCCAAATAAGAGCTTGAATATACCAGTATATCATCAATAAACACCACCACACATTTATCTAAATAAAACCGAAACACTCGATTCATCAGGTCCATAAATACCGCCGGGGCATTAGTTAACCCAAAAGGCATCACTAAGAATTCATAATGGCCATAGCGGGTTCTAAAGGCAGTCTTTTGTATGTCCTGTTCTCTGATTCTTAGTTGATGATACCCCGATCTCAGATCTATCTTCGAGAATACTCTCGCACCCTTCAACTGATCAAACAGGTCATCTATCCGTGGTAGCGGATACTTGTTCTTTACCGTCACTTTGTTCAGCTGACGATAGTCAATACATAACCTGAACGTACCATCCTTTTTCTTTACAAATAACACTGGGGCTCCCCAAGGTGAATTGCTCGGTCGTATGAACCCTTTGTCCAGCAACTCCTGAAGTTGGATCTTCAGTTCAGCTAGTTCTATAGGGGCCATTCTATAAGGGGTCTGTGCTATAGGGTTGACTCCTGGAAGAGTCTCAATGGAAACCTCAATCTCTCTGATTGGAGGTAGTCCTGGTAATTCTTCCGGAAACACATCTGGAAATTCTTTTACAACTGGGATATTTGTTAATTCTATGCTCCCCTTCTTTAATTCTCTCACATGAGACAACCAAGCAGGGCATCCTTTTCTAATCAGTTTTCCGGCCGTCATGACCGAGATTATGGAGTTTGGAATCACCCTCCTTTCCCCCGTGAATACTACTCTTTTACCACTCACATCTTGGAGGCTTACGGTCTTTGTGAAACAATCTACCTGTGCCCTATATCTACTCAACCAATCCATTCCCAAAATCAAATCAAAATCATATAATTCTAAAGGCATGAGGTTTACCCTTAGTTCTACCCCCTCAATGTATAGTATCACTCCCTTGTAAACCTCATCAATGTTTATATTTTTCCCCAAAGGTGTACTAACTACCATCCCGACCTTCAATCTACTTGGTAACACATTTAAATTACTGATAATTCGATGGGCCACAAAAGAATGACTGGCCCCAGGATCAATTAAAGCATAAACTTGTATTAAACCCAATTGTAGTGTACCTGCTACGACATCTGGCATTGCCCCCACATCTTCTTGAGTCATATGGTATATCCTGCCTCGAGTTCTTTCCTCCTGGAATCTGGGTCGACTTTTATTGGCACTTGTCCCTGACTGAGTAGGTCGTACGGGCCGATCAACTGTCACTGACTGTTGTTGGCTTTGGGTAGTTATCCCCTGTCCATGCACTCCCTCCGTGGCTCTATACGGACATTCTTTCTTTTTATGACCCGTTTCCCCACAATGGAAACAACCCCTTTCCAAATACTGGCAGTCCCTCCATCGGTGTCCTTCCCCTCTACAAATATAGCATCTTCCTGGTGTGGCTGAACAATCCCCGGGGTGTTTCTGGTTACATCTCATGCATAACGGGTAGACAGGTCTCCTCTGCTCCATGGACCCCCCTGTAACACTTGTCCCCTGGCGAGTCTGACCTCCTATGGATCCCCCAGCATTAACGTGTCTAGCACCTCCTGAACTCCCACCATGAATAAAACTCCCCCTTTTTTTCGGGAGTGGCCCGAACGATGACCCGCTCCTTCCTTTCTTCAAAGGAGGATTCCTTCCCATAGGAGGTATGAAATCCCTTCTTTTGAATCCTGTAGTCTGACTCTGCTCACTTGTTAACCTTGGGGTGTCATTCATTACTCTTTCCATGCCCTGAGCAGCTCGCACTAACTCCCGGACCGACTGAAACTGCATAGCCACCAAAATTAATTTCAGCTCTTGCCTGAGCCCTTCCCGAAACCGTTCTACCCGATGATGCTCAGTGGGAAGATAGGTGGTGGCAAAAATAGATAAGTCCTGAAACCTCCTCTCATACTCCAGGACGGTCATATTCCCCTGTTTCAGATCCAGGAACTCCTGTTCTTTCTCTTTTCGGTGCTGCCAGGAGTAGTACCGCTCCTCAAATTCTTCTCGAAAGTGTTTCCACCTTAATTCTTCTCTTGCCCTTCTTTCTCTAATAGTCTCCCACCAGGAGTGGGCACTCTCCGTTAACAACTGGGTCACACAGTCTACTCGAGTTTCCTCTGGCACTTGCATCTGATCTATGACCCTTTCTACCTTCCTCAGCCAATGTCCTGCTACTTCGGCGTCTTCTTCCCCTGAATAGGTCGTGCAACCCATTTCCCGCATGCCCTTCACCCAATGAACCAGGGTCACTACTCTTTCTACCCGAGGAGTGGAATTGGATGCACCTGCGGCCATCCCTGTTGCTATTGCCTTGACCAATTGCTCCAGAAATGTGGGGTCCGAATATGGATTCGGGGTGACCGTCGGTGCCACTAGTGGTGGCCTGTCTTCTGGTCCTTGACCACCTGCTGCTCCAGGCAGTAACACTTCTTCCCGATGAGAGACAGGGTCATCCTGATGCCCCCCTGATTCTCCCCTCTCTGAATGGACCGACGCTGCAGGTTGGTGGGAGGCCGTGTCCATCAGTGGTTCCCCTTCATTTTCATTCCCGTATAGTGAGCCATACTCTCTCCCATGCATAGGGGACGGGTCTGCTCTTGCTTCTTGTCGGGTGCGAGCCATCCTGCAACATGTTTCCAAATTCACATCAGTGTTTCAATCCCTGAAACTTCAACCAGTGGCTCTGATACCAACTGTAACAACCTCAAAACAATTTCAATCAATATATATTTGTTTAACTCTTACATAAAGGGCAAATGGACCAATTTTTTTTTTATTATTTTTTTTTTGTTAAATTCACCAAAATTTCTAACGAAATTTCGGCAGAGTCTCCCCTATACCGGGAGATCCCAAGTTATCGACAATTTATCCTGCACACAATTATAATCACATCCCACCCATAATCACATCCATGATTGGTACATTCAATCATTTTATTCATTCGAGAATATACTTAGGACAAATCTTCATTCTCAATCTCCATCTCATATCACATGCATAAATTATTAATTAAGAGGACCATCCAAGCACTGAAATTTCATATATATAAGCACAACACAATTTAGCGTTCTGAACATAAGCTATTACGCTATAATTTTTCCAAGTATAGATTAATACATTAATATTCCAAAACATAATAATATAAGGAGTATACTATTCTATTCAGGTTACATGTTTGCTGCATAACAAAATTACATGAAAATCTCTAAGTTCCTAACTTATACAAAAGGGATAAGGAACCTAAATTCTATTCCTGACGTGAATGGGAGGGACCTGCAAAACATAAATTTTCCATATAATTAAAAATAACTAAAATACAAACAATTCACGGAAGAAATTTATACAACACATCTACCTACTTAAGTCATATGCAATTTCAATACACCACCACCATCCCTTTTGAGGATTATCCAGTTTATTTCCTTTAACTACTTCTCCCCACATTAGGAAGACTATACCGGCACTAACGACCTCCATTAGTGTCTTTAGTTTTCCATCCTGGGGTCAACTAATCAGATTCATGAAAATGCCGACGCTAACACGACCGTTGGTGTCATTAAATATATATATATATATATATATATATATATATATATTATTTTTTTTTATAACCAAAATAGTTAATCACTGTTCTATGCTACTTTGGGAGGTCCTCGGGTATGCCGATGTCAAGGATTCTTGACATCATTAGCTTTCACCTCGGAAAGCTAATCAAGTCTATAAGTTTTGCCGATATCGACGACACCCGCCGATATCATTAACTATTCTGAATCCGAATAGTTAATCAAGTTTACAAATTTTGCCGATATCGACGTCACCCGCCGATATCATTAACTATTCTGAATTCGAATAGTTAATCAAGTTTATAAATTTTACCGATATCGACGTCACCCGTCGATATCATTAACTATTCTGAACCTGAATAGTTAATCAAGTTTTTATATTTCTCCTCCCACGTACCGGTAATGCCGATGTTAACCAACTTGGTTAACATCATTAGCCTCCCATATCAGGGACAGGCTAATCAAATTCGAGAAACAATCATTATTAAAATTCATTGTTACTGTTCATCTCCTCTAAAAAGACCTATAATTTAAATTTAGTCCTCATTTCTATTTTCCCACCATTTCACCTTTCCTTTTCCCCTTTCTTTTCCTCATCAATATGCACCAAATTTTTATAGTTCAATAGTTAGTTAAAATAATTATTAACAAGAGGAGATATAGGTACCGAGTACCTACCTGCTGTAGACGCTCGACTTGCGTTCCCCTGTTGTTGTTGTACTCCTCCCGCGGTTCCTCCTGAAACCACAAACACCCATCATTATTCCATATTAGTCCACATATCACAACACAACAACAACAATGGGAATAATATTCATTTCTCTTTTACCAATCTTTTCTTTCTCACTTACATTCCTCATTATTATCCTTTCACATTTTCGGCTCATTTGTAGTCCAAGTGGACATCATAAATTCAATTTTGATTACCGTTTATTCTTTTTGAAGATCAAGACACACTTTGTGAAGGGCGAGAAAACAAATTCTACCCTTAATACGGCTAAATTTTTCCGTTTTATCGACTTGGCCGAAACTGCCAACAGGGGTGGCAGCTTGACCTCTCCTCAGATTTTCATTTGTATCCGGAGTTCTAGGACTCCAAATTAGGCGAGGTCAGATTCGTTGGAAAGCTAACACTTCTGGCTACAACTTCTATGAATGGACCCTCCCTAGATTCTATCATCTTCAGGTCCAAATTCTCTCAGGAACCAGGGCAACAAATCTGCCCTGTTTTGTCAATGGAGAAGGTACCTACAATTTTTATTTCCAATCCTTTTTTTTTCCCCATCAATTTCAGCCAATTTCAGCCATGTTTTCACCTTACCTGGAACGTAGGTTCCTCTCCCTTATAAGTTACAATTTGTAACTACACTATAGCAACACACCTAATTAATTAACAGGGGAGTCATACGTTCTCCTCTGTTTTTTTTTTCTTCCCCTCCAGTGGCCGGTCCTTTAAAATCAGTTCCTTCTCTTTTTTTTTTTTTATATTTATATATATACACACTCAATCACCACATTTCCTTATCATTCACCTCCTGAAACCTGTTTCAATTTTGCAATAAGGAAAACAACGCAACTATCACAATTTCCTTTCTTTCCTAACAATCTCATGGCTGGCCACTATTTCCCTATGGTCTTTGGTTTTTGTTGAAATCTTCTTTGCATAATTCCATCCTTTTTAGGCAACCTATGCTGCTCAACTCATTTAGTTCCAATTAATTCCACATTTCCCCAAATTTTACTCAAAGACCCTAATTTTTCAAACTTCAAATTAATGCACAATTCTTGCATGAATTTAATTTGGCTTTCCCAATTGGTTTAGAACTTCATACCTGGAGGAAATTTAGGTTTGATTTCTGATTTGATTAAAGTTTCCTAACCCCTTTCTTCTCTACAAGCAGCCGGCCTCCCACTCCCTCTTCTCTTAGAAATTCTATCACTTTTTCTTCTTGCAAATCTCCTGCCCCGGTTTGTCTCCCCACGTAGAAAATCTAAGGTTTGTGTAGGTATAGAAATATAGGTGTTTTCTCTTAAGCTTGGTGAAGGAAAATCTGAAAAATTTCCCTCCCCTTTTCTTTTTGTTACCTCCCCCGGTCATGAATGAGAGAAGGGATGGGTATTTATAGTCCCATCTCTTCTTAATTCATTTTGGTCCCAACTTTCTCCCTTTTTCTTATTTTAGCCCCTTCTATTTTATATATATATATATAACAACATTTTTTTTTTAATTATTATAAACTCCCCCCCCCCACTTTTTTTTTTTTTGCATACTTTATTCTCAGGCTTCACAGTTACCTTTGATCAAATCAACGTATAGTAATGATCAAAACATAACACTTCTGATATAAGATAACTTGATGGTCTCAAGTATAAGTTACACAATTGCCATGTGAGTCATTCCATAAACATGAGTAATCTCTCCATATGAAATCCTCATACGAGTCAATTTAGTGTACTTGACATTTAACAAGCACCTACGTGATAGTTTTGAGTATCTCTTCATATCTCAATTGATGAGAATTGTTTCTTTTATTAAGAAAACAAATAATGTACCAACCTCAATAACTCTAATTAATAACTAGTCTTAAATAGAGCATTGACTATGAACATTTAAAAATAATACTTTGATGCAATATAAATCCTTTTAACTATAACCACCTTATAATTTTATTTGCAAACCTTTTTTTATCCTAAGAACTTTATCTTTACTTTAGACTCATTGATTATGAAAAATTCTATTATAAATAACAATATATATATATATATATATATATATATATATATATATATATATATATATTTGCATGAATAAAATCAATGCCACGATAACCACCTAATTGGCTATAAGACATATACATTAACAAAAGATCACCTACCTTTCCTTCTGTATTGAGTGTCATAACCTAATTTTGAACCCTTAAAATTTTTAAATAATAATATATATACGTATTTTTACTTTTTTTTTAAAAATCCAAAAAATAAAAAATCCGAAAATATTATTGGGAGACGAGGAGATAGACCTTTAAGCTATAATAGAACAAAATGCTAGAAGAATAGCCAGATCGAGATATTTTGACAAGATGGGATGAACAAAGAAAGAAAATTGAGGTTGAAATCCAAACTTGACCAAAATTGAAAGAATTAATTAAGTTTAAGAACTTAATTAAACTTCTAATGGATTTTATGGATTTAATTAAGAATTCAATTGAAAAAAAAATCAAGTTTGGAGGCTCAATTCAGGTTAATTAGCAAAGATTAGAGACACAATTGAAACTTTGAAAGACTAAATTGGTAAAATCAGGGGTTCAATTACAAGATGTTTGAAGTTTGAAGGCTAAGGAGGAGCCAAATTGAAAAACAATCAAGAATAAGGAGCTTTCTGCAAAAGGCTCGCAATATTGGGGGTTGTACTGAACTTTTCCAAGGACTAAATTGAAGATGATCAAAATTTAAGGCTTAATTAGGGACTAAATAGAACAAATTGGAAAACAAGGGATACTCTGTAAGAGGAGCTAGACTTAGGGGATCTCAATTAAGTTTTAGAAGGGGCTTAATTGCATAAAACTAGTAAGTTTTGTCTTAATTATGAACATTTAAGCTTAAATTGAAACAACATGGATCAATTTGAAATTTATCAAAATCCCAATAATAAAGCCTTAATTTTTAGGGTTTAAGTAGATGACATGTCACTCGCTTTTAATGATGAGATTGAGTGACACATCTTTTATCCCTGTTTTATTGTCTTTCTTAGCCGAGAAGGTTGATCGAGTTACCATGTTCAGGCAAATAAAAATGACATCTTCGAATACCTCAGGGACTCTAACCACTACCATTCAACAAAGAAGTTTCCCCTCTATAAGGTTGTGCCACCCTTGTTGAGTGTTTATATCCCACTTACCAAGTGGAAGCCCTCAACTTCTTGTCCCAAGGCACAAATTGAAAAACAAGAGATACTCTGTAAGAGGAGCTAGACTTAGGGGATCTCAATTAAGTTTTAGAAGGGGCTTAATTGCATAAAACTAGTATGTTTTGTCTTAATTATGAACATTTGAGCTTAAATTGAAACAACAGGGATCAATTTGAAATTTATCAAAATCCCAATAATAAAGCCTTAATTTTTAGGGTTTAAGTAGATGACATGTCACTCGCTTTTAATGATGAGATTGAGTGACACAACACATCTTTTATCCCTGTTTTATTGTCTTTCTTAGCCGAGAAAGTTGATCGAGTTACCATGTTCAGGCAAATAAAAATGACATCTTCGAATACCTCAGGGACTCTAACCACTACCATTCAACAAAGAAGTTTCCCCTCTATAAGGTTGTGCCACCCTTGTTGAGTGTTTATATCCCACTTACCACGTGGAAGCCCTCAACTTCTTGTCCCAAGGCAGCCTTGTCTGATTCAATCAATTTTAGAAGTGTTACACTAAACATTAGATCGATAGTGGGAAAAAATATAGGGAACCAAATCAATCATGTTTTGATCCTAGTTAAGGAATAACACCCCCTCTACATGATCCATGGCTTGGTTGGCCTCAATAACCTCTTATTTGCCAAGATTAATTCATAGAAAGTGCAACCCTAGTCAACCATTTTCGGTTAATCTCCAGTTATGAAGTTCCCAACTTTTTCTAGAAGCTCCAAGAGTTTGTTAGACATCTAGAGAGAAGGAAAACAAAAGAATTAGAGATAAGAATCGACTCCTAACAAAAAAAAAGCAAAAAATAGGAAATAATCCTCTATAATCTAGTTTTTAAAAACCACTTTTAAACTCACAAATGGTTTTACAACTACCTGCCTTTTAAGGCTATAAAAGAAAAATAAATCATAGAGAGGAAAAGGGAATCATAGAAAAAAGAAAGAGAAAAACTTAGAAGATTAGATCACCAAAAGTCTCTTGACAGAAAGGTTATGAATGATTGATAAGAAATTGAAAGAAATAGGTAGAAGGCAAAGCTCTTGAGTCCAACAATGAAAGCAGAAGTGCCAAAGGATCAGAAGCTTAAAGAAAGAGAAAGAAATTCTAATCAAAGGCGGCAACATTATTAAGGTATTCCTCAAACTTTAATGAGGGGGTGGAGCTCAATGAGCACACCCAAGGTTGTTAAAATCGCAATTTGACTCGTAAAATCGTACGATTTTTCGAGTCAATATATGTTTAATGTGCAAAATCACCTTAAAAACTCGAAAATTGATAAAATTGGGTTAAAATCGAGTGAAATCGGTAAAATCGGATAAGATAGCAAAATATCGCGATTTTAGTACCGATTTTATGATTTTAACAAAAACATATATTGCATTGCAATAGTGCAATATATGTTTCCTCCAGACCAATATCGGCATGCCATTTGTCCACACTCCACAGTCCACATCACCCACCCATGTTTTACCCTAAATTCCTAATCTCTGAAGAGAAAACTTTGAGATCGACGACTCCTTCCTCTTCATCAACAGCAGCAGCGATCTCGTTTTTTCCCCAGCATCAACAATTTTCTCTTTAGATTGCAGAGTTCATTCTTCTGTCTTTGACTCTTCATCATTTCTTAGCGTTGGCTATTGGCTGTGCATCTGTCATATGTTGTCGTATCTCTCCCAAGCAGAAGGCACTGGTATGAAACTTTTTCCCCTTAATTAGTGGACTTTCTTCCAGAATGTATTTTCTTGTCTTGAATCATCAAATTGATAGTGCCCTTATAGAGAGATATGCATTCTTTTGTTGGGTTTTAATTTGTTCAATTTGTTGATACAGGTAACAAGATTAGTTAAGGAAGGAACTAAAAAAACCACATTAGCTATAGGTGATGGTGCAAATGATGTTGGGATGATTCAAGAAGCTGACATTGGAGTTGACATCAGTGGGGTGGAAGGTATGCACTGGTAACATGTCTAACTAATTCTTGTGGCATGCAGCCTCTTAAAAATGATATTGCCTTTTTCTCCCAGGAGAAATCTTTGTACCTTCTATGCTCACCTGCTGTTATTTCCAGCTGTTTCTAGGCAGTATCTGTCACTTAAAATTTCATGTCCTGCTGATATTTAAATTGAGTTGGACACGTAACATCATGCTTGTCTGACATATTTGGTCTCAAATTGGAACTAAGATCAAAATATTATGCTGAGCCTTTGCTTTCTTTATCCATTCTAATTTCACCATTTTCTCATAATTTCTTGTGGTTGTTGAGTGAAGAAACAGAGCATCAAGTTTTGCTTAAATGCAAGCTTCTAATTTTCCAGTGAAGCTTATGTATTTTCAAATGGATTTACAGGCTGTGATGGTGAGTGATTTTTCTATTTCTAAGTTTTGGTTTCTTGAAAGACTTTATAATGTTTTGCTTAATTGAATGATTAGTATGATAATTTTGAAGTGATTTGCAGATTTGGTAATGAATTTTGAAGTGATTTGCAGATTTGATAATGATATTGATGAATGTTTGAGGAATAATGAGGAAGAAGAATGCAATGAAGTTAGTTTTAGTTTATATGACACACCATCAGATTGTTTGTTTTAAGTTTGTTATTTGTTAGTTAATTAAAAGTTACTTAAATTATGTGTGAATTTTTATTTAAATCATGTATTTTAAGATGCTTGAATTATGTATGAATTTTTATTTGAAACGTGTATTTTAAGGTGTTTGAACTATGTATGAAAAAAATTTCCTAACGATTATACGATCTGAGTTTATTTTATATTTTCCGTGCCGTATAAAAAATGCGTTTTTGACAACCTTGAGCACACCCCTCCCCTTTCATTCTATATACTAATGTTTGTATTAGATGTTGATTATGTTTTCCCTTTTCAACTATTTGTTAGTTTCAATGCATTTTGTGACTTATTTAGTCCTTTTCAAATGATTATTTGTGACATGATTTAGTGTGTGTATGTTTTATTTGAAAACTTGTTTGAGTGATTAGATTTGTTCATTGAATTGTTAAATGTTAGTATAAAATAATGTTTTGTAGGCTTTGTGTTAGGTTAATCTTTTTTTTTTTGAAGTTATGATATTAGGGTTTAGATATTGAAGTTGTTATGGTTCATATTGTTTTAAGTTAGCCTGTTAGGTTTGATGAAGTTGTAGGCATATTGTTTAAGTTTCAAGACAATGATTTTATTCAATAGAATAGTGTTTTTGCTTAAAAAATGTTATTTTTTTTGCTATCTTTAACTGGTTTTGCTTATTGTTTTGTTTATAATTCTTTATTTCTTGCTGTTTTGATGATACAAGCAAGTTGTTTTGAGTATGCTTAATTTTTACTTGCTAAGTTTAGGTTGTTTTTGGGCTTTTTATGCCTCTTTTCTGGGTTTCGCTCCTTCTAGGCATTTCTAGGTTTGACAATCTTTCTAGGTTAATGTTCTTGCCATGAACTTTGTTTTAGGTTGTTGATTTCAGTATCATTTTGATTGATTGATGGTTCTTACATATGCATGCATGTTTGTTAATCTTTAATCTAAGGTTTTTATGGCTTAAAAACATCAATTTAATGTCTTTTAATTTTCATTTTCTTTGTTTTTGTTTTTAATAAAATCAAATAATTATGGCTTTTGTTTGATTATCGCGATGACCTAGCCCCAAAATCTTGTTTGAATGTTGATCTCATATATGTATATACCTTCAATTGGATGTAATCTACTATGTTTTTTAAATCACATTTTTAGGTTCTATCTTCGTGTTCTTTGATAGATTCAAACCAAAAATCTTGTTTGATCTTCTAATTTTTGTTTCTGTTGTTGGACTTTATTTGTGGGTTTGAGCTTTTAGGCAAGAAAGCCCATCCCACGTGGATGGGTTGAATCCATTCTCCGTAAGGACATGCTTGGTATGTTCATTTTTATTAAAGGAAAAAATAATTTTTTTTTTGTTCTTAAGACGTGTTTGCCAAATACCAAATAATTTTCAAAGATTTAGAAAAAAATTCAAGGACCATTTTAAATTTGTTTGTGGGTCCCTCACATATTTTCCAACAATTTTATTTAATATTTGGGCTATATACTTATACTGTAAGATATTAATCTAATATTAAATATGCTTGTTTTTTTCTTTAAAATTTCAGAAAAAAATACAAAAAATCCTTTATGAAAAAATACATTTTTATTTATATACATATGACAAAATTCTAAAATTTTCATGCATATTTCATAAAAAATAAAAAAAATTGTATTTTTATCATACTTGAAAAATACAAAAAAATATATATTAATGGATATCACAACAAGTTTGTAATTATGCATTAGGATTTTGCCAAAATTTCAACACACCATAAAAACCAATTTGTTTAATTAATATTTGAGGTATGAATTTTACAAAGCAATGCATATTCCTGGCATTAAATTAAATGAATTAATAAGAATACATCTTTAATTGTTTGGGCATTAGAATTGTTAGGTTTTAGCTTGATAAGATAAAGATCTCCTTATTGAGGAAGACTTTTCTTAAATCTTAGATAGACCAACAAATAGAAACATGAGATAGAAAAATAAATAATGTAGTTATCTTAGATAAAGTGTACTGGGGATGATACATCCTCCCTATACACAATCAATTTCCTTATTCAGACTCTAAGACTAGTTAGGGTTCCTGGTGACCAAAATACTAGATTGCAACTCCATCCATTTTTTACTGATAAAGAACAAGAATTGGGTGTGTAGATAACTTATCCATTTTAGGTCTAAGAAAGCAACCAATACATATCAAAGATAGTAATGGCCTTGGCTAAAGGTTAGAAATATAGCCTTAGGATATTTTGTATTGAGTCAAATATACTAGGCCTTAAGGGAATGCTAGCCTAGGAATGAACAACACCCATTCATGATAAAAGATAATCTTTATAGTGATTTATGGTGGGTTCAGGTAAGGGTTGTTGTCTCTTTCTATGAATTTAACATTATTCAATCGATTATGGACCCTCAAATGATTTGTATTGAAGAGAGCTTGATGAGGATGTCATTCATAACTTTCTTTTTATGAGATATGTCACTTTAGTCATGGCAAGGAGGAGTGATCAATCTATGACAACTTTAATGTCAATGAAAATAGGTCCCAGGTGGTTATTGATTCCTCAACATCACAGGATAAATGTTGAAAAGGAGAAGAATACTATAGTTTGGAGAAGCATTCTAACCTATAGGGATTTACACTTTATGTTGTTGATATTTCTTTTGTAAAAGAATAACTACCGCTCATTTAAGCCTTACAACTCACATTTTATAGCTATGCCATTAAGGTTTATACAAAGTATTCTTTTCCCTATATTTTATATCACCAACTATGATGGTTTAAATAAAATAGTTTTGAGGGTCTGAAAGAAGTAGAACATGTAACAATAGCAGAAAACACCATTTTAGAAGTTATAGAGTAAGGGATTTCACCCTGGTAATGGGGCATTAATATGGGTTATTCCATTTATACAAGAAGGCTATTAACATCCACATCATTAAAGGATATAGAAGAGAAGTTCTTATTTGATGAAGAACCTGCTATATAAGACATTAAGAGAGCCAATAAAATGTCTAACCAAAAGACCAATTAAGAAACCAAGTTAAAGACCTTCTAGTAAATATACTTAAATCTTAGTTATTTATTGTATTCTTTTGGATAACTTATGTTCAAACATGTTTTTTTTAATAACCCCTAAGACCTTCTTTGATGTGGATCAACCCATGAACACCAATGACGTATTACACGTTCCAAATAGGCCCATCACAAGATCCAAAACGAAGGCATTGAAATAAACATTGAATGGACTGGTTGTGCAAGTTTCAGCCAAGGCTGAACATGGGGATCCTTTGGAGTATCAAGAGGAGGCTTTAGTGCATTTGATCCATATGCAAGAGGGACCCAATCCAACCTTATTTGGGCCATGAAGTTTCAATAACAAGATTACCAATTTTGTATAAGTTTTGGCCAACCTTGTTTTGTGATGTTTCCATGTGTTTTGTGGATTCTTAACTAGTTTTGGATTTTCTATTATCTGTGGGAACATTAATTATTTCCTTTAAATATTACTATTTTTTTTTTTTATTTTCTTGTCAAGTGAGGAGAAAACACAACAAAAAAAAAAAAACAAAGGAATCCAAACTGATTAAGAAAACACATATGGCGACAAAGTTTCCTTGTTGTGCAAGAAGAATAATTCAATTTATATGTTTCCTAGTATTGGAAGGATAGCAATAGGTGATAAAGAGGAGCATTCAAGGACAACATCATTTTCATTCTAAAAAAAAAGATAAATACAAGGCTAAGATCATAATGTTATTCTAATTGGAAACCAAAGGGAATGCAACTTCTCTTTTAGTTCCTATAATTATTGGGTAGCATTATAGGCTATAAATAAGCCTTGTATCAGACCCACAATGTTTTATTTTCTTCTGCTCTTCTCACGGCAGAACAAGACTTAGATTTATAGGCTTTATTTTTATTTTATTAGCTACAACTCAAGGTTTGTTTGGGTTTAATTGATACTTTGTTTTTAGCTAGGATCCAAGGTTTGTTTGGATTAGGGTTTGGGCTTACTAATAAAGGTTTTAAGTCATTTTTTATAAGTGGGCCAATAACGTCCACAAGAGTATATCCATTAAGGTTAATTTCTCAGAACTATTTAAACACATATAAAGCCTAAATTTCAACACTTTTGATGAATAATACTTCTAAACTTTTCATTTTAACATGTGAGATATTCTTGCATTCTTTGGTTTGTGAACAAACTAAAACTGACCTATCTAAGATTAACTGGCTTTATGGCATCATTCAACTTCATTCTAATAGTGGTAGTGCCTTGGGACAAGTTTTCATTGTGTTATACTCTTATAAGACCTCTTTCGGTTTTTCAAGATCAGATCTCAATCTTAATTGTGGGTTATGTGACCACATGATCATGTGGTTTGCATCATTTGGTATCAGAGAAAGGCTTTGAAAATAGGTCATATCCTTTAGAAATTTGCATTTTCCTAGTGTTCGTTAAGTTTCTTTTTCCAGTGTTTGCATCAATCTTTTTCTTTTTCTTATTTTTCTTTATATCTACAACATACTAGTTAAAAAAATTATTTTTCTATTACTGTCTCTAAACATATCATTATCATAAAGTAAAAAAAAAAAGAGAAAAAATGTTATTCAAAGTTTGTTGTAATTTTGCCGCAGAAACACAACTCATAGAGAACCTTAAGCAAACCACCTCAAAATTAATTGCAATTTCATATACTGCTTACCGGGTGTGAAATCACACTATATGTTAAATTTGGGATTATTTAGATATTGTTTTCTAAAGATTTCAATTCGAGGTTTAATTCTGCCGCAAACTGATCATATACAGGTTTTGATACCTAAGCATAAGACAACGACCTATAAACTCAGATATGTAGTTTGTTGGGTATCATGATACTAGACATTGAATTTCAGGTCATTCTGATATTGCTAGGTCTCTATTTTAATTTTGGTTCTTTCAAATTGCATAACAATCAGATTTGTGACAAGTTTTAAAACATGTTTGTTTACTGTTTATTTTGACCAAATCAATTTGTTTCTATTATATTTGGGTTATTTAGGAGTCAAATAAGTTTCTTTATTAATTTTCCTTTCTGTTTTATTTTGTGTCTTCATTCACAGTTCATACAAATTTGCATTGCTACTCGTGAAATTGTAATCATAATTTTGTTTTGCTTGTTTTCTGTATATTTATTAATTCTTGAGTCTATATTCATAATTCAATTGCATTGCAAACTCCTTTGACTTTAATTGGTTGGATTTTCAATTTTGAAAGGACAAAAAGAAAGCAAGTTGTGAGGTAAAAGTCATAGTGAGTTTATTAGAGTGAAAAACCTGGGTTTTATATGAAACATGAGAGGTATGAGGATATATTTTATGCTACTCACCAATTTTTTTCAAATTTCAAAGGATGTATGAAAATAATGAATCAACGACACTAAACGATGAATTCTCTTCAAATTGAACTCTTAACTAAGGTGATCAAGGAGCTATAGGATGAAATGGACTTAATGAAGCAACAAAATAGTGGGGTTGATCGCTAAAGAAGTAATGTTTGAAGGGTTGTACAAAATGATAGAACTGATTTTGATGAGTTTGTTAAAAATAACACAAATATGGGTGATGATGACTATAAGTTTGTATCTGTGGGCCAAGGAAACAGGTTTGGGCTTAATTAAACAAGAAGGAATGTAAGCTTTGGACATGGTGGAGTTTTCGATCAGAGAGAGAATTTCTAAGATGTTGGCATCTTGACAATTCAAGTGGAAATTTAGGTACCATTAAGTTGAAAATTCTTGCTTTCCAAGGAAAAAATGATCCGAAAGCGTATCTAGAATGAGAAAAAAAGGTTGATTGAATCTTTGACTATCATCACTACACAAAACATAAAAAGATAAAACACTTTGTCATTTAGTTTACATATTATGCACTAATATGGTGGGATCAACGTGTTTTGAGTAGGATGAGGAATAGTGAAAGGCTTATTGAGTCATAGGATGTCATGAATAATAGGAAAACAATTTTTTCCTAACTTTTATTATAGAGAGCTCTTTTAAAAATTAGAGAGTTTACATCAGGGTTCAAAAATTATGAAAGATTACCACATGGGATAATATGGTTAAAGATAGGGAAGCTATTATGGCTAGGTTTCTTAATGGGCTAAATAAAGAGATAGCTAATGCTGTTGAGTTACAACACTATATGGAGGTAGAAGACATGGTTCATATGGCTATGAAAGTGGAGAGACAACTTAGAAGGAAATGACATGTTCGACCAACATTCAATTTGGGTTTTTTATCATCCTAGAAACTGAATTTGAGTAGAGAAAGGGTTGCCCAACCAAAACCTTTTGTCCTTACCAAAGCTGCACCACCTAAAGCTAAAGTTGAAGGCTCAACAGGTTTCAAAAGTAAATCTAACAATCATCCTAAATGTACTCGTGATGTTAAATATTTTAGGTGTCAGGGGCTTGGACATTAAGCTTTAGAGTGTCCAAACAAAAGAATAATAGTGACGAGAGGAAATGGTGATGTGTAATCCGAAAGTAACAAATCAAATTGTTAAGACATGCCACCATTGGAGGATTGTACTAAGGATGAATTGGCATTACCTGTTGAGGAGTCCTTGGTTATAATACGCACACTTCAGGTTCAGGTCAAGGAAGATGACATTGATCGGTAAAGGAAAAACATATTCCATACGCGATGCTATATACAAAACAAAATGTGTAGTTTAATTATAGTTAGTTAAAGTTGTACTAATGTGGCTAACACTACCCCTTATTAGTAAACTAAATTTGTGTACTATTAAGCATACTAGACCTTATAGAATTGCAATGGCTGAATGATAGTGATGAAGTGAAAGTGACTAAACAGGTTGTGGTTCTGTTTTTTATTGGAAAGATTGTTGATGAAGTTATGTGTGATATAATACCAATGCAAGCGAGTCACATCTTAATGGGGAGACCATGATAATATAATAAGAAGGCAATTCATGATGGGGTTAAAAATTGGCATACCATTGTAAAAAATGATAAAACCATCACTCTTGTACTTATTACACTTAAACAGGTGTATGATGATCAAATAAAGCTAAAAGGTGAGTAAGAGGTTATGGGGAAAGAAAATCAAGGTGAGGAACAAGGACAGAGAATACCATCAGAGTCAGCCAGAACCCGAAACACTACTACAACTTATTCAACCACCTATCTAAACATAAAAAAATATTCAACCAACTCTTCAAACAAATCAGACCATTCAGCCACTACTTAAAAACACCTAAATCTAGTTGAGGATGAAGGTAAGACTAGAAGAGTGAAGAAATTCAACAAGTGATCAGAATTATATGGAAAAATTAAAGAAACAACCTAATTTTTATGCTAGAGAGGGTGAGGTCAGGTCTGTATTTTTCACTAACAAGCCAATGATTTTACTTGTGAACATGAAGGCTTACTTTAATACTAAGAATCTTGATCATGTTATGCCTTGTGTTCCTGTTTTTTCATTGTAGGAGTTTGAAGATGTGTTTCTTGAAGATATCCCTAGTGGGTTACCACCCTTGAGAGAAATAGAACATCAGATTGATCTTGCACCCGGGGCTACGATTCCTAATCGACCAACCTATAGAAGCAATCCTAAGGAGATGAAAGAGCTTCAAAGGCAAGTTAATGAGCTAATGCAGAAGGGGTATATTTGTCAGAGTATGAGCATGTGATCTGTGCTAGTGTTACTTGTGCCTAAGAAGGATGAAACATAGAGGATATGTGTTGATTGTCAAGCCATCAACAATATCACAGTAAAGTATAGACATCCTATTCCTAGGTTTGATGACATGCTAGGCGAGTTACATGGATTATACATTTTCTCTAAAATTGATTTGAAAAGTAGGTACCATTAGATTAGGATGAAAGAAGGTGATGAGTGAAAAATTGCATTTAAGACTAAGTATGGTTTGTATAAATGGTTAGTCATGTCGTTTGAACTTACAAATGAACCTAGTACATTTATGCATTTAATGAATAATGTATTACATGCGTTTATAGATAAGTTTGTGGTTGTGTATTTGATGACATTCTAAACTATAGCAAGAACTTAAATAAGCATTCTGATCATTTGTGTAATGTACTTAGTGTGTTGCATGGTGAGAGATTGTATACTAATCTTAAGAAGTGTACTTTTTGCATAGAGAAAATTGTGTTTCTTGGCTATGTTGTAACTACACAGGGCATTGAGATAAATAAGGCCTACACCAAAATCAGTAAGTGAGGTAAAGAGTTTTCATAGGTTAGCTAGTTTTTACAGGAGTTTTATGAAATATTTCAGTACATTAGGTTTAAATTAAGGGAAGAACAAGAATCAACTTTTGCTTTTTTGAAAGAAAAATTATGTTTTGCATCTGTTTCAGCTTTACTTGACTTTACAAAAGCATTTGAAATTGAATATGATGCATATGGAATAGGAATAGGAGTTGTGTTAACGTAGGATCGAAGACTCATTGCTTATTTTAGTGAGAAGTTAAGTGAAGCGACTTTGAACTATTCCACTTATGACAAAGAACTATATGCTTTGGTAAGAACACTTAAGACCTGACAACATTACTTATAGCCAAAAGAGTTTGTAATCTATTCAGATCATGAGTTCTTGAAACATCTGAAAAGACAAGGTGAGTTGAATAGGAGACATACAAAATCGGTTAAATTCATTGAGATTTTTCCTTAGGTAATCAAGTATAAGCAAGGCAAAGAGAACATAGTGGCTAGTGCACTTTCATGCAAGTATGTTCTTTTAAACATTATGAGTACTATATTGCTAGGCTTTGAATATGTGAAGGCATTGTATGCTCTAATGATTCTGACTTTTCCAAAATATATAATGCATATGAATATTCAACTTTTGGTAAGTTTTATTTGATGGATGGTTACTTGTTCAAAGAGAATCGATTGTGTGTTCCTCTTAGTTCTTTGAGTGAATTGCTTGTTCATGAATGATATGTGAGTGGTTTAATGGGTCATTTTGGGGTTGCAAAAACTTTGGATGTATTTCATTGACATTTCTGTGAATAGTGCATTGCATGTAGAAAAGCAAAATCTAAAGTACAACCACAAGATCAATATAGACCATTGCCTATACCTACTGAACCTTGGATAGATATCTTTATGGACTTTGTTTTTGCTTTGCCTAGGCCACAAAAAGGTAGAAACTCCATTTTAATTATGGTTGATAGGTTTTTTAAGATGATGCATTTCATTGCATGCCATAAAATTGATCATGCATCTTATATCATAGACTTGTTTACCAGGGAGATTGTATGTTTGCATGGCATTTCTAGGAGTATAGTTTCAAATCATGATGTTAAATTCCTTAGCTACCTTTTGAAGACTTTATGGGAAAATTAGGAACTAAACTCTTATTTTTGGCAACTTGTCATCCTTAAACATATGAACAAATTGAGGTAGTAGATAGAACTTTATCACAACTTTTGCGTGTTGTTATGCAAAAGAATCTAAAAAGTTTGGAAGAATGTTTTTCTTTTATTGAGTTTGCTTATAATAAAACTGTGCATTCGACCATTAACTTTTCTTATTTTGAAATTGTTCATGGGTTTAATCTGCTAACTCCTATGGATTTAATTCCTTTAAGAAGAAATGGTAAGTTTAGATGGTGAAAAGAAGACAAAGATGGTGAGACAACTCTATGAGGGAGTTTGACTACAAATAGAGAAAAGGAAATGTTGTACGCTTCTAAAGAAAATAAGGGGCGTAAATAGGTTGTTTTCCAAGCCGCTGATGGAGTTTTGGTGCACATTCATAAGGAATAGTTTCCTAACTATAGGAAATCAAATTTACAACCATATGGTGATGGTTTATTCCAAGTTTTAGAAAGGATCATTGACAATACCTACAAAGTTGATCTTTAAGGTGAGTATAGTGTCAGTGATACCTTCAATGTTGCTGATTTTATTATACGAATCAAGTCAGGTCTGAATGTCTGCTAACCAACTTCTTGAGATCAAACATATCTCTCAAACCATACATCATAACATCAAACATATCTTTCAAACCATACATCATAACAAGTTGAAATTTTATAGTTAGATACTAGACACGTGAAAATATATTTTGGTAATGTTTCAGGTTAAATAGAGTTTTGGAACATATTATTTTATAGGGTCAAAGTCACTAGACAAATCTTGTGAAATCTATTAGACTAGACATTTGTGTACTATTTGGAAAATATTCAGAGTTATAGGTGGAATTTGTCTTTGATTCAAGTTGGGCTACAAACTACATGTCTCAAGCTTTCCAACTATATGTGGTATGCTCAGTAATTCATCCAGATGAGAGAGAACGATGTGTTTGAAGTCAGGATTGAAAATCTGTCAAGAATGTGCGAAAATTAGAGATTCAGGCTACATGGAGGAATTTTGGTATGAAGACTTTATTTTTATTATCCTATTTTATTTATTTATTTATTTATTAATAATTATTTTTTAATTTAGATTTGTTCTAGTCCATTAGACACTATTTAGGAGTTTATTTTGTTATTGAACTTATGCTAATTAATTACTAGTTTAGGTCTATTAGCTTGCAACCCAAAAACGGTTTGTTAGGGTTAGTTAGTGGAGACTACATTATATTTTTTTTAGCTGCAAATTTCATCAACAAGTTGGAGAATAAATGAGTTATCAAAGATTAACTAGCTTTATAAAAAAAACAACCTTTCTTCGCACGGACAAAGATCATACACTGACTTATCAAAGATTAACTAGCTTCATAGTATCATTCACATACTTAGGGTTCTTAAATACAAGATTATCTCTGGATCCAAGACTTTCCGGGTTGTTATCTACTTCATTATGGGTTACTTGACTACGTGATCAAGAGATTTACATCAGTTGGTATCAGAGCTAGGCTTCAAAAATTAGGTTATATTCTTTATTTTCTTCTTGTTAGTTTTGGCATCCTTAGGATTAGTTATCTTTGATTCATTTTTTGATTATTTCATGTCTAGAGCTTAGTAGTTTGCATCTAGAGTTCCTTAAAAAAAGTTTTTATTTTAGTTTGTTGTTATCTTAGAATATATCTGTAACATCCCCCATTTCTGGGATAAAACCACAATCTCATGTCAATAGAAAAACAGAGTAGTTAAATTTTTTTATTTTTTTTTATATACATATTCATGGTCTTCGTATTAACATCTACCAGAATTTTGACAGAGTCCCCCCCTATACCGGAAGGTCCCAAGTTACCGACATGTAACCTGTTTACACTTCTAACAGTTCGCATCTCATAACTTAATTCCCGACCCAAACATCCTGGGTTTCAATTCCACAATTATACTCACACCTATCAACCATAATATTTATGATATGCATTATATAACAAAAATATCATTATGGATGGATAATTTAAATAAATATAAATACATAGACATGAAATATGGTTATATAAACTACAACGTTAAATTCATCCAATCAATTTTAAACATTTATTATACAAATTAAGTTATACAACCATTTTCATGTTTACAAAATACAAGGGTATACTCCCTAGGACCTAGACTTCAAAAAAAGAACATAAGCTAGGATCTACTCCTGTCGTGCATGCGATGATCCTGAAACAAAATACATATTATTGCAAGGTGAATATTTCCATAAATATAACAATATGAATATCTAATAATTTCAACAGGGTAACATGCATTCATATTTCATTTACTTCTCCCTTCTAGTTTTTTTTTTATTTAAAAATCTCTTCCTTATTCAAACTATTAATAACCGTTTCCTCTGCCACTATCAACCTTCATTCCAGACTTTATAAGATCAATGTGATTACTTTTGCTTATCACATTACCGATACCAATTTCACTGGTATTGTCATCACCACCCCATAGGAGTCGATATAAGGCGATCCCTTTACCCGTAATCCTAACATACACTAAATGTATGCTGGCCATTCCATGGTGATCCCCTTACCCGGGATCCTAACATACACTAAATGTATGCTGTTAATTCCATGGTGATCCCCTTACCCGGGATCCTAACATACACTGAATGTATGTTAGCCAATACGTGGAGATCCCCTTACCCGGGATCCTAACATACACTAAATGCATGTTAGTCCATTCGTGACGATCCCATTACCCGGGATCCTAACATACACTAAATGTATGCTAGACAATACATGGTGATCCCCTTACCCAGGATCCTAACATACACTCAATGTATGCTAGACAATACATGGTGATCCCCTTACCCGGGATCCTAACATACACTCAATGTATGCTAGTTTATGCCTCAAATCACACTTCTAATATTTTCCTTTTTCAGTGATAATTTCATCACTTGGCAATTCACATAACAACTTTTCACCTTGAATACACATACATTCAGTAATTTCACATTTCACTTCAAAATATATTAAATCATGGAATTTAACTAGGAAGCATAGGTGTGAAACACCTACCTGCAATGGAAGCTCTACTCGTGCTCCCCTGCTGCTGCTGTTGCACCACGTCTGTGGTCCCTCCTGCAAATCACAGGTTTATCTCATAAATTTTCTTACTCAAGGATATGTTTTATAATAACCATATCAACAACCAATAAGTCTTTCTTTCAATCATTTCTTAGTACTTTATGTTTTTCTCATTTCACTCATGATTACTGTCGTTCTTTGTCCAATCCTAGTTATCATTCCTTTCTTTATATTTGGACTTTCACTGTCCAACTGTTACTGCCTCGTTTTTGAACTGTTACTGTCTGACCTCTCCTCAGATTTTTAACTATATCTGGAGTTATAGAACTCCGATTCAAGCGCAATTTGTGGCGTTGGAAAGGTAAGACATGAGGCTACAAGTTCTATGTTTTGAGAAGAACGCAGTTCTGCCTCTAAGGTAGTCAAAATCGCTCATTAACAAACGCTTGGACTGTTACTGTCCATTTTTGAACTGTTACTGTCTGACCTCTCCTCAGATTTTTAACTATATCTGGAGTTATAGAACTCCGATTCAAGCGAAATTTGTGGCGTTGGAAAGGTAAGACATGAGGCTACAAGTTCTATGTTTTGAGAAGAACGCAGTTCTGCCTCTAAGGTAGTCACAATCGCTCATTAACAAACGTTTGGACTGTTACTGTCCAACTGTTACTGTCCATTTTTGAACTGTTACTGTCTGACCTCTCCTCCGATTTTTAACTATATCTGGAGTTATAGAACTCCGATTCAAGCGAAATTTGTGGCGTTGGAAAGGTAAGACATGAGGCTACAAGTTCTATGTTTTGGGAAGAACCCAGTTCTGCCTCTAAGGTAGTCACAATCGCTCATTAACAAACGCTTGGACTGTTACTGTCCAACTGTTACTGTCCATTTTTGAACTGTTACTGTCTGACCTCTCCTCAGATTTTTAACTATATCTAGAGTTATAGAACTCCTATTCAAGCGAAATTTGTGGCGTTGGAAAGGTAAGACATGAGGCTACAAGTTCTATGTTTTGAGAAGAACCCAGTTCTGCCTCTAAGGTAGTCACAATCGCTCAATAACAAACGCTTGGACTGTTACTGTCCAACTGTTACTGTCTATTTTTGAACTGTTACTGTCTGACCTCTCCTCAGATTTTTAACTATATCTGGAGTTATAGAACTCCGATTCAAGCGAAATTTGTGGTGTTGGAAAGGTAAGACATGAGGTTACAAGTTATATGTTTTGGGAAGAACCCAGTTCTGCCTCTAAGATAGTCAAAATCGCTCATTAACAAACGCTTGGACTGTTACTGTCCATTTTTGAACTGTTACTGTCTGACCTCTCCTCAGATTTTTAACTATATCTAGAGTTATAGAACTCCGATTCAAGCGAAATTTGTGGCGTTGGAAAGGTAAGACATGAGGCTACAAGTTCTATGTTTTGAGAAGAACCCAGTTCTGCCTCTAAGGTAGTCAAAATCGCTCATTAACAAACGCTTGGACTGTTACTGTCCAACTGTTACTGTCCATTTTTGAACTGTTACTGTCTGACCTCTCCTCATATTTTTAACTATATCTGGAGTTATAGAACTCCGATTCAAGTGAAATTTGTGGCGTTGGAAAGGTAAGACATGAGGCTACAAGTTCTATGTTTTGGGAAGAACCCAGTTCTTCTTCTAAGGTAGTCAAAATCGCTCATTAATAAACATCCAAAACTACAATTTCTATGAAGGAACTTGATCCTAATTCCTTCATTCTCCTACCCAAAATCTCTTTGAAGGTCAAGAGACGAAACTGTCCAGATTCATCAACCTTTCCATTTACACACAACACATGAAGTTCTTTACTTTAACAACTCTTACTTTTTCCTCAATTCAAGTCTAAGAACTCAATATATAAATTAACATCTAGGCATCAATTCATAATCGACTTGAAATGACTCGTAAGACCAGGTCTAGAATATCTTACCTGATGCGAATCAAGGCTTTGAACCCTCCTTTTCTTTCTAATGACAGCCGACCCTCCCCTCTTCTCTTCTTATTCAATTTTTTTCTTGTTAATCCCTTTCCCACCAGGGTTTATTTTACCTATAACCCTCAATCTGGGATGGGTTCAAGAAATTTTGGTGTTTCTCTCTTAATTTCTAAAAATAGATATAAAAACTCCCTCTTTTCTTTCTTTACGTAGCTGCAGATCTGTTTTTGGTTAGAATAGGAGTATTTATGCTCTATAATTATTCTTATTTGCATTTAGGCCCCATTTTCTTTAAGTGTATTGGTTCTTACCCCCACTTCTTTTTAGTTTAGTTTATTTTTCTTTAATTTAATCCAGCCTTGGTTTTTCTCGGGATTTACAATCTCCCCTCCTAATAAAAATTTCGTCCTCGAAATTCAAGTTACGTACCTATGTCGGAGAATAAGTGCGGAAACTTTTCCTTCATCTCGGATTCTCTTTCCCATGTTTCTTCTTCTATTTGAGAGCTTCTCCACAATACTCTCACCAAGGGAACTCTTTTATTCCTCAACAATTTCTCATCTCGATCTAAGATCTTGACGGGCTTAGTTTTCATGGTTAGATCCCCTTTAATCTTCATAGGAACTTGTGGCAATACCCGTGAGGGGTCTATCTTGGCCTTTCGTAGCAATGATACATGGAACACATTGTGAATCTTATCCAAGTATACAGGCAATTCTAATCGATATGCAACTGGCCCGATTCTTTCTTTAATCTCAAAAGGGCCAATATATCTCGGGGCTAATTTCCCTTTTACTCCAAATCGAATGATGCCTTTCCAAGGAGCCACCTTCAAAAATACTTTATCCCCTACTTGGAATTCCAACAGCCTTCTTCGGCGATCTGCGTAACTTTTTTGTCTATCCTGGGCTTCCTTCATTCTCTTTTTGATCACCCTCACCTTGTCAGTTGTCAGTTGCACCATTTCAGGTCCCAAAAGCTTCCTTTCTCCTACTTCCTCCCAACAAATTGGGGTACGACATTTCCTCCCATACAATGCTTCATATGGAGCCATACCAATAGTAGTTTGATGGCTATTATTATAAGCAAACTCCACCAATGGCAGGAGATCCTCCCAATTCCCTCCAAACTCCAGCACACATGACCTCAAGAGATCCTCAAGAGTTTGGATGATCCTTTCAGATTGACCATCCGTCTGAGGATGAAATGCCGTGCTCAGATTCAACTTTGTCCCCATTGCCCTTTGTAAGCTAGGCCACAATCTTGATGTGAACCTTGGATCCCGATCCGATATAATTGAAACCGGCACTCCGTGAAGTCTGATTACTTCATTTACATACAATTTTGCCAACTTATCCACCGAATCAGTCTTCTTCATTGGCAAAAACAAAGCAGATTTTGTTAGTCGATCCACGACCACCCATATGGCATCATTCCCCTTCTTTCCCCTGGGTAATCCCGTCACAAAATCCATAGAAATATCCTCCCATTTCCATTCCGGAATTGATAATGACTGTAATTCCCCTGCAGGTTTCTGGTGTTCTATCTTTACTTGTTGACAGATCCCACAATTCGACACAAATTCTGCTATTTCCCTCTTCATATTTGGCCACCAGTAGTTTTCCTTTAAATCCCTATACATCTTTGTACTCCCAGGATGAGTAGCAAATCGAGATTCATGAGCTTCTCTTAATACTTCATCTTTCAAAATCTTATCCTCAGGCAAATAAATTCGCCTACCCATAGCTATTAGACCATCGGATAACAATTGAAATGATGTCTCTATACCCTTGTTTACCCTCTCCTTGATCTCTTTTACTTTCCCATCTGCTTGTTGAGCCACCAAGACCCTGTCTCAAAGCACAGATCGGATCTTTAACTGAGCTAACAGTGATCCTTCGGGCCCTACACTTAGCCGCAAGCCCATTTTCTTTAATTCCACTATACTTTCTTGTTCCTTAAGCTCCATATCATTCATCACTGTTTTTCCCTTCCTACTCAAGGCATCGGCTACTACATTAGCCTTACCAGGATGGTAATCAATAACACAATCGTAATCTTTTATTAACTCTACCCATCTTCTCTGCCGCATGTTTAACTCCTTCTGTGACATCAAATACTTCAAACTTTTATGGTCTGTAAAGATTTGAACTTGTGTCCCATATAACTAATGTCTCCATACTCTCAAGGCAAACACCACCGCTGCAAGTTCTAGGTCATGAACCGGGTAATTCACCTCATGCGACTTTAACTGTCTTGATGCATAAGCAATGACACGCCCATTTTGCATCAATACACATACCAGACCCCTTTTTAAGGCATCACTATATACCACAAACCCTTCTGTCCCTGATGGAAGGGCCAACACAGGAGCAGAAGTGAGTCTCTCCTTCAGTTCTTGAAAGCTTGCTTCACACTCTTCCGACCAAACAAACCGGACTTCCTTGCGGGTCAGCTTAGTTAAAGGTGATGCTATGGTGGAGAATCCTTCAATAAACCTTCGGTAATATCCAGCAAGACCCAAGAAACTCCGGATTTCTATCACGTTGGTAGGCCTTTCCCATTTTAACACGGCCTCAACCTTTCTTGGATCTACAAATATTCCTTCTGCGGATATTACATGGCCCAAAAATACCACTTCCTCGAGCCAGAACTCACACTTATCCAGCTTTGCATATAATTGATTTTCCCTTAAAGTCTGTAGCACAACCCTTAGATGTTGTTCATGCTCCAAATGAGAGTTTGAATACACCAAAATATCGTCAATAAATACAACCACATATTGGTCCAGGTAAGGCCGAAACACCCGATTCATCAAGTCCATAAACATGGCCGGAGCATTGGTTAACCCAAATGGCATCACCGAAAACTCGTAATGCCCATAACAGGTTCGGAAGGCAGTCTTTTGTATGTCTTGTTCCTTGATTCTCAACTGGTGATATCCAGATCTCAGATCTATCTTAGAAAATACCCTAGCACCCTTCAACTGATCAAACAAGTCATCTATTCGTGGGAGTGGGTACCTGTTCTTCATCGTCACTTTATTCAATTGATGATAATCAATGCACAAACGAAGGGTGCCATCCTTCTTCTTTACAAACAATACCGGAGCTCCCCAGGGTGAGTTACTAGGTCGGATGAAGCCTTTATCTAACAATTCCTGAAGCTGGACCTTCAATTCCGCCAATTCCATAGGTGCCATCCTATAAGGAGACTGGGCTATAGGAGAAACTCCTGGAATAGTTTCTATGGAAACTTCAATTTCTCTAACTGGAGGTAATCCAGGCAACTCTTCTGGGAATACATCTTGAAACTCCCTCACAACAGGAATACTAGCCAAACCTATGCTACCCTTTTCCAGCTCTCTTACATGGGCTAACCAAGCAGAACAACCTTTCCTCAGTAATTTTCTAGCCACCAAGACTGAGATTACACAACTTGGAATTACCTTTCTTTCCCCTTTAAACACTACTCTTTTATCACCTATTCCTTGGATTGTCACCATCTTGGTGAAACAATCCACTTGTGCCTTATGTTTACTTAACCAATCCATGCCCAGAATCACATCAAAATCATATAACTCTAACGGCATAAGATCTGCCCTCAACTCTAATCCTCCAATATATAGTTTTACCCCTCTATAAATATCATCAATATGTATATTCTCTCCCAAAGGTGTACTAACCGTCACCCCTACTCCCAAGTTACTAGATAACACATGCAAGTTATTCACAATTCTATAAGATACAAAGGAATGACTAGCTCCAGGATCAATTAAAACATAAACTTGCATTGTATCTAACTATAAAGTACCTGCCACCACATCAGGTACAGCTCCCACATCCTCGTAGGTCATGTGATATACCCGACCCTGAGTCCTCCCCTCCTGATTTCTGGGCCTCCCACGTGTAGCACTCGTGCCTGACTGGGTAGGCCTGATAGGACGATTGACTGTCACCGATTGCTGTTAGCTCTGAACCTCAATCCTCTGACCATGGGCTCCCTCGGTAGTTCTACGAGGACAATCCTTCTTTCGGTGACTCGTGTCCCCACAATAGTAACGACCTCTTCCTACATGCGGGCACTCTCTCCATCGATGCCCCTCACTTCTACAGATATAACATCTCCCCGGCATCGCAGAGCAATCTCCCGGGTGTCGCTGCTCACACCTCTGACAAAACGGATATACTGGTCCCTTTTGCTCTGTAGACCCTCCAGCAGTTTTGACTCCCTGTCTAGACTGTCCTCCCCAAGCTCCTCTTCCACTGACTTGTCTAGATCCTCCTGAGCTCCCTCCTGGGGTGAAACTCCCACCCCTTCTCTGGAACTGTCCTGATGATGGCCCGCTCTTCCCCTTCTTTGGGAGAGGAGGTCTCTCAGTTATATACTCAAAATCTCTCCTCTTAGCTCCCATTGCCTGACTCTGCTCGACCACTGGCTTCGGGGTATCCTTTATTACCCTCTCCATACCCTGAGCAGCACGTACCAATTCCCGTACCGACTGAAACTGCATGGCTATCAATATCATCCTCAATTCCCGCCTCAGTCCATCACGGAACCTCTCCACCCTGTGGCGCTCTGTGGGAAGGTAAGTGGAGGCAAAAGCTGCTAAATCCTGAAATCTCCTCTCATACTCCAGCACTGTCAAATCTCCCTGCTTCAATTCCAAGAACTCCTATTCTTTCTCCCTCTTATGCTCCCAAGAATAATACCTCTCCTCAAACTCTTCACGAAAATCCCTTCATCTCAATACCTCCCATGATCTCCTTTCTCTAATGGTCTCCCACCAAGAGTGGGCACCTTCAACCAATAGCTGAGTCACACAATCCACCTGTAGCTCCTCTGGTACCTGCATCTGATTTATAACTCTTTCCACTTTCCTCAGCCAATGCCCAGCAACCTCAGCATCCTCTTCACCCCGGTAAGTCATACAACCCATCTCTCTCATACCCTTCACCCATTGCACTATGGTGACTATTCCCCCTGATCTAGGAGTCGTATTGGAGGCCCCTGTTACCATTCCTGCTGCCACAGCTCTCACTGTATGTTCCATAAAAGTAGGATCCGAAAATAGGTTTGATTCAGCTACCGGTGCCACTGGTGGAGGTATATTATCTCCCCCCTGTCTGTCTGATCCCTCGGGCATGGATACATCTGCCTGACGGAACGATGAATCATCTCGAAGTCTCACTGACTCGCCCCCTTCTGAGTACACTGATGCTGCAGGTATATGAGAGGAGGTGTCTGCCAAGGGATCCCAGTCTGAATCACTTTCATTACGAATACTCTGGCCACTTCCCCGAACTGGGGATGGATCAGTCCTGGCTCCTTGCCTTGTTCTCACCATCCTGAAACACATTCCAAAACCATATAATCATTCCTATCCCCGGAATAGCAACCTGAGCTCTGATACCAAAATGTAACATCCCTCATTTCTGGGATAAAACCACAATCTCATGTCAATAGAAAAACAGAGTAGTTAAATTTTTTATTTTTTTTATATACATATTCATGGTCTTCGTATTAACATCTACCAGAATTTCGACAGAGTCCCCCCCTATACCGGAAGGTCCCAAGTTACCGACATGTAACCTGTTTACACTTCTAACAGTTCGCATCTCATAACTTAATTCCCGACCCAAACATCCTGGGTTTCAATTCCACAATTATACTCACACCTATCAACCATAATATTTATGATATGCATTATATAACAAAAATATCATTATGGATGGATAATTTAAATAAATATAAATACATAGACATGAAATATGGTTATATAAACTACAACGTTAAATTCATCCAATCAATTTTAAACATTTATTATACAAATTAAGTTATACAACCATTTTCATGTTTACAAAATACAAGGGTATACTCCCTAGGACCTAGACTTCAAAAAAAGAACATAAGCTAGGATCTACTCCTGTCGTGCATGCGATGATCCTGAAACAAAATACATATTATTGCAAGGTGAATATTTCCATAAATATAACAATATGAATATCTAATAATTTCAACAGGGTAACATGCATTCATATTTCATTTACTTCTCCCTTCTAGTTTTTTTTTTTATTTAAAAATCTCTTCCTTATTCAAACTATTAATAACCGTTCCCTCTGCCACTATCAACCTTCATTCCAGACTTTATAAGATCAACGTGATTACTTTTGCTTATCACATTACCGATACCAATTTCACTGGTATTGTCATCGAAAGGCCGCTGAGTATAATATAAGAGATTACCAGAAGAGAGCTGAGTCTTCGAAAGGAAGGATGATGGCTTTACAATCTGAGATCGAGATACGAGAAGAAGAGGTGAGGGAGTTGAAAAGCCATTACTTTGAGATGGAAGAGGAGCTGAGTAAGGCTAAGCAAGAACGTCAAGAATGTCAAGACTACATGGACAGCTTTGCAGTTCAAATTAACTCCAAAATAGCCGAGCTGGATATAGAAAAGGAAGAACTGCAGAGGGTAAGGGATAAGTTGGCGCGGTCAGAGGATATGGTTCGAGTGTTGGAAAGAAGTAATGAAGCCTTAGGAGCCAGCAACGAAGTGATAATCGCAGATAACACCGTGTACCATGATAAGATAAGGCATATGATAAAGCAGGTCGAGCAAGCAGCCCGCTATGCGGAAAGGTTGCAACAACAAGCCACCCAAGTTGGAAATGATGCTTCAAAGTATCGAGAATACATGGGGGCCATCACCTCTTTTATTAGGGACTTAGCTAATAGAGGAAATGCCTTCTAAGGGTAGCGATGTATAAAGCCCTTTTCTGTTATCATTTTGTATGAACGACTTCTATTTATAAGAAGGCCATGACCTATTTTTCTTTCTAATGTGTTTTGGTAAGCTACTATGATAAGAACTTGGCAAACCCTCCTTTACAGTAATCAGGTCGACTCGGAAATCTTGCCTAAAGGATTACAAAAGTCATGAATCAGCTCTAAAAAAAAAAAATTTCACATCATGTGCACCATATTTTCATCACACATTTTGTTTTTAATTTATCATACGCATTCCAGATCGTGAAACATAGGTCCCACATCCAAAGTCCACCACACCCGGTCCAGATCGAGGATGGAGAACGAAGAAAGAGCTCACTTAGAGTCACATTATCAGACCGAGTTGGAATCCGTAAAAAATGAAGTTTCTCGGCTAACCGACCTACTCGAGCAACTTCTAAGAGCTAAGAATGGGGAGGGAACATCAGCACAACAACCTGAAGGAGCGCTAGCAGCTCACATCCCTCAAGCATCTCAAAACCAGGGGGCAAACTCGGCCAATGAACAACATTTTGTGCCTATCACCCCTATCCAACCAACTCATGCTCCAATCACTTTGGACTTAATAGTGGAGGGAATCCTGGATAATAGGTCTCCCAGTTTGATGGACCAAGACAAGTTGTTTGCTTTAGAAGAAAGATTAAGGGCAGTCGAGGGTAATGACTGGTTTGACCCTATGCGAGCAGCTGAAGTATGTTTGGTACCAAACATCATGGTGCCAAAAGATTTTAGGATACCAGAGTTCATTAAGTACACTGGTTTGGAATGCCCAAACACTCACCTTCGATCCTACTGCAATAAAATGGCTGAAGTAATCCGCGATGATAAATTGCTAATCTATTTCTTTCAAGATAGCCTCGCAGGATCCGCTTTGAGCTGGTACATGAGATTAGATAGTGTTAGGATCAGGAGCTGGAGAGACTTGGTGGAGGCTTTCCTTAAACAGTACAAGTTTAACCTGGAAATCGCTCCTGATCGAACAAGTCTAATGTCAATGGAGAAAAGGAGCCAAGAGTTGGTAAGGGCATATGCGCAAAGGTGGAGGGATGAGGCAATGCATGTCCAACCCCCTTTGATAGAAACGGAGATGGTGACCTTGTTTGCCAATACCTTTAAGGCACCTTATTATGAGCATTTAATGGGTAACTCCTCTCAGCATTTCTACGATGCGGTACGCATAGCTGAAAGGATAGAGCAAGGGATTAAAGTTGGGCGTATAGCTGAGCCGTTGGAGAAGAAGGGTTTTATTGGAAGAAAGAGGGAAGGTGATATTAATAGCTTGGAAGGTGGATACAAAGGCAAGAGAGTAGATTCTTATAATCCATAAGTACCTACCTCCTAATTCTCCCACATGAACATTAGCCAACCTTTTCCCCCCAATCGAACAAATAACCAGTCGAACAACCAGAACCACCACCAAAGACCAAATACAAGATACACTTCAGAACAACTACCGCCGTTACCCATGCCTTTGAAGGACATGTATGCCAAACTATTGAGTATTGGACACATAGCTCCTATCCCTGCACTACCATTGCAACCACCATTCCCAATTTGGTACAAGCCCGAGTTGACTTGTGAGTACCATGCGGGTAATCCCAGGCATGGGATTGAAACCTGCTATGCTTTCAAGAAGAGGTTGTTGGAGCTTATTAAGATAGGATGGGTATCCTTTGAAGACAAGCCCAATGTTAATTCAAACCCATTGCCTAAACACGCCCCAAGTAGTAGTGGAGTAGGCACAATAGAAGTTGGAAATCAATGCAAGGCATTGAAGGTGTCCATGAAGAAGTTGTACGACATGCTGGTACAATCAGGATTTCTAAAGACAAATATGGAGAGCCATTTGGAGGGATGTGATTACTGTGAATTCCATGGAAGAGATGGACATCATATTGAGGATTGCATCGAGTTTTGCAAAAAGATTGCAAAAATGCTGAAAATAGGGGAGTTGAGGATTGAACCCATGGAGAGCAGGGGTGAGGTGAGTATGATGGAAGGTCAAGATGAGATGACAGGAATATGTAGGGTCCAACAAACAGCTAATGGGCCACCAAGGCTAATCTTGGTTAAACCTTCCTGCACAAAAGGAAATCACAATGCGATGCCTTATAATTATGGTTATGCCTCCAACATTCGAACTCCTCTTCCTTTATTCCAAACTGAGATTAGTGGTTTGACTCGGAGTGGTCGTTGCTTTACGCCCGAGGAGTTGAGGAAGGCAAAGGGCAAAGAAGTGGTAGATCTTGACAAAGCACTAGAAGTTAATAAGCCGATAACGGAAGAGGAGTCGAATGATTTTTTGAAGTTGATCAAGCATAGCGAATATTGCATAGTAGATCAACTAAAAAAGAATCCAGCTAGGATCTCCCTTATGTCCTTGATACTCAGCTCTGAGCCGCACCGAAATGCCTTGCAAAAGGTATTGAATGAGGCGTATGTACCCCAAGACATTGAACACAAAACCATGGAGCATCTCGTGGGGAGGATCCACGCAACTAATTACCTGTACTTCACAGCTGACGAGCTTGATGCTGAAGGTACCGGACATAATAAGCCTTTATACATTACGGTTAGATACAAGGATTGCATCATAGGAAAAGTGCTCGTCGATAATGGCTCGGCTCTTAACGTGTTGCCAAAGCACATTCTGCAAGAAATGCCGATCGATGAAACTCATATGAAGCCGAGTACTATGATGGCTAGAGCATATGATGGCTCACCTAGGCCAATAATTGGGACTTTAGAAGTGGAGCTATATGTGGGACCACAAATGTTCCTAGTGACACTTCAAGTTATGGATATCCACCCTTCCTATAGTATGTTGCTAGGAAGACCTTGGATTCATGCAGCGGGGGTCGTAGCTTCATAATTGCATCAATGCCTGAAGTATATCATGAATTGGATGTTAGTAACTGTCAAAGCTGAGGAGACAGTATCCATGATAAAAAATGTGGCGGTACCTTTTATCGAGGCAGATGATTGCAAGGATAACAATATCCATGCTTTTGAGATTATGAACACTGACTAGGTGCCGAAGAACACAGTACTGAGAAGGCCAAGGATCTCAGAAGCAGCAAGGATGGCAACTCAATGCTTCTTGGAATGCGGGATCCCATTTCAGTATAACCCTATCGTCGAGGTACCAGAAGGGGTTAATCCGGCAAAGATGACATGTGCTGATCAAAGATTTGGGCTAGGGTATAAACCTAACAAGGAGGATCATCGGTGGGCTGCTGGTCGGAGAAGGGAAAAAAGAATAGCTAGAATTGAAGGAAGGGAGCCTGAAGAAGAAAAGCTAGAAATCCCTCCCCTTAGCGTGTCGTTCCCAAAAGTTGCATGCATGATGCAACATGATAAAGGAGCCGAAAGCCTTGGGCAAGAACTGGCACATATGAGCATAAACACCTTGGAGGAAAATGAGGTGGAAGGAGATGACATGAAGATAGTAGCAGGAAAGGGAGATGAAGCACTGCCACAACTGACAGTCCACACACTAGAAGAAGTCTCCGCCAAGACCTTTGTGCGCAAGTTGGCCCAAGGCGAGAAGTTTCAGAACTGGGTGACCCAAGAAGCTCCAGTAGTTTTCAAAATGTAAACCCACTTTGTTTGCCTTAACATGCTTTTGTCATTGCTTTTGTTTGCTTTTATTTTCTCTAGTTGACAATCAAGGCTCATGATGTCAACTAGATTTTGTGTTTGTCATTGAGCCCACCTTTTCTTTAAATAAATGATGAGATCATTGCACTTTTCAAAATTGTCTTTTTTTATGCATTTACACCAAACACTTCCCGCTTTCAGGAATCCTGAAAGCGGATCTCCTACAACATCACATACATTTAGCATCAAGAATAAATGGCCAAACTTGAACGAACATGTGATAGCTATGGAAGAAGAAGAGTGGGATGAAAGCAATATTAGTGAATTCACCAGGCTAGTGGAACAACGGGAACAGACTTAGAAGCCTGCCGCAGAGGAACTCGAAACCATCAATGTAGGCAGTGATCAGCTCAAGAAAGAGTTGAAAATAGGTACCTTAATTACTTCTGAACAAAGGACAAAAATGATCGCCCTATTACAAGAATATTCAGATGTCTTTGCTTGGTCCTATGAAGATATGCCCGGTTTGGATACAAATATTGTAGTACACAAGATACCATTGGAAGAAGGTTGTAAACCAGTCAAGCAGAAGCTGAGGAGGGCCTACTCGGATATCTGGATCAAGGTTAAGGTAGAACTCGAGAAGCAATGGGATGCTGGCTTTCTAGAAGTAGTTAGATATCCACAATGGGTATCTAACATTGTTGTGGTGCCTAAGAAGGAGGGGAAGATTAGAGTTTGCGTGGATTTTCAAAATTTGAATAGAGCTAGCCCTAAGGATGATTTTCCTCTACCACACATAGATGTTTAGTGGACAACGCTGCCCGAAGTTCCACATATTCCTTTATGGATGGTTTTTCAGGATACAACCAGATAAAAATGGCTCTAGAGGATAAGGCGAAAACACCTTTTGTCACACCTTGGGGGACATACTGCTACAAGGTCATGCCATTTGGTTTGAAGAATGCAGGAGCAACCTATCAAAGAGCAATGGTGACTCTGTTCCACGACATGATGCACAAGGAAATTGAGGTGTATGTAGATGACATGATTGCCAAGTCAAAAAGGGGAGAGGATCATGTTGAAGTTTTGAGGAAGTTATTTGAGAGGTTGAGGAAGTATGAATTAAGGCTCAATCCTGCAAAATGTTCATTCGGAGTTAAATCAGGTAAGTTGTTAGGATTTGTGGTAAGTGATAGAGGTATAGAGGTGGATCCAGATAAAATAAGGGCCATTCAAGCTATGTAATCCCCTAAGACGGAGAAAGAAGTAAGAGGATTCTTGGGAAGGTTAAACTACATTGCTCGGTTTATAGCTCAACTAACAACAACATGTGAACCTATATTCCGACTATTAAGGAAAAAGAATCCTGGAACCTGGAATGAGGAGTGTGAGGATGCATTCAATAAAATCAAACATTATTTACAAAATCCACCTTTACTAGTTCCTCCGGTATCAGGAAAACCTCTGGTATTATATTTAACAGTAACCGAAGCAGCCATGGGATGTGTATTGGGTCAGCATGATGAAACCGGAAGGAAGGAAAGATCTATTTATTACTTAAGTAAGAAACTCACCGAATGTGAGTCTAGATACACTGAGATAGAAAGGCTCTGTTGTGCGCTGGTTTGGGCGGCAAAGAGATTACGACATTATATGTTATACTATACCACTTGGTTGATTTCAAAAGTGGATCCTCTGAGGTATATTTGTAACAAGCCCTCTCTCTCAAACTGAATTACAAGGTGGCAGGTTTTATTAGCAGAATATGACATAGTGTATATGACAAGGAAAGCCGTAAAAGGGAGTGCAATTGCAGACCATCTGGCTGATAATGCTGTTGAAGATTACGAACCTTTGGATTTTGATTTCCCCGATGAAGATATATTGTCAATAGAAAAACAAGAAGAGAAGACAGATTGGTGGACCATGTTTTTTGATGGGGCAGTGAATGTATATGGTAACGGGGCCGGTGCGGTAATAATCTCTCCTAATAAGAAACAATATCCGGTTTCGGTTAAACTGCATTTCGAGTGCACCAATAATATAGCTGAGTATGAAGCTTGTATCCTTGGTTTAGAAGCGGCATTAGAGCTAAAGATAAAGAAGATAGATGTATATGGGGATTCAATGTTGATTATCTGTCAGGTTAAAGGGGAATGGCAGACCAAGGAAGAAAAGTTAAGGCCGTACCAGGAATATCTATCCACACTAGCAAAGGAATTTGAAGAGGTTAAATTTACCCATCTAGGAAGGGAGGGGAACCATTTTGCGGATGCTTTGGCCACGCTAGCTGCTATGACTACCATTGATCTCGAATATAAGGTACAACCGGTACACATTGACATTAGAAACGACCCAGCTCACTGTTGCTTAGTTGAAGGAGAGATAGAAGGAAAGCCTTGGTATTACGATATCAAGAATCTTGTGCAGAATCATGAATATCTGGTGGGAGCTTCTAAAACCGATAAGAAAACCTTGAGAAGGTTGGCCATAGACTTCTATCTAGATGGAGAGATTTTATACAAAAGATCATTTGATGGAACCCTGCTAGGTGTTTGAATGAAACAGATGCCAGAAAGGCATTGCTAGAGGTCCATGAAGGGATTTGCTCAACTCATGCTAGCGGGCATATGATAGCAAGGAAAATACAAAGGGCTGGTTATTTTTGGATGACGTTGGAGAAAGACTGCATCGACTATGTCAGGAAATGTCACAAGTGTCAAGTTTACAGTGATAAGGTCAATACATCGCCAGCTCCGCTATTTAATCTAATATCTCCTTGGCCATTTGCAATGTGGGGAATTGATATGATCGGTCCGATTAACCCAAAAGCTAGCAATGGGCATAGATTCATCCTCGTGGCTATTGACTACTTCACCAAATGGGTGGAAGCTAATTCGTATGCCCACGTAACACAGAAGGTAGTGAAGAGGTTTGTAGAAAAGGATTTGATTTGTCGATATGGTCCTCCGGAAAAGATAGTGACCGATAATGCACAGAATTTCAATGGCAAGATGATAGTGGAGTTGTGTACCAAGTGGAAGATCAAGCATTCGAATTCCTCGCCATACCGGCCAAAAATGAATGGCGCAGTAGAAGCCGCCAACAAGAACATCAAAAAGATTATTAAGAAAATGGTAGTCACGTATAGAGATTGGCATGAGATGTTGTCGTTTGCTCTCCATGCATACCGCACTACAGTCAGGACCTTGATAGGGACTACCCCATATTCTCTGGTGTACGGTATGGAGGCAGTGATGCCGTTGGAAGTGGAAATCCCATCGTTAAGAGTATTGATGGATTCTGAACTAGAAGAGGCTGAGTGGGCCAAAGTGAGATATGAACAACTGAACCTAATCAGCGAAAAGAGGATAGCTGTAATATGTCATCATCAACTTTACCAGAAACGCATGGCCAAGGCATACGATAAAAAGGTTAGACCACGGTTGTTTCAAGAAGGGGATCTAGTGTTGAAGAAAATATTGTCGTTACCCGGAGAAGATCAAAGCAAATGGGCACCAAATTACGAGGGTCCTTACGTAGTAAAGAAGGCATTCTCAGGAGGAGCGCTGAAGTTGGCTAGAATGGATGGCGGAGACCTAGCTAGGCCTGTGAATTCCGACTTTATAAAAAGATATTAAAGCAAAGTTTGGCCATCGACTTCTTTCTTTTTGCATTGATCTCACAAAACTCAATTTGTTTTCTAGAAAGAAGAATCTTAAAAGGGGGAAGAGAAGAGAGGAAAGATAAGAATAGAGAATCTTTTTTTGCATTAATCCTAACAATGCGTTTTGTTGAAATTAAAAAAAAAATTCACCTTTCGTTATCGCATCACTCACTAAAAAGTTTATCATTGGCTGAAGGAATTTCTTCTCTATATAAAAGCCCAGACTAGGATCACACCCCTACACTAGGGGTAATAAGTGATGTTTCATGAAAAGTTTTACGTATTTGAAACGGGATGGAAGCCCGTATATTTGAAAATTAAGCTAAAGCATTTGACAAGAGCATGACGAAGAAGGCAATGACAAATCATATATTTTCAAAAAAAAGCTACTTGTAAAAAGTCGAAGAACTTCTTCTCAAAGATATGATAGGTGGCACGAAAAATAAATCCAGCATACAACTTCAAAAGCAAGCTCATGTCAAGAGAGAGTTTCATGAAATAGAAGAAGATGATGGGACCTATGTTTCAAAACCAGGTAAGAATGCATGCATGGCATCTAATCATAAATCATTGCATATATGTTTTTGAATCGTTACATGAGGAATCTTTAATGTAATCCAACAAGATTGTGGATGAAGAAAGAATCATTGGGTAAATGATAGCAAAGAATCACGGTTTTGATTTTGGAACAACAATAAAGTGAGAAGAACCTATTAGGAAATTTTCAAAAGAAAATGAAAGGTTCAAACCCTGCCATCAAGAAGAACGACATCGATATCAGCGTTGGTTAAAGGAGATCGCCAGAAGGGATCTCAGGTTAACCCAACCGCAATACCGATATCAGCTTTTGCTTAGAGGAGGTCGCCAGAAGGGATCTCATATTTTGGATTTGGTTAAAGGAGATTGACACGACCAAAAGATTGATGTCTTCTCCCAAGTGCAGGAGTGTCGAAGTAATAAATAACCCGGCAAGACCGAGGTCGAACCACAGGGAGGTTAATTGTATAAATTATAGATAACAATAATACAACAACAACAATAACAACAATAATAATAATAGTGAAGAAGAAGAGGAAGAAGTTGATGAGGACTTTGAGATGGAAGATTAACGTAAGGATTAAACAATGATAACAACAAATGTCAAGGTTAGAGGATCCACTAATGGTATTTCAAACAAGTATAGTATAAACTCTTTTTATTCAATTGGAAACCACACATAAAGGAGGTTCCAATCAGATTATAAATTGTTAACATTATTACATTAGTTATCTTATTCGAATAATGCTAATACTTGTAAATGTTGTCAGGCATTCATGATTATAACTTATGTTAACAACAAATCAAGTTCCTTTCATAGCTCAGGTGTCGGTTATACCATACAGTATGGGCTATGAAAGTGCCAAGTATTTGTTGTACCAAGTGTTATACAACATAAATCTAGATTAACCATTTAACAAGCAAAGTATTAAAAGTGAACAAGATAACAAATATAGACCATGTTAGTATCCAACATTAAAGTCCATGTTAAGTTTATATTATACTTATTCTTACACCATTAGTGTACCCTTTTCACCTTGACATAATTAACTGAGCAACACATAATGAAAGAAAGAAACATAAATAAACAAGGGAAGGAAATGAAAAGCATAAGCAAGAAATTAATATAAGCAAAACTTAAGCATTACAAAACATAAAGAGAGAGCAAGAGCATGATCTTGATCTGAAAACCAAGATGCCTAAATACATGGCAAATGCCTCCTTTTATAGGCCAAAATTCGGAACTATTGATTTGTTGACTAATTGATGAGTGGGTGGCCACATCTTGACTTGGTGACAATCCTTATCTTCTTGTCTGCCAAAAACATCATTGATGACGTCATAATTGGAACAAACTTAAATCATGAAAGTTCTAGGGAATTGTCTCATCTTTCCAGGATAAAAATTTGAGATCATTTGGACTTCTAGAACTCGAGATATGGGCTGAACACTGAACAGTGTCTGGGTTGCAGGACAGATTCGGGCTTCTTCATTGTTGCTACAATTTGGACTTGAAAACGGCCTTATTAAATCTTGGGCTTCGCATGAAAGTTGTAGGCCTATGTCTTACCTTTCCATCCATATAAAGTAGACCTAAATCCGAGATCTACAGCTCCAGATATAGCCCGATTACCAAACAATGTTCCAGTTTGGACTGCACCAACATCTCTTTTCTAAGTTTGGCCATCTCTTTGTCCTTTCAATTTCAGTACTTCAACTCATCAATCAATTCTTTCATTTATGTGATAGGCCTGCATTTAAGATGAACATTTACCATAAATTAAAGGTATCTTATATTATTAGATACGTTATTATAAAACATGCTTTAGTTAAGGAGTTATTGATACTTCAAGTGCAAAATAATGATATAAAACCTTGATAAAAATGCACTTTTAAGTACTAATCACACCCCCCAACCAGCTTATTACTAGTCCCTAGTAATCAAAGCGTTAAAATAGAAAAACTATTTGCAAATTTCACAAAGCAAGGCATTCATCATTCAACTTCCATTAATTTATCCAGATAAACAAACTCTCATTAAATTTTATATATCTGCTCAATACCTCTTAAACAAAATATTATTAAACCTTCCTTTTTATGTGCTCAATGTATGAAAACATAGATGATGGGGCTTTTATTGGAAGAAAACAATATTCTGTTCTAATGTTTAAGGTTAACTTCCTTGGGTTGGGATTATTATCTTTTTTTTTTTTTCTTTTTCTCTTTTTTTTTTGGTCTTTTTTTCAATATATATATACATATACTTAAAACACAATGCATCTTTAACCCATGTAACGAGCTTTCGGCTAATGACTCCCAGACCAGTTGGTCTTAGGGCATTAGGTGTTGAGACACCCCTACGAGCTTAGTAACTCGGGTTGCAGATACTGATACGTAGATAGTGCAATGTTTGATTCCCTTAAGCTTTTCTCCTTAACCCATGTAACAAGCTTTGGGCCAATAGCTCCCAAGTCAGTTGACTTTAGGGTATTAGGTGTTAAAACACCCCTTCGAGCTTAATTGCTTAGGTTAGGGAGGCTACGAAACCAAACTTATCTACGCTTTTATTATCATCAATTTTTGTTGTTGTTTTTTTTTTTTTTTTTTTTGAAAATTATAGACTATCCCTATCCCTTAGTTGTTACCTTTAACAAAAGAACATAAATAATGTAATAATCCAATGTGCAACCCACAATCATATGTTAAAGTGTGTGTGTGAAAATGAAGGTTTAAGAATACTTGTTAAATGAGTATATGAGCAGAATCAAGTGATAACAATGCGAGAGTTTGTAAACCTGAATATTTCAAGAAGTATTCTAATAGGTCTTGTTATGAATATTGCAAATGACCATTAGAAAATGTTTACTAAGATGCGTCTCAAGAGTCAATAAAATTCCCCCTTACTCTGCCATCCTAGTAAGAACAGTTTAGCCAAATGGTTTTTTTTTTTTAAATACTACTACCCTCTCCCCCCAACCAAAACGAGACAATGTCCTCAATGTCCTAAGGTAGAAAGATAGAGTATAGAAGACATCACCTGAAACAACGAACACTGACAAACCTGAAACACACTTAAACAAATATAAGAAATAACAAAACAAAATAATATGCTAATAATAAAACCAAAAGACACAAGGATTCACAAACGAAGGCTCAAATCCAATCTAAGCTTTTTACGGCTTTCTGTAGTTGACCAATTTATGCGACTCATGGAAGGATCAATTACAGGGGTGAAAGATTGTAGTTTGCTGATCAATTGTTCAGCAGTAGCAGCAGAGATTATGATTTGTCGTGCCGAAGATGTTAGAAATTCCTGTTCCACAGCTTGATCAAGAAAAGACAACAAATTATCATAAAAACCATTAACATTGAGCAAACCTATAGGTTTATGGTGAATGTGAAGTTGGGCCAAAGAGGAAATATGAAAGATCTCTTCCAATGTGCCCAAACCACCTGGTAAGGCAATGAAGGCATCAGCATGGTTAAACATTGCATTCAATCGATCAGACATTGTGGAGACCTGTAGTTCCTCTCCAATTGTTCTTCCAATGATGTCCCCTTTTGTTAAAGCTTCGGGGACGACCCCCAAAACTTGACTACCTCCTAAAAATGCAGCTATTGCCACACCCCCCATTAACCCAAGGCTGCCTCCCCCATACACTAAATGAATCTTTTTCTCAGCTAGTACCTGACCAAGATGATTTGCTGCTTCCAAAAAAGCTATTTCCTTCCCAGGACTGGATCCACCGAAAACACAAATATTTTTTATGTGATAACTTGAGGGACCTGCCATTTCTACACACTTCTATATCTGTCTAATGTAAGGGTTGAGTAGAAATGAGGGGAAGGAAGAGAAGATTTTATAGATGAGGATTTGAAAATGCAATCATATCACCTAGATATAGGCCAGTTGGAGTCTCACACTCTCTCTCTCTCTTTATGTATTTATTTATTTATTTTGAAAAGCATGTGTATGTACAGGTAGTTGTGATTGTGGCTCACATCTTCCCTTGGTTTTACGTCCAAGAACGGCTTAAACGCCCTCTATGGGATCGGGGATAGGCTTCCCATCCAGTTTTCTTAAAAACTGGCAAACAAGGTCTTTTTTAGTCAGATTCCCAAGACTAAGTCGATCATGTTCTTTATGAAAATGGGGCCATAAATCATGAATAGCACGATGCACATCTCCACTAGGATGCGTCTCAAGGGTTAATAGAAGATTATCTAAAGACCCCTTACTCAGGCCATCCTTAATGAATTGTATTTTATCTTCACGGTTTATAGATACCATTCCTAAAGAACGACATGTTGCATTACAAGTCCATCTGGCACATCTGTGACAGACTTTCAGTCGTTTTGCACGACGTTTCTTTGCAAAAGTGCTTTTACCTGTTCCAGGCATGTGTGAAATGAAAGAATTGGAGGACTCACCTGATAATCGGACCTTTGCTTCAATCAGCCAGCGAATATCCTCAGGAATTCCATGATTCATTAACAACCTCAATCTTGCACACCTAGCATGGTAAATTTTTGTAATCGCATTCTGAGGCAAAGCGGGAAAGTACTTTTTCAATTTTTCAAGAGTGGTGTCCATTTTCAAATGAGAATTGGAGAAGAGATTCAAAGAAGAGAGAAAGAGCAAGGAATTGCACAAATATATACAGATATCAGTTATTATGGGAAACTGAAAGAACCGACTGAAATCACGGAGTACCGTTATCCGCCATTTGACAGGGGTGAGAGAGACTAACAAAACAAAATTCACACCAAAAAGAAACACAAAACAATGTGAGAAAAACAAAATAATCAACCTTTATCTATAGGATTATTCAAACCAATGGATTCATTTTCACTAGGAAAATTATCAAAGTAAGGTTTCAAACGATGTCCATTTCCCTTAGAAACATTGTCATTCTTTGGATTCTCAATATCAAAGGCCCCATAAGGATACACATGTTTCTCAATAAATGGACCTGCTCCATCTTGATCTTAGCTTTCCAGGAAATAAATGGAGTCGAGAATTATAAAGCAAAACTTTTTGACCAGTATCAACTTTTTGACAATTTTCACAAGTTTTGCAGAATGCATGTGTGTCCTTGAACATGGTGGGCCAATAAAATCCATTTTGTAAGATTTTCACAGCTGTCTTTTTTGACGAGAAATGACTCCCACATGCTTCAGAATGACAAAGTTTAATGACATTACTTACCTCATTGTCAGGAATGCATCTTCGAAATATTTGATCAGGACAATATTCGAATAAGTAAGGGTCATCCCAATAAAATTTCTTCACTTCGTTCAAAAACTTACCTTTGTCTTCGGTACTCCAATGAGTTGGCAAATCTCCTGAGGCAAGGAAATTGATATTTTTAGCAAACCAAGGCATTGAACTAAGAGAAAGTAAGGATTTGTCAGGAAAGTAATCATCGGTTGGTGTGATGTCAGATATCGAATCTGTTGTCACTCTTGACAAAAGATTCACATTAACATTTTCGGTGTTTTTTTCATCCGTGATTTCTTCCTGAGAATAAATCATTTGCAAATCTTCAGATTCATCCAATTCAATTTTACTCAAAGTAGATTCAAGTTGATCATAAACTAATTCTTCAATAGAATCTACTTCTTGTAAATCATTATCATCTCCAGGTTGCTTGCAAATGTTGAAAATATTCATCTCCAATGTCATGTTTCCAAAAGATAGCTTCATCAGTCCATTCCTACAATTAATCAATGCATTAGAAGTTGCAAGAAATGGACGTCCTAAAATAACATGAAATGAATTACATGCTTCAACAGGTTGTGTGTCCAAGACAATAAAATCTACAGGGTAAATGAATTTATCGACTTGTACTAACACATCTTCAACTATTCCTCTAGGCACTTTTACAGATCTATCGGCAAGTAAAAGAGTTACAGAAGTTGGTTTTAACTCACCTAGATTGAGACTTTGAAAAACTGAATATGGAAGTAAATTCACACTAGCCCCAAGATCAAGTAAAGCTCTTTCAATTTTATGTTCTCCAATAAAGCATGAAATTGTAGGACAACCAGGGTCTTTATATTTCAAAGCATTATTGTTCTGAAGAATGGCACTTACTTGTTCGGCTAAAAAGGCTTTCTTTTTCACATTCAGTTTTCTCATCATAGTGCACAGATCTTTCAAAAATTTAGCATAAGAAGGAACCTGTTTAATAGCATCTAGCAAAGGTATATTGATCCTTACCTGTTTGAAAGTTTCAAAGATTTCAGAGTTATGATTGACTTTCCTTTGTTTGGTCATGACATGAGGAAATGGAACTGCTGGCGGGGAATCAGTCTTTTCTTTGTAATGATCAGATTCAACCCCTTCCTTACCCTCAGAGATTGACTCATCGTCATTCTCACAAGGTTCAAGACTGGGTTTTTCAATAACCTTACCACTGCGAAGAGTGATGACTGATTTTACGTGATCCATATGTTGGCTTCCCGAACTACTTGCATTCACATTGTATTGCCCCTTGGGATTTTGTTGTGGTTGAGATGGAAACTTACCTTTCTCTTGGAAACTGAGAGCAGATGTCAATTTTGCAAGAGTATCTTTAAAATCTGTCATGCTTTGAGCAAGTTGAGTGTTGATTGTCTCCTGCTTTTCCATAAATGCATGCAATGTTTCCTCAAGATTTCTTCTAGAAGGCGGAGCATAAGGAGGTGCATGTCCATGAGAATTTTGGAAATTATGGTGTGCTTGAAACGGTGGCTGTGAAGTTTCAGCATTATTGTTCTCACTCTTCCAACTGAAATTTGGATGATTTCTCCAACCAGGGTTATATGTTTGCGAATATGGGTTATGGTTGGCCCTTTGAAAACTGTTTAATGCATGGGCTTGTTCATGGAGACATTCTTTAAAAGAAGGCAAGGTTGGACAGTCATTGGTTGAATGTTCGTTGGTTTCACAGATTTGACACGCAATGTCTTGAACATATTTTAATTGACCATTCTTTTTCAATTCTAGTGCCTCGACTTTTCTAGCTAAAGATGCAAACTTGGCTTGGAGGTCATGATCTTCCCTAAGGTTGTACATACCTCCACTAGATGTATGAGATTGGGTTTTACTTGGTGCCTCATAAGTTCCTGTAGTGTCCCAATTTTGTGCATTTTCAGCTAGCAAGTCTAGGTATTCCATGGCTTCATTAGGGTCTTTATCCTCAAAAGTTCCATTGCACATTAATTCAACCATTTGCCTATCTCTAGGAGTTAACCCTTCATAAAAATGTGAAACTAATCTCCATGTTTCAAAACCATGATGGGGGCAAGTATTAAGCAAGTCTCGATACCTATCCCAACATTGGTAAAATGTTTCTCCTGGTTTTTGAGAGAAAGTGATTATTTGTCTTTTGAAAGAGTTTGTTCTGTGAGATGGAAAAAACTTCTTTAAAAATTGTTGTTGCATTTCATCCCAAGCACGAATGGATCCAGGTCTCAAATTTTGTAGCCATGTTTTAGCTTTATCTTTCAATGAAAAAGGAAAAAGCTTTAACCTAATGGTGTTCATGCTACAATTTGAGTCATTATAGGTGTTACAGACCTCCTCAAATTCCCTTAAATGCAAGTATGGATTTTCTAAATCTAAGCCATGAAAAGATGGTAAAAGTTGAATAATGCCTGTCTTAAAATTAAAATGAGATGCATCAGGTGGAAAAACTATGCATGAGGGTGCACTTGTTCTTGTGGGATTCATGTGGTCTCTAAGTGTTCTAACCCGAATATTCTCATTATTCTCATTGTGAAGCGATTGGTTATCTTCTTCGGCCATATTTTCTGAAAATGATGAGGATACCCTACAAAGTCTACCACTTAATGTACGTGACCACACTCTCATGCACGTGCAAGAAGAGAATAAAAGAAAGAAAAGAAAAACAATAGAAAAAGAAACAAAACAAAAGAAACAAAGTTAGATACAAGAAAAGAGAAAAGAGAAAAGAGAAAATAAAACAAATACTATAATTTGTACAAGAATTTACCTCCCCGGCAATGGCGCCAAAAACTTGACACGACCAAAAGATTGATGTCTTCTCCCAAGTGCAGGAGTGTCGAAGTAATAAATAACCCGGCAAGACCGGGGTCGAACCACAGGGAGGTTAATTGTATAAATTATAGATAACAATAATACAACAACAACAATAACAACAATAATAATAATAGTGAAGAAGAAGAGGAAGAAGTTGATGAGGACTTTGAGATGGAAGATTAACGTAAGGATTAAACAATGATAACAACAAATGTCAAGGTTAGAGGATCCACTAATGGTATTTCAAACAAGTATAGTATAAACTCTTTTTATTCAATTGGAAACCACACATAAAGGAGGTTCCAATCAGATTATAAATTGTTAACATTATTACATTAGTTATCTTATTCGAATAATGCTAATACTTGTAAATGTTGTCAGGCATTCATGATTATAACTTATGTTAACAACAAATCAAGTTCCTTTCATAGCTCAGGTGTCGGTTATACCATACAGTATGGGCTATGAAAGTGCCAAGTATTTGTTGTACCAAGTGTTATACAACATAAATCTAGATTAACCATTTAACAAGCAAAGTATTAAAAGTGAACAAGATAACAAATATAGACCATGTTAGTATCCAACATTAAGGTCCATGTTAAGTTTATATTATACTTATTCTTACACCATTAGTGTACCCTTTTCACCTTGACATAATTAACTTAGCAACACATAATGAAAGAAAGAAACATAAATAAACAAGGGAAGGAAATGAAAAGTATAAGCAAGAAATTAATATAAGCAAAACTTAAGCATTACAAAACATAAAGAGAGAGCAAGAGCATGATCTTGATCTGAAAACCAAGATGCCTAAATACATGGCAAATGCCTCCTTTTATAGGCCAAAATTCGGAACTATTGATTTGTTGACTAATTGATGAGTGGGTGGCCACATCTTGACTTGGTGACAATCCTTATCTTCTTGTCTGCCAAAAACATCATTGATGACGTCATAATTAGGAACAAACTTAAATCATGAAAGTTCTAGGGAATTGTCTCATCTTTCCAGGATAAAAATTTGAGATCATTTGGACTTCTAGAACTCGAGATATGGGCTGAACACTGAACAGTGTCTGGGTTGTAGGACAGATTCGGGCTTCTTCATTGTTGCTACAATTTGGACTTGAAAACGGCCTTATTAAATCTTGGGCTCCGCATGAAAGTTGTAGGCCTATGTCTTACCTTTCCATCCATATAAAGTAGACCTAAATCCGAGATCTACAGCTCCAGATATAGCCCGATTACCGAACAATGTTCCAGTTTGGACTGCACCAACATCTCTTTTCTAAGTTTGGCCATCTCTTTGTCCTTTCAATTTCAGTACTTCAACTCATCAATCAATTCTTTCATTTATGTGATAGGCCTGCATTTAAGATGAACATTTACCATAAATTAAAGGTATCTTATATTATTAGATACGTTATTATAAAACATGCTTTAGTTAAGGAGTTACTGATACTTCAAGTGCAAATAATGATATAAAACCTTGATAAAAATGCACTTTTAAGTACTAATCAGAGATCGCCAGAAGGGATCTCATATTTTAGCTTTGGTTAGAGGGAATCGCCAGATGGGATTCCAGGTTGACCGAGCTGCAAATATAGTTTTTTGGTTTTGCTTAAAGGAGGTCGCCAGAAGGGATCTCATATTTCAGTTTTGGTTAAAGGAGGTCGCCAGAAGGGATCTCATATTTCAGCTTTTGGTAAAAGGGAATCGCTAGAGGGGATTCCAGGTTGATTAAGCTATAATTATAGGTTTTTGGTTTTGGTTAAAGGAGATCGCCAGAAGGGATCTCAGGTTAACCCAACCGCAACACATATATTAGCTCTGGCTAAAGGAAATCACCAGATGGGATTTCAGGTTGGCCAAGATACAAATATAGATTTTTTGGTTAAAAGAGGTCGCTAGAAGGGATCTCAGATGGAATTCCAAGTTAGTCTAATCGAAGTTAGAAGTCAGAGGATCGCCAGATTGGGATCTCAAGATGACTAAGTTTTGAAAGTTCAGTTTTGTTTATCTTTATAAAACTTACTACGCAAAACCCCTGCTTCGTAAGTATTATAAAGAGGGGGCATCTGTTGTAACCCATTTTTGGGTCCCCACACAAAAATAAAAATAAAAATAAAAATATATAGCCGGAAGAAATTATAAAAATAATAGGAGGTTGGAGTGCTCAGAAAATGATCAGAAAAATTGATTAAGGAGGTTCAAAAATACAAGGATTGAAATTTTTTACAGTATATATTTGAATGATGAGAGCTCTGTTGGAAAAGAAAATTTAATTTGAAGAGAAAAGTCCAAAATTGGATGTTTATGGACTCAATTGGATTTTATTGAAGGTTTAATTGAATTTATAGAGGGTTTGATTGCAAGGAAAATGGATTTTTAAGTCAATTTAGGCTTTAATTGGAAGAAATTAAAGTTCTGGGGTCAAATTATAATTTTTGAGAGTTGATTTGGTTAAATCAGGGGCTTAATTGCATAAATATTGAAGTTTAATGGCCAATTAGGGACTTAATTGAGAAAATCCGAAACCAAGGACCAAATTGGAAAAGGCGCGTAAATAGAGGGTCTGTAATTGATCGATTCAGGGACCAAATTGAAGAAATTGGAAGTTTATTAATCAATTGAGGGTCAAAATGCACAAATTCAAAACCAAGGATTGAAGTGAAAAACACGGCCAACTATAGGGGCGGCTACTGAAATTGGCAGGGATGCAATTGAATTAATTCTTAAGACCCAAATTACATTGTGAGGACTTAAAAGAACAAAGGATAAATTAAGGACTGATTTGAAAAAATTTGCTGGCGCCACATTTAAATGAAACGGCGCGTTTGGTATAAAACGACGACATTTCATGAAAAAAAAAAAGCAAAACAGTGTCGTTTTGAACGACACTGTTCTTCTTTCTCCTTCCCCCGGACGTGCAGCAGGGGAAGGTAGGCAGTTTTCTTCCTCTTTCTTCATTAATTCCTGCGAGCCGCGTGCCCTGCAGAAGTCTCGAAACCCCAAGCCTTGATGATGAGAAGTCAGGGGCACCGTGCCTTGCCAGCCATGCCCACTGGCCAGCCAACCCGGCGCTGCCCTGCTCCCCATGCACAACAATAAGGAGCCCCCACTCCCTTGGCCCTATAAATAGAGACTCAACGCCAGCACCCACGGTGGGGGGGGTGGAGACGCAGAGAAATAAAAAAGAAAAAGAGAGAAGAGAACGAACCGAAGAGAGGAAAACGAACCGAAAGAAAAAAAACCGACCGAGAGGGACAGTGAGAGGTAAAGGAGAGTGGACCGTGAGGGTTAAGGAAAAATGATACTAACGAGGTCGGGTCTTGGAAAGAAACATCACCTAAACCAGAACAAAGGGAAAAGGAAACGCAGCAGAAGAAGAGGAGGAGAACGGAGGAGAAGGGAAGAACAGGAGCCTCTTTCTCCACCACTTGAAACAGTAACGTTATTGCTTGGAGCCGCCGTTCGTGAGCAACGACACCGCCACCGGCCTCCACCACAGTGCCACCAGCGAAGCAGTCCGACCAGCAGGGCACCGCTTCCTCCGCACCAGGTACACTTTTCTTCCCCCTTTATTTCTTTTGGTTGTCTGCGTTTTCTTCCTGCATGCAGAACGAACGTTCTGCATGCAGGAGGACGGGGGAAAATAATTCCCCCCTGGTTGGTTGTCCAATGCTGGGCCAGGTCGGTTCTGGCCCAGCACTGATGGGTTCCTTTCACTGGGCCAGACTGGTTCTGGCCCAGTTCTGATGTGTTTGTGGGCTAGACTGACTCTGGCCCAGCCCTGTTGTCTGGGCCAGGTCTGGCCCAGACAAAAATAAGAGATTTTTTTGTTGGGCTGAGATCGGCCCAACCCTTTTGGGGCTGAGTTCGGCCCAGTTAGTTGGGCCGGCCCAGCCCAGCCCACCTAATATTATATATTATATTTTTTTTGCATTATTTATATATATAGATATATAAAAAAAAATTAAAAAAATTCTGAAAAATCCTTAAAAACATTGTTGATTTTCCTGCATATTTTTATCAAAATTGTTTAATACTGGTTTGTATTTTTATACCGTAAAGATACAAATCCAGTATTAAAAATACCCGGTTTTCGTCAAGACATCAAAAAATAAAAAAAATAAAAATGTTTTGTTTTCATGCATACGGCCTAGTCTCTCCAAAATATAATAAAAAATCATCACATCATATTTTCATACAACAAAGAAAAATTTAAAAAAATATATGTATTAGTATGCACTTCGGCTGTAACAACAGGTTTGTTAGAGCCATGAGAACTAGGCCAATATTTCAAAAATTCTAAAAAATCTTTTTGTCTTCTTTTAGTATCTGGATTACGAATTTATACGTAAAATGTATTCCTGATATTAAAAATATATTTTTCATATAGACGTTAGAACGGTTAGGTTTTTACCCGATAAGATAAGGACCTCCTTACTGAGGAGGACTTTTCTTAAACCATAGACAGACCAACAACTAGAAATACGATAACACCTTAGCTTTTTATCAGACAATCAAACAATGCAGCTTACCTTAGGTAAGGCGTATTCGGGGTGCTAATACCTTCCCTTTACGCAACCAGTCCCCGTACCCGATCTCTGGGACCAATTAGGGTTCCTAGTGACCAAAATACTAGGTGGCGACTCCCATTCCATTTTTCACTAATAAAAGACAAGAATTTCTTGTCTCTCCATATTTGCCAGATAGATATACATTATTTACATTTCCAGATAAAGTGGAATTTTCACCGCGACGCCGCACACGTGCGACAAGAAGTAAACAGAAACCCAAAAAGGGGAACTAGCTTCCACACATGGACAGCCAAAGGCAACCATGAGAAGAGAACCTTCAATAACACACAAACCAAACTAGTGTTAAGCCAGTATAAACAAACCAGAGAAGGGAGTCAAGGACCACAACAACTCTAGCAAATCAGAAACATCCTGCAAGGAATATGACAAACAACCAGTTTTGAAGAGTATGGCAAGACAAAACTGCACAAAGTAGCTACACAAACCCAAAATATGAAGTCAATGGACCACATCAATTCCAACAGACCATATCTACTCTGTAGGAGCAACCAAGTTGCCACTACATGTTCCATCAATCTCCTCTGTTGAAAGCAGCCATAAGGAAAGGCTCAACCTCCAACAACAGACAACTGGACTTTCCCTCCAACAGCTAAACAACCCAGCAAAAGCAAACCAACGAAACACACTACAGGAGTAGACCAGGCAAAGCAACATGAACCCACTAAAACAACCTGGAACAATATAACAACAAACACACATCCAGGTTACATATCTGACCAACCCAACAGAAAAACTCTACCAAGCAAGCCCAAAAAAACTCAAGATGACTGTCATTGTCAATAGAGATATCAAAAGGAAACAAACTTCACCCAGCCAAACAACACCGGCTAGCTAAGTAAAGGAACACAGACTGCAACAATGGCAGACAAGACTACATACCAGCCAAAATAGCCATTCAACTGATGGCTTCAACAAACCCAGACATAGTAGGGTACAAGAAAGCATCTGAAAACAATATAGCATAACAAGTAAAGCAAGTTGGGCGCAAAACTCTTCATGAGGTTAACCACCTCATGATAATGCAAAGGGTGATAGGACCCTCTGAAAACCCCGCAGAAAGCACATTATAAAGTGGAATAGGTAGGAGAGCGCCTACCTCTTCTAGATCTAGAGAAAAAAGAACCTGAACAGTGAAGACACCCGCCGATGGCTTGGCAGATGTCAACACGTGCCACGACAGAACAAACTGCCACCAGAAAGCCATTCTCAGAAGGAGACACTCATGCGTCACCATACCCATTGGACCTTCTAGCTAGGGCTAAGATCGTATAATCTGGATTTGCAGGAGGCACACCTAAACATAAACAGATCTGAAACTGCTCTTGAATTTATCACTGTATCCAAGAGGAGTAAATCGATATACACTTGTTGGCCAAGAGGCTGCCCATATAAGAGAGCAAAAAAAGATGCCAGTTATGATGGCGAGAACCCAAGTTGAAGAACAAGAGATCGAGGGCCCAACAACAGTCGAGTGTAGACATGAGGAGAAACTTCCAGAGGAACGAGAGCATCTCTCTCCAATTAATTGGCTTCACGGCGTCATTCGTATACTTAGGGTTCTTAGATACAAGGTTATCTTTAGGTCCAAGTCTTTTTTCAATACCTTTGGTTCTTAGGTACAGGGTTACCTTTTGGGTCAAGGTTCTATCAAACCTGATTTTTAGTTTTCCAAGTTGTTATTTACTTTGTTGGGGGTTGGTTGACCACATGATTAAGAGGTTCACATCATCTTACATTTGATTGACATAGATTTTGATTTGAGGTCAAATCCTTCTGAGGAGAGAGGGGATGATGTCGATCAGCCCACAAACACCAAAGACCTATTACACGTTCCAAATGGGCTCATCACAAGGTCCAAAGTGAAGGCATTGAATGGACTGATTGTGTAAGTTTCGGCCAAGGCTGAACTTATGGATCCTTTTGAGCATTAAGAGGAGGTTTTAGTACATTTAATCCATGTGCAAGAGGGATCATATCCACCCTTATTTGGGCCATGAAGACAATAAGGTTGCTAATTTTGTACCAGTTTCAGCCAACCTTGTTTTGTGATGTTTTCATGTGTTTTATGGATTCCTAATTTGTTTGGATTTCCTATTATACGTGGGAACATTAATTATTTCTTTTAAATATTAGGATTTATTATTTTTATTTTATTTCTTTGTCAGGAGAGGAGAAAATATAGCAAACGAAACAAAGGAATCCAAGCTGACTTAGGAAACACATGTGGCGACAAAGTTTCCTTGTTGTACAATGAGAATAATTCAGCAACTTAATTGTGTTTCTTAGTATTAGAAGGATACTAAGACGCAGTAGAGAGGAGCATTAAAGGCAACATCCTTTTCTTTCCAAAAAAAGGATAAATATAAGGCTAGGATCAGAATGTTATTCTAGCATAGAAACCAAAGGGGCAATAACTTCTCTTTTAGTTCCTAGGATTATTCGGTAGCTATAGATAAGTCTTGTATCAGATCTACAATGTTTTCTTTTCTTCTTGTCTTTTCATGGCAAAACAAGACTTAGACTTATAGGTTTTATTTTTATTTTGTTAGATACAACCCAAGGCTTGTTTATGCTTAATTGATACTTTATTTTTAGTTAGGATCCAAGGTTTGTTTGGATTAGGGTTTGGGCTTACTAGTAAAGGTTTTGGATCAGTTTTTGTAAGTGGATCAATTTAGCCCACAAGGGTAGATCCATTAGGGTTAATTTTTCATAACTATTTAAACATATGTAAAGCCTATATTTTGGCACCTTTGATGAATAATAGTTCTGAACTTTTCAATTTAACCTGTGAGAGAGATTCTTGTATTATTTTGTTCTTGAACGAAATGAATCTGACTTATCAAAGATTAATTGGCATTGTGGTGTCATTCAACTTCATTCCAATAGTGTTGGTGCCTTAGGACATGTTTATATTGTGTCACACTCTTATCAGATCTTTTTTTGGCTTTCTAGGATCAGATCTTAATCTTAATTGTAATCACGTGATCACAAGGTTCACATGATCCTTCAAGGGTCATTTATGTTTTTGAGCCTCAATAACCTACTAAGGCTCCTACTTAAGCCTTAACATCCTTCAAGTATTCTTGATCATTCAAACTTTTATTTTTCTCCTTATTTTTTCGATATACACTTAACCTTATTCTTATTTGTTTGTAGGTACTAGTCCCTAATATTATAGTTGTTATTACTCTAGCTATTCCAACAAGTGGCCAAATTAAACCCTCACTGTTATCCCTAAATGACTCCTCAAAACTAGTAGTTTCCCATCCATTTATTCACAAAAGCTTATTGAGGTATATCTATTAGCCATGGAATATACTCATGCTAATCTTGATGTTATCCTTGAAAGATAGTCTTTCTCAATAAATGATAACAAGGAAAAGGTTGTCGAAGAAGAGGTTCAAAGATTTGTAAAAGTGTTGCCACTAAAAAAATGGAAAATATAGTGTAGTGTTGTTATAGTTCCCATAATGAATGAAGTTAAGGGTGGGCCTATTCTTCTACTATCCTAAAATAAGGTAGTTATGGAAGGCTATTGAGAATGCCTTTTTGGTAGAGGAAGGATTACTACTAGTTGTTACTTTACCTTCTGCTAAGCAAAAAATGACTCTTTAAATTACTATTACCCTTGAAAAGTTGTTTTTTTTATGTTGGTGTACGAGAAAGATTTAGTTATGAGTGATGACTATACCATCACGACCACCCCTTTCATTCAAAAGGTACACTATTTTTTTTTTCAATTTAGATCACTTCTGTTTTATTTAGTTTTCAAAAACTCTAACCAAAATGTCTTTTTTAAGGCTCTTTGGATGATTTGTTGTGTTTTATGTCTTATGTAATTGCATGAGAGATATAGTCTAGAAGTAGACTCTAACAAAGATAATTAGCAAAAACAAAAAAGATCTTAAAGATGTTGGTGTGAGTAATGGGCATCCTTAATAATCAGACAAAAATAAAGTGTCTCCAACAATTATTGAACAATATCTTCTCTTAGGGATACCAAGAATCAATTGGTTAATATATGTGGAAAACCCTACAATAGTTTTAAGAAGGCCTCACCTTAAAGAAAAAATATGAAGCAACCTAAAAGTTAATGTTACAGTAAAAAACATTGGAGAATGAATATACTACTACTCATTTTGCTTACTTTACTATCAAAAACTTTTTAACATGCCTATCATAAAAACTAAAAACATCTTGTTTATGAGAGAAATTGACCAATATTGAAGCATTGATTGCGAATGCCAAAGCTTTCACAATTTAAATAGAGATTTAAGCTACGAGTCATAAAAAGAGGGCCATTGCATTTTAAGCTTAAAAAAAATACTTCATAATCTGATCGAAGGTGGAAGTAAGCAATAAGGAAAAAGGTTGTGAAGGACCTCCAATCTATTACCAAGGATTGGAAAATTTTAAAACTATATTTGAAAGAAACTTGTCTTTGCCTTTTAGTTGTACTGAACAATTTTGTTCTCTCTCTCTCTTTGCTTTTTTTTTTTTTTTGCAATCCTAACAATCTTATATGCCTATCTGAATTTCTATTTTGTGCAATATTATTGAATAGAACTATTATCTTCCCTCACTAACCATTTAATTATTTATACTTAATAGCATAAATAATTCAAATTCTTGTTGACAATAAGAATTAAGTCATAAAGCAGGAATAACCTAACTATTATGTTTGCTAGATGATATGACCTCCTCTAAAGACTTTGACAATTACATATTCACTTTCTCAATTAGGTGATACTTGCTAAAAAAATTATCCTTTTGACTAATTGGTAATATAGTCTTCTGTAAAGAAGCTCATTGATTGAACATGTTTATTGTATACTCTATCAAGCTTGTTTCTTATGAGCTAGCAAGAGATTCAATGGATCAACCTTACTTCATCTAAATTCTCTAACACAGTTAGTATAATAAATTGATAATATATATTGCACCTGATATCGTGGAGAACCCATAAAGGGTATGATCATAGATAAAAAGGGAAAAGAAAGAGTCATCACCTAGTATTATAGCTGTCATAACCCAATTCTGGGTTATTCCCCAAAAATTCATTTATTTATTTATTTTCAAAATAAAAATAAAAAAATAAAATAAAGGCTGGCAACGTGAAGAAAGCAGGTCGGGAAATCAAGCAGGTCGGGAAATCAAGCTGCAATTTTTGGAGGAGATTCAAGGATAATTGTACCCCATTATGCCCAAAAATAGAGAAAAAATGCAAATTCAAGGTCAAATTAAATGATTATTGGACAAATTTGCATAAAAATTAAGCCCAGTGACATAATTGAATTTTTAATAGGCTAATTTGATTTAATCATAGGCCAAATTAAATTTTAATTATGTTTAAGAAGTAATTTGGGTCCAATTGAAGGACTTAATTAAGTGCAAGGACTTGATTATACTTTAAATGGGTCAAATTAATTTTATTTGGGGCTTAATTGGTTAAAACTTAAGTTTGGGGGCCTAATTTGGGCTTAATTGAGAAGATTGGAATTTTAAGAGACCAAATTTAATTTTTACCAAGTTATTTGATTGAAATTAGGGGCCAAATTGCAAGAAAATTGAAGTTTTGGGGTCAATTAGGGGTTAAATTGAAGAAATTCGCAGCCAGGGACCAATTTGCAAAAGGCGCCGGACTATAAGGGCCTAATTGACAAAAACCGGGGACTAAATTGAAGAAATTAAAAGTTTAATGGTCAATTAGGGGTTAAATTGAAAAAATCTGAGACCAGGGACTAATGTGCAAAAGGAGCGTAAATCCAGGGTTCCAATTGAAATTCGGCAAGGGTGTAATTGTATTAAATCAAAAGTTTAGGTCAATTAGGGGTACAATTGCATAAAAGTGAAAGTTGGAGGACTGCTTTGAACTTCGGAGAAATCCCTATTTAAAACCTAAAACGGCGCCGTTTTGAGTAAAAAAAAAAAGAGGGACCAGACGACGCGTCGTCTGGTCACTATTCATTATCTTCCTTATTTTTCCGGAAAAACTGGTCCAGTCACCTCCTTTGCAGGTGCATTTAATGCACTTAACGTCCACCAAATTTGCCAAACCATGCACGAAACTGATCACCAGACATCCCTCTACGTCTGGGTATGGTCGTAACCGGCTCACTGGCACATAAACGGACGTGGCACCACTCCAAAGAGGCCACCTTAGGCAGCCTGCAGCTGCAGATTGACAGTGCACCATGCCTACTTTGAGCCAACAGTTGGGATCCTTCCCAATCGAATCAATGGCTGGAATTTATTCCCCTGTGAAGACAAGATTACCCTCTTCCACCGCCTATAAATAGAGGCTCCATTGATGACCTGAAGGAGAAGAAAATCGAACTCAAAGTTGGCCGAAAACCAGCCTTCCCTGCTCATTTTTCCTGCAACTGATCCTTTCTCTGCCTTCTCTCTCCACCGTGGCTTTCAGCCACCACCATCTTCATCACCCGTCTTCTCTCCATCATCCCCACCTCCAATAGCCATCAAACCATCTCACATGGTGGTTGCACCACTTCTCTCTCTCTCCTCTGTAAAAATCCCCCTTCTTTGCCACTGTGACCTCGGCAGCATCGGCAACAGCAGAAGCAGCGGCCACCACCTTGCCCAGAAGCTCTTTCCCTTCCAAAAGGCAGCCAGGGTAGCAGCTTTCTCCTCAGCCACTCCAACAGCTCCAACCGCGAGCTTCCTTTCTCCTTCGCAGGACTCTGTTCCTTCTTCTTCCAGCCGCGACCAGAGCAAGCCGCCGACCTCACCACCTCCAGTTGCACCGTGCGCCACCAGTCAAGCCGCCAGCTCCCTCAACGCCAGGTAAGCCTCCCTCCTCTCTTCTTCTTCTTCCTCCCTTCTCTGTTATCGCTGCACGTGAACAGTGCAACGTGAATTATAATTCACGTTGCACTGTTTCGTGCAACTTAGTCACTAGGCTGCCAGTGACTAAGTTGCTTTGGGCTGGACCTATTCTAGCCCAACCCAGTTGGCTGGGCTGGGTCCAGCCCGTCCCTAAAATAAAAAACAATATGTTGGGCTGAGCTCGGCCCAACCTTTTTGGGCCAATGCCAGCCCACCTGTTTTTGGGCTTGTGCTTGGCCCAGCCCACATGTTTAAATAATATTTAATTAATATATATAATAATAAAAAAAAATTCAAAAATCCTTTCAAAAAATTGTGATTTTCTCAAATATTTTTCTACCAATTTTGCATAATATCGGGTTGTATATTTACACTGTAAAATACAAATCCGGTATTAAAATACCTGGTTGTCTCCACAATTTTTCAAAAAAAAAAATCAAAGCATTTTCAATATATATATATATATTTTTTGTTGCATACGGTCAAATCCTAAAATTTTTCCAAGCATATTTTTCATAAAAAAAAAATGCATCTTTTTCACGTTTAAAAATCAAAAATGGATATCGTAACCAGTTTATGATTATCTTTTAGGATTTGGCCAACATGTCAAAAATCTTTTTCCAACCTTTTTTTTAGGGGTCTAAATGTAGACTTTAATATTTATGGGGTGTAAAATTACATGATAAAGTACACCCTCAAGTATTAAAGATACAAGGTGTAAAAATGCGATGCTAAAATTCAGACTTTAGAACGGTTAGGATTTAACCCGATAAGGTAGAGACTCTCTCATGAAGAGAGATATGCCTTAAACCTTAGAAAAGACGAACCTGACTTAGAAAAAACAATCAAACAACAATGCAGCTTACCTTAGGTAGGGTGCACTGGGGGTGATGCGTCTTCCCCTTGCACAACCAGTCCCTTACCCAGACTTTCGCAGACCATAGGTTCCTAGTGACCATAATACTAGGTGGCGACTCCTAAACATTAATCATAATTTTATGATTAAATCCAAAACTCTTCCCAATACACAACACCCCTCACCAGGAGGCACGACAAAGAGCCTCCACCGTCACCAGACGACGTCGCGCTGCCCCGTGACAGGATGGCGACTCCACTAGGGACACCTTGTTTGGTCGGACTAAGCTTTGCTTGTTTGACTGCTTGCCTTTTTGTTGGTCTTTAATTTTAGCTTGCATTTTACTGTTTTAGCATGCATTTTAATTTTGCGAATAAACCCAATTCTAGGATAGGTGGGGAGTAGCGGTCTGCCTCATGACTTTCAGTCGGGGTTCAGATTTGTGAAACATCCAACTACGAGCTGAGTGTTTACTCGGTGATGGCGGTCACGCAGTGCCCCAACCATCCCTTGTAAACCCCTATACTGCCTTCACGAAAGGTAGTCACTGGACAGTTCATAGACCTTTTGAGACCAGTTAGAAAACATATCCCTCATATAATAACCTAGAACTTGTTTAAAATCTGCAGGATTTTTGAGCTAAGACCATGACTTCCATTACCTTTTCAGAATACGGGGAAAGATCTGAGATGATGCAATTAGTCGAAGGGGATTGCTCAAGAACCAAGGTTGATGAATTACCGCACATAACCAAAGTGCATTGCTCTATAGACAGCATAAAGAAGTTGGCCCCAATTTTGGGATGTATAGATGAGAATCTGTTTGAGAAAAAGTATGGAAAAATCGCTCATCTAGTAAGAATTCCTGTTCAAATTTCAGCAGTCAAAGCCTTGATGCATTTCTGGGATTCGAGCTATAGGTGTTTCACCTTCGGGGATGTTGATATGACCCCTACTCTTGAAGAGTATGCCCAGATCTTGAGTTTCCTGAATGACCCTTACAAAGTGTACTTCAGGCAAAGAATTGAGGGTACAGCTACAGCAGTTGCAAAACTTCTACATTTGGACCAAGTTGATCGATACATGACATCCAATGGAGGGTTCAAATGGAAAATGATGGAGAGTAAATTGAAGACTGATAAAGAAAAAGGGAAGTTAGGTGAAGAAAGATATCAGATAATTGCTTTCGCCATCTTTGGGCTGGTTCTGTTTCCTTCGGAAGCCGCTGGAATTATTAGCATTGAAGCTGCAAACGCTTTCCTGGAATTTGAACAGACAAAGAATAACCATACTTTAGCCATCTTAGCTGAAACCTTCTAATCTCTAAATCATTGCAGACTGCATGGGAAAGAGGCGATGCGATGCTGTATTCCTCTCTTATTCATGTTGATAGTTAGTCATTTGGAAACTTCAAAAGAAGTCTTCAATAATTTTTGGTGGTTTAACATGAGGCCTCTTGAGTTGGTGCTGACTAAAGAATGGAGTGATTTGGATGAAAAGGCATGGGTAAGGAAATACCAAGCACTTCCCCAAAGTAATTTTAGATGGAGAGCTCCTTGGGTAAGCGGTTCATCTTACCTCATGGGTTGTAGCGATAAAGCATGGGTTCCATTGATTGGCTTAACTGGATATATCAGTTACTCACCCTCATTGGTGGCCAGACAGTTTGGAGGAGTACAATACGTGCCAAGAACTCGGGAGTTAGCCGAGTACACCGGTCTGTTTAAAGAAGCTAGCTCTTTGGATATGTTAGATGCCATCAGAAATGACTGGACGCAGCCTGTTTTGGTCTATAAGGAAGAGCATCAAAAAGAGTTCTCAGTTATCCCTGCATATTCAATATGGAGGAGTGGCAGCTCATCTAAGATACTTCAAAAGGCAAAAGAGCAAAAAAGAGCCCAAGATAAGCCATCTGTGACATTGGAGCTCAAAAGAAAAAGGGTCAACAATGAGGAAGATCTCCAAAAAGAGTTGGATAAGCTGAGGATTGAGCTCAGCAATAGCAAAAATCATCAGAAATTCCTGGAAAACCAACTTTTGAAAGAAGAAGAGATGAAGGCCTCTCTAGATCAGCAATTGAAGGAAAGAGATGAGCAAATTGTTAACCAACACGAAGCAAATGAGCAACTGAATGAGGGGAAGGCCAAGTATGACGAGTTGGTAAATAAGCATGTAATGGTGGAGCAGGAATTGGTGACTCTAAAAAGGGCCTCGGAAAGTAGAAAGTCTGCTGACAAAGAGACAATAGCTTCTCTGAAGAAAGAAAGGGACCAGTATAAATTAAAATGGGAAGCTGAAAAAGAGAAGAACAAATTAGCTGATCTCACCATTGAAGAAGAAAGAAGCTTAAGAACTCGATATCATATGCAGGCTGAAGATGAGAGAGAAGCAAGAAGGGTAGCTGAGTCAGACATGAAGGGATACCTGGACAAAATAAATGGTATGAGAAACCGAGTTTCTGTGATACAAGCCGAGCTTGAGTCCCAAGAGGAAGAAGCAAAGAGGATGCAAGAACAGTTTGAGGAATGGCAAGACTATATGAGCAGTCTCGATGTACAACTAAACACTAAGGTAGCCGAGCTTGATATAGAGAAGGAGGAATTGCAAAGGGCTAGAAAACAGATTCAGTAGTTGGAAAAGATGGTTCAAATCTTGGAGAAAAACAATGAATCATTAGCTGCCAGTAATGGAACACCACTTCAAGATAACACCTTGTTCCATTACAAGATTGAACAAACTAACAGGCTAATTGACATGGTGGCTCGAAAGGCAAATGAGCTATGAGTGAAGGCTTCCAAGATTGGCAACAACCGTCATAGATATGAGGAGTATTTGAATGAAGTTTCCTCTTTCATCAGGAATGTAGCCAATAGAGGAATAACATTTGAATAAAGACACTTTGTATGAACCATCTATATAGGCCTAAGCCTACTTTTGAACTTTTGTAATGTGTATGGAATTCAATCAATCAAAGGACTTGGGTAAAACCTCATTGAGTATATCAGACTTCAGATTCTACTTGTATTTGACAAAGGAAGTCATGGATTAGCTCTTTAATCCATATACATGCATCTTTTTCATTTTGCATTCATATTTATACATTCATTCATTATAACACACATGCATACGCTAGGTCAAAATATAGGTCCCCAAAGAGTCTACAACACCCGACTCCGAGCAAGGAAAATGGAAGACGAAGAGCGTGCTTACCGTGAAGCTCATTTCCAAGAAGAGTTGGATTCTCTAAAGGTTAGTGTGGCTCGCCTCACCAGCTTACTCGAGCAAGCACTAAGGAATACCTCTGGTGAAGGCCCTTCCACTAGACCTGCCACTTTCCCAGCAAATCAACCTGAAGAAATAATAGGAGAACAAGCACAGGAGCCCCGACACAATCCAGCATTTGTGCAGTCAACAACACCAGTACCAACACTTGCAGTCGCAGATGCATTTGCTAATGAGTCTCACAAAACCAAGCCATTTGATGACATTGATCAAGACAAGATGGCAACATTAGAGGCTAGGATTAGGGTCATTGAAGGAGTAGACTTATATGACCCAGTACGAGCTGCAGAAATGTGTCTAGTCCCTAATTTGGTGGTACCAAAGAAATTTCGAGTTCCTAAATTTATCAAATATACCGGAACCCAATGCCCTGTTACCCATCTCAAATCTTATTGCAATAAAATGGCAGAAGTAGTGCACGATGAGAAGCTACTGATGCACTTCTTCCAAGACAGCTTGAGTGGAGCAGCGTTGAGTTGGTATATGAGGTTAGATAATACCAAGATTCATACATGGAAGGATCTTGTAGATGCTTTCATCAAGCAATACATATACAATATGGATATTGCTCCGGATAGAACCAGTCTATCTAATCTGGAGAAAGGAGACAAAGAGAGTATAAGGGAGTATACCCAAAGATGGAGAGATTTGGCAGCACAAGTACACCCCCCTCTCCTAGAAAAGGAAATGGTTGCTCTGTTTGCTAACACGCTAAAAGCGCCATACTATGAACACGTGATGGGTAGTTCGGCTCAACAATTCACTGATGTTGTAGCAGTAGCAGAACGAATAGAGCAAGGGGTAAAAAGCGGGAGAATCTCTGCACCCATGGAAAAAAAGGGTTTTGGAGTAAAAAAGAGGGAGATTGATCATGTTAAAAGTAGCTATAAAAGTAAGAAAGGCCAATTCCAAAGATATAACACTCCATCCCTTTCATCCCAAATTGCCAACATCAATTTCAACTTCCCGATCCCAGTCAGAAAACTTGAACCCCAAACCACCAAGTAAAAAACCAAGATGAAAATTTTCCCAAAAAGAACTACCAAAGAACCCAAGAACAATTGCCTCCATTGCCGTTACCCCTGAATGAAATGTACCAAAAGCTACTAAGTATCGGACAAGTAGCCCCCGTACCTTTAGCACCCCTACAACCACCTTACCCTAGCTGGTATAAGCTAGATCTTACCTGCAAATATCATGCTGGTGTAGCTGAGCATAGCATCCATACTTGCAATGCTTTTAAGAGAAAGCTTCTACAATTGATCAAAGCAGGATGAATAACATTTGAAGATGCCCCTAATGTGAATACGAACCCTCTACCCAATCATGCTTCAGGTAGTGGGTCTGTAAACATGTTAGAAATAGAACACTCAAAAAGCTTGAAGGCATCAATGGATAGGATCTACCAAATGATGGTAGATGCAAGGTACAAAGAGGGTAGCGAGATGTGTTGTGAACATCATAATATAGAAGGCCATATAATTAGCGAGTGTGAGGATTTTCATAAAAAAGTGATGCAAATGATGAGTCGTGGATTGCTACGAATCAAGAAAGCAACAGGTGAGGAGGTGTCCATGATGGAAGCACCAAATAAAGAGGTATGTCGAGTACAATTCGTTACAGGAAAGCCATCCAAACTGGTCTTATCCAAACCAGTAGTGGCGCATCAAGGGAATTACAATGCCTTACCTCATGACTATGGGTGTTCCTTTAAAAGCACTCAGCAGCCGCCTGTTTTTCAAGCAAAAATTGGAGGATTAACCCGTAGCGGCAGATGTTTCACTCTAGAAGAACTGGAAAAACAAAGAAAAGATAAGGGTAAAGAGGGGGTTGACGTGACCGAGGAAATAAACAAACCTGTCACGGAAGAGGAAACCAATGAATTCTTGAAGCTGATGAAACACAGTGAATATAGTGTTGTTGAACAGCTCAAGAAAACTCCAGCAAGAATATCATTGTTGTCTTTGATTCTAAGCTCTGAGCCACACAGGAAGGCTCTACAGAAGGTATTGAACGAGGCATACGTTCCTCAGGACATCAATCAAAAAGCCATGGAACATTTGGTGGGAAGAATCCAAGCCTCGAATTATGTATACTTCATTGAAGATGAATTGGGTCCCGATGGTACTGGGCATAACAAGCCACTATACATTACAGTGCGGTGTATGGATATTCTAATCGGAAAAGTACTCGTCGATAATGGTTCTGCACTGAACATCCTACCAAGGCATATCTTGAAAGAAATGCCTATCGATGAGTCACATATGAAACCTAACACATTGATGGCGAAAGCATATGATGGTTCGCCAAGACATATAATTGGGACCTTAGAAGTGGAGCTATATGTAGGGCCGTAGATGTTCCTGATAACATTACAAGTAATGGACATTCACCCATCTTACAGCATATTATTAGGGAGGCCGTGGATTCATGCAGCTGGAGTAGTGGCTTCTTCATTACACCAGTGTTTAAAATATATTGTGAATGGAATGTTGATAACTGTCGAAGCTGAAGAGACAGTTTCCATGATTAAAAAAATATAGTCATACCCTTCATTGAAGCGAAAGATTGTAGGGATGGAGATATTCATGCATTTGAAATTGTGAATACGGAATGGGTTCCTGAAGGTGCAGTCCTAAGAAAGCCCAGAATCCCTGAAGCGGCAAAAATGGCTGCTAGATGCTTTTTGAAGAATGGGGCTCCTTTCCAATATAGTCCTAAGACTAGACTGATCAAGCTAAAAAGTGTGGATCAAAGATTTAGGCTTGGATATAAGCCCAAGAAAGATGACTACAAACGGGTTGCCCAGATTAGAAAGGAAGCAAGAATGGCAAGAATTGAAGGAAGAGAACCAAAAGAAGAAGAATTTGTCATCCCACCGCTCCAAGTATCTTTCCCAAGGGCTACAGAAGTGATTAGATCCGGCATAGTAGATCTCCACATTAGTACCCTGGAGAGCCAAGAAGGAAAGCAGATAGAGGAAGCGAATCTGGAAGTGAAGGATGAAGTTCTACCACAGCTTTCCATTCACACCATTGACGAACCCCCTGCAAGATTTTTTATGCGAAGATTGGCTAAAGGAGAGGTGTACCAGAATTGGAAGATGGAGATTGCTCCTATTGTGTTTAAAAAGTAATTGCTCTTGTTTGATCATGTTTGGATTTGTTTTGACTTGTGCTGAACTTGTTTAGCTCATGATACCGCAAGATTTTTTATGTTAACCGAGCACTGTTGTTTTAATGAGATCATGCATTTTCTTTGTGTCCAATGTGTCTTCATCCTCTTATCCTTTCACGCATCACACTTACACGAGCACAGCTTGCACTTTCAAGAATCCTGAAAGTTCCATCGATTCACAAAACCACTGCACTAAGAATAATTGGCCAAACTTTGATAATATGGTTGCAATGGGCGATGAAGAATGGGAGGAAGAAGATATAAAAGAATTTAATAGGTTGGTAGAAAACTCTGAGAAGTCCTGGGAACCTGCTAGTGAGAATCTAGAAGTCATCAACTTGGGAAATGAGCAAGAAAAGAAGGAACTAAAGATTGGCACCCTTGTTACAACTAAAGAAAGAAATAAATTGGTCTCTCTTTTATGTGAATATGCAGATGTTTTTGCCTAGACTTATGCAGATATACCTGGTCTAGATACTGACATAGTAGTACATAAAATTCCCTTAATAGAAGGAAGCAAACCAGTTAAGCAGAAAACCAGGCGAATACGCCCGGACATGTTGCTCAAGGTAAAGGCTGAGATTCAAAAACAGTGGGAGGCAGGATTTCTAGATGTGGTCCAATATCCTCAATCGGTAGCTAATGTGATTGTAGTCCCAAAAAAAGATGGCAGGATTCGGGTATGTGTGGACTATAGAGATTTGAATAAGGCAAGCCCAAAGGATGATTTTTCTTTACCTCACATAGACATTCTAGTTGATAATGCTACAAGAAATGCTACGTATTCTTTCATGGATGGATTCTCTAGCTATAACCAGATAAGAATGGCAGAAGAAGACAAAGAGAAGACCACCTTTGTCACACCGTGGGGGACATTCTGCTATAAAGTAATGCCATTCGGATTGAAGAATGCTGGAGCCACATATCAAAGGGCAATGGTTACCCTATTCCATGATATGATGCACCGAGAAGTGGAGGTTTATGTGGATGACATACTTGCAAAATCAAAGAAGGAAGAAGACCATGTGCAAGTATTAAGGAGACTATTTGAAAGGCTGCAAAAATACCAGTTAAAGTTGAATCTTACAAAATGCTCATTTGGGGTAAAAACAGGTAAATTGTTGGGCTTCATAGTAAATGATCAAGGAATAGAAGTTGATCCTGATAAAGCCAAAGCTATTCAGGAGATGCCTGCACCTAAGACAGAAAAGGAAGTAAGAAGTTTCCTTGGGCACCTAAATTACATAGCTCGGTTTATATCTCAACTAACAGTGACCTGTGAGCCAATTTTTCGTTTACTCAGGAAGAAAAATCCTGGAGTATGGGACAATGACTGTCAGGAAGCCTTTGATAAAATAAAGAGGTACTTGCAAAATCCACCGCTGCTAGTACCTCCAACACCAGGGAAACCTTTGATCTTGTATTTGACAGTAACAGAAACAGCTATGGGCTGTGTACTGGGACAACATGATGAGTCAGGAAGAAAAGAGCAAGCTATTTACTACTTGAGTAAAAAATTCAATGACTGTGAGTCGAGATACACAACAATTGAAAGGTTGTGTTGTGCTTTGGTTTGGAGTGCGAAAAGACTCAGGCAGTATATGTTGTACTACACAACCTGGTTGATTTCAAAATTAGATCCGCTCAAGTATATCTGTGAAAAACCTTACCTGTCAAGTAGAATAGCAAGGTGGCAAATGTTGTTGGCAGAATATGACATTGTCTTTATGACAAGAAAAGCTGCAAAAGGAAGCGTAATCGCCGATCATTTTGCAGATCATGCCATGGAAAACTATGAGCCTCTAAACTTTGACCTCCCAGATGAAGATGTGATAGTAATCGAGAATGGAGGCGGGGAAAGCGATATGTGGACCCTTTACTTTGATGGTGCAGTAAATGTATCAGGAAATGGGGCAGGAGCGGTAGTAATTTCCCCAGAAAATAAGCAGTATCCTGTTTCAACAAGGTTACTGTTTGAATGTACCAATAATACGGCCGAGTATGAAGCCTGTATTATTGGCTTGGAAGTGGCTTTAGAACTTAAAGCCAAGAAGCTTGAGGTCTTCGGGGATTCCTTACTAATCATATGCCAAGTCAAAGGTGAGTGGCAAACCAAGGATGAGAAATTGAAGCTGTATCAAAATTATCTCTTGAGGTCAGCCAATGAATTTGAGGAGATCAAATTCACCCACATAAGTAGAGATAAGAATCAGTTTGTTGATGCCCTGGCAACCTTAGCTTCAATGACACAAGTCGATATCAGAAGCAAGATCCAGCCAATAGATATCGAAGTCAGAAGCTTCCAAGCCCATTGTTGCTTAATTGAAGAATCTCCAGATAAGAAACAATGGTATAATGACATCAAGAAGTTTCTCCAACATCGAGAATACCCTCAACGGATTTCCAAGACAGATGAAAAAACTTTGAGGAGAATGACCATGAATTTTTACTTAGATGGAGAAATTTTATATAAAAGGTCATTTGATGGGACCTTACTCAGGTGTCTGAATGAAAATGAGATTGAACAAACATTAAAAGAAGTCCATGAGGGGATTTGTGCTACACATGCTAATGGGCATACAATGGCAAAGCAAATACAAAGGTTGGGATATTTCTGGTTGACCATGGAGAGAGATTGTATAGACTATGTGAGAAAATGCCATGAGTGTCAGATATATGGTGATAGAATAAATGCGCCTCCAACACCTCTGTTCAATATGATCTCACCTTGGCCTTTTGATATGTGGGGTTTGGATGTTATAGGGCCAATCAATCCTAAAGCGAGCAATGGACATAGATTTATTCTGGTGGCCATCGACTATTTCACCAAATGGGTAGAAGCCAATTCTTACGCCCATGTAACGCAGAAAGTAGTCAAGAGATTCATTGAAAAGGATTTGGTCTGTCGTTATGGTTTGCCAACAAGATTGGTAACTGATAACGCCCAGAATTTCAATGGGAAGCTGATTGATGAACTATGCACCAAGTGGAATATTAAACACCTCAATTCTTGCCCTTATAGACCAAAGATGAATGGGGCAGTGGAAGCAGCCAATAAGAATCTTAAGAAAATCATCCAAAAAATGGTGGTCACCTACAAGGATTGGCATGAGATGCTCTCATACGCACTTCATGCGTACCGCACCATAGTTAGAACTTCTACAAATACAACCCCATATTCATTAGTATATAGAATGGAGGCGGTTATGCCCTTAGAAGTAGAAATCCCATCACTACGGATCTTGAAGGATGCAGAATTGGACGAATCAGAATGGGCGAGGTTAAGATTTGAGCAGCTAAGCTTGATTGATGAAAGAAGACTAGCAGCTGTTTGTCATCACCAGTTATACCAAAGTAGGATAGCAAAGGCTTACAACAAGAAGGTCAAACCAAGGGTGTTTAAGGAGGGGGGTTTGGTGTTAAAGAAGATCTCACTAGCATCAGGAGAAGATCAAAGTAAGTGGGCACCAAACTACGAAGGGCCATATGTGGTGAAAAAGGCTTTTTCTGGAGGGGCCTTAATTTTGACTAATATGGATGGAAAGGATCTACCTAGACCTGTAAACTCAGATGTTATAAAGAAGTATTATGCCTGATGTATTTTCCTTATCATTCAATAAAATTGAAGTTTGGCCAAGATTTCTTTAGTGTGCTTCCCCTAAAAGAAACTATGCATGATCTCATGTTTTCACAAGGATTTTTGGGAAATCAAAGTTTTAATAAAAAAATCAAATTGGTGTTTGTTCGAACAAACAAGTTCTGAAAATTCAAGTGATATCTTAACACCTATCAAAACCTGAAAAACAACCCAAATGCCATGAAATGACTTCGAAGCTGAGTTTTGGTTGCATGAATATTGAGAAACCATTTCGCATATTTGCATTAGAGAAAGCAAAGCTTGTCGATTCTGAATGCATGCATTTGAAATGAAGAAAGGCTATCTTTGATCATCTTTTCACAAATTCTAAAAATCCCTTGAGTCCCTTTTTGAGCCTAATGTATTTTTCTTGAAAAATAACCTTGGCTAGGATCACACCCTACACTGGGGGGCAAGTGCAAAAAAATCCTCAATGATAAAAGTGCCCAAACAACACAAGGGGGGGCATGAAAGAAAATCCTCCATGATCAAAAGTGCCTAAACAAAGCTAGGGGGCATGAAAGAGTTCCAAAAGATTTGAGCATGTCATAAAAATCACTAAATATAATGATGCTCAAAACTAAAAGAAGAAAAAACCCAACATTGAGGGGCACCAAGGACCATTTTTCAAATCAATTCCAAGGTCCAGAAATTCATAAAAAAAAAAAGTTTGGGATATAAGCATTAGTGATCCTTAGTCTTAAAGTCCATTAAACACCTTTTGAGCCAATAGATATCCTTTTTCTTCATAGCCAAGAGCCAAAGCCTACATTACGTGCTTAATCAAGCCCTTTCTGATCAAAGGCAAGCAATCTGGATCGGTAGACAATGGTTTCATGTGCAAAACAAGTCATTATTCATGCAATCAAAATGAATGCTTTGAAAACTGGTTTTTTGAAACCTTCAGACTGGATCTTAAATCCTTTTTAACCAACAAAACATCACTTCACATTTATGCAAACCTATCCATGGGAATTGCTTGAATTTTTCAGAACAAGTTAGTTTTAAACAAACATCAAAATGATTTTTTTTTTCAGAATAACTTTGAAATTCCAAAAGTTCATTGTAAAAACAACTCCTTGTAAATAACCAAATCTCATTTCACATAACCTTGTCCCTAAAGAAAACCCCAAACAAACACTTGCAGGCATGATCAAATGAGGGGCAATCCAGCAAAACACATAAGGTTGGCTCCATGATTTCCTTTCTAAGAAAATAAGAGACATGGTGCAGAGATGACAATTCTTCAGATAAAGATTTATGGGCAAAGAAGTATGCTCATGCTATACCCTTCCCAGAGGTTAAGATCACAAGATGTGGCTCGAGTAAGCAAGAGTATGAAAGCCATCAAAGCTTACTATCAGAGACTCAAACTTTTGAGGAAAGGAAAACTCCATGAAGAAAAGGGGGGCCTATATTTCTCAGGTAAGTATACATGCATATTGATCATAATGCATTACTTTCATCCTTGACAGATTAGTGTCTCACCATCACCTCTTTTTGAGCGGGCTGTTGAGTCCTCATCATTTAGATAGTGTGCTTTCTAGCCCTATCTTCCTTCTCTTTGAGTGTGCCCTCGAGCCATCAAACATCCCAGCTGGTGCACCTTACAACCCTACCTCTTTTTGAGTGTGCCTTTGAGCCCTCACCTCTTGCTCTCACCTCTTGGGTAGTGTGTTTTCTAACCCTACCTCTTTCCGAGTGCGCCTTTGGGCCATCACCTCATGGGTAGTGCATTTTCTAACCCTGCCTCATTTCGAGTGCGCCTTTGAGCCCTCATCCCTTGGGTAGTGTGTTTTCTAACCCTACCTCCTTCCGAATGCGCTTTTCAGCCCTCACTCCCCTTCAAGTCCTATGTCTTGTCAAACGCTCATATGAGCTCTCGTCTCTTGAATAATGTGCCTTTGAGTCCTATCATGTCGTTCCTTCAAGATATTTCATTTTTTTCACATGGGTAGGTCACCCATCACAATCAGACCTCTTTGAAAACTCTTTTCATCTTCCATTTGGGCCAGTTGCCCATTACAATTAAACCATTATGAGAAATCTTCGCATTTCTCACCACTTTGAAAAATCTTCGTATTTTTCACCTCTTTGAAAAATCTTTGTGTTTTTCACCGGGCAGGTCGCCCATTATAACAAGACCACTTTGAAAAATCTTCGTATTTTTCATCACTTTGAAAAACCCGGGTAGGTCACCCATTACAATAAGACCATCTCAAAAAAAAATTTAATTTTCTCTGGGTAGGTCACCCATGACAATTCGACCACTTCAAAACCTCTGAATTTGCAAAAGAGAAATCTTCTAGTTTTTACTCTGAGTGCGCTTTCTAGCCCTCAAAAGGATTCATCATTTCTCAATATGATGAGTCCATCATCTTTCATTCTTCTTTTTATTTACAACGCTTACTACCTAAACTCTCTTACGAGACTTTCTATCGTAAGCATTGTAAAGAGGGGGGCAACTGTCATAACCCAATTCTGGGTTATTCCCCAAAAATTTATTTATTTATTTATTTATTTTCAAAATAAAAATCAAAAAATAAAATAAAGGCTGGCAACGTGGAGAAAGCAGGCCGGGAAATCAAGCTGCAATTTTTGGAGGAGATTCAAGGATAATTGTACCCCATTATGCCCAAAAATGGAGAAAAAAAGCAAATTCAAGCTCAAATTAAATGATTATTGGACGAATTTGCATAAAAATTAAGCCCAATGACATAATTGAATTTTTAATAGGCTAATTTGATTTAATCATGAGCCAAATTAAATTTTAATTATGTTTAAGAATTAATTTGGGTCCAATTGAAGGATTTAATTAAGTGCAAGGACTTGATTATACTTTAAATGGGTCAAATTAATTTTATTTGGGGCTTAATTGGTAAAAAATTAAGTTTGGGGGCCTAATTTGGGCTTAATTGAGAAGATTGAAATTTTAAGAGACCAAATTTAATTTTTACCAAGTTATTTGATTGAAATTAGGGGCCAAATTGCAAGAAAATTGAAGTTTTGGGGTCAATTAGGGGTTAAATTGAAGAAATTCACAGCCAGGGACCAATTTGCAAAAGGCGCCGGACTATAGGGACCTAATTGACAAAAACCGGGGATTAAATTGAAGAAATTGAAAGTTTAATGGTCAATTAGGGGTTAAATTGCAAAAATCTGAGACCAGGGACTAAATCCAGGGTTCCAATTGAAATTCGGCAAGGGTGTAATTGCATTAAATCAAAAGTTTAGGTCAATTAGGGGTACAATTGCATAAAAGTGAAAGTTGGAGGACTGCTTTGAACTTCAGAGAAATCCCTATTTAAAACCTAAAATGGCGCCGTTTTGAGTAAAAAAAAAAAGAGGGACCACACGACGCGTCGTCTGGTCACTATTCATTATCTTTCTTATTTTTCCGGAAAAACTGGTCCAGTCACCTCCTTTGCAGGTGCATTTAATGCACTTAACGTCCACCAAATTTGCCAAACCGTGCATGAAACTGATCACCAGACATCCCTCTACGTCTGGGTATGGTCATCACCGGCTCACTGGCACATAAACGGACGTGGCACCACTCCAAAGAGGTCACCTCAGGCAGCCTGCAGCTGCAGATTGACAGCGCACCATGCCTACTTTGAGCCAACGGTTAGGATCCTTCCCAATCGAATCAAGGGCTGGAATTTATTCCCCTGTGAAGAAAAGATTACCTTCTTTCACCGCCTATAAATAGAGGCTTCGTTGACAACCTGAGGGAGAAGAAAATCGAACTCAAAGTTGGCTGAAAACTAGCCTTCCCTGCTCATTTTTCCTGCAACCGATCTTTTCTCTGCCTTCTCTCTCCACCGTGGCTTTCAGCCACCACCATCTTCATCACCCGTCTTCTCTCCATCATCCCCACCTCCAATAGCCATCAAACCATCTCACGTGGTGGTTGCACCACTTCTCTCTCTCTCCTCTGTAAAAAGCCCCCTTCTCTGCCATTATGACCTCGGCAGCATCGGCAACAGCAGAAGCAGCGGCCACCACCTTGCCCAGAAGCTCTTTCCCTTCCAAAAGGCAGCCAGGGTAGCAGCTTTCTCCTCAGCCACTCCAACAGCTCCAACCGCGAGCTTCCTTTCTCCTTCACAGGACTCTGTTCCTTCTTCTTCCAACTGCGACCAGAGCAAGCCGCCGGCCTCACCACCTCCAGTTCCACCGTGCGCCACCAGTCAGGCCGCCAGCTCCCTCAACGCCAGGTAAGCCTCCCTCCTCTCTTCTTCTTCTTCCTCCCTTCTCTGTTATCACTGCACGTGAACAGTGCAATGTGAATTATAATTCACGTTGCACTGTTTCGTGCAACTTAGTCACTAGGCTGCCAGTGACTAAGTTGCTTTGGGCTGGACCTGTTCTAGCCCAGCCCAGTTGGCTGGGCCGGGTCCAGCCCGTCCCCAAAATAAAAAAAAATATGTTGGGCCGACCTTTTTGGGCCAATGCCAGCCCACATGTTTAAATAATATTTAATTAATTAATATATATAATAATAATAATAAAATAATAATAATAATAATAATAATAATAAATTTCAAAAATTCTTTCAAAAAATTGTGATTTTCTCAAATATTTTTCTACCAATTTTGCATAATATCGAGTTGTATATTTACACTGTAAAATACAAATCCGGTATTAAAATACCTGGTTGTCTCCGAAATTTTTCAAAAAAAAAATCAAAGCATTTTCAAAAAATATATATATATATATATATATATATATATATTGTTGCATACGGCCAAATCCTAAAATTTTTCCAAACATCTTTTTCATAAAAAAAAAATGCATCTTTTTCATGTTTAAAAATCAAAAATAGATATCATAACCAGTTTATGATTATCTTTTAGGATTTAGCCAACATGTCAAAAATCTTTTTCCAACCTTTTTTTTAGGGGTCTAAATGTAGACTTTAATATTTGTGGGGTGTAAAATTACATGATAAAGTACACCCTCAAGTATTAAAGATACAAGGTGTAAAAATGCGATGCTAAAATTCAAACTTTAGAACGGTTAGGATATAACCCGATAAGGTAGAGACTCTCTCATGAAGAGAGATATGCCTTGAACTTTAGAAAAGACCAACCTGACTTAGAAAAAACAATCAAATAACAATGCAGCTTACCTTAGGTAGGGTGCACTAGGGGTGATGCGTCTTCCGCTTGCACAACCAGTCCCTTACCCAGACTCTCACAGACCATAGGTTCCTAGTGACCATAATACTAGGTGGCGACTCCTAAACATTAATCATAATTTTATGATTAAATCCAAAACTCTTCCCAATACACAACACCCCTCACCAGGAGGCACGACAAAGAGCCTCCGCCGTCGCCAGACGACGTCGCGCCGCCCCGCGACAATAGCCACTAGAAAACCCTAACTAGTCTATAGAGTTCTAAGGTAAGGAACTGATTATAGTAAAGAAAAGATATCATCACCCTAAAACATCTTACCTAAGATAAGTTGCATTGTAAAATTTGTTCTATATTCCAATTAGTTTATTCTGCTTAATCTACTGGTGGTGTATCTATAGGGTGATTATGAGTTTACTGTTGTAAGTTAAACTCTTGTTTGAAGGTTTAAGCCTAGTCATTATATGTTCTGGTTTATTTTTACCACTCTCAATTACTATCTTCTGACAATACTTGGTGAATTAACAAGTCTAAAGTTTTTTTTTACTTCAGATCCCAACCTATGACTAATTGTTTATCAAGTCATGTCATTGAATGACCAAAGAGTTTATGTTGGGCTCATTAAACCCAACCCAAATCCTAGAAAGGGTCTATGGATAATATCTTCATAAGGTTCATCTATCATATAATACCAAAGTTTCACTCACAGTTTTTGGTGAATGAAGGTTATATGTCTATGTCTTATCCAAGTAGTGGCCATTAGAGGTTCATCTACTCGGAGTATGATCTAATGACATGATATACCTTTTGGACTTTAGTTTTGATAATTACCTCTTTTGGAAGTTCATTTTCCATTTAGGTGTGCTAGTTTAACATTCACCTTTTAATTTAACATTTATTTTAGTGGCCCTTGTTTACATGAGTAGACCTTTTTATTCTATTTTATTCTTTTTATTGATTGAATCTTGTTTTTAAAAGATCAATACTCTTATTTTGGTGAATATTGAATTTAGATGTTCTTTTCTTTAAAAATAAAAGGAAAGGTGTTACCCTTTTTTTTAAGGTTTAAAGACATGGCCATAAGAGTTTATGCCTTAAACTCTAAAAGTGAATAACAAAATCATTTTTTTATTTGGGCTTTGACCCTTCTTTTTAAAACTGAGAAATGTTACTCTTCTATGATGTCTAATGCAATGACCTATATAGAGTCCATTTTCTTTATACACTTGTAGAGAATCACCAAATCATTTTGTGTATAAAATTTTTGAAAGAAAAATGGACTTGTTATTTTTTGAAATATTTGATGTTAGCCCAATAGACCTTTTAATATGAGCTGGACCGAAACCCAATGTGACATAGAAGTGTATAATGGTTTTTTTTATGTTGGGCTACTTAAGTTTGGGTTGGTAATGCAAATGAGTGAGGTTCTTATTGTTGTTTATGGTCAAACAAAGAGCTAACTTTGAGCTTGAATTTGTATCTTCTTATTGCATGGAAAAATAATCTTATCCTACGTGGCTTTCAAGTTTAGATTATGATTTTTTCAGATTGTCCAATCAGGCATGCTTTGGAGTTTTCTATATAATGTTATTTTTTTAATTTTTAAGCTTTCTAAGTGTCTATTTATGTTTCTAATGAGTAAAAAACATATAATAATAATAATTTGTCTAGTTTTCTATCAAAGTGATTTATTTGGGTTTTAATTATGTCATCTTTGGTGTTTTCCTAGACTTTGAGGGTTGTTCCAAGTATATAAAGTTAAATCGAACCATATATTGAGATCTTTTAGCAAAATATGAATTGAGAGTCTTTTGACATGGCCTTTCAGCATAATATCAAGTTTTGTGTCTCTTTTGTGAGTGGTGGACTTATTCCTTAATTATGTATCTCTAAAGTGGTTATTTTATTTGTATATTGAAGGTGATGAGTTTATTATCCATTTTTGTATCTTTTTGGTTTTATAACTAAGAGTGGCGAGCGAGAATTATTATTTATGTGAGTGATTTATAACTTTGTAATTTCCATACCTTCACGATATCAAGTTGGTATTAAAGCTTTAGATTTACGACCATGTCTGTTTGTAGGTGTTGTGTGCAAGAACTCGAGAGGGATGAAATGAGAAGGCAAATCCAACAACTCCATGAATGTATTGAACAATATGTGAATCGAGATGATGACGATGATGATGAGAATAACACTAAAATTGGCTCCACTAGCAATAATAAAGAGGATGTTAATCCTTTCCATTGTAGACCACACCGTGATAGTTCTTCTTCTCAACATCAAAGGAAAAGGAACAGATGACCTTATCAAGATTTTAACATGAGAGTTGATATTCTTGAATTCGAGGGGAAAATACAACTTGATGATTTCATTGATTGGCTTTAAACTGTTAAAAGGATTTTTTTTTTTCAAAGAGTATCCTAATGTTAGAAAAGTGAAGTTAGTGCCTCTTAAACTAAAAAAATATGCTTTCTTATAGTGGGAGAATCTTAAGAAGCAAAGGGCTCATGAGAGCATAAACAAGATCAAGTCTTGTGATAAGATTAAAAGGGAGCTTGAGAGGAGATTCTTGTTTGAACACTATCAATAAGAGACTTTTTTTCAAGTTTCATAATTTGAGGCAATCTAAAATGACTGTAGAAGAGTATATGATGGAATTTGAATTGCTCATGCTTAAGTGCAATATTGTTAAGCCTGTAGAGCAAACAATAGCTTGATATTTGGGTGGGTTAAGAGAGGAAATTCCTAATATGGTTCGGTTGCAACTGTAAAACCCGATAAAAAAATTAGGTGAAAAGCCGACCTATGCTAAGCAAGAATTAAGGAGAACAAACCAGCTTACTCTAGGGAGGATTTGAGAAGGGGGGAAACCGGTTCTAGATTAACCAAAAGAGGAATAAGAACAAGGTAAACCACCACCCAAACACCCCCATTATATTTATGAGTGATATAAATGTAAGGGGGAGAAAAAGAGATGAATCTTCCTCTCCTCTAGAACTGGCAGCAGCCATTGCTACAACACACATTCCTTCCCAAGAAGAAAAATGAACTTAACCAGCTTGCATGTCAACTTCCTTTAGTGTTTAGTGAGAGGTGAGTTAGCAAAAGGAGAGAAAACCAAAAACATTGAAGAATAAGAAGCCTAGAGGGCCGGCTGGAACAAACAGAAAGAAGAAGGAAGAAACTGAAAGTAAAGAAGAAGAAGAAACTACTAAAACCTTTCCTAAAACTACTTAAAATCATAAGGTAAGAAAAACATCACCTTTTTATTTATTTCCTTGAGTCTTTGGGAAAAAGGGAGAAGGAAACCTCAAGGGAATGGCTTAAGGTTCATACATCAATGACTAAAGAGGACTAGATAGAAAGATTAATGAGTATGAGGCTGAATGGGGGACATAACTCCAGAACCTTTAACAAAAGAAATGAATGATTTTGAATACACAAACCTAGAGGGAGGGTAGATTGGAGGGGGTTGGACAGAATGCAAATTGATGTGATGAAATGTTTGAATTGTGATCTTGTTAGAGTCTTAACACATGTTTGAGCCAAAATAGAATTCATGTGTATGTTAATGTCTTGATTTTTACATATATGATTGAAGAAACTATGTGAAAATGAGATGAAATGATTGTATATGCAGAATTATGATGTTGTTAGGTCCTTAGAGGCATACTAGAGCTGAAATGGAAATCATACCATGTTAATGCCCTAATTTTTATTCATGTGATGGATGAACTTGTATAATTATGAATCAAGTGATTGAATGTATGAGTATGACTTGTTGTTGGGAACATAATTGTGTTATATATGATAAAATACATGTGAAAACTTGAAAGGAATGGGCTACCATGTTTGGCCAAGAAGGTGAAACATGGAGGGAGCCTTGTATGATGAGCACCGTTAGAAAAACAAGACATAGGTTGGAAATGGAACTCTTGTATGATGTGAATTGAATATTAAATTGTGGTGATGATTTGGCATGACGAAATTAAAAACATGGAATGCAAGATTATGGCAACATTAGGTTTCTGCCTTGAAATGATGGTATTGTTTTATAGCCTTGTGAAACATTTGAATGTGGTTGGTTACGGTTTGTGTTCAAATTTATTTGGGGTGTGTTATAAAGGGGGAAAGCCTAGAGTAAACCTTACGCTTAACCGAGGAAAAGAGTAAAACCAGAAATGACTTAATCGTCGCTGCCTATTTTTGAATCAGCAGCGACATAGATTCGTTGATGAATTTTGGGTCAGCAGCGACTCAGTTCTCGTTGATGATTTTTGAGTCAACGGTAGATTGTAGTCGATAATGATTTCATGCGTCAGCTGTGGAATTTGGTTGTGTTGATGAATTCTAGGTCGGCAGCAACTCAGTTCTCGTTGACAATTTCTGAGTCAACAGTAGATTGTATTTGCTAGCGATTCCATGTATCAACTGTGGAATTTGGTTGCATAGATAAATTGTAAGTCGACAGCGACTCAGTTCTCGTTAATGATTTCTAAATCAATAATAGATTGTATTCGTTGATGATTCCATGCTTCAGCTATGGAATTTGGTTGCGTTTACGAATTCTAGGTCGGCAGCGACTTAGTTTTTGTTGGCGATTTCTGAGTCAATAGTAGATTGTATTCACTAACGATTTGATGTGTCATCTATGGAATTTGGTTGTGTTGATGAATTCTAGGTCGGTAGTGACTTAGTTTTCATTGACGATTTCTAAGTCAACAGTAGATTACAGCTTTGCTAACGATTCTGCGTTACTAGCGACCTAATTATCGCTGATGAATTTTGAGTTTCATATGTCAGCCGTGAACCAGTTTTGCTGACAATTCTGTGTTACTAGCAACCCAGTTGTCCCTGATGAATTATGAGTTCCATGCATCAGCTATAAACCAGTTTTACTGACGATTCTGTGTTACCAGCAACTCAATTGTTGTTGATGAATTCTAAGTTCTTTGCATCAGCCGTAAACTAGTTCCGCTAATGATTTTATGTCACTAGAGACCCAATTATCGCTGACGAATTCTGAGTTCATTTGTCAGCTATAACCAGTTGTCGCTGATGATTCTGTGTTACCAACGACCAAGCTTTTGCTGATGATTTTTGTGTCATTAGTGACCCAGTTCTCACAAATGATTTATGTGTCACTAGCAACCCAGTTTTTGCTAATGACTTTCTGTAATAGCAGCGACCTGAACTCTATATCAGAAATGTTTTAATTATTGTGACAATTTCATCATCAGTCTGATCTAATTCACTACAAATCTTAGGAATTAAACACTAGGATATCCATGAGTGACCCACATTTAAAATAAAGAGAAGTGTCTTGATATGATGATTTTCATTGTACGATTGTATGATGTGTATAACACTTGAATGTGAACATGTGTATTCTTGGGATATGTATGGTAATGGTTTATGTGATTGTTAGATGCGAATATGCTGATTATGATCATTTGATGTGTCAGGTGGTACGACCAGGATTGGACCTTCGATTGGACGAGGGCACCCTACGAGAGGAACAAGTAAGTGATTTCCACCCTTTTCTAGCATAATGTTAATTCTCTGAAGTGAATTCATTACGAAAGATCCATTATTATGTTGTAATGAATACTAAACTGTTCATGGAATATTTGAATGAGTATAATGATTAGCTTTGGCTAATGGCATCCTAAAAGGATGGCCTGGTTGTGTTTGATGATTAGCTTCGGCTAATGGTGTCCTAGAAGGATGATTGGGACGACCATTATGATTAGTTTTGGTTAATGGCATCCTAGAAGGATGGTCGGGTCGTGTTTGATGATTAGCTTCGGCTAATGGCATCCTAGAAGGATGGTCGGGTCATTTTTGATGATTAGCTTCGACTAATGGCATTCTAAAAGAATGGTCAGGATGATCATTATGATTAGCTTTGGCTAATGGCATCCTAGAAGGATGACTGGGATGAGCATTATAATTAGCTTTGGCTAATGACGTCCTAGAAGGATGGTCGGGTTGTGTTTGATGATTAGTTTCGGCTAATAGTGTCCTAGAAGGATGACCAGGATGAGCATTATGATTAGCTTCGGCTAACAACATCCTAAAGTGATGGTCGGGTTGAGTTCAATGATTAGCTTTGGTTAATAGAATCCGAGATGGATGACCAAGTTCGAATATTATAATTAGTTTCGGTAGTTGATGAAATAATAAGGGATATATAATATATGGAAGAAGTAATGAAAGGATCATATACATTTAGGTTATAAACAGAAAGTAATGATAATGCTATTTTAATTATCTTTTGTCATGTTTCTAATTGGTTATAATTCTTGTATTTATTTTGTATTGTTGCAGGGACATCACACCAACAAGGTGCATAGGAAATCTCGTTCCTCGGGTCCATATATTTTGAAAAGAACTATGCATTTGCATGTTTAAGTTGTTATGTATTTTGTATAAACGAATGTATTAAATGTGTAATTATTGTCCGACACTTTTGTATAAACTCGTAATTGTAGCAATATGTAAATATGATATAATGCAAACTTATGAATATGTAAATACGATATAATATAAACTTATGGATATGTAAATATGATGTTGTGGGTATGTATATTGAGCACTTTCAAGGAGATGTTGATTCACACAATCATATGGGTATTGTACAATACTAATGAATGGAGCCTATCTACTAATTTCTGGAATGCTATTGTGAGAAGCATCGAGAACGTAATGGCTTATAAAAAAAATTGTCATCAATTTTGGCTTTGAAAAATTAGGATACTACAGCAACCTTATTGAACATTCAATGATGTTAGAAAACTTGTTTTGAATATGGAGAAGCAGCAGAAAAAGATTAAAAAGACTAGCTGAAATCAACATTTAAGGAGAGCTTTTTCAATCAGGGGAGTGATTCATTCTCAAAGAATACTACAACAGAAAAGTTTTCTATTTGTAAGGCTCTAGAGAAGAAAAGTGTTAGGGTTGGTCCTAAAGCAGATGGTTCCTCAAGTCTAATTCAAAGAAGTGTTTTAAGTGTCAAAGTTATAGACATATTGCATTTTATTGTCTAAATCACAAAATTGTTGTTATTATAGAGGAAGAGATAGCCAGCGAAGATGACTTGCTGAATAAATCAAATCAAGAAGATGAAGTAACTTATCCTGATTAAGGTGAGTTTCTTATAATTCAAAGAAGTTTGGGCGTTGTTTATGACAATAGTGAAGATTGGGTTCTTTGCAGTATTGTTTACACCCATTACAGTGCAAATAGAAAAGTTTCTGATGTGATCATTGATAGTGGTGCTTGCACTAATATTGTATCTACTGATATGGTGAACAAGTTGCAACTCAATATGGAATCACACCATCAACCTTATAAAATGAGATGGATGTAAAAGAAGCATGAATGGAAGGTAACAAATATATGTCTTCTATCATTTTCCATTGGAAAAAAGTATTATTAAGTTTGGTGTGATATAATACCTATGAATGCATGTCATTTGTTGTTTGGTCATCCATGGAAATATGATAAGAAAGTTCAACATGATAGCTTTAAAAATACTTATTTTTTTGTAAAAAATGGTGTGAAGATTATATTAGGTATTTCTGAACCAGGTCCAAACCTTTTATAGGGGCGGAAACACTTCTAATTACTTGTTTTGAAATGAAATAACTTGTTGATGATGTTGATTTGGCTTTTTCTCCTATTGTTTTTTAGGAGAATGTTGAAATAAATTATTTTCCCCCTGAAGTACAACCTTTGCTTAATAAGTTCTTTAATGTGATTCATAAAGATATATCATATGGACTTCCTCCAATAAGGAATATTTAGTATTACATTAATTTCATTCTAAGTGCCATACTTCCAAACAAGGCATCCTATCGTATGAGTCCTACTGAATATGCAGAGTTACAAATGCTAGTTGATGAGTTGATTTCGAAAGGATTGGTAAGGGAAAGTAAAAGTCCATGTGTTGTGCTCGCTCTTCTTGTTCCAAAGAATGATGATTTGAGGAAAATGTGAATTGACAGCCCTTAATTGAATTAATTATACCTTTTAAAATTATGCCTGGTTGGTAATTTTGGTCCTAGAATTTTTAATTCCTTCAATTGCAATTGATTTCAATTCAATTATACCCTCATAAAGTTCATTTTGTCTAATTAACACTTAAAAAGTCTTTGTCTAGTTAACCTTAAAAAATACTTTTGGATTTTTCTCATTTCTAATTTTTTTTACAGGCTTTTTTTTTTGGAATTTTGAAACATAAATGGGGTGAAAACAGGGTATGACAATCTATATTGTTTATGTTATATTATGAAGCCCTTCTAAGTAATTTACTATATTATCTTTGTGCAATGTAACACTATAGTCATAAATTAGATTAAATGGTGAAGTTTTTAAAGCTTTTTTAGTATATACAGTTTGGAATGCCCTTAGTACTTCTGACAATGAATCATGTCAAGTTTTAAAATTGTTTCGTACTAATTTTTTTAATGTAAGGATCGATGTTTTATTTGTTATTTCCACTTGTCCATTGATCTAGGCATATTAAGGAGTATAATGAGTTATTTTAAATTCTTTCTGATGTGCAAATTCTTTCAAATCCTTCCTAGTGAATATTGTCCCTGGTTAGTCATGAATGTTTATAAGAATCTAAATCTTTACATCATCTATTTTTTAATGAATTTGATCATAGTTTTATAATTAATCGATTGATAAGAAATAGTTTCAACCAAAATGAAGTTATATTTCCTTAAATATGGCAGTGCATTAAATTTTTGATCATAGGATTATAATTCTTTCTGATGCTCATTACCTAGCCTTTGAAGGGTCATGGTTTGACTAGTGCATTAAATTTGAAAAATGACACCTTTTTAATTGGGAGAAACTATTTGCATGTTTAATGTCCTTTTGCATAAATAATATAATCCTTGGTTATACTTGGCCAATAAAATTCATGATTCGTGATCAACCATCTCATCTTAATTCTAAATTAATGGGATCTATAAAGTCCTTCAAAAACCTCAGTTGTGACCAATAATGCTTGCTTTGGTCCTAAATATATTAGCAAAACTCTAGTTTTATCTCTCCTATTTGATGCATCTTTTAGGAGAATATAATTGGTTGTTTTCTTTATAAAATATCTTACAACTTTGTATGAAGGGTATTGGAAATAGACTTCGATTTCTTGTCTCCAATCATTTTATAGTTCTAGAATAGTTGATTTATTAAGACCCTCTACATGTACTTGATAGAAATTTCCAGCAACAATTTTATCTTTATTGTTTTATGTTTTTTTTACTATTAAGTCTATATTTCTTTACTCGTCATTGCATCCCTAGTGTATACTATATATGGTTGACAATAACCCATATAAGGATGATGTCACAATGATAAACAACCATTTTATATCTTGATCCATGTTCAACCAAGTCATTAGCTTTTGTGTATTTTTTCCACTAAAAATGTAGAAAATCTATCGGTAAGGTTTTTGACCATCCCATAGTATGGAGTTAGAGTATGATATTCACACTTATATTCATTAATAATCAGGTTTATAACAGGTAATTTATCTCTTATAAATTTAGTTGACTACGATCCTAACTCTAGAAGTATTTCTAGACTTATTGTTAAGGCTTCATAATCAGCTTAATTATTTGTACAGAGAAGATTAAGCCAAAATAATAAGCTCAATCTATGACGTACTAGATAGTTTGTTATCACCGTTTTACCAACTTTATTCATGGTTTTAGATTCACTAAACCATAATTATTATAAAACAAGTTTTGTTATAACAATGTTCATATATTATTTGAGCTCATGGTTGATACAAGGCAAATGTGATTAGCTAAGAAATCAACCAAAACTTAGCCTTTAACTGCTCTTTATAACAAATAATGTAAATCAATTTAGATAAAGATAATATTTATTTGTCAATTTGACCTCTTAAAAAAGATTTGGACAACATATATTTTATGAAATATATGTTATAGATTACACATACATCAACCGATAGTATGTACCAGCATAACTTTATACAGGAAAAATATAAAGATATATAGAGCTTTTTATTGAAGTATATTGCTCTTCTATCTTTGTAAGGACCGACTAAATAATACATCACTTGTTTATGTTCAACTTTATTCTCATATTAAAAAAAAAAAAAAAACAACTAGCCAACCCTTATATAATCCAAATATATAACCTTAAAGTCTTTCAAGGTCTTAATAGGGATAATGCTAGAGGTTTAGCTAGATAAGTTTTTATTTCTTAAAAGGTAGTTTGATGCATTTAAGTCTATTAAAACTTATTTATGCTTTAATGATTTCCCTTTCAAGAGTTTAGTAAATGGCTTGATATTTTATGTAGTGTTTAAGAGTTCATTATGTCATAGTCTTTCTTGTAGTGTTTGATATGAACCTCCTTAAAAATTGATGTTACCAATAAGGCTTTGGAATTATATTTTTTTATAGAGGATGTAATTCCATGATGGCCTTTGCTTTGTTTTTATTTACAGATGCACTATAAATCCAAAAAAATTCCCTTATTGCATAATGAAAGTATAATTCAATGGATTCATTTTGAGATTATGCATTCTTATTCATTCAAAGGAAAAAAGTGGATTGTTTATGTAGGTATATTTAGGTTTTAACTTCACCATAACATGATGATAATAGACCTTCATATTATGGTTAGTCGTTTTATAAAAGATCAAATTCATTACTCTATAGAATGTAGCACAAACATTTTTAGGTAAAATAGCATCACTACCAACTTATGCATCTTTAATGTGCAGGGATATCTAAAAGTAGTTTTTAAGACAACATCTTCTATAATGGAGATCTAATTATAATATAAATGGCTATTTATAAAATTAAGGATCTTATTACTAGTCGATTAATCAATTAACATATCAACCATTGATATTGGATATTTATCCTTTGAAGTTACAAGATTAAGGTTTTTGAAATCTATACAAACTTTTAGTATGTCATTCTTTGATGATGATAATAATATAATGTTAAAAATCCACTCAACATACCTGTTTAGCTTAATGAATGAAGCCTCTAAAAGCTATTATGTTTTCTCTTTTACATGATCGATCACATATGTAGCCATTATTTTTACAGGTTTTGAGACAGACAGAAACAATATGAGAAAGACAACAAGCATAAGAACAAAACAATCTATCAAAAAATGTGTCAACACAAAACCTTTATTCCAAAATTTTATCACTGAATTCTCTTCTTTGTAATAGTTTACCTCTCTAAAAGGTTTACAACTCCTTAAATAAATTTAAAAACAATCTAAATAAACTAGGAAATCCTAGAACAAAGGGAAAAGTAATCGGAAATGTAAAGATAAAGAGGGAAAATAACTAAACTAGCCTGAACATCACCTTTTAGGCCTAATTTAGAGGTTTTTCGGAGCTTAGCTAGTTATAACTAGTTGATCCTCTACAAAACTAGGCTCTTAGAATTTATTAAAAAAATTTAAGCAATCTAAATGTTGGATAACAAGTTATGGGCTTTTTTATTAGTTATATCACTCTATGCAATCCAAACCTCTTTTTTGGCTTAGCCCTATTCCATCTATTGTTCCATCTCTTTTTGGGCTTGGACTTATACCATTTATTTTTCAGTAAATATCCCTGCAAGGCTACCTACATAGCCTAGTTATGGAATATTCACAATTGACTAATAAAAACCAATTATATCCCCAAGTTGAAAATAACGTTTTCTTAAGTTCTAATCATCCATCTACCTATATTGTTCTTGTTGACTACTAAAAGTGATGTAAGTTCCCCTACGCTCCATTGACCTCAAATGTGCACTTTACATTTTTCTAACTCATATAAAGTAAATCAAGAATCAATTTCCAAAACACTAACAATCTTTATAAAACCAATACTAGCCTTTAATGGCATTTTTCATATCATATCTTTTTTTATATCATTTTGATTTTCATACTCTCATTATTCTTTTCTTTCTCTTTCTTTTTTATAAATTAGGATAAAAATAATATATTTTTTCTCTTGTTTGTTTTATCCTCAATAATTGCCCCTTTTTCAGGGTGTCAACACTATACACTTCTTTTTTATATTGAGAATGTGTGTCACACCATCCATCATGTATGACATTTGTGTCATATTTCCATGGTTTATGTAAAAATAGATGACACGCATCCATAGACACCACATCATACCAAATATTGATATCTCTTACCTATAGAAACCAAAACACAACAGCATTTTTCTATGATCATCTTATTATCTCAATTTGGTCAAATCAATTTGTAGGGCTTGAGGTGTTTTCGGGCTTGAGTACAACTGTATTACCTCAACCAACACCAATTTCTCACAACTACCGTTGATGATTAGATTATATACCTTGTCTTTGATGGTGCAAGTTTAATAAAAAGACTAGTGCATAGTCAATCCTCACCTGAATCACCCTTATAAGCAAGAAAGCTCTTTTAAACGAGAAAGATAACATCATCATCACATTGCAAAACCTCATCTCTACCATCTGAATCATTATCACTAGTCTTCTCATCAGGTTCTTCTACTAACAGATTTTTACTCGAATGACTATTTATCTCATAAGACCTGGAAATTTGATGTCTCATCTCACCATATCTAAAACACCAAACTTAAAAACAAGATCTGAAACCCTAACTTGTGATTATTTAGTTGTTGATTTAGGTTCTTTGATGGTGCAAGTTTAATAAAAAGACTAGTGCATAGTCAATCCTCACCTGAATCACCCTTATAAGCAAGAAAGCTCTTTTAAACGAGAAAGATAACATCATCATCACATTGCAAAACCTCATCTCTACCATCTGAATCATTATCACTAGTCTTCTCATCAGGTTCTTCTACTAACAGATTTTTACTCGAATGACTATTTATCTCATAAGACCTGGAAATTTGATGTCTCATCTCACCATATCTAAAACACCAAACTTAAAAACAAGATCTGAAACCCTAACTTGTGATTTATTTAGTTGTTGATTTAGGTTCTTTGATGGTGCAAGTTTAATAAAAAGACTAGTGCATAGTCAATCCTCACCTGAATCACCCTTATAAGCAAGAAAGCTCTTTTAAACGAGAAAGATAACATCATCATCACATTGCAAAACCTCATCTCTACCATCTGAATCATTATCACTAGTCTTCTCATCAGGTTCTTCTACTAACAGATTTTTACTCAAATGACTATTTATCTCATAAGACCTGGAAATTTGATGTCTCATCTCACCATATCTAAAACACCAAACTTAAAAACAAGATCTGAAACCCTAACTTGTGATTTATTTAGTTGTTGATTTAGGTTGAGTGAATGATTTCTACGCCCCCCCCCCCCCAAGTGTTCCCCTTCTAATATATATATATATATATATATAAGCATTAGTGCTAATTCTAGCCTCTTTCGTGATTAGTCAAACCTAGTTTACTGCATTTCTCTAATGCCAAGAAGTCTTTGTGGTTTAGAAGTAGTCATTGTTGTTTTCACCTTAAGGAATTAGTTGTTATTTATCTTCATTTTCTTTTCTAAAAATAAAATTCAACCATATTCTAATAAATTCTCAATCTCACTCTTGAAAACAACACAACTACTATATCATATCTCTAGGAGTCATGCTAGTTGCAGTACATCTTTCTCTTTATTTATTCAATAGTAAAGATTGTGTGATTCTCCAATAGTTTGATTTATCCTCCTTACATCAATTTATAGAATATTTTTTATGTTCTCTTGATGTTGATGAGTTTTTTTTTTTAATGGTCGTTTTGGTCATTATTACTTCTTCACCAATAGGCTTGTTAGCCTCTTCTAGTTTTCTTAATACAACAATCTTAAATGACTTTTCCTCTTTGAGTTCTACAATAGATATTAGTTATTGAACTTCTTTAATCTCTTTATTACAATCTACATTCACTATTAAATGTACCATTATTACTTCATTTAAGTAGCCAACTAAGTATATTCCCCTAAATGATTTTTTTTTGTTTATTTTGCCATCATTCATATCGAGCATCATAAAGGTATAAAATTTGAATATTTGGTTCCTATAAACTATTTTATGGCATTTCATAACTTTCCTTCTAAAATTAACTTAATGCACTTTTACTATGTAATGGCTAGTGCACTTAGTTTTTAGAGTCCTAAAATCAAAGGTATAAAACTTTTTATAAACTCTCCGTGATCTTATACTATTATGACCAAGTCAACCAATGTTACTTCTGGTTCAATTCTATTGAAATATTCATGAAAAAATGTCTCCATCTCTTATTAGCTACTAATGGAGTTAGGTGGTAGTGTAAAGAACCAATAAAATGCATTTATGGACAATGATTAACCAAATAACCTAAATTTCATAAAGGGATTAGCATAACCATCACCACACTAATTAATAAACTTGTTGATATGTTCCCATGATGACTAGTTGTCCTCTCCCAAAAATTATTTAGAGTCATAAACTATCTTGATTCCTATGGGAATTAGATGCAACCTTTTAATACACTCAAATATGGATGATTATATAAAATCCTAGTTATACATCTAACTTCTAAAACCAATCTCCTTTTAGTGTTGGGCTAACTCAACTCTATCAATTGTTTTCCTTGGTTTTTATCCTTAATAAGAGCTTATGAGGCGCTCAACTACCTAGCTATAGGTTATGATGGTTGTAGATAAGTTCGTTGTGTCATGTAATTGATTTAAGGCTATTTATATACTTATGGGGTAAATGGTACCTTAGAAAAGATCATACCCAGATTTGGTTGAGCTTGTTATGGTACTTGAAATGTAGGCATGTAATATTTAAATTGAGGTTTATAATTTCTAAACTCCTATTAGAGTGCTTATTATTGTGGTATATCCTAGAAATTGTCCTTGAGTGTCTAAATAAACAAAGTACAACTCTACTTCAGTTCATTTTGAATTTTAATAAGTTGTTCTACCATAACCCATATAGTCTTATTAACTACCATAACATTATTATGATAAATCATGTTAGGTATATTTTTCATCTCGAGTTAGATAACCTTTAAATTTGTATTAAATAAATTCAGATTTTAAAATAAAAAAGCTCCTTCACTACTTGCTTATTACAATTTTGCCAAACTAGTTGTGGAAAGATAATTGTGTCATTAGTTCCCTAAAAAGGAAAAGTGTAAGGCTATGTTAAAGGCATATAAGCACTAACATATCCATCAAAAGTTAGTTGAGGTAGTGTTCTTAGCAAAGGTTAAAGCATTTTAAACTACTAATGAACATTGTGATTCTATCTAGGTATGGTTCTTTGTTGATATGGAGAATTAGACGATGAAGAGCTATCCAATGTCATGTCTAATAGAGGCTACTCCATTGACCTCTATATTTATGGGTTGTTTTCTAACTTCCCGTTACTAAAGGGATGACATTTGTCAATAGTGTGAACCAACTAATCAACGGTCATTATAACCATATGTTTTTCTATTTAAGTTTTAGGATAGTAACTAATTTGTTATTGTGATAGCAAACTACCTGCTAGACATGTCAATATGTTGATTTCTCATGTAATCAATTTATTGATTGATTGTTAATTATTTGATTAATATGTTACATGTTCTTCGTCTCTTCCTTTCAATGAAGAGAAACTATACTTAGAAACTTAATAACTAGCAAAGACAAATAATAATCTTACAAAATAAACAAAATATGAAATTCTTAACTTGACTTTAACAAGTTAAAAGAAGAGAAGGTTTATTCCAAAAATTGTAAAATATGGAAAACAATTAAAAAAAAAGCAAGAAAGAAAAACAATAAATAAAAGTTGCAAATTGCAATAAAAGAAAGAAAGTAATAAATTGCAAAAAGTCTTATATAAATAACTATTATTATTAATCAATCAACATGTATTAATTTTTATATAAGCATGTATATAATCTAATTTTTTTTAAAGAAAACTTGTATCTTAATACATAACTAGATGATTGATAAACCACACCTTATTATGCCGAATCTTGGATCTTAATATGGGCTTTGTGGTTAGAAACAAAAGATTTTGACAAGTGATGATAATTTTTATTCGTAGAAGGACATGGTCAGAACTTTTTATAAATAGTTCTTATGACTAAGATGTCATTTGGAATTGAGATTGAACTTGTTTTTTATTAAAATTTAAAATTTATTTCTTTAAATTAATATTGTTTGTATTTTTGGATTGTTTTAATATGTTGATATTAAAATTAAATTTTAAAAAAATAAAAAATATAAATTTTAATGTATTTTCAAATAAAAAAACACTTTGAAAAACAACTTTTAGCACTCCCAAACACTCCCACCCCTGGAAACTTTTCAAATAAAACTTTTCAAAGTTTTGATGAGCGATTCAGATGCTAAATGAATCCAGTACAACATTATACAATACTCTACATGATGTGGGGGAATCACTATTTCCCCACACCAAAATCATTGTGGATTACAACAGTAATCCACAGTGCATTTCTCTTTCTTTTCTTTTTTTTTTGCACTTTTTCATTTTTTTTCCCTTTTTTCATTTTTTGTTTGTAACTTTTTTATTTTTTTTTACTTTAATTTTTTTGCACTTTTTATTTTTTTCCCTTTTTTTATTTTTTTTGTTTTTTTTTTCCAAAATTATATTTGTCAATTTTAGTTTTTTAATATTGAGCTGATTAAAAATTTTGCTTTGTAATTTTTTTCCTTTAAAATATTGTGGATTGCTACGGTGTTTTTCCACATTATTTTTCTATTTTATTCTTTTATTTTTCAAAATTATATTTGTCGATTTTATTTTTTCAATATTAAGCTGATTGATAATTTAATTTTGTAATTTTTTTATTTAAAACATTGTTGATTGCTACAGTTTTTCTCCACATGGTTTTTTTTGTTTGTTTTTTTTATGATTTTCTTCAAAATTATCTTTTTAAATTTTATTTTTTAGTATTGAGCTGGTTAAAAATTACAGTTACAATATGTGAGGGAAGCATTGTAACTTTCCTCGCAAATTACTGTAGATTGATACGGTGTTTTTTCCCACATAGTTTTTTTTTTTTCTAAAATTGTCTTTGTCAGTTTTATTTTTTGATATTAAACTAGTTAAGAATTACAATTAAGTAATAAGCTAAAGGGTGTGAGGAATTCACTGTTCACCCACACCCAATGCATTATGGATTACAATAGTTATCCACAGTGCATTCCTCTTTTTTTTTTTACTTTTTTGTTTTTTTTTCATTTTGTTTTCAAATTTCCCCTTTTTTGTTTTTTTTCAAAATTACTTTCCTTTTTTTCCAACTTTCCCCTTTTTTTTGTTTATTTTTTTTTCAAAATTATCTTTGTTGATTTTACTTTTTTAATATTGAGTTGGTTAAAAATTTCGCTTTGTAATTTTTTTCCTTTAAAATACTGTGAATTTCTACGGCGTTTTCCCATATGGTTTTTCTTTTTTATTTTTTGATTTTTCAAAATTATATTTGTTGATTTTATTTTTTTAATATTGAACTGATTGAGAATTTAGTTTTGTAATTTTTTTTTCTTTAAAACATTGTTGATTGCTTATAGTTAGTTTTGTAATTTTTTTTTCTTTAAAACATTGTTGATTGCTTATAGTGTTTCTCCGCATGGTTTTTGTTGTTTTGTTTTTTGATGATTTTCTCCGAAATTAACTTTTTCGATTTTATTTTTTAATATTGAGTTGGTGAAAAATTACAGTTACAATATGTGAGAAAAACACTATAACTTTCCTCGCAAATTACTGTAAATTGTCATAGTGTTTTTTCCCACATGGTTTTTTTCCAGTTTCTTTTGTGTTTTCTATTTTTGTAATATTTTTTTTCAAAATTATTTTTGTCAATTTTATTTTTTTAATATTGAGCTGGTTAGAATTTAACTTTGTAATAAAACTTAATCATGTGGAGAAAATATTGTAACTTTCCTCACAAAACACTATGAATTGCTAAAGTGTCTCTTAACAAGATTTTTTTTTCTTATGATTTTTTCAAAATTATCTTTGTCAATTTTATTTTTTTAATATTGAGCTAGTTGAGAATTACAATTACAAGTCATTACAAATAAAACTAAATCATGTGGGGAAGCATTGTAGCTTTCAAACATTGTGAATTGCTATAATGTTTCAAACATGGTTTTTTTTCTCTGTTTTTTTTTTGTTATTTTTTTTTGTAAAATTGTATCTATCGATTTTATTTTTTTAATATTGAGCTTATTGAGAATTTAGCTTTGTAATGTTTTTTCTTTAAAACACTGTGAATTGTTTCAATGTTTTCCCATATGATTTTTTCCAAAATTATCTTTATAGATTTTATTTTTTTTAATATTGAGTTGGTTAAAAATTATAATTACAATAAAGCTAAATCATATGAGAAAAACGTTGTAGCTTTTCTCACAAAACACTGTGAATTGCTACAGTATTTCTCGAAATGTTTTTTTTATGATTTTTTCTAAAATTATCTTTGTCGATTTTATTGGAGAAAGCACTGTAGTTTTCCTCACAAAACATTGTCAATTGCTACGTTTTTTCTCATTGGTTTTTTTCCTTCCAAGATTATCTTTGTTGGTTTTTTTTTTTATGTTAAGTTGGTAGAGAATTTAGCTTTGTAATTTTTAAAAAATATGACAACAACAATCATTTTATTCAGTCTCTAAGTTTTTGATCACCAACACAACTTTTTTTCCCATCATGAAATATTAGTTCCATCATACTTTTAGTTTTTATTACTTATCTAGCACTAGTTTATAATTATAACACTATTAAATATATTTGTTTTATAAACCAACAGTAACGCGCGGGCATGCCACCTCATGCTCTTTAAGTTATCAAATTTGGTTGATAATTGATTGATAAACCATCCCTGAATGTTACATCGGCCCATGTGTTAGCTAATTGAATTTCAATTCACACACCTCACCTCATTTCTAATCTTCTAGAAAAGATAAATTCCTCCAACATTTCACCAATTTATTGCATTTACATGATATCTATTCACAAAAGGAGAAAATAATCTATTGTTGCAACCACTGCACAGATCCTTGCATAAACAAAACCCCATTAAAGAAAAAACTGTGGAAATGACCAAAAGTTGCCTGGTTTTCATTGCAGCTAGCACGCAAAGTTTAGTTTTGAAACACATGAATGCTGCAACATTAAATTTTTCATGTATTTTGATGTAATGCACATGAGCACAAAAGACAGTAACACCGAAATTGGAATGCAGAAGCACAACCCCCACAGCATGCACACAATGCTCATGCAGGCACACCCAAATATCAGATGAAAGGAAAAAAAAAACGCGTTTTCAAAAACAAACCAAGCAGAGAGACCATCCCTGCTACAAGCTTTAAGCAATCAAGGACAGTTCTAAAGCCAAAACCAATTCCTGGTTGTCCATCAATAATTGCACCTTAACAATACAAGGCTTGAATTAACAAACAAAAGCTTTACAAAAAAAGTGAAGCAAACTGTCTCTTTGAAGTAAGAAGACTCATCACCTATGAGAAGGAAAGAAAATCATATTGATTCAGAGAAAACAGTTTCAGACAAATTGCAAAGTTTTCCATCGTCTTCTCCGTTTTCTCCTTGACTAAACTTTTAATCAGCTACAACAATCAAACCAAGTAAGAAATCTCCCTCATCTTAGCCATTCCCTGCCAACATCTGTCTTGTAAAATATTGATGAGCAATTTTATAGAAATGCAAAATTTGTGACAGATATTAAAATCTCCCTCGTCATAGCCACATTTTGCAGTTGAAAATTCATAAAAAGAAAGCTTAATTTCAGTTGATAATAGTTTCTTTTTCACAAAAACAAGTAATCATATTCATAATATTCAAAGGCTTTTTACAAGAAAAAATCCAACTTTTGAAAAGAAGACGTGCATAAAAGGCCTAGGATGTTTTGTGGCCAAATCCCACCACTAATAAAAAAGAAACTACATAAAAACAACTTCAACGAGTACCCACCAAAAGCAAGGAAAGGTTCAACATGGCTTCAATAAATTTCCACAAAAAAGAACCAAGAAATTAAAACAGATATGATCTACTGGACACTCACCAAACTAATCCCAGTTAACGTTAGTATGACCTAGTAAATACCAAATTATACAACTGTGTAGGGTGAGTAATGTCAAACCCTTTGCTGCTTTGGTGAAGGCAGCATTCACAACAGGAGGTAACAGTGGGAAAACTTCCACAAAGGCAAGAGCTTGACAAAGCAATGCCGCGTGAAGGTACAAGGCCTACAGGTCATGAACTTCTTTTCCCAAAGAAGAAGCAATGATGGTCGAGAGTCACCCCCTCCCTATCCTTGCTCATCTTTTGAAAGCCATCATCACAAATTTTTTTTGGATGCCAGGTAAAGCACCTCACCTTTCTAAAAAAAATTTAAGTTAATTTCCTTTAGATGCCTAAAGAGTGGCATGCAGAAACAGGAAAGAGAGCTGCAAAGGGTGTTCTAGATTAAGCTGAACCTAATAGACCAAATATTGCCCATTAGTGGGAAAGGTGATCTACCATTTCTCTACAAATTTGTGTATTAGGCTATGGCAACTCGAAAGAGAACAGTCAGAAAAGCCCTTGAAAGGTTGGAAAGGGAAAGGCGTCAAGGCAAACTAGGCAATTCTAGGAAGATCAAAATTGTCTATTTCTAGAACATTATCTGAGTTGTCTGAGGCCTACAGCTTTCAGGCTCGAACCAGAAGGGCTTGAGAAGGCTTGGGCATGAAAACCATAGTTAGCAGAAATCTTCGCTAAATTCAATTTCCAGGAGGAGGTTTTAGGAATCATCCAATAAGATAGCAAAGCTAAGCAAGCTAGGAAGATTGAAATTGAAAAAAAATTCAATCATTAAATCACGAGAATTTGTCATTTTGATAAAATGACCACCACATCTTTAGTTCCCTCACCCAATAAAACAAAAACGGAAGAGAAAAGGTAGTAATTTGGAAAAGATAATCTTATAGCATAATAAAAATTCTAGTTAGCTATGCTATATGCGTACATTACACTAATAGAGAGTAGGATTAAAGTATACTTAGTCAACTATTCACCTATGAAGCACCTAACATTCTAAATTAATGAATTGTTTTTCAAATTTATCATGAAATACATTTAAAAGACAAAAATGAAAAGAAAGGGAAGCATTCAAAATCAAATCAAACTAAGAACAAGTTATAAGAACATTTGGTATACAAAATACTCTATAAATTAAAAATATAACAAGAAAATAAAATACCTCAATATATATCACAAATTTGCAGATGGATGATGAATCACACAGGATCAGCATCCAAAAAACAGAAAAGAGGGGAATAGAAAATGACAGCATTACATACTTTGCCACTTATGCAACCAATAAATACTCCTGGCACCATAAGCTGAACCACAAAATAATTTGGTATAAAAAATCAGGACGTGCAATGCATTGGTTACAAGGATGAGAATGAACAGCAAAGAGAGCTACTTGAGGTGAATCCCCTCTGGCATAGGTGTTGAAGTTTAGATGCTTGGCATTATTCCAAGCAATGGCCCCTTAAAAATTTAATCTAACTAGTACATCAATTTTAGAATATGTTTATTTTTTCTAAAATAAGCTAAAGGTAATTAATGATTCATTCAATCTGTCCAGTTAGAGATTTTGAATGAACAAGATAGATTTGAAGTATATAAAAAAACATTTTACCATTCATGTAAAATAGATTGACATGATTAGACAAGACCTAACTCAGCCATCATGCAATTCAAATCACATTCATGGTCATGCTATGCATTGCCGCTTATGTTACAAGACTTGGAGATCAGTGTCCAATAGGGGTGAGTGTCCCAACACTGTTCCCATGTTGAATCGGCTATTTTCAAAAATCACAATTTATTTTTCAGTAATATTCACTGGTCAATTGGAGAACCCATTATTGTGGTACCTGATATCTGAAACAGATGCTTTAGGACCAAGTGAAGAAAAACAAAGGTAATGACACAAGAAATGAATATTAGCATAGGAGAAGGAAACCAAAGGCAATCAGTCCAAACTTGATATAGATGAAACATATTGAGTGTTAAGAAACCCAGCTGATTTTCCCTTCAACTTCCAAAAGAAACCCAATGGTCTTACCTTAAAATAACTTCTGAGAAATGTAGTGAATAAACAAATACATGGATCGCAGGAAGGAAAGGTATGCAAACATAACATACCAAGAAAGAAGCTCAGACACTGCATACCACACTCATCAAGCCAAATTAACTGGTATGACTCGAAAACTCCAAAAATTCATTAAACAAACATGCATTTTATATAACTTTGGATCAGAAATCCTAGCTTAGGCAGAAATCATAAACAATTGCTAACTAAAAACATTGGAATCAAACATGAGGAGTGACTGAGGAATTTACAGTCAAAAACAAACTTGAAAGGCAAGTGCAGATGATATAAAACTTGAAAGGCAAGTGCAGATGTTATAAAAGAGCGAAAGACAATAGACGAACCTTATATACCAGAACAAAAGGTTGTCGCAATGGAAGGATCTTATATTACTAGCAGATGCAAAAGCAAAGGCAAGAAGAAACAGAAGAATCAGCTTGCGTCAAAGTCTTTCTGGGAAGGACTGCCACATGTTTAACAGTACCAGAAAGGATAAATAAAAAAAGGAAACATACAGCATGACATCTAGGGAGCTTTCCATCTTCTAATGAGACAATCATACTTGTCTCTTCCGTGTCTACCTGTTTTATCAAAAGAGTCCTTCAACTTCTTCATAGTTGATTCATATATATTTATTCTTCTATCAAGCATATCTTCTGCAAACCGCCTCACCTGTGACATCCTTCCTAAATTACAAAACCCAATGAGAAGTGCATTTGCACTTCCATCAAGAGGCAAGACATGGTTCTCAACTATGTAGTTCCAAATCTCAATTGCCATTTCAGGGTCACCACCATCAATCAATGTCATAATGGCTGCAGAGCAATCAAAATGTGTTGGAGGGCTTTCGTTTTTTATCATCTCGTAGAAGAATTTGCCTACTCGGTGAACTTTCTTGTTCTTGATCAAACATCGGAAAATTATGTTGAAGGTCAAAAAATCTGGGAAAGCTCCATTGAAAACCATCTCATCAAGCAACCGAAATGCATTGTCAACATCATTGTTGTTGCAATGCAAGCCAATCATTGCATTATACATGATCAAATTAGGCAACAAACCACTACCCACCATTATATCCCACAGAGGGATGGCATGGGTAGAATCATTCTGCTTAACAAGCATATCAAGAGCATTAGAGAAAAATTTCAAACCTGGCAAGCAATTCTTCCCCTTCATCACCCGAAGGAACTTGACAGCTTCATCTGCTTGCGACCCACGAACAAGTGTTGTCAAAAAAGAATCATATGCTGACATATTCTCTGGACTCCAACCAACTTTAATCACCATCTCACCAAATGTAGTCTTGGCTTTGGCCACGTCACCTTCTTTCTCCCATCCTTCCAGCAAAATAGCAAAAGTATCCGCATTGGGGGGGATTTTCAGCTTAATTTTGTCGAAAAATTCCAACGCCTTTGCTGTCTGATTTTCCTCGTGGCAAATGGCGGTCAAAAGCGAATTCACCACGACAACATCTTGCTGAACACCATATTTATCCATAACATAAAAACTCATTATAGCCTCATTAAATTTACCAGCCATACAGTAGCTTCCAAAAACAGAAACAAAAGTTGCCATTGACAACATATCTTCTTGTTTCATCGTACGAACTGCATCCCACATGGGCTCATACATCCAGTTCTTGCCTAGTAAGTCCACCATCAAATTCCAGGCGTATGAGGTCAGCTTGTGGGTCCTGCCAGCCCAGCGAAAGAATGCGATTGCAGAAGTGGCATTTTCGTGGCAAAGTTTGAGGACTTCATGCACAATATCATGAGTGGGTGGGATTCCAGTGGAGGAGAGTGCAGATTCAATATCATGAGATGAGGGTCTTGTTATGATTTCAAAGAGAAGTCTAGCTGATGGGGAAATATCCTGAGAGTCGAAGCTTGATTCAAACTGAGGTTTTGAGGTTTTGCGGTTAGTGTTTACAGCCGCAGCCTCCATAGTTCTTGGGGTTTGGTTTGTTTTTTTACAGAGAGGAGAGGGTGTTTCAGTCTAGAAATAAATAATGGCAAAAATAAACGAAATTTCCAATTCTTGATTGTTGTTTTCTGTGTTGAAAGAATCAAACAATATACAAAAATCAATGCTTCAAACAGTTCATTACTATTATTTCTAATCTTAAAACTCTGCTTCTTCGTAATAATAAACATACATGGATAGAGAGAGAACCTGAAGGGTTGACGACTGCTGAAGAGAGAGAGGTCCGTAAGGGAGGCCTCACGCCCGGCCAAACTCAGGCCCCCATTGGAGTTTATTTATAGAGTGAATTATGCTTTAGTCCCTGTAGTTTACGAGATCAATTCATTTTTCTCGCTCTCCTTTGTTGGCTGGCATATTATCCTCGCAAATTAGCATCCGTCTCTCTTCCTTTTTCACATTAACCATCAACCATAGCCACATATAAAACTCATAACCATTATTCATGAACTTGTTAATTGATTATTCATGTGTGATAAAAAATTTCAAAAGAACAAAGGATCCAAATTTGTGAATCTCTCACAAAGATTTGTCAAGTTCTTATGTTGCTTTCTCATCTTTTATCCAAATCAAGCAATCTATGTATAGGTTTAGTTGAAGTTGACTAGATTTGATTTTTTATAGGTAGCTGTTTTCATGGAAAGAAACATATTATATATACAAATTAAAAATCAAGGATTCAATTGAAAAGAAAAAACCTTAACAAAAAAAAAATTGATAAAAATAATAAAATTAAAATTAAAAAGACTGAATTTGAAATACCAATAAAAATAAGTACCATGGTGCTTTTTTTACGGTGGGAAAGAGAAACATAGGGAGGAAAAGAAACAGTCAACGGCGATAAACCGATCATTTTTGGCTTGCACTCGCCACTTATTATGGAAGAGAAAACGATGAGGCATCAAATGAGATGGCAGGACATTTTTCACCACGGGTAGGTGCTGCATGCACTGCCTAAAATGTGCGGTGGCTCCCATACGTCAGCAATTTTTTCAAAATAAAAAAAAACTATTTAAATGTTAAATTACACTACTACCCTCAATCAAACAAAAAATTAACAAAAAAAAAAGTAAAAGACCCTAATACCCCTAATCTCAATGAAGTAAATTTTCTAGATCCAAGAGTATATATGTAATTCTACTATACACTTAAAATTAAAAAAAAATATATACTTATATACTCCCACGCAAAACTTTTGTTTTTGTTTTTTACTCTCAAGAGTGCTTTTGTTATTTTACAATTCATTTAAAAATTTAAAATACTAAAATACCCTTAAACAAATAATTTATGACTACTATACCATTTGAAAATACCAAAATACTCTTAAATCAAAAGCAAACTATTTTTTTTCCAAGGCCATAGACGTTAGTCCAATAATGAACTGAGTTTATGGCCATAAACAATGAATTACTCATCAATTTTAATATATTTGTTGTTAATAAAGCTTCTTTACTTATCTCCATGTATTTGACAAATGTGACATTATTTAAGGGGTACACCAAAAAAAATATACGTACGTATCTATATGCGTGCATCCTATCAATGTTTATTTTTTAAAATGTCAAACATGAGTTGATAAGGGAATATAGGAAAAACTAAAACGAAAGAAACATAGATGAGACATGAATAATTAATATACAAGGTTGCGTACAACATTAACAAAAAAAGAAACCCCTCAACAATATGGTAAAAGTGTTGTAATTAAAGGTGTGAGTTACTTTTGATTGTAATAGTAAAATTATATCTTTGTCCTTGAAAAAAAAAAGTATAATGTTTCAATTCTTTTCTCCCTCTTCATCATGCACGTTAGCCAACACCACTAACAATAGCATAGCAACCACAGCCACCATGAACCTAGCATTTACTTCTCTCTCCTCCAGACTCATGCCATTATTTATCTCTTTATGTTTGTAGCCTCTTTTTCTCCATTTTTTAGCTTATCAAACACCTTATATCTTTTTTTTATATCAAAATTAGCCCCTTAACAACCCAACCATACCACAACCACCATCAACATCGTTAACCCTTTCTAGCACCGATGAATAGCCAAACCTGTTAGATAGAGAGAGAGAAGAAGAGAGAGGAAATAAGCTGAAACTTCAAGTGATTTAATCTTCTTCTTCAAATGGTTGTAAGACTCACCATTAGTATAAAAATGAAGATAAAGAGGACGTGTGCCCAATCAAGTGGATCACATATAACAACCCTCACCAAAGCTTGGATCCATGCACCGATAGCTTCCTCGACATGCCATTGCATGCTAGTCTCACACCAACATTGTTCACCTATTATTCTAGTAACTTTTAGGCTATCACAACGACTCCAAAAGGTTAATTTCAAACCCTAAATGTATATTTGAACAATTTAAACATGTTATTGAATATTGCATTTGTTATTTTTGATTTTTTTTATTGATTGTTAATTTATTATGGATGATTGTTGTGAAATAAAAGTTGGGGTTCATACCGCTATGAAGCAACTCAAAGGTATGATGTCGCCAATAATTTATTTTTCAAGGTGGAATAGGGTTGGAATCAATACCATGCAATAAGGTTAGGAGGATTAGATTGTAATAGATTTATCTGAAGTGTGGTCTCAATATGAAATTTGATGTGTTGATGTTGTTTTTGAATTATTAAGTTGCGTGTGGATGTTGTTTTTGAATTGTCACGATGGTTATGGATGTTGTTTTTGAATTGTTATGTTAGGAGTTGATGTCATTTTTAATTTGTTATATTATGTGTTGATGGCTTTACAACACAATTTCATTGTGAATATTTATTTTTTAAAAACAAAGAGTAAAAATTACGTCTACGAGTTTTCATAAAGTCTTTTTTTATAATTAGTGATGTTTTGATTAAACTTGATTAAAAAATTTAGGTCGATGGGCCCCCTTTTTAGAGACTGATGTGCACTTAGGATGATGTTTTTAACCTTAAAATATGTTTGATAATAAATCAATGAGTTTTCATCAGAATCTTACCAAGTTGACAACATTTTACTTGGTTTCTTTTCTCCTTTTTTACCATTCACACCAGCCAACATCATCAACGGCAGCATACCCACCACAACCAACACAAACCTAGCCTTTACTTCTCTCTCCTCTAGACCTAAGTTGTTGGTTCTGTCTCTATGCTTTTAGCCTTTTTTTCTCCATTTTATAGCCAATCAAACTTTTTATCTCCTCTATTTTTTTATACCAAAATCAACCCCTTTGTTGATAAACCAGCCATACCATAGCCGCCACCAATGTCGTCAACCCTTTTTAGCACCGACAAACATCCAAACCCGCAAGGAAGAGGGAGAAACCAAGAGAAAGAAGAAGAAAGAGGAAAGAAACTGAAACTTTAAGTGATTTAATCTTTTTCTACAAGTGGTTATGAGGCTCACCACTTGTGTAGATAGGAAGACAAAGAGATGGCGCACTAAATCAAGTCGATCATATACGACAACCCTCATCAAAGCTTGGATCCATGCATCGATAGCTTCCTCAACATCCCAATTGCATGTTGGTCACACACTGACACTGTCCACTTATTGCTCTAGTAGCTTATAGGTTATCGCAACAACTACAAATGGTTAATTTTGAACCCCAGATGAATCTTTGAACAATTTTAACATGTTATTGAATATTGGATTTGTTATTTTTTATATTTTTTTTATTGATTGCTAATTTATTGTGGATGATTGTTATGAAATAAGGTTGGTGTTCACACTTTTATATGGCAACTAGCAACTCAAGGGTATGATGTCGCGATAATTTATTTTTCAAGGTGCAATAAGATTGGAATCAATACCTTGCGATAGGGTTAGGAGGATTAGGTTGCAATAGTTTTATCTAAGGTGTAATAGTTTGGTCTTTATGTGAAATTTAATGTGTGTTGATGTTGTTTTTGAATTGTTAAATGGTTTATGGATGTTGTTTTTGAATTGTCAAAAAGGTTGTGGATGTTATTTTATATTTTTTATATTAGGAGTTGATGTCATTTTTAATTTGTTATATTGCGTGTCGATGGCTTTCATACACAATTTCATTATGAATATTTATTTTTTAAGAATAAAGAAAAAAATTACATCTACGAGTTTTCATCAAATTTTTTATAAAAAAAAATGGCGATGTTTTTATTAAACTTGGTTTTAATGGTTAGGTCGATGTACCTCTTTTAAGGACCGACATACAACTAGGACGATGATTTTAACCCTAAAATATGTTTTGATAATAAATCAATGAGTTTTCATCAAAATCTCACCAAATTGGCAACATTTTGACTAAACTTGGTTTTAATAGTTACGTCAACAACTCTTCTAGTTCTAGGGATCAACATAGATCTAACACATAATCTATAAACTTAAAATGAGTCCAAAAATACATCAATGATTTTTTTCTTAGGTTTTCATCAAGTTGGCGATGTTTTGATTGAATTTGGCTTTACTAGTTAGGTTAGTGAGTCTCTTAGTTTTAAGGACCAACATGGACCTAATATGGCTTTTTGTTTACTAAAAACAAAAAATTAAAAAACAAAAAAAATTCATCGAGTTACGAGACTCCTAATTCAAAGCCCGATGTTAACTCGACAAACATCCATTGACAATAAACTACTCTTAAATAAGCTAAATAGTGTGTTCAATAAAATTTAAAGAAAACACATAGCTAAGGTAACCTTTGTTTGAAATGATATGGTAAAAGTGATTTTTATTTTTCTTTAGGCATAACTAGCCTCTTACTTGAATCTCTAGTACCAATAAATACTTTAGGGTTCTTAGTCTTTTTAAAGAGTTGGGTAATGACTCCATTTTCCATAATTCTCTTTTAATTTGAGAGGTCATATTAATGTCAGGCATTGACATGCTAGATCATTTATTAGCATATAAAAGAAAGGTTGAGTGAGCATACAACAAACATATTCGATTAAAGAATTTCTTAGTTGGTGATTTGGTATGAAAAGCCAATCTAATAATTGGCTATAAAGATTTAAGATTTGGCAAATGGCCCCTCAACTAGGAAGGATCATATATTATTTACAAAGTTCTTAAATGTGGTGTCAATCATCTAATGAATCAGGATGAGGAGATGTGTTATTGATTGATCAATAGGAAAAAAAAATAAAGTATTACCCTTTCATAAAAACAATACTAAAAGATGGTGCTTCTAAAGAGATGAAATGATCAATATGAAGATCATAAAGATGACATAACTCCAGAACTCCAGATTTATACTAACTTTAGGATTGGTAGTTAGTTTTGGTTATATAAACAAGCTTAAATTTATGTTTCTCCACTTATAACCTAAATTTAAGTTATTATTTAAATACAATTAGTCAATAGGAATGAACATCATTATTTAAAAAACTAAAAAATAACTTAATATGAATTAATCGAAAGGAAATTTCATTAAATAAAATATTTATTACAGTATGAATTGTTCAATACGGAAAACTATTGTTTATTCTAACTTTTATCGTTTCCTAAGTTAATCTAACATTATAAAAATCACTTTAGTCTTTTTTCCTCATTGCCCTTTGTTGCCTAAGAAGTGATAACATAAATCTTATTGACTCTTGAAGAGAGATAGGTTTTTTTAGGTGACTCGGAACCTCAATCTCTTCAAGATTCATATTAGTTTTAGCCTTAGAAAGATCTTTCTTAGCCTTAAGCCAATTCTTCCCTCAAAAAAGCTACCTTAGCCTTTTAGGATTGGAGTTGTGCTAAGGCATCATTGAGAAACTAGCAAGCTTGTTAGACTATCAAATACTAAATATCTTGAGACAACCTTCAGATGAAAAAAAAATTCATGAACAACTTTATAACTATAAACTTTATTGTAGATTCTTTAGTGCTAGAAAGGGGATTGATACTTATATATAGCTACACTAAAGCTTTGCATATATTATGATCTAATATACAAAGGTTATTAAGAAATGATTCCTTTTAAATGCTACACTAAGAGATTAGTGGTGGCTTAATCTCCTAAAACACTATATCCTAGGGCAAGTATGGCTAGGACCTCCTTGACATTGGTAAGCGAACTTTTCTTTGATTTGGTGTCTTTATCAAGCTCTAATTTAATAGAAGAAATTTTCATTGGTAAAGGGGACAAGACTTGAGAAAATATATTATCTAAAGCTCTCTGATCACACAATATGTGAAAGTATCTATTAGCATTAAAATTATAAAAGATTATGACTTAAGTTAATAATACAAACTTACACTTTATCTTGAAGAAAGAGCTATTATGGCTAGTTAGCCTAATATAACAACTTCTTCTTAAAAAGGAGTATAATGTCATTAATTTATTACTCATGGGAAGATGGGAGATTTCACCTCTTATAGACTCTTTAAGAATGTTAGTTATTTGAATATTTAAAATTGGACCAACTATTGGTATGAGCTCTTTTTCTTCTAGGTTACATTCCACTTGTCCGTATCTATTTTATACCATAAAAGCAAGAAGAGAAGACCACTTATTAAATCATTAAATTGTGAGACTTCTGAGATATTGGGAGCAATTGTGTTAGGATTCTAATTCCTTTCACTTTCTTATTCACTATTATTCTTTTTTGAATTGAAAATGTATTTTCTTAACATAGCATCAACCCTGTAAAAAAAAGCTTATATTAAAATGCATTCCCTTTAACCAAAAAAGGTATGTACCCTAAGAGATTTTATTATCGAGGGCTTGAAAGATTTAGCTTTAGTAACAAGTGGGTTTTTTTACTCTAGTATCACCATGGAAAAATCATCTTGTTTAGGAATGGAAAGTTATAAGTGATGAAGTATACCCAGGTTTAGTAGAAGCATGTAGTCAAAGGGTTTCTTTCCATATCAATAAGGGATGGTTGAGATTCTTTAGGAATCATTATAGTTAAAGGTGGCACATTTTTTAACGAAAAAGTAACACTTAATTAAAGATGCTAAGCATAATAAACCTTTATTATTATCATCTATGTAATAGGAACAAGAGGAGAATATGCAACAAGAAAAACTAGTTGTTATAATAAATAAAGAAATATGGTAAGACAAAGTTTAAATAGTATATTAGTGCTGAGATAATTTGATTAAAGAACTTTATCCTAGGTCTGATCCTAAAATTAATAATATGAACTTCATCCTTTTTTTCTTTATCAAATGATGGAAGATTTTAAGGCATAATAGGATTAATTGTCTGTTAAGGTTGGGGATGAATAACAGGGTGAGGAACTGCACCAAGAAGATATATTAAAACCATAAAATAAATAAATAAAATTAAAATTAAAGCAATTAAAGACAAATGCTCTTACCTAAGGCTTCATGTGTATGCCTTTTACTTGATCTTGTAATTGGACTTTCAAAGATCTTTCCCTTACCTTATAGCTTTTTTTTTTCCAAAAAAAAAACCTTATTGCCACATCCTCTAATGAAGTATTATACATGAGGTCTAAGGTCTTCTTGTATATATATATAAAAAAAAGAACCTTAATTGAAAACTCATAGTTAATGAGAAGTCCTTTACTTCAAAGTATGTGAAATAAAACTTTATTGCTAAGTCACTTCATTAACTTGATCTAGATTATTAAAGGTTACCTTATTCGAACCAATTTTATTCTTAACATAGAGCATGGGAGAATGGTATACCTTAGAGGAACCCTAATTATATAGCCATCATATAAGGGTTCTAAGGTTTACAAGAATATTAATTTTTTTTTGAAACATGGTCTATCACCAACTAGAAATGTAGATCCTAACAGGTCAAAATACTTCTTTAAATTATAGTGTTTTCCTCTCATTTTATATCTACCATTTGGTGCTCGAGAAGCAATATCCATGAAGAACGTATCCTCATTGAAGCCAATAGAGATATTACAAGGCCACTCCTATTTGTGAGGATTAGGAAGAATTTTGTATAATCCCTATAAGGCAACTCATAGATAGATGACATTAATAAATTTATTCCTAAAAAAAAAGATTTTGCATCTAGGTTCCTCTCCACATTACTGAACCTTAGGAAATAGACAGTTGTCCACTCCCAAACCTACCAAAGTACCCTATAAATGCTTTCTTTTATCATAAAAGGTTCTCCTTCACATTTAACATAACACACTTCTAAAGCTTAATAGATGACTCGGTACAAAAAAGCCTAAGTCTGCAATCCTGCCCTTTATTTAGGTTATTGTCATTTGTAGTTATGCTTTGGTAAGATTTTTTTACTTTGAACAATGAGATCTTTACATACTTGTATAGCCAAAAGACTATATGTTTTTTAATGGTAGAAAGGATTTTTATTTCTTCCTCTCTCCTTATCGGCATATTGAATTCAAATGTGCCAAACACCAAGTCCTTAAAAGGACTGATATTAATATGTGTGAAAGTACAAAGCTCCACACCAACTAGGTCAAGAATACCTATTATATCAAATCATATAAGGTAATGGTTTGCAATTCATACCTAAATAAAAATGTGTTGTAAACTTGATTAGAATATAGAGAGGGTAGAAAAAAAATCTTCGTTGGGCTTTTAAGTGACTTTGGATAATTGAATTATGTCAAAAATCTTTTGACACCTTTATTATTCACTAAAAATGATATTACATTTTTTCCAACCTTTTCATATATTTAGTCATAGCAACACTGGGTCATTGAGAAAAGATTTTCTTTCAGACATTTAAGTTGACATGGTCATCTTAAAAGAAAAGTCTTTCTTTTTCAATGTCTAAAATGAAAGGATGATCCTTTTATTTCTTAAAAACCTTCTTAAAAAATAGGCTAAGATGTTCCTCTTAAATATTCTTTGTAACACTAATTGTGGACCAATTATTAAATAGTCTATGTAATTTTAATAATGAGTTATTAACATAGGTTTTGTAGAAATAGTGCTTGAGGCTACCATTTTAGTAATATTCTTTGTAACACTAATTGTGGACCTACTATTAAACAGTCTATGTAATTTTAATAATGAGCTATTAACATAGTTTTTGTAGGAATAATGCTTGAGGCTACCATTTTAGTAATATTTAAGAAGATGGATAATTTTTAGGGTTTTTGATTAGTCTTCTACAAAGAAGTCTTTAGGTTTTGAAAGAGGAATTATGAATTTTTCTTTATGCAGGAGATAAATGATCAAGTGTAATATGTAAGGCTTTAAGTAACACGTATAAAAGCTAGAGATCATATTGTTTTAAATTAAAATGATTGATTCATCAAATACATTTTAAAACATGATCAATATGTTTGATGAATAATGTCACTTGTTATGCCATAGTTGGTTGATTCAATCGAAAGTTTAGTGTAAAAATGATAGGGGGAATATTTCTTCATTTAAGAGATAAAGAATATGAGGTCATTGTTTACACAAAAAATAAACATTCATGTGTCAACCAAATAAGAACAATAATTATTCACTATCACATATGAAAAGGTAAGTTGAAATTGATCATGAATAATATGATAGACCAAGATGTTCATGGACTGGTATTCTTAAACTCTATTTGATTTTATGATGTTGTTACCTCACTCTACTTAGAATTAAGTTCCTAGTTGTAGATTCTTCTTGTTGGAAGGAAGAAATGAAAAACATGTAGTATAATTGATCCAAAAGTATTTGAATCTCGATCAATACCAAATGCAAGAAAAGAATTCCAATCCTTATTTAAAACAATAGTATAACACATATAAGGATGTTGGTGATGTCTTTAGCAACACTAAGGTTAAAACCATTTTAAAATTGGCAAACCCTAAAATCGTGATGCTAGAGACCTAATTATAGCCAAGTACAAAGTTTAATATTAAACAGTCATAAGAATCTTCTAAAGAGAAAAAAAAATTGATTAAAGAACAACTAACTAATTTAACCAAGCAACTTCAACTAGTCACATCATAAATATAGAAATAGAACTAGTCAAACTTCTCTCTAAACGTTGTCTAATAGGCTATAGGAGTTAGAGAATTTTAGCGTGGAACAATGGGATTGATAGCTAACTTTTATCTCGTTGTGGCCAAATGGATCATATCTAGGTGACCACTTATTAGGAGAGCTTCACGTCAATGAGAATGATCTCTAAAGGAACTAGGAGATCGTTGGGGTGGAAAGCTCTCCAAATTGTTTTGCCCAACCTCTTTTGGATAATATAATTGTCTCGTGGCAGAGGGGACAACTTATGGTTAAGGAGTTAAGATTGAGGGAGCTACATCATGTATTAGGACTTATTAGGGTGGCAAGGCCTGATGTTTCCAAGGGAATCTTGATTGTCTTTCATTGATGTCAAGTTAGTTCAGGAAGAATAATTGATGGCTTTCTAATCAATTTTCAACAAACAATGTCAATTGTTGATGTTTCAAATTCAAATATGCCCAAGAATGGGGTTTTTTTGTCCTTGGACAATGAATAATCATATGTTCACGTCAATATTTCCTTCTTCAGAGTTCACAAAGTTGATGGTTAATGGTAGAAGCCCAAACACCAAAACAATCTTTTTTGGTGGGGTTTAAGGATCCTCTGATGATAAAATCAATGATTTTTAATAAAACAAAATACAATAAATAAAAGAATGAGCTTTAAATTATAAGAACAAGAGTGTTTGTTCTTGTTTTTGTACGATATATGCTCTAAGAATTAAAATACAAATACTTAGAAAATAGAAATTGTGAGTCTTTTTACTTTAGTGGTTCAAGAGTATATATAGCCCCTGAACCTTTTCATGTTACTTAAATCGAAGGCCTGGAGTATCAATTGTGGGGTATGTGAGTAAAAACTATAGTACAAAAAAGAATGCATGTGTGTTGCATTTTCTTTTTATTACTTTTTTTATTTTGCATTAAATAGATGGGGAAAAAGGGGGAAAGATAAAAAACAATTAATTAACCAAATATTTTTATTGCATATGGTCAAATCCTAAAGGTTTTTCATGCATATTTAATTAAAAAAACAATCATATTTTTATCATGTTTTAAAAATATAGAATGGATATTGTAACCAGTTTATGATTATTTATTAGGGTTTGGCAAAAATATCAAAAATCTCATAACAATTAATTTGTTTAATTAGTATTCAAAGTGTTAGGATTTAACTATAGACTTTAATATTTTGTAGTATAAAATTACACTATAAAGTATAGTGTAAATCCCGGGAAATAAATGTTTACTTAAATTACAAACTAAATAAATGAAAAAAAAAGTGAAGAAATTCATGTACAAATTTAAATAAAACAGGAATTCAAAAACTTTTGGATATAAATTTTCGAATGAAATATTTTGAGATATTATAAATTTAACCTGGAAATACTGAGGGTTGAATTAAATTAAAAAAAATAAACTAAACTAAAAAGTTGATGGGTGGAATTATAAGAAATGAAAAGAGGTATAGCTTAATTATAAGAAAAAAAGATGTGGGGGAAAAAATAATAGACTCAAAGGAAATGGAGTCTAAGTACAAATAAGAGAAATTATGGGGTATAAATACCCATCCCTTGCCCATTAAAGCCAACAACGTAAAAAAAAAGAGGGAGGGAGTTTTGATGTTGTTCTTGCCAAATCAAGAGAGAAACATCAAAAATCTCAATAACCCATCCAAAATTAAGGGTTTATAGGTAGAATAAATACTTGTAAGCATGGGATTAACAAGAAATTTTGAAGGTAGAGAGAGGAGGGAGGGTCGGCTGTCATTAGAAAAAGGGGAGGCAAAAATTTTTGACTAGTTGAGGATCGAGACCTTGATTCTTACCAGGTAAGGAGTTCTAAACAAGGTTCTATAAGTTGTTTCGAATTCGATTACGAATTGATGCTTTAATGTTGAATTTTAAATTAGGGTTCTTAGACTTGAATTGGGGAAATATATTAATTGTTAAAATTAAGTTAATTCATGTGTTGTATGTGACTGGGGGCATGAAATCATGATGATTCATCAAAGAAAATGCATGGGTATTTGAGTTAGGGGTGGCCTGCCATATGAAGAGTAAAGAGGGAAAGGGGGAAATTATAGTTTTTCTTATTGAATTTATTATAAAATGTTGTTTTTTATGTGAATGCGTGTGTAAATTAAATGAAATTAGCATGAAATGAATTAGGGAACTCTTGGTTCCTTAAGGCCATGCTTCCGGCCAGTTATGTATCAAAGGGGGAGGATGTTTAATTTGACATATTTAGCTTGATGACGTGTGTTTAATTGTGCCAAAATGAGAAAAAAAATACATGTTGAAATAGCAAGGATTGTGTTTAGAAGCATATTGTTCGGAAAGTTAGTAAAATCGGTAAAAATGTTATATTTTGATGTCTAGAGGGAAGATTGAAATAAATAGAGTAAATCAGCTTTTAAAATATATTTTTGACACTCTTATATAGTATGTTATATGGCTAGGGGTTGAGATAAAAGAGGGAAAGTTGAATTATGGATGTTGTGGAAAGGTTGACGAATCTGGACAGATTCATCTCCTGCCTTTCAGAGAGAATTCGAGTAGGAGGATGAGGGAATTAGGATCGGGTTCCTTCATAGGAATTGTAGTTTTGGATGTTGACTAACTAAAGAAATTGGTCTTACTCAATTTGGAGCTATATAACTCCAGTTATGAATCACCAACCGAGATTGGGTCATGAAAAACCCTATAGGGTAATAGGTCTATTCGTTGATGAGTAATTTCGAGTGTCTTGGGGGAAGAACTGAGTTCTCCTTCCTTTAGAGGACTTGTAGCCAAGTCCTCATGTCTTAAATTTCCAACGAGACCAATCTCGCTTGAAACGAAGTCCTAGAGCTTTAGATATAGTTAGAAATTTGAGGAGAGGTCGATATGCGACCTCTGCTGGCAGATTCGGAAAGTCGCTAAAACGACTATCTAGACGCGTTAAGGGTGAAAATTGGATCCTTTCCCTCAGGAAACATGTGATATTACATCTTACCTTCCAAAAGAAATGAGTCATATTAAAAATGGAAACTTGTAATGATAACTATGGTCGAACAAAGAATGACAATATTAATGAGTGAAATGAGAAAAAAAAAGTAAAATATAAAGAAAGGAATAATTGAAAAAAAAAACCTATATTGGCTATTAATATGGTTATTATGAAATGTATCCTTAAATGAGGATAATTTATGAGATATACATGTGATTACAGGAGGGACCATAGGCATGGTGTAGTAGCAGCAACAGGGGAGCACGAAAAGAGTTTCTACTGCAGGTAGGTGATCCTCACCTATGCTTTCTAATTAAATTTCATGATTTAATATGTTATTGATGTAAAATGTGAATTAGCAAATGTTGGGTATCATATGAAAGAATGAAAGTTTGCATCATTATGTTGTTATTTCGGATAGTATTCCAAATGTATTTGTGTTCAAGGTGAATGATCTTTAGTGTGAATTACCAAGCAATGAAATTATCGCTGACATAGAAAATATGAGAAGTGTGATATATGGCATGAACTAGCATACATTTAGTGTATGTTAGGATCTCGGGTAAGAGAATTACCATGTAACGATGTTTATGGCGCGTGGACTAGCATACATTTAGTGTATATTAGGATCCCGAGTAAGGGGATCACCATGTATCAATGCCTATAGGGCATCGACTAGCATATATTTAGTGTATGTTAGGATCTCGGGTAAGGGGATCACCATGATCGACTAACATACAATTAGTGTATGTTAAGGTCCTGGGTAAGGGGATCGTCATGCATTGATGCCTACAGGGTGATGATGATACCGGTGTAATTGGTATCGGTAATGTGTTAGGCAGAAATAGTTGTGGTTGATTTTATGAAATTTTGAATAGAAGTTAAAAATGAAAAGTGAAACAGTTTTAGTAGTTGAATGAGAAAGTCTCAATGAAAAACAAAAGGGGAGAAGTAAATAGAATATGAATACATGTTTTTTTTTTAATTGTTGGATATTTATGTTACTATACTTATTATGATATTCATGTTTTCAATAATGTGTATTTTCTTTCAGGACCATCGCATGTACGATAGGAGTAGATCCTAGCTTTTGCTCACTTTTTGTTATCTAGTTATAGGGAGTATAACCTTGTATTTTGTAATATTAAAACATTTATATAACTTAATTTGTATAATTACTATTTAAACTTGAATAGATGAACTTAACTATGTAATTCATACAATCATGTTCCATGTATGCATGTATATCTCATTTATTCCTCTACAATGATAATTGTTGTTCAATATATGTTATAAATATTATGGTTGTGATGATGATGATGATGATGATGTTTGTAGGATTGAGACCCATGACAATTGGGTCATGATTGAGTTATGAAATGTGAGATATTAGAAGTGTAAACATATTATATGTCGATAACAAGTTATATTTCGGTAGATTTTTATATGAAAACTATAAAAAAAAAAAAATACCCTGTTTTCCATTTGATATATGATTGGTGTTTTATTCCGTATAAAGGGATGTTACATATAACCTCATGTATACAAAATAAAAAATAAATATGATGCTAAAAATTAGGTTTTAGAAAGGTTAGGATTTAACCCGATAAGTTAGAATCTTCCTCATGAAGAGAGATTGCCTTGAACGTTAGATGAGACCAACGAATAGAAACGCAGTTAAGAATAACAATCAATCAACAATGTAGTTTATCTTAGGTATGGTGCACTGGGGGTGATGCATCTTTCCCCTGCACAACTAGATCTCTTACCTAAACTCTCGCAGACCATAGATTTTCTAGTGACCATAATACTAAGTGGTGACTCCCTCAAATCATAACTATATGATTAAACCCAAAACACCCTTCAATCTAGGAGGCGGCTCCACCATTCGATGTTGTGCACACCACGACAAGACAATGACTCCACTAAGGACTTGTCTTGTTGGACTAAACTTTATATATTTGATTGTTTGCCTGTTTATTTTTATTGGCCTGTATCGCATGCATTTGTTTTACATACTGCTCATGCATAAACACATCGGGTATGAATTAATGCCTTCATGCATTTTAATTTTGAGAATAAACCAATTCGAGGTTAGGTGAGGAGTAACGATCTACCTCATGACTTTTAGTCGGAGTTCAGATTCGTAAAATATCCAACTATAAACTAAGCATTTACTTGGTAATGACAGTCATATTATGCTCCAACCATTCTTTGTAACTCTTATATTGCATTCATGAAAGTAGTCAGTAGACTACCTAGGCAAATCATAGATCTTTTTAGACTATGTAATAAGCCTATGATTAGACTATGTAATAAGCCTATCCTTCGTGGCTTAGGATCTGCCTTAGAATATGAATAAACCTAATCAATAAACTCACCAAGATATTTTAAGCTAATATCATGACTTTTTCTTAGTGCAGGGAAGAATCTAAGATAATATAACTAACTAGAGGGAATCACCTAGGACCAAGATTAAGAAATTACCACATAAAAACTATTATTTTTTTTTTGAATAAAAATAGCTCAAACCTATTTTTTGTTTGTACTCTCAATATGTATGAGATTTAATCAAAATGAAGACCACGGATTTTTACCTATATACAATGAAGAAGTCATGAATTAGCTAACAAGTTAACCCAGATTATTTACAAAATAGATTTTAAAAAAAAGTTTTTATTAATAAAAAAATATAAATTATTTAAACTTCTATAAAATCAAGACTTAAAAATACAATTATATATAAAATTCAGTGAAAAAGGGCTAAAAAATCTCGGAGGATTAATTATCCTGCTAGAATACCAAAGCCAAGATACAAAACACAGGCAAGGACCTCTATTAGCTCAGTGTTTGCCCCTTTTTTTTTGTTATTTCTTCTGATTAATAGTAATTCTATTCAAAATACAACTTGAAGCAGCAAATGCCCAAAAAGGATTCGGTTATCATTATGATTCACTCACCTAATGTCATAAAAACAAAAACTGGCGAACAAAAAACTCGACACAGGAGAAAATATCATAAAGCATCATCATGAGCAGCTACCAGACTCATTTAGGCGAAAAGAGAAACCATGGCCTCTTAGCAGGCAGAGGAAATCCAGTCATTTGTCAGCATAGCACATTGACTTGACTGGGATAGAAAATTTAATCAAATCGGTGCCACCTTGACCAGGATTATAAATTAATCCGTGCGATGCCTACAGCAAATAAAATTAAAAAACCAGTCAATACCTAGGCAGGCCAAAAAAGAGTCGAGTATCTACACTTGCTGCAACATAGAATACAAGAAATTTGACCTGTGTCAATTGTTACATCAATCATCCAGGTAATAATATGACCCGGCAGTTTTCTGCTCCCTGTCCTTGGTCGAGTCCAATTTGTTGATTCTTGGCCGGAAATTAGTGGGGTCTCGTCTAAATGTGATATCCAGATGCTGCATCAGAGTAAGAGAAGTGAATGGGAGAGAGATGAAAGCATGCCTAAAAGAATATAGATGTGTCAAATATAGGACAATACAGATTACTCAAGCAACTGTGAACTGTTCAGGTAAGCTTGGTTTGATTTCATCTCAATCATAACTGGTAAGAATAGAAACAGGCACCACACTAGGGGACATCATAAATGGATCATTATGGATTTATAACTGAATCTACAATGACTTGGTCTCTTCATTAATGTTTTCATCTTTCTTTACCTTTTGTCTCCTTAATGCATGAAGAATAGGGATGAGAATACTGGACTTACAGACAAGAAGAGATTCATCCCAGTCAACAATGACTGAGGAGAATTTGCTGTACAATCCACAGAAGGCTGTCCCTCGTACACAATAACTCTATCAGCCAGGTATGTTGCCATTATAAAATCATGCTCCACCACAAATGCAGTCTTCTTTGCATGTAGGATAAACCTCTTGATGACTTTTGAAGCAACAATACGCTGCTCAGAATCAAGATACGCACTTGGTTCATCTATCAAATAAATGTCTGCTGGCTACATCAAGAAAACCACACACCAGACCATATTTAGCAACCTTAAATATATTAAAATGCAATCTTGAAGAATGCTGAATAGCAAGCCATTCAATCCAAGATGTCCAACTGAAGGGACTAAATTGCCTGATATAGTAAGGTAAAACAGAGGAAGAAAGCAATAAACACATCATTAATCATCAACGTATTGTCAAGGCATTTTGACTGACATAAATTTTGAACACATTAACCTCTCAAAAATCAGAATCTATAAAACCACTATTTAACAAACTTGTGCACTACATGTAAAAACTCTATCATGTCACAGGACTGCTCAACACATGAAACAGAGGGGTTAAAAAACAAAAGGATACTTTAAGAGAACAGCATCACGAATTAAAGCATAAACAAAACAAATCCAAAAGTCTTATCTTCATTCACGGATATAAATGATAAGTAGACCTGATAAAATTTCTTTACCTTTCCAAGGCATAGACATAATGCAACTCTTTGCAACTCTCCACCAGATAGATTTACAACTTCTTGATCCATCAGTTGCTCAATAAGAAGTGGTTTCATGACATCTGAAACAAACTGAGGATGCATATACGAATCACGTATCTTTGAATGCAGTAACTGTCTGACACTGTGTTGAAACTTGGGGCTTATCTTCTGGGGTTTGTAAGAAACATTGAACTCAGGTATCTCAGATTCAGAATCTTCTATAGTATCAGGTTTCAGCAAACCAGCCTGCATGTTTTGCCAACAAAATAATTTATTAAACACGCAGAAGATCATGTTGTAGATAGAGAAAGGGAGATTGATGAGCGGAGAGAATACCAGCATGCGGATAAATGTTGTCTTCCCTGTCCCATTCTCACCAAGCATTACTACAATCTGAGAGTCAGTAAATTCACCCTCAACGACACTAAGCTTGAAATTGCCCTGAGTTTTACTCATGGTTGGGTATTTGTATCGTGCATATGTTTGAATCTCCTCAGCATTATCCTGTGGGGTCTCAGCAACCTGGGAAAAGCAACAAAAAAACAATTAATGACAAATAATAATACAATGAAGGGAAGTAAATGTGTAGAGGATTTAAAATACCTTGAAGGTTAAAGATTCATCCCGGAATCGTAGGTTTTCCGTAGGAACAAACCCAGACAAAAATATATTGATACCTTCTCTCACAGAAAAGGGAAGGGTTACTACTCCATACGCACCCGGTTTCCCGTACAAGCAGCAAATGAAGTCAGATAAATAGTCCAGGACACTAAGATCATGCTCCACCACAATAACATAGCTGAAGTGAAAGCACAGTCTTAATAACCTAAATCCTCAGTACAAAGTGCAAAGCAAAGCTAACAACAAGAAAAGAATGGAGTCAAACCTGTTGGCCCTGAGCAAAGATCGGATAACTTGGGCAGCTTTAAGCCTCTGCTTGACATCAAGATAACTTGAAGGTTCATCAAACATATATATCTCTGCATTCTGTATTGCAACAACAGCAATAGCAAATCTTTGGAGCTCTCCACCTGATAAATCCCCCACATTACGATCTATAACCTGGTTCAGATCAAGATCACGACAAAGTTCTGCCTTCCTGTGGCTCTCATCTTTTTGGTCAAGCACTTGCCCGACATTGCCTTGAACTGCTCTTGGAATGTGGTCAACATATTGAGGCTTTATGATGGCCTAGGTATGAAACAAGAATGATTTTAGTAGGAAGACACAAAAAGTAAACTAAAGGCAAGTATATCAAAGAAGAGGCATGACAAAAACAATCAGGATGTGAAAACACAAGTATAAACCTGAACATGATTTTTCATGTTGATTTTACATCATAACCTGTCAAATACATTCTTTAAGAAAACATCATTTCATGATTGTTTCCATAAAACATTTTTTCAAATATGAGGGTTGGTTATTCCCAAAGGGAAGTGATTGCATGGTAAAGAATAAATTATGGCATGCGCAAGCTTACATGACATATTGCATACAAATCAAATTGTGATTCAAGCTATCACATTAAATGCGTGATTGTTTTTGCGTTTCAAAAGCAATTTTGAAAAAATTTAAATATTTTTTTTTTTCTTTGCTTCAAATTTTTTTTTTTTTTTTTGTATTTTCCAATCGTTTTGATGTGCTGATATCAAAAATAATTTTTAAGAAATAAAAAAATAATATTATTTTAATACATTTCCAAGTAAAAAGCAACCGCCACCACATGAATCTATGACAATCCCATCTTACAGGTCTATACAGCACCTTAGTGAATGAATCCTAACAGCACAGTTATCTGAATGATATCATCAGACTTAATACAAGCATTCAGGAAAAAGTGGTCCACAGACAAGATAGGTCAAAGAAAACAGTACCATGGCTCCTACTTTAGTGTGGGACACAGACATTATTATTTCACAACAGGGAGTAATATATCTAGCAGTAATACAGAGTTTTAAGTGCAGTTGAGCAGTGCCCAAACAGAAAGGTTACCTTCAAATTATCCTCTAGGATACGGGTAAAGTAATTCTGAAGCTCAGATCCTCGAAAGTAAGTCAGAATTTCCTGCCAATCAGGAGGGTTCTGCAAAGAAAAATAAAAAAAGTAACTAACACAAATGCATCGTCATAGGGTAGAAATAAGAACAAGGATACAAAATGGGCTGCTTATTACATTGAAACGACCCAAATTAGGTTTCAGTTTTCCAGCTAGAACTTTGAGAGCAGTGGACTTGCCAATGCCGTTTGTTCCAACCAAGCCAAGAACTTGCCCAGGCCTCGGAACTGGTAGCCTGCAAATGCATCATTTTTTTTTATTTTTTTTTTCACTAGAAAAGCATTTTATTAAGCAGGTGAAAAAGGCAGCCAGCCAACCTGTGCAACTTAAAGGTATTGGGGCCATAACGATGGGTGGTGTCTTTATCCAAATCCTTAGGCAAGTTAATGATCTGAATTGCTTCAAATGGGCATTTCTGCATCAGAAGATAAATAATCCCCTAATAAGCAAGCTAAGCATAGATACCACATCCGATAAAATATCAAAAACAACAACAGTAATTATTGAATTCCAAAAGAGAACAGTATAAGCTTGCCTTGACACAGATACCACATCCAATGCACAACTCCTCCGAAATAAAAGCTATCTTCGAAATAGGAGTCACCTCTATACACAGTTTCCCTACGATTTGTAATATGTAATTAGAGCATTACTTATTTATACTTAATCATAATTCCACAGCAACAGCAACAGCAACAGCAACAGTAGTAGTAGTAGTGGTAGTAGTAGTGGTAGTAGTAATTATTATTATTATTATTATTATTATTTGCTCTCAAACAAAACCTAATGCTCCAAATTGAAAATAAGAAAGCTTTGTAAGCTGCAATCATGGGCTAAATAAAACAGATTCGCCAAATCGAGGTGAATAATGAGGAGAATGAAATTTAAAATAAGAACAAATTGTGAATCAATTAATTAAAGAAGACAACAAGAAGAATTAAACAAAGAAAAAAAGGAAAAATACCAGTTTTAACAACGGGGCAGCTCTTCTTGCACTCTTGACGGCACTTCTTAGGCTTGCATCTATCAGAGGTTACTATGGCTATACGCGTCAATCGATCTGCCATCTCTCCCTCTTCTCTTTTTTTTTTATTTAAGTTGATACTACACGCAAACTAGGAAGAAGAAGGAGATGATAAGCGATCTAATGACTATTTACGAAGGAGAAGAAAACAGAAATAGATTAAAATTATTACCAGTTGAAGAGAGGGTGGATCCGAAGAAGACAAGGAGAAGCTACGCTACGCGTGGTGGGAACGCCCTTTCGACTTAAGCCCTCCCCCCTCTATTGTATCCCAGCGAAAACGCCTACCGAAAACCTAAAACAATAAAAATTAATAATAAAAAGGTACTACGCTCTACTAGCTTGTTTTCGGTTGTTTATATACCTTTGAAGTTTTGAACCACCGTCTTCTTTCACTTTTCGCTAATTATCTCATGGTTATCAAACCCGGCTTGGGTTCACCCGGTCAAGAGGCGGGTTCCGGATTACACGAGTTGACCTGAATTGTCTCGAGTCAACCTGAAAAAATTAAAAAAATATTTGGAATTTTAATATTTTATATGAAAAAATTAAGAAGTAATACATGTGAATATAGACTATACATGTTGTGAGTAAATAATGAAGTTTAAAAAATTATTTCAAAATATTTTTTTATCCACGTTGAAAAGATATTATCTTATTCTTTTAAGTTGAAGTATTTAAATCAAAAAGGTTTTTTCTCCCACATTAAAAAAAACATAATTTTTTTCTTGTGAACATAAAGTATATATACTAAAGGATTTCAAATTCCATATTGAAAAAATAAAACATTATTCTAGTATTTATATGGTGAACTCTGAAATGGGTTAGTAACCAACTGAAAAATATGAAAAAAAGGGGTCTCTGCTAGTAGAAAAAACACATTTGATTAAAAAAACGGGTCTCTATCAGGTTTTGCTAGATCACTTGGGTTTCGGGTTGAACCGGCAAGTCGATCAGTTTTTTCTGGGCTAATTGCATGCCCCAATTTTCAATAAAACAGACCTGATCAAGGTCGTGGATCACCCGAGTTCCGAGTTGACCCGTCAAGTAAGGCGGGGTGAGATAACTATGAATTATCTACTGGTGTTCAAAAAAAAATATCAAAGTTAAAGTTAGATAATATTATATTAGTGGTTGCTTTTGTGATCAAGCTATGTTTAAATTTTTTTTAATTTTGTAAATAATTTTTTTTTTATGTTTTTAGATCATTTTGATATATTAGTATTGTAAATAAATTTTAAAAAATTAAAAAATATTATTTCAATATATTTAAAAAAAAACATTTTGAAAATAATAATTAGTAAAAAAGTCTAGGAAACTAATATTATAAGTTGGATGATGAGTAGGATTTTTAAAACTTGGTTAATTTGACTCTACTGGTCTATATTTGTTGTTATATATTTTTTCTCTCCTGCAATTAATTTTTTTGTTTTAATCTATTGATTCAATTAATGTATTAAACTTAAATTATTTATTATAACTTATAACAAGTTTTGAGCTAATATATTGAGATCAAATCTTAGTTTTAATTAAAAATTAGTAATATAAACTTAATTCGTGAATATCTATAATATTCACAAAAATCTCAGCCGAATTTGATATATCCTACTTATTCAAATAAAAAAATCTGAATGAGTCATATTTATAATTTATAAAATATTAAAAATTAAATTAAATATAATTATAGGTTTAAACATATCCCAAATATATTCATAAATACCCTTAATTCATTTCTAATCACTAACTAGTGACTTTCTACTATTTTATTACTTTTTTTACCATATTCTTCTCCTTATCGATTAACAAATAAACTAAAACAGAATGGATTTCCAGTGTATACTGCACTGTCCATTTATTGCAGAGATGCCATTGTCGAGATTTTTGCTTAATTTTCATGCCTTTGTTTTATCCCACATTCTCTATTCACGAGTCGAGCTTCTTTTTTTCTTTTTCTTTTTTCTTTATTGACATTAGAAAGCACTAATTAATTAACAAAATACTAAAAGAGATCACGTACAGTGCAGATTATGTGTAACCTCACAAAATAGTATTATTATTTATTTTAATAGATTTTTTTTTATTTTTGCTTTGATATTTGATTTGTTAAGAATTAAATTTATAATTTGTTTTGAATTATTTTTTATAGGGTTATCCTAATTTTATGACTCGGGAAGCACGTTTAGCTTAATTGACTCTCTTTTTTTTCATAATTTTATCATTCTATATTTTATTGATTGAGAATTACATTTTTTTTATTAGGTTATCTCGGTTTCATGGCCTGAGTCACGAGTTTGACGGGTTAACCTGAATTAACTCAAGTAATGTTTTTTAGTTATTTTTTTAAAAAAAAAATTCAATGTTAGGTTAATTAAGAATTACGCTTCTTAATTTATTTTAAGTTGCTTTATATTGGGCTATCTCATGACCGAAACCTCGAGTTTGGTAAGTTAACTAGGGTTATTTTTTTAGGTTGTTTTTTATGAGGTTATCCCGGTCTGATGACCTGGTTTGCACATTAACACGGGTCGACTTGAGTTATTTTTTGTATCTTTTTTATATTGAATGTTTTTATTTCAATTTATTGCTTCAACATTGGATTTATTGGAAATTGAGTTCTATAATTTGTTTCAATTTGCTTTCTATAGGGTTATCTCATTCTCATAATCCGAATAGCGAGTTTGATTGGTTAACCCTGATTGACTTGGGTTATTTTTTTAATTTTTTCAATATCATTCTTCAACATTAGGTTGATTAGAAATCAAACTTTATAATTTGTTTGAGTTGTTTTTTGTAAGTTTATCATGGTTTCAGAAATAGGGTCGTGAATTTGCTAGATTAACCTAGGTTGACCCGAATTGATCCATAATATTGTTGTTTCAATATTTTTTTATAAAAACATGTCATTTGAAATTTTTTAGTCAAATTATATTTTTACCAACCATCTATATTTTCTTTAAACTTGTTAAGTTAGCCTGAAATATATCAAATATAGTTTAATTTTTTTTAAAAAAAAAACATTAATAATGTTTTGATATTTTTTAAAACATTCAAATTTCATTTTTTTTACTTTATTTTACTTGGAGTGAAGCTCGAACTAATAATATAGTATTATCTGCTGTAAATATCGGAGAATTCAGTCACTTCTGGGTATTTCCATCTTGACCTAGTCTTTTCTGTTTTGAGGGACATGGCTAATTTGATGCCCACATCTCTCTCTCTCTCTCTCTCTCTCTCTCTGACCTTTCATATGCATCTTTCATATCACCTTTTGTTTTTTCTATAGAAAACAAACGGAAGCTTGGGCCAGATTTTTTGTTGCTAGTTTCCAAATCTCTCTTTCTTTTTTTTCTTACAGGTACAGTGACTGGGGGAAGTTAACACCAATCATCTCTTCATGAAAGGTTAAGTTAGTCTCCTTGGAGTTATTGATTTAGGTTTTTTTTTTGTTTTTTTACTTGATGTCATTCACTCTCGCTTTTTTCACCTCTAAATATCTTTCTTTTGACTGGATATTTGGTATGTTTTTCTTAACTGATATTTTTTTTTGTTTTTCTTTCAATATTGTTTTATTTTTATTTCTTCTATTCTTCTTTGAGCTTGGTGTTCAACAATGCTAGGTTTGATGCCTTTATATATACAGCAACTGGAGAATTTTGCATGCTTCTAATTAAGCTTTGGCAATTTAATCTCTCTTTTTTCATCTCTGTATATCTTCTCTTTTGCCCTCCTTCACCCTTTTTCTTTGGTACCATCCTTCATTCCCATGGCATGTAAGAACACTCCAATCCACCATTAATGTCGCAGAGCCTAGATCTCATCCTTGCTTACCTTGAACCCACTCCTCTACAAGAAAACCTTGAATTCCCATTTCAGAAAAAGGCTAAACTCTAATCTACCTTAAGTGGTAAAGAATCGAAAGAGGTAACATGGGAGATGAAAAGGATGCAAGGAGAGTGCCTTGCTCTCGCTTCAGTGATGATGAAGATTGTGATGCTGGCGGAGATGCTTCTAAGATGGATTAGAGAATATGAGAAAACCTAAAAATGTATATTCTTTTATGGTTTTTATTTTGTTTATTGGGTTTGATTGCGAGCATTTATGTGTAGTTTTAGTTCTTGATGGGTTGTAGATTATTTTTCCAGATTTTCCTCTGTTTCTTCTGTTGTGGGATTTGATTCCTTTTGTTTAGTTGTTGTTTATATGTTATTGTCTGGAATAAATGCAGAGAAGAGAGGATTTGTTGAAGATTACAGGCCAATTTGTTGAGAATAATTAATTGTTAATATGTTTGAGCTTTCTTTTTTTTCCTTGCTGTTTCAAGTTCTTAGGGACAGATTTCGTGCTTCTCTTTGATTGTCGTTGTCCATGGTATATTACGTTATTTTCTATTTTTAATTACGTTTTTTATAGATTAGAACTCTCTATTTTTCCTTTTTAAAGTAATCAATTTATACTTCTTAAATTTGTAAATATTATTGAAACAAGTGTCATAACCCCATTTTAGTTGCATCTTGAAAATTGTTTAATAAAAAATATATTTTATTCAAAAATTCAAAAAAATCAAAAAATTAAAATTATTAAATATTTTCAAGACATGAGAAGATAAGTTTTTAAACTACAATAAATTAAGATGTTAGAAGAATAGCTAGATTAAGGTTTTTAACAAGAAGCGGAGAAAAATGTAAGTAAAATAAAGTTTAAGATTGAAATTTGATTTAACTAAAATTAGAAGAAATAATTAAGTTTAAATTCTTAATTAAATTTCTAATAGGTTTCATTGACTTAATTAAGGATTTAATTGAAGCAAAATTAAACCTAAAAGTCAGGCTCAAAATTGAAAGAATTAATTAAGTTCAAAGACTTCATTAAATTTTCAATGGTTTTAATGATTCAATCAATGACCTAATTTAAAAAAAAAAGTAAGTTTGAAGGCTTAATTCAAATCAATTTGCAAACATTGGAAGATTAAGGACACAACTAAAACTTTGAAATGCTAAATTGGTGTAATTAGGGGTTCAATTATAAAAAATTTCAAGTTTAAAGGTTAATTAAGGACCAAATTGGAAAAATTCAAGATCAAGGACCGTTCTAGAAAAAGCAAGCAACATTGGGAGCTATACCGAACTTTTTCAAGGACTAGATAACAAAAATCAAAATTTAAGACTTAATTGGGGATTAAATTGAACAAACTGAAAACCAAGAGCTACTTTGTTAAAGATGCTAGACTTAAAGGATCCCAATCGTATAAAATTAGCTAGTCTTGTCTCAATCAATGATGTTTGAGCTTAAATTAGAAGTAAAACGACCAAATCAAAACTACTTCAAATTCCTATTTAAAATTCCTAATTTTTAGGGTTTTATTGGATGATGTGTTACTTAAAATTAAATGAAGAAAATGAATGATACATCATTCAGTCACTGTGTTTCACCTCTTTCAACCGAGGGGCTGATCAGGATACAACCTTTATGTAAATGAATATGGCATCTCTGACCACCCCAGGGGCTCTAACATCCACCAATAAACTGAGAAACATATCATCTACAAGGATGAGTCACTCTTTGTAACATCTCTCATTTCAGGATAAAACGGCAATCTCATATCAATCGAAAAACAGAGTAATTAATTTTTTTTGTATATATATATATAATTACAAGGATGAGTCACTCTTTGTAACATCCCCCATTTCAGGATAAAACGACAATCTCATGTCAATCGAAAAACAGAGTAATTAATTTTTTTTGTATATATATATATATATATTCATGGTCTTCGTATTAAAATCTACCGAAATTTCGACGGAGTCCCCTCTATACCGGAAGGTCCCAAGTTATTGACATGGAATCTGTTTACACTTCTAATAGCTCACATCTCATAACTTAATTCCCGACCCAATCATCCTGGGTTTCAATTCCACACTTATACTCACACCTATCAACCACAATATTTATGATATGCATTATATAACAAAATATCATTATGGATGGATAAAAATAAATAAATATAAATACATAGACATGAAATATGATTATATGAACTACATGGTTAAATTCATTCAATTAAGGTTAAACATTAATTATACAAATAAAGTTATACAAACATCTTCATGTTTACAAAATACTGGGGTATACTCTCTAGAACCTAGATTACAAGAAGGGAACATAAGCTAGGATCTACTCCTGTCGTGCATGCGATGATCCTGAAACAAAATACAAATTATTGAAAGGTGCATATAACAATAAATATAACAACACAAATATCTAACAATTTCAACAAGGTAAAATGCATTCATAGTTCATTCGCTTCTCCTTTCTAGTTTTTATTAGAATCTCTTCCTTATTCAACTATTAATAACTGTTTCCTCTATCACTTTCGACCTTCCTTCCAGACTTTATGAGATCGACCATGATTATTCTTGCTTATCACATTACTGATACCAATTTCACTAGTATCATCATCATAACCCCATAGGAATCGATGTAAGGTGATCCCCTTACCCGAGATCCTAACATACACTAAATGTATGCTAACCAATACATGGTGATCCCCTTACCCGGGATCCTAACATACACTAAATATATGCTAGTCCATACATGGTGATCCCCTTACCCCGGATCCTAACATACACTAAATGTATGCTAGTTTACGCCTCAAATCGCACTTCTCATATTTCTTTTGTCAGTGATAATTTTATCATTTGGCAATTCACACAACAATTTTTCACCTTGAATACACATACATTTAGTAATTCACATTTCACATTGTTAACATAATAATTCATGGAATTAACTAGGAAGTACAGGTGCGATTCACCTACCTGCAATAGAAGCTCTACTCGTGCTCCCCTGCTACTGCTGCACCACGCCTGTGGTCCCTCCTGCAATTCACAGGTTTATCTCATAAATTTTCCTCACCTAAGGATATGTTTTATTATAACCATATCAACAACCAATAAGTCTTTCTTTCAGTCATTTTACGTTTTTCTCATTTCACCTATTAATATTGTCATTCTTTATCCAACCACAGTTATCATTCATTTTATATATATATTTTAATCGTTGCTGTTTAAATCCCGAACTGTCACTGTCTAGACATTGAACTGTTACTGACTTACTGTCTTGTTTTTTTTTTGAACTGTTACTATCTCGTTTTTGAACTGTTATTGTCTAGATATTGAACTGTTACTGTCTCATTTTTTAACTATTACTGTCTAGATATTGAACTGTTACTCTCCGACATGTCCTCAGATTTTTAACTATATCTAGAATTATAGAACTTCGATTCAAGGGAGATTAGTCTTGTTGGAAAGCTAAGACATGAGGCTACAAGTTCTCTAAAGGAAGGAGAACCCGGTTCTACCTCTAAGACAGTCAAAATTTCTCATCAACGAACCAGACCTACTACCCCATAGGGTCTGTCATGACCCAGTCTCGGTTGGTGACCCATAGTTGGAGTTCTATAACTCCAAATTGAGCAAGACCAATTTCATTAGTTAGCCAACATCCAAACCTACAATTTCTATGAGGAACCTGATCCTAATTCCTTCATCCTCCTACCCGAAATCTCTCTGAAAGTCAAGAGATGAAACTGTCCAGATTCGTCAATCTTTCCATTTACATACAACAAATGAAGTTCTTTAATTTAGCAACTTATACTTTTTCCTCAATTCAAGTCTAAGAACTCAAATCTATAAATTAACATCTAGACATCAATTCATAATCGACTTGAAATGACTCATAAGAGCAGGTTTAGAATACATTACCCGGTACAAATCAAGGTTTCGATCCCTCCTTTTCTTTCTAATGACAGCCGGCCCTCCCCTCTTCTCTTTTTGTTCAATTTCTCTTGTTAATCCCTTTCCCACCAGTGTTTATTCTACTTATAACCCTTAATCTTGGATGGGTTTTTGAAATTTTGGTGTTTCTCTCTTGATTTGTGAAAATGAATATAAAAACTCCCTCTTTTCTTTCTTTATGTTATCTGCAGATCTGTTTTTCGTGAGAAGAGGAGTACTTATGCTCTATAATTATTCTTATTTGCATTTAGGCCTCATTTTCTTTAAGTGTATTCGTTTTGCCCCCACTTCTTTTTAGTTTAGTTTATTTCCTTTAATTTAATCCAGCCCTTTTTTCTTTTTTTTTTTCTCGGGATTTACACTCCCATCAAACATTTACATCTTATTTTTTTCAACGAATCAAACAACATCTTGTCCCTTATTAGCCACTCTGCATTGACAGATTGAAGTTGATCAGGGGTCAATCTTCCAAGCAATGAATATGGAGTTCTGGACCTCCAAATCGAGTGTGGTTTGTTTTTAAGGTTACATATGTATCCCCACTACATGGTTCAGGTGGACCAAAGGTATGATTATCTCTTAATTTTCATGATGACCTCGTCAAAGTAGCACACTCAGTCAACTATGACTAAAGAAGAAAAACTCCCTTGAATGACTAACTCCATGGTTGCCTTCTTTTTATCAAATTGAACCCACAATACGACAAAATAAACCAAAACCTATTTTTCTAGGAAGGTTAGGAAAGGATGGACATGAATCTTCCCTAAGTCACCTATTTTTGTGCAAAACCATCTTGGTTTTGCAATGACTGGTTTTGGATTTGGATATAAGAGAGTAGTTACTCTTTAAGAAAAAAGGGGTATTGGAAAAGAAAAGGCAGAAAAAAAAGGAAATGCCTTAAGAGTTGAAAAGGGAATCCTATAATTGATTTAAGAGAGAAACTAGAGGATTAATGTACTAAATAGAGAGAGATGTAGAATCCAGACTAGTTAGGGGTGGTTAGTTATTGCATGATTTAGTGTGTGTGTGTGTGTGTGTGTGTGTGTGTGTGTTTTGTTTGAAGTTTGGTTGAATGATTAAGTTTGTTCATTTAAGTGTTAAATGTTAGTATATAGTAATGTTTTACTTACTTTGATGTTAAGATGACCATTTTTGAAGTTACGGAAATGTGTTTAAGTTTTGAAGTTGCTATGGTTTAAGTTGTTTTAAGATAATCTGATGTGTTTGTTAAAGTTGTGTGTATATTGTTTAAGCATCAAGATATTGAATTTATCCACTAGAAAAATGTTTTTTATCTAAGAAAATGTTATTTTTGTTCACTGTTTTACTTGACCTTGATTATTGTTTTTCCTATTGATTTTGTTTCTTATTTGTTTTGATGATTCAAGCGGGTTGTATTAAGAATGCTTAAACTTTGTTTGCAAGGTTTAGTTGTTATTCTGGGTTATATTATATTTTTTCTAGGTTTAAGTTTTGTTGTTGGATTTCTAGGTTTACAAACTTTTCTGGGTTGATGTTCTTGCCATGAACTTTGCCTTAGGTCTTTGATATGGATATCATTTTAGTCGATTGTTGGTTCTTACATGTGTGTGCATACTTATTGATTTTTAATCCGAAGTTTTTATTGCTTAAAAAATTGTTTTTTATGGCTTTTGATATTTGTTTCCGTCTTTTCATTTTTTGGATAAAATCAAATAATTATGGCTTTTGTTGAATTATTTTGATGATCTAGCCCCGAAATCTTGTTTGAATGATGTTTGTGTGTGATTTTGTGCCTTTAATTTTGCGCAATCTAGTCTGAAATTGAATTTGTGTTTTTTGGGTTTATTTCTTGTCGTTCTTTGTGTTTTTCATCAAATTCAAGAAAAAAAACTTGTTTGACCTTCAGTGTTTCTGGACCTTGTTTATGGGCTTGGGTCTTTAGGCTAAGAGACCCAATCCATCTTTTTAATAAGGCAATGTTTGGTGAATTTGGTTTTTACCAAAGGAAAAATGCATTTCTTTTTGTTCTTAAGGCGTGTTTGCCAAACACGACATTAAGATATTTTTTTAGCCTCTGATTTTTAGTTAACAGCGTGTTTGGCAAATATACCCTATTATTTTCCCGCAATGTTTATTTTCTTATTTTTTGTGCTTTTGCCAAACATACCCTAAATAATTTCTAAAAGACCCTGGAAAAAATTCAATGACCATTTTAAAATTATTTTTGGGTGCCTTGCGTATTTTCCAACCATTTTATTTAATATTTGGGCGGTAGACTTATATTGTAAAATATTGACCCGATATTAAATATACTTGCTTTTCTTCAAAAATTTTAGAAAATTACAATCAAAATTTGCTTATTTAAAGAAAAATACAAAAAAATGTGTTTTTATCTATATGCATATAACCAAGCTTCTCAAAAATAAAATCATATTTGTATAAATAATAATAATAATAATAAAACACAATGCTTGATTTAGCATCTTTAAATACAAAAATTCAAGTAAAATAGTTTTGTTGATATATTTGCATGAATGTTTTGATTTAGTAATCAATTTATGAAATCCTTGAGAACTTGGCCTATATTTTAAAATTACCAAAAAAATTATTTTGATTGTTCGAATATTAAGGATTATGGAGTTATATGCAAGATGTATTCCCGTTATTAAAAGAAAAATACAAAAAATATGTTTTGACATTATAATGGTTAGGTTATAACCTGATAAGATAAGGACCTCCTTACCGATAAGAACTTGTCTAAAACCTTAGACAGACTAATGATTATAAAACACAATAATACCTTATATCAGACAAACAAACAATGTAACTTACCTTAGGTAAAGTGTACTAGGGTGACACGTCCTCCCTATACACAACCAGTCCCCTTATCTAGACTCTAAGACTAGTTAGGGTTTTCTAGTGATTAAAATATTAGGTAGCGACTTCAATCCCTTTTTTGATAAGAAACAAGAATTCCTTATTCTTTCTACCCATCACCATGAAAATCTTGACCCGGAAAGACGATTGCAGCGACGCCGCACACATGTGACAACAAGAGCTTTGAAAAGTGAATGAATACTATAAGTAATGGAATGCTAGGAGTTCATTATAGAAAGCAATGAAACAATGGTTGCTTTTTATTCAATTTCTATTATCGCTTCCCTTTCCTTTTTTATAGAATAATTTTGATTCGATTTTAGGTTTGCTTATATGGAAAGACAATTGAAGCAGATGAAGCATATTATATAGTTACTCACCATAATCAAGTTCATTAATGACTTATTTGATTGAATTAAAAAGTTTGTATTACTTTATATGAATCTTAAGAAAAATACATATTTGAAAAGTGTTGATATTTCCTAACTTTGCCATTGTTTTACTTTTCTTAACATTTAAGAAATATGTCTATAATGTTGTAAGGTTATATGTAAAAGATATCATTTATTTTTACATCCTTATTGTTGTATTCTATCCCAAACACTGATATAATTTAGAGGATTTATATTGGCTGTATGCATAAATCTACATATAAATAATGTGTACGTGTACAAAATACTTATAATTGTGCATTTTTGTGGTTCATAAGAAGTTTGTAAGTTTTGTGTTATTTGTGCATTTAAACTTTGGTTTCTCAATTAAGAAGAACCATTTTTAACTACAAACAGAGTAGTTCTAATATTCTCATAGATATCATCCTTTTATTTATAGTGGGTCTAAAAATTATGGGATTTGCGTATGATTACCGGTAGGCGTAAAATAAAAAAAAAGACAGTATAATCATTTGTTTTAATATTATAAATCTATTGTTTCTATGTCTAAAACCTGGTGAAGTGATCCTTGGTTTTACCCTAGTAGCTTTATAGGGCTTATAATGTTTTTGGCTAATGCAAGATGAGGTGGGATTTTTATTTTTGCCAATGATTTAATGGAAATAGCTTTGAACTTTGGCTTGATAAATAAGTATTTATAAAGGTAAATATGTTGTGGTTGGATAATTCTAATGGGAGGAAAGTCCATCACTTAGCATTTAATTAGTCTATCGGGCAATTTTAGGCACCTTTTATAGCTTTTATTGTAGGTTTTGGTATACCGATATGAAACCATATAGTTTGTGGAATTAGGACTTTAAAAACTTTTATACCTTAAATAACTTACTAGACTATTTTAGGAACCTTTCAAGGCTTCATGTAGGACTTTAGATACCGGTGCAAAACCATAAAGTTTATGGAATTAGTGCTTTGGCAAGTTTAGTACCTTAAATAACCTCCTAGTTAACTTTAGACACATTTCGAAGCTTCATGACCAGCTTTAACATACCAATATGAAAACCATAAGATTTGGAGAATCGGGCCTTTTGCAATTTTTCTGCCTTGATTAGCCTATCAACAACACCCTTATTGGGGCTTACATAATATATTGCATATTGGTGTGGAAGTTATAACATTTGCGTAATTATAGCATCTACAAATTTTATACATTAACCAATTAACCAACCTACTGGGAAACTTTAAACACTTATTAGGGCCTCCCGATATGTTTTCGCATACAAGTACAAAAATAATTTTTTTTTTGTGAAAATGGTGTTTTTGCAACTTTTATGTTAACTAGCCCAGTGGACAACTTTACGCACCTTTCTATGCCTCATGGAATTTGTCTTTTCACAGCTTATGTACCTTCACTAGCCTATTGAGTAATTTTAGGCATTTTAAGGTCTCATAATGCCTTTTTGCATACCGGTGCAAAAAACATAAGGTTTGTGGAATTGAAGCTTTTGCATCTTTTATGCATTAATTAGCCTATCAACAACTTTAAACACTTATCGAACCTCATATAATGTTTTTTCATACTGATGTAAAAACTATATTCTTTGTGAAATTGGTTTTTTTTTTACAACTTTTAAAAATCATAAGGTTTGTACAATTGAAGCTTTATAACGTCTAAATAACATGATATTCAATAGAAAAAGATATAACAAAAGAGATAAGTGATTATGCTTAGGGTTTCTTTTTTAGCTGCACTTAGATATTTTTACATTTTAAAAAATAATTATTATTATATTATGGGGCTTCCAAACTAAAAAAATACTAAGCTTAAGCCCTACTTGAAAATATAATTTGGCTTGGTCATTAGATAAAAAGTTCATGCCTAGGCCTGCTCAAAAGTCAATAAGCCTAGATTAGTCCATCAACAACTCAACATGTAGGAATAGGTGGAATGAATATAAAGACAAAAAATAATGTATTGACTCTCACAATTATTAACCCTAATATAAATGAAAAGTTAGTTGAATTCTTGAATAAATAGCAATGTGGATGGTTTGTGAAACAATAAGAAACTAGTACATTCGCCCATGCTTCGCTGCGGTTTGAATATTTATTTTTAAACTTAAAAAAATGTTAAGAATATAAAGATTCTTTTTGGCAACATCATTAAATCCAATCAAACAGTTCGATCTTAAAACATGTCAACCCAGCTCCTTACCAAACTCGAGTTTCGAATTAAACCGCGTGAGAGATTATCCAAAGTGAATTATTCAATTTAATGGGTCCAAAGACAACTTGGATGACCGATAAAAACATGACATAACTTTTAAAAAAAACTTTAAGATGACAATTTTTTATATATATTGAGACGATGACAAATTGGATCGACCCCGGTCACCCTGCGACCTGAGTCATGAACTTCAATGGGTTTAATAACTTTGTTGTTTTTGTAAATTATTTTTATTTAATTTTATGATAACATTAGATGCTTTCAAAATCATGCACTAACCCTAAAAAAGACATTTATTTGAGATCATGATAACCCTATATAAAGTTTAAAAAAAAATCATGAATTTTATTTCTCAATCAATCCAATATTGAAGAATAGTGAAATAAATAAATAAAACAGCTAGAAAAATTAAAGGACCAGAAATTAAAAAAAACATATCAGGTTTGATAGGTAAACCCGTGAATTGGGTAAACCGGGTCAACATATCAAACCCGCAAACCAGGTAATATACTTTATTGGGATTAATAACTTTTTTCTTCTAAACTATTGTTTATTTAACTATATGATAATAAAAATAGACGATCACAAAATCGAGCGTCAAACCAATACCAAGACTTTTTTTTAAGACTATGATAACCTCATAAAAAGCAAAACGAAACAAATTATGAAACTCAATTCTCAATCAGTTCAATATCAAATGATGAAATAAATAAATCAATTAAAAAACAATTTTAACTTGTCATACCCGTCAACAGGCCCATGGACTTTCTAAAATTTAATAACATTTTTTTTTTCAAAACTATTTTCTTAACTATATGATAAAAAGAAAAATAGACAATTATATAATCAAGTTTAATTAAAAAAAAGGTACTCAGCTAAACCCGTAAATTAGGGCAACCAGGGTTACCTCGTCAAACTCGCAAACCATATTGACTCCACAAAATTTAATAACCTAGTTTTTTTCAAAATCATTTTTTATTTAACTAAATTTTTTTAAAAATAGATCATACCGCGATGCTAAGATATTTTTCTGATACCAACTTGATGCTGAGATATTTTTTCGATACTACGATAACCATATAAAAGGCAAATTTTCTAATAATAAGCTGATGTTGTAATATTTTTTTTATTACTGCAATAACTATATAGAAGACAATAAATTATCAACTCTAAATCCCCATAAATATATCATATAAGACTAAATTAAAAAAAAATAACCAAAGAAAAAAAAGTTATAAAAAAAAACACTATGAACTATTATTGTAATCTATTGTTTGTACCAATGGGTGTAGGGAAAAAATATTTTCCCTACCTTTTAGCTTTATACTTAATAATAAGACATGACTTTTGGCTTAAAAGTGAACGAAGTCTTTTACAAGTAACACTTTTAATAACATGTTGATACTTGAGTCATGGTTGTCGCACTTAAGATGTTAAAAATTCTTTTACTGCTAAAAGAAGTTGTGTTCAACATTAATAAGACTCGCATGAAGAAGAAAATTTATTGAAATGAGATAGATATGTGATTTTTTTTTATCCTACTGTAACATGTGATTAGAACCCTACACTTCTTAGTAATATAATTATTCATGTTTACGAATATTCTATTGAAAAGAAACAATCAATTGTCATTTGTTTTTGTCTATCATTCAAAAATAAAAATATTGTCAATGACTTTCAAGCCTATTTCAATAACAAATACACTTTTGAAATAATGTATGGAAGTTTATGGTTTATTACTAAAGATAAAATAAAATTTTTTATGTCTATTGCATATGATTTCATTGTTATATATAATCTTTAATTGGCAATAACATCCCATAAGAACATAGGCAAGAAAGTTCTTGTAATTATAAGACTTTGTAGCATGATTTTTTTAAAAAAACAAAAAAACTTAATGAAACAATGACATGACTTGAATAACTCAATCTTTACTTTCAATCCCATTAGACCTAACTCAACCCACTAATCCTTAAACTTTTTTTTGCAGAAACATAATGAGCTTAATTTGAAGAAAAATAAAGGTGCGCAAATAGAGGAAATTGAAAAAACTATTCAGCCCACATATTCTTATATTTCAATGAGATATTGTTGAATTTACCGAGATCAAAACATCTTCTCCTAATTAAGAGAGTGGAGAGCAAACTCTACGGAGAACACAAAACAAAAGATGACAGGAGCAGTATGCACAATCAAACTAATTATGAATAAAGGTAAAAGATTCTAATAATGAGACCAATGTTTTTGTTCACCAAATCATTGAGCAAAACTCCAATCTTTTAACAACCATTTCAGAATAATAAAATCAGAAAAACCAGAATCAAGAGGAGGAGGCCCTTGACAAAACAAGTAATGGGAAAGAACTAGGTAGGGAGTAATCTATTTTTCTACATTTGATATGCACTATTATATATTGTTTGTGAATTTTATGAAGAAAAGAATGGGTGGAAGCATGTAACTAACCTATTATATAAGCCCTTCACAGACCTTATCAAGCTGAATACATCATGTTTAAATTGACACCCAAGCTATGTTGGTTAATAGAGGGCATAAATGAAAAATATGGATGTTGATAAAAAAAAAAAAAAAGCAAAAGATTGGTGTATTTTTTTTTCAACAACATTTGAAATTATATTATATCCTCTCTTGAATCGATCAATCTAGGATCTCAGACAATCATTTAATATATATGATACAACTTTTTTTTTCTTCACTTAACAATGACTAATCCGTAGCTTATCGATCAAACAATATAAACAAACATTTTTGTAAACTTTATGATTGCTTTTATAATGAAAGGAGTCTTGAAAAAAGATGATGGAAACAAGTTTTCCTTTCATAATGAGAGGAGCCTACACTTCTTTTGTCACTACTCTTTGTAAAATTGAAGAACTGATAAAAGGAGTTATTTGTATTGCAAAATTCAAACTCTGTGAAAGTCTATACCCAAGCGGATATAAATCTTGCCATAAAAAAACTACTAACCACCATTTATTAAACGAGATGGACCATTCATCAAATATTGAAGCTAAGTTATTTTCCTAGAAAATCTCCTTGAAACAAGCCAAGTAAATCTGCTGGTTCCTATAAATCCCAGGCCATTACAAGGTATGAATAGTTTTAAAGAAACAATTAATTTCTTTGTATGTGGAACATCAAAGGGTTAAGGTGTTCTAATCTATTTAAGAAAAATAATTTTCCATATCAAAATTGATTACAGAGAGCACACAATTTTGTTTAAGCTCAATAAGTATCTTCACACAACAATTTAAAACCAAAAAAGCTTTTGATAAAGCTTTTATAGTTAATCTCACTTGAAAAGGGCAAATGAAATCAAGCAAACCACTACCAACAATATAGTTCTCAAAACTAAAGGCACAAATGAAGGTTTTATGTCAAATAACACAGATCATAAGCATATATAAAATACATTAGCAAGCACACAAAACTTCAATCGGCTCCCGGACTCGCATCATAATGCAAAAACTCGCAACGACAAAGAGTCGATAAAAGCATAAGATACATGGACGAATTGATTAATTATTCCATGCTTTTATTCTTTCTTACACATATAGGTACTCTCATGATGTTTCTTTACTGAATCCCCGCTGGTTTATAAGAGAAAAAAATATTTCCCATTAAAGACTACGAGTAAAGTGTGCGTATTGAAGCGTCTAAATTCAATATTTCTACTTGTGAAAAAAATAGTCAAAACCACCATTATCATTAAAATGGTAAAGAATGTTTAAAAAATAAGAGGAAGATGTTAAAGAGCTAACCAAATTAATGTGGGATAGGAAGCCCCAGACCACAAACCAAAGCACCATTCAACATCAACCATGTGGAAAGCCATCTCAAAAATAGAAGCAATGCAAAGGATAAAAAACAGAGAGAGAGAGAGAGAGAGAAGAAACCATTTTCTCAAGCCTTTTGACGAACACCTAAGCTACAAGTAGGAAAGAAAGCATTGAAAACCAACTAGGAGCCCAAACCAATCTAATGTTAACCCCCTATGAAATGAAACAACACAATGTTAATGATATGCAAGAAAGGATCAAAGCATAGCTAGCCGAGTTTTTCCCAACTATGAGTTAGTGAAAGAGAAAGAAGAAATTCCTTGAAATTCTAATAAATTTTGACATTTTATATACACAAAACAAAATAAATTCAATAAAATAGTTTCTTCATTAAATCCCAACTCCTTATATGTCCATCTACAAAGCAGAATAATAAAACCAAATAATAGGCCATTACTTGGAGCAAATAACCTGAGTAATAAAATAGTTCTAACAAAGCCACTAAGGCCCTAAACTTATATAAGCTATTGGGTATTTGAATCATATAGCCCCTTGGCAGGAATATCATGAGCCTTCCTTATTTAGCTACCTATTCCCTGTGAGTCTAGGGCCTGGAATTTCCTAAGCATGCTGTCAATAAACTAATGTTGAAGGGTTTTCCATTAAAAAAATTTATTAGTCTTTTCTTCAGGTTAGTAACATATTGAGCCTTTTTGGAGGTTTAGAACACAATCTTGAACATTATAGTTTATAATCCAGCTTGGAAGAGTTTGAAGTACGAGCATTTCAGTACTTGGATATGGAAAATCCAATTTAATGCCTTCTGCCCTATTGACCATTTCTGGAAACAAATCCTGAAATATACACCATCTCGTTAGCTAGAGGTTGAGCTTCTTTGAATTCCATGAAAATGATTTTAGCACCCGTAACTTTATTTTCATTTTAAATTAATTAATTAATAACCAAACATCTACTTTGATCGAAAAGTGTTTTTTTGCAAGCGAACAAGAATAGAAATCTTGTTTTTCATTTACCAACATACAAGACTTAATTCAATAACACAACACTATATTTTCTTGAATTAAATCACATAAAAAAGATTCTAAAACTTAACAATATTTTCTTCTATTTTCCAGCCATTTTAGTAGCAAGCAAATAAAGAAAAATCATACTGAAGAAAACAAAAGCTAAAAAAGTATGTAAAAAAAAAACTTGACACCAAATAAATGAAATGACAAAGATTATAAGGAAAAAGAAAAAGAAAATAAAAGATCCACCTCCCAATGATAAGACAAAGAGGACTTTTAGTGTTCATGAAGAAAGAAAAGGTGAATTAATGAATGAGAAAGAGAGAGTTATGGTTGTTATTCATCATTAATTAATTAATCGATTAATCAAATAAGTTGGTAGTATAAAAGAGAGAGAAAGAATCATTGAAGAAACAAATAGCTTATGAGCAAAATCAACATCTATATCAATCTTGGTTGTAACATATAAACATTACATAACAAAATAAAATTTGCAAAAAAAAATTAAGAAAGATTTTATAAACACAAGCACCAGAGAGAAATTTGATGCAAAATCCATAGATATAAAGATATAAAAACTCACAGTCAAATCGACTCTTCTAAAAAAAGTTAACATCAATTTTGAAATTGAGCTTGAAACAACGATAACATGTACTGAGACATCAAGACTATAAGTAACCGAACCCCCACCCAATGCCTATAAAAAGACATGAATGAGAAGTATAGAAGATGCCACAAAACTTGATTATTTTTTTGATAAGTTAGAGTATTTCAATAAAAAACCAAAAAGTATGAGCAAAACTTCATACACACAATAATAATCACTAAAATCAAAGTCTATCGTCCAAAAAAACCTAAATATAAGTTAAACAACCCTATTTATAATAAGTAACAACATTCTAAATAATATTGGAAAAATAACAAAAGAGTTTTAAATAAAATAAAAAAAATAAGCATAAATCAACTAGAAAACTAATACAATTCTTACATAGTACCTTCTAAACTTCATCGAAAGGCCTTCCTGATTTCTGGTTACTCTAAAATTTTAACTAAATATAGAACAAGACCTCTAAGATTTTTTTGTAAAATTTTAGCCCAATCCAACAGTCGAATCACAAATTATTCTTGTTAGATTAATTAACCCACCATTGTGAAATAATTAAGCACATGTTGTAGATGGATCAGACCTCTCTTTCACATAGATTAGATTGACTAAGGTCTGATCATCACTTATTGAAGTTGTAACCTCCTTGAAACTCATTTTGATATAAATACTCTAAATAAGCCTATTAAATGTATATTTGAGCTTCTTTGCCCTTAATCTTGTAATTGACCCAATTGAAACTTGCAATGGATCTTTTGGTGTAGCCTTGATCTTTTCATCCCCTCTCTCTCAAAAGAATTCGTCCACGAATCATCACCTACATCAAATAAATAGATCAGAAATATTAAAAGTAGCACTAAACCATACTCACCTAGTAGATTCACTTTATAGGTATTATCATTAATTCTTTCAAGAATTTGGAATGGTCCATCTCATTTTGACATCAACTTAGATCTTTTTTGTTGAGAAAATCTCTCTTTTCATATATACATTCAAATCAAATCACCTGGTTAAAAAATAATCATTTTTTGCCTTTTATTATCTTTGAATTCATATTGCTCATTATTTTGTTGTATTTTATGCCTCATATTTTCACGAGGAGCCTTTACTATATGTGTTTTTCTATTGCCATCAAGATTAACCCTTTCATCAATATGTTAAGGAAACAATCCTAAATTAGTCAAAGGATTAAAACCATAGATAATTTTAAAATGAGAATAATCAATAGTAAAATGCACACTCCTATTATAAGCAAATTCAATAAATGGTAAGCAATCTTGCTAATTTTTTAAATTCTTTTGAATGATAGTTCTTAATAATGTAGTTAAAGTTCTATTAACTACTTTGGTTTGACCATCTATTTATGGATTACAAGTACTATAAAATAACAATTTTGTTTCTAATTTCCCTATAAAATCTTTTAAAAGTAGTTAAAAAATTTAACATCACGATCAGACACAATGCTTATAGGTACCCTATGGAGCCAAACTATCTTCTTAAAGAATAAATCTGCTATGTTAGTTGCATTATGGGTTGTATGACAAAATATAAAATGTGTTATCTTAGAAAACCTATTCACAACTACAAAAATAGAATCCTTACCCTTTTTTGATCTAGGTAAACCTAATATAAAATCCATTGATATATCAACCAAAGGTTCCCTAGGCACTGGTAAAAAAATATATAAATAATGAGGTAAAACTTTAGACTTAGTTTGTCTAAATGTTATGCACCTATCCAAATTCTTTGTACATCTCTTTTCATCGTAGTTCAATAAAAATGCTCATGAAAAACATCTAAAGTCTTAACTACCTCAAAGTGTCTTAATAATCTGTCCTCATGAGCTTCACAAACTAGTAATTCATGCATATAGCAATTAGGTACATATAATTTTTTTTAAAAAAATAAATATCTATTAACCTTATAAAAATTATCAAAGGCTTCAAATTCATATGCAACATATACTTGAAAGAAATTAACATCCTTAATATATAAATCTTTCACATACTTAAATCATACTAATTTAGTGTTTAGAGTTGAAATAAATACATATATTCACAATAGTGCATTAACCACCATGTTTTCCTTACATTGTTTGTATTAATCATGTATGGGAATTTTTCAATGAACTCTACCCATTTGGCATACTGACGATTTAACTTTCCTTGGCCTTTAAGATGTTTCAATGACTTATGATCGATATGGATCACGACTCCATACGCTGTAAGTAATGTTGCCAAGTTTTTAAAATTCTTACCAAAGTGCAAAGCTCATTATCATAAGTAGGATACTTTAATGTTGCACCATTAAGTTTTTTGCTAAAATAAGCCATATGCCTTTTTTTTCCTACATTAAAAACCTTTATTACATATCCATGAGGTATCACATTCAATCTCAAAAGTTTTTGTAAAATCAGGCAATGATAATAATGGAGTTGAAATTAATTTTTCCTTTGATAAATTAAAAGCATGCTTTTGTTTTTTTTCCTGTATTTAAAACCCATAAATTTCTTAACTATCTCTGTTAAAGGTGCAGCTAAAGTACTGAAATCCTTAACAAATGTCCAATAAAAATTAACCAAACTATGAAAACTTCTTAACTTAATGATTGATTTAAGTGTGGGTTATTCTTGGATAGCCCTAACATTTTCCTCATCCATCTCAATACATTTTTCAATAACAACATATTCAAGAAATATAATCTTTTCCATGCAAAAGTCATACTTTTTTTGTATTAACATATAAACATTCTTTTCACAAAAAAACCAATACTTTTCTTGCTATAAATCAAAATATCATCGAAATAAACCACAACAAACTTACCTATAAAATTATGCAAAACATGTTTCATTCATCTCATGAAAGTACTACATGCATTAGTATGTCCAAAAAACATAACTAACCACTTATACAAACCATATTTAGTTTTAAAGATAGTTTTCCACTCATCTCCCTTTTTCATTCTTATTTGATGATATTCACTTTTTAATTCACTCTTAGAAAACATACAAGATCCATGCAATTTATCTAACATACCATCAAGTCTAGGAATTAAGTGTCTATACTTTATCGTAATATTATTGATGACATGATAATCAAGTCCCATCCATCTTTGGTACTAACAACATTGAAACTGCACATGAACTCATGTTTTGTCTTATATATGTTTATATCATCAATTCTCCTTGCGAGGGTGCGACATCGCGACGACCCTTCCCGAGCATGTTCTGGATGGTCTTTGGTTGGATAAGAGAATCACTACCTAGTATTATGGTTAATAGGAACCCTAACTGGTCGTTTAGATATTCTGGGTAAGGTACAGGTTGCATAAAGGAAAGGTATTAATACCCCTGATACGCCTTACCTGAGGTAAACTACATTGTTTTTTCTCTTTGTTTTCTATGGTGTGATGATGTTTCTGTTTCTATTAGCCTATTATGATAGGTTTGTTATGATAAACAAACCCTAATTTTCTAGGTAAAGAACTTGGTCTGGAATGGTGAAATGTCCTCAATTATCATTGAGGCTTTTTTCAGGATAAACTTGAAATTTTTTGCTATTAGGTCATTCCAAATAATATTTCAGATCAAATTCCTTATAATTTTTCATCCTTGTATTACGAGTGAATGAGTTGTATTACTCCCAATAATATTTTAGATATTAACCTCATACATTTTTTTTATCCTTATATTAAAGGTGAGTAATAATAAATCATTATCTCTAATTTGAATATTAACCCTTTTATAGATTTTTTTTATCCTTATAAAAAAAAAACTACTCTCTGTATCAATGGTATTAGGGGTGTTAATATTTTAATATTTTTGAAATATAGACCAAAATCATTTGGAATTTAAGAAACTTTTTGTAAAATCCAAACAATATTTTTAAAACATGCCAAAATATTCTAGATTTTGAAATAATTCTTAAATGATTTTTAGGATTTTTAATCATATACAATTAAAACATTTGGTTAATTAAAAAAAACTTTTGTCTTTTATCTTTTTTTCTTACCATTTATTTAATTAACACGTACTAAAAGAAAGTAATGTAAAATAAGCCAACACACACACTTCCTCTTTTTTACTATATTTTTTTAACTCACACACCCCACAATTACATGTTTACAAACAATAAAAATAAATAAATAAAACACACATCAAACTCCTAAAATTTGTAAAATAAACCTCCTCAAATTCACAAAATAATCTGAAGAAGTTGTTGGAACTTGAGAACAGTGTTGGGAAGCTTCTAAGGTTGCAGGAACAATGGTAGTGCGTGGAACCATGCACCATCACCGATGAAGACATGAAAGGTCGGTGGATTTAGAGCAACTGATCCTTTTTTTCCTCCTTGTATTGATGGTGAAGGCCAACGTCGCTTGCAAAAGAAACACAACCCACACAATCAATTGATTTTTATCGTTGATGGCTGTCATGGTTTTCAGCTGGAACATGAGAGATGTAGCCGATGGAGGATGAGCTGATGGTGCTCTGTCTCTCTTTGTGGTTGTGAGTTACTTCTAGTTTCAGGTTTTCTTGAGAGTGAGAGAGAATGACTTGTGGATTTTGAGGGAAAAAAGGCTCGTTGTTTGTTGGGGCTGTTATGGGATGGTTCACAGTTGTTGCTCATGGTGGACGAGGTTGAAGTGATTTGGTGAGGGGGGTTGGCTTCTCATAGTGGTTGAGGCTATGGTGGCTCACGATATAGAGCTACTAGGGGAGGTGTTGCTAAACAGAGATGGTTTCTTTGAGAGACTGTCGGTGGGAAAATTAGAAAGGTTATTTGTCTTGATGGTGCTTTTGTGGCTAGCATTGTGGCTAGCCATCATACTGTTGTTGAGGAGATATTAGTGAAAATTGGGTTTTAATATGTAAGTGATGGGAGGGACAAGAAAAGAGGTTTATTTTTTGTTCTATTCTCTTAATGGCTTGTGGCAGGGATTCAAAAATGGGTTTAGGATTTTTATGGGTCTCTTGGCTGGAGGTTGAAGGTTGCTGGTGATGGTGGGGGTATTAATTAGTTTTTCTAATGTTGTTTGGTGGACAAAAGAGAGATCATAAGGAGGGTGAGCAATTGGTAGGTTCAAGGTTAATGTTGGTAGATGAATGGATGGGTTGTCATGTTGTTGTTGTTGTTTTTTTTTTTGTGGCTGGACAATAGAGAATAAACAAAGGCACTGTATGTGGAAGAGTCTTATTATCTTCTCGACTTTTATTTTCAACTCAATGGACCTGAAAATCATGTATTTCAATGATTTCCTTCAACTAGAACTATCCAAAGGCATTTTGATTAAATTTGAAACACTTTGATTGTAGGGTTGACATATGATACTTTCTAATTGTGAGGTTTGAACATTTTGACATTCCTCGATGCCAAAGATTGGAGAAATTCCTAATGGAAGGGTTTCTCTCCTTTTTTTGATTGAAAGGTTACAATTGAGATTCCTTGTTATCATAGATCAAGGATTATTTTTTTTGTCAACTTTGATTTCATTGTTGGTTTTTCTTGTAAAATTTTAAAACACACTTATGCAATGCTTTAGGGTTAGATGACATGCATGCATCCTTACCTGATTTAAAATATGGCCCTCATCTTCGATTCTTCATCGTCATAAGGTGTCTTTGCTTGCTATTGAAAGCCTTCTTAATCCTCTGATTCACCGACTCATTCGAGTTTACCGTATGACAATCCTTTATTTGAATGTAAGTTCTTGTCCTGGACTATTCATGATGATTATTGATCTCATTGTGTATTAAGCTTGATCATGCCCCTAAGTATGGTGTTGCTTGCTTTATCATAAAGGAGTTTAACAAATCATTTAACCTTTTGAAAAAACCGCCCCCTGATTAGCCGTGTGCATCATGCCAACAATATCAAAAAGTTTTCTAGTGTCCTTAAAATTTAGATTTTCTTTGTTCTTCTATTTTTATATGACTTTTTTAATCAAGATTGTAAATAATTTCCTTTTTTTTTAACTTAATGCCGCAACTAGTTTTTAAAGAATATAAAGAACTCGACAACAATGAAGTATGCAAAAACTTGAAGATAAAAAGGATATAGCCTGATTTTCTAAAAAAATATATACATAATTTCTCGTCATTTCTCGAATTCAAAACCCTATAACTAACTAAAAAAAAACTAAAGGATTAGAAAACTCGATTTTCGGTTGGTTTTGTGAGGAAAGATTCGTAGGCTAGGAAATGAGATGGTGATGGTGGTGGTTGGTTTTGAGATTAAAAAAAAGACCTAATTTCAAAAGAAAAAAAAAAGAGAAAAAGGAAGAAAATAAATTGGTGAAAGAGAAGTGATTTTCAAAATGCAATTATAATTTTTTTAGATAATAGAAATAAGATAAAGAGGGAAGACAGAAAATGAAGATCCAAGAAACTTTTAGACATCATATAAGAAAGAAGAAAAAAAAAATGAAATACATGGTAGCAAAGATGATACATATGAATAGAGAAAAAAAAATCATGAAAACTTATAGTAAAACACAATTATGTTTTAGCTTTTTTGTTAATATCAACTAGATTTGCAATGTTGGCCAGAAAATGTTTTTAATAGGTAAAAAAAAAATGTCAAAGCAACGCAATTTAAAAAAATACAACTTGGAGGCTTATACCTGATCGAGAAAAAAGACTGATATATGAACTAACTTAAAAGAAAAAAAAAAGAATCACGAGAACTTGCAAAAAAAGAATGGTTAAAAAAAGCAATGAAGTTAAGATTCTAACTAGTCAAAAGTGGAAGAAAAAAGTTAAAAAAAAAACATGGGTTAACCTAGTCGAGCATGCCAAATATGCAAGTCAAGTCATGAAAACAAGATAAGAAAATAGAAAGAAAATAAATAAAAAAAATCCAAAGTCGAATCTCAAACAAATCAACTGTTAAATGATGAAATTTAAAAGAGGGTCAATTAAAAAAAAATAAACTCTGTGATCCAGATCATACAAATGAGACAGTTGAATAGAAATCAAATTGAGAAACATGACAAAACTCAATTGTAAAACAACTTAATGCTTAAAGACAGAGTGCAAAAAATATTAAATTTAAAAAAGAGTGACTTTAACAAAATTGAGCCAACCCAGGTCAACTCACAAAACCCGTGGTCTAAGTGATGAGATCGTGATAAACAAATAAAGAGAAAATCAGAGAAAATCACAAAGCCTCATATCAAAAAACCTTAACCTTGAAGGATGGAACCAAAAAAGAGAATTCATTCCCCACCGATACAATTGTGAAGGATGAAATCATGAAAAAAATATCAATTTAGAAAACTTGCCAAAGTAAATCCAACAAAAAAACAACAAATAAGAAGACCTAAGACAACCCAAGTCATTTTGAAAATTCATAAAATATTATATAGAAGACAGATAAAAAAAGAACATAGTCTAATCGCTAATGATATAAATGTTAAATGATGAAATTGAAAAACCATCAGCTTAAAAATTGAAACAAAAAATAAACCAAGCAAACCTAAGCGAGCCTTCGAAACCTGGACTAAGATTTCAAACTTGCAACCCATTACATCCTAGATGTGGACTAAATTAAGAAGTTCAATTCCTAACAATTTTAATGTTGATTAGCTAAAGTAAATCTAACAAAGAACAACAAATAAAAAGAATCGAGAAAACTCTGGTTATTTTCAAAATCAGTGAAAAATCCTATAGAAAGCAAATAAATAAAAATAACAAAGTCTAGTCTCCAATTGAATAAATGTTGAAGGATGAAACTTAAAAAACATAAGCTTAAAGAAAGGAAAAAAAAAAACAAGCAAACCCGAGCAAACCTCTCAAACCTTAGGTAATCTCTAAAACTTGAAGCCCATAAAATAGTAGACTCGAGCTTAGTCAAAAAGCTCAATTCTTAACTAATTTAACGTTAAATGATGGAATAAAAAAATATCAATTTAAAAAATCTGCCAAAACAAAAGGAAAAAAAAACAAGGATCAAATTTGACAAAAAAAAAATCAAGGAGGGCAACAATCAAAATAATATGGACTTAATTCTAAAGATTAAAAAAAATTAAAGGGGGTGAAATTGAAAATGAATTCTAATTTTATAAATTGTTTTAAAAAATTATTCCGAATATAAAATGATTGAATAAAAAAATATCAATTTAAAGAATTAGCAAAAAAAACCCAATAAAAAACGACAAATAAATATCAACCTATCATGGAAAGGGTGTCGAGACCTTTCAAACCCTACCATGAAAGATAGTTTTTGGTGATTGAATGACCTCACACATCCTTTTCAATAAAGTTTTTTTAAAATATTAAACATTTATTAAAATACAAAAGTACCCTAAGTTAATTTGACATTAATAAAGAAACCATGAAGAAAAGATGAAAAGGCCTCTTGAAGAGAGTTTAGGAAAATTTGAGTTATTTTACTACTTTAAAAAATATAAAAGATTAAAAAGCCCATGAATGTGAGTTTATTTTTTATTTTATTTAGGAGTAACCAAGTAATTTTACTATAAAAAAAAATGATAAGACAATTCAATCGCTAAAAAATATGAAAATAACAACTATACCATGATGGAATGACTTTCTTACACCATGTCTAGTTTAAAGATTTTATAATTTAAGGTCAATTTTATCATTGCATTATTATAATACTATTATAATGACATGTATCTAACTGCATGTTAACTTCTCCTCGAACTTTAGGTTTTTATAATTTAATTTTAGTTTAATGTTAATTAATATGATGCAATAAGCAAGAATGAACCAATAATTTCATACATTAGGTTTTTTGAATTACGTAGTCCATATGCAAGCATATGAAAATGTCTAAAAAAAAAATGTTCGCAAGCTTACGTGGAACTTAAGAGTAGATATCTCCAACACTATTAATATAAAAATAAAATAATTCTTTCACTTACCAATATGACATTTAGTTTCTCTTACAATTTATTATTTACTCAATTACATTTCATTAAGTAAAAAAGCTATAGGATTAAATATTTAACTATCCCTACCTAAGCTGCCTCTTCCAATAATATCATTAGAAGAGGTAGCGGTGGTAATATTTGCAACTTTTAAACTATTTAGTAGGTGGTCTAGTGGTAAGAATTTGAAATCAAGAGATTTGCTCCTCAAATAATCTCAGGTTCGAGCCCTGTTGTTGCTAATATTGATGGCCACTGGAGACTTATCTAATCGTTAACTTCAGAACCTGTGGGAAAAAGAAAAAAAATAACCATGTTTAATGTGCATCCATTTTATTTACCGAGAAAGAAAAAAAATAAAATTACACCATCCTAAAAATGACCATGTTAAATCTCACAAATCTAATCACTAGGTTAAAGAAAAAGCAACTAATCTGGCCCTAAAATAAATATTTGGTTACCTGGTAAAGAAATTGTAATTTGCAAGTGGAGATTTTCAAGATGGTTCGGTAGTTTTATCTAATTATGGAGAAAAATCATTTGCCAAGTTTAATAGTTTATTCCTTTTATGCCAGTTATATTAAAACATACTCTAAATGATGTGGGGGAATCACTGTTTCCCCACACACATTTCACTGTGGATTACAACAGTAATCCACGGTGATTCTTCCCAGCTTCTTTTTTTTTTTTGCTAACTTTTCTTCTTTTTTTTTCTAACTTTTCCCTTTTTTTTTTGTTTTTTTTTCAATTTCTTTTTCAAAATTACTTTTTTTTTAACTTTCCTAATTTTTCTTTTTTTTCATTTATTTTTTCTTTTGTTTTTTCCAAAATTATTTTTGTTGATTTTACTTTTTAAATATTAACCAGGTTAAAATTTTTGCTTTGTAATTTTTTTCTTGAAAATACTGTGGATTGCTTCGATATTTTTCCACATAGTTTTTCTATTTTATTTCTTTATTTTTCAAAATTATATTTTTCGTTTTTTTTAATATGGAGCTGATTGAGAATTTAGTTTTGTAATTTTTTTCTTTAAAACATTTTTTATTGATACAATGTTTCTTCGCATGGTTTTTTTTAATGATTTTCTCCAAAATTATCTTTTTTTATTTTATTTTTTAATATTGAGCTGGTTAAAAATTACAGTTACAATATATGAGGAAAACACTTTAACTTTCCTCGAAAATTACTGTTGGTTGCTGCAGTGTTTTTTCCCACATGGTTTTTTTTCTGTTTTCGTTATGTTTTTCCCTAAAATTATCTTTGTCAATTTTATTTTTTAAATATTAAGCTGGTTAAAAATTGTAATTACAAGTAAATATAAGTTTTTCCTCAAAAAACACTATGGATTGATACAGTTTTTCCTCACATGGTTTTTTTCCAGTTTCTTTTGTGTTTTCTTTTTTTTTGTAATATTTTTTTCCAAAATCATTTTCGTCGATTTTATTTTTTTAAATATTGAGTTGGTTAAAATTTAACTTTGTAATAAAGCTTAATCATGTGGGGAAAATATTGTAGCTTTGCTCATAAAACATTGTGGATTGCTACAATGTCTCTCCGCATAGTTTTTTGTTGTTATAATTTTTTTCAAATTATCCTTTTTAATTTTATTTTTTTAATATTGAGTTGTTTGTGAATTACAATTACAAGTCATTACAAATAAGGCTAAATCATGCGGGGAAGCACTGTAGCTTTCATCACAAAACACTGTGAATTGCTACAGTGTTTCCAACATGATTTTTTCCCTCTTTTTAGTGTTTGTTTTGTTATTTTTTTCTTTAAAACACTGTGAATTGTTGCAGTGTTTTTCCATGTGATTTTTTTATGATTTTTTCCAAAATTATCTCTGTCGATTTGTTTTTTAATATTGAGTTGGTTAAGAATTATAATTACAATAAAGCTAAAACATATGAAGAAAGCGTTATAATTTTTCTCACAAAACACTGTGGATTGCTACAATATTTCTCTAAATAGTTTTTTAGTTTATTTTATTGGGAAAAGCGCTATAGTTTTCCTCACAAAACATTGTCAATTGCTGCAACATTTTTTCTCATGGGTTTTTTTTCTTCCAAAATTATCTTTGTTGATTTTTTTTTAATATTAAGTTGGTAGAGAATTTAGCTTTGTTTTTTGTTTTTGCTTTTTATTAACTGAAAAGCTAAATCATGTGGCGAAAGTACTGTATCTTTCCTCACAAAACACTGTAGATTGCTACAAATCATTTTGTTCAGTCTCTAAGTTTTTGATCACCAACACAACTTTTTTTTCCTTCATGAAATATTTGCTCCATCATACCTTTAATTTATATTACTTATCTAGCGCTGGTTCACAATTATAACACCATCAAGTGCATTTGTTTTATAAACCCGCGGCAGCGCGCGGACAAGTCATCTCGTATATATATTGATTTTATAAAAATTAAAATAATATACTTGTCTTTTGTACTGGATCATATGCATAATTGCATTTTAAACATTGATTTTAGAAGAGTTTAAATAACTTGTTTTTCATTTATATAAACTTGTTTTTTATTTATTTTGCATGCAAAAATTTATGTCATATCAATTTTAACTAATTATATATTTTTTTAAATTTATTTTTTAAAAATTACAATTAAAAATATTTTTTAAAATATATTTTTTATTAAACTATAACTGCAAAAATTACCTCAACCCTGAACAAACACTATACAGAGATTATTGACACCATTTTTTTTTTTATGTTTGAAACTATATTTGATATTGTTTAAAAAGTGTATTTAACTTAAAAAATATTAAATTAATATTTTTTTAATGTTTTTTAATGATTTTAATATATTAATGTAAAAAAATAAATATTTTTATACATTTTCTTACAGGAAAAACTTTTAAAAATATCCCTATATTATTATACATACACTAAAAGGAAAAATTGTGTTTTCCTATAGAAATGACATATTTATAAATTTTGCCAATTTTTTCACTATAACAATAGCAAAATTGTGATTTTCAGGTTTTTGTTTTTAAAAAACATGTTTTTCTCATATTGTTTTTTGTTTATATTTAGTATTTTTATCATTTTATATTTGGCCTATTTATCATCTTTTTTTTTCTTCTTATATTTCTTTTCTTTTTTTTCTTTACATTTTTTTTGGAAAAATTATTATTTTTTATTTTTAAACTTTGAATATTTATCACTCAAAACTTTGTCTATTATACATTTTTTTTTGTTCTTATCTTTAATATATTTGAAAAATTATTATACAAACACTAAAAAAATAATATTTCACCGTAGCAATTGTAATATTATTTTATTTTTCTACCATATTAAAAATTAGTTTGAGTTTTTACTTGTTTTTATCAACACATATGATCATTATTATATTTTAATATATGTAAGTATCGATCTTTTGATTCACAGTTATATTTTTTATTCAAAAAATATATTATTAAAACTTATTCAACTTAGAGCGAAGCAAGTTAAATATATACTTTTAATGTATTTAATTAAATGTATGTTTAAATTTTTTAATTTAAAATTATTTTTTTTAAATAAAACACATTTAAAAAGGTTATATATTTATTAAAAAAATTTATCGATCCACAGCAAATCTATGGTAATGCTAAACACTCGAGTGTCTTTATTCTCGTAACTTTCTTTCCTCCCCCACTCTTTTCAAATGAAAAACACACACACACACACACACACAAATGCGCGCTTCTCTCTCTCCTATTTCTATCAGCAAAAAAATATACAAAAGGTACTCTTTTTTATTTTATTTTAATCCAAACAGCAACTCTTCTTCTCTCTCACTCTCTCTTGCTGTCACACACACTGCAAAAAGAAAAAAACTTAATTTGATATGTTTCAGACAAAATCTAAGCAATAATTATTATAATAAACAAAAGCTAAATTACAATCAAGAAGAGGAAACCTTAAAACACTGTCTGGTTTTTGAACAACAGCAACAGCAACGGCAAACACCAAAACCGAAAGCCCTTCCAGATCTCCTTCTCCAGATCCCTTTCTGTCATAAAACCCTTCAATCCAAGGTTTATTTGGGGTTTTGTCTTCCTGGGTATTCTTTCTTTTTGCTGAATTTTTTTTGGCTGTTTGTTTCTTTTGGGCTACGGGTTTTAAAGGGTTTATAAGCATTTCTCCATGAAACCGACCTTTGTAGCTGGTTCTGGCACCTGGGTTCGCTTCGAAATACTGGCTTTTGATTGATTTACTAGACTTTTCTCTTTGATTTTTTGTTTGTTTTTGGGTCTGGAAAGACTGAGTTGGGGTTTCTGAAATGGGTAGTAGCTCCGCTGACCCCAACTGTAATATCAACAACATCAACACCAAAGCCATTGATGCATCTGTGGGTGCTTTAGTTTGGGTCCGCCGGAGAAACGGCTCATGGTGGCCGGGTCGGATTGTGGGTCTCGATGAGATTTCTGAGGGTAGTTTGGTCTCGCCAAGATCAGGCACTCCTGTTAAACTTCTTGGCCGCGAGGATGCCAGTGTGTAAGTGCCCATTAACATCTCTTGATGTACTATCTTTTCTAATTGCCGGTGGTTTGTGAGGGCCCGGGAGACTTATGTGCATTGATCTGTTGCAGTTTTGCTAATGCTACCTGGCTTATGAGATAGATAATTGATACATTGCAGTTTCTTGAGTTTATACTTTACAGTTCTTTTTCCTGGTTTTGATGCTTCTGTGGATTGTTATTGCGATTTTTCTCGGTGGTTTTAGTTTTATGGTAAAAACTGGATTTCGGGGTTGGTTTCAAGCTTGTATATATGCCCAAATGGGTGTTTTTTTTCTTCTTCTTCAAGATTTGTGTGCATGTCTGGTGTTGTTTCTTAAGACATTTTTCTCTGTTCTGAAATGGTTCTTTTCTAGTCTGTTCTCTATCATAAGGTTCATGTTAATTGGTGTTGGGTTTTTATATGAAACCTCTGGTGGCTGGTAGCTTGGCATGACTGGGAACAACTTATGAAAAATGGAAAAGTATAAGCTCTCTTATTCAGGGGATATAAGAATGAGAGTGTGTTAATTCATTTCATAAGCGTGCATCTGCATAGCTGCCACCAAAACTGTCACCTCCTCATTGCTGTTTATTTGATCTGATATTAGTTTAAGATGTGCCTGATTATGCTGTAGTTTGATTCCTCCATCTTCCTGTTTTTGCAGCTGCTAAATCCTATCCATCTTTCTTAATAACATGTTTTCTACTTCTAACATCACTAAACTGCTTTCATCATTGGCTGTGGTGCCACCACTCAGCTGCTGATCCAGTACTTTTCTTGAAATACTACCACACTAAAATTCATGCCTCTGCAAATTGTGAGGCGTGCATATGTTTTTCTGTGCTGTTATGCCAGAACAATATTTCTTTTGTGTTTTTTGAGATCTATAAATAGATCTTTCTTTCTGGAACACTGTTGTACTATTTTTGTGCTTTGTCCCGTGGTTCCTTGCAAACTTTTCTGAACTGAGGTTTTGTCCATCTTCATAGCTTGTTGCTGCCATGGTTTAATTTTAGGGAAGACAGCTCAAGTTTTTTTGCCCATTTTGATTGGTCTTTTCTTTACAGTTAGTGTGTGTTTTGAAAAGGCAAGACTGAGTTCTGTGTTTTCAGGTTGGAGCAAGTTTTGTATCCAAAAAGTAGGGACATATCCCCCCATCCTAAACCATACAGAAATTGCCTGTAGCATAAAAGCATGGAAACATTATGTGTTGAGTTCATCCAAATTCTCTATTGGAAACAAAATGTTTTCAACCTTGCGTGCATGTGGTGCATTCTAATAAACAAAATTTGCTAGTTAATGACTCCATTTCCAGGAACAAGAAGTATTAGAAGAAATTTAAGTGAAAAAGATCTCTTGTGCCTTTTTATTATCTAACTTCCCTGTCTTTTCCTTTGTTAGATTTGATATTCTATAGAGTCTGCATTGTCAAAATCTTTTCTTATCAGTTCATCCATGGACTGTGTGTTTGTCACTCAATTATTTTTTTTCCCGGTCACTTTTTAGCTTAATAGATTTATGGTTTCTATTTCTATTGTTTCTTGTGATACATATCTAGTGAAGCATGAGAGCCTTAGGTTTGATAAGAAAGAGTGTTATATGATATCGTTATCAGAGGCACATATATGTTGGGATTCGAACTCCACGTGTTTCTTACGTGGGAGACAGACATCTTTTACTTATTATTGTCCCTTCTTATTGTTTTTTGTGGCATTTGTGTGGGAGTTAGGTATCATTAGATGGATCACCACTTCAGAAAATAATATCTGTCAATTCTAGTTTAAGTAAAGAGTTAGTAGTGCTGGCTGGATGATCATGCAGGAGGACATTCTGAGGATTGATCCGTAATACCTAACTACACTATTTTAGTTGTTTATGATGTGGATTGCTGAAGCTTGAGGCTGATGAGATTTCTGTTCCTATGCAAGTAAAAATGTTGGCTTGAAAGTTTTATTGCTCTCTTGCATCTGGATTCCTGTTATATGAGGTGGTAATGGAAGTTGGCTGAGTTTCTGCAGCTTTTGAACTGAGTTTAGTTTCTTGAGATGCTTAAACAGTCATATAAATATGTGCCTGTGAAGGTTGTCCATTGTGTCTGTTATATGCTGCATGTTGTCATGACTGATGTTGGAATAAAAAGTACTAAGTTGGATCAGTGCTTGTGCATAACAGTTTTTGTGTTATTGATTTTATTTTATTTTGCAGCTGATGTGTAAAGTTTTGTTCTCTTGAGACTTTGAATTCTTAAGTAACATTCAAATATAAAATTTTCTCTTCACATATGGTTGATTTTTGTGTAACAGATGCTTTATTTTGTTGGTTTAGGGATTGGTATAATCTTGAAAAGTCAAAGAGGGTGAAGGCATTTCGATGTGGGGAATATGATGAATGCATTGAAAAGGCAAAGACTTCCGCTGCAAATGGTAATAAGAGAGCTGTGAAATATGCTCGGAGAGAAGATGCCATTCTCCACGCCTTAGAGATTGAGAATGCTCGCCTAGGCAGGGATCAACTGGACTTCTTCTCTAGAAGTGATAATTTGGGTGAAGAGCATGGTAGTTCAGCCAAAGAATCAAGCATGTCTTTTTCTGGAAAAGAAGATGGTGATATGACTGATGGGGATAGTTATTCTGAAGACAATTCAGACATGGATGCAGATTCAGATTCTGGTTTGAATACTGATTCAGGCTTGGGTTCAGATTTAGCACCAGAATTATCAGAGTCTGGTACATCCTCTGAGGAGCCAAATTATAATGGTGCTTGTAAGATGCAGTCTTTGCCAGGAAAGAGGAGAAGAACCCCAAATGATTCTGAGGATGATGGAACAGAAGGAATTAAGCGAATGAGAGGACTTGAGGATCTTGGAATTGGTGTAGGAGATTCAAACACTGGGAATTGTATGCATAATATCTGTCCTGTAAATGGTAGCAAAGGTTATAACTTGTTACTGAAAAGAAAAAGGTCTCAAGTAGCAAATGTTAATGAGCTCTTGAAAAGAAAAAATCGTCACCGACCATTGACAAAAGTTTTAGAGAGTACGGCCATGGTGTGTGTTCCAGTTATTTGTGACCATCTTTCCAGTCCAAGTAGCTTGCCTCTTCCGGGATTATCTGACGGTAAGATTTCTGGAATAGAATCAAATGGGTCTAGAAAAGACTGTTCCTTTGCAACCAATAATAACTCAGACAGTTATGGAGTTTCTTGTGAGAATGGTAGCTCATCAAAGTCTTCTGATCATGCTTATGATGCTGCTCTCATTAATCACAAGTTGAAGAAGGAAAAAGATATTTCCAGCATATCCAGGCCAGCTGAGAACATTTCTGTGGACAGGTTATTTGATGTGCCATTTGTTGGGGAGGAAAAACACTCTACAGGTAGTTGATTAGGACATTTAAAACTTCAGAGCATGTACCCTTCTCTGTTCATTTTGTATTTCCTCCTGTGCATATGTTGTCTGATGTCTTTAGTAGCATAACTGAAAACATTGGGACATAACTGGCTTGGAGTCCTATTTGTCTAATGTTTGTATATATTCTATTTACGTGTCTGTTTTGAGCAGACTGTTGTATTTCTTTGTTTAATAGACTTAGGATAGCCCAACCATTTGTAGAGGAATTTTTTACTTGTTCTGATTTTTCATTTTGATCTCCAGGTTTTTCTCCAATACTTGTGTCCTGTTCACCTGGAAAGCATCAAATTGGTGGATTGGGGAAGCAATTTAGTCAAAGCAGTCAAGCAGAAGCTGTATTGTTGAAAAATGAAGCATGCAACGAATCTGGTTCTACTAGTCTGGCAGCTGCCTGTATTTATAATAATTTCAGCCAGAGGATAGAGAAAGGTGCTTCAAAGTGGCAGTTAAAAGGAAAGAGGAATTCAAGACACACAAGTAAAAATAGAAAGCAAGACTCAAGAAAAGATGACATGGATGATGAACCCAATGCTTACTTGGCAGGTATGGAGCACTTGGATGGATTCCGTCAGGGTCCTGATCAGAAAGTTGATTGTGGTGGAGGTAAATCCGAACCGTTTTCTGAATACCGTGTGGATGCTGTTCGGGACAGGAGCAAGTCTTCTTCTCATGGGGAAGGTATGAGGGCGGCAACGGTGGAGTTGTCTGTGCCTCAAAGGTCACTTCCGTACCGTCAATCACGCTTCATGGTTAATTCCAGATATCAGACATCAGATTTTCCTGGAAGAAATCTCTCCTCGTGTTCAAAACTATTTAATGTTGAGATCAAGGTTCAACGCAACTACCGGCAGCAGCATGTTCCGTTGGTTTCTCTAATGAGTAAATTGAATGGTAAAGCCATTGTCGGTCACCCTTTAACAATTGAGAATCTAGATGATGGCTATTCTGATCTTATGCTTGGTAGTAATGAAAGGGATACAACTCATGTTACGGAAGGGGAAACTCCCAAACCGGGTTATGTGGCTATGCGAAATATAGAGGCTGGTAGGACACCTGCCAGGCGTATGACAATGAAACCAAGATCTTCACCAAGAAAATCACACAAATTAAGGAAATGTGGGTTGCTTTCTAAAAAGATTCGGAAACTGTCTTCTTTGACAGGGAAAAGAGTAGAAGATAGAAAACCGGTGGTGGAGAAGCCTGAGGGTCCTGTTATAGCTTGTATCCCCCTCAAACTAGTGTTCAGTAGGATAAATGAGGCAGTGAATGGTTCAGCAAGGCAAACACACCGTGCCTTACCATCAAGCAACTCGTGAACCGTGTTCTCTGGAAAGGTTGGAGAATTTTGGATTAAAATGATAAATTTGTTTAGTTTTGGGGCGCGCGTCGTCACGGGAGCCTGTTTTAGTTGGGGCACCTAGTTTTCTGCATATCCAAATGATGTCTGATCTGTGGCATGTTTGCTTCACCCTGAAGGTGGAAACTCTCGGTTACAATTCCATGAGCTTTCTCACCGTTGTAGAGATGGACAGATAGGATTAAGAACAATGGAGGCTGTCTAGCTGTGTACATATGTAACGGTAGTTGAAGTGTAAATTAAAGATGGCGACCTTGGTTGGTATAAGGTACTTGTGGCCTGATGCTAGGTTTTAAATTTATGAATTGAGGTTGGTTTAGAGGGCAAATAACTTGAGTTTTTTCAGCGACTGGTCTGTGACATGATAACAATTTTGAGGGTAAATTATACTCTACATTTACGCCTTGTGTTGTACTTGTGGCCTGATGTTAGGTTAAATTTATGAATTGAGATTGGTTTAGAGGGCTAAGAACTTGCAAATCTTTTCAACAACTGGTCTGTGACATGATTACATCTTCAATCGTTTACCCCCTTATGCAAGTTTTCTGTAATTGTTTCTTCAGACTCTTTCTCCCTTCCGTTCCATCTCTTCTTGTTCTAATCAAAAGCTAATAGATTGTTTCAACCAAAAGACAAATTGCATGCAAATTGAATACAACGCTTATTTGTCGAATGGTAGAACTCTTGATTTCCCTCTCTCCGAACAAAGATCAACTATTTCTCTCCAAAACCCTAGCTGTTAATCACGCCACTGCCCACAGATAGCAGCTAGCCACTACCGACCAATCCAGACAATCCACACCAAAGAGCAATCACGACAGCTTCTTCACAACCGGCCACCATGCCGCTTGACAAAACTACAACAATCAGGGGATTCCAAACGAGAATTCATAGTACACCCATGCAACAGCCACCATAACCAGGACCAGCAATCAATCTCTCTTCCCCACCTCCACCACAAAACCAACAATTTCAACCACTCTCCACCCGGGATCAAACCATAATTCATATAATTGTTCTGATTGCAGCTGATGATGCAGGAGGTTTTGTGTTCTGGACCTCGTTACCGTTCCTAATTTCTTCTTGATGCAGTTGCGAGGCTAACTGGTCTCCCTTCACTTGGGCTACCAGTATTCTTATCAGCTTCTATGTTTCTTGAGCGAGCTCTGTGAAAAGCTTGTATAGTGCTGCAAAATGTTCTCCATCAGGAAATGCTTCTTCCATGTAAACTTGAGAGCTGGGAGTTTTTGAAAGCCAAACATATATAACTTGTTTGATGAATATTTTTTTTTGGAAATGCTTCTTCCGTGTAAACTACAAAAATACCCTTGCATTGTTGCCTCCCACTCAATCTGGTCCCAATATTTCTTTTTGTAAGTAATAAAACTGTTTTGTTTTTTTAAAAATCAAAATAATAATAATATCGGAATCTTATTTTAACATCCCAATGACCCATTAAAAAAAAAATTCAAACAATCAATTCCTCACCAAACCAATGTAAATAGGCTAAATTAGGAAAAAAAAATTGTTTAGTGATCAAAATGAAAGAGTTTTCAAATGAAACGTCAACTTTCTTATATTTAGAAAGTGTGGTAGCGGTTGTTTTTTAAAGTGTTTTTCATTCAGGAATGCATCAAAATAAAATTTTTTATTTTTTAAAAATTATTTTTGATATCAGCACATTAAAATAATTTGAAAATACCAAAAAAATATTAATTTGAAACAAAGAAAAAAATAAATAAAATTTAAATTTTTTCAAAAATATTTTAAAAACATAAAAACAAATAGAAATTGAAAATTAGCAGTAAGCTTTCATAAAAAAAAAATACGAATAGATTTAAGATTACACTTTACATCTTATAATCTAATTATATTTTTAATTTACATTAATTATTTTAAAAATTACATCTTTCAATTCGGAAAAACCAAACTAATCTTATATAATAATAATAATAATAATAATATATCAAAAACACACAGACGACAAATCAGATAGATCTAGTTTTCTCTCTCATTTGGAACCGGGCCTATCTCTTCACTGCCTCCGTTGCCGTCCGCATGTCGTCTCTTGAAAATATAGAGATTGATTGAAAATAATCAAAATCAGGGAAGGCCCAGAACTAAAAAGTCGGGTAAAGATCCAGCCAACTAATTATCTCAGACCCAGCAACCCGAGGGCAGTTTAGTAAATCTAAAAAAGAAACTAGGGTTTCGCTATAAATCTTCCATATAAATCAACCTCGTCTCCTCTGACCATTACGCCAATACTCTCACTCTGTCAGCTGCCATCCAAAACCCTAACAGGTCTCTCTCTCCCTCTCTAAATCTCTATGTATCTTCGTTTAATTGACTGACTATAGAGAGTTTGGATCTGGTGTGTTGCTGTGCAGGGAAAGAAGAAGAGAGGATTTGAAATGGCGACAGTACCAGGACAACTGATATGGGAGATAGTTAAGAAGAATAACTGCTTTTTGGTGAAGCAGTTTGGAAGAGGAACTGCTAGCCTTCGGTTCAGCAAAGAGAGCAACAATCTCTACAACCTTAACTCTTACAAGCACTCTGGTACTCTGTGTGTGTGTGTGTGTGTGTGTGCGTGCGCGTGCCTGCTTGTCTGTCTCTCTTACACTATCGTGGTTAATGTTTTCTCTTAAGGGACTGTGTGCTAGGTTTTGTTTGATCTGAGTTGAGGGCTTGATTTAGTTGATGTTTGGTCTTGAAAGCTTTTATTTTTGAGGGAATGGAGAAGAATAGGAAGGGAAAAAGTTAACCATGGTGGTTTTCTCCTTCATTAACTGACCAGATATGTTTTGTTTTGCTTCAATTTGAGGTTGCAGAACATAAGATGATAAATATATGATCAATCTTTGTATGTCAATTCACCTGTTTTGATGTGATTATGCATTAATAAGTTATAGCTTGTTGGATTTCTGATTGATGACTTTGTAATGTTTGGTTTTTAAATAATTTGGAAATCAATCAACTGAGGTTTTAATCTTATTTTATTGTTTGTCAACCAGGTTTGGCAAACAAGAAAACTGTCACCATTCAGGCTGGGGACAAGGATCAAGCTGTGGTTCTTGCTACAAGTAAGACCAAGAAGCAGAACAAACCAGCAGCTTTGTTTCACAAATCTGTCATGAAGAAGGAGTTCCGCCGCATGGCTAAGGCTGTGGAGAACCAGGTAATTATTGGTCTTTCGTCATCTTGTAATGCTTTTCATGTTTGTTACTAAAATTTCTTGTTTCTTAGTCATTCACATCACTCTAATGATGATTTCCTTTGTTCCAGTTGTTTCTGAATGGTTGAAAGCTGAAAATTGTCCTTTCTTTCTAAGCACTTTCATTTTTCAGAGAATTTTTTTTCTTTGCAAAATCAAGCACCCCCATATTACTGGTGATTTTATGTGCCCATTTTTTTATATTTCAGAGGAATTTCAAATATTGAAATAGTTTTTGGAAAATTTATATTAGTACTTTTAATATCCATGTTTTGTTCAACTAAATCCATGTTTTGTTCCACTAACTGGTTAAAGTCATGGATTTCTCTGCAGTGATGAACTGTTAGCATGTAAGTAGATTTGTAGGGTTTCTTTGATGAAATATACTTGTTACACTTGGCTTCTGAGCTTTATCATTAAAGTGATCTGTTGTGATGTATGGCTAGTGGTCAAGTTTATTAATGCACACCATCGATTTCATGTGTCATTGGTGCTTGCTTTCAATATTTGAGTACAATTTCAAATATATTGAATGATTTTTTTAGCATAAAGTGAACGGGTCTTTTTTGAAGCTTCATATCTAATATTTGTTCAATTTTCAATATTGAAATAAACGCATAAAGTCATAGGTTCCTATGCAGTGATGAGCTCATAACATGTAAGAAGATCTCTTTTGTGGGGTTTCTTCAGTGAAATATACTTGTTACGCTTGGCTTCTGAGCTCAGTACCTGTCATAGTGATTATTTGATATGTAGTGGTCTTTGTTTGATTTGCTTGTACATGTCAGGCTGCACTAAGGAAATGAAACACTTTTAGCCATCTTGGTCGAAGTCATTAGATTTCTATGCGGTGATGAGCTGTTAACATGTAAGAAGAACCCTATTGTGTGTAGGGTTTCTTCGGTGAAATGTACTTGTTACGCTTGGCTTCTGAGCTTTGTACTTGTAGAGTTATAGCAATACCTTGATATGTTCAAAGATTCTTCCACAATCATGTTGCATCATGGTAGGTTATCAGGTTGTCAAACATAATCATATTTGATTAGATAAATTTTTTTTATTTAATCATGTTTTTTTAGCCATCTTGGTCGAAGTCATTAGATTTCTATGCGGTGATGAGCTGTTAACATGTAAGAAGAACCCTATTGTGTGTAGGGTTTCTTCAGTGAAATGTACTTGTTACGCTTGGCTTCTGAGCTTTGAACTTGTTTATAGCAATACCTTGACATGTATGGCTGGTGCCTCCTTCTGTGATTTGCTAGTACATGTCATGCAGCACTAACAAAAAGAAACAGCATCTTATTGTTTTATGCACTTGCATAATTGTGAGAATTGATTTTCTTTCTTAAAGTTGCTTTTTTTTCCTTAAAAAAATTATTAAGACACTTGATTCATTCAGCAAAAATTGAAGCTGGAATTGAGGAATCAAGTGGTTTTGCTTAAATATTTATATCCATTTTCAAAGATTCTTCCAAAATCATGTTGCATCATCGTAGGTTATCAGGTTGTCAAACATAATCATATTTGATTAGATAAATTTTTTTATTTAATCATGTTTTTTTAGCCATCTTGGTTGAAGTCATTAGATTTCTATGTGGTGATGAGCTGTTAACATGTAAGAAGAACCCTATTGTGTGTAGGGTTTCTTCGGTGAAATGTACTTGTTACGCTTGGCTTCTGAGCTTAGTACTTGTAGAGTTAGAGCGATACCATGATATGTATGGCTGGTGTCTCCTTTTTTTATTTGTTTGTACATGTCATGCTGCACTAACAAAACGAAGCAGCATCTCACTGTTTTATGCACTCGCATAATTATGAGAATTGATTTTGTTTTTTTAAGTTGGTTTTTTTTTTCTTTAAAAAATTATTAATGCACTTGATTCATTCAGCAAAAATTGAGGAATCAAGTGGGTTTTGCTTCAATATTTAAATCCATTTTCAAAGATTCTTCCAAAATCATGTTATATCTTGGTAGGTTTTCAGGTTGTTAAACATAATCATATTTGATTTGATAATTTTTTTTAGCCATCGTGGTCGCAGTCATTAGATTTCTATGCGGTGATGAGCTTGTTAACATGTAAGAAGAACCCTATTGTGTGTAGGGTTTCTTCGGTGAAATGTACTTGTTACGCTTGGCTTCTGAGCTTAGTACTTGTAGAGTTAGAGCGATACCATGATATGTATGGCTGGTGTCTCCTTTTTTTATTTGTTTGTACATGTCATGCTGCACTAACAAAACGAAGCAGCATCTCACTGTTTTATGCACTCGCATAATTATGAGAATTGATTTTGTTTTTTTAAGTTGGTTTTTTTTTTCTTTAAAAAATTATTAATGCACTTGATTCATTCAGCAAAAATTGAGGAATCAAGTGGGTTTTGCTTCAATATTTAAATCCATTTTCAAAGATTCTTCCAAAATCATGTTATATCTTGGTAGGTTTTCAGGTTGTTAAACATAATCATATTTGATTTGATAATTTTTTTTAGCCATCGTGGTCGCAGTCATTAGATTTCTATGCGGTGATGAGCTTGTTAACATGTAAGAAGAACCCTATTGTGTGTAGGGTTTCTTCGGTGAAATGTACTTGTTACGCTTGGCTTCTGAGCTTAGTACTTGTAGAGTTATAGCGATAGCTTGATATGTATGGCTGGTGTCTCATTTTTTGATTTGTTTGTACATGTCATGCTGCACTAACAAAATGAAGCAGCATCTCACTGTTTTATGCACTTGCATAATTTTGAGAATTGATTTTGTTTCTTAAAGTTGTTTTTTTTTTTCTTAAAAAACTTATTAATACACTTGATTCATTCAGAAAAAATTGAGTCTGGAATTGATGAATCAAGTGGGTTTTGCTTCAATATTTAAATCCATTTTCAAAGATTCTTCCAAAATCATGTTATATCTTGGTAGGTTTTCATGTTGTTAAACATAAATCATATTTGATTTGATAGTTTTTTTTTTATTTGATCATGTTTTTTTTTAGCCATCGTGGTCAAAGTCATTAGATGTCTATGCAGTGATGAGCTTGTTAACATGTAAGAAGAACCCTATTGTGTGTAGGGTTTCTTCTGTGAAATGTACTTGTTACGCTTGGCTTCTGAGCTTAGTACTCGTAGAGTTATAGCAGTACCTTGATATGTAGGGCTGGTGCCTCGTTTTCTGATTTGCTTTTTACATGTCATGCTGCACTAACAAAATGAAACAGCATCTCATTGTTTTATGCACATGCATAATTGTGAGAATTGATTTTCTTATTTAATCATGTTTTTTTAGCCATCTTGGTCGAAGTCATTAGATTTCTATGCAGTGATGAGCTTGTTAACATGTAAGAACCCTATTGTGTGTAGGGTTTCTTCTGTGAAATGTACTTGTTACGCTTGGCTTCTGAGCTTTTGTGCAAATAGTAATTTCCTGACATGTATTGTATGTTTTGACTTATGTTAGGCTCAAGCACATACAATTTACTTGCCTACAAGATACATGCTAGCAGTGTCTAGTTATCTTTCTTGTTGTGTTTCTTCAAATGCTTTGCGCTGTATTGTTGAGAAATTCACGTGCTTTGCTCATTGCAGGTAGAAGGTAACTATTACAGGCCTGATCTGAAGAAAGCAGCTCTTGCAAGGTTGAGTGCTGTGCACAGGAGTCTTAAGGTAGCCAAGTCTGGTGTCAAGAAGAGGAATAGACAAGGTTTGAAGATTTGCTGAAGGAGGTGATTTGAGAGCCGAATATATAAGTAAGTACACTGTTGGGTGTCCTCTTGTGTCGTCGCAAAAGAGGAATAGGTAACCCTTCTGTCTTGAGGTGTCTTGGGATTTTTATTTAAGATTTCGATGTTGAACAATAGAGATTGTGATTTTTCCTGGATAATTTCTCCTGCAGTTTTGGATATGGTTAGGTTCTGTTTTCTGGCCTCTGATTCAGAACCGTTCTGTTTTCAGTTTTTGCTTCTAAGGATTCGGAAAATATCACTTTAGAAAGAATTACCAAAGGGTTTATTATTTATGGTTAGGGTTGAGGAATTTCAAGCATGGGCACCGCAACGAGCTAATCGGGTTGATTTTTAAAGCTTGCTATAAAAATAAGTGACGATAAAAGGATGTTTATCCAATAAAAATCTTTTTTATTTTCTTTTTCAACATATCATGAAATGATCTTTTCTGTTTATATTTAATTAATTAAAAAAAATATATTCTAGAAACTAAATTTTAAAAAGAACAACAAATAAAAAGATCTAAGATAACTAAAATCAGTTAAAAAGCAAATAAAAATATCAAAGCTCAATCTTAAATTGAAAATAAAAATATGAGTTTTTTCTTTTAAAAAATGCAATCGGTTAAATTTTATTTTAAAACTTCTAATTCTATAAATCTGGGTTAAATTTTATTTTAAAACTTCTAATTCTATGAATCTGGGTTAAACTCTAATTTAAAACTTCTAATTCTATGAATTTGGGTTAAACTCTAATTTGTGAAATTTTATACTCAAACTCATGGAATGTAAAACTTGATGATGAAAAACTAAGAAAAAATTGTATAGGGATGAAATTAAAAAAGAATTTTAGTTTTATAAATTATTTTAAATAAAATAAATAATAAAAATAAAAATTAAATCGGAAAGAATAACAAATAGAATGTTAAGGGAAAAGTAACAAATAGAATGGTTGTTTTGAAATCTTGAAGGGAAAAGTATGGAAATTAAGTAGAGAAAATAAAGAAAAAAAAAATTGTCAATGCCCAAACCAGACGGTTGTTGGCTAATATAAGAGATTCTAAAATAATTCAAACATTGCTGGAAGGTAGTGTTTTGACTTTGTTTGTTTACGTGGTTGTGTTCACGTTTAGCTGCGTTCACAATTACAATGTGTTTGGTTACCAACGGGCCACACTTTTTGATGCATGGATCCCACATAAATATGCGTTCCAAACGCAGGAATGCAGAAGCAAGTCTATCTTTTTTTTGCCGTGGTTGCTGATTAGAAAACGTGGAAAGTAGAGAATGAGAATAAAGAAAGAGAAGCTTTTGAATGCAGAAATTCCAAATTAGTTGATGTCATTGCTTTCTTATGATATTTTTATATTAAATAAGTATGATAATGGTAATACTGTATTACTATTTTAGAAAAAATTATGATAGTCTTGGAAAAGATTCTCGTATAAAATTTATTTAAAAAATTAATTTATTTTGTGTATTATTTATAAAAAAATATTTTTTATTTTTTAATTCATTTCCAAGAAAATACATAGAGAATAAATAAATAATTCTTAAAATAAAAAGGTATTAATAATTAATTAGTTTTATTATATATATATATATATATATATATATATATATATATATATAATAATCAATTTTGGTGGACCTAACACTTTGATTTATGTTTTGAAATTAGGTAGTAATTATGAATAGGTTTGTGTGATATTTAGAATTGTGTGTTTTTTTAATTAATTATTTTTATAATTTTTTTTATCTTTTTAATGGAACAATAAAAAATTACCGAATGTGTTGGTGCGCGTCAACCACCACATTATATTTATGAATTTGTTACAAGTCATGAAAATTGTAGTTCTTGTCGGATGAAATTTATACATGATGGAATTGCAAATAGTTTAATGGAATAATAAAAAATACTTTATATAAAGTATTATTTATTTCATGATGTTATAGGAGTAATTAATTCTACAATATTTAAATTTAAAACCATCAATATTAATATATATTTTTTAAAATTATTTTATAACCTCAATTTCAAAAGCATTCTTAACCAAATACATTAAACTACTTTTTGTTCAACCTCAATTTCAACCACAGTTTTAACCAAACACCTATTTTTTCAAACCAACCTCAACTAAAACTACTTTTTACAAAATAATTTTTTTCAAACCACAACCACAATAATTACCGCAATACCAAACACACTCTTTGTCAACGAATAACTTCGCACATGCCGTTTGAAAAGGTGGGGCCCATGCAGCGTGCAGCACTAGTATCTTCCACTTTCTTAAAAACATTATTTATATTTATTAAATTATAAAATTATCCCTAAACCAACTTAAAAATAATAATAAAGTCTTAATGAGAAATACTAAAATGCCCTGGAATCAAGCCATAGAAAAATTCTAATGACATTTATGTCATTTTACTTTAGAAAATTAAAAATACAAAAACATTTCTAAGAACTATTCTTAAAAGATTTGGGAATAAAGGTAAGTAGTAGTTTAACTGTTCATCAGAAATGCAAAATGACCTATTTATTTATCATCTAATGTCTAATGGGTCTCTATAAAAAGATTATATTACTCTTAATTACTAATTATTTGATTTGTTTTAAGAAGAGAAAAAGTAATTTTACTCTGAGCGATACAATGTTTCCCGTGCCTTTTAAATTTTCTTTTAATTATTATAGTTGTATTTATTTTACCTTTTCCTTTATTTGTTTTTCTATGTTTTATGTACTCATGCCAGCTGTTGAGACTCGAGTTTTTTTTTATATATATACAAGCAGGATAGTTATTCATGTAATTAAATAACTTAAAATTTTAAATAGGTTTTTTTATCTATCTATAAATAATTATACATTGATTGAATGAATAAATAGTAAATAATTTTAAATAGGTTTTTTTTTATGTACTCATGCCAGCTGTTGATCATTGTTTATAGTAGTATCTATTTCTATTTATACTATTACAAAATTTAAATCCTACTTATATAAATAATTTAAATTCTTTTTAAATATTGATATAAAATAAAAAGATTTACTAAATCTTAATACAAGCCAAATTCCTTTTCCATTGATACACGCATGAATTCTTGTATAATTGACTCCCACTCTAAAAGGGACTTTTTAAGCCTAGTTGATTTATTAATCTATAATCAATTTCAGCTTTTTTTCTCCTATATTTGATAATGATTAATTAGTGTTCATCCACGTGGATATTTATTTTGGTATAAACATATTTATAATATGGAAAAAATATTAATTTAATAAAAGAACTTGTTCTCTTAATTTTTATAGGAATTGCAGAAAATATATGAAATAAAATGAAAATTTCAACTCCATTGAAAATCAATCAAAACAATGCATTAGTGCGCGAATTGATTGACTTGCCTATATCTTGTATTTCCCATGTAGTCTGTTAGTTAAACCAACGATTCCCTTCTCCAAGAATATATGAATTCTCGAGTTAAATCAAAATAGCAAAATCATTAAAATTTTTAGCTTGTAGAGAGTTTTTTTTATTTTTTTATTTTTTATTATGAACTAAAATGTTGAAGCAGGTAAATAATCAAATAAATCAAGAATTATATACTTAAAAAATATTAGAAAAAAACGTTGATGCACATCAAAGATTAAATTGGACAATTAAAAAATAAATACTGATCAATATAAATGATCTTGTGACTGTCACAGGAAACTATTTATATTTTTTTATTTAATCATATATCAATATTTTTTTCATAAGAAAAGTAATAATTTAGATTCTCTCAAAACAAAATAATTTGCAAATATAATCTTTTTGTTTATTAATATATTTTTCTCAACAAGAAAAATCTAGTTTTTTCAGCAATGTTCTTCATTTAAAAAAAATGGAGACGAGATTGGAATAAATATTCAAAAGACTTGAAATTTAATGAAAATAATTAATGTTATAATAACGCCAATTTATTAAAAAATATTAAAACAATAGACCTGAAATTTTTGGAGTTTGTTTTTTATGTAATCATGCAATAATAAAAAATTAGCATAGAAAAGCTAAAACAAAAATTTAAGAAAATAGAAAAAAAGATATACAAATCATGGAGGGATGTAGAAAAAAATGCTTGATAATTTTATAAAAAAACTAAAATCTTATTCTTAAAAGTGATATTTTTAATATTTTAAAAGTCATTTATTTTTATAAAATTTAATTTTTAAAAATAAAAAACAATAAAATAAACACACAAAGACCACGCATGTGGGTGTAAGAAGCTGTTCTGAATGCGAAAATTCAACTTTAATTTTCAGTAACAAAGATCCAAATCACCCTCAAACATCATCTAAAATCAGGTGAAAGTACATATCTATTTTTCAATCATGGGTTGGAAAGCATAGATGTATCTACAGCTGGGTGAAACTACCAGTTAAAGCTTACCACGGCAGCAAAGACAAATAATTTGCGAGGGGGAATGCACAAGCAAACATCATGAGCATTTCTTATCCTAGAAGGAATTATTTAAATGCTGTATAAACATGATGATTTGCTTTTGATTCACAGGTACAAACAAAAGAATTAAAGTAGGAAAAGAAAGAAATTTTTAGAGAAAAAAAAGCAAAAAAAAAAAAATGAGGATCGAAAATATGTAAAACTTGCAATATTTTTCATTAATCATAAACAACTGTCTAATATTTAGAAAAGTAGGATATAAATACTAAAATCCTAGCTAGAACAAACGATTGGGTTTATAACCCACTAAAAAAAATATCCAACAATAATTAAATCAAACCCAATAAATAAAGTTAAGTTAATAAACCTCAACTAAAAGTTCATCTAAATTAAACCCAAAACATAAGGTAAAGCCCAATTTCTCAATAGTTTGGGCTATCTTCCATCGTCTATGATCATACGCGTGCGTAAACAATGTTTCCGGTTCGGTGTCCCCACCAAGTATGGATGCCTTATAATATATATACAAATGTTTAGTATATTACCTTCAAACATGCCATCTTCTAGTTCCTCAACAACACTTGCAGAATGTTTAGGTACTCTTTCTCTACCCTGGTTTTTCTTGTTTCTTGAAAAAGAAGATGCGTTAAACCATTTTCCTTGAATTTAAGTTAATACACCATATTGAAGAGAGGTAAAATGCATGGAAAAGGCTTACCATACTGCCCTATACTTTTTATAGCTGTATTTAAGACAAGGCAGTGAGTTTTCCAACGGATTTTCCAACACCTGGATCAAAAAGATTTAATTTCAATTGCACATTAATTTAGAAGGTCAATGATAATTTGCAAAACCAGAGAGAAACATAAGTAACTATTTTGCCTTATAGATATTCACACGCTGAACCAAGACCTGGCAAAGGGTCATAAAGTTGCGATGCAAAAAGGCATGGTAGAAAACTCCAATATATGATTGCATAAAATAAAGGCCAAAAACCTGCAACATGGAGTGAATCCTTGAAGTAAAGCTCAATTGAAGAGATAAAGAAAAGCAAATGGATTCAATTTTCAATAATTACTTTGTAGATCAAGCTGCCAGCCTGATATTCTGTGTTTTTATATTGTTAGAGTTTCACCGATACCTTTCCCCTAATCTTTGTAAAATTCTGAATAATAACAAGGTAAACAGCTGTCAGCCCAGATATGGACCTGATAGTTAGAAAAAAGTGTCATCATTTCATGTAGCAAATTCGAAAACACATAAAGCTATTAAGGCATGGAAAAGAAATTGGGCAAAATCTAATTTTATTAGCAAATATCTATTAAAAGTCATATAATGCTTGTAGTAGTTGACAGTGCAATATAAACACTGTAATGCCATGGAGTTAAGAGTTACTGCATCAAATATCAGTTCTCCAATGCTATGAACAAATTTATAAATTTTAATAAAGAAAAGCAAATGGATTCAATTTGCAATAATTACTTTGTAGATCACGCTGCCAGCCTGATATTCTGTGTTTTCATATTGTTAGAGTTTTACCGATACCTTTCCCCTAATCTTTGTAAAATTCTGAATAATAACAAAGTAAACAGCTGTTAGCCCAGGCATGGACCCGATAGTTAGAAAAAAGTGTCATCATTTCATGTAGCAAATTCGAAAACACATAAAGCTATTAAGGCATGGAAAAGAAATTGGGCAAAATCTAATTTTATTAGCAAATATCTATTAAAAGTCATATAATGCTTGTAGTAGTTGACAGTGCAATATAAACACTGTACTGCCATGGAGTTAAGAGTTACATCATTTCATGTAGCAAATTCGAAAACACATAAAGCTATTAAGGCATGGAAAAGAAATTGGGCAAAATCTAATTTTATTAGCAAATATCTATTAAAAGTCATATAATGCTTGTAGTAGTTGACAGTGCAATATAAACACTGTAATGCCATGGAGTTAAGAGTTACTGCATCAAATATCAGTTCTCCAATGCTATGAACAAATTTATAAATTTTAATAAAGAAAAGCAAATGGATTCAATTTGCAATAATTACTTTGTAGATCACGCTGCCAGCCTGATATTCTGTGTTTTCATATTGTTAGAGTTTTACCGATACCTTTCCCCTAATCTTTGTAAAATTCTGAATAATAACAAAGTAAACAGCTGTTAGCCCAGGCATGGACCCGATAGTTAGAAAAAAGTGTCATCATTTCATGTAGCAAATTCGAAAACACATAAAGCTATTAAGGCATGGAAAAGAAATTGGGCAAAATCTAATTTTATTAGCAAATATCTATTAAAAGTCATATAATGCTTGTAGTAGTTGACAGTGCAATATAAACACTGTACTGCCATGGAGTTAAGAGTTACATCATTTCATGTAGCAAATTCGAAAACACATAAAGCTATTAAGGCATGGAAAAGAAATTGGGCAAAATCTAATTTTATTAGCAAATATCTATTAAAAGTCATATAATGCTTGTAGTAGTTGACAGTGCAATATAAACACTGTAATGCCATGGAGTTAAGAGTTACTGCATCAAATATCAGTTCTCCAATGCTATGAACAAATTTATAAATTTTAATAAAGAAAAGCAAATGGATTCAATTTGCAATAATTACTTTGTAGATCACGCTGCCAGCCTGATATTCTGTGTTTTCATATTGTTAGAGTTTTACCGATACCTTTCCCCTAATCTTTGTAAAATTCTGAATAATAACAAAGTAAACAGCTGTTAGCCCAGGCATGGACCCGATAGTTAGAAAAAAGTGTCATCATTTCATGTAGCAAATTCGAAAACACATAAAGCTATTAAGGCATGGAAAAGAAATTGGGCAAAATCTAATTTTATTAGCAAATATCTATTAAAAGTCATATAATGCTTGTAGTAGTTGACAGTGCAATATAAACACTGTACTGCCATGGAGTTAAGAGTTACATCATTTCATGTAGCAAATTCGAAAACACATAAAGCTATTAAGGCATGGAAAAGAAATTGGGCAAAATCTAATTTTATTAGCAAATATCTATTAAAAGTCATATAATGCTTGTAGTAGTTGACAGTGCAATATAAACACTGTAATGCCATGGAGTTAAGAGTTACTGCATCAAATATCAGTTCTCCAATGCTATGAACAAATTTATAAATTTTAATAAAGAAAAGCAAATGGATTCAATTTGCAATAATTACTTTGTAGATCACGCTGCCAGCCTGATATTCTGTGTTTTCATATTGTTAGAGTTTTACCGATACCTTTCCCCTAATCTTTGTAAAATTCTGAATAATAACAAAGTAAACAGCTGTTAGCCCAGGCATGGACCCGATAGTTAGAAAAAAGTGTCATCATTTCATGTAGCAAATTCGAAAACACATAAAGCTATTAAGGCATGGAAAAGAAATTGGGCAAAATCTAATTTTATTAGCAAATATCTATTAAAAGTCATATAATGCTTGTAGTAGTTGACAGTGCAATATAAACACTGTACTGCCATGGAGTTAAGAGTTACATCATTTCATGTAGCAAATTCGAAAACACATAAAGCTATTAAGGCATGGAAAAGAAATTGGGCAAAATCTAATTTTATTAGCAAATATCTATTAAAAGTCATATAATGCTTGTAGTAGTTGACAGTGCAATATAAACACTGTAATGCCATGGAGTTAAGAGTTACTGCATCAAATATCAGTTCTCCAATGCTATGAACAAATTTATAAATTTTAATAAAGAAAAGCAAATGGATTCAATTTGCAATAATTACTTTGTAGATCACGCTGCCAGCCTGATATTCTGTGTTTTCATATTGTTAGAGTTTTACCGATACCTTTCCCCTAATCTTTGTAAAATTCTGAATAATAACAAAGTAAACAGCTGTTAGCCCAGGCATGGACCTGATAAACACTGTAATGCCATGGAGTTAAGAGTTACTGCATCAAATATCAGTTCTCCAATGCTATGAACAAATTTATAAATTTTAATAAAGAAAAGCAAATGGATTCAATTTGCAATAATTACTTTGTAGATCACGCTGCCAGCCTGATATTCTGTGTTTTCATATTGTTAGAGTTTTACCGATACCTTTCCCCTAATCTTTGTAAAATTCTGAATAATAACAAAGTAAACAGCTGTTAGCCCAGGCATGGACCCGATAGTTAGAAAAAAGTGTCATCATTTCATGTAGCAAATTCGAAAACACATAAAGCTATTAAGGCATGGAAAAGAAATTGGGCAAAATCTAATTTTATTAGCAAATATCTATTAAAAGTCATATAATGCTTGTAGTAGTTGACAGTGCAATATAAACACTGTACTGCCATGGAGTTAAGAGTTACATCATTTCATGTAGCAAATTCGAAAACACATAAAGCTATTAAGGCATGGAAAAGAAATTGGGCAAAATCTAATTTTATTAGCAAATATCTATTAAAAGTCATATAATGCTTGTAGTAGTTGACAGTGCAATATAAACACTGTAATGCCATGGAGTTAAGAGTTACTGCATCAAATATCAGTTCTCCAATGCTATGAACAAATTTATAAATTTTAATAAAGAAAAGCAAATGGATTCAATTTGCAATAATTACTTTGTAGATCACGCTGCCAGCCTGATATTCTGTGTTTTCATATTGTTAGAGTTTTACCGATACCTTTCCCCTAATCTTTGTAAAATTCTGAATAATAACAAAGTAAACAGCTGTTAGCCCAGGCATGGACCCGATAGTTAGAAAAAAGTGTCATCATTTCATGTAGCAAATTCGAAAACACATAAAGCTATTAAGGCATGGAAAAGAAATTGGGCAAAATCTAATTTTATTAGCAAATATCTATTAAAAGTCATATAATGCTTGTAGTAGTTGACAGTGCAATATAAACACTGTACTGCCATGGAGTTAAGAGTTACATCATTTCATGTAGCAAATTCGAAAACACATAAAGCTATTAAGGCATGGAAAAGAAATTGGGCAAAATCTAATTTTATTAACAAATATCTATTAAAAGTCATATAATGATTGTAGTAGTTGACATTGCAATATAAACACTGTAATGCCATGGAGTTAAGAGTTACTGCATCAAATATCAGTTCTCCAATGCTATGAACAAATTTATAAATTTTAATAAAGAAAAGCAAATGGATTCAATTTGCAATAATTACTTTGTAGATGAAGCTGTCAGCCTGATATTCTGTGTTTTCATATTGTTAGAGTTTTACCAATACCTTTCCCCTAATCTTTGTAAAATTCTGAATAATAACAAAGTAAACAGCTGTCAGCCCAGACATGAAACCCGATAGTTAGAAAAAAGTGTCATCATTTCATGTAGCAAATTCAAAAACACATAAAGCTATTAAGGCATGGAAAAGAAATTGGGCAAAATCTAATTTTATTAACAAATATCTATTAAAAGTCATATAATGCTTGTAGTAGTTGACAGTGCAATATAAACACTGTAATGCCATGGAGTTAAGCGTTAATGCATCAAATATCAGTTCTCCAATGCTATGAACAAATTTATAAATTTTAAGTTCGTTCACTGTTGCAACATGCACGTCCAAACCTTCGATGGAAGGCAAAATGACGCACATCTGATTCTTATCTGTAAGAGACTTTTGAAACAATAAAACCACTCATAGTTCCACTTTCCCACATCCCCCATTAAACAATCCTTAGAATGGAAACAAAGCATCCTAATGTTCTTATATATGCAAGTAAAATTTTATTGATAAAGAAAAAAGTGGGAGAGACAGTTCAACAATCAAAACATGGTCAATTCAGGCGACAAGTGCAGTTTCAATGTTTAAAAATGACAAAAATAAACTGAAACAAGCGCAAGAGAAAATGAAGATATCCAGCATTAGCTCTGGATGCAAAGTTTTGGTAGGGAAGCCTTATGCAAGAAAAGGGAAGTCAAAGCATTCAAAACCTCATGGTACTAGCTGATTTGTAAACAATAGTAAAGTGATATCAATTTATCTGCTCAATATGTATTTTTCTGCTGGCAACATGAATTCAACCATCTATATTAATCAACATGAATTTGCTTGCATCAAACTCTGGAACAATCTTGTTACTAAATCCTGATCATACTAAAAAAGAGGAAGGGAAACCCTAAAGGAGGATGCGAGTGAAACCTTATTCCTATGTTTTTAGGGTCTCAAACAGAGACTCGATCACAAGAAAAGAAGCTTTACTTTAGTTGTACAGAAAAGCAGTAAAGTACATGCAATAGACTTGAAACGGAAAAACATGGATCTATGATGTCAAAATTAAGCAAATTACTGGTTGGCTCACCTAAACATTCTTGTTAAACTAATTAAAAAAGAAGAATCCTAAGACAACTAAAGCATGTCAACTTTGAAGTTATAACAAAAAAGGACATAATAGAGGAAGATAACTGAAGAAACTTCCCAAGATGGATGCTATTAGTTGCAAGGAAATTGATCATAGTCATAAACCATGAGACAAATTTGAAAAAAATATTTGAGAGATAATTGATCTTATTTTCTCATATTTTGGAATGAAGTGTACAACATAATAAATAGGAAATGATTGCAATATGCAAACCATAAAATCAGAAAACAATCAAACTAAAGAAAAAAAATCCTCCACTAAACTAGGAAAAATTAAACCTTGAGATCTAGTCATATAATATCAGATTCCCCTTATTAAAACATATAAAAAATATCTTATAAAATCCCTAAAATTACTAGCTAACTTTGAGCACGATTTCAATACTCCCTCTCAAGCTGGGTTGTAGATGTTGTACATACACAACTTGTGACTCAACTCTTCAAAGTTAGTTCTTGGAAGAGCTTTAGTAAGTATATCTACATTTTGAGATTTCGTGGTTATATAAACTAGATGAACAATTTCCTTCTTGATCTTTTTTGAAATAAAATGTTGATCTATCTCAATGTGCTTTGTTCTGTCATAGTGAACGGGGTTCTTTGTGATACTTTTAGTAGCTTGATTGTCGCAGAACATCTTGATAGGATTCACCAATTCCACTCCCAGCTCCCTAAGCAATTTTTGCTTCCACATTCCTTCACAAATGCCAAGAGCTAGAGCTTTGAACTTAGATTCTGCACTGTTTCTAAAGACCGCGGGTTGTTTCTTGCTTCTCCAAGTCACGAGATTTCCCCAAACATAAGAGCAATACCCAGATGTAGATCGCCTGCCTAGTTTGCATCTGAAAAGACTTTAACATTTCTATTGTCACTCTTCTTGTATAGTATCCCTCTATCAGGAGTCATCTTGAGAAACCTTAAAATTCTATTCACAGCTTTCATATGCTCTTCTGTTGGATTGTTTATGAACTAACTCACACCACTAACAGAAAAACCAATATCAGGTCAAGTGTGTGAGAGATAGATAAGTTATCCTACCGATCTCTAATATCTCCTCATGTTAACTGGTGCACTATCAATTCTAGCTACTATCTTCTTGGCTGAATCTATTGGAGTATCTGCAGGTTTGCATCCAAGCATACCTGTTTTTTTTAGTAGATCCAGAACATACTTTCGTTAGGAGATAAATATATATCTTTTTTATCGTGCCACCTCTATGCCAAGAAAGTATCTAAGGTAGCTGAGGTCTTTGGTTTCAAATTCCTTGGCTAAAATTTTCTACAATCTTACCAGCTCCTCATAGTCACCAATTAGAATGATGTCATCAACATATACAATTAGTATTGCTATTTTCTTTTCCAGGGAGAAGTTCACATACAATGTGTGATCTACTTGACATTAGAAGTTTCCATACCAAACTACTGTCTTTGTAAACCTGTCAAACCATGCCCAAGAAGATTGCTTGAGTTCGTATAGTGATTTTCTCAGCTTACACACTTTGTTGTAGTTGAAGGATTTTTCTAGTCCCGACAGTATCTCCATAAATACTTCTTTTAAATCACCATTCAGGAACACATTCTTGACATCTAGCTGATGTAACAACCAATTTTGATTAGCTACAAGGAACATAAGAACTTTAATAGTGTTGAGCTTGATCACTGGAGTAAATGTTTCTTGATAGTCTATCCCATAAGACTGAGTAAACTCTTTTGCGACAAGACAGACTTTTAACCTCTCAATACTTCCGTCAGCCTTATGTTTGACAGTAAAGATCCACTTACAACTAACTGGCTTCTTTCCATGTGGAAGTTCAGAACTTTCCCAAGTGCCATTCTTTTTCAATGCACTAATTTCTTCACTAACTGCCTTTCTCCATCATGAGTCATTGAGAGCATCCTGAATAGAATTAGGAACATGTACATTATCAAGAGCTGAAACAAATACATGACAAGATAGCGACAACCCTCCATATGAAACAAATATGTTGATGGGATAACTTGTGCATGATCTAACACCCTTTATCAGAGCAATTGGAATATTTAAATCATCAATAATAGATGCAATATTCTCAATATAAGAAATTTCCTCACCTGAATGTATTTGAGCAGATTTTGAATTCGGTTCAAAGTCTTGGTCAAGAGCAAGAGGTATTGGGTGCTCTATCTCCTTTCTAGGTCTTTTCCTCTTAGCATAAACATGAAGCTCATGATTTTGTGTTGATTTAAGATGTTTATAAATAGGGGATTGAATTGAAGTTGTAGGAGGATGACTCTCGATTTGCTGAGTTTGCTCAATAATGGAGTTTTAAGGAGTTGATTCAGGATGTTTATGAAGAGTATGATCATTGGTTGTATTTTGGAATGATTGTGAGGTGTCCCCTGGTTGAACTAAATGATCAGATTCAATGTCCCAAAGTTGATATTCTCTAATGTCCCAAAGTTGATATTCTCTTATGTTTGGTATCATACCATATATTGGCAACCATTGGGTTCACTCCCATATTCACGGAGTAGGTTATGTTCCCAACCTCGGTTCTTCTAGCAGTCAGAAGTGGTCATTCTCTTGTCGGCGATGAAGTCTCCATCTTAAAGCCTATAAAAGGTTATAAAGATGACTCTGATGTCCTTATGGAACTGGGTCTCATTATGGCCCGAAGGAGGGTTTGCGGTCTGGTGGGACTTGATGCGGCTGCAAACAAAGAGCACGATGTCATCTAGTGCCAGGTCTTGTATGGGCACCCGGTGGTACGGTGTGGCTATGATCGCCTTTATGAACACGAACATGACGTTCAACAGGTCATCGTTTCGCAGGTCGAACCTCAACAGGGAAAGGAAGAGCGTCCAGTTGCAAAGCAAGACGTACACCCTATCCGGGTCAACAGGCGGAGACATATTCATGGTTCCCGGTGGGTACTAAGGTGGTAACTCAATAATGATAAAGCTCTAGGATTCGCGGTTGTTCAGAATCTAGCACCAATAAAAAATCTAACCGAAAAATTGAAATACAATGTGATTTCATGCGGAGAGATTTTTTATTGGTGCTAGATTCTAAACAACGACAAATTCTAGAGCTTTATCATGGCTTAGTTACCACGTCAGTACCCACTGAGGACCGTGAATATGACCCCTTTTGCTGACCCGAATGGGGTGTACATCTCGCCTTGCAACTAAATGCTTTTCCGCTCCTTGTCGAGGCTTGACCTGTGAAACGATGACCTGTCAAACGTCACGTCCATGTTTAGTAAATTAATTCGTGATCTGAATTATGTTGCTAAATTCTTTCCTAACTTGTATGTATTTCAGGATTTGGATTCAGGAAGAAAATTGACAGTGTTAAGATGTGTTTAGGACTCTATTTTCTGAAAGATTATACTCCTCAAAGAAAACAAGTTCATAATACAATTTGTATACCATCTAAGGGTCAATCAGCTTTAAATTCTCATGTCAATAAAGATAGTGATGTTATGTTATGACACTATTGCCTTGGTCATCCAAATTTCATATACCTTGAAAAACTATTTCCTTCCTTATTTATCACTAAAAATTCAAAGTCTTTCAGTTGTGAAATCTATCAATTCTTAAACATACCTATAGTAGCTATCCAGGCATCTCATATAAGCCATCCCGTTCATTTGCCATGATTTATCGTGATGTATGAGGCCTCTTAAAAGTGAAAAATATAACAGGAACTTGTTGGTTTGTCTCATTTGTTGATGATCACACTAGAATGACCTAGTTATTCCTTATGAAAGAGAAATATTGAAGCTAGTCAAATTTTTCAAAACTTCATTTCCATGATACAAACGCAATTCCAAACCAAATCCAACTCTTAAAAACCAATAATGCCAAAGAGTATTTCAACTCTGTCCTTGGTACTTATTATTTGAGTCAAAGACATTATTAACATAAGTTCCTGTGCTGACACTCCATAACAAAACAGAGTTGCACAAAAAAAAAAATAGACACCTGTTAGGAGTAACTTGATTCCCCATGTTCTCCACTAATGTTCCAAAACTTTTTTGGAGAGAAGTTGTCCTTACTGTTGCTTATCTCATAAATAGAATGCCTTCTAGTATCCTCAAATTCCAAACTCCTTGTCACTACCTCTTTAAATTCTTTCCATATACTAAAATAATCTTTTCATTAGACCCTAAGATATTTGGATGCTCAGTTTTTGTCCATATACACCAGTACAATCGTGGCAAACTGGATCCTAAATCCATCAAATATATCTTTCTCGGGTACTCTCCAAACCAAAAGGGTTACAAGTGTTATTCTCCCATCACAAAAAAAGTCCATACTTTAATAGATGCGACTTTTTTCGAGCATCAACCCTACTTTTCCAAATTTGATATTCAGAGGGAGAACATGAGAGAAGATCAACTTTGGGACATTGAATCTGATCATTTAGTTCAACTAGGAGACACCTCACAATCATTCCAAACTAATCCAACCAATGATCATATGGTATGCTTTCACTATCTCAACCACATCCACAAGAGCACTAAAGTTCACATGTCCCTCACACAGCTTGAACATAGGGTTGATTGTGGACAAGAGCGTGATGTAGCTCCCTACCACTCTCAGCTCCATCTCTTGGGCAAGGAGTCTGGACGTGCATACGCTAGTGGCTTCAAGCTTCTCTCTTTTATAATAGCATCCATAACAACGACTATCTGCTTGAGGTTCATCATGACCGGATGGCATGCCTTGTACCACAACATGTCCTGGATAAGGGCGGTATCCGTGTTGAACCACTCAGTCACGTCTGTGCTCCTCTAGTAGGCCTTCTCTGTGACCGCATACACCTTTCGTGACTGGGTAACAATAGCAAACAGGTAGTGGTAATTGGTCATTATCAGTGAGTAGCCCTGCATCGGTATCAGGCTGGTGGCACGCTTCACGATTACGCACATGGTTGCATGCATCTCGTTGGTCAGGCCAAGGATTGTGTCCAATACATTAGCAGGCACTAAGTTCACTCTCTCATTCTCGGAGTAGGTTATGTCCTAGCCTTGGTTCTTCTAGCGGTCAGAATTGGTATCGTTCTCTCATCAGCGATGGAGTCTTTGTCTTGAAGCTTCTAGAAGGTTGTGGAGACGGCTCTAGCAGTGCCCAGACAAATGGCAGCCTTGAGAATCTAGGCCTCATTGTGGCCCGGGTGAGGGTTCCTGGTTAGGTGGGCAAGGTGAGACTTGATGTGGTCGTCAACAGAGAGCACAACGTCAACTGGTGTCTGGGCCACAATGAGGCCTAGATCCACTAGGCTGTCATTTGCTTGGGCAATGCCAAAGCCGTCTCCACAACCTTCTAGAGACTGTCTATTGATGGTGTGCTCTCTGTTGACGCCTACATCAAGTCCCACCTTGCCCACCTGACCACGAACCTTCATCCGGGCCACAATGAGGCCTCGATCCGCAAGGCTGCCATTTGCCTGGGCACTGCCAGAGCCGTCTCAACAACCTTCTAGAAGCTTCAAGACAAAGACTTCATCATCGACGAGAGAACGACACCACTTCTGACCGCTAGAAGAACTGAGGCTAGGATATAACCTACTTCGAGAATGAGAGAGTGAACATTAGTGTCTGCTAATATATTAGACACAACCCTTGCCCTAACCAAAGAGATGCATGCAATCATGTGCGTAATCGTGAAGCGTGCCACCGGCTTGATACCGATGCAGGGTTACTTGCTGATAATGACTAATTACCACTACCTGTTTGCTACCGTGACCTAGTCGCGAAAGGTGTATGCGGTCATAGAGAAGGCCTACTGGAGGAGCACAAACGTGACTGAGTGGTTCAACACGGATACCGCCCTCATCCAGGACGTGTTGTGGCACAAGGCATGTCATCCGGTCACGATGAACCTCAAGCAGATAGTCGCTGCTATGGACGCTATTATAAGAGAGAAGCTTGAAGCCATTGGCGCATGCACGTCTAGACTCCTTGCCCAAAAGACGGAGCTGAGGGTGGTAGAGAGCTAATCACGCTCTTGTCCACAATCAACCCTATGTTCGAGCTGTGTAAGGGACGTGTGGACTTTGATGCTCCGTGGATGTGGTTGAGATAGTGAAAACATACCATGTGATCATTGGTTGGACTAGTTTGGAATCTTACCTCATAATATCTGATTCGACAATTTCATAAAAATGAGTGTATGCCAACTTAAATGACAACTGGAGGCAGATAATACTCAAAATGATGATAACATTATTTTTGAATTGCATGAGATGCCCAAACCATTCATATCTCTGGTACGCTTTTTTCTCTTTCATTTTGTCACTTCCCAAATTCTTCATGAGTTCTAGAGGAGACTGTATGGAACTCTACTCCATGCGTACAAAATTATATCCTTGGTTGGCATTAACTGGAAACTTTATTTGTCATCTACAAAACAAAAATCCGAAGGGGAAGACGAGGTTAAAGAGCATAATGATAAAGAGGCTAGCAAAGCTAAAAAATAATCTTATTATGAAGCAAAGAGAACGTATAAACTACAACAAAAAAGACCATAGACGCATTACATTAAAGACATACCTCACTAAAAGGGCTGAGTTCTTACGCTTCCAGAACTAGAAAAACAACACAGCCCATAGCATTACGCTTATGAAGAAAAAAGGTAGCACTAGTAACTGCAGTGATCTGGAAAAAGCAAACCATTATGCATCCGAAGTAATTTATGTCACCAGATGCTTCAGCACCTATTTTAAAGACATGTTACATGAATTACAAAGCATACCAAAAGGCAGCAACTAGACAGACTTACCCAAAATCAACCAAGTGCACAATAAGTCCAAATGCAGCTGGAAAGATCATCCATCGAGTATATATCCGAAGGAAAGCAAAATAGATGGCAATCTACCGAGAGGAAATTCCCTAGTTAGAATTCAATGACATAATTGCAATGTCCCACACATTGGCTTAGCTGCATGCACTCACCTTCAATCCAAAATATGAATACATGTCATCAATAAGCTGGTTTGTGTAGTTGTGCCAGTTCAACACCCAACTTTTCAGGAGTTTCTCTCTTAATTTCATCTAGAAGCCAGCATTTGTCCAGCTTCAGAGTTTATATAGCATCACAAAGCAGGTAATTTAGTAACAAATGAAATTTGGCATACCATGTAGAGGAAAAACTTGTTTAACAATGCCTTCAGATTCCAACACTTTTAGTAAAGGTTCCCCGACTTCCCATACTGACACTTCGCCATCTAATGCTAGAGTTAAGTCTAGCTTGCCCTTGTTTACCTGAAAATTTTAGTTTGAGTTTCAGTAACCAGAGATATCATATATGCTAAGTTCAAAATGCATGTATCTGTACGCACATGCATATACACATGAGCAGACCTGGGCACAACAGAGGTTTGGGCTATCATGTTAGTAAGGATATTTCCTAGTGAAATTAAAGACGACGATGGGATGAAGTTATTGGTTCCTTCAAATTATCACATAATGGAAGTGTGCTTTATAACATATACAGAATGTTTTTCAATTAAATGAGATGCATGGCGATTGAAGGGCAAAGAAAAGGTACATAACAGTAAGAAAAACACAAAAAACATGTCTCATCATACAAAAATGTCATCCCGAGTTGTGATTGTGTGCATTTTTGCAGCCAGAAAATAAATCTGAAATTAAATTTACAGTAAGAGAGAGAGCTAACAAATTATGCATACAAAAATATCTTACAATCCCATGTAATAATTGCTGGTAGCACTGGAAACGCTCAAACCAACTGAACAATGAGCCATCTGGCTGTCTCACGAATGCTTCAACATCCTCCCATTCAAATTGTAGATCCATTCCTGGAAATGAAGTAAAAAATAAGACTACAATTCGTCACTGCTTATATGCCTTTCCATTAAAGAAAAAAGGAGAAAGTATGGTAAGACAAGCCCTCTTATTATAGAATCAGGAAAAAAAAGAAAAGGGGAAAAATCAACAACTTAAGAGCATCCTATAATTACCAATATAAGTTGGCTCCTTCGTTTGCAACTGTGCCACGGCTCTCCCCAGTGTCTCCAGAGGTGCTGCCAGCTGAATGAAAATTAGTTAGCTTAGAATTCCAACTTATGAATAATCAAAATTGCAATTTACTCGGGTCGGTCAAATGAATTAAAGTAAGGTAGATCATCAATATAAACAGGTTTCGTTTAAGCAAAATGCTGAAAAGATCTTGAATCCAATATTTTAAATGGCACATTGGCTTTATCTAATTATAATCATGTAACAGAGAAACAGGCCTAAAGCATCATGACTCAAGGAGTGAAGCTAACTCAACCAAAAGACAAACATAAATGTCAGGAATATTAGAACTACATGCAATTGCCAAGTTCATGAAGGGCCTGGGAAACACATTTGCAGTTCTAAATGAGTCGCCATGCTCAACTTTTCAATCATATTGATGTGCAATACAGCATCGATATGAGCACATCTTGAAATCACAAAATAGCCCAAATAGTAAAACTTCTCCAATACAATATAGCCTTCTCCACCTCCCAAACCCCTAACATATGTTAAAGAACAATATTTATCCCAATGATTTGCAATTGCTAGTAGTCCTAGGGCAGTACATAATTATGTAGAACAAGAAACAAAAAGCATTCAATTGCAAGACCACACATTTGTTAGTTGATTAATTAGTATAATGATATTAAAAATGTAGGAGACAAGCACAAAAAAGAAAAAGAAAAAGAAAAAGAAAAAAGGAAGCAAACCTTGATAAACTCATATGTTTAACCATGAACTCTCTCAACGATAAACCCCACATTCCTCAACTCTTTCACAAGAAACTCAACACAATCACAAGTCTCATCCTCCTCCTTGACATTCCTCCTAGAAACCACCACACATATTTCAAAAGTAGTTTGTGCTTCTTCCTCTCCATAGCTATTCATTTCCAGGCCAACCTGATGAGTATAAATTTTGGAAGAAGTAGAAGAAGAGAACAAGGGCTTTGGATAATTTCTGATACCCTTTATTGAATGCCACCAAACTTTATATACATGAATGAATAACAATAATGCTGGAAAGTAGGAGAGTAATTAGCAATTCCAAAGGAAATCCTTATTATCTGCTAACAACCTAATTAAAACAAACTTGAATTAACTTATTATATAACAACTTGGTGACAGGGCATGATCCACGTCCATGTGTCTCAACGTGTCCCTGCCTCTGCCACAACTCACGTCTGTTGCTATACTCATGTCCCTGTCGCTACTGTGCACATATCACAACCACACACAATTGCAAAAAGCACCAACTAATACAGTACCTAAAGTGATTAAGTGAAGATTATATCAATCAAAAGGCGATTTACTGCTGAATTGGCCCAAGAGACGCTCCCATGTATCAGAAAAGAAAAGAGAAAAAAAAGAAGATGAGTTCTTGTTAGATCGCTCAAACAGTAATAAGGGTTTCTATATTTAACTCAAACGGGAAAATGGGTCTCTCTATGTTTAGGATAATATACAGAGAGAGATACGAAACAGTAAAAAGATTCAGTTTTTTGTTAAATTATGGCTTGAAAACGCTATAACCTGAAGAGGGTTTCTCTTTATTGCTCAAAACAAGGCGAAAACGAGACGAGCTTGTATCAAAAGGACAATGTGGGTGGTTCATTTAAAGATAAAATAGAGAGGAAGAGAGACAGAGAGAAAGAAAAAACCAAAGATGTCTGACTGAGGAATCGGGTATTAGGGAAGGGGCAGCTTCTGACGCAGAGACACATGGGAGAGTGTGGGAGGAGAGACACAGTTACTCAGTTATGTAATCATACTTTTAATCTTTTCTGAGAGGTGAGTTTTTCAATGCATTTCATTTCTTGGTTTTGCACAATTGGGGAGGAAATTCTATCCACTCTGAGCGAATGTGATGGCAATTTTCATGGAGCAGCTGCAGCCGACAATGAATGAAGAGTTTTAGTAATGTATAATTAATTACACTCTTCAAAGATTTGTAAGAACAAGTCAAACGCGAGAGGAATATATGTTGGATTTTGCATATATCCTTTCCTTCTCTGAGTCTCTGGTAGAATTTAATTCGTGCTACTTTAGAAATTCAGCTGCTGCACGCCCCTCCAACAACAGTACAGAATTTATAAACTCACTATTGAAAATGGCCAAGTTGAGAATCCTAGGTTAGAGATTTCAATCAAGGTAGTGAGCTTGAAGGATATCGAAATTTGGGTCACATCATGAAATCTTAATACCCTACTTATCCTGTCATCAAGATCATTCATTCCTCGGAATTGGCACCTTTGCCCCAACAGATTTCTTCAATCATTCACCAGGTATTGCCTAGGTCAACATGGGTTGGTTCCTTGTGAGAATTGGGAAGCCTACTTGGCCTAGAATCCATGTATTCAGATCAAGTTGCTGCCTTTGGAATTATTCCACGAAATGTAACGTTGACATTGCTCCAGCGATTGAGAACAGTCAGGCAAAGACGGATTGCGAGCATGAAACCGCAAATAAAATTTCCACCTACCCATAGCTGCACACAAGAACTAAATTTTGCCGAGGTTTACAGTAGAAAATCATTCAAGTTTTTTCGATCCAAACTCAACATGGTAGTAAAAGAAGACAGTCAACGATATCTCATATCTCAGTTCAAACGAATATATCAGGGTATTCCACCATGACCCAAAAAAGAAGAAGGCACCCAGTAGTTTGAACTTTGAATTAGTATATATGGGTTGGCTTTGACAAGCTGCCACGGAGCCCTAGTTCATGCCAAAGACCATAATTCACAACTACAATGAACATACTATGGGGAAAAAAACGGAGATCCTGCTTCATGAAACCTGAATATAAACCCAAGTTCTTCCAACATTCAATCTCGCCATAAATGCATACAAAGCATACCATCTCATACTTGTAATCTGAAGACTGAAACCATTTCTCATACTCTAGGTATAGAAAGTATTTGCTGGTCAATAAGTTATGCAACTCAACAAGTGCATAGGCCATTCATATTCAACACACAAAAGAGTCAACAAATACTATCATCCCAATTAAGCCAAGTTTACACGATATGTTTTTGGAATGAGGCACAGTAAAAACACCTTATAGATAGATGTATAACGATATAGAACATTCGCATGAGATCATCAGATCCTAACACATAATTTACCCTTTGGCCTTAAGCTCTGCAAGCCGCCTTGATAAATCATCCTCACCCACCTTCTCCTGCGAACTGGTTGCCACTGCATGAGCAGCAGGCTGTGGCAGCCCAACAGAGACCTCCAATCCATAGTCATCAGCTACCTGCTGCATCAAGCTGTTGACCTCACCCTCAGGTGTGGAAAGGGAGGTAGACCCAGCCATAGAACTCTCCATGAACTCTGCCTGCACCTCCATATTCACAAACTGCTTCTCAAACTGATCCATTGTCTCCGACATCTTCTGCAAATTACCTGTATCGACGAATGATAGAAAACATCATCACAGATCACAGATATCTTCAATTAAAAAAAAAAAAAACAGCTACAAATACCAACCCTTTTATTAACCTAATAAATAAATAATGAAAAGAAGATGTTTGATCAGTAAAACCCTATTATGATAACAAATTATGATCTCTTAATTAAATAAAAGATAAGAGTAGTTACCAGTAGCGAGAGTAGACTCGAGGGACTTAACAATAGAACCCATGGACTTGTTAATGGTGGTCATCTTAGCCTGAGTATCAAGCCTAGCGACAACGGCATCGAGCCTGGAGGAGAGCCTCAAGTAATTCATCTGTTCAGTCCTCTTACGAATGGCGTTCTCAGCATAGATCCGAGCACCGTCCATGTTTCCTTTCTCGATCGCCTTCTTCACTTTCAATTTCTCCGATTTCTCTTCCTTCTCGCACTTCCTTGACTGCCTTTGCAGCGATTTCGATGTGAATTTCAAGTCCATGATCTGATTCAAAAGCTTATCTGTGTTTCCCATTTTTTTTTCTCTCTACCGATATCAAATAATCCACTTCAATTCGATTGGATTTTATCAACTCTTTCTTCTTTATCATCCCCTGCAAGGGAAAGGAAAGTGCCGGGGGTTTTCTTAAATGCCCATCTTACCCTTGGGAGTCCGCGTGCGTGACCGTGTCAATCGCTGTCCTTGTTCGCAATTTGCTTGCCTTCTGGAATACATTTTCCCAAAACAATCTTTTTCTGTCTTACAATTGCACCCTTCCATTTTTCAATTTCAATGTGCATCCATGCTCTCTACATTTTAATTAAATTCAGTTAAAATAGCTAAAAAAAATCATTTTAACTAACTAGATAAAAAATATTATTGAATTCATTAAGTATTAAGCATAAAGCTAAAACATGTGGGGTTTTTTATTATAGCTGAAATTATTATTTATTCTCTCACAAATTAATGTGGATTAGAGTAGTAATTTTATTTTCAATTTAATCTTCAAACTTTTTCCTTGCATAACTAAGCTCTTTTTAGCTTAAATTAGAATTCAATTGCATTTGTTTTTAGAGGGGATTGATTTGAAAGTCGGAGGACTTAGGTGAAAAACACAAGTAAAATAGATGGTGGCTTTCAAATTTATTTGAAAAGTACATTTGAGTCCCCCATCTTTTTTAGCTATAAGGTGACCAGTCCCTCTAATTCTAGAAAAATTAATTTCGATAACAAACTTCATTTTTAATCATTTCTAGATGGGAGGAGAGAGGGGATCCTTGGATTTCAGTTTAGAGAGAGAGTTATTGTTGCGACGATTTCAACTACCAAAATGATAGATTTTTATCTCAAATGGTTTCATATGATAAGGGTAGCTCAAATTAGGTGTTTTTTTTTACCTTGAAAGTGCTTAAAGAAACGGATGTGAGCTCGGGATGATTTTTTATTTCGGGTTGATTTTGGATTTTAAAGTGGTTTTTTGTGCTTTTAGAGGTTATAGATTGATTTAACAAGATTCCTATAGTGTTTTCTAGGTTTTCTTGGTTAAAAATGAGTTGAAAATAAATTTTTGAAAGAATAAAACAAGTCACCCTAATTTCACAGCCACCACAGTGGCAAAAAACTGGAGATTTAAGACGACGCGCCATCTATTTTTTTTCCAAGCTGATTCGTGCCATTAACTTATATATATATATATATAAAACAAAGGCCCACAAGCGAGCCTTTCATTAATGGGGCAAGCATTTGGCTTGGACTCATTCTTTTATATATATACACGAGATGACATGCCCCCGCGCTGCTGCGGGCTTATAAAACAAATGCACTTGATAGTGTTATAATTATGAACCAGCGCTAAATAAGTAATAGAAACTAAAGGTATGATGGAGCAAATATTTCATGACGGAAAAAAAGTTGTGTTGGTGATAAAAAAAACTTAGAGACTGAACAAAATAATTTGTAGCAACCTACAGTGTTTTGTGAGGAAAGATACAGTGCTTTCGCCACATGATTTAGCTTTTCTGTTAATAAAAAGCAAAAAAAATTACAAAGCTAAATTCTCTATCAACTTAATATATAAAAAAAACCAACAAAGATAATTTTGGAAGGAAAAAAACACATGAGAAAAAACATTGTAGCAATTGACAACGTTTTGTAAGGAAAACTATAGTGCTTTCCCCAATAAAATAAAATAAAAAACCATTTAGAGAAATATTGTAGCAATCCATAGTGTTTTGTGAGAAAAACGACAACGCTTTCCTCATATGATTTAGTTTTATTGTAATTATAATTCTTAACCAACTCAATATTAAAAAAAAATCGACAAAGATAATTTTGGAAAAAAATCATAAAAAAATCATATGGAAAAACACCGCAACAATTCATAGTGTTTTAAAGAAAAAAAATTACAAAGCTAAATTCTTAATCAGTTCAATATTAAAAAAACAATCGACAGAGACAATTTTAGAAAAAAAAAACAAACACCAAAAAAAGAGGAAAAAAATCATGTTGAAAACACTGTAGCAATTCACAGTGTTTTGTGATAAAAGCTACAGTGCTTCCTCACATGATTTAGCCTTATTTGTAATGACTTGTAATTATAATTCTCAAACAACTCAATATTAAAAAAATAAAATTGAAAAAGATAATTTGAAAAAAATTATAAGAAAAAAAAAACCATGCGGAGAGACACTGTAGCAATCCACAATGTTTTGTAAGGAAAGCTACAATGTTTTCCCCACATGATGAAGCTTTATTACAAACTTAAATTATAACCAACTCAATATTAGAAAAAATAAAATTGACAAAGATAATTTTGAAAAAAAATATTACAAAAGAAGAAAACACAAAAGAAACTGAAAAAAAACCATGTGAGGAAAAACTGTATCAATCCATAGTGTTTTGTGAGGAAAAACTTGTATTTACTTGTAATTGCAATTCTTAACCAGCTTAATATTTAAAAAATAAAATTGACAAAGACAATGTTAGGGAAAAACATAACAAAAACAGAAAAAAACCATGTGGGAAAAAACATTGTAGCAATCAACAGTAATTTTCGAGGAAAGTTACAGTGCTTTACTTACATATTGTAACTGTAATTTTTAACCAGCTCAATATTAAAAAATAAAATAAAAAAGATAATTTCAGAGAAAATCATAAAAAAAACCATGCGGAGAAACACTGTAGCAATCAACACTGTTTTAAAGAAAAAAATTACAAAACTAAATTATCAATCAACTCAATATTAAAAAAAAAATCGACAAATATAATTTTGAAAAATAAAAAAATAAAATAGAAAAACTATGTGGAAAAACACCACAGCAATCCATAGTATTTTAAAGAAAAAAATTACAAAGAAAAATTTTAAACCAGGTCAATATTTAAAAAGTAAAATCAACAAAAATTATTTTGGAAAAAAAATAAATGCAAAAAAAAAATATAGGAAAGTTGAAAAAAAAAAGTAATTTTGAAAAAAAAAACCAAAAATAATAAAAAGGGGAAAAGTTGGGAAAACATGCAAAAAAAAAAAGAAGGAATGCACCTTGGATTACAGTTGTAATCTACAGTACATTGTGTGTGGGTGAACATTTGATTTATTTTTAAATTTAAATCCTTTTTTATATGTTTTTTACAAATAATTTTTAAGTTTGTATTTTACTTCTCTATGGTTTTTTTTTTTTTTGCTTATTTATCTTTTTTAAATAATGATTATTTTTTAATTATATTAGATGTGTTTAATTTTTGAAGATGTTGTATGATTCATTTGTAATTTTTCTTATATATTTTTATATATTAAACTTATTTTTAGAAAAAAAAATATTTATTTTTTTATAATATTTTTAATATGTGAAACCTTGACTAGTAGGTTTTTTCTTTTTATTTTATTTAATAAATTTTATGTGTGCGTCGATTTTTATTACAAATTGATTTTAATAAAAAACATTCATTAAACACAACCAAATAAATTACTTATATTGCGATATTAAATATTTTAATCTACATTTTGTTCTCAGTTTTTACAATTTTGTATTTAAAAGAATTTTTTTAAAATTCTTTACGTAATGGTTCTTAATTTATTTAATTATATACATGCATAAAGTTTTCAATTTACATTTAGGATTTTTTTATGTAAAAAAACACGTTGAGAAATTCTCCATGTTCAATTTTTTTTATATATAATATATTGATGTTTTCAACTTGATCCTTATTTATTAGATTTTTATTTTTTTTCATCTTTTTATGAAATTTTTAATTTCACCCTCCAATTCAAGTTTATAGTATTTTTGGTTTGATGACTTATTTTAAGGATTCAAAAAGTTAAAAGGGTTAACATTTTCTTGGTCTTATTTTCTTTTTAACAGTTTTGCCCAGGGCAATATTTAAAAAACAATTCTTTTTTTTTTGTTATCTTATTTTTTTAATTATATTATCAAATTATTCAAGATTTAACCTCGTTGTTAAATTTCCCTCACTTTTTCAAAAACATAATTGTCTTATGAATTTTTTTATTTTTGTGAAAAACATTTGGTGCGGCCTGTGAGGCCACCGAACTAAAAGGTGTGGGAAACTACTATTCACCTGCACCTATTACGCAGTGGATTATAATAGTAATCTACAATATTTTGCTTTTTTTCTCTTGTTTTTTTTATTGAACTTTTGTTATGATTTTTTTTTCAAGTTTGTTTTTGTCAAGTTCATCTTTTAATATTGGAGTGATTTAGGATTTGGCTTTGTAATTTTTTTTATTTTATTTTGTCTTTCTATAGGGTTAGCATGATTTGTAAGTTTGTTAGGGTAAACCAGGTTGTCCTGATTTGTAAGTTTGTTAGGGTAAACCAGGTTGTCCTGGTTTACAAGTTTGATGGGGTATCTTTTTTTTTTTTTTTTCTATTTAATTGAGCTTGGTAATCCATAATATTTTGCTTCTTTTTTTTCCTTTTGTTTTTTTTTTGTTATGATTTTTTTTTCAAATTTGTTTTCGTCAATTTCATTTTTAATATTGAGGTGGTTGAGAATTTAGCTTTGTATTTGTTTTCCTTTTCTTTTGTCTCTATAGGGTTAGTTTGGCTTTCAGGTTTACCAAAGTAACTTAAGTTGTCCTGATTTACGAGTTTAGTGGAATATTTTTTTTAATTGAACGTGATTTTTTTATCATCTATTTTTTTTATCATATAGTAAAAAAATATTGTTAGAGAAAAACTATATTATTAAACTTTATAAAGTCCATGGACATGTTCATAGGTTTAGCTGGTGGACCTGGTTCGCAGGTTTACATGTTATTTAACTTTATAAAATTAGGGCTTAAGTTTTTATTTTTTTTACCTCAAAACCTATTTTTCAACTCATTTTTGACCCAAAACAGCTATAAAACACATTAGAAACTGTGATAACCCTATCATTGTCCTAAAAAACCAAAAAATCATCTCAAAAACTGAAATCAACCCAAAATCAAACCAAGCTCAAATATGTTTTTTCACGAACTTTAAAGGTAAAAAAACACCTAATATGAACTCCCATCATCAAATGGAACCATTTGACACAAACATCAACTGTTTTGGTGTCAATAATATTTTTCTTTCTTTACTACTGGAATTCGACGACCTCTCTCAATAAGAGACTAAAAAATAACAAAAATGAACTTTTGTATCAAAATTGAATCTGAAAAAAAATTGAAGCACTAAATCATATATTTTGCATTATTTTTAAAGTTAGAGGACCAAAATATATATTTCCCGAAACTTCTGACACTCCAAACATGGATGGTGCCTTTTTTTATTTCAGTCTCTATTATTCTTATTCCACCATTGACTAAGAAATCAGAGGCCTTAAATTAGAATAAAATCACCTAAAATAAAACTTTGAGGACCAAAATGAATTGTCAAAAAATAAACAGTGTTATTCATTAGTTGAAGAAGGCAAAAAAGAACCTAAAACACTAACCCAAATAGTTTTGGGCTTGAGTATTATAAGGACCAAAATTTTAATATATATATATATATATAGAGGACTAAGTAGAAAAAAAAAGTAGGCTCATGTCGTCCTATATTTATATATATAAAAAAGATAAAATCATAGAGTTTATATAATATAGTTCAATCATAAATGATAAAGAAGGTAAAGGTGAAGCAACTTGAGGATCGTGAACTTTGTAAAATTAGGAAAGAGATAGAGAAAGGGTTAAAAAATGATTGTATGATATGTGATGATGGTACTTTGTGGTTTAGGAATTGATTATATTTTTTGAATGATGTGGAATTCAAGAGGCATATTTTGGATGAAACTCATGGTTTTCGTTTCACCTTTCATCCAGGTGGTAAGAAGATAAATTAGGATTTGAAGAAAATATTTTAGTGGAATAATATGACGAGAGAAACTAGTGAGTTTGTTTCAACATGTTTAGTTTGTCAACAAGTTAAGTATGAGCATTAAACACCAATACGATTGTTGCAACATTTAGAGATTCTGGAATGAAAATGAGAGTACATCTTAATTGACTTTGTGGTAGGGTTTCCAATAGGGGTGATTATTTTCTGTTCGGTTTGGTTTTTACCTAAAAAATAACCAAACTGATTTTTTTTTTAAAAAAACCCAAAACAGGTTTAAACCGACCGGTTTTGGTTCGGTTATTTTAGAGCAAAAACCAAAACCCAACTGATTGGCTCGGTATTTTTCAGTTTGGCTCGGTTTTTTTCCAATTTGGCTCGGTTATTAATTTCGGTTTGGTTTTTTAGTTTCAGGCTTATGAAACCGAACCGAACCGACCGGTTTTTTAAATATTCTAATCGGTTTAATCGGTTTTTTTTTCACGGTTCGGTTTTTTCAGTTATTTTTTTTCTGATTTTCTCAGTTTAATCGATTTTTTGGTTTTTTTGCTCACTCTTAGTTTCCAAGATAAAAAAAGAAAAAAAAACAGAAAGGCAGTGACACTGTATATGTGATTATTGATAGACTTACTAAGTCAACTCACTTTCTTCCTATCAAACTTACTACTCTACTTTGTGATTTGGCACGATTGTATATGGATACAATTGTTATTTTATATGGTGTTCCTATTAATATTGTGTTAGATAAGACATATTTGAAATTTAGTATTGTATTTAACAAGTAAATTGATGAACAGACTAAGAATAATCAGATTATGGAATATCTATTGAGAACTAGTGTGAATGATCTCAAATGCGATTGGGATCACCATTTACCTTAGTGAAGCTTATATATAACAATAGCTACCAGACGAGTATAGGGATGGCACCTGTTGAAGCTTTGTATGGAAGATGGTACAAGTCTTTTTTGTGTTGGGATGAAATTGGTGAGCAAAAGTTGTTACGATCTAAAATTATGTAAGTTATTATGGAGAAAATAAATTTAATTAACGATAAGTTTAAGATAGCTCAGAATCAACAGAAGAGTTAGGCTAATAAAAAAAAGAGTGATATGTAGTTTAATTATGGTGATTATGTTCTTATAAAGGTATCTCCTATTAAGGGTGTTTATGAGGTTTGATAAGCAAAGAAAGTTGAGCTATATAGGACCATTTGAGTTCCTAGAGATGATTTGTGAAGTTGCTTATAGAACTTCCTTACCACCGGAGTAATTCAATGTTCATAATGTGTTCCATGTATCCTTATGGAAGTATGTTCCTTATCTAAGTCATGTTGTGGTATACAAGCCGTTGCAGGCTTAAAAAGATATGACTTATAAAGAATTACTCATTTAGATTATAAACCGGAAAGATCAAATATTAAAGCATCAAATTATTCTATTTGTGAAGGTGCAATGGTCTAACCATATATCATGAGAGGCAATTTAGGAGAAAGAGGAAGATATACATGCAAAATATCCTTATCTATTTGAGAATGAAGGTGTGTCAAGTTTTGAGGATGAAACTTTTACAGGAAGAGAAGAATGTAATACCCTAACCCAAATATTTTTAGGCTAGAGTATTATAAAGACCAAATTTATATATAATTTTATTTTGTACTAAGTAGAAAAAAAATTAGGCTCATGTAGCCCTATATTTATATAAAAGAAAAGATGGAACCATATAGTTTATACAACCTAGTTTTACAAACTTCATGATAGTTTAGAGAAAATAAATCTTAAAAGTCACTTGTTTTTCAAAAGGTATAGAGAAGAGGAGTAAAGCATATTGACCTAGAGTGATTGAAGTTCCATTTTTTTTTTAATTTCAAGGTAAGAAATATGAATCTATTTTATGTAGAAAGATTATGGATGGATTAAGGTTTTTTTGCTATATAAAAGGTGCATAAAGTTCAAGAAGTTAAATCTTATTTGTATGAATGATCAAATATAATGAATATAATAGATTCTATGATATTGTAAGATGTATTAAGAGTGCTTAATAATTATTTAATGGTCTAAAAGTATTAGGTATAAAAGTGAAAAGTTGTTAGTTTAAGTATTTGACAGAGGTTTGTAGTCGATCCAAAAACTATATTGAATAGATTTATTTTTTTACCCAAATTTTATACTAAAATTATTATTTTGTCTAGTTTCTAACACCATAAATGATGTATTAATATGAGTTTTTGTAGAGATAGTTAAGGTGAAAAAAGTAAAGGATACACAAGCTATCTAGAAACAACTTCAAGGAATGATTTCAAGGCTTTTATAAACTTTATAAAAGGAATTACATGGTGAATCATATATGGATGGAAATGTAATTAATACTATTTTACAACCCAAAAAGTAGAATGAAATTCTAAATTTTCTAGGAGTTATGGTTTTCTTATTAGGAAATATTCAGTTGCCAAATTATTTTAATCAAATGTTAGAGAGATTTTAACGGGTTATATGCTTGTGAATAGGTTGTTTGAGCTGATATTTTGGACTTTGGTTGTTTAAACAAAGGAGATGAATAGATCTTCACAAACTATTATTTTTAAACAAAATAATTTTTTTTTATTTTGTATTTTCCCTACTATATATATTACATTCTTTAAAACAGGATCAAACACTTGTTATGCTCAAATTTATTTGCTTATATATGATGTTTGTTAATGCATGTATAGAATTTTTATAAAAATGTTTTATAACCTAATTTATGAAAGAAAATGTTTTGAAATGGATTTTCAAATAGTTGCATATTAGCTTTCAAATGGCTAAGATTGAGGTAATGATCACCGGTGAGTGGATTTGTTGACATTAGAACTAGTTATAATGGCCAGCCAATAGGTTATAATAATTGGCAATGGCCCTTGCCAACCAGTTATAATAGTTGGTCAGGAATAGTCAATTAATGACCTGGTCACGTGTATAATATGGTCGTAGTAATTTGATTTGAGAGTAAAGTTGTATTTATAAAATTGGATGTCAAGTAAAAGCATGTATTGATGACTTGTTTTATGGTATGTGTTTGTGAACTATGAATTATTAATATATTTTTATTTTAAGTTTTTGTTTTATTATTGTTAATGCAATATGTGTGTGTGTGAAACTTGTGCTTGGCCTGGTAGTATGTGTAGATTTACTTGCTAGAGTGTGGTTAGCTTGGTCATCTTATGTTCTCTTCTTAGATATGTGGAGGATTAAAGTAGAGGTGTTATTGAGTTTCGAGCTATGAAGTTGACGTTGTCAGTTTAAGTTATTAGCTATGCTTAAGAACTTTTGTTTAATGAAGAACATCTTTTGACTTGTGATTAGATATTCATTATTAATATTTTTTAGAACTTGTAATAAGATCTTTGTGAGTATTTTTTTTTTTAGTGATATTTATCATGTTTAGAACTTGATGTTGTTAAGTGATCATTTATAAAATGAGGATATTTAAACATTTTGGTGAATTTGTAAAGTTAACCTTCATATTATCTCGGGTGGAATGCTAGAAGATATGGGCATGTCTATGCCTGATATTTAGAGGCGTGATAGTGTGCATTGATTAACTAAATACTTTCAAAATAATTTTAAAAATGTTGTGGTTTGAAAACAAATTGTAACATTTTCATGACCAATGTTTCAAGATAAAGTTTTAAATACTTTTAAAACTGTAAATATATCACAACGTAATTTCATCACATTTCCAATCAATCACTTGTTGTATGTATCAAATTTTGAGACCTAACCTCGTCAAAACTTTAGTTCTTACTATTGTTTCTCTTCGTTCTCCAACTTGTATCGAAGTCAATATCATTCTTTGGATGCCACGATTAATTAATGGGATTCCTCACTTGATCTCTTAGCAAATTAAATAAGAGAACAAGAACCGTGACGTTCAAGAATCTCCAGGCAAGAATTTCTGCATATTTGTTGAAGTAGCTGTAGGATCTAATAAATCTAAGTGCTTGCCAAAAGGCTTAATTTTCATTTCTTATAACAACTATCTATAGGCTTAATTTTCATTTCATATAACAGCTATCTATAATATAATCCCCGTATCAGAGGTACAAGAGGAGAGAATACAGTCAATGATTTACAGGATGATTTAAGGGAGATAGCTGTTCTAGAAATCTCATTACTCCCCCCATCTAGTTGGAGCATGTAGATTAGATAAACCTCATCTTGTCTAGGATATGACAGAATGCCTCTCTGCCAAGAGGTTCGGTGAAGATGTCATCTAATTGAGAAGATATGTGCATGGGCACTACTTCCCTACAATGCCGAGCCTCCAACTTCCACGTCTCTTGGAGAACTGGTCAGGGGGGAGGTGCTCAGTCCTATATCACAGATGAATTCTTCGAGAGGATGTTTGAAGGACAATCATGCCTGTGTAACAAGCAGCCAAGCACCGTTTGCTTTCTCTTCGCAAGAAAGGTTGCTGCTCCAAGCGCTTTAGAACCACTATTAGACTTGCCAACAAAAGTTTTGGGGCTTTTAAAACAAACATGGCCAGTTCAGATGCATGTGTGCATCCATTTCACCGTGATTAGCACAATCCCTCAACTCTGATGAATAATCACAGTACAGTAAGGTTTCTATAGAACAAAATGAACGAGTAGCTGGAAATGACATCGGAAGATTTGCAATATTGATGTAACTAGAAGGTGTAGCGTCATATAGCTTCAAATTGTTCCTCAAAACTTAACTAAGAGAGAGATTTAAGCATTCTGATAACGATGAACCTGTAGCAAGTGATTTAACAGGATATTTTAACTTGAATAACAAGTCATATTTACAACAGAAGCAATACAGAGAGTTGTCCTGAAAATTTTCATCGCTTGTAACGAGAAATTTATATTATTTATGAAGTCAGCTAAAAAGTGCCTTACAGTTCATCATGATCATTTTCCTCAGGCAAGGTAACTTCTGGTTGGAATTCAAGAAGATACCTAGCAGCCAATGATGCGTGAAGTGCAGCACCATAAGGAAGCACATCTTCATTGATTTCAAAGTAAGGTGAGTGTGGGGATTGAAGCTGCTTGTGTGTCTCATTCTGCATTCCAATAAAGAAGAAATATCCAGGTATCATCTCTTGGTAAAAGGCAAAATCCTCAGATCCCATCAATGGTTGCATGTCTTTAACTTTGTCAATGCCCAGCATATCACTAGCAACAATTCGGAAGTAATCGTGCAAGTATTTATCATTTATGGTAGGAGGGAAAAAGGGTTTTTCATTCTCAAGGAAATTAATAACTGCTTTGCACCGTTGGACTGCAGCTTGCCCTGTGACAACCTGTAATTAAAGAGAGACAGGACTGGTCATGGTGAAATATAAGGAAGCAAATGGAAACCTGAATAGAAGTTGAGAATACAACAGAGAAGCATACCAAGTTAAATTTTAGTCACTGAGATAAAGAAGGAAAACCATTTTTAGTTCCGAAGACGAAGCATGGAAAAAAGATCCGCAGATCAAAAAGGTTAGACAAGATTTTTGTCCACAAAAAATGAAACAAGAAATTCAATACAATTTTTTCAGACATAGTTATATTTGCTCATAATTCAACAGCAATACCTCCTCAATACGTTGCTTAAGTTGCATAAAGCTTTCCTTTAAAAAGGCTCGGAAGGTGCCACCAATTGTAACAGAATCTGGAATAACATTGAATGCACCACCTCCTTGGAATTTTGCAACTGTTACCACCTGCATGTTAACTTCAAATTAAACAGTGCCAAAATATAAAAAGTGAATACGTATGAATAACAATGTTCAATCACTTCAACAAGCCGAGCATTGTCCCTATCTGCTAACAGAAAAGGCAAGTCTCTTTTTTCAGTGATATAAAAAAGAAACTGGTGCGCCAATCAGATTAAATTACTTACCTTTCTCAATCTTTTTCATGCATCAACCAAATCTGAATCGCAAAATAGCATCCATATAGTAGACATAGGAACAAGTCATGTAATTCTATATTCTATTCTTATTTATTATTGTGATAATCAGCGCAGCTTGATCACTTGATAAAATTTAGGTTTCTCAAACTAATTGATTAACAATTAATTAGTTTTAAGCTGGCCACATTTGAACAAAAGCTGAGGAGGTACTTTTCAGAATCACAATCATAACTGTAAAAGACAAAAATATCCAAAACATCTTGATAACAGAACTCTTCTCATCTAAAGAGCTTCAATATTGCAAGAAAAACCAAGCCATGTTCAAGCACAACAAGGTGGTAAATTAACCCTCTAATGAAAAGCACAGAAGCAATCCTCAAAAATAAAATGCTTTGTAGAATTATAGCATGAAGCAAAAACAGAGGAACTTAAAACAAAAATTATACTGTTTCTCAATAAGATTATGAAAAACAAATGAAAAGGCATTAAGAGTTAAGAGTTGATGTAATGTGAAGAAAACAAAATGTGCACCTGTGAGTCCAGTGGATCAGCTTCACGTGAAACAAGGTGTTGTAAGCTAACTATCACATTGGAAGCTGCCAGTATTGGATCTATTGAATGCTGAGGAATGGCGGCATGACCTCCTTTTCCACTTATTACTGCTTCAAAGAATCCACTCCCAGCCAGTAGAGGACCGTGTCTGGAGGCCACTTCTCCTATTGGTAACTTATTGGCAACATGCAAGCCAAATATAGCATTAACATTCTCTAATGCTCCTTCATCGATCATTTTCTTTGCACCACCACCTCCTTCCTCTGCTGGTTGGAAGATTAGAACAACTGTGCCCTAATAGAACAAAGAAAATTGGAGGAAGCATAAGAGAGAGAACCACAAAGCTCCTGTTCTCTTTGAATTTTGAGAGCTGAAGAGTTCTCAAAGAATAGCAAAGAGAGGGACTAGCACAGGGTCTGAAACCAAAGAGCAGCCTGTCCTGGCCTAGTAGTTTAACAGCATAACTCATTAGGTTGTGATGTGGAACAAAAAGCTAAAGAAAACTAGAAGCAGAGAAAGAAAGAAGAAAGCCAAGAATTAAAAGTAGGGAAAAAAAAGCTAGGATGAAGAGAAAGTTCAAAGGAGAAATAGTATGTTATTTTATCAATTCATCAAAATTGTCTCCCAAACTGAAAAAGAAAAATATAAATAGCATAACCCTAAAATACTCAACTACTGGGCTCAACCCATCAATTAAAATTGTCTAACATAAATAACCCAAATAAATAAAACAAAAACAATGAAAAAGACCTAGATGGGCTCAATCTCCCAACCAAAGAGTGATAAGCCGGGCCATCTTTTATATCTTTGTCCATATACTCGTGTAATTTGCAATGTGGGTCAGGTGTCCTCATCAGGTAGCTTCCAAATTCCACCAGAGTAAAGGTTTTGGGGTATAGGGGTATATACAGAAAATACTGTTGTGAATGGCCATCTATGGCAGACCAAACAATATCTAAACTTTAACAGAGAGCTTATTGTCATTATCTGTTAGCTGGAAAGTATTATTGGCATGTTTGAGCTGCTACTTCAAGGAATTTCAATCGAGCTCTTACAAAAAATGCAGATCCACTTCTAATACTGCAAGTATTCTTTCTTTGTACATCTAACGGCTTGCTTCAATGAGTACTTTAAGTAAAAGAATAGAAAATTTAAAATCACAAGGTCAGTGCCACCACCTCCTCCACATATTACTTCAGTATAACTTGTCTACATGAACATGCAAAATGCTGGGCCCGAAGCTGAAAATTTGCTCAATTCCCCCCAAGAAAATTTTACCGAGGCCCTCTTGAAGATGAAAAATTTACCCCCTTTCACCCCTAACATACTTTTTGAACATGTTTAGCTCTTCTATCCAAAAGTTTAGCCCCTCTCAAAGATTAAAGTTTTCCCCTTTTATCCAAATAATGTAAATGAAACCTGCTTAGATCTTCCTTCCCCAGAAGACGAAAAATTTAGCCCAGAAAAACTTCAGCACGGGACTCTAAAACTAGCAGCAGAGCCAGCCATAAATGCATGAAGCTAATCTGGTTGTGGAAAGAAAGTATTTGAAATGCTAGCCATGCCATCAAATAAAAAAACTTCTTAGTGATTAATAAATTGGTCTTTACAAAGAGCAAGCTTAGTACCAAGTTGCAGGCAATGAGATTTGAAAAGAATTGTAACAAGTAGAACACGAGATGAGCTAACATTTCTCTATAATTAGTTGTACCAAAAAACCAAGCTAGAAAAGTTAGCTATCTGAACTGACATCAACTTAGTATACATAAGCAAACATGGTTCATTTTGTTAGTGTGCTGCATGTGTGTTGTTACTTATGTGTATAACAAGTGAGAGCTCCTTGTGTGTGCTCCATGTAATTTTAAGAAAGTGCACCAGAGGACGAGAGGATAAGCGTGCACTCCAAACATTAGTGATGTGTGTGTGGAGAAAAAATGAAGTGAGTTTGGCTTGTGTGGGCATCAAGGTTGTCAAAAAAAAAAAAAAATTCATCCAGATCATTTTAGGTTCTAATGACTTCAGATCATGAAAACACACGAGTTTACCTACAATGCAAAAGCCTAATATCAAATACAAAAAATAAAAACATAAGAGTTCTAAACAAAATTTAATGATGTTATTACTTTAAAAAGACCAAAATCATGTTTAAATACATAGTTAAATACAAAGTTCACATAAACTATTAATGCTTAAATAAAACATAGAATCTGTCCCCAAAAGATAGAACGACAGAAGTTCAAAGTGATATTAACTCACACATAATGTTTCATTTAAAAAGTAATTAACAGTAACACTCACGAAGGAAAGAAATATTATAAGTATTTTACAAGGTCAAGATTTTTACCATAAAACAAATCTATTTAAATAAAAGACTTTGCAAATTTATTGCAGCACTATGGAGATTGGAGAGTAAATAAATATGCAGGAAAAGCTATAAAACGTATTTGCTATTTGTTGTGTTCTTTTCAATTACATTAAGGGTTAAGCTATTCCCACTCCAAAGTTTTATGGACAGACAAACTAATCCTATTTAGAGTGTCTTTCTTCACATTTAAATTTCATAATATTTTAAACATCATAATTTTTTATAATGAAAATGTATTTTCAATAAAATAAAAATTGTTAATATGCTACATAAGCATGTTGATGATACAAAATACTGTCATAGGATACCAGCAATATAAACATAGTTTTTGTACGAGGATATATTACAAATAATAAAATGAAACAAAAAAAAAATTAACAATCCATTTTGTAATGAAATATCAATTCATGTAAGAAAATATATATACTTAATCAACAATGTCATTGAGATACAATTTTAAATTTAGCATTTAATTTATTGTTTTTTGTATTATGTTAGGAAGTCTTTTATTCAATTTTAAGAAATAATATAGATAGGGTTAGTTTAGTCACTAAAAGAAGTCAAGAAGTGAAAATAACAATAAAAGGAGTGGGAATACCGCTTTTAGTCCTCTATTTTCTATATAAGTATATCAAGAGATAGCATAACCTGAATACCTGATTGGGAAATAGATATACAAATAAAAATATAAGAAATGAAACAAAGAGTGCTTTTCCTATGATATCACTTAAGTTAAATATAGAAACTTGCATGTTAAAGATAGAAACAACAAAAAATATAGCAAAGCAACATGTGCAAACTTTAAAAAGTAGCTCAATCAACATGGAAATGGGCCAAAAAGGGAGCACTTCGAACTCATTAAAACCAGCCTATAACTCACATTATTATCAAGTTCAATGAGCTAGCAAGAGAGTCGCATACAATTTTGCTCATGATTAATTTTTTTATCCATGTTAGCTCTGTTCTTTTTTTATGTTTGGCAAATAAAAGCATGAGATTTTACAATTTGGAACCTGTTTTTAACAACCATGGTGCGTGTTTTGTGTGGCATTTGTGTTATGCTCTTCTCCAATATAATAAGCTAAAGCAAATGAAGTAAATTGCTAGGTCATTTTCTCCCAAAGTCTGCTACTTGTTTGGTAGAGTAACTTAGAATTCCTTCTTTCTTTCTTCTTCTTCTTCTTCTCTTTTTTTTTCCATGAATGAAAGGAGTTTAGAATTCCATGGGAAGATAGATCAATTTCTTTGACACAATGGAAATTAAATGGATGAATTATGCAGCAAAGTAGAAAATCTTCAATTAAACAAAGGTTTGCTGGGTAGTAGATCCAGTTTCAACAACTCTGGTGTCGAAGAAAACGAGGACATTGAAGAACAATGCGTAAATGACTGCACAAATATTCAGGAAAAAGATTCTGCTATTGCTAAAAAAACTTATCATAATACTTGGAAAAAAAAATTGTCAGGATTTAAGAGCGCTACAGGATAATAATTTGCGCATATATAACAGCAGTAACAGCAAGCCCAAACAAAGTAACAAACCTTCAACTCTTCACGATGGTCTTGAAGGATCTTTGCAGCACCAAGAAGCATTGCAACATGAGAATCATGACCACAAGCATGCATCTTCCCAGGAACTTTGCTCTTGTACTCCCACTCCACCATTTCCTGTCATTCAAGTACCCATGAATCAATTCCCGTGGAACTTTATTTCACCAATTACAAAAGGGTCAATTGAATCCAAACTAAAAGTACAACATGCTGTGCGTAAATGGTTGTCGCTCTAGAAAACCAATATAATTAATGAAGGTAACAAATTTCGACAGAAATATTTAAGTCAACTTACAGAAGATAAGAAAATCAACAAAAACTGTCCCAGTTTAAAAAAGAAAAAGAAAAAGAAAAAGAAGAATAAAACAGCTAGCAACTAGATCTCACCCTTCTGGGATACATTCTCAAAATTCAATTAAAACTCATTTCAATGAAATCCAACTTGCAGCAACTGAAAAGTCATATAAAAAAAATATTTCTAAATTCAATTAAAACTCATTTCAATGAAATAAAAGATAGAATTGAATATATATTATCATTCCTACAAGAATCAAACTGATTTAACACAATTAGACTAACAAAAAGAAGTAAAAAAAATATAAAAAAAATGAAGTTAAACCAAACCTGCATAGCAAGAGCATCCATATCTGCCCTTAATGCAACGAAAGGAGGTTTACCAGACCCAATAAAGCCAACAACACCAGTAACTGAAAGTGGGTGTTTATATTTAACACCTATCTTATCCAATTCTGCTCTAACAAGCTTACTAGTCTCAAATTCCTCAAAACCCAATTCAGGATTCTCATGTATCTTTCTCCTTACCCCTACCATCCAATCAAATAGCTCTTCTTTTTTGGCATAATTGAGAAACCTTGAAGGGATATCTGATGACCCATTTAAGCTTAAAATTGGACTCAACAAATACAAAAAAAACCCCAAAGAAACCCAGTTAAACAAACTCATGGTTTTGTTTCTCAAAACCAAGAATGCTTGTTGATAGTAAATTTTGAATTTTCTTTGAGGGCAAAGAAAAAGAACAGATTTTTATGAAAGAAGCGAGGCCTGGATTTATATGGTACAGGAAGTAAAACAAGCAAACGATGGTGTTGCGTGATGTTTGCAAAGCTCAAGAAAGTGTTAGGAAAATGAGGACAAAAAAAGTTGTTTTGGAATATTAGTGGGCGTAGTAGCAGTGGTGGCCGTGATGAGATGCTTCTCTGACTCTACATGACAAATTTATCAGGCCAATAATCCTTGTGCTGATTTGCAATATGTGTATTTTTTTTTTCCGCGAGAAAGAGAGACAGGCCAATTTTCACACGTTTCTATGACTTTGCATGTGCACTGTTGAACTGTTGAGTAACATAAAATGACAAAAAATAAAAAAAAAAAGTAACAAGGTATCGCAATCAAATAAATAATTAATAACAAATAAATAATTAATAATAGCAGTTTGTTTTTATATTTTAAAAGTGATTTTAAAAAAAATTAATTTTTTTATTTTGAATTAAGTTTTTTTATATTTTTATATTATTTTGATGTGTTGATGTTAAAAATATATTTTAAAAAATAAAAAATATTATTTCGATGCATTTTCAAATAAAAAACACTTTAAAAAATAACAGCTAACACAATATCAAGCGGCCTCTAAGTTGTATATTGATATATAGATTGCTACTTAAATTTGTGCATGTGGTATGCTACGAATCCACATTTTTTTTTATAATACTATAAATATATTTTAAATAAAAAATTAATAATTTAGATTATAGTCCTGACCGGATTTAATAAGCTAGTTTTATTTAATTAAGCTAAAAAAATTAAATAACAATAATAGTAAATGGAATTAAAAAAAATAATCACAATAACCTGGTAAAATTGTTTTTGAAATATGAAATTGGATAAAAAAAAATGGATAAAAAACCAATTCGAGTCAACCCATGATAATATGATAAATATGTAACCTGGATAAGAAGAGGCGAGTTAACCTAGATTAACCTGCAAAACTCGTGGCCCATGTTATAAGATTGAGATAACTTAAATAAAAAAGAAATTGAAGAAAAACACAAAACCATTTTTTAAAAAAAATATTGAACGATGAAATCAAAAAAGAAAAAAAAAACATGTCGACCCACATTAACTTTTTAAACTCATGACCCAAGTCATTAGACTGAAAGTATCATACATGGAAAAACCATGAAACTCAATCTCGAGTAAATCAAACATTAAAGGATAAAATTGAAAACAAAATCAATAATACAAAAGGATAATAGAAAAAAAAGTAGTAATTAGAAGAATGGGGATAAAAATCAAAATAAAAAATAAATTAGAGGACAAATATAAATTTTTTATTGAAGAGTGAAGTTAAAGAAAAAAATAACTTGAACAAAATAAATCAAAAGAATAAGGATTAAATTAAAATATATATATATATATATATATATATATATATAATAATTTTGGATTGATGATGAAATTAAAAACCAATATAAATTGCATAAAAAGGAAAAAGAAAAAGGAAAGAATGGGCAATGAAATTACAATTGAATGATAAAATTGAAAAAAATAATCAAAACTCTACAAAAAAACCAGGGACAAATATTAGAAACTAAAAAAACTTGGCACAAATCCAAAAGCAAAACAAATAAAGAGGTAGCTTTGAAATTTGGATGGTTAGGCGTTAAAATCGAGGAAGAAAAAAGGAGATAAAAAGAAAGGGTTGTCAGTGTCATACTAGAGATCCGTTCATGACACGTGCCAAGGTAGGGGTGAAGGGGTCTCCAAAATTATTCAAACGCCATCCTAAAAGTCATAATACAGCTATACAAACGTTGCTGCATACGCCTCATAAAGACATGACCACCCTTCACATATGCATTTCAATAACAATAAATAATAATAATAATAATAATAATAATAAAAAGACCTTACTACTCGTAGTTAAGCTAAATTTTTATGTTATGATGGATATGATATTTAAAAAAACAAAAACACTCAGCTATCAAATCAATTGATTAACTAAAGTTATTTTATTCTAATTTTTTTAATAATTATTAATTAATCTATTAAGTTAATAAATCCTATTAAAATTTGAATTAATTAAAACTAATCTATTAACAAATCCTATTAAAATTTAAAAGGACTACAATTAATTATTTTTATTAATAAATATTATAATTATTAATTAACCTAAGGAAATTTAAATTGATTATAACTAATCTAACCATAATTATTAATTAACATATTGAATTAAGGAGTCCTATTGAATTTTAAATTGATTACAACTAATCATTTTCACCGATAATTATCATAAATATTAACCTAATAGATTAAGGAATCCTATGAAAATTTAGAATAACTACAACTAATCATTTTCATTATAAATATCATAATTATTAATTAAAGGAATCCAATCCAATTAAGATTTACGAATCATTTTCATTGATAATTCTTATAATAATTGATAATAAAATGAAATTAATAAATCAATTATTTTAATTTGCAAAGGATAGATACTTTTTAAATTTTTTTGAATTGAACAAAAAAATATATTTTAATAGGTTATGATGTTCACAACAGTATAACCTATTGAATTGTAATGTGTTTCCACCATCACTTCCCCATTAACTGTGTTATTTTTTTAAAATATTTTTTTAACCATGATAATTTACATAAAAAATTTATTGACTATACTATTTTCTAAAATAAAAATCTCATTTTTGTCACTAGTGATTCTACTACTGTTATGGAACCACAAAAATAGCTATTAGATTTTGGCTTTATTTTCAAAAGTATTCTTCATCAAGTGATGGTGTACCCTCGACTAGTATTTTCAAGATTTTTTGGAATACAAAAATTAAAACCGGGAATAAAATGGTTAGTGGAAAAAAAATATATAGAATAAAAGAATATTAAATAAATTGGGAAGAGGTATTAAAAGTTCGAAAACTTTTGTTTACAATGACAGAATTAACACTATGTGGAGATAAGATACCCAATTAAATAGAAAACACCAAACAAGGCCTTGTGTTAATATTGTAAATAATGGAATATATATATATATATATATATATATATATATATATATATATATATATATATATATATATAGAGCCATATAAATAGCAAATAAGATTGTCGAACCACCATACAAAAAGGGGAGGGGGGGGGGACTTTTTTATTTTCTCTTGAATTTCTTCATTAAATTTTTTAAAGAGCTTGAGATTGAGGAATGGGTATAAGGGTTAATTAGTGGAAATCAAACACTTAAGCAAGGATTCAAAGCTTCGAAAGCTAGGGTTTTAGAGAAGTTGAGGGAGGGAAAGAAAAGTGAAGAAAAAACTTGACTTTCGTTGTATTTTTTCTTGGTTTAGTAGCTATTTGAGGTAATAAACTCAACCCAAAAAATTAGTTTGAATGCTTATAAGCTATGTAAATTATTGAGCGTGTTAGTGTTAAATAGAATTTGAAATTGTAAAAATTGATTTTTTATTGTATTGTTTGATGATGAGATAATGTTAGTTGGTATCAGAAATGATTAAGTAACTTTTCAATTGAAAGAATTGAAGAGAAAGATTCATCTTCTTAACTATGGAATTTTCGGCCTAGATAAAAAAATGGGGAAGTTGAGATTATTTGATAAAATTGTTATGAAACTTATATGTAAATGTGTTGATATGAATAATTAATGTATAGGTAACACATGAATTGAAAAAAGGAAGTTTCACTTACCATGTGTGAAGGCATGCAGCCAAATAGAGAAGAAATAGGGAAATAAGATTTTGATTAAGTTGATACATAAATCATGCTTGAATGTGTTCATGTATATATACACATGGGTAATGTACTATGGTCATTCGATTAAAGCCGGTGAAAAAATGAAAATAAAATTTAATTCATTAGTCATATAGATGAATGTATTGGAGAAACATTAATAAATTTACAAATAGTCGATTTAATTGATGAAATAAGATATGACAAAGCCATATGAGATAGTAATTTGAGGAATAATTGGTTGGAAAACTGGAGATTTTTAGACATATGAATTTAAGGGAATTCGATTTTGGATGAATTTCATGTGATGTTGTATGTTTTATGATACAAGAGAGACTATAATAATAGAACAACAACAACAACAACAACAACAAGGTGATACGTGGAGGGCACAGGTAACAAGTAAGTGTTAAACACCTTGAAGTTCATTTTATTAAGTTGATTAAATTATATAACTATAAGTTTCTTAAATGTTATATATATTTTTGAAAGTTTTGTTTATAACATATGGAGGAACTAGTTACTCGGTAGTGGAGTTAGTACCTAGTTTTGAATGGAGGAACTAGTAACCAAGTAGTTGCACTAATGCCTGGTTTTAGGCGGAGAAGCTAGTTACCCAATAGTAGAACTAGTGTACAGTTTTAGGCAGAGGAATTAGTAACCCGTAAATAGAGTTAGTGCTTAGTTTTGGGCGGAGAAACTAGTTGCCCAATGATTGGGGTTAGTGCTCGAGAATTTAGGCTAATGACATTAATTGTTGATGATATGAATGTTTATGATTTGGCAAGTTGGTTCATTAGGACCATATGAATTGATTTGAAATTGTGATTTTTTATATGCCATGTTTTGTTTGAGTGATACAAACCAAGTCATGTGTAAATTTTGTTTTAAAATATCTGCTAATTAATTTTGCAAAATCAAGCATATTTCTTAAACCTTACATCGGATATAGCTGAAACTTTTTACAAATAGATACTTGACATATAAAAATATATTGTGGTAAATGTTTAGGAAAAATAGAGTTCAGGGACATATTATTTCAGAGGGTCGAAGTTACAAGACAAATCTTGTGAAATCTGTGAGACTAAACCTTCGTGTATTATTTAGGATATATCTGGAGCTACAAGTAGAATTTTTCTGTTATTTAAGTTGGGCTAGAAACTAGAAATCTCAAGATTTACAACCATATGTTGTACTTTTAGTAGTTCATCCAAACAAGATATAATAACGTGTTTGAAGCCAGGACTGAAATTTATCATGAATGTGTGAAAATTGTACATTCAAGCTCTATGAAGGAATTTTAGTATAGAGACTTTGTTTTTATTATTTTATTTTATTTACTTATTTATTTAATGTTGAATAATTATTTTTAATTTAGGTTTGTTCTATCCCATTAGACATTATTTATGAGTTTATTTCATTATTGAATTTATGTTAATTGATTACTAGTTTATGCATATTAGCTTGCAACCCAAAAGAAGTTTATTAGGGTTAGTTAAAGGAGGCTATATTATGTTTTTTTGAGCTGTAAATTTTAGCAAGAAGTTAAAGAATAAACATGAGTTTTTATTTTGTTTGTTTATTACAAAATAACTTTTCTTTGCAGGGATAAAGACCGTACACCGACTTATCAAAGATTAACCAGTTTTATGATATAATTCACATATTTAGGTCCAAGTCTTTTTCCAATTTGTTTTTTAGGTATAAGGTTACCTCTAAATCAAGGTTTTATCAAACCTGATCGTTAGCTTTCCGAGTTGTTATCTACTTTGTTGTGGGTTGCTTGATCACGTGACCAAAAGGTCCGCATCAAAATGTTTTGATGTTGGAAAATAAAATATTGTATGAATTATTTATAATTTATTTTAACTTGATTTCACGTCTGTATCAACCAAGTGCTAATTTGTAGGATTGTATCATATCTTTTGATGTATGAAAAGAATATGTAAGGTTAAGAATTGTCTATGTATCATTTTGAAGTCTCATTTTGAAATTGTAATTAAGTTAATCCTTATGTTTTGTAATATTTGATCTTAAAATTTATTATTATAAGTTTAAATTAGGCATGAACTTATTTTATAATATTTGTTTAAGAATTTAAGTTAGTATGGTTAGATTATATCATTGTTGCTATGTATATTTGTAAGATTTAACATGTATGTTTTATTTCTAGAATGAATTGTTGGCTTTGTGAAATGTTGAGAATGGTATAGTACTGGATGGTTAAACTATGTGATCATAATGGTGTTAATGAGAAAATATGAATTATTGTAGATAACTTGGTATTGATAATACAGGGGAAATTTTACTGGATTTTTGGTTGAAAAAAGTTGACCTCCATTTTATAAATTATAAATATGTATGATGAAATGTTGATATGCGATGAATGTAAAAGTTGAGGGTATTACAATCGGTATTAGAGCCTGATTTTGATTTAGTAGACTTACTAAGTAATTGATTAAAATTGAATTACGCAGGATGATATGTACTAGGCATGGGGTCGAGACTGATTTGACTCTAGTAAGGAGTGGGAATCAGTATATGGATATGGGTGAGGATCAAGAAGGTGATCCTCTAGGTGATACCACTTCTTATGTGCTGACACAGTCTAGATGAGGAGTCATCAAGACTTCAGGATGATGATACATCATTATAGAGGGGAATGCCACAATCTGAGATAGTAGGCAGAGATGGATAAAGGAATTAGTCCCCACCCTACCCTGATTTTGCAGTCTTGCAAAGATAATGAGAGTAGTGATCAAAGGGCATATCTAATGTGTCAACCCCTACATCACTAGTAGTTATAACATTCATAAACAATGTGGTTATCTTAGTACAGATTATAAACAGTATAAGAGAGATGGATTATGAACCCTTTTTGAGGGAGCCAGGTGCAGAAATCACTAGCAAATGGATCCAAAAAGTGGAGAGTATTGTGGCTCAAATAAAGGGTTCAAAGGATTTATAGGAGGATTGTGCCTCCTAGTTATTATAAGAAAGAACATAATCTTGGGGGGAGACTAGATCGGTAAAGAGGGCTACTAGGATATGGACATAAAGTGATTTCATAATGCAGTTTAAAAATAAGTATTACTCTAGATAACACCGTAAGGTGAAGGAGCATGAGTTTTTAGCCTTAAAGTAGAAGGATATATCATTATTTAACTATGAAATGAGGTTTCATGACCTTTTTATGTTTGCCTCACATTATGTCCTTACCAAGCAACATATGGTTGAGAGGTTACAAGATGGATTATGACATGAACTGAAGAAAGGACTGATAACATTGCAGTTTAGGAAGGCTAAAGAGCTTAGAGAGGTAGCTCATGCCCTAGAGGCATGCATATGAGAGGGCCAACAAGAGAAATGATGTTGATTTCTCCTTAGATAGACCTCTTTTTCCACATATAAAAATGACTATTCAGTCAGTTCAAACAAAAAAAAAGGGCAACAATTGGATCTATTCAGAGAGTTAGTGCTGGGTTGATTAGAGAATAATAGAACCTGAATAGTAGTTCTTTCAGAAAGACTTCAGAGCAAAAAACTATCACCTATCCCTATTATGCCCAATATGAGAAGAAACATCTAGGAGGTTGTTCTACATCATCAAGGTGATCTATATTTGTTGAGGAGAGGAACTCAGGTAGCGGGATTGCTCACATTTAGGTCACAGGTGTTACTATTGTGGAGGATAAGAGAACTTTCGAAGAGATTGTCCTTATAGGATTGGGTTTACATAGGGACATAAATAAGATACATAAAGTCAATAATGGTTAGTCATTGTTGATAGACCTATCAGGCTATAATTGTCTGGGGCTAGTGGAAACAGGTGTGACCTAGAGCTTAAGGGGACAAAATATAGGACAAAGTATTCCATATGACTTAGGAGGATGTTAGAGCTGCCTCAGATGTAGTGGCAAGTATGTTGTAGTTAGATTCTTAGCAAATTTATGCATTGCTTAATCCTGTTGTTATATATTCGTTTGTGTTGTTATAGGATTAAGGTAACAATGACATCTAAGGGGGGTGAATTAAGTGTTATACTAATAATAACAAAAATTGCTATTAATTGTAATGGGTTTGTTGTGATGTTCTTGATCCTGAGCTGATCAAGTCCCTGCTGCCCCTTCTATCATGGTTCTGGTTTTCTCTCTTGCTACTTATTAGGCCTGTTATGCCTTTTACTGGCTTGCTGCTGTCATCTCGCGGGCCTGTTCTCTTTATTGGTTCTTCTTGTTTGTTTTCCCTTAAGCCTTGTGCTAAGGTTAGCCTGTTGCTGTGTTACTGGTTTTGCCATTTGTGCAGGTACTTTGCTTGCTTGCTTTCTTGGTCGTTGTTGCCGAGGATTGTTTGATGTTGTTTGTTGGTTGTTGGTTTTGCTGGTGCATTGCCTGCTTGCCTTATGATTAGCTATTATTAGCTTAGTTCTTCTAGTTCTTTTGTTTAGGTCCATTATTGGCCTTATACGGGAGTTTGTTCACATAGCTGCTGGTGTCTTCTTTGTTTTAAGGGCGTCTGTTCCCTTTTTTCTGTACATGTTTGTATATTTCGACTTGCTGCTTTGCAGCTTGTTTTATTTTGATTTATAATATTTCTTACATTTGATCAAAAAAAAATTGCTATTAACTCAATTAAACAAAATTAACTAACAATATAATTAAAGTGCTTAAAGTAAAGAGTATAGCGATAGAAATTGCAAACTTAATTTTTAAGGTGGTTTGGCAAGTCTACATCCACACTTTAAGCACCGAACTGGTCTTGAGTATTGTATTCTTTACCAATACAAGTCAAAGATGACAATGTCTTTGATGAATCCTTACCAAACTTTTTTTCATCACTTGAAGAAATACCCTTTTCAAGATTTATTACCTAGGTGATATACTTCACAAATAACCAAGAGTGTTTTTACTTAAAACTCTTGAATGATTATATTTGTTTGAAATGTAACAACACTCTCTCAAAAAGTAGATAATACAATTGAAGTGCCATCCTCAGAATCCTTCCTCTTCGGCTTCTGGCTTCAGCCTCAGATTTGTGCTGCCTTTCGGCCTTCGCTTGCTTCAATGTTGCCATGAATACGCTTGTTGGTTGACTGATCCTTTTATATCTCTATATCTCACTCAATAGCACTTAGAAATGAAGGTAATTAAGTGTAGTAAATGTGATAATTTATACTCCCGTGCAAGAATATGAAGGTTTTAATACATAAATATGAGTATGTTATATGGTTGATGATTTAAAGTTGTTTTTGCTCTTAAAATAGCTTGTGAATTATATATATATATATATATATATATTCAATTTTTGTAGCTAATTCTGCAATTAGACAAGTTATCTATATGTTTCTAGCAAAAACTAGTCGTTTATAGCCATTATTGTTCCTCAAATAGCTCAAACGGTCAACAAATCAAATTGGTCAAGCTAACCGGTCTACCGGTTCCTACAAATTCTCAGGTGTTCATCACTTATGAACAAGCGGTCGACAAGTTTATGTAGAATTCTAGATTTATCAGTTTTAATCCTAATGAATTTTTAAAACCATTTTATATGCCATTATTGTTCCTTTTTAAATGCATGCAAAGTGAAATATGTGCATTCATTTTAATTTATGTTATCAAGTATGATAGAAATATTTACATTTAAGTACTAAAATGAATACTTAAAAACTAAATTTTCACTTGCTCTTTACTTTGGACTTGTTGATTGATTTCTTCATTTAGTACCTCATACTTGTTGATGTGATCTTTATATAAACATGTTTAAACTTAATCTCATCCAAGCATATCATTAGTTCATTTCTATTTAATTGTTATCATCAAAATACATAAAATATTAATATGTGACTCAAAGGTCAACAATCTCCTCCTTTTTTATGATGACAATTAATGTGTGTGTGTGTGTGTATATAGATTGAAAATATTATTCTCTCCCTATATTTTACAATATAGTCCTTTAGAGATTTCAATTAAAAACAATCTATAGATATATATAAAAAATATTAATCTCCCTCTATATTTTGCAATATAGTCCCTTGAAGACTTTAATTAAAAACAATCTATAGATATAAATTTATCTCTCCCTTAATCATTATTCATGTTTTATATATATTCTTCGATCCTCCCCCATTAATCATTATTCATGTTTTATATCTATTCATCAATCCTCCCCCTTGTCATCAACAAAAAACTAATAGAGAAAGTATAACAATCATAGAGAAATAAGACATAAAATCATTATACAATGCTCAAAAGATAATATTCCTTACAATGTGAAAAGTACTTAAAACATAAAAAATAAAAATGTGTAAACATTAAATGATTGCGGTACAATCATCTAAGGTGGTGGATAGTGAAAGAGCAAAATAGCCAACATATCCTTGATGTCGTGCACATCCTCTCGAATGTGATGCACCTTACCCTCAATATACTTTAGTCGACCTTCCATCCTTGATCACCAAGAGCTTGTACCAACATCTTCTAAAAAGGAAGCTGTAGGTGGCGTCTCTAACATATCGGTAAACTTAGCATCACCACCAATATTATACTCTTTTCCCTCATTATTCTCTTCTTTAGCATGAGCACCAATCTGGTCTTTAGACATCTAAGTAATGTCATTAGTCAAGTACAGATTATTGTTTGTATCGGTGAGCAAGATACCAAAATACTAAAAAACAACGGTTAAACATTGATTATATAGTAGAGATTTTTCTTTCTGATCATGAGCCACAATGATATTCTTCATCATAATATAAGGAAGATTGATGCAATGTTCTCTAATCATACAATCTATCAAGCACATATCCATAAAAATAACCTCATCATAACACCTCTTTTTGGGCAGAATATTATGTATTATTATACGGTGAAGAATCCTAGGATGTAAGAGCAAATCCTGACTCTTAATCTTAGCACCTGGTATGAAAACCAATCATCTAGTATGTTGTGCTACGACCTCATCATACACAAAATCTTAAATGGTTGGTATGATTTTAACTTCATTTCTTATGCCCAAAATATCTCCTAGAGGATCATAGTCAAATTTAATTCGCTTATTTTGCAAATGACTTACTATTCTAGGCTCCACATTGATTCGTATATTTGCAAAAAAACATTCTAATAAGCTTAGGATATGTGAGATTATTCAAATGAAAAATATTTTGCTAACCAATATAATCAAATATTATATCTATCCCAAAATATCACTTAGCATGCTTCCTAAACCTCTTTCAACAGCTATAGATCAATTAACAAAAGAGTTCATGAACTTCTCTACATTATCACTTAAAGGGATATTAGGATTATTTACCCTTTTTCTCCTTAATTCAACATCTCTAGTACGTCTCTTAGGCACCATGTAGCTTTAATCTCCAAGAAAAGAACTCTAATTGAGCTTAATATGATGGAATTTGAGCGATTTAAAAGTGAATTTTTTATTTAGGGTTACGATTCTTGATTTGGGGATTTTTTCATTGTGCTGGAAAATGATAGCCCCTTTTATATTGTCAAGCAACTGATCGGCTAGTTGCCTTGAATTAGTTAAATTGGTCGACTGATTTAACTTAAATATTGAAATTTCCAAAATTTCTCTTTTGATCCTTCTTTTTAAAAGGATCATTTTGATTCAAAAATTTTGTTAAAAACTCATAGAAATCAGGTAATCAAAAATTGAAAATTTAAGTAGTAACGAAAGGTTTTGTCCTCTATTTCAACCGGTCAGCTGATTTTTTTAGATGTATGAATCGGTCGACCGGTTCATATAAAAACTATATTTTTCTTGTTTTGATCAAATCAGATGTTTTATCTAACATATACCATTGTATCCAACTTCTTGTCTTAAAATCTAAACCTAACTGAAACTTTAAAAAGTTATTGCGGAAGGGGTATACATTTCATCACTTAAACATGTCCAACTTATTTCTATTAATGTATACATATAAAGATAAAACCTTAAATGTCATTAGCATGGATAAAACCTAAATTTTTCCATATTTCCCAAAAGCGATCCTTACCTAAAAGCTTTGTAAAAATATTTGCAAGTTGATATTCTGTGTTAACAAACTCAAGTACAATATTTCCTTTCAACATGTGATCTCTTAATAAGTGATGTCTTACTTCAATATGTTTTGTACGTGAGTGTTCTATAAGATTCTTCTATAGACTTATAGCACTTGTGTTATCACACTTAATAGGAATATGATCAAAATTTAATCCAAAGTCTTCTAAGGTTCGTTTCATCCATAAAATCTGAGCACAATAACTACTGGCTGTAATATATTTTGTTTCAGTTATTGATAGGGCTATTGAGTTTTGTTTCTTGCTAGTCCAAGATACTAGTGATTATCCTAGAATGTGACATGCTCCACTAGTTCTTTTTCTATCAACTTTACACCTAGTGAAATTAGCATCCAAAAAACTAATCAAATTCAACTCGCTTCCTTTTGGATACCAGAACCCTAAATTAATTATACTGTGAAAATACAAAAAAATTCATTTTACAACACTAACATGAGATTCTTTTGGACATGTTTTAAAACGTGCACATAGATAAACACTAAACATAATACCGGGTCTACTTGTAGTTAAATATAACAATGAACCAATCATACCTTGATATTTGGTGATGTCTACCTTCTTACCATTTTCATCCATATCAAGCTTTATTGATGTCTCCATGGGTGTGTCGACTTCCTTGACTTGTTCCATCCTAAATCTCTTTATCAGATCCTTGATGTATTTGCTTTGAATAACGAAGATGCCATCTCTAGTTTGCTTGATTTGCAACCCAAAGAAGACATTCAATTCTCCCATCATATCAGTCTTTGTTGATGTCTCCATGGGTGTGTTGGCTTCATTGACTTGTTCCATCCCAAATCTATTTAGCAGATCCTTAATATACTTGCTTTGAATGATGAAGATGCCATCTCTAGTTTACTTGATTTGCAACCCAAGGAAGATATTCAATTCTCCTATCATGCTCATTTCGAATTGGTCTTGCATGCACTTTGCAAATTTTTTTACGTTAGTGACACCAAATAGGATATCATCAATGTATATTTGTACAAGTAAGATATCTTTACCTTTTCTTTTTGTAAAGAGGGTGGTGTCAATTTTGCCAATATTGAAATCATTTTCAATGAGAAAAGTCTTTAATATATCATACCAAACTTTAAGTACTTGTTTTAAACCATATAAAGTCTTTTTGAGTTTGAAAACATGATCGGATAAATGAAAGTTTTCAAAACCTTGAGGTTGCTCAACATACACCTCTTCCATGATAAAACCATTTAAAAATATACTTTTAACATCCATTTGAAAAAGTGTAAAATTAGCATGGCATGCAAAAGCTAAAAGCATTCTTATTGATTCTAGTGTAGCAATCAATGCTAATATTTCTTCATAATCAATACCTTATTCTTGGTTATAACTTTTGGCAACTAGTCTAGCTTTGTTTCTAATTATGGTCTCATGCTTATCAATTTTGTTTCTAAAAATCCATTTTGTTCCTATAATGGATTGATTTTAGGTCTAAGGACTACCCAAACATCATTATTTTTAAATTTGTTTCGTTTATCTTGTATGGCTAAGATCTAATTTGCATTCTTTTCAACTTCTAGGAAGGATTTGAGCTCTATATGCGAAAAAAATGCACAAAGCTCATTAGTTTTTCTAAGAGAAACTCCAGTCTTAGTTTCTTCAAAGGGATTACAAATAATTTACTCAAGAGCAATGTTGTCAAAATTGTGAGTTGACACTTATATATAACGTGTAAAATCGGGTTAAAAACTCGAAAACCAGCAAACTCGGTCAAACTTGGTAAACTTGGACCAAGTTTATGAGTTTGATAAAAGTTACAAAATTTATTGACTCTCGGTCCCGGCTTTGCCTTTTGCCCATTCCCCAGCCTCCTCTTTCCCCTTTGCCTTTTGCCCAAATCTCACATTCTCAACCCTAGCGCTGCTAGCACCAGCAACGCTAATTGGGGTCTGGGATTTTGTTAGGGATGTAAATAGGGCAGGTGAGATAGAGGGAGGGAGAGGTAGAGGGAGAGGAAGAGAGGGGGGTAGTGAGAAGGTGATTGTTTTGGTTTTGAGGAGGGAAATGGAAGTGGAAGGGAAGGAAATGGAAGGAGGAAAAGAGAGTTTTGTGGTATTCGGAGAGAAAAGAAGTCTGTTGAGGGGGATTTGAGAGACGAATAATTTCAGGGTGGTGGAAATGGAAGCCATGAGAGGAGGAGTAAAGTAAAGAAGTGCAAGTGAGGAGGAGAAGGAGGGTGTGGTTTTTAAAGGAGGCCAACGCAGTCAAAGTGGTAAGAAGGATTTTGTGTGGTCCATAGTTGAGATGAATATTTTACTCTTATTTAGTTTAATTAAATTGTTTTGGTTTTAATTTACTCTTATGTAGTTTAATATTTCAAAAACAAATTGACATGCTTTTGCAACTTGCGAAGCTCAAGCAGCAAATTTAGCAACAAATTAGGCTACAATGAGTGCAAACAAGGATTTTATTATCTTTTATGTTTATTATTCTTATAATTTCAATACCAAGGGATGATTCTATTGATGTTCTTGAAATATCGCATGCACATAGCTTGTACATTGATAAAAACCAAAATGAACAAAAAAAATTGTTTTTGAAATGATGGTTAATCTTGTGAAGACTTTTTTTTTTAATTTCAATCAATACATTTAGGATTCAGCTAATGAATGACCCTTAAAACACTTATTAAAAATAATTTAATATTTTTAATCAATCAATTATTTGAATTATGTATTTTAAGGTGTTTGGACATTTATATTGTTTATTTCATTTTTATTTTAATTGTGTTATATTATTGTTTACTTCTTGATTGAAATTGTTAATATATAATTAGTTAAAATATTTTACTTGCGATTTTATGATTTTATGATCCGAGTTTATATTGTATATTTCGTGTTGTGTCAAAAAATCGTTTTTAACAACCTTGCTCAAGAAGATACGAACTTACATACCTTAGCTCTTTTGGTGGCACAAACGAGTTACTTACCATCTCTTGTTGATTGCTTGTACTTGATTAGTCTTTGCCCATTTGTTTATTGTTAGCCCTCATGGGGGTCTTAACATTAAGACACAAATGTTAGACACTTTCATTAATTTCATCTAGAATCTCAATAATTTTATTGTTTTGAGTTTCCTCAAATACGACATGCATGGATTCTTTAAGATAAAGTGTTCTATTATTATATACTCTATAAGCCTTGCTAGATGAGGAATAACCAAGAAAGATACCAACATTAAATTTTGAATCAAACTTATCCAAATTATCTTTGGTGTTAAGAATAAAATATTTTGAACAAAAAACTTTGAAATATGAGATGTTAGGTTTCCTACCTATCCAAAGCTCATAAAGAGTCCTTTTCAACTTCGATCTCAAGGTAACACGATTTAAAACATAATAAGATTTGTTCAAGGCTTCTGCCTAAAAGCATTTAGAGGTATCAAATTCACTTATCATTGTTCTTGCTATTTCTGGAAAAGACTAATTTTTCCTTTCCACAACCCTATTTTGTTGGGGAGTTCTAGGTGTTGAAAAGTTATAATGATATCCTTTTTCTTCATAAAATGTTTCAGATAAATCACTTATAAATTCACCACCATGATCACTTCTTATGTTTATGATTGAAAAGCTTTTTTCATTTTTCAACTTTCTTTGAAAAACTTACAAATTCATAAATAGTTTCATCTTTTGATTTTAAAAACAAAACTCATGTATATCTTGTAAAGTCATCCATAATTACATACATATATCTATTACATCTTATGCTTCTAGCTCTAGTTGGTCCAAATAAATCTATGTGTAGCAATTCTAAAGGTCTTTCGGTAGAAATATGGTTCTTGCTTTTAAAACATGTTTTTACTTATTTACCTATTTGGCAAACATCACATAACTTTTCATTTTTTAATGCAATATGAGGGAGTCCTTTAACAAGCTTATTTTTGACAAGTTTAGAAAGAATGTCCATGCTTATATGACCTAATCTTATATGCCAAAGAAAATTATCATTAATGCTAGCAACAATATAATTTTCTATCCTCATACTTGCATCAATCTTAATCTTATAAACATTTTCTTTTCTATTACCAACAAATAAAACTTTATCATTTTCAAGAATTAAGCAACATACATGGTTAAACATAATTTTGTAGCTTTTATCACACAATTGATTAATGCTTAGCACACTATGTTTTAAACTATTTACAAGAAACACCTTTTTTATTAAGGGAGAGGACCTACCTTGAATATTGTCAACTCCAATGATCTTTCCTTTTGAGTTTTCTCCAAATGTGACTTTTCCACTATTGATCTTGGTAATGCTTGAGAACAATGAATCATCTCTGGTCATGTGTCTTGAGCAAGCACTATCCAAGAATCACTCTTTAAATTCTCTTGATTCCTACACACGTATAATTAAGATAAGGTTTTTGGAACCCATACCTTGTTAAGTTCTTTTTGGCTACTTGTTTTTCAAATATTTTTTATTTTTATTTTGGAATCCAAGTTATATTACTAACTTTGTCTTTTTTCATAGAACATGCATAAATCAAATGATCAATACTTCTACAATAATTGCATGTATGATTTGGGTCATATAATTGTTTAGCTTTAACAAATTAGTTTTTCAATTTTTTTTAATTTTTTTGAGGTTGGTAGCCCAAACCAGTTTTGTTAAAAACACACATTTGACTAGCTAGCATGGTATCTAAAATCTCATAACCTTGAGTGAATTTAGCTAGTGTGACATTCAACTTATCAACCTTTTCTTTTATAGCCTTATTTCTTATTAAAGTTGACTTATTTTATCACAATTATCAACAATAACACTACCTTTCTTCTCCAAGGGTTTTTTTTAATAAGCAAGCATGCACAATTATTTTTCAATGTGATATATCTTTATCCTATCTTTTTAAACTCATCATACAAGGATTCAAAAACATCATACAATTCATTATAGGTAAGGTCAAATTCATCATTTGAAGAGATTACCTCATCATCACTTTCAATTGCCATGAAACACATGTTTACAACATGCTCTTCATCATCACTTGAGCTAGAGTTTGAGTCATCACTCCATGTTGCTTTCATTGCTTGTTTGTGATGATGGTTCTTCTTTTTATTTTGAAGGAGAGGGAAATCAACCTTTATGTGTTCCATCTTGTTGAATTTGTAGAACCTAAGTGTTTCCCTGCTAGATTCTTCTTTATTTTCATCCTTCTTGAAGTTTGAGAACTTTTTGTTCCCTTACTTCTTTCTTAGAAAATTTCAAAATTGTCTTATGATAAGTGAAATGTCCTCCTTTACTTTATCATCATTATCATCATCATCATCACTACTATCAACATGATGTACAATTTTAAATGCCAAATTCTTTTTTTGGCTTAACTTCTAGTCCTACCAAGAACATCCAAATTATTAGTGATAGTTGTCATTCTAGTATACTAGTCATGGATTCATTTGGAAGCATTTTAAATAATTCAAATTGATGCACTAACATGTTAATTTTTTATTCCTTTATTTATTCGTTCTTTCATATATTATCTTTAATACATGCCATATATCTTTAGCATTCTTGTATGATGCGATCTTATTGAATTCACTTTTACTCAATGCACAATACAAAATATTCATAGCTTTAACATTCATAGATAACAACTTTTTATCACTATTATTATAATCATTTCTAGCTTTAGGAACCGTTATATCATTTTTAATCTTAGTAGGCTTGTGAGGTCCATTTTTAATAGATAGCCATAAATCATAATCAATAGATTGAAGATATATAATCATCCTAACTTTCCAATAGGCATAGTTATTACCATCAAATAAAAGTGGCATAGAGGTTGATGATCCTTCATTTTGAACATTAAAACTAGTGGTTGTTATTTTACTCAAAGTCTAAGCAAACTTATATAAATGAGAACTAGGTTCAAATACCAATTGTTGTTCTAGAATTAAGGCAAAAATAACACCTAAAAGAGGTGAATTGGGTGTTCTACTAATAATAACAAAAATTTCAATTGACTCAATTACACATAATTAACCAATAATATAATTAAAGTGCTTAAAGTAAAGAGTATAGGGATAGAAATTACAAACTTGGTTTTTAATATGGTCCGACAAGCCTACATTCAGACCTCAAGTACCAAACCGGTCTTGAGTATTGTATTTTTTACTAATCTAAGTTAAAAATTACAATGTCCTTCATGAATCCTCAGGAAGCTCTTTTTCACCACTTGAAGAAATAACCCTTTCAAGATTTATCACCTTGGTGATGTACCTCACTAAAGACCAAATGTTTTTCATTTAAACTCTTGAAGGATTATAATTGTTTGAAATATAACAACACTCTCTCAAAGTGTAGATAATACAATTGAAGCTTATATCTCTATAGCTCACTCAATAACACTTAGAATGTATGAAGGTGTTAAAGTGTACCGAGTGTGAAAATTTATACTTTTATACAAGAATATGAAGGTTTTAATGCATAAATATGAGTATGATGTATGATTGATGATTTGAAATTGTTTTTACTCTTAAAATAGCTTGTGTATGATATATATTCAATTTCTATACCTAATTCTATAATTAGACAAGGTGTGTGTGTGTATGTGTGTGTGTGTGTGTGTGTTTCTAGTAAAAACTAGTTGTTTATAACCGTTATTGTTCATCTGACAGCTCAAATGGTCGACTGGTTCAAATTGGTCAAGCCAATTGATTGACCAATTCCTTCAAATTCTCATGTATTCATCACGTATAAACAAGTGATTGTGTGGTTCATTTAGTATCATTAAATGGTTAACCGGTTCATGTAGAGTTCTAAATTTATCAGTTTTAATCTTGGTGAATTCTTATAACCTTTTTATCAATCCTTTTTAAATGCATGCAAAGTGAAGTATGTGCATTCATTTTAATTTGTGCTATCAAGTATGATATAAATATTTACATTTAAACACTAAAATGAATACTTAAAAACTAAGTCTTCACTTACTTTGCATCTTGGACTTGTTGATTAGTTTCTTTATTCAATACCTCATGTTTGTTGATATGATCTTCATATAACATGTTTAAACTTAATCTCATCCAAGTATATCATTAGTCTATTTTCATTTAATTGTTATCATCAAAATACATAAAATATTAATATGTGACCCTAAGTCAATAATTTATGGCAAGAAAATTTGAAAGTAAATTAAATGTACAACTTTACAAGATAGAAAAAAAAAGGTTTATAATTAATACACCTTTGGGGAATGTCATGTATATAGGTTATATGTATAAAGGGGTTGTAGTTACCATAGGGGGTCAAGATATGAAAATAGATTTGATACCCTTAGAACTACATGATTTTGATGTGATTCTAGGAATGGATTGGTAAGGTAGATCTAGGGTCTAAATGGACTTTTATTCAAAAACAGGGACTCTTCAAGGACCAAATAGTAGGAGAATGGTATTTAGATGGGAAAGAAATATTATACCAAATTATATCCTTTCAGCTATGACTGTTAGGAAGATGATGAAGAAAGGATATGAAGCCTACCTTGCTTATGTCATGGAGATAAAAGAGGCAGATATTCAATTGTCGAATCTCTTCATAATGAGAGAGTTTTTGGACGTGTTTTTGGACGAGTTACCAGGAGTACCACCAGAGAAGGAAGTGAAGGTCTCTATTGATGTACTACATGTATGTCTTTTATAGCTTAATCAAGTTATAGGATAACACTTGCTGAATTAGCTGAGTTGATGATTTAGCTACAGGAATTTATACATCCAAGTAATTCACCATTGGGAGCTCCAATACTGTTTACGAAGAAGAATGATGGAACTCTCAAACTTTATATAGATTACAGACAATTAAATAGGGTAATAGTGAAAAACAAGAATCATTTTTCACGGATAGGTGATTTTTTTATTAACTTAAGGAAACCATTATAGTTTCGAAGATAGACATGATATCAGTATACTATTAGCAAAGAATTAAGGAGCTAGATGTACCAAAAACCATATTTAAAACTCATTAAAGACATTACAAGTTCCTAGTAATGTCGTTTGGATTAACAAATGCACCAGTAATGTTTATAGATTTAATAAATTGGGTTTTCCAACCCTAATTGGATAAGTTTGTGGTGGTATTCATAGATGATATCTTGGTCTACTCTAGCTCATATTTGGAGCATGAACAACACTTGAGGCAAGTATTACTGACCTTAAGGAAGTATCAATTATATGTTAAGCTAAGTAAGTGTGAGCTTTGGCTGAAAGAAGTGGTTTTTATATGATATGTCATATCTGTTAAGAAAATATTTATGGATCCTATGAAGGTTGAAACAATGTTGAAATGAAAAAAAACCTACAAATATGACTAAGATCAATAGTTTTTTTAGGTTAGTTGGATACTACAAAAGGTTTAAAAAGGGATTCTTGACTATAGCAGTTTCAATGATCTAATTAACTCGAAAAGAGACAAAGTGGTTTGGTCAAAAGAGTGTGAAGAGAGTTTCCAAGAGTTAAAGAAAAGGCTTACTACCATTCTAGTATTGGCACTTCCTTCGGGAACTAAAGGGTTTGTGATCTATAGTGATGCATCAAATAAGGGTTTTGGTTATGCATTGATGCAACATGGAAGAGTCATTTCTTATGCCCCGAGACAGTTAAATCTTTATAAGATTAACTACCATTGTGCATGATCTGGAGTTGGCTACAGTAGTATTTCCATTACGTGTATGGAGGCATTACTTGTATGGATCTCGGGTCTAGATTTTTACAAATCATAAAAGCTAAATATATTTAATGACCCAGAAAGAATTCAATATATAATAGGAAAGATGGGTGGAGTTAATTAAAGATTATAACCATGTAATAAATGACCACCTGAAAAGGAAAAATGTTATTGTCAATGCCTTTAGTCACAAAAAGTAAAGTAGTGTCAATTAAGCCAGAAGCTTGGGATAGAAAAGAGTTAAGAAAAATTGATGACAAGATAGAAATTAGACCAGGGGACTCCCTGTCAACTCAGTTTGAAAGTACAATCCATACTTTAGGATAAAGTATTTGAGGCCCAACATAAAGAAGTTGAATTAGACAAAGTGAAAATTAAGGTGAAGTTAGGAATTGAGACTCAGTATCAGATATTAGATGATGGAATGATAGTAATGGGAAGATAAATATTTTTGCCAGAGGACAAGGATCTGAAGGATGAAGTGCGGAAGGAAGCCCACAAATCAAGATTTGTTGTACATTCAAGAAGTACAAAAATGTACAGAGACTTGAAAGAATATTATTGGTGGCCAAAAATAAAGAAAAAAAATAGTTGTGTATATGGTCAAATATGGTGTATGTCAACAAGTAAACACGGAACATCAAAAGCCAACAAAGTCATTGCAACTACTTTTGATACCTTAGTGGAAGTTAGAAGATATCACTATGAACTTTGTGACAGGATTGCTTAGAGAAAAGAAGGGCAATGACACAGTCTAGGTTATAGTGGATCGATTAACAAAGTCTGCACTTTTCTTACCTATAAAGATGATATGCCTTGTTGAACGTACTAGTGGATTTCAAACACTTAAGCAAGGATTCAAAGCTTGGAAAGCTAGGGTTTTAGAGAAGTTGGGGGAGGGAAAGAAAAGTGAGGAAAAAACTTGACTTCCCTTGCATTTTCTTATGTTTTAGTAGCTATTTGAGGTAATAAACTCAACTCAAATGATTAGTTTGAATGATTATAAGCTATGTAAATTATTAAACGTACTAGTGTTAAATAACATTTGAAATTATGAAAATTAGTTGTTTATTGTGTAGTTTGATGATGAGATAATGTTAGTTTGCATGAGAAATGATTAGGTAATTTTCTAATTGAAAGAACTGTGGAGAAAAATTCATACCCTTACCCTTGGGATTTTCTGCCTGGCTAAAACAATGGTGAAGTTGGGATTATTTGATAAGATTGCTATGAAATTTGTATGTAAATGTGTTGATATGAGTAATTAATGTATGGGTAACACACGAATTATATGAATTGAAAAAAAAAATTCTGCCTACCATTTGTGAAGGCATTCAGCCAAATAGAGAAGAAATAGGGAAATAAGATTTTGATTAATTTGATACTTAAATCATGCTTGATATTCATGTGTAAAATAAATTAAAAAATTTACATGGGTAGTGTATTATGGTCATTCGAATAAAGATGATGAAAAATAAAAAAATTAATTTAATTCATTAGTCATGTGTACAAATGAATTAAAGAAACATTAATAAATTTACAGATAATCGATTTAATTGATGAAACAAGATATGACAAAGCCATATTAGATGGTAATTTGAGGAATAATTGGTGGGTAAATTGGAAATTTTTGGATATATGAATTTAAGTGGTTTTAGAAGTAAATGAGTTATAGAAATTCAATTTTAGACAAATGTCATATGATGTTGTGTCTTTTATGATATAGGATGATATAGGAGAGACTATGATAGCAGGACAAAAGCATCAGGGTGATATGTATAGGGCATAAATAGCAGGTAGGTGCTAGGCAACTTGAAGTTTATTTATTAATTTGATTAAATTATGTAATTTTAATTTTCTTAAATGTCATAGATATATTTTTGAAACTTTTGTTTATAAAATGTGGAGGAACAACTTACCCGGTAACGAAGCTAGTGTGTGGTTTTGGGCGGAGGAACTAGTTACCTGGTAGTGTGATTAGTGCCTGTTTACCTGTAAGTGGGGTTAGTGCATGGTTTTGGGTTGAGGAATCAATTGCCTAGTGATTAGGGTTAGTGCTCGGGAATTTAGGCAAATGGCATCGGTTTTTTAAGACATGAATGTTTGTGATTTGGCAAGGTGGTTCAATAGGACCATATAAATTGATCTGAAAAGGTGATTTGTGTATATGTCATGTTTTATATGTGTGTTAGAGGCTAAGAAATACAATATTATATGAATTATTTATAATTTGTTTTACCTTGATTTCAGTTTCGTATCAACCCCGTGCTGATTTAAAGAATTATATCATATCTTTTTAAAGTCTCATTTTGAAATTGTAATTAAGTTAATTCTTATGTTTTATAATGTTTGATCTTAAAATTTATTATTAGAAGTTTAAATTAGACATGAACTTATTTTATATTAGTTTCTAGGAATTTAAGTTAGTATGGTTAGATTATATCATTGTTGCTATGTAAATTTGTAAGATTTAATGTGTATGTTTTATTTCTAGAATTGAAATGTTGAGAATGGTATAATTTTGAATGGTTGAACTATGTGAACATGATGGTGTTAATGAGAAAATTTGAAGTATTGTCGATAACTTGGTATCGATAATACAATGGAAACTCTGTTGGATTTTTGGTAAAAACATTGACTTCCTTTTTATAAATATGTATGATGAAATGTTGATGTGTGATCGATGTAAAAGTTAAAGGTGTTACAAGTGGTGTTAATGCCATAAACTCCAGTAGCAATGAAAATGAATTTTTTCCACAATAATTGATTCCATTAACAAAAAAACTAAAAGATGAGAGAGTTTTATTTTACCCTACCTCACATAATACTATTTACTACAATATCATTTTTTTCTTCATTTTGTTTTCTTTTTCAATTTCAATTTCATCCTTCAATAGTAGACTTACTAGGGATTGAGTTTCATAAATTCTTTTCAATTTATTTTTTACGAGGTTATCCTATACTTATAACTCGAACCGCGAGTTTGATAGGCCGACTCAAGTTTTTTTGCCCTTTTTCTAATTAACTTTTTTTCTCAACTTTGTTCTTCAATATTAGGCTAATTAGAAATTAGGCTATATAATTTGTTTTGGTCTACTTTCTATAAGTTTATTTCCATATAATGATTCGAGTCATGGGTTGGCAAGTTAACCTTAGTAGACTCGAGTTTTTTTGCCTCCTTTTTTAATCAATTTTTTTTTAATTTCATCTTCCAACACTAGGTTGATTGAAAATTGGACTTCATAATTTGTTTCAATTTACTTTTTAATGGATTATCTCAGTCTTATAACTAAAGTCACTAGTTTGACAGGTTAACCTAGGTTGATTGAGTCTTTTTTTTTTTTTGCTTTTTTTAATTGATTGGTTTTTTTTTTGTTTCATCATTCAAAATTGGATTGATTGGAAATTAAGATTCATAATTTGTTTTGATTTGATTTTTATGGGGTTATCATAATCTTATGGCTTGGTAGATTAACCTAAGTTGACCATAATCGATCAAATATGTTGTCGTCTCAATGTTTGTTAAAAAAATCACATCTTAAATATTTATTTTGAGTCAAACTATGTTTTTACTGGTTATCCGGGTTTTTTTTGGACCTACCAAAACAACCGAACCATATCAAATCAATTCTTACACGATTTACTTTTACACTTTTAATGATCGTCATTTAAATTGTTTTAAGTCATTTATTTGCTATTTCTCTAATTATGGAGTGTATTATTACTCATTATGAATAAAAAGGCTTGGGATTTGACTAATATTTATGGGATACTAAAGGTGTTAATAGGATGCACTCATGATCGGGGTTGGTGATTTGACTAGTATTCATGCAATACTAGAGATGTTGGTGTGATGAATTGATAAACGAGATTGATGATTTGACTGGTATTCGTGGAATACTAAAGACGTCAGTGTGATGGGCTAATGACCCAGATTGTGGATTTGATTGGTATCTATGGGATATTAGAGGCGTCAATATGATGTATTAATGACCAAGACTGATGATTTGACTGATATTTATAGGATATTAGTGGCATCGGTGTGATGCACTGATGACTAGGATTGATGATTTAACTAGTATTAATGGGATACTGGAGGTGTCAGTGTGATGCACTAATGATCGGGATTATGGCTTTGACTAGTATCTATTGGATATTAGAGGTGTCAATGCGAGGTACTGGTGACTACGACTTTCAATAGTGGTTTTGAAACAAAGGTTTAGATTGGAGGATCTGCTCAATGTCATAAGAAAATATGTTGTCGAAGCATTGGAAAAACTGTTTAGATAATGAGATCATAAATGATGAGCTAGCCATGTGAGGATAGATGTATTGTTTCTCTAAAAATTGTATAAATGAATAATATGTACTCAAACTATTTTGACCGAGTGTATTAAAATCAGTGGCGGAGCCACATAGGTGCAAGAAGGGGCAATTGCCCCTTAATCTTTTTTTTTCAAAATATTTTTTTATATTAAAATATTAATATAATAGCTTTACAGGTTTAATTTTCTTTGTTAGCTACTAATTAATCTAAGTTCTTCTTCTTCTTCTTTAACTATTGTCTCTATCTCTCTTCCTTCTACAAAATTTCTCTTCAAGTCCTAAGCTTTAATTAGTTAAGCAAGTAACCTCTTATGCTTTATGCTTTAGGGAAGCTTCCTTCATCTTTTCTATTTGTTTCATTATCTAATTTTAGTTTTATTTCTTTATAATTAGTTATTGAAAATGTTAGGGTTTATAATAATTTATGGGTTTGTTGAATTAATATGTGTATGGGTAATATTATATGCTAACAGATATGAATTGAAATGAGTTTTGATGAATTGATAAGTATTTTGCTATGAATTTCATATGGAAAATGATGGTGATTAATTTACTAGTGATTAAAAATAAAGTACATGACAACTAAAAAAAATTAGGGACATAATAGATTAAAAAGAAGACATTTAATATTTATGTTTAATCCATTTGTACAAACAACAAGTTATCAAAAACAACATCAATTTGTGACAATCCTTTTAAGCTATGATTTTAGATGTTATGTACCATATGTTAGCATAGAATTGTTGCCAAGAACTTCCCTAGTCCTTGGAAGATTTAGAAATAGATAAATGAAAGTTTGTTGTATATATTGAGAAATATATTTTTAATGAGATTAAAAATAAAGCCATTATGAAGCAGTTTTAAAAATATAAAATCTCGAACATAACAATTATAATGTAAGTTTTTTTATTTTAAAAGTATTCTTAAATTAATTTTACTTGACTTGAATTGGTACATATATTTTAAATTAATTTCTCTATAAAACACATATTTATATAGCATATAATATAAAATATTTGTTAGTAATTTGTCCCCTCGTTAAAAAAATCTCGGCTCTGCCACTGATTAAAATGATATGAAATTGTATTTGTGTATGTTTAAAACGTTATAAAATCTATAAGTAGTGGCATGGTTGTATCATATTATATCAAAATTCTATTTGTGGTATTAAATGTTGGCTTTCATTGAAATGTTGAGTGTAACACGGTGTTACATAAAGATGGTAAATTCACATTTATGGTATTGATTATTGAATTAATAAAATAAAATTAATAAAAATCAAATACTCATGAAGGATGGAGATGGACAACTATATCGTCTAAAAAGAAAACATAAAAATAATGGTTGACTTGGTGAATGAAAAATAGTGAAAGAATGGAAGCCCATCTACCATTGGGTACCATACACATAAGGATTCTATGGTTGATATGAAAAATTTATGACAATACATGAAAACACCACCAAGTAAAATGAGTAATTTAAGGAGCCGATAAATAATTTGTATTATTTATGAATAATGTGATTTTAATTATTTGTTGAGTTAGGAAATAAAGATTTATATAAACACTAATTTCTTGCAAGAAACTTAATTATCATAACGTGGTCAAGACATCTATGACATAAGGGATTCGAAATGCAAAAGGATTTATTTTGATATACAAACAAACTTAAAATTCATGATATTTATAATATTGTTATTAAAGTTTATTTACTAGGTTATAATATATCATGACTTTGCACTTTGATATTTTAAATGAATTAGATTGCATTGCTTAGTATATTTAATTATTGTATTGTGCATACATCAAACAAATGAAAAATGTTGGAATTGTGAGATTAGATGTAATATAATCTTATTATATATCGTGATTGGATAAAATCCAACATAAGTGGACATGTTATAATTATGATGGACACATCAATATGATGGTATGTCATCGATAACCTGGTACTAATGTATAAGGGAAACTTAGCAGCAAAAAAAAAAAATTCTAGTTTTTCTTAAGTTCAAGACTCATAAAAGATTTAAAACGCTTAAAACTTTTACGAGGTGCTATAAGCTCTCTCTAACTTTTTATGTTACCTGTTATTGCTTGTTTTCTCATTGGATTCTAAGTTTCCATAATTTATTTTAATGATCAGATTATCATTTGTTTGATTTATAACAAAAATTGAAACTTTTTCTTTACTCTTGTCATCATTAAATACCTCTATTCTCTTTATATAATTTTAAAATGTGTTTGTTGTTCTCCTTTATAGTCTTATTTTTATAGTTTTCACCATAATCTTCAATTTCTCCTTCTCTGCCCGTTTCTAAACTTTGGATTTAGCTTCAGCTTATTCCTCACTTGTTGGTTTGGATGATGAGTTTCTCTTGAGATGTTTTTCCTCTGGATACACGCTCATTTGCCTTAATTATATAACCAAACATTTTGATTTCTATCTATTTTAACTTGTTGGTGAACATATTATTTTTGTATTCCCCAAACATCTTATAATGCCTTCTCAATGACTCCTTATACATTGTTTTCTGTATTTAAACCCTAGGAAGCTAATACTTCATTTATCATCAAGCTACAATAATTGCACATGGCTTTTAAAATTAACTATTTAAATAAAACCTTTACTTCTAGTACCTTTGCAACCTTGTTTCTTGTAAGAGTGCCTTCTGGAAATAATTTCTTATCCAAATTTGCTTTTAAGTTGCTAGTTCTTTATGGATCTATCTAGATTATATCATCCTACTCAAGTTTATTAACTCTTTAATCTACATATGTTCCTCATTAAGATTTATCAACCCTCTCATGACTGTACTTCTCACGAATCTTCTAAATTGGTACACTTATTTATAGTATGACTGATAGTCATGTGCCATTTACATAACACTTCAGTGTAAATCTTAACACTTTATTTGCTACCAAATAATCAAACAACTTATTGGTTGTAATAGTTATAAAAGTAACCTGAGATAAAACACTATCATTGTTAGCAACGATCGTCATATTACATATAATGTATTAACCACAAGAAAAAAAAAAGGATTTTTATTAACTCTTATTGTTTCATTTTTTTTTTAGGAAACCTAATATGCTTTGATTCTATTAAATCTTGAATTATGTTTCTACATATCACATAGTTTTTAGTTGAATGACCAACTACTCCATGTTATTTGCAATAAGATTTATCATTTACCTCTTTATCAATCATTTGTTCATGTTTTCCTTTTAATTTAACTCTTTTATTAGTGAATAATCAATCAAAGATAGCATCAGCTTGATTTATATTAAACGAGTAATGTCTTTCCTCATTTGATCTTACAGATTTCAAAGATCTAGCATTCTTTTTAGTTAATACTTCACAAATTATGGATTCACCAGATACAAATTATGCTACATCCACATCTATTGTTTCCTGATAATAAGTTCTATAATTAAAACTTTTCTTTTAATAAATTTTCATATCTTGAAGCTCTTATTCCTAACATATATATATATATATTATATATTACATTCTCTCAAACATCTTTCTTAGTTCCAACTCTAATCCTTGATGAACAATTATAATAAATACATTTTTCTGGAATCTTAACCTAACATTGCTCTCTTATTTCCATGAATCTATCTAAATACTATTTTATAGTTTCTCCAGGATACTATTTTAATTTAACTAAATCATCAATCACAAACTCTGGTCTTGTCCTTGAAAAATGAGTTTGGAATATGATTTGCATATCATTCCAATTCTAAACTGAATTTGGTGGTAGATTTATGTACAAGTAAAAGCACTCCTAGCTAACGAATTTGGGAATAATCTTAAGTTTAAAAAAGTCAGAATCAGATGCTTTTTTACACTAGCAGGTGAATCTTGCTATATATTCTATAGCAATTATAATTTTATGGCCATTAAACAATATGAAGTCTAGGAATTTAAAATTGTTAGGGTAGGGGTACATTCTATCAATGTAGTTTGGATACAGTCTTTTATATGTTCACTTATGAATTTATTGAACTCTTGATCTATTGGCTTATTCTATTATCCCTATAATGTATTTTGGGTCAACTTTCTCTAAAGGTTCATTCATTTCTAGGTTGTTTGGGATTATTCTTTCATCCATATTTCTTAGTGGTGAACTCTTATAATTAGTAAATTTAACATTTGAGCTGCTTCCAACTTCCTCTATCACTAAAAGGCTTTCTTGAATCATTCTAGGTTCAAATAAAAGGTTATTTTTTTTACATTGTATTAGCTTGTCCATTTTGTTTAGGATTGGTTTTCCTAAATTTTGATTCCTTTCTTTTTTTTCATCTAAGTGATTCTTGACTTCAACTACCACTTGTTTTGAAATCTTATTTAGTATTTCTATCATAGTATGATTAAAGTCATAGATTACGTCATCATTTCCTTTTCTTATTTTGGCATTTGATTTTGAATTGACATCTTTCAATGCCCCGATCATTCATGTATAAGATTTTTTATTTAAATTTTACAATTTCCATATTTTGTGTTCTAAACTTCTATCACCATTCTATCTCTCTCTAATGTATAACTCTAAAATGAAATGAGTAGATCTCTTATTCATCGCCACAATCCTATTATAATGATCTTCAATCATTTTTATTTTTAATTTATGTTTTTCTTTAATTTCTTCAAAAAGAAGCTTGTATCTTTCTTCAAGTATTTTGTTAGTTTCTTTCACTCTTTGTTCAAAAAGCATATATCTCTCTTCTACACTCATGAACCCGCATCTATTTTATTCATTTCCTACTGTTAGCCTTGGAAGAATTGATTTTCCATTTCGTTTTTCAACAGGAACATCCATAAATTCTTCTTTTTCATCTAAATTTCTTGATAGTTTTGATCTTCTTAGTGATGATCATAGATTCAAATATATATATATATATATATATATATATATATATATATATATATATATACATATGGTATTTTCTTGTTTTTTGGTACTGAAAACTGCAAGGCCACTATTACAAGCATATTGATTATCCCCTACAAACTATTAGTTTACAAGTAGATCCCTACAAATTATATGCCTATTAATTATCACCTATGTAATTACTAGCCTATTTATAAACATGTTTTGAAGATCCTGAAAACTCAGTATTGCATAGCAATTGTTGTTATTGATTTTGTTGAGTTGTTGTATTGTTGTGTTATGTGCCTGTTAATATGCCTTGCTTCCTTATTTCAATAGGAAAGTTCAAGATTATTTCCAGTAACTACCCACTCTTCATTACTCTATGTTTTGAGGATGCACGACTGAAATTGCCTAACTTCACTTATAGCTATTTTTACAAGTCTGGATCACATCTTATCTGTACCCTTCCTTTTATTAGTCCAAACTTCATGACCTACTTGGTTCAGCCTATAATCAAGTCTATTCTCGTTTCCATCTGGCCTAAACTTTGTTTAATATGGAAACACTTACTAAGTCTAGCTTGTTATTTCATCTTTCTTATCTTTTGACTCAAATTGCTTCTTTGGCTAGTTTATTGTGTAATAATTAGGGTATTACATACGCAGCAGACGACTCACTTGTCTTTGGACAAAGAGTGTGGCTTAGTCTGATTATTGTAGATAACCTTTCTTGATGTCGTTTGATTTGTCTCGTCGAGATTTTTTTAAAAGATACTGGTGATGTCATAATCAGAGTTTTGATGTGTTTCTAAGATTTTTTTTTTTTTATCTCTCATCTTTTCTTATTGTAACTTATATCAGCCTATTTAATAATTTTTTTGAAATACCACGTTTTCCATTAACAATATTTTAAAAGCTTTTTTCACATGTGTTGTTTGGCCACTATTTTTTCAAATGGTGTTAATAAATAAAAATACCCAAATTTTGTCACAAGTAATGCAGAATCATGGCACCCCAAGATATAACCTAGTTCTGCCTCTGTTGCCTTGGGTTTCTTATGTATTCCACCATTTCAATGCTTCAATGATGTGTCTCCGTAGATGAAACGTGCATATATAAGCAATAACTATAAATCAGGTTTGTCTCTACCACTGATGACCTGAAGTTTAGTTCTAGAGTGGGTCCTTGTAGTGCTCAAAATATAACGTGGATGATCTTCACAAAATCAAGTCTTTTTTAACATTTACGTCTTTCTTTTCTTATTTTCCTTCTTATTAATTGTGCTGTTTTATTCTTTTGAAACTGTTTGTAACCAAGGTAGAGACAATATCACCTCATTGGGATCTTGTAGATGCCCCTTTTGAGTATGCCCCGTATCGTGGTGGTTGTAGAACACCAAAATTGTGAGGAACAGCAAGTTCTTGAGTGGACAAATCCATGTAGGAAAGTCTTCTGACAAAGTTCCAGAATTGTTTAGCATCATGAAGCCCATTATTCCATGTTATATTCAATTCCATTACAGAAACAAGGTTAGTACGTCCGATAAACCTTGTTAAGTATTGGTTTTTCTCGGTTTAGTTGCATATAATAATCGTGTAATCTCTTATCCTTAAGCAGTGGTTCTGCAGATTGTTGCTAAAGTTGGATAAGTACAGAAACCTGATATCTTTTTCAGAACCGACAAAGAAGACAAGTCAACTGGTTGCCATGCGGTTGTGTTGTGAAATATAGCCACCCCGATAGCATTTTTCCTTCAATGCCCTTGTCCAAATTTTCTTCCCAGCCTTCGAAAGGTCCTTTGACTTAATTTGTACTTGTATAGTGGCAAAACAGTAAGCTTGTAATCGATTATCCTTTGTTTATAAAGGAGAATGTAGCTAGTTTTTGTGTGCAAGTGTCTGTACGTAGCTGGGAGGGAAAGGAAAGTGACAAACTTTTCTAACTTGTTCCACATCAGTTCTCCTTTTCGTTCTCTTTTCCCCCCATATGGTTTGCATGATTTTTATTTCCCTTTCTGCACCTGAATATATTGACCTTGTGTCACAAACCCTGCTATAGCCATACAGGTCTCTTTCGGTTACTCTAGATGCATGCATACAGAACACTAATTATGTGATTATCCAAGCATCTATAAGAATGGTATATTCTTTCTTTTTTAATGAAGTCCCGAGTCAAGTTTCAGCCCTAACAAAATGATATCGAAACTAGTTCGATCTAGTCAGTGAGTATTTGGGAGATTAGTTAGAGCATGCGTGTTGAAGAAAATGAGAAATCCCAATAATAAATGGTTTGTGGTCCTTGTGGAGATGAGGGAGTGGATGAAAAATTGACATTTAAAAAATAAAATAAAGTTGCAAGTTGGTGGAGTCTAAAAAGTGAATTAAAACTTTGCATAAGAGAGATAGAAAGAGTCCAAAAAGAGCTTGGTACAAGCTGACAAGTCATTGCACATGTGATGATGTTGTACACGAGAGAGATATTTACAAGGAATAAGATAGAAAATGATACAATGAGCAATGACAAGAAGAAGACAACAAATACAAAGGCCACTTGAAGAGCCTAATCGTCAAAGAGAGATGTTTAGCTCGAGAAATATAGTTGCAATCACAAGAGGAGAAAAATGACTAAAAGTAGCCATATTTAAGCAAATACAATTGCTAAAGAAAGAGATGGTAATGAGATGGCGATGAGATGACATTAGGTGGCCATGATAAAAGAGTGGCTAGGATAAAAATGGAAGTAAGATCTTTTCGAGATAAAGATGAAAAATTCAAAAAATAGTGACAGCAATTTGGTTGTCAAAAAGAAGAAGAAGAAGAAGAAAACGACATTGAAGTTTTTGTTATCAACGAGTGATGAAAAAGGTGTATCAGCCATGACAAAAAATAATCCTTTAACATACTGCAAGATGATCCTCTAACGTATTTTTAAAATTCAAGGATATTGAAAGATTTTCAAAATTAAGGGGAAGTATTATAATTAATTTTGAAATTTAAATTCAAATGGTTATTAATTTTAGTTGTTTTAGGTACATGTATTCATGACATTAATTATATGATTATCCAAGCATCTACAATTCTCCACATGCTAATATAATATAAATACGTGTTATGAAAAAGTATTGTAATCTTAAGTTTAATTCCATGAAACTTATTCTCTTATGAGAGTTATATGATATACGAATGAGATATTCTTTCTTCTCTAATATAAACATAGGAGGAATTACTATACTCCCTTTGAACTTATTGCTAAATCTGATCCCCTCTATGGCATTTCTTGAAAAGTTTCATCCCTTGAAAAATGTGTTTATGAATCCCTCTTGTCTTCGCATTTCTACATTTTTAGACTGGCAAAATATGTGATATACTTGGACATTTGTTGCCAATTACATGTTGAGACTATCGACGGCTAGTCCTGTTAGCATGTCAACAGACAAGCATTGCACTATCATGAAGTGTTCAATTAAATTCTATATTTTTGTTGTCTGATTCTGATCGAGGGCGGTGATATTGCAGAAATGCATTTATAAGTTGTGAAGAATAAATTTCTGATATATTGAGGATACACAGAACCTGGAGAACTAATTGATTATTGTTCTTCTGATTAGGAGAGAGCTGGTATCAGCAAGAATTGACATGTACGTACATGTATGATAGAATTATGCTAGTGGCCTTTTCATTTAGTGTAATGGTAAAGGGGTTTGGGACATAAAAGGGTTGGTCTGTGACTCTCTGGTTCAATTTCTGTGTAATTTAGTACAAGTCTCAATACAACCTAGTTGGGGGTGTCGGGTGCGTGAACATTTATTCTCCAGTCTGTTCTATATAGGATACTTTCTACAAGCTGCTATAACAATCATTATGTAATCTTATTTCAAAGAAGATGCTGATCATTGAGTCTTTTTATCTACATTTTAATGAGACAAATTTTGCAGATCCAAACCGTGCTGGTATGCACATGAAGTTGAATTAATTCCTGCTAAAGCTTAAGGCCCCACGCATTGTAATCCTGTCACCTGTGCCCGTGATCTAGATTACCTTTTCCATGTTGTGGTATGTAGTCTTCCTGATGGCTGTGCTGTTGTTGAAATCAACAGCTGTTCTCTAAATTCTGAAACTTCTGCGCAGAAAGTGCAAGATATAGATGGATGTTACAAACTTAAAAGCCTGCAGCCGGTGTAGAATGTGCTCGCCTTATAGAGTTTGCTGATCCTTGCTCATGACCACTATCTTTACTGCCAAGATGCAAGACTTTTGCTCTCAGCAGAGGCTCCAGTCTGAAGTTTGACATTCAGGATTCGGTAAAGCAAGCTGTATCCGTAATCTTTGCTACATGGACTGTTCAAGTGAGCTATGGAGGTCTTGTATCTTATGTCATGGATGGTGTCACCTGGCCTAGAGGAAGGAAATATGTTGGACGATGACGGTTGAACCATTGAAGGACTGTTTGGTATCATTTCCGTTTCGGTTTTCACAGATAAGATGACATTACATTTACCATCTGCATTTCTTCTTCCAAGGTAACATTTGAGATGCTAGAACAAAAGGCATTGATTCATAGGAAGCCAGAGCAAACAACCTGCTTGAAACATTGAGGATCGCCTCATATACCATTCTCTTTCGACAATATATTTACAAGACGTAACATATATGGTAGAATTACAAATTACAAAGGAAAATACATCTGCCAAGACTGTTAAATAGCTATCATTTTCCTCGTACTGGACCGCAGGCATTCCCAACAAACTAATCATACTGTTTTCTCTCTTCTTGTATGGATTGGAAAATTCGGGCAGCTGATTCAGTTGCTGATCTACGGTTGTGAGGTACAACCTTAATCACACGTGCCTGCTGCTCATTTGTTTGTGCATTTGGATAGGATGCTTGAAGTGTTGGTTCCATCGGAAAAAGAGGAAGTGCATTTGCTTTGGGCATCTTAGAGAGACTTCCTGCAGAACTTCCCTGGATCTCACTTTCTTTTAATCCTTGAAAATTCTCAACACAACAGGAGATCACTCTGCTCATCTGGTTTGACATGTTACATGAACTCTGAAGAGGGATGTTGAAATTAACGTCTCCAACTGCTAACTGATTGTCCTTTGACTGTGGTCCAATGCGAGGGCGAATCTGCTCTACTGCAGAGTCGCATATTGATGGGTTCATGACTGGCATGCCGAATGGTTGAAAGAAAGTCTGCCCAAAATGAGGGTTTCCAGGAAGGATACCAATTTCTTCATGGTTAGAAGCTGAAACACTGTATGCTGCATTCAAAAAGTCTCCGCCACCTGGAGCAAGGCTGATTGGACCACAGCTGCCATAAACTGGTTCCATGAATCTAGAAACTGGAGGACATGGTCCTGCATAGGGCTTGTAAACAAGTCCCTCAGAAGGTGACATGACAGGCACCAGCCACTGATTTCCTGGTGGTGGATAACACCATGGAGATGGTTTGGCGGTGGTAGCCACAGGAGCTGGTGGTGCACTTCCTGAATAATTTGATCGCTGGCTAATAGGTTCTTTACTAGTTTCATCATTAGTGGAAGGAAGGGGAAGCTTCCCAACTACATTCTCTCCTGCAAAGTCAGCGCTCGTATGCTGCTTTTGTGAATGATCTTTTGGTTTATCAACCATGGCACACTTAGACGGTACCTTGTTGATCTGGGATACCTTCAAGGAAGCTCTTCCCACATAAAGGTTATCTTCAAGCAATAGATGTGGAGATCCAGCAATCAATTTTTGAACCTGTTCCAATTAATGCTAAGAGATTTTCCTCACGGAACAAAATAATTAAGAAACTAGTACATATCTTATGGTAGAGAAACACAACTGGAATTATCAGCTTACCTTTATGAGTCTATGCAACTCAAATACTTGCGCGGCAAAGACTCTTTGTTGACTGAAATATAGTAAAAGAGTTGGGCAAATCACTAAATAATTCAGATAGATAAAAAGAGCACGTAAAGCAATGTATATTGGAATTGTCCAAAAGTAAGAAAAATTACACGAGCACTAAATGATGACAGAAAATCAGCTCATACTATTAGGTAGATAATGACTGCATTAAAAATTCTAGCAAGATGAATTGCACTGATGTAACAAGTCCTATTTTCCTTGGAAATTAATTGACAGTTCATCTTTCACACAATAATGAACAACCAGAACCTATGGGGCTCAAATTTGAAGACAAAACACACTGCTAGGGTGAATCTGATAGAATTCCAACCTAAAACCCAATCATACAGAGATATCCACACCCTAGTTCTGTACAAAGAAACTCAAAACAATCATGTGTTAAAATGCACAAAAGAAAGGAGCATGTCAATAACTATATAATAATGGATTGGAACAGGACAAGAAGTTAAAAGTTCAGAAGTAACAAGCCAACCCAGTTCAACCACACTAGAAGCCTTAGAATATATAGTTGACCAGTAGATTTCAAGAAGAATAATGCTGCATGACATGAACAATATGTAACAAATTTCATACAAAATGACACATGCAACAGATCGATGACCCAAAAATTGAATGAGCTTATCACCGATACCATTGTATCTTTTCATGTGAAATTCATGAAATCTTAAAATACAGGCATTTAACTACTGGATATGTTGGAAGCAGAAAGCAGTATAATTTTAATCCCATAACGTGTCATAATCTAGGATGACTCAATTGCTTTCTTGAGAGGATATGAATCCCAAGAAATCTATCCTTACCATTCCATCACATATTTTGTTAGAAGGAAAATGACACAGGATTTTAAGAGCAATGATTCTAGGAAAGCCAAGAATTGAATTCTATTTTATTTGTATGTTATTTAGAGAATCTAGTAATTCTAGTTGTTTATATATATATATACATATATATATATATAATAGATTGTATTATTTAGGACTTACTTATGGTTTAAGACTTCATTCTATTTCTTATAGTGTTTTAGGATCTCATCATAACGGCACCTACTATCATGTTTAATGATAGCTCAATAATTATTGAGAATTGAAACTAATGTTTTCTCCCTTCAGTACAAATCTTTCTCTTATTTCTCTTCATCTATTCCAATACCCTTTTCATCCCTCTTCTCCTCCTTGTTTCCTCTCTCCTATTCCTTCCCTACATGAGAAAATTGAAGTCATTTTCTTATACTGTAATGTTTAAGCAACCAGTTCCAGCATCAGGTGGTATCAGCAACATGGCTTCAACTATGCCTGTCAATCCCTCAATTTTCCCTCCTAATTCAATGTTAGCACTCAATAGAATATAATTGGAGTGACCGATTTCCCCTTCTCCAATTGCAAACAGAAGGCACAATTTGTATGTTTCATATATTTGGCAAGATACTGAATAATTACAAAAATGCGAATTAATATCCAAGAACTGACAACCGAGCCAGTATCCTAAGAAGAAAATTAATTTCTACGATATTCAAGAGAGGTCAGGTTCTAGTTAACCAAATTCAATCATATATCGAACAATATCTAGGCAGATCACGATTGAGCTGGAACACCAACTTCTTATAGTAATCACCAAGTATTTTTTGGCAAGGAATGAGGTTTCAAGATCATATGCTAGCCTACTGAGCCCCATTACCTAATTGAAAAGAACCAACTCAATTGCACATAAGCTGTGAGTTTTTGTAGATAAAACAGAAGTTTCTCTACCATGTGAACATTCACTAAAATATGCCTACTGATGATTGTAAATTCAGCATCCTTATCAGTGGCATCCACACAACCTAACTTTTTCATAGCACATTCAAGGTGTTTGGACTTTTTTTCACCGGAACATGGATTTAGAAAGAATAAGCAACCAACTAGACACGGCAGCATTCCTTCTCATAAATTTGCATCATGAAAGGTCCTTCTACTCATTATCATTATCAAAGAATGCAATTAAGAGAAGCATCTGACAAGATAGGTAGCAAGTCATTAGAAAACTACAGGCAAGGAAGCAGATAAGCACACCCGAACACCAAAAAGGGATAATGATATTTATATTTTCACAAAAATCCAAAAAAAAAAATTACTTGATTCAGATGTAATTGAAACTTGTAGGTTCCTTTTTCTCAGAATTGTAAATGTAATCAGTCTGAATCATAGAAGAAATAACTTTTTTCTGCCATGGATCATAGAAGTAACACTTATGCTTTCCTTTTGTTAAACATATCAACAAAATAGTTGGATGTTGAAAAGCTTTTTCATCAGAAATTCTTCCATCATATTAATAAAAATTGACCATGTTAACATACTTGCAAAATGAGTCAGGACCCCAACATGAAAAGGATTTTCAGATGTTCAAAACTCAGAAGGTAACTTCTGTGCGTGGAGCCAATTTTTTATCAGAAGAAGAGAAGTATAAATCCACTTCAAAGAGTTGCTAAAACCAAAACTGGCATAGTTCTACATAGTAGTGAAAGAAGGAATGCAGCAGAACACTCCATCATGGCTCAAGAGGAAGTCAATCTTCCATAAAAGTAAGCCTTTAGTCTACTGACATTTTTATCCTGATGGCAGTATACTTTAGATGTCTTTGTGAATATTCATCTAATCGAAAAACAAGGTGTAGCACATGTGATTTCATCTATTTCTACTAGCTGCTTCTACTTCATTGCTCAAAACCACAAGCTTAAGTTTGTATTGCTTATATGTGTGATTGAAGCAGAAGGTCACCAATCTAACCCAATTTACCTATTGAAATTTAAAAATAAACAGATGGTGAGGCGATGAACCAGTCATTGGGGAGGGGAGGGAGAGAGAGAGAGAGAGTTTAACAGTACTTAAGTCCACAGCAGGAGACGAATGGTATCACCAAAAAAATAGTCTGAAAAAATTCTGTAAACCTTGTGAAAGTATATAGAGTACTCCAAACTCAAAGACCAATGGACACTGTTGGTGGACTGACAATAAAATTGAACTCCTTTCATTTAGGTCCTTTAAGTTCCTTGAGCATCATGCTATTCATACTGAACCAACAGCTACAACATTACCATGATGAATTATTCTAGTTGGAGCCATATGCAGACCAACTAATTAGTGCAACTGAAGAGAATAACTACAAAAACACCATTTTAACTCAGATATGGATACAACAAAATACCTTTTGTTCTACAAATTACAACATATTGCTATAGTTTTGATGCTGATTAGCTGCAGCATATGTAAATAAAAACCATTTGACAGGAATACTTACTTGACGATAGCTGTTCTTGCTTTCCAGAATTGTTTCTCACCTATTACTCCTACAACATCATCAGGAGTAATCTCCAGAGCAGTTACGGAGTCCACCATGGAAGTTTCTGCAGCATCATCATTCCTTTCAAGATCTCCTGCTTTCAACGACCCAGATTGCTTGTCTTCACGGTACTTGCTTCTTTTCTCAAGCCCACAACGATTTCTGTTATCATCTTGAAGCAATGCCCTTGAATATAATTCACTTCTCACCTTGGAGGGATTTTCCTTGCCTGTGACAACTCTGTATTCCACCAAAATATTATCCCCGATGACAGTCTTGTCGGGCATTGTGACAAGCTCTTGATTCAACTGTTCATTTGTACCAGGTAAGCATTTGAGGACATTCACTGAATTCTTTCTATACTCTTGATTTGAAGATGAATATGTTCGCTTTAATGATTTGGTACTACTAATTTTGCCTGATGAGCTTGATACTGAAGGTTTATCTTTAATTGATGTGACTGTAGCAAATTTTTCCATGGAATTCTGACAAGCCTCAAATACTTTTCCATTGTCTTCTATTTGTATTCTCATATGGTCTATTTCCTTTACATTTATGGTGCCAGTTTTTTTCTTCTGGGTTTCAGAAGTATTTTGAAATTGCACAGAGAAGCTCAAGTTCAAACAATGCTGATTTTCTTGATCTTTACTGTACTGACTGTTGTTACAAGAAAGATTTGATCCTGACTGGGCAGAGCTATGAAATCTAGAGTCATTTTCATCTCCAAGCTTCTTCCATGAAAAGTTCTTAATGTCGGAGACCTTATGTGATTGAAATGAATTGCAAGTAGCACTGAATGACAATGGCCGTGAGGTATTCAAGTTTTGATCATTTGTAACTTCCACAATTTTTCTTCTTGACTTGTCATCAGAGCGCTTGACTTAACTCCTCCAGAGGAATAATAAAAAAGCTTCTCAGTCAAATGCAAAGGTGTTGGGGAGTTACTAACTGGAGTAAAAACACTCCTTTCATGGCCAGTCCCCTACAAAGATAACTCATTTGTAATCCAACAACACAAGTCGCAGAGAAGTACGGAAATTCATGATACACAACCATATACCCATTGCAATGATAACAAAATCAACCCAAAGAATTATAAAAAAAAATAAAAAAAAAGTAAATGGACAAGAATACATTTTGAAAACAGATATAAATATCCCAAAGCCAAAATTATGAAAAGGCAGAGATAATCAATAGAAAAAAATTTCAGGCCCTTTTTCTTCCCGAAGCAGCTTCCTTTATTCTATAAGCCAAATTAAAAAGTTCACAAAAGTAGATGAACTAAACAATCAAAACGGTATCCTAAGATCACATTTAAGTCTACAAAACCGGTTCCTCGGCGTGGGGGCAACAGATAGCTGCACTACCACACGAACCAACCCCATGCTCTGTGGCGAAAGCAGCATGTAATTCATATTAATCAGAATCTAAAAGATGTTAATTGCGTAGATGCTTACCAAAGACATGAAGCAAGGGTGTATCATTGTCAAACTTACTGACCAAAATAAGATAAATTCAGACTGGGAAAGAGAAAGAAAAGTTATCAAACTCACATGGCTAGAGGAGATTGAAGGGGCCAAGCTGCTGCCGTTGTTAGGTAGAACAGGCAGCATGGACCCTGACCCAGAGCTAAACCTTTGAGAAGGAATACAGAGCTGTTCATACAGGGCCATCTTATTCCTTGGAGGTGCCCTCGGCCCTCCTTTCTCTGCATCATTCACATGAAGTCTTGGAAACATAGGACTCGTCATCTTTTCCTCATCCTTTGCCCCTCTCATTTTCCACTTTTTTTTGCTCTACACGAATATACTTATTCTTTCAGCAAATTCACAGCAATATCCAAACACCATCCTTTTTAAGCAAGATTCACTATAAAAAAAAAATATATATATATATATATATATGCCTATCTAGATAGCAAATTAAAATCCTTGATCAAGAAAACAGTGGGTCACCCAGAATCAAATATTTTTCTTTTTTTATTAAAAAAATGCTTTTTGAATTTACTCTATTGTACAAGTACCCAAATATCAACGTAGTCCAGAAAGCAAGCTTGGAGGATAAATTCAACCATGAATAAAAAACGAGAGAGCAGGCCAAGCCATATGGCAAAAGGCGGCTACTCTTTGAAGAATTTACAATTTTTTTCGAGTTACTCTCAAAAAAAGCAAATCTCCAGATTGAAAACCAAAATCAAACAACAGGAGAACATGAAAAGAATATTGTCAAAAACACAAATTTTACAAGTAGCCAAAAGCAGCTGACCTCAAAAAAATCAAAACTTTCTAGAGTGCAAATGGACAGCCCAGAAGATATTTAGCTCAACTTTAAACCAAACGGGGAGCAGAAAATCAGGTGGCCACAAGAAAAAAACACGACACGATACTGACAACAGCATACAATAATGGAGAACTCATAGTTAAAAACAAAAGGGTAATGGTCAGTTGCTACTAGCTGGGTAAAGGGAGGAAAGAAAGGGAGAAAGAATCAAGGGATGATTTTATGTTGTGGGAAAAGATAGATTTGGCTAGAGAAGAGGGCTGCCTTGAAATTCCACAAAACAGGATCTCTTCTCTCCTCACCCCATAAAGCAAGGCTCAACCTTTAAAGAAAAGATTGTGGACTCGGTGGGTCCCAAGTGGATAGAACTCAATCCTTTACTTGAATCCTCTCTTGTCCAGCTTTTTCCGGTACCTGCAAGTTGGATCCTGCCACTTCAGACAGACCCCACAACGCCACTTGGACCATTATTGTTCTCGACATGAATATTTGATTGGGCCAACGTTGATATTACACAGTGTTTTTTTCGAATTCATCTCTCGAAAGATTATATATATATTTATTTAATGACAATATCATACACAGAATTGAAGGCTTCTTGGAAGTGGTCAAGAAGAAGTTGAAAAATACAAGTACCAAACTGTACGGTTTCCTTTGTACAAAGTAGACAAGAAAAGTGCCTGAAAATGAGAAGGATGAATAGGGAAGACTAGTTCGCTACGACACGTGCGTAATTGGCGACCTTAACTGAGTTTAAAACCACATGTTCTTTCTTTTTGCCCTCAAGATTTGGACAATCCTTTTTACTAAAAACCCGTGGCGAATCAATCCCCCTTCAGTGATACAGAGAGAGAGGGGGGTTGTTTTTTTTCTTGGTCGTGTATGGCTCATTTCCAACCATGGACATGGAGCTTTCCTCTTATGTGGCCAAAAGGTGTGAGTTAGGGTTACCTTTTGGTTTGCAAGATGGTTATTTGGTCATCATGTGAATATTAAATTATCTTAAAAATTAATATAAAATTATTATTGAAACTTTATTTGATAAATTAAATTTTGAAATTAAGATAATTTTCTGATATGTATTATAAATAATTTTTTTATTATGTACTTTATTTTTTTTCCTTTTTATCATCGGACAACGTGATTATTCACTATAGGACACCGACTATTAATCTCTTTTAATTTTTATTTTTTTTTGTTTTTTTATCATTTCCTCTTATCCTTGTCAACCTATATTTTTTGAATTATTCTAATTTTATAATTTACTAGCCTTTTTTTTTTTTGTTGCTCTTAGAATCACAATTTGAAGACCATTTTTTATTATGTCTTTTATGGCATTTCTATGATATGTATTACAAATAATTTTTTTATTATGTACTTTAATTTTTTTCACCTTTATCATCGGACAGCGTGATTATTTATTATAGCGCACCAACTATTAATCTCTTTTAATCTTTATTATTTTATTTTGTTCATCTTTTTTTGTTTTTTTTATTATTTCCTCTTATTATTATCAACCTATATTTGTTGAATTATTCTAATTTTATAATTTACTAGCCTTGTTTTTTTTTTTTTTGTTGCTCTTGGAATCACAATTTGAAGACCATTTTTTATTATGTCTTTTATGGCATTTCTCTTGTTTATGAAGTTATAACTTCATGTTATGTTTTTCAAGCTATATATTCGAGTAAAGTTTGACTTGGATTTTTCTATGGCATACAAAGAGTTATATATTGTCCCATAAATTCTTTTTTCTATGGTTGTTATTGGCTTTAATAGCCTTGGCCTATTGGGGTTATTTTTTAAAATGTCGATCGAAATATCAATATTATATCTATATATAGTTATCAAACTTATGAAGATTTTTGCAAAATCTTTATAAGTTTGAGGGGCATTATGAGAAAATAAATTAAGACAAGTTGATTGAAATCCAATCAATTTAATCACTAGTTATGAAGAAAATCAAGCACTACATCAAATGATAAAATCAAGGATTTTAAATAATTAAATATTGTAATTTATTTTTATAATTGTTTAGTTGTATTCCTTTATATACTTGGTAATTGGTTGATTGTGATGACATATCATATAAATAAAGTTTCTCATAATAAAGTTTTTTTTTATTTTTAACATGGTATCAAAGTTTTATTGACTAAGTGGTCACAAGTTCGAATCTCGTCACTCTTATTTTATTTGTTAAAATTAAGCACATGGTAATATGAGTTTATGCAAGTTTCAAACTCAAATAACTTTCATTTAAGGGGATGTGTTAAAGAATAATATAAACCAAATATTAAGCCCTCACCTAAGAGCTTAAGTGTTTGGTATCATGGTGCAATGTGTTTTTTAAAAGTGTTTTCGTTTAAAAATATATCAAAATAATTTTTATAATTTTTTTATTTTTGAGATTAGCACATCAAAACTATCAAGAAATACTAAAGAAAAAAGCATCAATTTATGACATGAAAAAAGCATCAATTTATGACATGAAAAAAGCATCAATTTGATGTTTTTTTTCATGTCACATGCACTTTTAAAATGCAACTAGAAACGTAATGCCAAACAATCTAGCTTTTAGGTTAAAATGGTTATTTGATATTTTATCAGAGCCTTGATGACCAAACATTTATGAGTTTGAATCTCACCATTTCCATTCTAATTAATAAAATTAAGTACAAAGTAGTATGGGTCCGTACAAGTTTCAAGTCCAAAAACTTTTTACTTGAGAGAATATGTTACAAAATAATATAAAACTATTCTTGAAACATCATTTAATAACTTAAATTTTTAAATTAAAATAATTATTTGATATAATAAATGCTCATTGAGTGTAACATGTTATTTCTAGTAAAAATTTTAAAATGATGTTTTTGTTTTTTAATTTTGGTGGCCGCATTGCTAGAATCACCAAAGTAGGATTGTCACTCTTTTATTGTGCAAAATTAAATTAAACAAGAAAATGGAAAATAATTAGGTTGGGCATGGTCAAAATAGTAAACCACTCCTATTTTGTGCTTGCCTCATTATAATCGTTTTTAGGTTAGGTTTTGTGGGTAGCCTTTTTTTTTTCATAGAAAGGTTTATTGAGTTTTGGGATATACAACAAGATAACTCTTTTTTATTACATAATAATTAAATAAATTATAATCATGGCTAAAATATGTTTGTACTGTGGTGAGCGATGTTTGAATATAAAAGAGTTACTTGAATCTAGTTGGATTAAAATTTGAATAATTTTTAAGTGATGGATAATTCGGATAACTATAACAAATTTTAAAAATAATTATTTAACCCAACATAACTTGAGTCAATTATAACTTAGTCCTTGTAGTTTATCAAAATAAATTAATTACTTGATATTATTAAAAATAATTTAATAATCTTTTGATCAATATTGATCTTGCTTAATTTAATAGTATTTTGTTTCAAAAATTAAATTTTTTTTCTCCTCAAACTTTCCATCTTATTTACTTACTTTTTTAGCTTTTCTATTTTTTAAAATTAAAAATTAAACTAAATTGGAAAGGAACATAATTTAGATAAAATGATTAATTTATAAATAAATGTAAGAATATAGGAATTAAATAACAATTTCTAAAACCACAAGGACTAATTAATTATTTTTTCTAAACTACAAGGACTAAACTGTAGTTAACGTAAACGACTTTTTTTAACTACATTTAATTGAATGTTCACCTCTAATTAGATTCTTGTCAACTCATTGGATAATTGATTATTTTTTCTTATGTGTTTATTTTTTAAGGAAAACACAACCAGATAGATTCATCAAACTAATAATAATATAATATTACAAAATCTTTCTTAGAAGTATAAGTTTATAATGACAATAATGTAAACATTGAAAAATATCACTCAATTTCCTCCTTTCAAACACTTTATCTTGTATATATAGAATTACAAAAACAATACATTTCATTAAAAATTAGTGTAAAAAAATGAACCTTTAACTAATTCAAATCTCATCTACTAAAAATATGTTTAAGTCTTTATCAAAAAACTTTCTTGTTACTATTTCCTTCTAAATTAAATTTTAGAAGTTTAGATATTCAATTTGTATAACATATTTACAAAATGTCAGCTAAAATTTTAAGTAATATAAATGGAGATAGTGAAGTACATTCACTATCTCCATTTATATTACTTAATTTTAGCTGACATTTTGTAAATATGTTAACTTCACTTTAATTTATTTTCTATTTTCATGTCATATTTATGCTAATTATATGAGTTTGATTTTTTATACACGCATTTTAAATTATTTTTATTGTGAATTGGTTTATAATTGATAATTTGAAGTTTTAGATTAATTAACTACTTTGTAAGAATAATATTTAATTGACTTTGATGAAAAAAAATTGGCTACGACCACTGGTGGTAGCTACATAGAACTAGATAAGAGATCCTATAAATATATATATACACGTACACATACTAAATGTTGTGTACCTTGATGAACTTTAAAGATTTATCTTTTTTAAAAAAAATATTGAGAGATTTTATCTTAATTCTAGTGGTGTCATATGTATAAGTTTTTTTTTTTTCTTGAGTTGATCTTGTCAAGGTTAATAACAAATCAATATTTGATTACATGTATAATTCTTATTATTCTTGATTTATATTTTAGTTTAGATAAACATATAATTTTATATAATCTAGTAAAAGAGATAAAAATATAAATAGCACTATACTTTAAACATAAAAAATGATATTATACATATTATGACATGCAAAACCAATATTATAATTAATGTATAACAGTGTAAGTGTGAGATATGTACTTATTAAAGATCTTAAAACTAAAGTCAAATAGTAGTTTATTGTTTTCAATAAGCAATCAATTATTCTTAAGATTTTATTGCTCATTTCTTGGTGTAAATAGAATGAACAAAGTTAGTCTCCTAAGATTTCAACAATTGTATTTTTAAAAGATGCACTGTCTTTAAAAATCTATGAATCAAATGAAGAAGAAGAAACTCAAAAACTATCTACGAAGAAGTGTAACTTAAACTCTAAAATGGAGGGAAAGAGAGGCAAAAGAAATTGAAAATATATCAAAGAAGAAGGTAAGATAGCAATAGTAAAGTGTTTAGAACATCTTCCCTTCAACTCCAATTTTATACTAATTTTTGGAACCAAAACTTATGCAGAATTAATTTTGGTAATTATTAGAATTAACTTTCATTGTTTTGCTTTAATTACCTGCCATAAAAAAGAATAAAACCCTAATGATTTTTTATCTTAAAAATAAGACATTTTCCTTTGAAAACTGTTCAAAAAGAAGAAGTTTGTTCAGACTCTTTATTCATTGGTTGGATATATAAATGGACTAGGAAACAAAAACAATTCTTAACGAGTCTAAATCCAAAATAGGTTGGCAAAAAACAAATCATACCTAGGACACAAGACTTGAAGTTTGGAGTACGATCCCAAGATTCGAGACCCCTGGCTCGGGGCCCGAGACCCGTGGCATATAGCCCGAGTCAAGTGAACAGGTGTGAGTTAAACCTAAAATATTTTTCTTTGGCTCATTTATGACCCTTCAAAATTCCACTATATAAACTACAAGACAATCTTATGTTTTTTCTATGTGAAAGAGGATTTTGGGTTTCATAAAATATGCAAACCAAAAGTTTTTTGAAATCAATTTCTCATTCACTCATTATTTATTTTCATCATGTTAATGTTCCATGTTAAATAACTTCCAACAAAGTTTTAACCTTAAAAATGAGTGGAATTCACTTTAAATTTGACCTCAAATGTGCTTATTAATCATGTTTTTATAACAAATTTTCTAACAATCTCTCACATTAATAAAAATTGTCTGAGTATATTGAAAAGACTCGAAAATTTGTAAAGAGATAATGATTTGGTGGATCATTACATCAAGATAGATAGTTTTTGGCTTTAAACTTTTCTTAGTTAAGTACTATCGGATTTACTTGACTACATAGTGAGTACGATAACTTGAACTATTCAACATTTTATGTAAATAAAGATAATAACACTCATAGTTCTTTACCAAGAGATTTTATTTGGTTCTCATGGTTATGTCCATTTTGTCTCTAAACAACTCCCAAATTAATGAGTGCCTAAGAGAATGCTACTTTTTTAAAAAATTCTCAAAAAACAGTTATATTTTTCACTCATATAGATAATCTTTCATTAGAAGTATTATGTTTTATTCTAGTTGGTAATTCAAGATATGAAAATCACTAAAAGCATAGCTAACTTTTTATTACATTGTAGCTAGCACCTCTTTTCATCATAAGAATAAGTAAGAAATAAAAAATTTCAAGTGCTACTAGGAATGTTATTTTACTTAGTTTTCTCTTTGAAACCTAGATCTTGGGATATCTAGTCAACTAGATAAAGTTATCATCATTACATTAATTCTTCTTCAAAGGATTTAAATTCATTCTTTTCGATGAATCATACACAAGCTCTCTCGATATATCTTAGGTTAGCAAACCAACAATATTTTTCTTTGACTTTACATAATCAATGGAAATAATCCTATTTGAGAGCAAATTTTGACAATATTATATTTACAACATATATGTCTAAACTTATCATTATATATACTACTTTATGTCATTTTTATTGTTGACTAATTTTCGCAATGGATATAAAGAACTTGCATTGGTTTTAGTAGTACATTATGGGAAGGGATATAAGTTATATAGGGTTAGATAATTTTCTTATGGTTATTTGTATGTTGAGGAGTGGTTTTCGTGTCAAAGGCTATCACTCCCAAGTTGAGTTGTGTTTGTTGTTATGTTTGATATGCTAAGAAATACTCTCCTATATAAGGCGTATTTATCTCAAACACCCCTACTGGAGTGTTGGTGGTTGTGAAGCTCCTTGAGATATGTCCTCCAAGTGTATATGCCTATGCATTATCATGTCTATTCTAACATAGCCTATTCTATATCTTATTCGACTAATCAGATATGGTCTGTATGGTTTGATTAACCAGTATGATATTATTATGATAGGTCTTATTTGTTGTGTTTTATATCTTCATCTAAAAAAACCTTATATTATTGTTAGAGAGATTTATAGGTTGATAATAAGATGCTCTTTCAATAACACTTGTGGCTAGCTTATTGGAATTTGTTACAACTGGTTCTGACCATTGTATAATGGCATTAGATTCATAGAAAGGATACCTATATGGTTATGTATGCAACATTAAAGAGCCCTTATATTAGTGTTAAAAAGATTTATAGGTTGATAATAAGATGCTCATTTAATAGCAACCATGGCTACTTGGTTGGAATTCTTCGTAGCTAGTTGTGACCATAGTATGACATCATTATATCCAGTGCTTGTATTGATTGTTTGTCCAATGCAACAACAATGAGTTTACTTATTTTTTTAGGTATAATTATTTGCTTTTAAAATATATAGACCTATCAAACATAACAATATGTTGATCATTCAAATATTTTCCTAATCAATATACCACTAGTTAATAATTTTTACCTTCTAAAGAGAAGAACTATATAATATGAAAATTAATCTTGAGAGGAAGCAAGTAGCAACTTCATAAAATCAGGTGAAATATAGGGATCTAAAACTTCAAACCCTAAGAAAAGATTATCTACTCCAAGTTATATCACACAATACTAATACTAGTAAAAAAAAAAAAGATAATTGAAATTACATATATAGGGCTAGTCATTGTTCACAATGACTATATGGCCATTTATATAATGGTATAGGTAATGAATACTATATAAACATGTAAATTCTAATTATATACCGATATTAGTATCATGTAAGGAGACTTTATTAAATCATAATATAAACTAAATTCTTTCTCTATTGATACCAAGTTAATCATAAGCTAGTCTTGTAACTTTCTATTAGTTATTTTGTTAAGGACACGCTCTAAATATAATTAGACTTTTTGCTTCTCCGAGCATTTTCAAACTCTTATGATTGATCGTTTTTCCTTGGTCGATCATAACTCTTGGTCCCCTTATTGACCACTTCAAAACTCCTGATTAATCATAACTCTTCTAATGTGGTTAATTCCACTATATTGATCAATTTCAACTCTATTTCCATGCTTGTTATAAACAATAATTGTTTTTCTATGTTTGGTACATCGATATTTATTATTTATATAAACACTAAAACATAAATTTTCATTGGATTGTTTTTTATCTCTTCTTTTTTAATAGATATCTTGTAAAGTTGTTCAAAATGAATTGAAGGAAAGAAGTGTTTCTCCCTATTTTAATGGTTATCAAACTAAAGGGTTTCTTGTTGTCCATTCTTCTAAGCCACATATATGGTTACTCTCTCTTCCCCCCCTGAGTGTCTCTAATTGGAACAACAGACTAGGCATTCGCTAGTATTAATGCAATGGTAGATCAGAAGCAGACAGGGAAGTGTTTGCTAGACATGAAAAATCACTTCAAGGAATGGAGGGTAACTCTTAAAAAGTGGCAGAGCAGCAAGGAAAAGTGATTTTACGAGACAAGTAATATCCTACATCTTTGATGATATTTTGAATAAACTAAGAATCGTACCTACAGATCATGAAAAAACACCAATAAAGCCTTACAAGCGTGCTATGAAAAACAACAATGAAGCAAGTAGCAACCCTGTCGTTATGGATAATGCAATGGTAGCAGGTCTATGGGCTAACAAAAAGTTCTTCCACTCTAGTCTACTTTTATGCGATGGAGATGTCTGATCTTCAACCATTAACCCATTGAGTCTCAAATATATTCTCAAATAGGTTTTCAATTCGTTCAAATTTTCAAAATTAAACCCCCCATCTGAAATAGTTATCAAAGAAAATCCTTAAACCTATATATTACGTCTTCAATATTAAGAATTTATATTACTATCTGATAACCTAAGATAGTCTTGGCAAAATATGGTCCACGGTGCTACTGATTTAACATAATCTAACACAATTTCAACTCATTCCATTGTCATCCAAGTTAGGAAAATTGGGCTAGAAAGTGTTTTGTGAAGCCTATTGTAATTTGCTATTGCTTATTCACATTTCTCTCATTACACCGACGCTTCAATCACCATAGGGGCTCCCTTAAGGTAAAAAGGCCGCTAGAAACTAGGGAAGTCTATGTTTTTTTTGTCTCACATAGGCGAGCATTGTCGGGGGTTAAGGAATCGTCATCTATTTGTTTAGTTTAGAATCAATAGAAGACTCGGATATAATGGTCTTATCAAAAAATTTAGGGTAAGGAACTGGTTGTGACTAGAGAAAGTATTAGCACTCCTAGTGCACCTTACCTGAAGTAACCTGCATTATATGGTCTTCATATGATTTAAAAGTTTTGATGGGTTTTTAACTGATGATCGGTCTATAGCTCAGGATAAAAATTTATTCTTATAAATAAATCTGATATTTCAAATTTATTATGGGCTCGTGTGTCCATATAAATTCTTATGAAAAAGGGTCTTTGTAGGTGCCCTGACAAGATTCACCTATCCTGGAAGGTGAAATGGTTTTTCAAAATTCGTATATTGTGATGAAAAATACTTCCAAATAAAATTGATGAATATCTAAAAATAATTCTGAAAATTTTCTAGTCAACTCATGGTATTTAAATACCTACCTACCTGTAGGTCCATCATTTTATACTAGAGTGTTGAACATTAATTTTCACGAATCAAAATTTTTAGGATTATTGAAATATTGACCAAATCCTTAAGGAATTTTACAAACTTGTTGTAAATTCTAAGAAAAAAATGCAAAGGAAAATCAACACAGGTATTTTCTAAAAGAATACTAATTTTTTTTTATAAGAATTAGGTCGTATACAATAGAAAAAAAATCATTTTTTATTACTATTTTTTATTTTTTTGTAAGACCATGTTTGGCAAAAACTATTTTTTCTTCTTTAGAAAATTGCCAAAACAAGCCTAAGGATGTGTTTTCCAAACACTTCCTTAGGCAAAAAATCCTTTTATAAAAAAAATCGACAAACCAAATAGAGCCTTAAATATCTGACCCGATTTTGACCCGACTAGGTTGACCCAAAAATAAACAAAGAACAAAGAACAAAGCCAAAAACATATTAAACATAAAAAACAATAAAAACTCAAAATTTATTAAACAAAACGGATCAAATACAATGAAAATAAAAAGCACAAAAAACATTCAAACCCAAACCTAGCAATGTGAAACCCAACCCATACCAGATTTCAAACAAACAAAGGCATGATTTTATTGGTGAACATATATAGATCAAGAATGAAGCATCAAAACCCATCAATTATCACTTAAAAAGCCAAGATTTTATCGAAATGAGTTTCGGTTCAAAACCAAAATTTTGGGATTAAAACTTTTAAAAACTTGTTAATGATGCAAATAAATCATAGATTATTGACTATTCGAGTTGCCCAAATGATTTACTGTAAGGAAATAGACCAAAACTAATTCAAATTATGGGGCTAAGATAAATAGAAACACCAACTTGGTAATGAACCTAATAGCTTATTTTCGTTGCAAGGAGAGCTAGGGCAGAGAGGTTGGTAGCTATGCATGAGTGAGAGGGGAAGAAGATGGAAAATAATAGGGGTTAGGGTTTTCTAATTTTTTTTCTTTTTATTTATTTATTTTATTTTATTATATATACAAGACTATATTTTGAAAAGAATAAGTTTTTTTAATTATTATTTCAAATATAATAACAATCTTATAAATAAATATATTTTTTTATTGATTTTTTTTCTAGCACTAACTTCTAGGATTATAGAGTGTTATCTATCTTCAAATTTTAAATTACAAAGTAAAAAAATAATTAAATCATAAAATACTCAAAGTAATTTACCCGCGGAAACATCATCTTTTTATTTTTCAATTAAAAAGTTTCACGATATCAGAAAAGCACATCCACAACATCTGGCCCTTTTTTTTACATTAAAAATTAACTCGGAATGCCAATTTAAACATGTCACGGGTACACTAGCTATATTACAACATGCTACAAGAAGTTTGCTCGGGAAATATTTCATGGGAAAATCAAGAATCTCTCAATCCCACTATGAACAGTTGGATAACCATATGACAAAACTAAAACAAGGAGAGTGAAAAGGAATAAAATGTGCAACTAATACCCAAGCAACCATGAAGATCATCCCAAGTTTCTTTTATTCTCCCAGAGAAAAATTGCTGGAGCTAAAGAGATGCCCCGCGCCAACACAAAACCTTTACATTAGATCTTTTCTGTGGTTGCATTCTTAAGAATGAGTTGAAACCAGAAAAGAATAAATACAGAAAAATATGTGAAGTTGCAAACACCTTCTTCTTTTTTTTACTCCAAGCATTGTATTTGAGATGTTCCAATCATCTTGTATTTCTGCTCTCAGATTTCTTTTGCTTTGCACACTCACCAAACAATGAAAATCGCCCACTTCTGCCTCGAGGTCCAACTGGGGTCGCTTTGGCCTGTTTAAGTGCAGAAATAAAACATGATCAGTGAGAGGCAAACACACTTGCACTGAACAGAATGACAAAAGGTAAATGGGATGTAGCTCAATAGGCCTGCAGTCCCATTCCCTACAATACTTGGCTTCCTATGTTGTCTTTTTGTTGAAGAAACAAAAGCAGGTAGACATCAGTGTACCTTTGCCCGATTAGATCTACTGTTGTTCCAACAGAAGAGCCCGCTGCAACCTCCACCAGCCGAACTCGATTCATATCCCCTGAAGAAAAACGAAAGAGTATGAGAGGTGTGCAACACATTCATTTCGATGCACCACCACGTTGAGCTTTACTTGATTCACTTCTCTTTGACATTATTTTCCACAGTTTAAGCAAAAAAGCGACCATCCAAAAGCCATATAAACATGCAGATTATGAACGAAGAAAGACAAAATAGCAAGATTATTTCGATATAGAGCCCTTAATTATTGCCCAAGAACAAGAATCAAATAGCATTGTGGTTCTTCAGATTATTTTTTGAAATGCATGTAAAGGCTCTACAGAAACCGAGAGAGAAAATAGCCTGCATAACTTGTGAAATGCATATAAGCTTACTGCCTAACAAAAATTTTAGGAAATCAATGTACAACAAAATTAGGTTTTGAGGACAAAAGCTTGAAAAGAATTGGTAAAAACAATGTAAGTTGTGGAAAATCTAAAAGAGATCTGCAAAAGACTCACAGGCTTTCTTTGCTTCCATTGGCCACATAGCTGCTGCCATGTAACAAGCTTGGTGACATTGGATAATAATCCACCATTTTTCCTATCTGATCCTTGCGGAGCACCCTCTGATCCTGCATCTTCAATACTTTGAGTTCATGATTTAATTCATCTTCCCATTTCTGAGATGACAGTGTCGCTGAATCTATGGACTCCATTTGATTTTGTTGATAAGTGTCCTCTTGAGGCAACACCTGATTCTTCTCAGGTTTCAGATGACTCAATGATCCAGGGGTTCCCTTCTCTGCCACCTGTAACCAGGCAGTTTCTAACCTCTGCTCACGGATAATTGATTCTATTCTCTGCATCGGCATTTCCTGCTTCTCTCCAGCATTGGCATCATTAAAGCTTCCTCTGGATAATTTTGCGGACTCTTCTTGTGATTCTAAATCTGAATAACCAACTACTGCACCAGACCAATTAGCCTTCCCACCCCGTTCATTTGCCAAAGTTGTTTCTGTTTGCCTATGACCTTCTTGTAACTCAGATTGGTTTGCATAAATCAAAGAATCCAGACCATCTGACACAAGAACAATTCTAACCTCTACATTGCATCTAAGGACAATCTCGATTGAATTTGTGATACTGCTCAGAAACCTTTCAGCTCTGGCTTTAATATCTTCATCTTCAAATGCAACATAAACAGCAAGGGCTCCTGCAAGAAGAACCATAACGAACATTGTGTATAACAGCAGAAAGGGAGAGCAAGAAACATATGCGTTGACATGCAGAGAGATAAACCACTCATTTATCAAGGACACATTGGAATTTAAATATCAAAACAATCCACCCGATTGTTACTTTCACCTAATGCAGAATACATTCCATTCAGCCAATTTAAGTAACTTCTGTCTCGAGCACAGCTTAAGTAACTTTTCACTTCACTGTGTTCTTTTATTTTATCCTAACTGGTACTCAACACATACCACCAAAAACTTGGTATAAACAGCAGTCAGATCAAGTCAAATTTGCATAACAAAGAAAAACCTAATCAAAATGAGTGAAGAACAACTTAATCCGTCCAAACAATCAGGTAATGACATAAGGATTGTGGAGTGGTGGGCACCCAGAAGTAAATCTTCCACTGATATCTTTCTATTATATGTGCATGCAAAAACATTAATGTCAACGTAGGTTGAATACTCACAAGAACAGTTGTAACCTGGGATCTACCCAGAAACAGAGAAGGTAATAATGGAAGATGAAATAAAGGTAAAATAGACGTTGAAGCAGATCATTCTTCTGTGATTCTATTCACAGCTATATATTATAGCCCAAAATTTTATTATTATGGTGTATGATGTAAACGTTACTTTTGGTTTCTTGATTTTATATTAGGAATACCAAATTCACTAATTCAAAGGGTAAGTTTGGAGCAAGTTGAATGGAAACGGCACCAGCTAGTATGGAACCCAGAAGTTAATGTTAAGAACTATGGACTTACTGGAAATATTGAAGAGCTATTAACAATGCATGCAGAGAGTGTTGCGAGATTGAAGGAAGAAGAAGGTGATTCATCAGAAAGAGAAACAGAGGGAGAAAAGGAAGAAGAAATTGTTGTAACAGATTCTATAATTCATTCATTTTTTCCTTGTGTATGTCTGTTACAGAAAAACAGTACTATCCTGAAGAACTAATTCTCCATTCACTAATGTTCTCCAACGGTCACTTAATTCTTTCCAGACGAGGTTTTCTTCTTAGTCATTGCTGCGTTTTCATGACTCCAGAATTAGACTTGTAACTAAGTAACAGCTAAAATCAGGATGACTTGTATGGATTCATTGGTATGGTTGCTAGGATCTCATGCTTCGTCTCAGTTCACATACAAAACGAAGGGACTAATGGGGTGAATTGCAGATATGCATAAATCAAGCTATTCAGTCAAGATTCAATTCGATTCATTATGATTCATTGAATTTTAGGAGTCAACTCAGAAGCAAAATGCAGAAATTTAAAACAGATGGTAAGAAAAGTCTGGAGGCTAAAAAGAGCTTTCTGATTCAAGATTCAAATCTAGATTGACAACCATGTTCATTTGGATTTGCCAAGATCATGTGATTATAAGATCCTCACACGGTTCATAGAAAACTTGAACACACACGCAGAGGGGAAACAACTCTTGCATTTACAAATTAGGCACATAACCTTATAGAATGGCCCAACAACGCTAAGAAGTATCATTCATCAAACCAGCTATCCAGCAGAAGGAAAAACAACTATTTTTGACTGTATAGACAAAAAAGTTAGAATCTCTATCCCACTGATCAAGTCCTCTAGAACCACTAGGAGCACTAAATCAAAAGGAAGGCAAGATCAAAAGGGGAAGCAGTTGTTGTATTTTCAGTTATTTCCATCCCACAGATCAAGTCCTTGAAAATCACTAGAAGCACATTTGGAGTAACAAAAGGTTGATCAGATATAGATCTCTAGATCTAAATCAAAAGGAAGGCGAAATCAAAAGGAGAGTTTTTGTATTTTCAGTTACATTTCTTTCTTTTACCATGATTTTCAGTTACAGTTCTACCAGCAAATGATATTGGAAGAACATCGAAAAGTATTGGACTTACCATCCACTTCAGATATGGACAGAAGCTTTCCATGAGCATGTAGAAGCTGCCTCAATGTCTGTGAGTGACACTTTTCAATACATTTCTCCCATATATCATCCAACTTGTCTGAGTTTTTGTACCTAAATACCTTATTTCCAGTCATTTCATCATTGCTATCCATCAATCGAGGGGGTTTGGCATTAAATTCATATTCCCCTTGGTGGCTGGAATGTCCATTTATTGCCCTGTACAAGGAAGAAGGCGAACTTGATCTCCGGGGAAAATATTGAGCATCTGAGTTTGGCTTGTAAACATTGGATTCCTTTGAAACACTTGAAGGATCTTCCTCAGTTGTCCTGGAGCTCTGCCTCCTACTACTGCTTGACAGAGTGAGATCCATTGAAGGTGTGGAACCAAGCTGTAGAAGAGTTGCTGTGAACCATGTTGAGCGGTCACTTGAGATCCTTAGCTGTTTCTCAGCCTCTGAAAGAAGCCTCAAAGCATGCTTTAGTCTCTCCAGTTCTGCTTCAGTCACTAAAAAAACAGTCGAAGCATCCATCAAGATTAACAACATTCTGACAAAAAACTATGCATATGTGCAAAACATATATAAACTTCTTTATACTATATAATAAATTTGTGAACTGATGCACCAAGGTCATACCAGTCGAATCCAGAGGTTAACATCCAAATAAATGAACTAGTAACCTAGAAAAAAGGCCATTAAATCAGGTACAAAAATCACGTACTACCTTATTAAAGCTGAGCTAAATCTAATCTCATTAACTGACTCTGCACTAAGTTTACAAGTCTCTGCATAATTCTTATATGCATATGGATGAGCTCTAAGGCCACTCTATAAAAGCAAGGGAGTGCTACTCACAATTCTGTGTACCAATGAGTGAATCACCATGCTTGGCATAAACAACATTGTATGTCCCAGCAATAATATCCATAATGAGGCTGGCCAGTTGAGACATCAAAACCATTGGATCAATGCCAGAGTCCATCAAATCCCTGGCCCTTTTCACTGTTTCAGCAGTCTCTGAAGACATTGCTAATTCCAAAAGTTCCAGTAATTTCTCATCTGAAACATCCCCCACCTGAAAAGATTGAAAGTACATATTGAGTCCAAGTGATTCAAGCATTCATTACACAGAGAGTCACAAGTATTGTCCAGTAGTTATATGATACTCGTTAATGATTCACCTATTAGTCTTCTCCTAGCAAGATTTGAAATGATTTAAGGGAACCAATGGAAGCAGAAAATGTTAAAGAACAGATTGGTAGACAGAACTCACCAATTCATTTACAAGAGAAGTAGTTATCTTCTTCCCGAGCAAACTCAACTGGTCTAACATTGTTTCTGCATCTCGAAGTGAACCATCAGCATTCAAAGCAATCAAATCCAGGGCATTCAATTCAACATCAAGATTCTCCTCGTTAGAAATTTTCCTCAACCTTGCTACAATATCTCGATCTTTAATTTTGCTGAAGAGGTACTTCTGACACCGTGATTGTACAGTACGAGGTACATTGTCAGGATCGGTTGTTACAAATATGAACACAACTCGCTGTGGTGGTTCTTCAAGAAATTTGAGAAATGCCAGCCACATCTTAGAGGGCAACAAGTGACATTCATCAATAAGAAAAACCTTGTAACGTGAAGAGCCCAATGGAGGCCCACGCGAAATTTTCTTCAGAAGATATCTAACTTTATCAATTCCCTTCTTGTCAGTGCCATCAACTTCCCATAGATCCCTGGTCTTCCCAGAACTGGAATCATTGCATTCTCTGCAGCACCCACAAGGTTTTATTTCTTCAGTAGACATGCAGTTTAAAGCAGAGGCAAAAATCCTAGCTGCTGATGTTTTACCAGTGCCTCGTGGACCTTGGAAAAGATAAACCCGAGCTATTCTTCCCCTAGAAATAGCATTGATAAGTGATTGAACAACAATGTTTTGCCCAATCAGTTCACTGAAGAAAGCTGGCTTGTATTTCTGGCTTAAACTTCTGATATTTTGAACCGTGCCTTCATCTTCTCCGTCTCCATTTAAAGCCACGATCTCCAGCCCGTCTTGATTCCTGCAACTGGACCACCTCCTACCATCCAATCTGCACAATGCCTCCAAATCAAGTTCCCCGTAGTTTGTAGAAAGCTCATCATCGCTATGACCAGTACCTATCGATGACCCTCCTATGCCATCACCACTGTCCGCAAGCAAAGGGAGAAATGCTTGTCCAGTTCTTGAACCAATTCTGCGCTTATTAGAAAGTGAACATGAACGTAGGCGTCTATGATACATTGACTGACTACCACACAACATGCTACTTCCTTTTCTCCTTAAAGTATCTGAAAGGGAAGGTGAGCAACAACTACTCCCACATACACCTCTGTATCTTGGTGTCCGTTTGGACCAATAGCAAGGAATCCCACATCCATGGCGACCAGGTAAATCCAAGTGATCACCATCCTCGTCATCCCCGTCATTCATTGAGGTTGTGGTGGCGTCCCAAGATCCAACTGTGCTCGGGTTACGATTACGGTACTTGTTACAAGAACTAGTTGACAATGCAGGTGTGCTGTGACAATAAGAAGAGTCCTCTTTTCGACTGGTTCTCAGAAATTTAGAAGGAGAATGTGACCAGTTCTTATGCTTAAGTTTTAGTAACAATGGCGATGCCCCAGAAATCTTTCTTAAATCCTCTGAATTACTATATTCTTCAGTATCATCAGATTGTTCAACAATAGCATCCCTTCCTAAACCTAAACTCAAACCCATTGAAGGATGGCCCTTAAGTAATCGCCTCAAGTTCATCTCTTTTTCTTGATATCTAGACAGAACATCCAGACGAGTATTAGTTTTCTTACCCTTTTTCTTGACGCCCATTGCTCTTCTCATGGATGGCGACACGAGATTTGCGTCTCTACGTCTGAAAATCATTGCAGGAGACCTTGTCTCACCCAAATACGTGTCACTCTTCGAATCCCCGACGTTTCTTGCATCACTCAGGCTATCATCAAGGCTCTCTTGAACTGAACAAGACTCACAGTTATCATCAGCATCATTCCTTGGCAATGCGCTCTTCTCACTGGAATATTTCTGCGACTTCCAATTGTAAAGGAACACTTTTTTGTCGCTCCCATTATTATTGAGCACACTCTTGAAATGGGAACCCAAATGGGTGCTGCTATTGTTACTATGACTAGCAGTAGTACCACCATTTTGGATTGCATTCTCATTCTCAAAATGTTTCCAAGCAGAAGCAGAAGTAGAAGCTGCTGCTGCAGATCTAGCTGACTTCCATGAAGAAGTTGTACCTGGATCTCTCAAAACTCTAGCTGCCTTTCTGATTTGAGTGAGCTCCTTCTTTAAGTGAAGTCTGCTTGGATCAGAAAATCTCATTTCTGACATTTTTCTTCTTCTTTATTTTCAAAATTATTTGAGCAACGAAACAGGCACTCACACTGTCTAACTAACAAGAACCACTCTTGAGGATCAAGAAAAACAAAGAATTTGAATTTGAATTAGACCCACATTCCCATTTCTTGAATAATGCACCCCACATCAATCATTTGGTTTTAGAAAGAGTAGTGAAAATGGAGAAAGAAAGAGTGCTTCTTCTTCCTTTCTTTCTTTCTTTTTGGTGGGAGTGATAATTCCAGATCTGACAAGGAGTTTGTCTTTGATCACTTACTTGCACTATGATGATTCAGAAGAGTGGGGCTAAGCAATGAAATGAAAAATGAATGATCTCAGTAGTTGTGAATGTGATCGTATTTTACTCTCCCTCTCTTTTTTACTCTCACTCCCTCTTGCTCTCACCATGGTTCTCTCTTTCTCTCAGTAGGGTTTGCTTCAGTTAGCGCCCCAAATGAATTCTTTCTTGAAAGTTGAATTTGAATCTTTTGTGTCTCTCTTCTTCTGTCGCTTTGTTTGTGATGGAGAGATTTCTTGGGCAAAGTACATGAGATGTGATGAGCACAGAAATAGAAAGAAAGTAAAACGCGTATCAATGGAAAGCTATGGTAGTATTTTTCTAAAAACATTTTAAATATATTAAAATAATATTTTTTATTTTTAATATTACATTAAAACAATTTAAAATTTTAAAAAAATTAAAATTTTAAACATACCTTTTTAAACATGAAAACAAACACGCCCCTGAGTTCAAGCCTCAATTCTCTCTTTTTTTCCCTTTTTTTTTATTACTTTGTCTCTTTCATTGCTAATTCCATTGGATCATGTTTTTCTTTTTATTAAAAACTCATATATTTTTTAAGAAATTGAGAAATATTAAAATAGTTTTTTTTCAGTTTTTTTAATATAAAAATAAAAACATTGTGTAATTCATCTAATATTTTTAATTGAAACCAAACGTATGCGTAGCTGTTACTAGAGAATTCAAATCTTATTTTATTTTTGGTTTGCACTGCTGAATTTCTACACATTCCAACCTTCTCTTTATGGTAGTAGCATAGTTTTGAAACCCGACCCGGTCATCGACTCGGTCAAGTGATCGGGTCATGGGTCAGATGGGTTGACTCGGGTCAACCAAAAAAAAAAAACCTATAAAAAAAAATATTTGCTTTTAAAGTTAAGGTGTTCCAAATAGCTAGATCAATGATGCATCTGGAAAACAAGTTCATGCAGAATCACACTTAAAAGGAAGCCTAACTGTATTCGCAAATATATACAATCCAACCCCGATATACTTGAAGACAACTCACTTAACTCGACCATCCTCAGCTTTCAATGTCTGAGTGAAAGGACATGCATGCATGCCCAAGAATGGAGCAGCATACTGGGAAAATCAGTAAATGGAACAATTGGATGTTAAAATCAAAACGACAGTACAATTGGATGTTCAATCATCCGAGCAATACAAAGCAGAAAAAGAGGGGATTGCCTATATATGAGGGAGATGGCAAATGCAATCAAAGATGAAGCAGGCTCAACATTCACTTACATGGGGGACTTCCTTTCCTACACCACAAACAGACATTTCTTGCTCGTTTTTACTGCCTTCAGCAAACATGCGAAGGTCAAGCATCCCTAACATATGCATATGTCAATTATATCTGGTACCTGAACCAGAAAGCAAGATTGTCAATGGAACACAGGGTTATTTACGGCTCATGAAAGGAAAGATCAAGCACTGCAGAGCTCAAACCATCAATAATCACCAAACTTTAAAAGCAAATGTTAGGGATGCTTGTTCATAAACCAAAGCAGGTGCTTGAAATGCTACAAATATAGTTACAAACACTCACACTATACCTATATGATCACAGCTACAACGTAGAATATATTTTCACGAGTGCCGATTGATGGCCTCAGACTCTTTTCTATCAATCTTAACCTCTGTTATTCATTAAACTTCCTTTGTAACAAACTAGCAGCCTTTTTTGGCGTGTAATTCAACACAATTGTAACAAACTAACAATCCAATTCCACACAATACACTATCATAATCTTGTTCATAAAACAGTCATAAACATTAAACAACATAATCTTTACATATATTTCCAAATTATAAGCTAAACCTTACAATCTTTAGACACCTCCACACAACGTTTTTTCACTGCCAAATCATGGTAACACAGTAACAGCATCAAAAGAATCAACGAACAATGAATCGTGCTAGAGAGTTCAGTAACAGCAAAATCAGTAACAGCATTCTAGAGTTCATCATGCAAACAACAAAGTTCTTATTTTTTTGGCAGAAGTTGAAATCGGGCTAGAGAAATTGAGTTGACTGGCAGAAGAAAAGACAGAAATCGAGCTAGAGAAACATACCTGAGGTGACTGGGCTGCGAATGAATCAACGAACAATGAATCGATGGCAGCGATTGGGCTCGATGGCAGCAGATCAGTTGAGAGTTCTAAAATTGAAATTGATGCCAAAAATGAGAAAACGGCCAAGAATAAAGAAAACAAAGAGTGAAAGAAGGAGATTCAAACCTTTTTCGTAGAGAAACAACAACGATCAATGGTCAGACATCCCCTGCTCCTCAGCTGGGTTTCAAAGAGTTAATTAGGTTACTGATTTTCCTTCGTTCTTCTTCACTCTTCAGTCTTCAACGTTTTGGCATTTTAGAAAGCCAAAAATGACGTTGTTTAATGACAGTCAAAATAAATAAAAAAAATTGACCGGGTCTCACCCGGGTTTAACCGGGTGGACCGGGTCCCGGGTCGACCCGCCAGGTCGACCGGGTTTTCCCGGGCCAATTCTCGAGCGGGTTTTTGCCTCCACCCGGACTGGTCCTAGGCCCGAGTCGGCCGGGTCCCGGGTCAACCTGTCGGGCTGGTCCGGGTTTTAAAACACTGGGTAGTAGTACATTTACAAGTGAAGCACAATGTGAAAATACGTTGAAAATCGTGTTTTATAAAAATTTAAATTTTTTTTATTAAAAAATAAGTTTTTTTTACATGTTTTAAATTGTTTTAATGCGCTGATCTTAAAAATAATTTTTAAAAAATAAAAAAATATTATTTTGATATATTTTGGCATGAAAAGTATTTTGAAAAACAACCACAACCATATTCTCAATTAGACACTAAATATACATAACATGCTCGGGATCTTATTTTTTATTTTTTTATCAAAGGATTGTTCTTACAAGACCTCAAAAACCAAGCATTAAGAATCATAGGACGAGGTTTTTTTGCTTTTTTTTTTTGTTTTGAATTATAATCTCTTTAATAATCCATTGTCTCTTCCAGAATAATAACAATGCCCCCTTTTTTCCAACTTCGAAAGTAGTAAAGTGCTATTTTGGTAGAAATATATTTGATGCAAAGGAAGGATATACACAGGACAAAGCATTGCATTCAGTAGCGCATCAAATAAATTTGTTGATTTATTTAAAATTATGGTAGGATTTTATTTTTTAAATTATATTTTGATTGAAAATATATTAAAATAATTTTTTTTTATTTTTAAAATTTATTTTCGATATTAACACATTAAAATGATCCAAAACACCCAAAAAATATTTAAAGAAAAAAAATTAAATATTTTTAAAATCACGGTTAAATCACAAAAACAACACACAGCCTTAATACCATCACAACTTTCGCTTAACCTTACAACCATCTAATGCATTTGTGCTAGCTATCTTCAAATACGTTAGGATTTGGCATTTATTTATACATAATGTATGTTTTTTAATTGACAAAATATCAAAATAATATTTTTTAGATTTTTTTTATGTCAGAACATCAGGATCATAAAAAACACCTAAAAAACATTAAATTGATGCTTTTTCAGACGAAAAACAATTTGAAAAGCATAAACTATATATATATATATATATATATATATATATATATATATATATATATATATATATTTGTCTTCTTTTATTATATGTTTGCATACCATATAAAATTTGGTGCTGAATAACGGGTCTTTAAGACTAGATGTCTAAATTGTGAACAAAATATACACATCTTAGTGACCAGAAATACCAGTATAGAAGTTGAAAATTGCAACATAAATGCTCACCAACCAGTGGTGCAATTGAAACATTTTTTGTAGATAGGGATCAAACAAGAAATTTCGCAATAGTTGGAGGGCTTGAATGCAGTTTTCCCTAAAAATAAAAACAAAATCATGGGCTGAAAGTACGAGTAACAAGATCATCTCTCTCTCTCTCTCTCTCTAGTGCCCTAAAGGAGGGAGGGCGAGAGTAATGGTGATAATTGACAAGGATATTATCATGTTGAGTCAACACGATTTCAACACAAATCTCGTAATTAATATCAATTAATACCAATCAAATCAATATAGTTAGGCCGCAAATCACTCCTGTCCTAATGTTGAGAAGCATCCCCACTCTTTTTTTTATCATGATTGGCCTAAGCTGTAACCTATGCTAACATATGTACTTGCTCTATTATTTTGTCTAAACTTGACCTGGTAAGATGATGTAATTGGCCTGCCGGTGGAATAATTACAGTTTAAGAGAAGGTTTATCAGTGTCATCCTAGAATAATAATTTCAAATCATTTAAAATTTTATAGGATTTTTTGAGATTATTTTTCTTAGAATAGTTGTAAAATTTTAAAATTTTATTTTGTTTCCTAATTAAAAGTGACGGTGGAATAATTATAAGTTTAAGAGAAAGTTTGGTCGTGTCAAACTAGAATAATATTTTAAAATGATTATAATTTTTTATCTAATCATTTAATCATGTTCAAATTTTTATAGGATTTTTCGAGGTTATTTTTCTTAGAGTAGTTATGAAATTTTGAATTTTTATTTTGTTTTCTAATTGAAAGTGGTGATTTTTGTTGTTATTTTTGGATTTCATGCTTCTTTCCTTTGTAAATTTGGATTTTTATTTTGTTTCTTAATTGAGGTAGAGTTTCTAGCATATTTAAGACTTTGTAAACCTTCTAAAAATAAGGACTGGAGGATTGTTATTCTAGAAAAAAATAAAACCTGCGAGCTTGGGGTTCTTATCTACAACCCCTTTTACTTATTAAAATTCATGTGTTCTTTCTTTCTTTATTATTTTCTTTACCTTCCGCCTGTTATATTAGAAGAGTTATGGGGTGTAAGAAAAAATATTTTAATTCAATCTAGACAAGATTCAATAATATTAATGATACAAAAATATATATATTATAATATACATAATGGATACATGATTGTCATGTATCAGGTAAATATGTTATGACAGGTTAATGCTACTGGTTTAAATCATGTTAGAGAATTATTGTAGATTTTCTATGATTAATTTAACAATATATAAGTAACAGAGTAATTATTTAATCTTAAGATGGATAATCCATTTGTTTTAATCCAAGGGCTTTATAATTTTTTAGGGATGGAGATGTAAAGAATCTAATAAAAAAGTCCACTTTTCTAGAAAATTGGAAGTGGTTTGATATTGCAAGCAACCAAATATATGTATTAATTTGAGTAAGGATAATTTCCAGAAAATATATAACCTAGTTTTATGTTATATGAACAAACATAGGGAGTTTGAGTATAATGAAAACAATTTAAAAAAACAACTAAGAAACAACTCAAATTAAATTATCAAAATTAATCAAAAGAACAAACTTTGAGCTAAGTCAACATCTATTATTAGATCTTTTACAACTAATCATTGATGTAAATATATATCAATTAACACTTTGAATATTCACCATTAAAACTATTTTTCTATCTCTCTTTAGTTGCAGTTAATTAGAAAACAAACAATCTAATTAACTTTATCTACTAAACAAATCAAGAGAAACACTAAAAATCTAATCTAGTAACAGTCTTAAGAATTAGAGAGATTGATGAAGCTAAACAATACAAGCACAAGCAGTTACATTTAATTTAGTAGAGCATTATTCCTAAGATCTAATGGTTTCTGATGCAACATATCATTAAACATTAGTTGCTTCACAAATTAGAGAGATCAAACAATTACAGATTTGATATCTAATATAGCATTATATTGCAACGAATAATAAACTATAAGGTCTTTTGATAATTCAATGAGATAGTCATGAAAACTGAAACTGAAGAATATTCATACTCAAAGCATAAATTAATCAATGAAAACAAGTTGGATCTAATAGTTTTATTGATTCCAAAACTTTCATTTCCTTCAACCAATTAGAAATCTAACTACACAGGACCATGATGAAATCCCGAAGGAGAAAAACAAAAATAAAAAAGAGCGAAGACGTAAGATAGAGGTCCCCTCTGATCCCCCCCTCTCTTTTACATGTTTTTTTCCTCCTTAGAGCCTAGAAAATTTTCTAAAAATACTCACAATATTATCCTTCAATAATACCCACAAAATCTAAATAATTAATGAAATTATTAAATAATAAAATAAAGTCCTAATATAACTAGGAAAGTAATGTTTTCAGCTGAGATTCATGTGCCAAATCTAAAGGCTTCCGAAAATAAACCACATTGTATTAGATTTGCAAACCATATAATATTCCAACACGTTAGCAGTTCAAGTGTAGCGATTTTATGCCCAATTTAGACCTCGATACAGTCAATATCTCTCAAAACTCCAAACATACGAGTTGGAGACGTTTTCCTTAGGGTTCTATAATATTTTAAATCATCTCAATCGGAGATTAGATGAGAGAGTTATGATCATATTACAAAACAATATCGAAACTATCTAGAATTGCCCAATTAACTTTGTTTTACCCTTAACACCTTCATTTGTATCCTAAATTAAAATATAAAAATAATGAACACATTTAGACACCAAACAAGTATGAAATACTAATTATTAACAGAGAAAAATATGATATTTTGCATTCTCATCACGCTGTCTACTGTAATTTTTTTTTTTTACATTGGTCTAAGCCCACCTAGCCTTTCCTTTTTTAGGCAAGGCGCGTGAGACTTACCTTAAGACCTATAAAGTTATTTGTTTAATTTTAAAATATATCCTTATTTAAACTAATAATTTCAATGCTATTTAAAAGACTCATCCGATTATACCATGCTTTTAAAAGAGATTAGAACTTTTATGCTTATATTTGCAATAATTTTTTGAACAATGATATGTGATCCGACTTCTGAGAATTTCATAGTCTTTTATTATTATTTTTTATATGTTTTTCATGAATTACTTATTCTTTGATTTTTTTTTATTAGCCACATAAAAATTATAAAGTTATTGTTTTTCTATTTCTATTGGAAATTTGCTTTTTAAATCATAAGAATTAAAGTCTTTTATTATTATTTTTTAATTTTTTTTTCACTCCTTAATTTAAATTAATTGGATTCTTGCAAACATTTTTTTATCTTAAATTTTTATTAAAAAAAAAAAACAACGTTGTTAATAAAAAAAGATATTTGTTTTTGTCAAAACAAAGAAATACATATATAATGAATATATATTTCGACTTAAAAAATACATTTTGTTTTTCAAAATTTAAATCTTTAAAAACTTTAAAAAATTTTATTTTAATTATCATGTAATTAAATAAAAATTAGTTTTGCGGTATTGCTGTTGAGAATGAGAACAAGAAAACAAAGAACTCAACACAAAACTGGATTGAATGATCTTAACGTTTATTGAATAATAGTGGCTATTATATAGCCTTACATGAATAACTGGAATAGTTAGAAAACAACCCACGTCTACAACACGTGACAGGTGCAACAAGAAAGAGTCAAAACAGAAAATCCCTAAAAACATGTTAAAGCTGTGAACAACTTCCTAAAGACCAGGGACTTATTAAAATTTAATCAACAATAATTCTACTATTACTAGAAACCAGAAAACCCTTCATTCTTTCCCTTAAACTTACTGTAAATTTCAGTCAGTTTACATCAGAAACTTCTCAAACACCCAACAATTCTCTTAACTTCAGAAAAGCATCAAGCTTCAGAGGTTTGGTCATCAAATCTGCCACCTGATCCTGACTTCCACAATGAACCAATGCAATTGTACCTTCTCTAGTAAGATTTCTCAAAAAATGGTATCTCACATCGATATGCTTGCTGCGCTCGTACATCACTGGATTTTTAGACAGCTTGATAGTTGAGCTGTTGTCACATCTGACTTGTGTGCACCCTCCATTAGAATGCCCCAATTCCTTCAAAATCCTTTTTATCCAGAGAACTTGACATACACACATTACAACTGCCACAAATTCTGCCTCTGTGGTTGATAGAGTCATTATTGGCTGCTTCTTCGAACTCCACGAAACTGCACCAGAGCTCAGCAAAAATACATACCCGCCTGTACTCTTCCTATCCTCCATGTCTCCGGCATAGTCACTATCCGTAAATGCAAGTAATTCACCATTACCTCCTTTCTTGTAGTGAATTCCAAAGTTTACAATCCCTCTCAAATATCTAAGTGCACCCTTTGCTACTTGTAGATAAAGCTCTGTAGGTTTAGACATGTATCTACTTATGAGACAAGTGACAAACATCATATAAGCTACCCACCAACTGCTTATCATACGTTTCATCCACTTTAATGCCATCTTCATCTTTGTTGGCTTTGCATCCAGGAACTATTGGGTTATTAACTGAATTGCTCTTCATCATACCAAACTTCTTCAAAACCTCTAATGCATATTTCTTTTGACATATGTAGATACTATCTAACCCCTGTAACACTTCAATCCCTAGAAAAAACCGCATCTTCCCCAAGTCTGACATGTCAAACTCTCTCATCATGGAACTTTTGAACTCAGACAACATATTTTCATCATCACCAGTAAATATTAAATCGTCAACATAAACACTTACAATGATGATCTTTCCTTCCCTGCTTCTCTTAGTGAATAATGTCTGCTCACTGTCACATCTTTGGAAACCTTCATGAATGAAGTATGCTTCAATCCGGCTAAACCAGGCTCGTGGAGTTTGTTTTAATCCGTACAAAGCTTTATGCAACTTGTAAACTAGATGTTTGCTGCCCCTTTTCTCATACCCCTTCGATTGTTCAACATAGACATCTTCGCTCAGCTCACCATGAAGAACGACTGATTTGACATCCAACTAAAAGATTTTCCAGCTTTTCTGTACTGCTAAAGCAATAATCATCCTTACCGTATCCAACCTTGCCACTAGTGCAAAAATCTCTGTGTAGTCTATGCCATGCTTTTGTGAGTACCCTTTAGTGGACAGCCTTGCCTTGTGCTTATCAATGTCCCCAAGCTCATTATACTTTGTTTTGTAGACCCACTTCACTCTATTTTTTTTTTTGCTCCAACTGGCAGCTCATTGAGTGTCCAAGTCTTGTTCTTCTATATGGAGTTGATCTCACAGTCCATAGCAAGTCTCCAATTTTCATTCTTTACTACCTCTTCGAAGCAAACAGGATCAGCTGACATAACTAATGCCATGTTTGCTTCATATTCAGATAAGCCTTCCCCAGTAACATAATCTTGCATCCACACTGGAGGACCCTTCTCTCTTCCTTCATCTTCACCTACTTCATCTGGACCCCTCTCTCTTCCTTTATTTTCACTTACTTCAACTCTATCTTCCTCACCAAACTCCGAAGGACCCCTCTCTCTTCCTTCATCTTCACCTGCTTCATTTGGACCCCTCTTTCCCCCTTCATTTTCACTTACTTCAACTCTATCTTCCTTACCAAAGTCTACACCACTGTTACTCCCCTCACCATCATTAACAGCTCCTCCATCATTCTCCCTATCTCTCTCACTATTTTCTTCATTCTCACCCCATTCTAAGTCTAAAAGAATTTATTTCTCATAAGACACATCCCAATCCCACTGTTTTTCTTCTTCGAAAACCACATCCCTACTCACTACAATCTTCTTAGCGATAAGATCAAACAATCTATACCCCTTTGACTCCTCACTAGCTCCCAACAATACACAAGGAAAACTTTTATTATTAAGCTTACCTCTTCTCACATCTGGAATGTGTACATGAGCCAAGCAACCAAAGACTCGAAAGTGATCTACTGAGGGTTTTATCCCGCTCCATGCCTCTTGCGGTGTAATATCTTTCACTGCGAATGTCAGACACCTATTTAGAACATAGAAGGTCCAATTCACTGCCTCTGGCCAGAATGTATTCGGAATCCTTTTGTCAGAAAGCATCGATCCGACCATGTTCATCACTATTCTGTTTTTCCTTTCGGCTACACCATTGTGTTGTGGAGTGTATGCCGTGGTCAACTACCTTTTGATTCCTTTTTGTCTGCAGAACTCATTGAACTCATTAAAAGTAAATTCTCCTATCTTATCAGTCCGTAAACACCTCACAAACATTAATGTGTCCTTTTCCACCATTATTTTGAACCTTTTAAAACAGTTCAGTGCCTCTGACTTTTCATCCATTAAAAACACCCATGATTTTCGACTAAAATCATCAATGAAACACAATGTGTACCTTTTTCCACTGTTGGACTCAGGTGAAATAGGACCGCAAATATCAGCATGAATTAGTTTCAATTTCTGACTTGCTCTCCAAAAGCTTTTCTTTGGCATGACATCTCTATGTTGCTTGCCATTGATACAATCAGTGCAAGTCATGCTTGAGACAGGAAATTAGGGAAGTCCACGTACCATCTTCTTCCATTGCAAGGTTCTTAAACCTTTATAGCTCAAATGGTCATATCATCTATGCCAAAGATAGGAGAGATCTTGAGAGCTTGTATGAAAACATCTTTCTGGCTGAGCTTATACAGGTACTTGAGCTTGGGTCTGTGCTAGGAGGATGAACATTCTGTTGGCGCTCATTTGGGTTTGAATGATTAAACCCTTCTCTGGATGGTAGATCTTATAGACTCCTTTTTGAATTAAAATTGCCAAACCTTTCTCTTGAAGTTGTCCTATGCTCAAGAGATTATTTTTTAGCTTTAGAACATAGTACACTTCATTGACAATATGATTAATTCCATGCAATAATAGCTTCACATTTCCTTTTCCAACCACACTCATTTTACTATTGTTTCCCAGCTTAACTGAATGTTGAAAACTTTCATCTAAATTGGTAAACATACCTCTATATCCACATATATGATTGGAGCACCCTGAGTCAAGGAACCATGCATCATTCTGTTTCACCTCATGCACTTCAATATATGACATCAACAACATCTCATCCTCTTCATTCAGCTCTGCATAATTGACTTCTTTGTTCAAGGTTGGACATTCATATTGGAAATGTCCAAGTTTGTGACACTTGAAGCATTCCACGGTGGCTCTATTGAATACTTGTCCTCTTTCACGACCTCTTCCTCTATAATTGCTTCTTCCTCGGCCTTTTCCACCAACCCTTTCATCATAGACTCTCAGTGCATGGTCATCTCCTTCATTCTTTCAGAACTTTTGTTCATGAACGAGTAATGAACTCTGCAGTTCATCCATTGAAAGATGATTGATGTCTTTCAACTCCTCAATCGAACAAATTATGTAGTTATACTTCTTAGTAAGTGTGCACAAGATCATCTCAACAATCTTCACGTCGGACATGTTCTCTCCAAGATTTCTCATGTCATTTGCTACCAATATCACCTTTCCAAAGTAGTCTGTGACAGATTCTCCAAGTTTCATCTCCAACACTTCAAAATTCCTGCGAAGGATTTGAAGTTGAGGACGCTGCACCCTAGCATTTCCCTGGTATTTGACTTTCATGGAATCCCATAACTGCTTTGCCGTCTCTTTCTGAGTAATTTTTTTCAGGATGGACTTGTCAATGGATTGAAAGAGATAATTCTTGACCTTCAAATCCTTCAACTTTGTCTCCTCCAAGGTTTTTCTCTGTGCATTAGTTAAAACTTCTCCAGGTGCAGACTCTGCAGACCCCGTCTCAATAACACTCCAATACTCCTTTGAACGTAAGAGATTCTCCATTAGCATGTTCCAATGCTCATAATCCCCATCAAACTTTGGGATGCAAGGTTGCGTAAAGTTACTTGACTCTGCTGCCATCTTTTCACTCCCTCATTCTGTGTTTTGGAAATTACTCAAAAAAACAGTGGCTTTTTTTTTTCTTTCAGGCCTTGTGCAGGCTCTGATACCAATTTGTTGAGAATGAGAACAAGAAAACAAAGAACTCAAACACAAAACTGGATTGAATGATCTTAACGTTTATTGAATAATAATGGCTATTATATAGCCTTACATGAATAACTGGAATAGCTAGAAAACAGCCCACGTCTACAACAATGTGGCAGGTGCAACAAGAAAGAGTCAAAACAAAAAATCCCTAAAGAACATGTTAAAGCTGTGAACAACTTCCTAAATACCAGGGATTTATTAAAATCTAATCAACAATAATTCTACTATTACTAGAAACCAGTAAACCCTTCAATTGCATAGGTATGTATAGTAATATACGATAAGTAATATAAAGGAAATGTATTTGCCGTCTATAAACAAATGCCAAATCACAGGCACCCTTTGCTTTTTATTTGGTGTATCGCACGTCACCAGCGCGGCGATTCAGCCATTTTCATTCGTTGCTTGATTTGGGGTCTTGGGAGTCGCCACCTAGTATTTGATTGAAGGCTACTAGGAAACCTGAATGTACTGGTCTTTGTCAGAAATTCAAACATAAGGGACTGGTTGTGGCTAGGGAAGATATTAGCACCCCTAGCACACCCTACTTGAAGTAAGCTACTTTACGGTTTGATGTGATGTGAAATTTTGAAATATTAATCAAATTCTAAGGCTTTAATAAATCAGTTATTAAATCCTAGAATATACGTAGAAACATGTTCATACATTTTCATGGAAAATACAACATGATTTTATTTATCCTTGAGATATTTAATCATACTCAAATTAAACACTTAATTCTTTTTGTCTTTTTGATTTTTATAATTCAATAACATAAATAAACAAATACAAACACACATCCATCCATTTTTATTATGTTTACTCACCCATAATTATATGTCTACAACATAACAAAAACAAAATTCAAATAAACCAAAACAGAACAGTATCTAAATATACACGTCATCTGGAAATTACAAAAAAACTTTGGGAACACTGCTGGAATAGTGGCGGCGCGTCTTCTCCACGCGCCACCGCCACTTGCGGCGTGTGGGTTCACTCGCGGCCGCAAGAAAATCCAGGCAACTCAGGGGGTTTGTAACGGCTTCATCCATTCTTCCTTTCCTGTCGGCGGTGAGGAAATTTGTCACCTGCAACAAAAAGAAAACGCACAAACAACAATGGGTTTTAATCGTTCCCTTTCTTTAGATCGGACCATCCTCTATCTTCTTTCTTCCTCCCGGTTCGTTTCCCTCTGCTGGTGGCAGATTCGGCCGTTGGCTCGCGGTCCAGACCTGCTACATGGGGTTGAACCGATGAAGAAGAGTCGATTGACGAGGAAGGGGACGATCTGTGAGTTCACCCGTGTGTGGGTTGCCGATGTGTTCGGGCTGCTCCGGGTTGGTTTCAGTGGAGACCGGTCTACGCCAATGATGGATTGTGGGCAACGGTGGCGCTAGCTGGAGGCAGTGGCTAGCCTCTGTGGAGGCCAATCTGCGGGGAGATGTAGGGGCTGTCTTGTGGGTCTGTGGGCGCCGCCGTGTGTTGGCTGCTGCTGGAGGCCGGTTGCAGAAGATGAAGAAGAGTGTTGCCCCGGCGCTGCTGTATATGGGCTGCTGGCTCACTGGCGGTGAAAACCGGCTGAGAAGAGAGTGAGGCAGATGAAGAAGAGGGGCTAGTTTCCCTCGGGTGGCTGGGGAAGAAAAGCCTTTAGCTGGCAAGAGGGGGAGCAGGGGAGCAGGGGAGGCTGTGGCTCTTTTGGTCTCTCTGGTTCCTGACCTCAAAGGAGAAGGGGGGGCGGTGTTTGGCCCGGAGAGGGAGAAGATCAGTCTGTGGTGGGCGGCGGCTGCATGGTTTATGAGGGAGAGTGGCTTCGGGTTTTTTTTTTAGGAAAAGGGGGGCGGCTGAGTGTGAGAGGGTTTAGGTTAGGGTTTTTTCTTTTGTTTTCCCCAAAATTTTCTCCACCCCCATGCCTGTAAATTTTCTTCCCATCCATCAGTTTTTTTCACTGTAGCATGGTATTTATAGGAGAAGTATTGCTAGGTTTCCAAACTGGTCCCTCAACTTTTCTTTTTCCTTTCTTTTCTCTCTTTTTTTTGTAAATTTTGATTTTTCTTATTTTTTTGTATTTTTTAAAGAGAGCAATATCAACATCGACTCAACAAAAAATCAGTGATTGTAAAATTAACGCGTTAAAAGTTGAACGCATTCAAAATACCTTTGAAAATTTAAATTCTTCTAAGATGACGTTGAAAATGCTAAAATAATGCAAATATATCAAAAAAGCATTTTTTTGGGGTTTTCATTGTTTTTTTGCTATTTTTGTTTTTTTCTAAAAATTTATCAAAAACATGGGTCAAAAATTAGGTAGCAACAGATGCCCTCTCTTTACAATGCTTACGAAGCAAAAATTCCTCAATGTTTTGCATAGTAAGCATGTAAAGAAAACAAAAGGTCTTCCTGGCTTATTGAGTGATCCACTCAGCCAAGGACTTCATTTTTCGAAAGAAAGTGATCTCATTATCTTAGATGACCTACCCATTTTGAAGAAAAATGGTCCATTTTCAAGGGCGACCTGCCCACACACTCACACTGGTCTATTTTCACGAGTGACCTGCCCAAACATACTCATTATGGTCTATTTTCAGGGGTGAACTGCCCATACATACTCACGCTGGTCTATTTTCAGGGGCGACCTGCCCAAACATACTCACGCTGGTCTATTTTCATCGGCGACCTGCCCACACATACTCATTGTGGTCTATTTTTAGGGGAGACCTGCCCACACATACTCACACTGGTCTATTTTCACGGGCAATCTGCCCTTTTAATTGGGTTAACCCGAGATCCCATCTGACAATCTCCTTTAAACAGAACCAAAATTGGTGTGTAGCTCGGTCAACCTGAAATCCCATTTGGCGATTCCCTTTAACCAAAGCTAAACTCTGTATGTGGTTGGGCTAACCTGAGATCCTATCTGGCGATCTCTGTTAACCAGAACCGATACAAAGATGTGTGTGTGGTCTCATTATGATGGGTGACCTACCTAAGAAAAAAATGATGGTCTCATTGTGACGGGTGACCTACCCTAGTGGAAAAAATAATGGTCTCATTGTGATGGGTGACCTACCCTGATGGAAGATGATCAAAATGTGAATTGGTCTCATTCTTATGGGTGACCTACCCAAAGAGAAAAATAATGGTCTCATTATGATGGGTGACCTACCCAGATGAAATGATGGTCTCATATGATGGGTGACCTACCAAGAAAAATAATGGTCTTATATTTATGGGTGACCTACCCAAATAAAAGGTGGTGGTCTCATTATGATGGGTGACCTACCCAGATGGAAGATGATGGTCTCATTATGATGGGTGACCTACCCAGATGAAGATGGTGGTCTCATTATGATGGGTGACCTACTCATAAAAATGATGGTCTCATTATGATGGGTGACCTACCCAGGAAACATGATGGTCTCATTTGATGGGTGACCTACCCAAGGAAAATGTGGTGGTCTCATTATGATGGGTAACCTACCCAAATGAAGAGTGAAAAGTGGTCTCATTATAATGGGCAACCTACCCAAATGAAAGATGAAAGGTGGTCTCATTATAATGGGCGACCTACCCAAATGCAAAGATTTTTTCAAAAAAAATGGTCTCATTGTTACGGGTGACCTACCCAGATGGAAAAATATGACTTACCTGGCAAAAAGACTTGGCAGGCAAAGTCCTGATAGGATAAGGCTGACAAACGGTGCTTCCTGATTGTAAGGTTGACTTGAAGACTCCTCTTGATGACAAGGTTGATCTCCTCGTTTCTTTGAGATTCTCCTATTAGTAGGGTTCATCTTATTCTCTTCTCGTTCCAGGATCTAAACCGATTATTTGTTATCATCAACTCAATGATTATTTCTTTGTCCACAATCTTGTTGGACTTTATTGAGGATCTTCCTGTAACAATTCAAAAATTTGTGCAACATTTGTGAGGTTAGATGACATGCATGCATTTTTACCTGATTTGAAATATAGGTCCCCCCTCCCTCTTTGATGATTCATTGTCATAGGGTGCCTTTGTTTGCATTTCAAAGCTTTCTTTGTTCTTTTGATGCATTGGCTTATTCATGTGCTAGCCATCACTCAACTGTAAATGCAGTGCCTATCTTAGGCTGTCTTCAACGATTACTACTCTCGTTGTTTATCAAGCTTGACTCTGCCCCTAAAGTATGGTGTTGCTTTATTCATTATAAAGGATTTTCTCTCCTGGATTCTTCTGAGAATTATCCTCTGATTGGTTGTGCGCATCATACCAACACCCATCAAGATTGTCAATCAGTCATGAACTTGCTTCCAGCTGAAACATTACTTTTTAAGTATATGTTATCATCAACCTTCTTGGAAACTATCAAGTCATCTAGGCATGCATCCCATAGCTTGCCGTAAAAGGCTCATCATTGTATGCTTAATGTTCTTCTCAATAAGTTCTTTTCAGCCCGTCTAATCAGATCGTGCAAAGAAATGTATTAGAATTAGTAATGATCTTCATCACCCATATTCATGCGATGAAGTGTGCATTTGAGCTTTAAAACAAATGGTCCCATAGTCAGTCTTGGTGGGTGCATCCTTCCAGCATTCAATCAAATGCAACTACATAATAACATTTGTCGGGAATCATAGCTATGTTTCGGAGGATAACCCAAGATGAAGATGTCTTTCAGATGCAACGTTGCTCATTAAGTGCTGCTGAAATTCACTAGATTACAGACTGTCTTTGAACAACATTGCCCCCAATAATGATTTGAATGCTCGTTCATCTGTTTATACCCAAGAAGCTTTTTCTTTGTCATTGTCAGATGCTAAACATAACTTTGATGGACTTTGACGACTCATCATCTGATTTTTCTTTGCCCCCAGTTGATCTGAATACTGTTTGTTTTCCTTCTCAAGGTCCACTATATTGCCCCCAGGTGGTCAACTTTTCAAGAAGTGTCGAGAAATGTTGATGTCATTCTTATCAAGGATTTTGCAAATTTGATCGATGTTTTTATTTGACAATCTTTCTTGTTCTGGAATCAAATCTCATATTTCAACGGTCATGTCTATTCAAGTCTAATTGTTGAAATGAAATCAGAGAGATGTCAATTTTGAAAAGTATTTTTGGAAATCAAGCTTGTTTGGTCAAAGATCCAACACACGCTATTCAATGTAATCCTTTGATTGTCTTGTATTTTGAAAATAGAAATTGACCCGGTGTAAGATTAAAATGGCTTTTCCATGGTTCTTTGTGTCAGTTTTAATCTTTGATGTTGGGTATATCATTTGATGGTCTGTGATGAGGTGACCTTCTGTGGATTTCAAGAAATAAAAGGCTCAAGTCAAATCTTGAGGATTCATCAAGAAATATTGTTTTCTTTTTAAGCACCAATTTTTTCAGCATGCATAATGACCAGTAGCTTAATTCATGAAGCCACGACTCTTATGGAAAAGCTCTTCAAGTTTTGAGAGCGCCATTTATCGATTCAAATTGCTTACTTAATCAAAAAGGGCTTTTAAAAGCACGTAATGTAGGCTATGGTTTATGGCTATGAAAGAAAGGAATTTCACAAGCTCAAAAGGTGTTTGAGGGTTTCAAAGATCTAGGATCAACATCAACTATTCATCGACTCTCTTTCTCTTGTTGTCATTCAACCTTGTTAATATCAAATATCATAATTCTCTTAACATAGGTCATAATGCAAATCCAACTTTTTCTTTGATGTATAACCAATCTAATCTTTCGAAGACACTAAAGGCTTTATCATAGACACACCAAAAGACATGAAACTTGATTTTTTGGTGTTGACTTTTGGCATTTGTTGTCTTTCTTTAATTGAAACTTCTTTTGCCCTTCTTAGAATTGATAGGCATTCTCCTTCCATTCTTTTTTTTTTTTACATAGCCTTTCCTCAAAGTTTTCTTGAATGACCCTCAATCTATGGATTTTCTTGTTCTAGCCATTTCTCAATCATTGAACTTTTATTCTATGCCTTTTTTGATCCATTAATTCTATCAGTGTCTTCAAAAAATCTCTCATTTGCCCCCAGTGTAGGTTGTGATCCTAGTCATGGTTTTTTTTTAAAGAAAATATTTTACCATGCTCAAAATGGGACTGTAAGGGATAATATTTCAAGAATTGTGAAAGGATAACAAAGATGGCCTTTTCTCATTTCAAGCAAGGTTGGTTAGAACCGATAAATTTTGACCTCCTCCAATGTAATGATTTGGACTTGTAAGAATCATGATTCACAAGTCCATAACTACTGAATCCGCTACATGTCATTATGCATACTGCTAAAACTTAGCTATATGAAGTGTGGTTCAGTTTCACGAGGGTTCAAAATTGTTTGGTCACCTCATGCCATTTTCAAGGATCGAGTTATGTCTGCAATCAAAACACTTTTTATCTGTTAGGATTAACTAGCCTGAATTTAGCATGTTGGAGTTTGATTAAATTTTTTTCAAAATACACTTTGAAATAAACATCTCATGCATTCAGAACAACAAGGAGACCATGAAAAGACATGTTTCGTTAAAGGATGAGATGTGATCCCAAACAAAAATGCAAGATGACAAAATCCATAACAAAAATGATTGACAGTTCAACACCCTTCTTGGATCAGCTACTCTAGCAATATCTGTGTTTTGCCAAGCAATTTCAATCACTTGCCATTCTGAGGATGTTCCATGATAATATGACCAATGACACCCTCCTTCACAGACTGTACTCGTCTCTTGCTCACCAACTTCTGGACTTGATCCTTAAAATTCTTGGAGCTTTTCAATTGAAATGGCCGAGGACCCCACCATGACATCACATCTCTTGTCTGGATTATACCACCTAGAAAATGGTGGTTGCAAGGGATTTGTCAGAGTCAAGCAAAAAGTCTGGAATCTGACAGGTGCTGGTAGGCCAACTTGGGTGGCAGAAGGATGTCAATCTTGGCAAAGACACTTGAGCAGTTGATGCTACAGGGAGACTTGACTAGACCACATAACTATGGTTTCCCATCTTCAGAGTCATCTCCTGATTCATTTCTCATCATTGTTATGGAATTCATGGTAGAACTTTCAATCTTTCCCATATCTATTACTTGTTCAATGCTTTCAGCGATCTTCACAACATCATGTACTGCTGAACTGGAATTGAGCTCACAGTGGGGGTGATTTCGAAGAAGGCCAATGCACCAAGTTGTTATTAGATGATGACTGAAGGCATTGCTGCTATTGTTCATGACTGAAAAGAAGAGGTGCAGCTTCAATTGGACATGGACAAGCAGTGTTCCCACAAAAGACTGTGCGAACATTCTCGTTCCATTTGATGCTCAACACTTGTTCAAGCCCTTTAATTTGATGCTCAACACTTGTTCAAACAAATGTGAGTCTAGCTACCTCCCCGTCGATGCTCTCCACTTCCTTTTGACAATGAGCCTCGCTCTGACCCCTTTCTTCATTTCCCATCATCTTTTTTCAATCAGGGGTAGCAAAGCTTATTTGGGGGACCCTACTTTCAACTTGGTGCATGCATGACAAATGTATAAACATATAATTTATATGAGGAACTCACCCTTCGAGGGGTGATATATGGTCATAACTCTTGCATGATGAACAAGAATTTTTATTCTTGATCAAACTCTACAATAGAAATTTCTTGAGTGATGACCATTAAATTCCCCGTAAGTCCTGAATTCAAGATGCTTCAAGAAGGGTTTGCTCAGATGCAAAGCAATATGTACGGAGCATACATCCTAAAAGCAGGTTCTAATCTTTTTATGTGAGACAAATGGTAGGTTTACTACTTGGTCTCTAAAAAGGATCTCTCGTTGTCCCAATGATCACCCTCGTAAAGGCAATATAGGGGCCCAGTAGGTAATGGTCGGCAGTGTACCAATCATTAACAGTCTAAGCACTCAACGAAAAGTTGGGGTTTACACAAATTTAAACCTTGACTCAAGTCATAAGGAAAGCTGTTAGTCCCCCACCTAACCTAAAGCTTGTGTGTGCTTTCAAAAATTAAAACATGTGATGCATGAAACAATTCTATATAATGCATAAATAAAACAGAAATAAGACAAAAAGCAACAAATTTAAACACATCAAAAACACAAAGCTTAGTCCAGTAATGTTGAAAACAATACCTGTCTCTAGTGGAGTCGCCATTCTGTCGCACGTCACCCACATGGCGATTCGACGATTTTTCGTTCGTTGCTTGATTTGGGGTTTTGGGAGTCGCCACCTAGTATTTGATTGAAGGCTACTAGGAAACCTGAATGTACTGGTCTTTGTCAGAAATTCAAACGTAAGGGACTTGTTGTGGCTAGGGAAGGTATTAACACCCCTAGCGCACCCTACCTGAAGTAAGCTGCTTTACGGTTTGATGTGATGTGAAATTTTGAAATATTAATCAATTTCTAATGCTTTAATAAATCAGTTATTAAATCCCAGAATATACGTAGAAACATGTTCTTATATTTTCATGGAAAATACAATATGATTTTATTTATCCTTGAGATATTTAATCATACTCAAATTAAACACTTAATTCTTTTTGTCTTTTTGATTTTTATAATCCAATAACATAAATAAACAAATACAAACACACACCCATCCCTTTTTATTATGTTTACTCACCCATAATTATATGTCTACAACATAACAAAAAAAAAATTCAAATAAACCAAAACAGAACAGTATCTAAATATACACATCATCTGGAAATTACAAAAAAACTTCAGGAACAGTGCTAGAACAGTGGCGGCGTGTCTTCTCCATGGGCCACCGCCACTGGCGGCGTGTGGGTTCACGCGCGGCCGCAAGAAAATCCAGGCAACTCAGGGGGTTTGTAACGGCTTCATCCATTCTTCCTTTTCCTGTCGGCGGTGAGGAAATCTGTCACCTGCAACAAAAAGAAAACGCACAAACAATAATGGGTTTTAATCGTTCCCTTTCTTTAGATCGGACCATCCTCTGTCTTCTTTCTTCCTCCTGGTTCGTTTCCCTCTGCTGGTGGCAAATTCGGCCGTTGGCTCGCGGTCCAGACCTGCTACATGGGGTTGAACCGATGAAGAAGAGTCAGGTGACGAGGAAGGGGACGATCTGTGAGTTCACCCGTGTGTGGGTTGCCGATGTGTTCAGGCTGCTCCGGGTTGGTTTCGGTGGAGACCGGTCTACGCAATGATGGATTGTGGGCAATGGTGGCGCTAGCTGGAGGCGGTGGCTGGCCTCTGTGGAGGCCAATCTGCGGGGAGATGTAGGGGCTGTCTTGTGGGTCTGTGGGCGCCGCCGTGTGTTGGCTGCTGCTGGAGGCCGGTTGCAGAAGATGAAGAAGAGTGTTGCCCCGGCGCTGCTGTATATGGGCTGCTGGCTCACTGGCGGTGAAAACCGGCTGAGAAGAGAGTGAGGCAGATGAAGGAGAGGGGCTAGTTTCCCTCGGGTGGCAGGGGAAGAAAAGCCATTGGCTGGCAAGAGGGGGAGCGGGGGCGGCTGTGGCTCTTTTGGTCTCTCTGGTTCCTGACCTCAAAGGAGAAAGGGGGCGGTGTTTGGCCCAGAGAGGGAGAAGATTAGTCTGTGGTGGGCGGCGGCTGCATGGTTTATGAGGGAGAGTGGCTTCGGGTTTTTTTTTTAGGAAAAGGGGGGCGGCTGAGTGTGAGAGGGTTTAGGTTAGGGTTTTTTCTTTTGTTTTCCCCAAAATTTTCTCCGCCCCCATGCCTGTAAATTTTCTCCCCATCCATCAGTTTTTTTCACTGTAGCATGGTATTTATAAGAGAAGTATTGCTAGGTTTCCAAACTGGTCCCTCAACTTTTCTTTTTCCTTTCTTTTCTCTCTTTTTTTTTTGTAAATTTTGATTTTTCTTATTTTTTTGTATTTTTAAAGAGAGCAATATCAACATCGACTCAACAAAAAATCAGTGATTGTAAAATTAACGCGTTAAAAGTTAAACGCGTTCAAAATACCTTTGAAAATTTAAATTCTTATGAGATGACGTTGAAAATGCTAAAATGATGCAAATATATCAAAAATGCATTTTTTTGGGGTTTTCATTGTTTTTTTGCTATTTTTGTTTTTTTCTGAAAATTTATTAAAAATATGGGTCAAAAATTAAATATCAACCATTAATATAAAGAAAATGTCTTTGCCGTCTATAAACAAATGACAAATCACAGGCACCCTTTGCTTTCTATTTGGTGTCCAGCTTGCCAAGTCAGAGGACGGCCATACGGTGAAGTTATTGTTTCCCCTTACATTTGCGCTGCCTATTATTACCGTGCATCCATGGTATAAAAAAAGTAAACAATACGGCATTTACTTTGAAGAAATGTCATTCATTCATTTATTTTAAGTAAATTAAGCGGATGATGGTCCCGCTTAAGTTTTTATAGGAGAAGTTAATTAATTGGATAATAATTAAGTATAAATATTAATTTAAATTGGTAATGGCTGAATAATTTTTTTTTAATCTATATTCATTATAAAAACCTATATATAAATAGAAATCTGCAATATTTACTCATGTTTCATCATTTCTTTCTTCTTCTTTTTTAATATTTTCTATGTAAGTTTTTTTGTTTATATTTTTTTTATTAACGTAAGTGTCCGGGTTAACTTGTGCGTACCTCTCGACTAATTTTATAGACCCTGAAATTAACGATCATGTAAACCTCCAATGATCATCATATTAGCAAATACAGGACTCGAACTTGAGACCACAAGGAAAAAAAATCTCTTGATCCCAAACTTTTACCACGGACCATCTACTATATGGTTGTTTTGTTTATGTTTTTGCAAGGCAGAAAGATGCGTGAGGTTTTGAGAATATGACTAGGGGAATATTATTAAAAGAAAAACTCTCACTTTTTTTTACCTTACATTTTCCTTGTAATATTATTAATTGTTGTTTTGCGTAATCTAAAAATAAAGAAAAGTTTCTTAATAAGAAAATAAAAACAAACTTCAAGACACAGAGTCTCTTCTCATCACTCAAAATAAAAACAAATCCTAAAAAAAAATGTTTAAGAATAAATATTTTCAAGTGATCGCACTGGTTATAATATCATAAGATTTGAAAAACAATTATAAATTATAAATTATAAATTGAAAAGCATATACATGCATTTAATTAAATAAATCAAAAATCATATGTGTCATTAAATAAAAAAAACATTAACACTTCTATTCGACTCGCCTTGTTGCGGGTCGAATAATATTTGTTTTTAAGGCAAAAGAAAAAATGTGCGGATGTTATTAATATATTTTTTGAAATCGAGTAAATAATATAATTATAAATAAAAAAATTGATGTTTATATTTAATAAAATAAAATAAAGACCATATGTTTTAATAAAGATGTATAAGATCTTAAATTAATTTTAACGTAGTAGAAAAATAGAACAATATTGCAATTGCTACAATGAAACACCATTTACTTTTAGTTTTGTATAATGATTTATAAAAAAGTGTAAGGAAAGAAAAGAAAAAAAATACAAAAAATAAAGATAAGAACAAAAAGAAATGTATAAATAAGTCAAATGTAGAATGATAAATATTCCAAGTATAAAGAATAAAATATAATATTTTTTTTTTCAAAAAACATATATAGAAAAAAAACTAAAAAATATTACAAAAAAATAAAGATAAAAAAAAAATTGGTGATAAATAGATTAAGTATAAAGTGATAAATATACTAAGTATAATGAAAAAGAAAAGAAAAAAATCTACAAAAAAGAAAGAGATTTGTCATAAAAAAATTAATTATGTAATTTCTACTGTGAAAAAAGATTTCCTTTATATATATATATATTAACAATATTCTAAAAGGCGTGGGGAAAGTACTGTAGCTTTCCCCACGCCTTTTATTTTTGTTGTAAATGTATCAGTGTTTCACATCCACTGCACAGTGCAGTTCACTCTGAGCTGTCTTCCTTTTTTCTTTTTCTTTTTTCTTTTTAAATTTTTTGTTTTTTTTTTTCGTGTTATTTTTTCCGTCTTTTATGCCTTTATATGTTTTGTTTTGCTTTTTTCTTTGTGTTTTTTTTCTTTTAATGAATTTTTTTTGTTTAATTTAGTTTGTTAATGTTAATTTTTTTTATTTAGTTATCAGACTTTCATGACACGGATCCCGGGTTTGACGGGTTAACCTGGTTTAACGAGTTAACTCGAAATTTTTTTTTTGCTTTTTTTCTTTTTAATTAAATTTTTTCGTTTAGTTTAGTTTGTTAATGTTAAATTTCTTTCTATTTAATTATCAGACTTTCATGACATGTATCGCGGGCTTGATGGGTTAACCTGGTTTGACGGGTTAACCCAATTAATTCTGGGTTAACCCGTCAATTTTTTTTTCTATTTAGTTATCAAACTTTCATGATACGAATCACAGGTTTGACAAGTTAACCTGGTTTGAAGGGTTAACCTAGTTAATTCAGATTTTTTCTTTTTTCTTCATGTTGGTTTTTTTTTTCTTTGTTTTTTTTAATTAATCTATTTAATTATCATATTTTTATGACACAACCTTGTAGCCAGACCCACATCCAAGGCTCTTAGGTCCAATGTTGCAGCCAGATTCACTTAAACTTGATTCATATAAGTTTAATATTATTATTAATATTATCAAGATTACTCTTGGGTCAAGCGTTGCAGCTAGACCCAAGGCTCTTGGGTATATCTTTGCAGAAAAACCTAACACTCTTAGATCTTAGTTTTTTTTGATATTTTTTATGCAAGAAAAAAAAATAACTCGTGGCGTATGCTTTTGTTTTTTTATAAGCCTTTTACTGTGAACTGCATCGTGCAGTACACAGTAAAAAAGCTGATGCTTTTAGTTTCATTTTTTGTCTATAGTTTCTTAATATTAAATTTTTTCTGTTTAATTATCAAACTTTCATGACACAGATCCCAGATTTGACGGGTTAACCCAGTTGATTCAGATTTTTTTTCTTTTTCTTCATTAGTTTTTTTCTTCCTGTAGGGTTTTTTCTCTTTGCTTTTTTCTTTTTAATTATTTTTTAAAAAATTTAGTTCATTAATATTAAATCTTTTTTCTATTTAGTTATCACACTTCCATGACACGAATCCCAAGTTTGACAGGTTAATCTGATTTGACAGGTTAACTCAGTTGATTCATATTTTTTTCTTTTTCCTCATTAGTAAAAGGTAGATGCCTTTTGTTTGTTTGTTTTTTTTTTTCATTTTTAATTAATTGTTTTTGTTTAATTTAGATTGTTAATGTTCAATTTTTTTTCTTTGTTTTTTTTAATTAATCTATTTAATTATCACACTTTTATGACACGACCTTGCAGCCAGACCCACATCCAAGGCTATTAGGTTTGATATTGCAGTCAGACTTACTTAAACTTGGGCCATGTAAGTTTAATGTTATTATTAATATTATAAATATTACTCTTGGGTCAGGTGTTGCAGCTAAACCCAAGACTATTTGGTATAGCTTTGCAGAAAAACCTAACACTTTTAGATCTTAACTTTTTTTGATATTTTTTATGCAAAAAAAATAAAATAAAATTGACTCGCGGCATCGTCCGGGTCATGTAACTAGTACAGAACACTAAATGGTGTGGGGGAATCATTGTTCCCCCACACCAAAATCACTGTGGATTACAATAGTAATCCACAGTGCATTCCTCTTTCTTTCTTTTTTTTTTTTGTATTTTTTCTTTTTTTTTTCCAACTTTCCCCCCTTTTTTTTTTCAACTTTCCTCTATTTTTTTTCATTTATTTTTTATTTTTTTTCAAAATTATTTTTGTTGATTTTACTTTTTAAATATTGAATTGGTTAAAAAATTCGCTTTGTAATTTTTTTCCTTTAAAATACTGGGGATTACTGCGGTGTTTTCCCATATAGTTTTTCTATTTTATTTTTTTTATTTTTCAAAATTATATTTGTCAATTTTTTTAATATTGAGTTGGTTAAAAATTTTGCTTTATAATTTTTTCCCTTTAAAATACTGTGGATTGCTGCGGTGTTTTCCCACAAAGTTTTTCTTTTTTATTTTTTATTTTTCAAAATTATATTTGTCGATTTCTCCGCATGGTTTTTTTTTTCTCCGAAATTATCTTTTTTTATTTTATTTTTTAATATTGAGCTGGTTAAAAATTACAGTTACAATATGTGAGGAAAGCACTGTAACTTCGCAAATTACTGTGGATTGCTACAATGTTTTTTTCCACATGGTTTTTTTATGTTTTGTTATGTTTTTTCCTAAAATTATCTTTGTCAATTTTATTTTTAAATATTAAGCTTGTTAAGAATTGCAATTACAAGTAAATACAAATTTTTCCTCACAAAACTCTATGGATTGATACAGTTTTTCTTCACATGGTTTTTTTTCCAATTTCTTTTGTGTTTTCTTTTCTTGTAATATTTTTTTTTTAAATTATCATCGTCGATTTTTTTTCTTTATATTGAATTGGTTAGAATTTAACTTTGTAATAAATCTTAATCATGTTGGGAAAGCACTGTAGCTTTCCTCACAAAATATTGTGGATTGCTACAATGTCTCTCCACATGGTTTTTTTTTCTTATAATTTTTTTCAAATTATCTTTGTCAATTTTATTTTTTAATATTGAGTTGTTTGAGAATTATAATTACAAGTTATTACAAATAAGGCTAAATCATGTGGGGAAGCACTGTAGCTTTCATTATAAAACACTGTGAATTGCTATAGTGTTTCCAACATGATTTCCCCCCTTTTTTTGGTGTTTTTTTGTTATTGTTTTTTCTAAAATTGTCTCTGTCGATTTTTTTTTAATATTGAGCTAATTAAAAATTTAGCTTTGTAAATTTTTTTTTCTTTAAAACACTGTGAATTGTTACAGTGTTTTCCCATATGATTTTTTTCCAAAATTATCTTTGTCGATTGTTTTTTAATATTGAGTTGGTTAAGAATTATAATTACAATAAAACTAAATCATATGAGAAAAGCGTTGTAGTTTTTCTCACAAAACACTGTGGCTTTCTATAATATTTCTCTAAATGGTTTTTTATTTTATTTTATTGGGGAAAACACTGTTGTTTTCCTCACAAAACATTGTCAATTGCTACAACGTTTTTCCTCATGAGTGTTTTTTATTATATTTCTCTTTGTTGATTTTTTTTTTACTATTAAGTTGGTAGAGAATTTAGCTTTGTAATTGTTTTTGCTTTTTATTAACAGAAAAGCTAAATCATGTGGCGAGAGCACTGTATCTTTCCTTACAAAACACTGTAAATTGCTACAAATTATTTTGTTCAATTTCTAAGTTTTTGATCACCAACACAACTTTTTTTTCCGTCATGAAATATTTGCTCCATCATACCTTTAGTTTCTATTACTTATCTAGTGCTGATTTACAATTACAACACTATCAAATATTTTTTTTTTATAAACCCGCAGCAGCACGCAGACATATCATCTTTTATATATATATATATATATATATATATATATATATATATATGGAGTACCACTTAACAAGGACTTTAACTATTCAATTGAATTCTTGTGGCTCAAGCGGCAGCTAGCTTTTACACGACCATGAGAAGATTATATGTATATGGTCTTTGAAAAGTTATAAATTATAATTTTTGAAAATAACATATAAAAAGAAATTATGATATTAGCTTTTTAAAATATCATTAAATATTTACAGCCACATATATAGCCGCAGTCTAAAATAATGATATTAATTTCCAAATGGGCACTAAATGGTACCCTTTCTTGTTTCTTGACAGGAGAAGTCCAAAACAAACGAGACAGGCATTGTTCGTCTGCATATATTTGTTAAAGAGCAACATTTATGGTTAATTAAAGCCACCAGAGAACTTGTCCAAGCATTGACAGCTACGGCATTCGTCCATTATAATGCAAAAACTAGCGCCTCCAGATCATGTCGAGAGAAAAAGCTTCAGCGAATTCGTGATGGAAAACGTCCTGATCCCACCATTGTAGTTGTGGTGGTGAGATTAGGGATATGATAATGAAGACACGTTCAGATGCACGAGCAGATCAATATCAGAGAGAAGTGCATGGAGGAGGCCTTTGTGTTTTGAGAAAAATCCTCAAGGATTGTTGAAGGCTTGCCAAACTGGTTCAATGAAATCGTGGAGGTGATTGTCACCATGGGATTGCGACCGATCCGTGTTGAAGGCATGGCTTGCCGAACTGGTTCAAATTAACTTCATCGAAGCTGAGCAAACGAAAGGATCATAACAAAACTTGACATTAATGAAGGAAGTAGACCAGTGTTCCTTTATGTTTTAAATCTGTTTCCTCTTCTCCTCCACTTACCCTCATAAACGTAAATGAAAAGAGGAAGAAAAATGATGGGTAAACCCTAACCCTGTGTTGTGCGTCCGATCGAGAATAGAAAGAACAACATGTTTCTCAGCAACTTATCGCGCGCATACATAATAACCCTAACACACCAATATCAAAGCAAATGGTTATATGTATATATATAGCTTGGACTGCCGGTGGTAATATTTCTGTTGGTTCCAACATCTGATCCATTCAAGCACCTAACTAGGTTTAGTGGCATGCAGGGCAATATTCGGCCCTTATAATATACTCATGATCTTGTGGGTGTGCTAGCTAGTGGTTGCTTTTGATTGGTTTCCGCAGTCTATAAATAACCAATTAAAGATCGATGCAGTTTACTGATCTCGTAGTATTCAAAGATATGGAAGCATTAATTATGCCCCAGCTCAGAGCACTGCTTGTACCCACCTGCGGCTGTCTTCAACTTGAAAGAGGCCCCAAGAGGGCAGCTGAACGGAGGAGGTGGGCTCACTGTTTCGTTTCTCAAGAGGGTGTTTTGAAGAGCGGTGGATTGCGCGGTTTCTTCCAAACTCCCTTTTATTAATGTTTGGTTAAAAATTGAATTGTGATTTTGCATGTGGATCCCATGATAAATATGAGGTCTGGCCTCAGTTAATGAGAAGTACTTCAAAGATGCTTTTCACGTGAAACAATTGGTCATGAGGTAAATCAAACAATGTAATTGTGGTTGCTTTTTGCCGTTGAAATTCTTGGACAAATCTGGCCTCCCCATCAAAGCACATTAAAACACCGCAACCCATCTCTCTGATTTTTTTGCTGCATCATCTCCTCCGACCTTGCATAAGCCATCACTCTCCCTACAAATTTGATGCAGATCTGAATTAATATCAGTCAATGAAGACACCAACTTGCCTTTCAGTTTCCTATGCTTTCAGTAAAAGTTTTGGCTGATGCCATTCTTTTGTTGTGCTTTCACTAAAGATGTGGCGGTAAGTTCTAGCTCCTACCAGGACGAAAAGGTAGGTGAAGGGTAAAAGTTTTGTGTTAATACGGCCATGTGGTTTCTACAGAAAAAATAGATTTCTTGCTGTGTTTTTGGTACTTGCTTGTCCTCATGCATCAACTATTTTTTTTTTTTTAGTTTAATATGGGTGTTCGGGCCAGCTTACACGCACCTCGACTAATCCCACGGACTCTGAAGTTAATGATCATGTAAGTCTTCAATAGCCATCATATGCATCAACTATGTTTTGGAAGGCTTAGTGCTTGGTCTTTATGTATCAAATGGAAAGATATCACTTGTAAGATTTTCGGTGTTGAGAACAACCAACAAATCAGAAAAAATAATTTAATAATATATATTCATCACTATACAATGTCATTGAACGTGTCATTAGAGTTTGAAAACAAAAATAAAGAATTTTACAGTTTAATTGAACTTGTCGAATGAATTTCTTACATGATAAAATTATAGATAGTTTAGTGGAATAATAAAAAATATTTTTCATAAAGTGTTGTTTATTTCATGATGTAGTAGTAGTTAAATCTACAATATTTTAATTAAAAACCATCAATATTATAATATATATATATATATTCTTTTTAGTCATTTTATCATCAAACTTCAATTTAAAATGTATTTTTAATCAAATATATTAAATAATTTTTTATTTAACTTCAATTTCAATAACAGTTTTAACTAAACATATATTTTATCAAAACAATTTCAAATTAAACACACACACACACACACACACACACACACACACACACACACACACACACACACACACACACACCCTTGCCTTCCTGGGGCCTGTTTTTTATTCAATGATTGATGTAACTATATCCTTTCGAGGAAGAGCACGGGTTTTTATTCAAAAAAACGTAAATGATTTGGTTATTTCAGTACTGTCTGTCACTATCTCTATATGTCGTGGAGATTTATTTAATATTAGAAAAAAGGTACAAATAATGACCTGAATGGCACTTTCGTAATTTCGACCCACTTTCTTATTTCCACGTTAAATAGAAAACAACAAATCTTAATCACTTGATGTCCCTTGAGAACCGGTTGGTATCAATTTTCCTCTTTCACACCAATAGAAACGGTCTCATTATGACATTCAATTGCCAAAATAAATAAATAAATAAATAAAAATGATTTACAATTATATAGAGCCTTTGGAACCAACGAACGAGGACATTCACATCACTTCATTTTAGGGTCCGGAACAAGTCACCATGGTGCCCTTGATATCAAGGTTATTAATAATGCGCTTTTTTTTTAATAAATACAGAAAATATAATGTAAACTTAGATTATAAAATTAAATTGTAAAATTATAATTAACTTTTTAACTAATTATATATTAACAATTCCAGTTAAAAAATTAAATTATATTAAAATCTGATAAATAGAATCAACAATATTATATAATCAATGAGTGATATAAGTAAAACGAGAGAAATAGATAATATAATTCAAGAAATTAATGACATGAATAAATAAAATGTCTCATAATAAAACTTTGCAATATAGGGGATCATTAAATGGTAGGAAGTACGCAAGAACCTGACGACAACTTTATTGTTTCCATAAAAAACAAGTTCTAATGGATTCATTTTGGGTTGCAAGCTAATGGACATAAACTTGTAATTAACTAACATAAGTTCAATAATGAAATAAACTCATAAACAATGTCTAATGCACCAAAACAAACCCAAATTAAAAATAATTATTCAAAAATAAATAAATAAATAAATAAAATAGTATAATAAAAACAAAGTTTTCATGCTAAAATTTCTCAATGTGGCCCGAATCTTCAATTTTCACATATTCTTGGTAGATTTCAGTCTTGATTTCAAACATGTTGTTCTCTCTTGTTTGGATGAATTACCGTGTGTCTACTATATATGGTTGAAATGCTTGAGATGTCTAGTTTTCAGCACAACTTGAATCGCAGGAAAACTCTACTTATAGCTCTAGATATGTCTCAAATAGTATATGAAGATCTAGTTTGGAAGATTTGACAAGATTCATTTAGTAACTTCGATCATTTAAAATAATATGTTCCTGAACTTTATTTAACCTGAAACTTTACAACAATATAATTTGATATGTCTAGTATTTCTCTATAAAATTATAGCTCCATCTGATATATGGTATGAGAAATATATCTAATCTCGTAAAATTAGTCAACAAATATTTTAAGATCAAATTAAAACCTAACTTGATAAATTTAGTAAACCTGTAAAATAAAACTGAATTTATCAATTTTGTATAAATCAAGTCTGATTCTACTGGGTTTTTGAGAATTTAGATCAATTTTGCATTGTTAGAATTTTGACAACAATGATTGATATAGCTGCCTGAAACCATTTCAAAACGATTTAAAATGGGCGGAAGCTACCAACCCCATGGCCATGGTCAAGTCAAGACACCAAACTTATTCAATGCCAACCAATGAAGACCATTACCAACTCAAATTTCATGATAACCTACAAATTACAAACAGAAATGAACCATTATCTCTCTAAAAAGACCATAACAATCAAAGCACCATGGTTTGTACCAATCTAAGAGAACTCACACCCCTTGGTGAGTGAGACCGTCGCCTTTACAAGTTTTTCAATTTCAGCTCACCCCATTACCAGTCCACCGCCCGTCAGGTAAGCCTTCAGCATCTCTGGCGCTCCTCAAGGACCAAGCCGTATAAAAGACACGTCGTCTTGACTGAAAAAATATTTGCATTTTCCAATCTATTTATCTCATGGAACAGTAGTAACACATACAGCTAGCATCTGACAAAAATTCTTTGTAGTTCAGAATGTTGAGCTACTAGTGCTCTCTTCAAGCTCCTGAGGGTGAATTGCTTGCCTCCCTTACTCGATCCAGCTACATTTGTTCCCATACTTTGGAGCTCCTCGCTTCAAATCCCCTTTTGTTAGAATTTTTTTTTCAAAAAAAAAAGAAAAAGAAAAGATTTCAACCCGTCGACCTGGAGGAAGGGGAGGGGAGTCACTAGGGAGGAAATCGTGGAGAAAAAAAATTGCATCCACGCAAACCAAAAAAATGCAGCAACATATAAATAGAATAGCTATAGTTGCCACCGGCTATTCAGAAACACAATTCCCAAGAAAGATTGACAGAAGGAACCATGAGTAGCCAAACTTAAAAATCCAATCTGCAGTCATTCGAATTCATTGACTAAAGTAGGCAACTGGCTCTGATCAACTTTAAAACGTTAAAGAAAAAGTTCTACCCCTTGTCTGCTTTGTTTAAGTGATGTCCATCTTCGACTTCAGCATCTAACTTTAAACTCTAGCCCTCTTGCCACTGCAACTTGGGCACTTGTACTGCTTGATATGCTCAGCTTTGGCAGGTGTAATCTTGACGCATTTCCCATGGAACCATTTCTCGCAAATATCACAGCAAATCCAGAATTCATCAGTGCCATAGCTTTCACCACATGCTCCGCAAGTAGCACCCTGTTCGTCATCTTCTTCTTCCTCTTCCCCACTCTCATAGTCTTCCTTGGGTGGTGCAGATACCTTTACTGCCTTAGTCTGGGACTCAGGTTGCCGGGATTGCTTAAAGGCCACATTCGAACAGTAAAAGAAATTGTAAACAGAACAGCATTGAGGAAGGAGTATCCGATAGAATTAAATGCAACTCATAACTTCTTACCATCTTCCCGCTTGATTTGCTTTTGCCACTGTTGTTGTGAGTGGCAGATTGGTCCTTAGGTTGCTTAACATTTCCGGACACAACCTCGAATATTGTGGGGAGCTCATTTATCATCTGGAAAAGCCTCTTCCTGTCAAGTCAAAGTTCAATTACAATTAGAATGACATTCTTTTATTTATTTATTGCATCTCAAGTTGCTCGTTAGAGAAGGGGGATTGTTTGACATGGGGATATGTTCAACGTGAAATAGTAATGGCTCTTGTGCTGGGAAATTAAGAAGTGCAGGGTGAAGCCTTCCTTACTGTGATAGGAAATGTTCAACTCTATTACATAGAAAAAAACAAAATAAATATGAAAAGAATTAAAAGCAGCAAGAATAGGGTAAAATATGAACAGAAGAAACACAAAATAACAAGAAAAGAGATCAAAAGAAAATAAGAGGAAAAGGAGTTCAATTGAAGGATTGGGAGTCTAAATGACAATATTTTTAAGACTGAGATGTAAAATTTTATCACTAGAAATATACAAAGAGTTGTTAGATCTTTCAGATCCCCGGCAAAAGATTTCATTACCTTGTTTTCCATGTGTAGTTCATGCCCAAACCAAGCAAATTCCATCTGATTTTAAAGACAAGAAAATTCTAGAAAAGAAGAGAAGCTATTGCACAATCTCTTAGTCAAGCAGAATAACTGATACAAGGTAAATGGAGTGAATGTCAAGGTAGATAATTTCTTGATCACTGGTTTAAATCATGTAAATAGTTTCTTGATCGCTGGTTTGATGATTGCACAAACACTTAACCCCACATCCAATCATCATGTTCAACTAGCTAGAAAGAAAGAAAGCTCGCACTTTCATCTCAAAGTGTGCTAAGATTTCATCAGCTCCCTTTTCTAATAAAAGCACTTCTTAAGAGAAAGGAAGCACCAGAGTGATTTGAGCCCATGGAAACAAATAAACTACAAATAGAAGGAAAATGATTCCATTCCAAAATATTAATAATATTTTAGTTCTTCTAGATACAAGTATGCAAATCAATAATGGTGTGTTTATCCTTCAAGTCTCTAAAATTATCATTGGGCTAGTATAAATATGGGTCTTGAAAGTATTGTAATCCAAGTCCATAGGACTTCCTCTCATTTGAGAGCAACATAATATAAGAATGAGAGATGTGTTCAACCATGCTTTCCTCCTCTTCCCAGCTTTTTCTAACACTAGATATTTCCTGGGTTCATGTCAACCGCCAACTATGTATGTGGGCATAACTGGATGATAGATCACAAGCAAAGTGAAAGCTAAATTAAAATCCAAAAACAAGTCAATCCAAAGCAAAATGTGCAGATAAGACACAAGCAGCATGCCAGATACTGGGCAGTTTACTCAGTTGATAGGAAGAACAAAACTAGAAACCTACCAGAAGAGTTTATGCCCAGGTGAAATTATACATTTCAGGGAAAATACAATGACATGGTTTGCACTTGTAAATTTTAAATCTATACTTGGCAAGATCAGCAGTAAACTAAAACAGTAACTTACAGCCATATTGCCAAGAAGAAAATTGGACCATACCTTTCATTCTTCCCAAACCCAAAACGTGCACCAAAATAAAATGCAACAGCAAGCAACCATGAATCGCTGTGAACTGCAACAAGGGATAACCAGTCTTTCTCTTGCATCCCATCCCTAGCAAAATTTATACCTAGTGCAGGCTCAGGAAGCTCAGGAGGCACCTCCTCCACAGGCAGATTAACTTCCCATGTTTCATTTGGGAGTCCATATAGGCACAAGTTCTCCTTATCTGCAAACTCATATTTGATATATCATCAGAAAGCTGAAATATTCAAACTTGCAAGAAATTTCATGCTAGCTGATAACTCATGCAAATGCTTAAGCAACTGTAAGATTGACCAATCATTTGGTAGTAACAATAACTGTGCAAAATAGATTATATATAGCTATGAACTTAATGTAACTGATCTCAAATTCAAAATCATGAATAAAGCAATGAGCCAACTCTGTGACTCAAAAGGGATGATAGTTAAGAATACGTTTTTTTTTCAAGTGCTAGAGGACCATAAATGTCCAGGAATTAGATGCATTTTAGGATGAGAATTTATGTCACTTTCCCAAACACTTTCTAAAGAGAAAGCGCTAAAAGCAAGCATATATACCATGAGAACCAGTATAAATATCCCAAAAATCCCTACCCAGCTATAAATGCAGAAATGATCTTGAAACTAAGGTAAGACACGAAGATGCATTTATTCATTCAAAATAAATATAATCAATCACAGAGATTTCCACAAGCATATATATAATGGGTGGACTAGGTGCACACACTATAATTCCCGCAAAACCATTGACCTCCAACCTTCTTTTAAAGTTCAGGTAAGAGATATCTTCCCCAATCTGACTAAAAAGAATCAAATAAATATAAATAAAATGCAATAAAATTGCTACTTGAAAAGCATTTCATTACACAAAGCACACAGAAGAAGCTGTAAATTATAATAGTTGAAATTCCTGCAACTTAAGATAAGCAGAAATTGCATCAATAAAAAAAGATATGGCTTAATTCTTTCTTTTGAGACAATGATGCAAACAAACACTTTCTCGTCCAGAACTTTCCATACTATATATATATATATATATATATATATGTGGACAAACATGAGCACACACCTGCACATGCTATGATAATTATTTCCAGAGTCTATACGCATAGTTTCTTTAATTCAGTCCAACAGCAGAGCAAGCTAAAGCCTGAGAACAATCACCCATGCACATGGATGTCTTAAATTCCCAAATGGTAAGTTTTCTCAAAAAGGTGAAATAATGAAATAGCACATTGCTCACTGTGATTTTAAACTGAATTGTAAAGCTCTGCAATCTGTATTTGAGGTGATTATTGCAGATATAGTAAACATAACATGATCAATAATTAATTTGTCAAAGAAAGTAGTCTCATGTCAGGCTTGCAGCAGTATGAGTGAACAACAGATGTCAATTAGCAGAAACTATTGAACTAAAGGAAGTAATGGGCCACTTTAAAACACTAGAGAATGGGGATTATATCAGATTACGCAGACATAAGCAGTGAAGTTTGCAGTCACAGCATGCCTCAGCTGATCTGATTTTGAGATTTCTATACATGAAACACTCGTTTGCGAATAAGAAACAACTAGGAAATTAGACTGGAAAAAATTACTGAAAAAAACAACAACTGTATTGTGTTAAAATCAAAACCATAGTAAGCACAATTAACACAGTACTTTCACTTCTCACAAAATCACTCAGCGGTTTGTGGGGTATTAAGGCAGTGAAAACATAGCTTAATAACACAGCAACAGCAATAGAGAGACAAAGGTTATGACATCCTCAACTCAAACATACCCAAATTCGAAAAAAGAAAAATTGATACTCTAAAGTCTAAACCATCAAAAACACCTTAAAATAACAAAATTCACGTAAAACATTCATAACTTTAAAATAAAGAAAATTAAAAAGAGAGAGAAACCCACCAGGGTCACACTGCTGGTAAAACTTCTCAACATCTGCAGAAAACAAACAAACAAACAAACCCAAGAGTGAATTAAAAAAAGAAACAAACAAACCGAACCCATTAAGCAAATATAGAGATAAAGCATAAAAAAGAAGCTAAATTAGTCCAAAAATAATAATAATAAAAAAAAAACAAACCGGTAGTGAGAGCCTTGATTAAACCAGAGCGTCTTCCTTTAAAATCACTAAAAACTTCTTCAACAGTTCGCGGTATTGGGTGCGGTATTGCCTCCATTCACAATCTCTATCTGTCTACAAAATTAGATAATGATAATAATGCAGTTTATTGGGTCTTAGTTGAAGGAAGGAAGGAATTAATTAGGGTTTTCGGGTGCTGGTTAATGGGAATTTTGCTTGTTCCTCCTACTCCTAGGGTTCCCTGCTCTCTTGTTTTCGTTTCCCTGTCTTAATTTTTTCCGATTTAATTTGTGGGCGAAGATAGACGGACTCTTTTTATTTTAATATATATATATATATATATATATATATATATATATATATATATATATATATATATATATATATATATATAAAGAGTCCGTCTAAGGTATACAAGTTATTTTGATATTTATTTTATATAAAAAAATTAAAATATAAATTTAAAAGCCTTTATATATATTTAATTAAATAAATTAATAATTATCTATGTAAATAAATAAATAAATATTGTTAATAATAAAAAAAACTTAAAAATTAAATATAAATCAAGATATTTAATCACATAAAATAAGATATTTATCCAAATATTTTTTTAAATTTATTTATTTAAATCAATAAAAAAATAAACTCACAAAAAAAAAAACTCATAAATTAAAAGTTAAAAACAAATGAAATTAATTGAATAAACTTACACCTTAAAAAAACATTACACAAGACCAAACCTATGAGAAATATAATTAAAAAATAAATATTTTTTATTTTAAAAAATAAAATTTATTTATATATATAAAAAAATTTATTGATGAATTAGAATAATATATTGAAAATCAAACACAAATAATTTTTTTTTAAAAAAACATATATTAAAAATAAAACATGCAAAACTTGTGATCTAGATCATAAGATTAGGATAAACTAATAAAAAAAATAAAAGATAATCACAAAACCAATATTAAAAAAAACTAATGCGCAACGATAAGATTGTACGAAATTGAATCCCCAACAAATCAATTGTCGAAAGATAAATCCAGAAAAAAAATAATAATAAAATGATTTAAAAAATGAGTGTGAAAATAAATAAAGAATTAATTAGAGGGGAAACAAAAATTTTCAATTGAAATTTTTTCAAAAAATTAATTAGCATCTAAAATGATGGTGGAAGGTCAGGTTTGACCACAAGATGATGTCGAATGCAATGCCTAAATGACGCAAACGCCACCAATTCGTTAGCATGAGCCTAGCACGAACCAACAACTCTGATTAAAACTTTTTTAAAATCAATGTAAAAATACTAAAATGCCCTCTATGACCTTAATAATTACCCAAAAAACCTCTGTGAAAGTAAAAAAAAAATACATCTGAAAGCAAACCTAATTTTTTAATATTTTCTAAGATCAAATTCGTATTTTTACTACACATGAAGAATTGAAACACCAAATTGGATCATAGAGGTAAAAAAATATTTTTACTATGCAAAAAAAACTTAGATACCCTCAAATAATATTTTAATGACCAATGAGCCAAAGAAAAAGACCAAAGCACCCCCACAAACAAAGTCACTATTTTTTTTTCACTCAAGGATAAAATAGTAATTTAACTATAGCACTCCACTATAATTTCTGGCTATTACTACACTAAAACAACCACTCTTCCCATGTGTGTGTGTGTGTGTATATATATATATATTATTAAATAATTAATATATATTAAAAGGTTAATTGAGAATTGGATTTCATAGTTTTTTTTATTTGTTTTTTAGGAGGTTATTACAGTTTTATAATCTAGGTCGCCGGTTAGGTCATTTGACTTAGTGATGTGCATCATGGGAATTATAATCCATCTTGTAAGGCTAAAACTAATGTGCAAGAGGATTCAGATGGTCCAATGACAAGAGCGAGAGCGAAACAACTACAAAGGGCCTTGACGAGTCAAATTGGAATGATTGAAGCTGCGTCAGAGTTAAAAATTAGCAATCAGTTTGAAATTGGTTCAAGGATGTTTATTTGCCTACAATTGGAACTTAGAGATGAGAAAAGCCCTTAATTGTTCTTTTGATGCTGGGCTACTCGAATTTGGGTTGATATGCAAATAAGTGAAGGAATTGATGTTGTTTATGGTCAGAACAGCAAATGAATTTGAACCCGAATTTGAAGTCATCCATTGCATGTGAAAACAAGACTAATCAAGGTGGATTTCAAGTTCAGAACGTGTTCTTTCTAGATTGTCAAACCATGATTGTATTGGACTTTTGTGTAAGAAGATATGGTTGTTTTAAATTTGGTCTGTTTGTGTTAGAAAGGTCAAAAAACGTGTGCTAGTTAATTTGTCTAGGTTAGTTTGTCAAAGTCTGTTTTTTGGGCTTGACTTCTGCCATGTTGAATTATTCCTAACTTTGGAGGGATGTTCCAATTATAAATATAGTATCAGAATATGTAATAAAGAACTTTTGGCCAAGATTTGAAACTTAATTCACAGAATTAAGAGTTGTTCTTCCAAATTGATTTTGTGAAGAACCCTACCTGACTTATCACTCTTCAATCACAAAGAGTGTGGCGTCGAAATCCTAGATTCATCTTTGTGGCGTCCAGATCGACTTATCAAAGTATCATTCTAGTCTATCCTCCATCTTATTTACCTTGAAATCACTATAATCCAGCCTAAACACCAAAAGAAAGACAACACAACCAGACCCATCCTTCATCCATTTTCGTCAGATTCATTGTTGCCGATTTTCGAATCATTCACGGCACATCATCTGGTATCAGAGCATCAGTTGCGATCTAAGGCAGGAGCCAAAAACAGAAGAAAGGCTTGCTGGAATTAAGGTTGATAAACTTAATTATGGCTGGAGATAAAGAAGATTTGCCAAGAGGGTTAAGTTTGGAACAGGCACAGGTTATGGGCTTACAACGATCTCATGCTGAGATTCGGGATGAAATGACTGGAATTCGTGAACAGTTGAATACCCTTATGCAAATGATGCAAAGACATAATTTGCAACCCCAACAAAGGCAAGCACTTAGGGTGCCACGAAATGATATTATAGAAGCTGACGAAGATCCAAATGGGGATGATGAGGCCGACGATAGGGGCAGACCAAGAAGGCAGAATTATAATCCTCCTAATGGTCTCAAACTTAAGATTCCACCGTTTAGAGGAAGTAGTTCACCTGAGGAATACCTGGAGTGGATTCAGAAGGTTGAAAAGGTGTTTGAATGGTATGAATATTCTGAAGAAAGGAAGTGCAAGGTGGCAGCACTTGAGTTTACAGATTATGCTCTTTTATGGTGGGAAAACTTGAAGATTTAGAGGAGAAGGGATGGAGAAGAGGAGATTACAACGTGGGCAACTATGAAAAGAGTGATGAAGAAGAGATTTGTTCCTGATTACTATAAACAGGAGCTATACATCAGACTTCAAACTTTGCGACAAGGATCTTTGAGCGTGGAAGAGTATGTGAAAGAGTTTGAGTTGCTGCTGATTCGATGTGAATTGATGGAACCCCAAGAGCAAACAATAGCTAGATTTCTTGGAGGGTTGAGGAAGGATATAGCTAATGTTGTTGAATTACAGCCGTACATCTTCCTTGAGGAAGTTATAAAGCTTGCAACTCGAGTAGAGAGGCAGCAGAAACGAGGAGGTGTCCGAACTGGTGTAACTACGTCAAGCACAACAAGGGCTGTTTCTACACCTACACGAACATGGAGCACACTTAAACGAGATGAGAAGGTGGAGTTTACTAAGGGGAATACCAGTTCTGATTCTTTGAATGGAAAGGAGAAGGTGACAGAACCTCAACATCCTAGGAGGTCTCGGGACATCAAGTGCTTCAAGTGCTTAGGACATGGGCACATTGCTTCGGAATGTCCAAATAAAAGGGTGATGATTTTGCATGGGGATCATAGAGAGCTGATCAGTGGAGATGAGGTTGAAACTGAAGATGAATATGAGATACAAGTGGCTGAACAAGAAGAGGATTTCGAACCAGTGAAGGGAGATTTATTGGTTGTGCAACGGGTTCTGAATGCACAAATTGACGTTAGTGATGAGCAACGCGAGAACATCTTTCATACTCGATGTCAGATTCGAGATAAGGTGTGTGGGATGATCATTGACAATGGAAGTTGCACTAATGTTGCGTCAACTACCTTGGTGGAGAAATTGGGTTTAACTACCCTTCCACATCCCAGGCCGTACAGTTTGCGATGGCTGAATGAGAATGGGGAGATTCGGGTGACAAAGCAAGTTCGTGTACCTTTTTCCATTAAAACCTATCATGACGAGGTTTTGTGTGACGTTGCGCCAATGTCAGCTAGCCATTTGTTGCTGGGTCGTCTATGGCAGTTTGATAAGGATGTGACCTACAATGGACGAAAGAACACTTATTCTTTTATGCTGAATGGAAAGAAGGTGAACTTGTTACCATTGAGTTCTCAACAGGTTAGAGAGGATCAGATACGAAGCCAACAAAAGGAGGTGAAATCACGTAAGAGGCTGTTGTTAGCCAAAAAAGGAGACATCAAACAAGCATTAGCTTCAGCAGGGGTTGTTTTCATGATCTGGGCAAAGCAATTACTACAAGTAGAAGGATTGGACTTACCAATACAGATTAAAGAATTGCTTGAAAAATTTAAAGATGTGTTTCCAGATGAATTACCTAAAGGGTTACCACCTATTTGTGGAATTGAGCATCAAATTGATTTGGTGCCGGGAGCTTCACTTCCTAACAGACCAGCATACAGATGTAATCCAGAGGAAGCAAAAGAGATTCAAAGGCAGGTTGGTGAGCTCTTAGAGAAGGGCTATGTGCGAGAATCACTTAGTCCATGTTCCGTACCTACTTTGCTTGTACCGAAGAAAGATGGTACCATGAGGATGTGTATGGACAGCCGCGCTATCAACAAAATAACAGTTAAGTATCGATTTCCTATACTCAGACTTGATGATTTGCTTGATGAGTTGCATGGAGCTGCATTGTTTTCTAAAGTCGATTTGATGAGTGGTTATCACCAAATTAGAATGAAAGAAGGAGATGAATGGAAAACAGCATTTAAAACTAAACAGGGGTTATATGAATGGATGGTAATGCCGTTTGGGTTATCTAATGCGCCTAGTACATTTATGAGGCTTATGAATCATGTTTTGAGGAAGTATATTGGGCTGTTTGTTGTAGTATATTTTGATGATATCCTGGTGTATAGCAAGACCTTTGATGATCATATGAAGCATCTTAGAGTTGTGTTTGAAACTTTGCGAGATTCTAAGTTGTATGGGAAACTCACAAAGTGTTACTTCTGTAAAGAAAGTGTCGTGTTTCTTGGGTATATTATCTCTAGCAGGGGAGTTAAGGTTGATGAGGAGAAAATTGAGGCAATTCGGGACTGGCCAAAACCTGCTAGTATTGCTGATGTGAGGAGTTTCCATGGTTTAGCTTCTTTCTACAGGCGATTTGTGAAAGACTTCAGCTCTATTGTTACTCCTATGACAGAATGCTTGAAAAAAGGGAACGACTTTAGATGGAGTGAAGATGCGCAGAAAGCATTTGAGCTAATTAAGGAGAAGTTGTGTACTGCTCCAGTTTTAGCACTTCCAGACTTTGCTAAAACATTCGAAATAGAGTGCGATGCTTCCGGAGTTGGAATTGGGGCTGTCTTGCTGCAAGAAAAGAGGCCGATTGCATTCTTCAGTGAAAAGTTAAATGGAGCACGTTTGAACTACTCTATTTACGACAAGGAGTTCTATGCTTTGATTCGGGCTCTAGAGGTATGGCAGCACTACTTGTTGCCTAAAGAATTTGTTATACATACTGATCATGAATCCTTGAAGTATCTTAAGGGGCAAAGCAAGCTAAATCGCAGACATGCTAAATGGGTGGAGTTTATGGAGTCATTTCCTTATGTCATAAAGTACAAGAAAGGGCAAGTTAATGTGGTTGCTGATGCTCTTTCTAGGAGGTTTGCACTGATCTCTATGTTGAATGCAAAGCTGATGGGTTTTGAACAAGTGAAGGAACAGTATGCTAATGATTCCTACTTTGCTAATGTGGTTGTTGAATGTGCAAAGGGAGCTTGTGATGGGTTCTTTATGCATGAAGGTTACTTGTTCAAAATGGGCAGAATGTGTATTCCTTCAGGATCGTTACGGGAGTTGCTTGTGCGAGAGGCTCATGGTGGTGGTCTTAGTGGTCATTTTGGGGAGAAGAAGACTTATGAGCTGCTGAAAGAACATTTCTTTTGGCCTAGCATGTTACGGGATGTGCACAAGGTGATTGAGAGATGTGCTATTTGCAAGAAAGTTAAGGGTAAAGAGAATGCATATGGACTGTATATGCCATTGCCTATTCCAGAGCAACCATGGATGGATGTTAGCATGGACTTTGTACTTGGGTTACCAAGAACACAGCGTGGAAAGGATTCAATAATGGTCGTGGTTGATCGATTCTCCAAAATGTCTCATTTCATTCCTTGCAACAAAACTGATGATGTAGTACATGTTGCTGATTTGTTCTTTCAAGAGATTGTTCGTTTGCATGGAGTTCCTAAAAGCATTGTCTCTGATCGTGATACAAAGTTCTTAAGCCACTTTTGGAAGACTCTTTGGAGGAAGCTTGGAACGAAGTTACTTTTCAGTACGACATGTCATCCACAAACTGATGGACAAACTGAGGTAGTAAACCGAACTTTATCTTCTTTGTTACGAGCTGTTATACATAAGAATTTGAAGAGTTGGGATACTTGTTTGCCTATTGTGGAGTTTGCATATAATCGTAGTGTGCATGGGGCTACAAAATTTTCACCATTTGAGGTTGTGTATGGCTTTAATCCTTGTGTTCCTATTGATCTTATTCATATTCCAATTGATGAGAGGACATCTATGGATGGAATTAGAAAGGCAGAATTGATGAAGAAACTACATGAGCAGGTTTGATTACATATTGAGGAGAAAACGATAAAGTATGTTAAACAGGCTAACAAGGGGCGGAAAATGGTTAGGTTTGAACCTGGAGATCTTGTTTGGATTCATATTAGCAAGGGCAGATTCCCAAGCAAACGTAAGTCCAAGTTGATGCCAAGAGCTGATGGTCCATTTCGGATTATAGAGAAGGTGAATGACAATGCGTATAAGGTAGATCTTCCTGGTAATTACAACGTATCAGCTACTTTTAATGTGAAAGACTTGACTCCATACTTGGATGACGATGACGATTCTGATTTGAGGACAAATCATTTTCAACCCGGGGCTGATGATGTGCATCATGGGAATTATAATCCATCTTGTAAGGCTAAAACTAATGTGCAAGAGGATTCAGATGGTCCAATGACAAGAGCGAGAGCGAAACAACTACAAAGGGCCTTGACGAGTCAAATTGGAATGATAGAAGCTGCGTCAGAGTTAAAAATTAGCAATCAGTTTGAAATTGGTTCAAGGATGTTTATTTGCCTACAATTGGAACTTGGAGATGAGAAAAGCCCTTAATTGTTCTTTTGATGCTGGGCTACTCGAATTTGGGTTGATATGCAAATAAGTGAAGGAATTGATGTTGTTTATGGTCAGAACAGCAAATGAATTTGAACCCGAATTTGAAGTCATCCATTGCATGTGAAAACAAGACTAATCAAGGTGGATTTCAAGTTCAGAACGTGTTCTTTCTAGATTGTCAAACCATGATTGTATTGGACTTTTGTGTAAGAAGATATGGTTGTTTTAAATTTGGTCTGTTTGTGTTAGAAAGGTCAAAAAACGTGTGCTAGTTAATTTGTCTAGGTTAGTTTGTCAAAGTCTGTTTTTTGGGCTTGACTTCTGCCATGTTGAATTATTCCTAACTTTGGAGGGATGTTCCAATTATAAATATAGTATCAGAATATGTAATAAAGAACTTTTGGCCAAGATTTGAAACTTAATTCACAGAATTAAGAGTTGTTCTTCCAAATTGATTTTGTGAAGAACCCTACCTGACTTATCACTCTTCAATCACAAAGAGTGTGGCGTCGAAATCCTAGATTCATCTTTGTGGCGTCCAGATCGACTTATCAAAGTATCATTCTAGTCTATCCTCCATCTTATTTACCTTGAAATCACTATAATCCAGCCTAAACACCAAAAGAAAGACAACACAACCAGACCCATCCTTCATCCATTTTCGTCAGATTCATTGTTGCCGATTTTCGAATCATTCACGGCACATCATCTGGTATCAGAGCATCAGTTGCGATCTAAGGCAGGAGCCAAAAACAGAAGAAAGGCTTGCTGGAATTAAGGTTGATAAACTTAATTATGGCTGGAGATAAAGAAGATTTGCCAAGAGGGTTAAGTTTGGAACAGGCACAGGTTATGGGCTTACAACGATCTCATGCTGAGATTCGGGATGAAATGACTGGAATTCGTGAACAGTTGAATACCCTTATGCAAATGATGCAAAGACATAATTTGCAACCCCAACAAAGGCAAGCACTTAGGGTGCCACGAAATGATATTATAGAAGCTGACGAAGATCCAAATGGGGATGATGAGGCCGACGATAGGGGCAGACCAAGAAGGCAGAATTATAATCCTCCTAATGGTCTCAAACTTAAGATTCCACCGTTTAGAGGAAGTAGTTCACCTGAGGAATACCTGGAGTGGATTCAGAAGGTTGAAAAGGTGTTTGAATGGTATGAATATTCTGAAGAAAGGAAGTGCAAGGTGGCAGCACTTGAGTTTACAGATTATGCTCTTTTATGGTGGGAAAACTTGAAGATTTAGAGGAGAAGGGATGGAGAAGAGGAGATTACAACGTGGGCAACTATGAAAAGAGTGATGAAGAAGAGATTTGTTCCTGATTACTATAAACAGGAGCTATACATCAGACTTCAAACTTTGCGACAAGGATCTTTGAGCGTGGAAGAGTATGTGAAAGAGTTTGAGTTGCTGCTGATTCGATGTGAATTGATGGAACCCCAAGAGCAAACAATAGCTAGATTTCTTGGAGGGTTGAGGAAGGATATAGCTAATGTTGTTGAATTACAGCCGTACATCTTCCTTGAGGAAGTTATAAAGCTTGCAACTCGAGTAGAGAGGCAGCAGAAACGAGGAGGTGTCCGAACTGGTGTAACTACGTCAAGCACAACAAGGGCTGTTTCTACACCTACACGAACATGGAGCACACTTAAACGAGATGAGAAGGTGGAGTTTACTAAGGGGAATACCAGTTCTGATTCTTTGAATGGAAAGGAGAAGGTGACAGAACCTCAACATCCTAGGAGGTCTCGGGACATCAAGTGCTTCAAGTGCTTAGGACATGGGCACATTGCTTCGGAATGTCCAAATAAAAGGGTGATGATTTTGCATGGGGATCATAGAGAGCTGATCAGTGGAGATGAGGTTGAAACTGAAGATGAATATGAGTCCTAAGTCATGAGTTTGGTCGGTTGACTTAGGTGTTTTTTTTTTGTTATTTTCAATTGTTTTTTTTCATCCTTCAATATTGGGTTGATTGAGAATTAAGTTTCATAAATTTTTTAATTTGCTTTCTATAGGGTCATTCCGATCTTATGAACCAAGTTTGACAGGTTAATGAGGGTTTACTTGGCTCATTTTTTTGTTGAATTTTATTTTTTATTTTGTCATTTATTATTGGGTTGAATGAGTATTGGGTTTAATAAAAAAAATATATTTGCTTTCTTTAGAATTATCAAGGTCCCATAACCTAGATGACAGATTTGGAGTTTATCAGAGTTGATCTAATATGTTGTCATTTTAATATTTAAAGAATATGTTGTCTCACTCGCATTAACAATATCTAAATATTATTTTTAAATACAAAACAAATTTGATTTGACTCGTAGCATAACGCGGGCAATAATCTAGTTTTCAAACTAGTTTACATGATGATCGAAACTAAATCTATTTTTTTCAAATGATTTAAAAAACACATCCCATTATTAGCATAATACATGAAAAAAACAGTTGAACCAATTCTCTTTAAAAAAGGATTGAATTACTTTTTATTATCAAATAGATTTATCTTTTATATTATCAATCTAAACTTTCTGTAAGGTTATTATGATTTTATAATCTGGGTCACCGGTTAGGCCATTTGACTTGAGTTTTTTTTTAGTTGAGAATTTTCAATTTTATCCTTCAATATTGGATTGATTGAGAATTAGACTTCATAATTTATTTCAGTTTGGGTTTTATAAGGTTATCTTGGTCTCATGACCTGAGCCATGAGTTTGGTTGGTTGACTCGGTTTTTTTTGTGTCATTTTTCAATTGATTTTTTTTTTATTTTCATCCTTCAATATTAGGTTGATTAATAATTGAGCTGCATATATTTTTTTAATTTGCTTTCTATAGGGTTATTCCGATCTCATGAACCAGGTTTGACAGGTTAATCAGGGTTTACTTGGCTCATTTTTTTTGTTGAATTTTATTTTTAATTTTGTCTTTCATTATTGGGTTGATTGAGTATTGTGTTTTAAAAAAAAAATTATTTGCTTTCTTCAGAATTATCAAGGTCTCATGACCTAGATGACAGATTTGGAGTTCATCAAAGTTAATATAATATATTGTTATTTTAATATTTAAAGAATATGTTGTCTGACTCGCACTAACAATATATATTTTTTTTATCTTTTCTAAGGTCAAATTCGTATTTTTACTATACATGAAGAATTGAAAAACCAAAAAAGTGTTGCCCCATAGCCCAATATTTTTTTTATCATAGGGGTAAAAAAATATTTTTACTGTGAAAAAAATAGAAAAGATTTAGATACCCCGAACAATATTCTAATGACCAATAAGCCAGAGAAAAAGACCGAAGCACCCCCACAACCAAAGTTATCATTTTTTTTTCACTCATGGATAAAATAGTAATTTCACTATAGCACTCCACAATAATTTCTAGCTATTACTATAGTGAACCAACCACTCTTCCCATATATATATATATATATATATATATATATATATATATATATATATATATATATATATGTTAAAAGGTTGATTGAGAATTAGACTTCATAGTTTTTTTTTATTTGCTTTCTAGGAGGTTATTACAGTTTTATGATCTGGGTCGCCGGTTAGGCCATTTGACTTGGATTTTTTTTTTCTTCTGTTTTTTAGTTGAGAATTTTTCAATTTTATCATTCAATATTGGATTTATTGAGAATTAGGCTTCATAATTTATTTTGGTTTGGGTTTTATAAGGTTATCCCGGTCTCATTACCTAAGTCATGAGTTTGGTCGGTTGACTTAGGTGTTTTTTTGTGTCATTTTTCAATTGATTTTTTTTTAATTTTCATCCTTCAATATTGGATTAATTGAGAATTAAGATTCATAAATTTTTTAATTTGCTTTCTATAGGGTCATTTCGATCTCATGAACCAGGTTTGACAGGTTAATCAGGGTTTACTTGGCTCATTTTTTTGTTGAATTTTATTTTTTATTTTGTCATTTATTATTGGGTTGATTAAGTATTGAGTTTAATAAAAATAAATTATTTTCTTTCTTTATAATTATCAAGGTCTCATGACTTAGATGACAAATTTGGAGTTCATTATTTGGTATACCTAAATATTTTTTTTATATACAAAAAAAATTTGATCTGACTCGCAGCATAACGTAGGTAACAATCTTGTTTTCAAACTAGTTTGCATGATGACCGAACTAAATCTATTTGTTCAAATGATTTAAAAAACACATCCCATTATTAGCATAATACATAAAAAAAAAAGCTGAACCCATTCTCCTAAAAACAGGATTGAATTACTTTTTATTATCAAATAGATTTATCTTTTATAGTATCAATGTAAACTTTAAATGTAATAGAAGTTATAAGATTCATTTAAAAATATAATTAATATATAAAATTGAGCTTAATATGTAAACTCTAATTTTAAAAATGCCTTTACTAAAAAATAGCAAAACAAAGAGTATTTACTTTGTGATTCTATTTCTATTTTATTTTTTTTAATTTGAGAATTTAAATTTCTATATAGTTAATTTTTTAGTTGTTGTAATATAATATGTGTAATTGGGTAGGATAGAGTTTAGACATCTACATTGTCACTATCATTATTATATCAACATTAACAAAATTTTAAAGAGAATATATTTGTACTTTGTATTGTAAGGTGAAACAATGCAGAATGTAATGTATTTGTACTCTGGTTATCGATTTGTTTTTGAAAATTTCCCTACTCTGGTTATCGATTTGTTTTTGAAAATTTCCCTTTTATATTGTGGTAATTGGAGATTTGACTTGCCATTTTATTTTGTTTTGCTTTCCATGTGGTTATAATGGCATAAAAAAATCTTGACATTAGGTTGATGCTTGATTTTAGAAAAAAAATGGTTTCATTGCTTGAAAAATAATTGACAAGGAGCTTGATATTCATGCTCTTTTATTTTTTCCAATATTCATTTAGTGTCTTTTCAAATATTCTTTCTTTAGATTTTTTTATCCTTTTAGTTTGAAACTTTTATATTTTAATCTATTATTTCATTTTGTTTAATTTTTAGTCATTGGATTTATAAGAGGAGAGAGAAAGTTATCGATTGATCACATTTCATCAATAAAAATGGATAATTTTGGTGTTAATAGGTTTCATTCCATGAGATAAGTTCCATTGAGATGATTTTCAGCCCTTACCTTGATAAAAAATAAAGGGTTGAAAATTTGTTTTGGTTTAATTTTGTATTTTTGGATCAATCTACATGTGTTTTGAGTAAATATATAGTTTTATTGAGGTAATAAAGATGTTTATTATGTGTTTTTAGGTGAAAATAAGCGAGACATAATTTTTTAATCCAAAAAATCCCAACCTGATTTTCCAGCTACTCTCTAGTGCTCAAAATATAAGTAAGTAAAGAATGTGTTGTCTACCACAATAAAAAACAAGTCATTTGGTGTTTTTTTTTTTTTCAAAAAAGGAGTTGTATGCCCTTTTTAAAAAAAAAACAAGAAGGATAGCCATGTGGGCTTGGTCTCAGAAGTCCAAACACATCTAACCTTTTTTTTTTGTTGGGTTGAGCGCCTATGTCTATAAAGATGCTATAATGGCAAGGTTCTAAAATGGGTTGAATAAAGAGATAACTAATGTGGTTAAGTTGTGGCACTATGTTGAACTTGAAGATATAGTTTATATGGCTAAGATAGAAAGGCAGTTGAAGAGAAAGGACAACACATGTCAAACAGGTGATTTAGGTTCTTTTTAGTTTGAAGTCTAAATTATAAGAGAAAAGGGGCTACCACATCAAAACTGAATACTGTGGGCAACAAAGCCAAATTATCTAATGCTTGGAGGAAAGATTCAAAAACTAAAATAAAAGGTACAGTTGAGATATTATCTAATAATAAATGTGATATTAAGTGTTTCAAGTGTTTGAGGAGTAGACATATAGCTTCACAATGTCCAAATAAAAGAATTATGGTTATGAGGGAGCATGAGGAGATTGAATCTGAAAGTGACAAATTCAAAGAGGATGAAATGCCACTATTTCAGAACTATAGTGATATTGAATATCTAGTTGATGAAGAAGAGACTTTAATGATTAAATAATGATTAAAGGATCACTTAATGTTCAAATTAAAGAGAATGATGTAGAGCAATAAAGGAAGAACATATTTCATATTAGATTTCATATAAATAATAAGGTTTGTAGTATGATTATTAATAGTAGGAGTTGTGCTAATGTTACTAGGACTTTATTTGTTCAAAATTTGAATTTAAACACTTTTAAACATAAAAAAGCCTTATAGACTTTAATGGTTGAATGATTATGGACAAGTACGAGTTACAAAGAAAGTTTTAGTTTCTTTTTCAGTTGGAAAATATAAGAATGAGGTTTTATGTAATGTTTTACTTATGCAAGCTGCTCATTTATTATTAGGAACATCTTAACAATTTGATAGAAAAGCCAAACATTATGGGTTTAAGAATAAGTATTCTCTTAAAGAGGAAAGACATTCACACTTGTACCATTATCCCCTAGACAAGTGTACGAAGACTAATTGAAATTGAAAGGAGAAAGTTAAGCTAAAGAAAAAGATCAACTATGTGAGGATGTAATGAAAAATGAAAATAAAGTAAGTCAAGAGAAAACAAGGTTAGATTCAGCCAAAATAAAAATTAGTAGGGATTCAAATGAGAGGGGAGAGAAGAAAAGGCGAGAGAAGAAAGGAATGGTGAGAAAAGAGCTAAGTGTGGAAAAAAAATAAAGAAACATGTTAATTTTTATGAAAGGGGGAGTGAGATTAAGAATGATTATTTTTCTGACATGCCCATGATTTTACTTGTGTATAAGAAAGCGTATTTTAACACTAATGACCTTGATCATTGTCTTTCTAGTGTTTGAGTTTCTTTATGACAAGATTTAAGAATATCTTTTGTGATGAGATTTCTAGTGGGTTGCCAGCTATTAGAGGAAGTGCGCACCAAATTAATCTTGTACATGGATCATATATACCTAATTTGCGAGTCTATAAAAGTAATTCTATAGAGATAAATGAACTTCAAAGGAAAGTGGAAAAAATGAAGACAAAAAGGTTATATAAGAGAAAACATGAGTCTATATATAGTTCTAATGTTGTTAGTACAAAAAAAAAAAATGCAACTTGAAGGATGTGTGTTAATTGTCATGCCATTAACAATATTACAGTAAAGTATAGACACTCAATTTATAGTATTGATGATATGTCAGATGAATTGCATGAATCTTTTATATTTTCTAAGATTGATTCAAAAAGTGGATATCATCAAATATGAATGAAAGATGGAGATGAATGGAAATTGTCTTTAAAAATAAATATAGTTTGTATGAGTAGTTAGTTATGTCTTTAGGACTTTCTAATACACCGAGTACTTTCATGAGATTAATAAACCATGTTTTTTGCAATTTTATAGGTGAGTTTATTGTGGTTTATTTTGATGATATTTTGATTTATAGTAAGAATTTAGTGGAACATGTTGAACAATTAAAGTGTATTGTTTATTTTGTGAAAAGAATGTTTATATGCTAATATGAAAAAAAAAAATATGACTTTTTCATGGAAAAATTATATTTCTTAGATATGTTGTTAATGCAAAATGTATTGAGATGGATGAGAAAAAAAGTCAGGGCTATCCAAGAATGACCTACACCTAAGTCAATCATTAAGGTAAGAAGTCTTTATGGTTTGACTAGTTTTTACAAGAGATTTGTCAAGGATTTTAGTACTCTAGCCATATTTTAACTAAGATAGTTAAAGAAATCTATGGGTTTTAAATGGGATAAAGAACAAGAGCATACTTTTAATTTATTAAAGAAAAAAGTAATTTCAACTCCATTGTTATCATTGTCTGATTTTAAAAAACATTTTAAGAATGAATGTGATGCCTCAAGGATAGGTATTGAAGTTGTTTTAATGCAGTAAAAAAAGGTCAATAACTTATTTTAGCAAAAATATCAATGGTGAAACATTTAGTTATCGTATTTATGTTAAGAAACTTTATGCTTTGGTAAGAACTTTGAAAACATGGCAACATTACTTATGGTCAAAGGAGTTTATGATCCATACTGATCATGAGTCATTGAAACATCTTAAGAGCCAAAGGAAAGTTGAACCGTCGGCATGCCAAGTGGGTAGAGTTTATTAAAACATTCTCATACATGATTAAATACAAGCAAGGTAACATAATGGTTGATGCGTTATCACAAAGGTATGCACTCATTTTAACTCTAAACACCAAATTATTAGGATTCAAGCATGTGTAAGAATTATATATTAAGGATGTTGATTTTGGACAAGTATTTATTGCATGCGAACACTCAACCTTTGATAAGTTTTATAGATATTTATTATAAAAAAAAGATATTATGTGTCTCTAATTATTCTATACATAAATTGCTAGTTCGTGAAGCTCATGAGAGTGGATTAATAGGACACTTTGAGGTTGCTAAGACTTTAGATATTTTATAATAACACTTTTATTGGCTTAAGATAAAAATATATGTGTAAAGAATTTGTGATAAATGCATAGCATATAGACAAGTTAAGTCTAAAGTTTTAGATTATGGTTTATATACTTCTTTACCAGTCTCTAAGGAACCTTGAGTTGACATATCTATGGATTTTATGCTAGGTTTTTTAGGTCAAAAAGAGGTAGGGATTCTATTTTTATAGTTGTGGACAAGTTTTATAAGATGGAACATTTCATATCTTTTCATAAAATTGATGATGTAACTAACATAACATATTTATTCTTTAGGGATATAGTTCAGCTTCATGGGGTACCTAGGAGAATTGTGCCTGATCATGATGTTAAATTTCTTAGCTACTTTTGGAAGGTTTTGTAAGGCAAATTAGGAACAGAATTGATATTTTCTACTACTTGTCATCCACAAACAGATGATCAAATTGAAGTGGTTAATAGGACTTTAACTACATTATTAAAAACTATCATTCAAAAGAATTTTAAAAATTAAAAAGATTGTCTGTTATTTATTGAATTTGCTTATAATAAGAGTGTGCATTCTACTACTCATTATTTTATATATGACTTTAATCCTTTGACTCATTTGGACTTGTTACCTTTAACTACTGATGAAATGGTTGGTTTTAATGGCAATAAAAAAACACGGTGGTAAAGGATCTCCATAAGAATGTGAGGCGGATATATATAAGAATGAGCAATATGTATTTAAAGTTAATAAATGAGGAAAAAGGGTTTTTTTAATTAGGTGATTTGATTTGGGTGCATATATGAAAATAAAGATTCCTTTAACAAATGAGGTCTATGTTGATTTTGAGAGGAGATAGAACATTCCAAATCCTTGAAAGAATTAATGATAATGCCTATAAAGTATATTTATCATGTAAGTATGGTGCTAGTGTTAATTTCAATGTTTTTGATCTCTCTTTGTTTGATGTAGGTGATGATTCATGTAACAGTCCGACTGTATGACTTGATCAATGTTAAAAAATGCCAACATATGCTCTTAATTTGAGAGTATTTTTTTTTTGAAATCTACCAAAAATTCGGCAGAGTTTCGTTGTATTTTGGACATCCCAAGTTATCGACTACTATCAATTTACTCAATCAACCCATCATAACAAGGTCCCATAACGGACTTTGTATCAATCATCATAATTCAATACCTCATACTATCCACACAATATATATATATATATATATATATATATATATATATATATATATATATATATATATATATATATATATATATATATATGCTACGAGTAAGTTTAATATGAACATAACGCATATCATATCATAAAATTTAAAAGGAAAAGGAATACTAACATGTAAAGAAAGCATTTACAACATAATAAGTGTTCTTAAACGTTTCAAAAAGGTTAATTACAAAATAACTAAAATACTACATGCTAAGCTGAACTTTTACAAGTACATCAAGGTTTACACAAAAGCATACTACATAAACGTGTTAATTCCCTTTTATTTAAGTTAAATATTTACATAAGCTTGACAAAGTAGAGTCTTAAACTAATGATCTCCCTGGGTATTTGATGGACCTATTACATAAATAAACGTACCATTATGTTGATAAAAGAAATATATATATGCTATGTAATGTATACGAATGAAGTATTAATTTTCTATCGGATCCATAAGAATTCTAACAAACAACTTATATTTTGCTTGTAAATCTTTTAAACCCAATTAACACTCATTTGCATATTCTTAATTTGAATACTCTTATTTACTTGCATGAATCCGGTGACCTTGCAAAGTCTAATCTTGTAATTCATTTCCCGGCGATCCTATCACGGATGTCATTAGCCGAAGCTTTTATTTAAGTTAAATATTTACATAAGCTTGACAAAGTAGAGTCCTAAACTAATGATCTCCCTGGGTATTTGATGGACCTATTACATAAATAAACATACCATTATGTTGATAAAAGAAATATATATATGCTCATGTAATGTATACGAATGAAGTATTAATTTTCTATCGGATCCATAAGAATTCTAACAAACAACTTGTATTTTGCTTGTAAATCTTTTAAACCCAATTAACACTCATTTGCATATTCTTAATTTGAATACTCTTATTTACTTGCATGAATCCGGTGACCTTGCAAAGTCTAATCTTGTAATTCATTTCCCGGCAATCCTATCACGGATGTCATTAGCCGAAGCTTTTATTTAAGTTAAATATTTACATAAACTTGACAAAGTAGAGTCCTAAACTAATGATCTCCCTGGGTATTTGATGGACCTATTACATAAATAAACATACCATTATGTTGATAAAAGAAATATATATATGCTCATGTAATGTATACGAATGAAGTATTAATTTTCTATCGGATCCATAAGAATTCTAACAAACAACTTATATTTTGTTGTAAATCTTTTAAACCCAATTAACACTCATTTGCATATTCTTAATTTGAATACTCTTATTTACTTGCATGAATCCGGTGACCTTGCAAAGTCTAATCTTGTAATTCATTTCCCGGCGATCCTATCACGGATGTCATTAGCCGAAGCTTTTATTTAAGTTAAATATTTACATAAGCTTGACAAAGTAGAGTCCTAAACTAATGATCTCCCTGGGTATTTGATGGACCTATTACATAAATAAACATACCATTATGTTGATAAAAGAAATATATATATGCTCATGTAATGTATACGAATGAAGTATTAATTTTCTATCGGATCCATAAGAATTCTAACAAACAACTTGTATTTTGCTTGTAAATCTTTTAAACCCAATTAACACTCATTTGCATATTCTTAATTTGAATACTCTTATTTACTTGCATGAATCCGGTGACCTTGCAAAGTCTAATCTTGTAATTCATTTCCCGGCAATCCTATCACGGATGTCATTAGCCGAAGCTTTTATTTAAGTTAAATATTTACATAAACTTGACAAAGTAGAGTCCTAAACTAATGATCTCCCTGGGTATTTGATGGACCTATTACATAAATAAACATACCATTATGTTGATAAAAGAAATATATATATGCTCATGTAATGTATACGAATGAAGTATTAATTTTCTATCGGATCCATAAGAATTCTAACAAACAACTTATATTTTGTTGTAAATCTTTTAAACCCAATTAACACTCATTTGCATATTCTTAATTTGAATACTCTTATTTACTTGCATGAATCCGGTGACCTTGCAAAGTCTAATCTTGTAATTCATTTCCCGGCGATCCTATCACGGATGTCATTAGTCGAAGCTTTTATTTAAGTTAAATATTTACATAAGCTTGACAAAGTAGAGTCCTAAACTAATGATCTCCCTGGGTATTTGATGGACCTATTACATAAATAAACATACCATTATGTTGATAAAAGAAATATATATATGCTCATGTAATGTATACGAATGAAGTATTAATTTTCTATCGGATCCATAAGAATTCTAACAAACAACTTGTATTTTGCTTGTAAATCTTTTAAACCCAATTAACACTCATTTGCATATTCTTAATTTGAATACTCTTATTTACTTGCATGAATCCGGTGACCTTGCAAAGTCTAATCTTGTAATTCATTTCCCGGCGATCCTATCACGGATGTCATTAGCCGAAGCTTTTATTTAAGTTAAATATTTACATAAGCTTGACAAAGTAGTCCTAAACTAATGATCTCCCTGGGTATTTGATGGACCTATTATATAAATAAACATACCATTATGTTGATAAAAGAAATATATATATGCTCATGTAATGTATACGAATGAAGTATTAATTTTCTATCGGATCCATAAGAATTCTAACAAACAACTTATATTTTGCTTGTAAATCTTTAAACCCAATTAACACTCATTTGCATATTCTTAATTTGAATACTCTTATTTACTTGCATGAATCCGGTGACCTTGCAAAGTCTAATCTTGTAATTCATTTCCCGGCGATCCTATCACGGATGCCATTAGCCGAAGCTAATCTTGTAAATAAGCTAGACTTTATTTACATTGAACATGATATTTATTGTAATTGCATTCACCAGAAGAATTTTAAATTGTATAAGTGCAAAAGGAGAGAAAATCACGCATCTGCTCTGTTTGTCTGGCGACCTCCCCTAATAGAAGATCCAATCCTGGTTGCTCCTCCTGAATCACAAGGAAGTTTTTGGTTATGATTCCTTCAAGCTGATATTATAAAGAATCCATATTCATACATTACTCATATGTTACTTTCTATGCATGTTCATTTCCTTATAATAACATACATACATATATCATGTATATTTTCAGAGTTAGTATCTCAATGTGCAAGTGTTCGTATGACTCAATTCTTTTATATTCTTACATATAGTATTCACGTAAAAGTCTACTGTTACTGTTTAACTTTGAACTGTTACTGTCCAACTGTTACTATCCAATTATTACTATCCAACTGTTACTATCTAGACATTGAACTGTTACTGTCCAACTGGTACTGTCTAGACATTGAACTGTTACTGTCTGAACACTCATCAGATTTTTAACTATATATAGAGTTCTAAAACTCCATTTTAAGTGAGATTGATCTTGTTGTAAAGCTAAGACACAAAGCTACAAGTTATCTGAAGGAAGGAGAACCCAGTTCTGCCTCCAAGATAGTCAAAATTGCTCATCAACTAATCAATCCTACTGCCCTACATAATCAGTCACAACTCAGTCTCGGTTGGTAACCCATAACTGGAGTTCTATATCTCTAAATTGAGCAAAACTACTTTCCTTGGTTAGCTAACATCCAAATCTACAATTTCTATACGGGAACCCAATCCTAATTCCCTCATCCTCCTACCCGAAATCTCACCGAAAGCCAAGAGACGAGTCTGTCCAGATTCGTCACCCCCTTCCCTTCACCCAATACTTTGATAAACTACATACCACACATGAATTAACTTAATTTTAAGAACAAATACTTTTTCTCCAATTCATGTCTAAGAACCCTAACTTATAATTCAATATCAAGGCATCAATTCATTATCGACTTTGAAATGAATTTTTAAGATCATGTTTAGAACACCTTACCCGGTACGAATTAAGATTTTGATCTTTAACCAGTTGAAGATTTTCAACTCCCTCCTTTCTTTTCTTCTTGTTCAATTTTCTTGTTAATCCCTTGCACACAAGTGTTTATCCCATCTATAAACCCTTAATCTTGGATAGGTTCTTGAAATTTTAGTGTTTCTCTCTTGATTTTGCAAGAATGGATACAAAACTCCCTATTTTCTTTCCTTATGGTTCCTGCTGATTTTTTTGGTGAGGAGAGGGTATTTATACTCTATAATTTCTCTTATTTGCATTTAGGCCCAATTTTCTTTAAGTGTATTATTCTCTTCAATTAAATCCAACCCTCAACAGTACCGGGTTTATTATAATGTCTTGAATTATTTTGCTATGAAATTTATATTCAAAAATTTCTGAATTCCTGTTTTTATTTAACCATATGCATGAATCTCTTCACATTTATTTATTTATTTATTTTCCGGGGTTTACAATTCAAGATTGAATTCTTTTGAGGAGAAAATAGATGATGTGATCCACACTATATCAAAGGATCTATTAGAAGTTCTATTTGGTCAAAGTACAAGATCAAGGGCAAAGAAGCTCAAAGATACATTCAACAGGCTTATTTAGAGTATTTAAACCAATATGAATTTCAAGGAGACCACAACTTCAACAAATGATGATTAGACCTTAGTCAATCTAATTTATGTGTAAGAGGGGCCTGATCCATTTATAACATGGACATAATTATTTTATAATGGTGGGTTAATTAATTTCAGCATTAGAGGCAAATTTGGGTTTTTATTCCTAATGCATAATTTTACTCTAATAAGCATAATTTGTTATTTGATAGTTGGATTAGGTTGAAGTTTTACCAAAGTTTCCAGGGATCTTATTCTATATTGGGTTAACATTTCAAGGCAATTAGACATCATGAACGCCTTGTAATAAGATCGAAAAGCTACTTTGCAGGAATTTTATTAGTTTCTTAGTTGATTTAGGATTTTTATTTTATTTTATTTAGAACTCTTTTATAATTTTTCTAGCATTGTGTAGGATATTTAAACCTTTTATAAATAGGATTATTTAGCTTGTATTTAGTTTTTATAGACTTTGATTTCAATAATTATTGTTGTGTGTGTTAGATTTTGCTCATACTTTTTAGTTCTTCATTAAACTACTCCAACTTATCAAAGAATTAACCAAGCTTCATTGAATATTCTATACTTCTCATTTGCATCTCTTTATAGGTTTTGGGCAGGGTTTCAATTACTTTTTAGTAAGGTCCAAATTTTACCTTAAAATGCCTATTGACCAGTCTTGTGAGACCATGAATATCTCTCGAACTGTAAATTGGATCAAACTGAAATTTTACAGGGAAATATTAGAAAATTTTAGGCCAATCAAAGTTTGGAAACATATTATTTAAATTGGTCTAAGCTGTTGTTACTGTTTTGGAAGATTTGTTGACAATGTGTTCTTTCTTGATTATTTTCATACCAGTTAGTCTAGACCTGTAATGGATTAATTTTGGATAGAATTAAATGAGGATTATCTAGGCCCTAAAATTATGCATGAGCTTTGGATATAAGGGTTCCTAATATGTACTGGATTCATTAACGAATTGGAGTCTATACTTTGTAAGGATTCCAAGTCCCACATAGACTTGATGTGGCAGCATCTAAGAGTATATTTCTCTTGGGTTTCTTTTTCTTATTTTACAGGTATTCCTAGCACATCAAGAAGACTAAGAGGAGGCAATATAATAAAGAAAATTCTAGCAGTTAAAACAAAGTTTTCTAGTTGAATTCTTACACTCAAAGTTTAGGCTAAAACACTACTAAGAAGAGCTTTAAGATTTTGGCTAGATGGAGGAGTTCTAGCTTGAAGATCTTAATTTAATTATCCTATTTTCTTGACTACGTGATCAAGAGGTTCACATCAGTTGGTATCTTGGTATATGTTATCATTGTGTCAAGCTCAATTATAACTTGAAGTTGATATTAAAGAAATTATAGCACTTAGGGTAACATTTTCAATAATGGCTGCGGTTGGTATATTTGGCAATGTAGGATAAAGTAGAAAATATGGTGGGGCAAGAACAATAGTTATTTTATTTCGAGTCAAATAGAGGAAAATGGCCTTCAATGATGTTTTTTGTAGCTTTTTGGCTAATAAGTATGATCAACCACATGTGTACCTCTATTTTTTTCTCGCTAACATCCTCTCATTTCTTAGGTTTAACTGCCTCATTAATTCTCCTAAATTTAGTGGCATGCTCCACTCATTCAACCGCAAGTATAATTTCCACAAAACTAGCAAACCTATTTCCCAACAATTACTTATAGAATAAGCTTTTAAAAATGTTGATAAAAAGGAATACTAACTCTTTTTTACAAGAAAAGAGGTTGGATCTGAGTAGCAATTTCTCACCAATGCTGACATATTCCTTAAATGATTATGTAACTTTTTTCTCCATTGCTTGTAAGCTTCACCAGTCAGGTGTTACTTCCATATCGAATTTGTACTGACATATAAATGCACTAGCTAGATCTTTTCATTTCTTGATCTTATCCTCATCAAAGGACATATGCTAAGAAAGGACCTTATCGCTCAAACTTTTATGGAAAACATAGATAAAAATCTATTCTTCCTTTATTACCCCATCCATCTTGCTACAATAAATCCTTAAGTGGGTCATGAGGCATTCAACACTCGTATACTTGGTAAATTTAGACATCTTGAATCTTAATAGGATGATTATATTCGGTACCAAATGTATTTTAGATGCCAACGGGGAATCGTATAAATCCATGCCTTCAATTTCTCTCATTCATTCTTTGATTGCTATAAGCTCTTATAGCCAAATTCTTCTCCTGGATTTTCATGCAATACTTTTTCTGTGGTAGGCTCTAGAAAAGGGCAAACCTCACTTATTGATAGGATAACACCAAGAAGAGTTGAAGAGCCTTTAGGAACTGAGCATCGTGTGTCGCAACTAGGAATCCTTGATTAAGTGATTTATTATGGACTATGGCCTCTTATTGGGTGTGTATTTCTAAAGCATTCTCTTTATCGTAAAGCCCTTCACTTGATGACCTAGTTTGAAGGCTCTGTTTAAGCAAACTAGTGAGCCTAGATGTCTCACTTCTCATCAATTCTACATCCTTCTAGTAGTTTTTCTCTAAAATAGTTCTTCATTTATTTTTCATGACTTGGTTTGATGTAGTCTTTTAAGGAAAATCAAGTTTTCAAATTGTACTTTACTCTTGTCCCCCCCTCTTTGTAAAGAAATACTAAATTGATCTGTATGAATATGACTATGAATATGAATACACTAGATGGCCTTTTGTGATGAGTGATAAGAGTTGTTGAATTTTTTAACATTTTAAAAGAGTTTGATTGTAAACCTCGGGGCAACTTAAAATTTTATAGAAATTTTGAAAAATTAAATGGGAAATGATAATTATTTGAATGAATCGAAATGATTATCCATGACATAAAGTAGTAAGGATGTTTGATGTCAGAAATAAATTCTAAATATGAATTATGTTAATAAAGAAACTAAAAATAAAAGATAAATACATGAAGTAATGAAATAAATATTTGTTTTGAAAAGGGACAACCATTTCTGATAGTTAGATAAGATTTTTGCATAAAATTATATTGGAAGTTAGGATTATTATTAAAATAAAAGAGAAATGAATTAAGTAAGGGCATTTGGGTATAAAAAAAGGGATTTTTCTCTTTTTTACCTAAAAGGCTAATAATATACATGCCAAAGGAGAGAGATTTTTCATCTTTTTATTCTTCTTTTCATGGAAATTTTCTAAAGGAAATGATGAATTATGAGTGGGAAAGTGAATTGAAGTGAAAAGAAACACTTAAACACTAGATATTTACGAGATAAGAAGTTGAATTTAAAGAGAAAATGAAGAATCAATAGGAGAAAGGAAGAAGCTTGAGAAAATTTCAACAGGGTAGCTTTCAAAGTTGAAATTATTACCAGGTAAAGCATTTAAACCCATTTTATACCAATTTGAACAAAAGTAAATTGATTTTGATCAAAACCCTAGCAAAATCAAGTTAGGGTTCTTAGTATAAATTAGGGGAATTATTAAAATTGATCCAATTGAGGCAATTAAGGTGTAAAAGGTTTTCTTTAGTGATGAATCATGATAATACGAAGAAGGAATCATGGTGTAAAGAGAGAGCATGAGGGTGAACCAATAGGAAGAGAATGAAAGATGTGTTTGAAACTTTTTAATGTTTCGTGAATGTGTAGAATTAATGTGAATTATTGTTGTTTGAATAATGTTGTATATGAAAATGGTGCTATATTTTTTATGATGGCATTTTGGTGTAATATGAATTTGAATATTTAAGGAATTTGCAAAGTAAAATGTGTGGATTACGGAACTAAAGTGATTGATAATGATTTTTATATGTTGTAATTTATGTAAAAGTTAACAATTGATGAGGGTGATTAAACTTCATATATGAGATTGTTGATGTTAATGAGGTTGTAATATAAAACTATTTGTGAAACAATTAAACTTAAGATTTGGGAGGGTATGTTTATGTTGAATGAAAAAATGAAAGTATATTGTTCAAAAAGCCACAAAAATAAATGAGTAATGTGACATAGAAATTGGATTTAAGAAGTATCGGAAAGGAATTTCAATTGATAATTGAGGTAATTACAATGACAATGTTTCCTATTGGAACATGAGAGGCTGATGATTTAGGACAACAACAAAGGATAACAGCACGAGTGCAAGCCCCTTGTAGGTGCTCGAAACCTTGATACTTTTATGTTAAATCAAGTAATTACATTTTAATAAATGTGGTAGGTTTCTTATTTAACATTGATGTGTGTAAAACTAGTTATCCGGTAATGGAGCTAGTGCTCGATAATGGACAGTGGAACTAGCTATCCTATAATGGAGCTAGTGCCCGATAATGGACAGTAAAACTAGTTTCTCGATGATGGGACTAATGTCTGGTAAAAGAGCGGTGAAATTAGTTAACTAGCAATTGGGAATTTTACACGACAATGGCTAGTGACAATAATTTGAAAATGAATACAAAAATATATCTTGGGAAGATGATTCAATAAGACTATAAATATGATTGAAAGATAAGTTATGTTTATAACATATCATGAGAGTTACCTTATTGTTCATATGTTAATTACATTTTTTAATTTACACTTAACATTAAATTAATTTCATGTACTAAACAACCTTGTGCAGAATGAGTAGATGATTATGATTTTCTTTTTGTTAATTAATGAAGATTTAATTTTGATATATTAATCCTTTTGTAATGTAAACTTGGGCTGGGCATGTAAATAATGTCAAGAATTATAATTTTTATATCACTTTTGATAAGATCTTCTTATTAGACTTTTACAATATTATGATTTATTAGTACATTAAGCTTTGAAATGTATAAATCTAACTTATAATATTTTCCTATGAATTTGTATAATATCTTATATTTTTTTATTAATTGTGGAAATTGAATCACGAGATATGATGACGTGAGAAAAAATCCGGAATGATTGGACTATAATTATGATGTAAAATGTACTGTGATGGAAGTTAATGATAACTTGGTAAAAATCCAAAAGTAAAGGAAACTCTACTGGAAAATCGGTAAAAATGTTGTTAATTCAAGAAAATAAATGATATGCTAAAAGTTAATAAATGAATAAAAGATAAATAACAAAAATACATGATTCTATTTTACGAATTGATTTGATCGATCATTTAATGAACTAAACAATTAAATTCACTATTGTCTCAATCAGTCGATGGAACCAGTTGACAAATTAATCAACCGATAAGGGAAATTTTAGAACTATGGAATAAATTGGTTGACCAAATTTTTGGATAGAGTTGATCTGGTCGACTGTTAGTACTGATAGTATACGGTCATAAAAAAATTACCTTATTTTTTACATTATAATGAAGGAGATTATTTAGAAATTACATCCAAAAGTTGGGGATGTTACATTGACAACCACTTTAGTGCCTTAAATTTTGAGTGAAATTATTCTTTTATGGTTAGATATGAGCCACTTCATCATGGGCTCCTTGTTTTCATCTTTTATATTTGTATAATGGTTGTATGATAAATTATTGAATATATTAATCCATCTATTTTAGAAATAAAAAACTTGAAAATATTTATTCATTAAAAGATGTGGGATATGATTTAACATAGTTGTCCATATATTTCTTGAAGGTGATATGTGACCTCCCTTCATCCAAAAATATAGAAATAACCTAAATAATTACCCCATACATTTTAAGAAGAAAAATTCAAGCTTTTAATTCATCTAAAAATAAGAAAATATATACAAAATAAGTTATCAACTCCTTCCCGTGTTAACTAACCAAATTTTGAGAAATAAGTTACACATCAAAAACTTTGACATGCGAGGTTGTCTCCTTGATGAAATCATGGCATTTTATAGTAAAAGGTTGTAATGACTGGACCTTTTGTGTTGTTGTTTTTGTTTATCTTGTCACCTATGTATTAACCAAATTTTGAGAAGCAAGCTACATATCAAGAACTTTGACATGCGAGGTTGGCTCCTTGATGAAATCATGGCATTTTATATTGGAAGCTTGTAATGATTAGACCTCTTATGATGTTGCTTTTACTTGTACTGTCACCAATCTTATGAAGTTTAATGCACAACAGACTTGCCTGGTAGTATTACAAGGAGAGATCCTACAGAAAGGTTCTAACCATTATATATGAGTTGGTTAGATAATCTATTGGTCTTAAAAGAAACTTTTAAGACTCTCCATGTAATACTACAAGGTTAGATAACTGCCTGGGTAATCAAACCTTAAAAGGCTGACCTGAGGCCTACAAGGTACAAATATTATAGACTAGAAGAAATTCAATTGGCTACTAATCATGACTATATAGACTTTCAACAAGAATTTGAGGTTTTATGAGTGCTAGTCTGGAGCGTAACCTATTGAAGCACCATTAATTCCCTAATGTTAACTTAGAGTAAGTGTACATAAAACAAAATGTCATGTAATAAAAGCATGACTATAAACCAATATTCAATTCAAAGAATGATGTGTGGGATTGATAAAGATGAATGATGTATAAAATGCAATATAAAGTATCATATAGATAAAGATATATACAAGAACATATAACATGCAAATAATAAACACATATTAATTAGTCTATGCAATCAAGCATAAAATATATACAAAGCATGTCAAGCATATTATCACAAAATAAAAGAATCAAAGCTTATCCCTAAATCCCTAATAGAGTCGCCATTCAATTATTTACCAAGATTTTTAATTGACAAGTTATTGGGACATCTTGGTGAAATGGTTATGTAAAAGGGGTAAATTTTTTGTTTTTTTAAAAAAGTCGTCACTTAGTCTTATAGTAACTAGGAACTCTAACTAGTCTTTAGAGGTTTTTTGGTAATAGGCTAGTTATGCTAAAAAGAAGATGAAAATTACCCTAAAACATTCCACCTAAAGTAAGTTGCATTGTTGTTTTAATTTTAATGATAAAAATACATATTATGTATACATGCTAATATTTTGCCTAAACTAAATATATATGTTTATTAAATGTAAGAATTCCTAGGATAGTGATTTGAGATTTTGGCTTGACAACAAAGCTTAATCCATATTTTTTTTCATTATGCAGGCAAGATTTGAAATAATAATTAACGGAGACTCGGGTTTTGAATTGTTTCCTTTAATTACCCAGTTTATATTAATACACCATAAATTAATTATTTTACCAAGTATAGCCATTATAAATAACCACAAATATTTCACACAACTCAATTGCTATTGATGAGCATAATTAAACGTGAAAAGAAAGAAAATCATGAATACATTGTGAATTTATTCAAAACAATATACCCGTCAACATATGTTTGTACTTTGAAATTTAACATAAAAATCATAAAATTATTTGAACAATAAATAAATCATATATAAGGATTAAAATTGACCTTTACGAGTCGTTGGAGTCGGCTGAAATGGAAAGAAAATAGTTGGAAAATAGAAACAGTCCTAATGCATGGTGTTCATAATGCATTCAACAGTTTAGGTTGCAATGCTTATTTCTATGCGCCTTCAGGGTAGTGTGGTGTGTGGACCTATATGTGGAGTGCCCCTTGTTTTTCTTCTTGATGGTTTGGGAGGTGATGACCACCTCCACTAAATCTAAGAGATTGAATGCTAACAATGTAACAACTGTTGCGGGATAAATTAGACTGTTGTGTTTTTTTCTCTTCCTTGTACCAAGGTTTTTACTAGTTTTTTTGCAAGACTGTCAATTCCAATCTTAGTGTGTTCCCCTTTGTTTGAATTTGTATTCTATTTAAATTGTCCATGATCCTTTCAAAACTGGAAAAATAATGTTTGGCAATTATATTGCTTCCTTTTTTACCATGAATTTCTAATAAATGAAATTTTCTCTTCTCAATATATAGGATCTCTTTCAATAAATTTCCAGTTTTTCTTGATCCTCTCATTTATCTTTCAATAAATTTGTCCTTTTTTCCCTTCTTCCCAATTTACTTCCTAAATTATTTTTCCTTTTCTTTTTATTATTGATTAAATTAGATAGAAAGATTAGGGGTAAAAAATAGGAAATGATAAGTTTGAAAAAAAAAAAAAAACTTTTAAACCTCTACAACCATAGAATAAGATTAACAATAGGGATAATAATTTAATCTGAAACCAATGGATACCAACCTAAATATATAGGTTTTCTGTGATAGGTTACCTCACCCGATGAATAATAAATATGATATGAATATTGTTAAACATGACCCAAAACCCGACCCAAACCTAACCCGATATATAAATATGATATGAATATTGTTAAACATGACCCAAAACCCGACCCAAACCTAACCCGATATATAGATATGATTTTATTTTATTTTTTATTGAATAAAAAATAATAGTTGAATAATGGATAAATAAACATGTTAGATATGGTATAAAAATCTAAATTTTTTATTTAATGGATAATGAATGAGGTATGAATATAAAAAAACTCAACTCATTGATACACGTTACCTTCACCATTTTGCACTAATGTCATAGCCACCACCACATGTTCATGCTATGTAAGAAGGGATAATTCTTATATTCTATTCCTATACCTGCTAGTTTTTAAAGAAACAAAAATAAAAGGGTTTCGAGGTTGTCAATTTTTTTTTAATATAATATAAAAAATACAATGTAAATTCAGATTGTAAAATCATAAAATTCCAAGTGAAATTTTTTAACAAATAACAAATAATAAAAAAAAAGGTTGCGAGGTTCCCTCCAATATTAAGGAAAAAACACAAATGGATCATAAATAAAATGACAGAGATCATAAATAAAATGACAGAGAGCATAGAGACAGACTTAGAAATCATTTGGCAATTTCAGACACTTTAAACCATTTCTTTACCTTATAAAAATCTACAATGGTCTTTTTATCATATTCACATTCTCTCCTCTCCAAATACTACAAAAAGAGAAAAAAAAGTGATATGTAAGAAATGACGATTTAGTAACTGCTTTCAAAAGCAGGGGAAAAGATTTCCCAACCATAATACTAAATGAATGTGGCTAATTTAAGTAATTAAGCTTATGAGTTTAGTAATGTCACTCCTCCATTTCTCCCATCAAATTAATAAATAGCCAGGTCTGCTCAATCTAATTAATTTTAAGCTAGAAATACAGTAACAGGACATACCTCCATAGCTAATCTTTCCCTTTTAGGACCTCCTTGTACATAATAGGTAGCTCACCACTATAAAAATTGAAAATAGAGAAATAAGAAACAAAACAAGGAAAAACAAAAGCTTGTTGAAAGTAAGATAGACCAACCGTACAAAGCATAGTTTTTAAACCCGGCCCAGTGGCCGGCCCGGTCCAAGGCCCGGGTTCCGGGTTTTGACCGAGTCGACCGGGTCAATTCTTATTTTTTAAAAAAATTCAAAACGGCGTCGTTTTAGTAAAAAAAAAACAAAAACAAAAGTCAACAGGTTGCAACTGGGTCAACGGGTTGCAACCGGGTTTTTGACCGGGTCAACCTGCCGGGTCATGGCTTATCTTATTTTTTCATCAACTCGGCCCGGTTCTAGCCCCGGGTCGGCCGGGTCCCGGGTCGACCTGCCAGGCCGGGCCGGGTTTCAAAACGATGGTATAAAGCTTTAACTGAAAAAGATGAGCATTTTTGGTTGATCACCACCACTGACAAAATTAGGTAAAGGGGGTTAAAGTTGCTTAAAGAGTTGAATTTACGCAAAAAGCTCCTTCAACATTTTCCAACGCGCAAGTTCTTGCAGGACTTTTAGGTGTACCTTTGTGATCAATACACGCTGGCATATAGAACTAATTACAGACAATAAAAATTCAAGATTATTACTATAATTAATAAAAATAACTTCAAATTAATACACAAACATACCAAGATCAAAAACACGTTTGTAATCCTTGATAAATCTAATCACTTTCTCATCATATTCAAAAACTAGGTTCCACACCAATGAACCATAACCAAAAACCCAGAAAACCATCTTTGCTTATCTCCTGGGAAAGGACACCATTTATATAATTAAAAACAAACTACAAGGCAAAGATTGCTAGTGTTATTGGAAAACCTTTGCAGTGTGATATGCTCATCACCTCCATGTCTAGGCTCTCTTATACTAGAGTTCTCATTGAGGTGGACTTGCTTGTTGAGCTGCCCAACTCAATTAATATTGTTCTGCCTAATGGAGTGTCACTGTTGCAATTGGTTATTTATGAGTCTTTTCCTAAGTTTTACAAACATTGTAGACTTCTTCAGCATATTGTCTCTGTATGCACCAAAGTTGGTGGTGATAAAAAGGGGAAGAATTTTCAGACAGCTTCTATTCCTACGAGGGTCAGTCAGAGTCCTGTTCGTTCTAGCTTAGGCCCTTCTACTGAGACAGCTGCTATGGAACATCAGCAGTGTTGTTTTTTCAGAGTTATATTAGAAACTTCTCTAACATCAGAGAAAAGAAGAAATCAGAGAGAATGAGAAGATTTGTAATTCAATGTGTAAAAGCTGAGCAAGAAAACCTGCTCATATACATGACACATGCTGCCAAATAACTAGATCCTAGAATTTAGAAAGGATGTACTCATCTCCTACCATTCAATCATTGGAGACTACGATTCTTACACCTAGGCAAGAGCCGGTACAACAGAAAGGTAAAAATAAAGACAGCTGTAGGAATTTCCTGTAACAGAAAGTTTTCTTCATTTCTTCATTCTTCTTGTAATAACCCGTATGATTATCTTCTGAGGCTTGGATTAACTTAAGAAATCAGCTTACTTTTCAACAGCCTCTCCTAAACTGCTTACTGGCTTAACTCCAAGCTTGGACCTTAATAACCTGAATCTGTCTTTAGGCAATGCTTTAGTAAAGATGTCTGCGACCTGTTCTTCATTTTTGCAGAATTTCATGTTAATCAGTCCTTCCTTCAAAGATTCCCTAATGAAATGATACCTTCTGTTTATGTATCTTGTTCTTTGATGGAAAATTGGATTCTTAGCCATCAAAATTGCTGACATATTGTCACAGAATAAGGGTGTTGCCTAAGTTTGCATTTCTCCAAAATCATCAAGAACAAACCTTAACCAAATAGCATGTGTTGTTGCTTCTGATTCTGAGACATACTCAGCTTCTGTTGTTGATAGTGCCACTGTGTTTTATTTCACAGAAGCCTAAGAAAATGCTCCACTTCCAAAACTGAATGCATACTCTGAAGTACTTCTGTTATCATCTTCACTTCCTGCCCAATCTGCATCACAGAATCCAATAAGAGTTGCTGACTGATTTCTCACATATTCAATGCCATAACTTAGAGTTCCTTGTACATATCTTAGAACCCTTCTTGCAGCTCTCATATGTCTTTTGTAGGACAATTCATGAACCTTGACAGCAGACTAACAACATACATTAAATCAGGTCTAGTTGAAGTTAAATATAGTAGACTTCCCACTATTTTCCTATAGAGTTCTTCATCAACCAACTCACTTCCATCCACCTTTTTCAATTTCTCACCAGTTTGCAGAGGAATTGAAATTGGTTTACAATCTTCAAGTCCAAACTTCATCAGCAAGGATTTTGCATTCTTGCCTTGATGAATAAATATTCCTTGATCAGTTTGCAGTATTCCCATACCCAGAAAATGATGAAGAAGTCCAAGATTTGACATCTCATATCTCTGCATCATTTTCCTTTTGAATTTAGTAAGCATCCTCTCACTGCTGCCAGTATAGACAATGTCATCAACATAGATTGAAACAATAATCAATTCTCCTTCATAGTCATACCTAGTATACAGAGTAGCTTCACTTGTGCTTCTCTTGAATTTGCACATGGAGAGGTATTTGTCAATCTCACTATACCAGGCTCTAGGAGCCTGCTTAAGTCCATATAAGGCCTTTCTTAATCTGTAGATCTTGTGCCCTGCATTCTTTACTTCGAAACCTTCAGGTTGTTCAACATATACTTCTTCATCAAGTATACCATTTAGGAATGCTGACTTAACATCCAACTGAAACAGCTTCCAACCCTTTTGTGTTGCAAGTGTAATAAGAGTTCAAATTGTGTCAAACCTTACCACTGCTGCAAAGGTTTCATTGTAGTCAATCCCAGGTTTATGTGCATACCCTTTTGCTATAAGTCTGGTTTTATGTTTTTGAACTGTCCCATCCAAGTTGAGCTTCGTCTTGAACACCCATTTCACTCCTATAATAGGTTTGTCAACAAGTCTCTCCACCAATTCCCAAGTATTATTCTTCTCTATCATTTCCAGTCTGCATTCATAGCTTCTTGCCAAACTATATCTCCAGCTGCTTCTTGATAATTCTCTAGTTCTATGATGCACATGTGACACCTTGTATATATATCTTTTAGGGTCTTTAATTTGACTGGAGTGGAACTAAGTGTGGAGTTTTGACTGCTACCATCCCTAACATCTTCAATTAACTCTCCAACTGTGGAGTTAAAATGAGAGCCTCCAGCATTGTCAAATTGAGTTGCATCAGTTTGTTCTTCATTGTTCTCACCTTCTGCTTCATTTTCTTCAAGATTGAGAGATATTGGCACAGAGTTCACTTGATTTCTTTCCCAACTCCATGACTTGTCCTCACTGAAAATTACACTTCTTGAGAGCACAATTCTCTCTGATTTCAAATCATACACTCTATACCCCTTTTCACAGCTTTCATATCCCACAAAAACTCCCTTCCTGGCTTTGTCATCAAATTTCTACCTCAAGGATGATGGAACATGAGTGAAACATATGCAACCAAATACTTTCAGATGCTTGACTCTTGGCTTCCTTCTTGTAAATGCTTCAAATGGTGTTTTTCTTGTCACAGATGTTGTAAAACATCTATTCTGAAGATACACAGCTGTACTCACAACTTTTTGCCTAGAAAGCAACTGACATTTCTTTCTCAGTCATCATGGATCTTGCCATCTCACATATTGTTCTATTTCTTCTTTCAGCAACTCCATTTTGTTAGGGAGAGTATGCAATGGTTAGCTGCCTCTCCATTCCCATGCTTGCACAGAAATTTTGAAATTCATGTGAGATGTATTCACCACCTCTATCACTCCTTAGCTTCTTCAACCCATATCCACTTTGCAATTCAACAAGGGCTTTGAATTTCTTGAACAAATTAAGAGTATCAGATTTATTTCTGAGGAAGTATACCCAACATGTTCTTAAGAAGTCATCAATGAATATGATGAAGTATCTATTTCCCCCAATTGATTCATTTTGCATTGGTCCACACAGGTATGCGTGCATCAGTTCTAGTGGATAGCTTGCTCTCCACGCTTTTTCTTTATCAAACTTCTCTCTATGATGTTTTCTTGAGACACAGCATTCACACACTTCCTTTAGTTCTATTAACACAGGTAGTCCACACACCATGTCTGTTTGTTGCATCTTCTTCATGCTAGCAAAATTCAAATGCCCAAGTCGTCTGTGCCAGATCCAGGAGTCTTCAATCACTGAAGTTTTCCTTGCTGCGGGTCTCATAGATTCAAGTGAAAGGGGGAAACATCGATTTCCGCCCATAACCATTACAACTACAACATTGTTCAACTGTTCATAATCAAATATCACTGATTTGTTACCTCCAAACAGGATATAATAACCATGCTCCATCATTTGACCTACACTCAATAAATTCTCATCCAAACCTGGAAACAGTAGCACTTCATTTATATATCCCTTCCCATGCTAAGTTTCCACCACTAGAGTGCCTTTTTCTGTTGCTTGTACAAGATCTCCAGAACCCATCTTAACTTTACAAGTCACAGTTCTGTCAATGTTGATTAGTCCACACTCTTGAGATGTTATATGGTTGCTGTAAGCACTGTCCACAAACCATACACTTCTATCTTGCAAACTTGCAGAATGACAAGCATAGAATATTGTTCCTATAATTACTTCTTCTTTCTTTGCACAGTTGGCTAGTTGTTTGTAATTATGACTATCACAGTCCTTTGCAATATAGCCAAATCGATTGTATTTTCCACATCTTGGTTTTCCTTTGTGCCTACACAACCCAAAATGATACTTTTGACAAACTTGACACTGTGGTTTCACACCTCCTTGACTGCTTCCTCCAGCACTATTATTCCAGCTTGAGTTATTATAGTTGTTCAGGTTTCTGTTTTGAGACCAATTTGATCCCCTCTTGTCTTATGCTTGCCACTTTTGATTTGATCTGCCCTATGAGCCCTTATGTGTACCATAAACATGGTTGTATCCAACCTTGAAGCTACTAAAAGCTTTCTCAGTTCCTATGACTTTATCTCTCTCATCATACAGGTCCTCCCCTCTTGTCATAGACTTTAATAGATGTTATAACTTCTTCTACTCTAAGAACATCAAGATCTCAAGTTTCTTCAATGATAGACACAATGGACTTATATCTTCTACTTAGACTCATCAAGAGTTTCTGCATAATTCTTGTTTCAGTCACATCCTTACCAAGTGATTTCAGATTATTCACAGTTCCAAAAAACTTAGCCAAATAACTATCTAAGCTTTCGCCATCTATCATTCTCATATATTCAAAATCTGCTCTAACTACTTGATGTTTTACCGCTCTTACCTTTTTATCTCCTCTAAACTATCTTCTCAGGACATCCTAAGCTCCTTTTGCAGTCTTCTCATTTCTGATGCGAGGGAAAAGCTCATCAGTTAATGCTCCTTGAATGAGACTCAATGCCTTGGCATTTTTCATTTTGTTTTCATTGGAGGTAGTGGATGCTACCATCGAAATTTGCTCAGCTTCACTTTCTTCATCTCTAGAGCCTTCTGCGACCTCAAGAGCTTGCTGAGGTTGTATACCAGTCTCTATTACGTCCCATAGATCATATGCTATAAATATAGTCTCCATCTTTATAGCCCAAAAATCATAGTTTAATAGACAGTTTGGCAACAACTTAATGGGTTAAGCTGAAACTTTTTAATAGGTTGTTGGCAGCCATACATGGGAGTTAAAGCAGTCAGCTAGAGAGGCTGGAAAGTCACCTAGTTTAATAGACAGCTTGGCACCATTGACCTCATAAATGAGAGCATAAAATATAGCATACAAGAGAGCACAAAACAGGTGCAAAAAAGGCAGTTGTCTTTGTGGCAGCAGCTTGCATAGGCTATGTTAAGTGATAGAGAGAGGTGAGAGAACCACAAAAGAGTGTAACATGAGGTTTGTCCTTCTCAATTGGTATTGTAAATTTTAGTTTTCTCCTATCTAATAATATTGGTTTCTCTGTGAATGTAGGCAAATTGTTAAGCCATGTTAAGATGTTGTGTTTAGCCTTTGGACAGAGATTAATGGTTCTAAAAAGTGATATTAGAGTTGTGGTGCAAAAAATATAGCATTTGATTTTTTATGAAATATAAAAATGGTTGAAAATATATTTTAGCAATACCATTGTGAGGAGGAGGTCGATAGGAGCATAAAGGTGAAAATCATGTGCAAACCAAATGTCCAACAAGGATGTATGTGCCACAATGTCACCTATATAGTCAAACCATGAGTAGAAGCATGCCTTATGCATTTTCTTCACTAAAATAAACTAGAACCCAACCCATCAACCTAACTCGACCCAAATCAATTACCTAAAATAAGAGGATAATGTTAGTGATGACATTCATGTGATGTGTATCCTTTGTTAGCATCTAAGTCATCAACCATGTCAGCAAGGTAGGTCCTAAGCTGAAGATGAGCTAAGCTAGTCGAGTAAAGCCATATATTGGCTGGGTCGAGCCACGAGTTAATGGGTAAGATCTAGTATAGTTGATCTTATGTGCAATAAGATTTATGATTGAATATAGACCATCAATCGGGCTAGATTTATTTTGATAAAATCAAAGCTATTTGAAATGCGATCATGACAATTTTAGAGTTGTTTCCAATAAATTTGATAATTTTGGGTGCAATAATATGGTTCTATTTTTTAGATTCAGACTTGTAAGTGATGACAATGATATAATGAGTTAGATCACCCATAAATGTGGCATATAAAGACCATCTTCGTGGGTAATGGAGTTGAAGAAGAACAAGAAGAAAATTATATATGTTAGCCCAATACATGTGTTGGATTATTGTGCAAGAATTCAGATGAGAAGCTAGCCTTATCAAAAGAATTTAGCATGGCTTGATTCCTTGTAGAAAGGAAAAACTTGGATACTCTAAACACCCGATCATGTGGAAAGATCAGGGTGTGAAGTGTTGAAAGACTAATCTTGATGAATTAATAACATTGATAGTCTTGCCAAGTATTGAGAAATTAGATGGGTAGATAACTCAAGATGTTAATATCACTTATGGTAAGATCAGAAAAGAAAGTTTCATAACCAAGTATGCGATAGAAGAACTGTCAAGGATAGCCACAACATAGTTAAAAATTAAAAATTGTTTTATGGTACTATTCACGGATACAATACTTGTTATGTATATGGAAAGTCAGTAGGATAAATAAATATAATCTAGGAAATTATGTCTAAAGAGAATGAGTTTTAAACATTATCATTTGTAACCTTTGTGATCTTTCCTAACAACTTAATTAGTAGAAATATTATTCACATGATACTATTTTCATATATGATTCAGCTTAAAGTGAAATGGAGATGGTCTAGCAAGCTAATAGAAAATATACAATCAGGTTTTACATGTTCAAGGATCTGATGGAAGTGTGATTTCTATAGAGATGTAGTATTTAATTAACTAGAATTTTCTAAATAGAGGTAGAGAAATACACTAATAGAAAGAAGATTGCCACCCTATTTTATACTCAGAGAGATATGATAGAAAGAGTTGTTGTCAAACATTGCGAGCAATAGGGAAACCTGAAGAACAAAAATTGTACTGATGCATATGAAAATATATAGGTGTACCTGTAAAATCCAATGAGGTATTAACAAATAAGATATAAAGTTCAATTATAAAAGTGTTCCTAGTGAAGCTTAAAGCAAAGACTGGGTTAAAACATTGTATAACAGTAAGTCTCTTAAGCTCTTAAAAGGAAGACAATAGTAGTATCTTTTCAAAGAAAAGCTATTGTATAGGCATCGAGGTTAACGAGGTGTGACTGTTTGGTATTAAAAGATGAAGAAACCTTGGTTAAAAGGTGTAGACAGAGTTAATGAGCATCCTCGGTGAAAAGGTGTAAGCGCTACAATAGAAGACACAAAAACTCTAAGAGATTAACAGTCATGTTCTTTTTATTGGTGCACATAATGGAAGAGATATGAGAAATAAAAAGTGTTGAAGTCACTTCAAGGAATCCCCAAAAGAAAAAAAATGATCTTCCTATGAAAAAGATTGTAGTCACTTTGGTTAAAAGGTGGGAGACTCAAATAATAGCCTAAATATATATCTCCCTGCAACCAAGTTTATGGCTAAATATGGGTGTATATGATAAGTTTTTAGTCGATGGTGGAATATTGGTTAAGAAGAGTATGAAAACAAGTGTAGTTTGACTTTCATAGGCTAACTTTATGGTAAAAGTAGAGAGCTAGTTGGACTTTTATACTAAGAGCAGATGACTCATAGAGAAGTAAGACGTGGTTCCTAGGGTGGAACATGGAACAAGTGTAACTTATGGATGAATAGAATCTTGAAAGAGCGGTGAGCTATTGATAATACTATGATACTAAAAAAATATTTGTTATACTAAAAACTTAACTATAGTGGATGTTAGAAGCCTTGAAAGAAGGTTTGTTTGATCATTCTAGACTAATCATGAAATTTTTATGAGAAGAAATATTGCAAAGCTCAAAGAAAGGAATGAAGTAAATGCTACAGGCAAGTATGAACACTCTTTAAAAGTGTGAAATGTCATCTTGTTGAAATGATCCTCTAGTATGAACAGAGGGGTGCTTTGTTGATTTTGGTAATATAAAGGTTTGGCGAGTACATGAAAATCTGACCAAGAATTCTCTCAAATATTGGCAAACATGGTGCCTTAAAAATGACTTGACATGCATCCAAAATGAGAGATAAAGTAGCCAACGAAACACTCTTCTTTGTGTTAAAAAGTACGAGTGTTGGACTTATGGTTTGTGATAGCAATTACTACTTGGTTTTTTCTAATGGAGAAGTGGATGTAAACATTTTTACTGATGGGATATAATCTATGTTTGGTTAAGCTTGAAAGTGTTGCGAGTTGCAAACACTAGTTTTAGCTAGAACAAGCATAATATTGGGAGATAGACCACTTCAATCAAGTAGAAATGAGTCTAGTGGCGACTACTTAAATCAAATGGGGGGTTTTCAAGTAATGGCTACTCAGATTGAGTGGGAGTTAATTAAAGGATGAGGAATTGAAATACTGTAAAAATTATCAGCAAATCTCTAAGGTTAGATGATAGATTTGATGTTTTTTGTCTTTAAGTGGAAGATTGTTAAGATATGGAAACAAAGCCACGGTAACAACTTAAATTCATGCATGAAATATGCAATGTATGGTGCTAACTTAGAAGTCCAAAAAGGCTATAACTTTTGGTGGGTTGTTGGCAACCATGCATGAAAGTAAAAAAAATGGCTAAAGAGGCTGTAAAGTCACCTGGTTTAGCAAAACGTTTATCACCATTGAGCCTATAAATAGAGGCATAAATAAGAGCATAAAATAGAGTATAAAGCAGGTACAAGATAGGCATCTTCCTACCCTGAGTAGCAGCTTGAATAAACTATGCATACTAATAAAGAGAGAGATGTGAAACAAGTATAAGAGAGTGTAAGTATAAGGTTTGTTAGGTATGGGTAGGGGTTGTAGTAATTATAAAGGTCTAGTATTCTCTACCTGAACATGTTCTACTTTGCGACATCTTCCAACCATGTTTATTTCAGTATACAATGAGCAATTAACATGGAATTTGCAACACATAATAAGCAAATAACCTAAGATCGTTAGGCTCTGATACCAACAAACATGGATGGAAAATGCAAGAAAGACAACAAACACAAAAAATAGAACTATATTGAAAAGTGTATCACATAAAAATCATAATTCAAAATTTTATTACTAAATATTTTTTGTTCAGGTAATCTACTTCTCTAAGAGGTTTACAACTCCTTAATAAACCCACAAACAACCTAAATAAACTAAAAAATTGAAAATAAAGGAAAAACAATAAAAGTGATAATAAAATTAGAAAAAATAAATTATTAAGCATAATATTTAATTTTCCAAACTAAAGAGGGAAAAGAATTAATTATGGAGAAAAATATTGCAAATCTTGAGTAGTAATTTATGGGCCTTGTTATAAGTCATTCTTGAAATTATAACCCTATAAAAACTAGGGCCATTAGAATCTTTTAGAAAAATTTCAATCTGATACAATAGTTAGATTAAAAGTTATGACCATTAACATAAAGTTGTATATTAGAAAAAAAAAATCACTTACATTAGTATCCCCGGGTTGGAAAGAACTTGTCATTGAGTTCAAGTTGTTCTTGCATTGATCTTATGGATGTTCAATCAAGAATTTTCAATCTTTTACGTGCTCAGCCTTTTCATAACATCATATATGTCAACAATATGCTCTCTAACAATGAAATTAATCTTAGAGTTACTTCGAAGACCATGTGAAAAAACTCTTATAGTAACCTTCTCAAACTCAAACTCAAAATTCAGTATAATGTTATTACCCTTGACAATAACTGGGATGCTTTATTATGGCAATACACTGCTTTATTTTGGCAATACACCTTGACAATAACTGGGATGCTTTATTTTGGCAATACACCCTTGTCGACAATCCCAAATCCACCTTGAAATCATCAAACATCAACTTTTAACACTTGGTTGTTGGTAATGAATAATAGGTTAATCAATTGATTTCTTTATGGATGAGAATTTCTAATACTTTAATATCTTTAAAACTAGCTCCAAAACACTTTTTTGGAGTATCAAAAAAAATTTCACTTTCATGAGAGAATCCTTGTAAATCCTAATGTATAATTTTTTTATGATTCTTATAACCCTTAAGCTTAATGACATCTTAAGTTTCTTCCTTATCAAATTTTGATGATTGATCTCAATCCACATAAGAATTAGAGTTATGAAAAGTTTATGTTTCAATATCATATTCATCATAATCAAGAAGTTATTTCCTTTGTTTATGCCTTTGAAACGGGTTCTCAAAACTAGTTATAAATCTATAATCACTCTTCTCATGATCCCTTAAGCTTCTTTTTTTTTTTGTGCCAATTATCAGGTTAATTTTGCAATTGATCTCTGCATAACTTGTATCACTGGTTCTTGAATATATCTTTTTAATTTTACAATCTGTCTCTGCATGTTTTTTATCACCAACTCCTGGATATTTCTCTCTCGAGAGAGAATCTATTTATCCTCTCTTATTTGAACATGTTTTGCTCTGTGACATCTTCCATCCATGGTTATTCCATCACACAACAAGCAAATAACCTGAGATCATTGGGGATTGATACCATTTGACGTAGAAGGAAGCAACACAAGAAAGATAGCAAGCATAAAAACATAGAATTATGTTGAATAAAGGATCACACAAAAACCCTAATATAAAGTTTTGTTATTGAATATTTTCTATAATTATAAGATTTTTATTACATCAAAGCATTGTTTCTAAAATGTTCTTGATCGATGCACATGTAATTTTCTTTGCAAAGCATTTTTATCCCATGAACTCTATCTTTAGCCTAGATTCATAAATCAAATATTAGATTTATTAATCTAATATTATATTATATTATATTAAAAACAAATTAAGCTTTTATTAATAATAAAATATATATTTATATAAATATAATAATATCACGTATAATAATATAATCAACCAATTAATTACAAAGCAAATATAACTACAACGAAATTCGAGGCAGAAGTTCTATCACCACTACTACTACATATAACCAAATCGTCTTCTTTTCTTGGACATGAATTGCAGTTCTGGCTGCTAGATGCATCAGCACGGACCTCATCCAACCGCAGTGAGGAAATGGATCGAATAGACATGAAATCCCAGTTGCAAACAAGCAACGTGCCTTTTTAAGATCCTGAGTAGCTTCAAAAAAATGCAAGGCATGCATGAAATAAACACGGGGAATTTTCATATTGGAAGTCACTTTCCTTCAATTGTCAATTTGCAACAATTTGAGATAGCTGCTGCTTCCAGCAAACTCTGAAATAATATATCAAGGAATGTCGCATTTTCTAATGCATCATCGCATAAATACAGAGTGATTTGCTCTGTAAGTTTGATATAACACTTTACATACTCCCACAAAGAGGGCATTTAACAGTTTCGTTGTTTCTTTCGTTTCTTCTCTCTGTTTTTTTTGCCCATCATCATACAACACTTTTGTATTATGTACAAGACTGGAGAAATTAATTGCAGCTACAGATTTAAGATAGCTCGATCATTCACCGTGCTGATATTCTTTTACTCTTGGCCCATTACAACTAGAGCACGAGAGCCTTGACCGCTCACGATCAGGTTCATCTTATTGTTTAGAAACATACACTGCAGCCACAAGATGAAATTGTAGAGGCAAGAATCACAACAAATAAACGAGCAAAGTGATCACCGCAGCTACTGTGAACGTTATAGCCTGCAATGTTCATGGTAATAGGAAATCAAATAAAATAAAAGACAGATAATTACTTCACGAACAAACCACATAAACACAAAGATTCATCCCAAGCATGTCCAATAGATAACTCAGTACACCTCTGGGAGCACCAATTAGTACAATGGTTGGCACAGTCACGTTGAACCTCTGGTCTCTCCCAAGATTAAGTACTTTCCAGTTTCCAGACAACTTTTTTGATACCTATCATGAAATACTTCACGGTAAAAGTGTTTATGTGATTGAAAAATGTGCCCCCGGCACAAAGGACGTGAACTGTCACCTCATCATAGCATTGCTCTTTCTATGATAGGAAACTACAATGAAAAGCTCAATCTGTACCTCTTTTGGGTTTGGAAAGGCTTCTTTCATCAATTAAGTGGAGAAGCCCATGTAAAACAAGCAGTAGCATTTTAAAAGTGATTCTGACTTGGAACTAAATGGCAATCTAACCCACTGGCATCATGATGCTCTGTCAAGCCTTTATTCCAATGCTAGAACCCATGAGTTCATGTTTTTCCCAAGCTATGGATTTTTAATAATGGCATAGTAATAATAGAGACAGGTATCATATTTGATGTTACATCAGCTGCATTACCGAAAATAGCAAGACAAACCATGCTACAAAAAAATTAATAATTAAGCTCAACACTCACAGCTATTGCACACGCAGCAAGGCCAGATCGCTCCCTTGGATCCTTGTTATAGTACTTCCCAAAGTAGAGAATTGCTGAGAAGTACCACATCAGTGGGAACACAAATCCAAGCAAAAGGCTTCAGAGAAACGGCGAATCCATGAGAAAAGAATGGGAACACAAATCCAAGCAAGAGGCAGCAGTAAAAAGAAGCATCCATGAGTGAGAGCAATGAGGGAGAAGAAGGGAAGCAATACTCACGAAAACCATCCAATTCCACAGCCAAAGCAAGGAAGGGGTTTGTCAAACATTCCCAGTTGGGCATCCTCCGCATCTCTAATGGGAACATACTCATCTTCTATATGGTTCATGGCATCAGTGGAATGCCCTGTGTTCAACAAAACACCTCAAGCAACTTGTCTAGATAAATTTTTCAAAGGTCTCAAGAATAATAACAAGCATTAAGCATCTTGAATCTCCCATTTGCTGATTAAAAAGTTACTGTATTCACCAAGCTCATTCACCAAGCCAGAGTAATTGATCCAAAACCACCTGAAAGAACCATTTCACAATACAGTATGAACCTAAACTATTCTAGAAATGAAGCTGAAATTTTATAGTTCACGATGCTGTTAGATGAGGTTCATGACACACATAATTTTGGAATTCAAAAAGTTATGGACTGCAAAAACCAAACTCATTCACCATGCCAAAGAATTATTGATTCCAATCCATCAAAAAGAGTTACTTCACAGTACAGTAATGGACCTAAATGGTTCTAAAAATGAAGCTGAAATTTTGCAGATTGCGATGCAGTCAGATGAGGTTCAGAACATATAATTTTTCCACCACCATGATATGTGTATATGAAAAGAAAAAAAAAATAGTGGTTTCTATTTTTTGTTTTTTTTTTTTTTGGCTAAACTTAATGGCCTGTTACATGATATGGAAAATAAAGACTTCCCATGTCCAAGATTCCTTTAAGCAAAGAAAACCTAGTTGCATGAGAATATAGAGAAGCGACAAACTCTCTTTATGGCCACAGATTTTCGCCCCTGTCAAATACCAACAGTTTTTAACTGACAGGTATCAACAACTAAGCATAGGCATATTGACCAAAACATTTAGATTCACAAACTAACACATACAGCATCAAGCCAGCACCAAACAAGCTAGCTGTATGGCTTGCAGTAAGACTAACAGAAAGGCTCTTTTTTCTGAAAAGGATAGATTGCATTGTGCACCCAAAATAGTAAATATGCCTTATTCATTTATCCCAGAAAAAAAAAAAAAAAAAGCTGGTGTTTCAGCTCCCATCGATGCCTACTCTTATGGACTTACAAAACAAAATGAAATATGCTGGATGTTTAAAACAATGTAACATGCTGGATATCGAGTATCAACAAAGAACTTAATGCATTTAATACAATGAAGCCTCTAACATGAAGAATACAAAGAGTAATCAAATCAATCAGGTAATCTAGAATTTTAACATATGAAAACAAAAGTAGTCCCACCTTGTATGAAAAAGAGTTAAATCCTAAAACAGAAGTTGTGTGACTTAAATGAAACAAATAGCATTTTGCAGGTAAAAGAAATTCAGCAACTACGAATTAAGAAGTAACCAGAACCCATGAAAGAGACATGAGAGATTGTAAAAAAATGAGCATAATTTTCCAAGTAGCGAAAACCTTAGACAATCACTAACATCGACATCCATCTGTACCAATTGTTACATAAATCCCTCCCTGATTGGGCTCCCATCAAACTACAGAATTATTGCACAAATATAAGGCCATAGAATGGTTTGTTTGAAAAGTGCATTCCCTTATCACAAATGAACAGATAGAATTACTAAGGTCTTACAAGCAATACTTTAAAGCTACTTCAGGAAAGAAAGATGAGAGAGGATTATTTGAAGCTGCAGTAGCCATGCAAAGGTGATAAATTTGCAACCCCCATAAATACAACTAAATCCATCACATAACCATAACAAAATAAAACATTGATTTATGCAATCATGGATTCCGTAAATATGTAAGAGAAAAGGGCAATATGGAAGAATTGACAAAATACCAGGTCCCACCAAGAAACTACCACGTGGGAGAATGGGAGAGCCTCGTTTACGAGAATTTAAGAAAATAGAATCACCAGATTGCTTAAAGTAGAATACAAACAAGCTCAATAACAAGTTCAATCTAAGAATCAATCCAGTTGTACAAAATAATGTCCAAACAAAATCCAACATCAAGTGGCAATTTTTACGCACTCCGATTGTGTCCATCACAAAGTATTTCACTAAATCCCACAAAAACAATCGTTTAGATTCAAACTGTTCTAGTAAATTATAACATCCACTCCAGAGGCAACACAAATAAACCCCTTTCTCTAACATAAAATAAAAAGAATCAATCACTCTCAGAGAAATTTAGTTTAGCTAGAATTTCTAAAACAATCATGCAATGACCCCCAAAACCAACAAGAGCTTGAAAATGAAAAAAAAAAAAAAAAAACCATATTTCAGCGAAGGAAGTCTCTCAAAACTTCTAGCCTGGCATCAATGTAGGTTGGAGAAGCTTATTTTAGCATAAAGACTCGCAGCAAACAACCAAGCTAATAAATGGGTGGGGTGGGGACTACTTTTTGATCTTGAAAATATCAATAAATTATCCATATTTCAATGAACAATGAAAAAACATCCATCAAGAAACATATGATAAATAAGCTTACTTTTGCATCAGAACCAAGAAACAAATACCACGAATTTTAACATGCAAGATTTCTTCTTTTTTTAAAAAAAAAGTAACAGATATATATTTATATATATATATATATATATATATATATATATATAGAGAGAGAGAGAGAGAGAGAGAGAGAGAGAGCTTACAGTATGGCCTATAAAGAAGTGAACTTTGCACAAGAAAGAAGAAGAGGGTGCTCTAGTTTCTTAGTAATTCTTCCATCTTGATGAAGATCAAGAGAATATGCGGCTGCTGATGTTATTGTTTGTGGGTGAGTGAGCGAGTTCTAAGCATAAGACCGGAGGTTTAGACTGGAAGATTGATACTGCCGATCAAGAAATTACTACCACAAAATTCAAACCACTAGGCCTTAAAAAGAAAGCATTTTTCGGCCTTGTGACATCCCAACCCAACCCATTAGCAGTAGCAGCTCATAGCCCTTTTCTTTAATCCCGCAAAGCAAATCCCTTTATTTATTTTTTTAGGGATAATCACATTTATTACTTGGTTGCTTGAACGCAACTCAACTATTTAGTAATGCTTTAACAATAGATTTATACTGGTGGGATTTACTATTAATTGTGTCACAGCTACAATTTGCAAGAAGCAGCTATTTACTGCTTCTTTAGTTGAAAAACTCATGAACACTGGAGTCATGTTTCATGTTTCATGTTCAAGTGTTTTTTTTTTGTTTTTATTATTTTAGCCGGACTGGTCCGGTTCAACGCTAAAAATGCATTGAACTAGGTCTGATCTAACAAAATAAAAAATATATTTTTTATTTTTAATTGTATTTTATTCGAAAAACTAGTGTTAAACATTATTCAATAACACTATATAAATTAGATGGAGATCGCTTGATGACATAATATTTGCAGAATTTAATCGCAATCCCAATTTTATTCCTGATTATATTTTACCTATGTTGTTGCGCTCTTAAAAAATTTAATGGAACAATAAAAAATATTTTATATAAAGTATTATTTATTTCATGATATAATAGTAATAGTTAAATCTATAATATTTAAATTAAAAACCATCAATATTAATATATATTTTTTAAAATTATTTTATAACCTCAATTTCAAAAGCATTCTTAAACAAACACATTAAACTACTTTTTCTTCAACCTCAATTTCAACCATATTTTTAACCAAACACCTATTTTTTCAAACCAACTTCAACTAAAAGTACTTTTTTATAAAAACAACTTTTTTCAAACCACAACAGCTACCGCAATACCAAACACACACCACTAGAGTATCGGAAGATTTTTGTTTTTCACGTAAGAAAAAAATTGTTCTAAGCGTTGATAATATATTTTTTTAATAAAAAAATTTAACAATTAATTCAAAATATAATTTTTATTTGGCAATTTTTTTTTAGATATTAATACAATTTGATGAGTTTTTATAAAAAAAATATTAAGATGATAACATATCGAATTAATATAGGTTAAACTGTAAATCTACAACTTGAATAATAATTCTATATATAATAATCCGGTAGAAAATATATCAAAATAAATTATAAAATTATATTCTTAATTAATAAAATTTTAAAGGAAAAAACTTAAAATAAAAATAAATAAAAAATACTAGTTGAATTTATCCAAATTAATCTTTCAAATCTATAATATCTAGCCATGATTATATACAAAAAAAAAAAAAATTGTGTTGGGTCATCTGTAACTAATGAGACAATAAATAGGATTAATTTGAGCTACAACATCCAAATTGGATCCTTAATTTTTTTTCGTGATAGTGTTTCTACAAAATAGGATCCCTATGCAGAACAAACAGCACATGTTTTCTGCACCCATGCTTCAGTACAGGTTTTGACCGAACATCTTGTTAGCTGGAAAGTGTGTGCTTCTGTTGGAAGCATTTTTGCAGACAGCACTGAATTTTTTGTTGTCCTGCAGGATAAAAAAAATGCAGGCTCTGAGGAAGGGAGATGATCCTCTCTCCCAGAAGGATCTGGGCAGGAAAACAGAAAATGCCCCAGTAAACAAGGAAGCTCTTCGTGGCCACGATCGATGCTCGAAATATTCCACCATATGATTCTTTTGCCAATACTCCCCAGGAGGCTTATCCTTTGGACAGGATTATTCTCAGCGGAGAGTGGGATTTCATCGAAGATATTTATAAGAGTTTGCAAGCAGGAGAAGTAGCAAGCAATGCTTACCCAACTTTTGTTTGCAAGAGGATCCATAAATTGCTGGAGATTCAGGTAAAATGGAATATTTTTGCCTACATGTTGATGGAAATTCACTTCGATTATTCTAACTTTTAAAGTTTGAAACTGCACTGTAATAAAATGGTGAATGAGGATTTAGCATTTGAAGAGTTGGAAGTAGTAGTTGTAGTTCACTAAGAAAAACTTGTGCGGTGAGATTCTTCCTGATTCATTTTAAATATGATGAAGTTTAAGCAAATTTCGCAGAATCTGATTTTAATGTGTGCATAGGATTGTTATGGAATACTCCTCTTGGAAGTAGCATGCTAGATAGCTGATGATTTATCATCGTAGCTAAGTAAATAGCTGGAATTTGACGTTCTTGATTTTATGATCTCATTTGGCTTGATCTGAAGAACTATATATACCCTTCCCAGTGCTTTATTGTTCATGATGTCTTGCATGCACACAAGGTCAGTGAAATTTAGATGAAAATTTCTGAATTTCCATAGATAACTAGTATTCCCATTACCATTATGCTAATAGAGGTTGAAGAAATTGATCTTTCTTAATTCATTATGTTTGACAGTGTGTGTGCGCGCGCGTGCATACCACTTGAAAAGAGGATAAGTACAGGTATTTGAAATTTAAACGATAACAGATTATCTTTCTCTATCTTCTTCTGATCTTTCTCATGTGCTTGGTTCTGTTTTAATTGTTCCTAATTTTGCTGAGGTTGTTATGCTATTCAATACTCTAACATCCCCCTTCAAACTGTGGGGAAGAAGACAGACACAGATTTTGTCTCTTAGAAAGCAATACTGATTTGCAGTATGACCTTACTGATTTGCAGTATGACCTTACTGATTTGCAGTATGACCTTACTGATTTGCAGTATGACCTTTTATAAAGACATCTGCAATTTGATCTTGTGTTGAAGTATGCTAGACTTGGATATAGACATCTGCAATTTGGGGTTTTATGCTAGCAGAAAGTGGTAGAGTTTTATGCTGAGATTAATCTCTTTAGTTCCAGGAATAGTTTCAGACTGGACATCAAATTTTCTGACTTGTATCTTGGCAAATATCAACCCTAGTTATGGTTGAGGTGAAGATAACATAATACAATTTTAACATTTGTTCTGTGAAACTTTCAATGTATAATGCACTATTCAGTATTGACTGTTGTGATAGAAACTCCTTAATTCACTAGCCTCCCTTGATCATTTGAGAATTGCAGTTTGTTACTCTAGTCTCATTAAAGTGCAGTCCTCTTTACCAAAGCCATTTGGGAGTGTTTGAAGATATATATAGGCAATGTCAATGTTGTGCTCCTATGTTTAGTATTGTGATAGTTTTTATAGTTACAGTTTAAAAGGCAGAATTAAAAGGAGTTATAAATTATTGTTTTTTCTATGACCAAGATTTCATGAAAGAGTTTTTAGTAAGATTTGTATAAAATTAAATATTAAAACATAATTTGGTTAACATATAAAACACGGTTTTAGAATATGGGATCTATTGAATTTGGTGGTCTAGCCATACATTCATAATAAACATTCCAAAATTGATTTTGTGTTGATTTGCAACCTCAGTTAAGTCATCGCTTTTATCAACTTTTCACAAAAAAAGAGAAAAGAATTGTTGTTTTATTGACAGACCAAAATACCTTCATCATCTTCCCAATCAGCCTCTTCTTCTTATGTGTTTCATTGAGTGATGTTTGGACTTACCTACCTTGTTGCTTTGCTTTTGTTTTGTTTTGAGATTGACAATTTAAGGTCACATCTCAATTGTTCTCTCTAAATGAAAATCTTTACCCAAAAATCGAGTGGGCAAACTTTATATGGGCAAAAAATTACTTTTATCTTCTTTCAAGATCCCTAATATCCTTCCATTAAATCTACTTTGCTTTTATCTTCTTCTTTTCTACGTTGACAAACCACTGTAATTTACATCAATAAATCTTAGTAAGCTAGCCCTAACAATCTTTTGTTCCTATTTCCAGTCCTTGTATGTTAGATGTCATGTAATTATTTCTCAAGCGAAAATCATCACCTTCTTCATTATTAAGTTAAAGCTTTTTATTTTTTCTTATTGTAGGAACAAAAATTATAGCCTGCTAATTCTTGGGGTTCAACAAGAAGAAGAAAACCCAGATCGTAACTGTAAATAGTAGATGGGGATTGCCATTCAAGTAATCCAATTTCTCCTCCAAAATCCTCACTTCAAAACTATATGTAGAATGAAATCAATTATGTGATGTTGATGATTACATAGGTTACGTAATATTTTTAGGATTCTTTATCTTTGATTGCGTTATCTTTCAATTATGTCTTTAGGTTTTTAGGTAATCTATGTTGATCTTAAACAACCTAGAATTCAAAACTATATGTTCATTAAAATCAATTGTCATTTGCAATGTGAAATGTCTTTGATCACCTGCATGATCAACATTGTGATGCCTTCTTTAAGGTTTAAAAGATAAGTTGTCATCTAATGTCATCCATAATCAAGCAAATTTTCACTAAACTACAAAGTTCACATAGACATTAACTCAAAACTCATCACCAATTCCACTGTTATTGACTCAACAAAATTAAGAAGGAATAATATATTTTAGTATTTCATCATAAACTTCAAAAAAAGAATTACTTTGATTGAAAATCAGATTGAATAATATCATTTTTAATTGAATGGAAGCTCTCAGACTCTCCTATAACAAATTGAATCCATCCCTTGGCATTAACAGCCCTAGTAAGGTTGTCAGTATTATCATTATTTGTCTATAAGTTGCAGATACATCATATGAGATTGCTATTTTTTTATTGGTTTAGGTACAATATATGTTGTTGTTTTTATCATACTTCTTCTTTTATATGTTTTGTCATGCTTTTTTTTTTCTTTGGTTACAGAGTTACTATTTATTCTTTATCATGCTGCTAATTTTGTTTGTTATTATTTTCATTTGATGAAAATTTCAGACAACATTTCACTGCTTTTTTGAACATGATATGTCACAACTCTTTTTTTTTCTTAAGCAGTAATATTTATGTTTGTCACTAGCTTAATACTTCCTTTATGTGTTCTGCTACTTTGTTTCAACCTTCCACATGCCTATTATGTTTTTTTTTTTTTCATATTATCTATCAACAACACTTTATTTATACATTACTATCCTTGAAAGTTTTTTACCCATATGTATATGCTCATTATTAATGATTACATTATACCTAGGACATTAATTGTTTAATTGTATGCTTAGAAAAAACATATAAACTAAGGATATTGAAGGTTCTTATGGTCAAGATAAAACATATTAGACTAGAGAGACAGTGCATACTTTCTGTGACATATCTATCAAGAAGGTTCTCAAGGTCAAGATAAAGCGTATTGGACTAGAGAGATGGTGCACACTTTCTCTGACATATGTATCAAGGCTTTTGAGAAAGGCATAAGACCAAACATGCATTTTGATAAAGCTGGATGAAAATTCATTATAACTACCTTTAAAGACCAGACTAGGCATACATTCACAAAAAGCACAATTAAAGAATAAATTAGATGGAATGAAAAAAAGATTGGAGGATATGGAAAAACTTAATATCTGAAACTGAAGTTGGTTGGAGTAGTAAATTAGGGATAATTTTTTTAACTAATGAGTGGTTGAAATCCAAAATTCATATAAGTTTAGTGTTAATTTAGCCTTGCAATTATATTAATCTGGTTTAAGTTTTTCTTTTATTTGTTTTGATTTATTAATTGCATTTATTTTCTCTATTGTAGGAAAATAAAAGGAGATAAAAAGTTTAGGCATTGTGGTATTGAGCCATCATGTGTTGCAAATATGACATTATATATATTTACCAACATTGTTGCAACTAGACAATTTGCTTGGGTTCCATCTCAAGGAATTTTGTTTGATGATGATGAAGTTAGGGATAATGGATTAAGGAATACTAAAAATGAGATTTCAATCTTAAGGAAGGAAGTGGAGATTTAGAGGAGGATAGTTTACTAGATTTTATTGATGATGTGAGTAACATGGTTGCTTGTGTTAATGTTGCAAAAAGTAGTGGCAATTACAATAGTGGTGGGAAGAGGAAAGTCACTCAACAATCTACATATATAAGTGAAAAAAGAAAGAAAGAGGGGTTCTGGAATGGGAGCGGGAGCATAATTGTTTTCACACTTGGATTAATTGGTTAATAGCGAGTATGAGTGATTACACATCCACTTTTAGGGATAGGAAATGATGTAACATAGAAGAGGTGATGCAAGAGTTTCACTCCATTAATGGTGTTGATTTTGGCAACAAGGTGTACATCTTTGCAACTAAGTTTTTCTTAGTAAAAAAAAAGAGAGAAATGTGGGAAACAATGGGAAATATAGAAAGAAAATTCTCCTGGTTAAAATTAATGTTTGAAAAAAGATCAAACTTTAGACCCTGAGGTTAAGTTCAATCTTCTTATCTTAGTTAAATCATATTAATTTTTTTTTAATAATGTTTGACTTATCTTAAATTAAAAAAAAATAACTTTTATGCATTTAACATTGTTCAACATTCTTGTGTTTTGATTGTTGTTCCTATTTTAATTTTGTTTGTGTTAGAGAAGTAATTACAATTTCTTTTCCATGCTATAAATTGTATTATTTATGTATGTGTAAAATTCTTCATAAACCATATATTAATTTTAATTGATATATATCAAAAACAGTTTGGATGATGCTTGTTACTTTTATCTATTGCTTGCCAATATTGTGATAAACATGGCTACCATGTTGTTGATGATTTTGAAATTCCTCTATTATTGTTCTATTGCTCGACATGTAATACATTTTTATTTCAAATAGAGATAATATAGTATTGTGTAAACTATATCTAGTAATGATGTTTGTTTCAAATCTAGTATGTGTGGTAGAACTTCTTCACATAACTTAAGATTGATTGGATATATTGTAGTTGTAGTGGTATTGACTTGGATTATTATTCTGTGAGAAGTTTAGGTAAGAATAGTTGGGTTTAAAAATTTGTTTGGAATTGCAACAACTAATTGTTAAACTTTGTTTTAACATATTGACACACTCTTATATAATTCATTATTTTCTAAAAGGTTCATATATCACTTTCAAATATATTCTTTCATATTCATGAGTTAAAAATTTTAAAGTCATAGTATTAAATAAGTTGTGTAGCATTTGTTTTGAGATACATGTATAAGTAACGCCTTTTGTTTTTTAAATTGTAATAGGCATAACAATTATTGCATTCCATGATTTTTGCTTGTTTATTATTTGTCAAAGATATATGTTAAAAAGCTATTTTTTGCAAATGAATATGGAGTTTGTTTGTGAGTTTCTTTAAGTAATTAATTTTTTTATATTGTTGTAATGTTAAGTTATAAGTTGACAAAACAGGATTGTTAAATTAAATTTGTACCCACCTCCATAAAGCAATTTTGTTGTTTTGTTATATTTATTATTGAACATGTAACATTTTTAGGAATGTTGGAATCTTGTTTTAGAAAAGAGAAATCGTGTTTTTATCCAAAACCAAACAGCAGATGTAAATGCTAAATTACTTAGAAATCAAACAAACAAATTCATAAGACCTTAAATTTCCGGTCCGAGATAATGACTCATTATGACCTTACACTTTAAAAGCGATATCTTGTTCTGTTTTGAATAATTACATTTATCATGCCCACCGATTAATAAATATTGAATTAACAATACAACATTATGTTAAAACATGTATTCAAATTAACAAACATATTGCATTTTATGATTTGTATTTGACTCTTAAGATTTATACTTTATGCTCAGCCACCCTCTCTTAATATCTTGAAAGCATGTGATAAGTATATGATTTACATCTTTTTTGTGCCTTAAGTAAATTATGACATGCTAAGTGAATTACTTTTAATATTGCCTTCAATGGATGGTTCGGAAAAAAAAATCAATTAGAGGTTTTAGGTTCAAGTCTCACCATTAATTTTTTGAAAAGGTGATATATTTATTGTGGTAGGTGTCCATAGTAAAACTCAACAACAATATGAAACTATTGATCAAATAAGAGTTAATTTGACTAAAAAAAATTATTTTTCATTATAGATATGTACGCACAATGGCTTAATGATCTATTTGATAGGGATTATGATAATGTAATGAATCGTGTTATTGAATATGTTTCATATGATGGTGGGGGTAATTATAGTGGTGATGCTAACAATATAGATGATGATGACGACGACAACAATGAAAACGATGATGATAAGAAAGGTGAGCCATTTTGGTTGAGAGAATATGATCGTCGTAAACTAGTATTATGCATAGTCAAAGCTCTCGCTATGTATTATAATAATTATATTTATAAAAAAAACTTGTATGGTTTCTTACAAGACATGAATGTGATGTTTGAACGGAATTTTACATGAGCATTGGAAACATTATGTTAATATGTTTAGGATGGATACATCGACATTTCAAAATCTTTGTTTTGATTTATAAACCCCATATGAATTAAAACCATCAAGGAGGATGAGTGTTATTGAAAAGATTGACATGTTTCTTTATACATTAGCACTAGATGCTTCAAATAGAGAAGTTAATAAGAGATTTTAACATTCTGGTGAAACTATTAGTAAATATTTTAATAAAGTTCTGTGATCAGTGTGTTTACTAATAGTAGAAATCATCAAACCACAAGACTCGATATTTTCAAACACACCATGAGAAATCATCATGAATCCATGATATATACCTCATTTCAGAGTAACTTTAATGTAGTTTTATGCATAAATAATATTGATTAGTATTTGGTATGAATTCCAGCTTGTTACATTCAAAATGATGTTTTTTGCTTCTTGTTTTTGTTGTCGAATTGTATTGGATCTATCGATGGCATATATATGTGTGTGTGTGTATCATCAAAAAATCAAATACCTTTTATTGACAGAAAAAATATATCGACACAAAATTTAATGATTTCATGTAACTTTTACATGCAATATACATTTGTTTAAGCTGGATGAGAAGGTAGCACATATGATACGAAAATTGTTCTTGAGGCGATTGCACTAATATCAAATTTTCAAAGTCACTAGAAAGTATTGGGGAAAAACAAAGTAAATGTTATTATATTTAGACAAGTTAATTTTTCAGTAAGTAATAAGGATTAAGTTACAAAGAAACATTTTGTTATTGCAGGGAAGTATTGCAATGTCAATTTTGGATATCCAAATGAGTACGATCTCTTAAGGCCATATAGAGGTGAGAGATATCATCTTTAAGAATTTCATTGACGAGGCCAACCACAAAGTCAAGAAGAAATATTCAATTATGTTGTGTAATAGAATGTACATTTGGAGTATGGAAAAAAAAAGATGGAGAATTTTATAGAACATGCATGTGTTTCTTTACAAAACACAAGTTCAGATTGTTGTGGTATCCATGGCACTTCATAATTATATAAGAAGGAAGTTGCATCAAGATGTGTGGCATTTACCGAGTTTGATCGCAGTCCTAATTTTGTTCCTAATGATATTTTAATTGATGTGGTTCCACATTCACAAACTCATGGAAACTTGAGGTCTTCACGTATGAATTATGTTCGAGATGGTAGTGCAACAAATTTAATGGGACAATATAACCAATGTTTTTTTTATTGTTTTTTTTTTCCAATGTATTAATAATACAATGCAAAATAAGAAATTAATTCGTGTCCTTTTTGGTGATTTTATTTACAACCATAATTTTAACCAAACACATATTTAATCAAACCAACCACAACTAAAAGTGATTTTATAAACTTACTTTTTTCAAACCACAACCACAAAAGCTACCACAATACCAAACACACAAGTCTTTATTTCTTCTTCTAATTTTTGACGTTGTTATGATCAGTACAAGGAGATAGATGTAGACATTATTGAAGGAGCAATGTACTTTAGAGTTGAGGGAACACGTGTCTTTTGCCTCATGAAAAAGCAATTCAGTACTTGTCTTCATAGAATGTAATAAGCAAGGATGTTAACATTGCAAGTTGACTCATAAAATCATATAAAATCATATGATTTTATAAGTCAACATATATTTATTATGTAAAATCATGTAAAAATTGAAAAATAATAAAATTGGACTAAAATCATGTAAAATCAGGTAAAATCATGATTTTACAATAATTTCAAATTTCAAATTCTTATTTTTCTCATTACATACCCTTGTATTTACTCACTAACACGCAAGTCTTGCAAGAGCTTGTATCCATGGATTCTTTCTTCAATCAATAATGAAAGGATGAAGGAATATAGTCTTGCTTAAACCTTACCTAACAAATAAAAAATTATCTATTATGGGAGAGGACTTTGAAAATTTGTATTTTATAAGGATATCTTTACGGTTATGAGTGATTGACCATACTTTGAAGTTTGACCCACTAGGTGCTTATGCCAAATACCAAAGTCTTTTAAGTTTAAAGCTTTATGATTTTTCTATAGAAAATTTCATAACTTGTCTAAGATATGATCTAACAATGAAACAGGCTTCAAGATAAAATAAAAAAAAATCCTACTTTGAATTGTTTGATTCATTCGTTTTAGTTCATATAAAGCCTACAATTCTTTATCAATCTATTTGTTGAGATTCATGGTGTGACAATAAAGATCATAAACTTATGAAAATATAACAATATCTAAAAGAAAACATAATAATATCTAAAAATAATGTATTATTCAACAAGACAAAAGACATCAGATAAGCTAAAATTATCATTACAGATGGTCATGCATTTAGAGGGAGCATTGGAACTAGTGTTGGCCAACAAGATAGCATAGTTGTGAAGATAATTGTTTTCAATATTTTCTCATAAACACATAGTTTTACCAACCACTTCCAACTTTTTTTCTTAGATCTTTTTTGGTAGGATTTTATTATGCTAGAACAAGTACAGTGCATCTTTGTTGATGAAATTGGTTATTGTTTGTATGAAAAAAATTATTTAAAATTTTATGATTTTATGATCTGTTTTTATGATCTAAGTTTATATTGATGTGTGGTTTGACAACCTTGCTAATAATTATTTTTTTATCTCACATGAAGACAACCTTATTTAAATAATGTTAGATAATTACATTGAGTCTTTTTGGTTCTAGCATAGTAGAAAATATATGATAAAATAATATAAAGCAAAGATTTTTTAGGGAAATAGCACAGTTTAGAGAGTCACAGATGACATTTGTGATTCTCAAGTTACAAGTATGATATGCGACTCTCTCAAATTATAAAATTGTTGGAAACATGACCCAATAAAGAAAGATAAGAGAACAGAGAGAGAGAAAAAGAAAGAAAAAGACTTTGGAGACACATTGAAACTTTGATGATGACACTACTGGTACCATTCAAAAGATCTCGACGGGATGAATCCAATGACATCAAGAAAGGTCATCAATGGTGACCGGAGTGGGCCACATGAACGACTCAAAGGCAAGTAAGCCTTGACACCTTTGAACAACTCATGTAATCCACTTCGTTCACCGTTTATAACCTTATTTGATGTTGTTGGATTCATCTCGTCAAGATTTTTTCAACGATACCAGTGGTGTCATCATTAAAGTTTTGATATGCTTCTAGAGTTATTTTCTTTCTTTGTTTTCACCTTTTTTCTCTTCTCTCTCTTCACAAATAATAAGGAGGAGAGATGATAGAGAAATAACAATGAAAAAATAAATAAATAGACCTCGAAAACACACCGAAACTCCAATTATGACATCACCAGTATCGTAGAAAAGATCTCGATGAGAAGAATTTAACGACACCAAAGAAGGTCATAAATGATGAATGAAGTGAGCGACACGTGCTGTCCAAAGGTGTCAAGGCTCACTTGTCTCTGGACCATTTGTGTGGCCTTTTCCGGTCACCGTTGGTAACCTTTTTTGGTATTGTTAGATTTATCTTGTTGATATATTTCCAACGGTACTGATGATGTTATCATCAGAGTTTTAATATGTCTTGTTGTAACCCATTTTTGGGTCCGCACACAAAAATAATAATATATATATATATATATATATATATATATCATAATAAATAAATAATAAAATAATAATAATAAATAAATAAATATATAGCCGGAAGAAATTAGAAAAAATAATAGGAGGCGGGAGCGCTCAGAAAATGGTCAGAAAAATTGATTAAGGAGGATAAAAATACAAAGATTAAAATTTTGACAGTATATCCTTGAATGATGAGAGCCCTGTTGAAAAAGAAAATTCAATTTGAAGAGAAAAGTCCAAAATTGGATGTTTATAGACTCAATTGGGTTTTATTGAAGGTTTAATTGAAATTATAGAGGGTTGATTGCAAGAAACATTGATTTTTTAAGTCAATTTAGGCTTTAATTGGAAGAAATTAAAGTTTTGGGGTCAAATTATTATTTTTTAGAGTTGATTTGGTCAAATCAGGGGCTTAATTGCATAAATATTGAAGTTTGATGGCCAATTAGGGACTTAATTGAAGAAATCCGAAACCAAGGACCAAATTGGAAAAGGCGCGTAAATAGAGGGGCTGTAATTAACCAAATCAGGGGCCAAATTGAAGAAATTAGAAGCTTATTGATCCATTGAGGGTCAAATTGCATAAATCGGAGACCAAGAACGAAAGTGGAAAAGGCGGCCAACTATAAGGGCGACGATTGAAGTTGGCAAGGATGCAATCGAAATGAACAAAAGATAAATAAGGATTGATTTGGAAGTTGACATGTTGGCGCCATATTTAAATGAAACGGCGCGTTTTGTCCAAAACGACGTTGTTTCATGCTTTAAAAAAAAAGAGCAAAACAATGTCATTTTGAGCGACATTGTTCCTCTTTCTTCTTCCCCTGGACGTGCAGCAGGGGAAGAATGAAACATTTGTTTTTTTTTCTCTTTAATTCTTCCTGCCTCTCTCTCTCTGCATGCTTCTGCCTAAAACCCAAAGCCCCACGCATGCCCCCTCATGATGAAAAATCAGCGAGGAAGTGCCCTGCAAACCCACGCCCGTTGGCTGCCTAGCTCGGCGCCGTGGCAGGGCAGGTTGGCGTCGCTCCCCACGCACAGCGATAGGGACGCCCCCGCTCCCCTTTGCCCTATAAATACCACACTCAACGCCAACAGAAGAGGAGGACAAAGAGGAAAGTGACCGAAAAGAGAGTAACGAAATAGAGAGAGAAAGGAAAGATTAAGGGGAAGCTTGAAACCGGGGAGGGAAATTTAAAAAAAAAAACAAAAAACAAAACCGAGAGGACAAAGGGACAACCGCTGGTAAACGAAACAGAGAAAGAAAGAACGAAAAAAATAGAGGAGAGGGGAAGAGGAAGAATCTCTCTCTCCGCCGCTTGAAACAGCAGCATCGCTGCTTGGAGCCGCCGTTCGTGAGCCATGACACCGCCACCGGCCTCCACCACAGCACCGCCAAAGAAGCAGCCAGACCAGCAACGCACCGCCTCCTCCGCGCCAGGTAACTCTTCTTTCCCTGCCGCTTTTAGTTAATTCTTGGCTTCATCTCCTCCTGCATGCAGGGGGATGGGTGGGGAAAATAATTCCCCTCCCTGTTTTTACCTTCCTGGGCCAGGCCGGTTCGGGCCCAGCCTTTATGTATGGGTCGGGTCCGGCCCAGACCCGAAGAAGCAGAGTGAACTGTTGGGCCGAGATTGGCCCAACCCCTTTTGGGCTGAGTCCAGCCCAGTCCAACCCACTTAATATTATATATTATATATTATAATGTACTTATATTATTTATATATAGATAGATATATAAAAAAAAATCTAAAAAATCCTTAAGAAAATTGTTGATTTTCCTGCATATTTTTATCAAAATTGCTTAATACTGGTTTGTATTTTTATATCGTAAAAATATAAATCCAGTATTAAAATACCCGGTTTTCGTCAAGACATCAAAAAAATATAAAATGTTTTGTTTTCAAAAATTCTGAAAAATCATTAAGAAAATTGTTGATTTTCCTGCATATTTTTATCAAAATTGCTTAATACTGGTTTGTATTTTTATACCATAAAAATATAAATCCAGTATTAAAATACCTGGTTTTCATCAAGACATAAAAAAATATAAAATAAAAAAAATGTTTTGTTTTCATGCATACAGCCTAGTCTCTCCAAAAAAATAAATCATCACATCATATTTTCATACAACAAAAGGAAATTTCAAAAAAATACATATGTATTAGCATGCATTTTGGCTTTAACAACAAGTTTGTTAGAGTCATGAGAACTAGGCCAATATTTAAAAAATTCTAAAAAAATCTTTTTGTCTTCTTTTTGGTATCTGGGATTACGAATTTATACGTAAAATGTATTCCTGATATAAAAAAAATATAGTTTCCATATAGACGTTGGAACGGTTAGGTTTTTACCCGATAAGATAAGGACCTTCTTACCGAGGAGGATTTTTCTTGAACCATATACAGACCAACAACTAGAAATACAAAAACACCTTAGCTTTTTATCAGACAATCAAAAAATGTAGCTTATCTTAGGTAAGACGTATTTGGGATGCTAATACCTTCTCTTTACGCAATTAGTCCCCGTACCCGATCTCTGAGACCAGTTAGGGTTCCTAGTGACCAAAATACTAGGTGACGACTCCCATTCCATTTTCCACCGATAAAAGACAAGAATTCCTTATCTCTCTATATTTGCTAGATAGATACCATACACATTTTAGATAAAGTGGAATATTCGCCACGACGCCGCACATGTGCGACATGTCTCTAGAGTCTTTTTTTTTCTCTCTCTTTTTTTTTTCTTTCTCCTCTTTTTATTAAATCATGTGTCCAACAATTTTGTAATATGAGTGCGACTTGCAAATCATAGAAGTCATCTATGACTTCTAAATTGTATTATATTTCTAAATTTTTTTTTAATGTATTATTTTTTTATTTTTTTAAAACTATACTAGAAACCAGAAGGACTCTAATTACATTTATATGTGTCCCCTGCATGACCGCATTGCATCGGTCTCTGTTCATTTAGTAAATATCTAACTGACTCCTTTATTTGTATGTTATTTATGTTTGAAAAGTTATAACTTAAACTTTTGTTGATTTCTCCATTAAAAATCCAGTTTACTCCCTATATTGGTTTTTCTCTCAAAGCCTATAACCACATATTATTTAATAAAAAAGACGGTGGGTGGTTGTAGTATGTTTGGTATTGTGGTAGCTTTTGTGGTTGTAGTTTGAAAAAAGTTGTTTTATAAAAAGTACTTTTGGTTGAGGTTGGTTTGATATTTATATATATTTAGTTAAAACTGTAGTTGAAATTGAGGTTGAATAAAAAGTAATTTAATATGTTTGGTTAAATATGTTTTTCAACTTAAAGTTATAAAAAAATAAAAAAATATATATTAATATTGATGGTTTTTAATTTAAATATTGTAGATTTAACTACCACTATTACATCATTAAATAAATAATATTTTATATCAAATATTTTTTATTATTCGATTAACTTATCTATAATTTCATCACGTATGAAATTCATCCAATAAGGACTATAGTTTTCATGGTTTTTTGAGCGTGCAACAAAATCAGGTAAAATATCATCAGAAACAAAATTGAAATTGCGATCAAATTCTGCAAATGTTACGGTATCATGCAATCTCCTTTCAATTTATGTAATGTTATTGAATAATATTAAATACTAGTTTTTGAGTAAAACACAATTAAAAAAATATTGAATTTTTTTTTCAGGTCGGACGCGGTCCAATGAATTTTTTTTAGTGAAGTCACTATTCACATGAATAGTGACTCATGAATTAATTCACCTGGCACTGTTCACGTGAACAGTGCCAAGTGAATTAATCCACTTGACAGTGTTTACTTCTTGAAGTGAACACTGTGCGGAGTGAATTAATTCATTTTGCACATGTGGCAACAAGCGAGCAATGAAAAGTGAAAAGCAGTAATTTTTTGCTTCATCAAAATTGGCGGTAGGAACTCAATTTTTAGTGGGATCCATCTTCAAAATCTGTATTCAAATGTTTACCAAACAACTATAAATTGTAGTTGGAACAAAACATAGTTCCAACCACAATATGATTAAACTAATAAATTATTCATTTTTAGATTTAAAAAATATATTTAGTTAATGGTAAATTGTTAAACGAGTCATTTAAAAATTTAAAATTATTTTCTAACATATTTTAAATCATTAATATTAACCTGTTATAGTAGATTTACCTAATACATAGGGTTATAATGAATTTATTATTTCAAAACCATAAAAAATAGCATTAAGAATTAAGTAACAAGTTTGCAAAGATGAAAGACTGATATGTTATCAAATCAAATATTTAGGGACTAAAGAATAATTAAAAACACAAGGAAAGCAAAGCATTTTCCACATATTCTCTTTGCCCCAGAAAAAGAAACATGAGAGAACAGGAAAAATGAAAATAAAATCTGGTAGCAAGGGAGGCCTAGCTGAAAACTCATCATTGTTTCAGTATTTCAACTGGTAAGCTCATCAACCCTTCAATCCTTTCTTTGACAACATGGGATTTTTTTTTTTCATTGTCTAGAGAGAGGGTCTGAAGATCATTTATGTGCTTTCCGTTATTTTGTATAGAGGAGATAGGTCGTTCATGCTTATTGAAGAACAACAGTAGAGAGGAGAAGCATAATTCAAGAGAAGCTGAGATGGGGTTGCCTTAGATACAGGAGAACCTAAGTTTTACGTGGAAAAGGTCTTACCTTTATAAGATTTTTCTTGTGATTATTTGGAGAGGTGGTTTACTCCTTTCTTGGCTGTTTAATTCCCATCACCAGTAATCTTGCTTTCTATTTCTTGGGTTTAAGTGTGAAGTCTTGATCTTGATTTTTAGGGTTGGTGGAGATAGGATTTTGTTATCGAGGTAAACAAAATGAAGAATTTGATTAGCTATGGAGTTGTAGGATAACTGGAGTAAGAATTAGAGTCAGATCCATTATTTCTCACCAGATCTGATCTGCTTAGGTTCCTTGATTTGATTTCTGCATATCTTTTTTTGTGGAAAAAAGATTGATGGGTCATTGAGATTTCATTTGATGGAACAAGTGTTGTTAGAATTTCCTAGCTTTATCGGATGTTCAGAGGTGGAAGGAGATGAAGAGGATGAGAATCAGTAGATTGTGTGAGAATTAGGTGTATTCTTTGAGTTGTAACTTTTAATTAAACATATAGACAGAGGTCTTGATGGAAGAGATGTCTCCAGCACTTGCAATGACGCTTAGTTTAGGCAATTCAATGTGCGATAACTCAGGGATTGCAACCCATGTAGAAATTACACGGCTAAAGCTTGTAACAGGACCTGCAAGCTTGCTGTCTGATTCTGGAAAGGTGGTCTCCGAGGAGTCGCTTTCTGGGGGAGCTGAAAGTTGCAGTCATGCTAAGAATGAGCTGAACTTGACCACCATGACAACACCGGATGATGGTGGCGATGGAGAAACTGTTTTGCTGAATATGTTGCTTGAGAATAAAAATGGTTCCATAACTAGTGATGCTGTGATCCAGGAAACTGAGGAAGATGAAGTTTTGTCAGTCGTGGAAGACAGTAATGGAATTATCCCTAAGGGGATATTGGTATTGAATGCAGCATCCGAAATAAGCTTACCAAAGTCTGTTAAAATGGAAAATACCAAAATTATTGCTAAGGCTATTATTGTGGAGTCAACAAATGAGGTGCAGGTGCCTACGGCAAAACTCCTTATTGGAGCAGTCAGCCCAAATGCAGAAATCTCTGATGGATCTGACATAAAGGCATCGGCGGTGCTTCTTAAGTTGCCTAGTGAGAAGAATCTCATTGGAGGACCTACCCGGAGTGTTTTTGAGCTTGATTGCATTCCTCTTTGGGGTTCTGTATCTATATGTGGAAGAAGATCAGAAATGGAAGATGCTGTTGCAGCTGTTCCTCGATTTGCAAAAGTTCCTATCAAGATGCTCATTGGTGATCGTGTTGTTGATGGCATCAGTGAGAGTTTGACACACCTAACTAGTCATTTTTATGGTGTTTATGATGGCCATGGGGGAGCACAGGTACATCTATAAAGCTAGATATTTGTTTTCCTCCCCTCATATATGATACTTTAGTTCCAAATCTATGTGGGATTTATTGAGGTATATTACCAAGCTGTATGATTTTTGGAGGATTTGGAAAGAATTGTTAGTTGAGCATGTGTAATTAGATTAATGTATTTTTGTTTTGATACCTCATGCATATATAGAATCCTAGCATCTCATTTTCAGCACTACTTGTTCTTAGCTAATCTTTTCAATTCTTTACCTATTCAAATGACTTATTATTGGCAACATTGTTTTACTTCAGTCTGCAGCGTACATTTGTGTTGCAAATAATTGAAGAAATGATTTTAATTCGTGCATATTTAAAACACATTGCATTGGTTTAATACTTGAGGTACTCCATAAGGTGAATAATTGCTCAGTATTGGATATGTGAGCATGATTCGGAGGGGTCTCATGCAGGTTGCTAATTATTGTCGTGACCGAATCCATTTGGCCTTGGCTGAAGAGTTTGGAAACATTAAAAACAATTCAAATGATGGGATTATCTGGGGAGATCAACAGCTGCAATGGGAGAAAGCTTTCAGGAGCTGCTTTCTTAAGGTTGATGATGAGATTGGAGGAAAGAGCATTAGAGGCATCATTGAAGGTGATGGAAATGCTTCTATTTCCAGTTCTGAGCCCATAGCGCCAGAAACAGTTGGATCTACAGCTGTAGTTGCCTTGGTCTGCTCATCCCACATCATAGTTGCAAACTGTGGAGATTCAAGGGCAGTACTTTGTCGTGGAAAAGAACCAATGGCACTATCAGTGGATCACAAAGTAAGACATGTTCTCTACATGAATAAGAACAAAAAACTGTCTAGATAACAATTTTCCCCCTATCATTTCCAGCCAAACAGGGAAGATGAATATGCCAGGATTGAGGCATCTGGAGGCAAGGTGATACAGTGGAATGGACATCGTGTCTTTGGTGTTCTTGCAATGTCGAGGTCGATTGGTAGGTGTACCAAACTTTTAGCATGGATGTAAAACCTGCTTAAATTGAAACAATTATGAGAGCTTGCTTATTCCCATGGTTCAATTACTTAATCCTAAGGTCCAAGTTTATACCAGCTTGCTTTATTTTCCTTTATTAGAACATTGAATGGCAATTTGTTTACAGTCATTATGTTTTGCCATTGATGCTTTAGCATTATATTTAACAATATTTGAAGATATCATGAGGAAGTTATAATCAAGCGTAGCTCTTACTTGCCTAATCATTTTTATCTAACAGGTGATAGATATTTAAAACCATGGATAATTCCCGATCCAGAAGTCATGTTTCTTCCTCGTGTGAAAGATGATGAATGCCTCATTTTAGCGAGTGATGGGTTATGGGATGTTATTACAAATGAGGAAGCCTGTGAAGTGGCTCGAAGGCGGATTCTGCTATGGCACAAAAAGAATGGGGTTGCTTCTCTTCTTGAAAGGGGCAAGGTTATAGATCCCGCAGCCCAAGCAGCAGCTGATTACCTTTCGATGCTTGCCCTCCAGAAGGGAAGCAAGGATAATATCTCTGTGATTGTCGTGGACTTGAAAGGTCAAAGGAAGTTCAAGAGCAAATCTTAAGCAAGGTTCACTCCGTCATCCAGTTCAAGTCTGCATACCTATATATTAGAAACGTACATCTTTAAATAATACATAGTTTGGTCCATTCCTTTTTTTCGTGGGCTTAATGTGTGTACTAGAATAGAAACTAGTGTGTACTAAATAGCTATAGTTTATCTGAACTCCATATTTCTTGTGTTTTTGACACGCACTGTGCCAAAGTTATGGTTATGTAAATTTTAGCTGTTGTTCGAGCTGAGTATGGAGTTCCAGTTTTAGATTCATTCTGTTCTGCTCTCGGGTCTCGGTCTGTCTGTCTGAGATTTCTTTCTCATGGGAATGTCTGGTACAAGTTCATATAATCTTAGCAGCTTATGGCCGAAGAAGAAAATTTCTCCTGGAAGTAGCTCCATCTTGTGGCAGTGGTTTGTAGTTATGTGGTTTATTGACTTCAGTTTTAAAACTGTGATTCGACTTGTTGATATGATCTAACGCTAATTAACTGCTCGGAAACGTGTATTTTTTTATTAAAAAGAATTATTTTTTAATATTTTTATATCGTTTTTTATTTTTACTAATATTAAAAATAATTTTTAAAAAATAAAAAATAATTTAAAAAATAAAAGAAATCTTATAATATTTTTATAAATATTCCTTTGCTTGATCCTTTCTTCATCATTGATTAAGGTAGCTTCTATAATTCGAGGGAGAACATGGTACGGGTTTTTTTGTTTTTTTTATCAACAGCATAAATTTATATCTCAATTTAGTTAAAATATTTTTTATTTTTTTAAAATTTATTTTTGATATTAGCATATTAAAACGATTCAAAAATATCATAACAAATTAATTTAAAATTAAAAATTTTAAAAACATGATTTGACCGAATTCTAAATGAAGCCTATAATAGATGCATTTTACTTTCTTTATCTTTTTATAATGAATGTTGTATTTTGAACATTATGTTATGTTTTTATGTCTCATTTTTCTTATTTTTTTTATTTTTTCTATTTATTTTTTGTTGATGATAAAGGGGGAGAGAAAATGAAAAACTAAACATCGGGAAGGGAATAAATATAAATACATGTTTAAATAATTAAGGGGAACGATATATTTATAGATTGCATATTATTGTTTAAATCTCTAAGGGATTATATTACAAAATATAGGGGGATATACATATCTTTATATCTACAAATATACATTAACTGTCATCATAAAAAAACGGAAGATTGTTGACCAATAGTCATATATTAATATTTATAATATTTTTTATTTTGATGATAACAATCAAATGAAAAATGAATTAATGATATATTTGGATGAGATTAAGTTTAAATAGATTTTATATGAAGATCACATCAATAGGCATATGAAATTGAATAAATAAATTCATCAACAAGTTCAAGATACAAAGCAAGTAAAGACTTAGCTATTAAAGATTCATTTTAGAGCTTATTGTTAAATTTTTATATCTTATTTAATAGCAAACTAAAATAAACTCACACACTTTACATTGCATGCATAAATAAGATTGATATACATTTAATCGGTTCAAGTTTCACCAGGTTTGAAACTGCCAAAACTGGTATTTAAGTTGAACTAGTTGGCCGTCTGGGTCTACCAAGTGAACCGATCAACTGTTGTTCTTCCGTGATGAACACCTGAGGATTTTGTAGGAACTAGTCGATCGCTTTAGCCGTCAGAAGCATTCTAACAGCTATAAATTGCTAGTTTCTTTTGGAAACATATATATATATATATATATATATATATATATATATATATATATATATATATCTTTTATGCAAAATTAAAGAGATTCTGAACATTATGATATAGAAGCTATTAAAAAAAATAAAAATCATCAATCCTAACGTACTTTAAGTTGTGCTAACTTAAATCTTTGTATTCTAGCACAGGAGTATAAAATCTCACACTCATTATACTTACACACCTTCAGTCATCTTAAGTTTTATTGAATTAGCTATAGATATTATAGTTTTCAATTGTATAATCTACTCTTTGAGAGAGTGAATCTTGTTTTAAACAAATCATAATTGTAAACACTTAATAGTTTGGAAAAACTCTTGACATTAGTGAGATATTATCACCAAGAAAAAAATCTTGAAGAGGAGACATCTTCAAGTCATGTAATTGTTTGGTGTAAATTCATAAAAAATATTGTATCTTTCACTTGAATTAGTAAAAAAATACAATACTCGAGTATGGTTGGTAATTGAGGTGTGGATGTAAGCTTGTTGAACCGTGTTAAGAACCAAGTTTGCAATCTCTTTTTCCTTATCTCATACTTTAATTATATTATTGGTTATTGTGTTATATGTACTTAGTATGAATATTTGCATTATTTAACATTATTAGTAGAACATCAATTCACCCCCCTTGAATGTTATTATTGCATTAATCCTAGAACAATAAGTATATTTGCTATTATTTTCTTGTCAGCATGCCAAAATCTTTGCTCTCAAATGGAAAAGAACATGTAGAAGGTAAGAACTTTCAATCGTATTGAAGTGTGTATGCTTAACCGCAGGTTATCAATCAATCTGACTCAGAGCTTATTGAGGAGTGTGGTAGATGTTGCTTTTTAAAGTGTTTTTTTGCTTGGAAATACATCTAAATAATATTTTTTTTTCTAAAATTTATTTTTAATATCAGCACATCAAAACGATCCAAAAACATAAAAAAAAATTAATTTGAAGCTAAAAAAAATTCAAAAATTATCAAAAGCATGATTGGACCATAATGGCAAATGAAGCCTTATTCTCATAGTCATACACTTGATTTGGAGTTGACTTGGCACAAGATCTGAGTCAATAGATCAAGCGCATTGGCTCGAGTTGACTCAAAATCTTTTTAAAAGATCAAATCGTTGTTAACTGTGTCAATCAGGTCACAAGTTAACTACCAAGTCGATCGAGTCAACTTTTAATTGACTTTTGTTTTTAGATCAGGCCTGGGGTGAAAGGCAATTTGATTCGTCAAACCGGGATAGATTTAATAAACATGCTTATTCTTATAAATGTTACTTAATGGTTTCCCTGTTACATCAAAATTCCATATAAAAAATAATAAATTCTACACTTATCCTTTTAAACAACCAAGTGTGACTAGGTTACTTTCCATGCAATGTTACGAGTCAGAATAAATTTTTTTATTATAAACAAAATTCAAGGTGAGCTTTTTAAAAAAATATTTAGACAACGACATATTAGTTTGATTTTGATTAATACAGATTAACCTGCTAAATATGTGATTCGATCATAAATTTATCTCGATCCAATAACTTTTTTTATTTATTTAACGACCAATTAAAAACAAAAAAAAATATTGAAAGATAAAATTGAAAAAAAATAAGTCCAAATTAAGCACCTATAAAAATAAAATGAGAATAATTATTTATTAAATATCATAATATATTAAAGGTAAAGTTTCATTTTTCAAAATAATATGGATGTAAGAGTTATTTATAATTTAATTTTTTAATTCCTTGAAACTATTAAATGGTGATAATTAAATTATGCTTTAATCAATTTTTACTTGCATTTTATGTGGTGAATATATTGATTATTATATTTTAATATTTTTTTAATATATATATATATATATATATATATATATTCACAATTTGAATGTCTTTAATTATTAATTTGATTAAAAATATATATTAGGTTGTGTGTTTTGTTATAGCTTTTTTTTTAAGAAAAACCAAAAATAAATCTTGATTAGCAATTCAAATATTAAATAAAATAAAATTTTAAAAAATTATTTTAAATCTTTTGTGCTTATATATACACACATATGTCAGAAAATGTCTCTTGAATAACCAAAACAAAGATTATTTAAAAAAATTAAAAAACCTGAAGAACCTATAAAAATTAAAACTAAAAACAATCAATATAAAAAAAAATAATAAACAAAAAAATCTAAAAACTCAAGCCTATTTGATTGGCCCATTGCGAATGGATCTCTATATATTATATAAAAAAAAACTCATTATCAATATTATAAAAGATAAATAATAAAAAATTACGAAGAGTAACTTAACTAGTTAAACCTTAAGTTTGTTCTTCAATGATCACGAATTCAAGTTCTCTTAGAGTTACTAGAAACTTACATGAATTCAAGTTCTCTTAGAGTTATTGAAGATTTACATGATCATTAACTTCAAGACTCGTGATATTAGTTAAAATATATGCAAACTTGTCCGGATATCCACATTAATAATAATAAAAAAAATAAACGAGATAATTTCTTCATATTACTGGTCACATTTCAATATAGATGGGCTATAAAAAAAACACAAAACACAGGCGGTTTAATATTTTAATTAATAATATGGATCATGGTAATTTATATTTGTCACTAACAATTTTGGCACAATAAAATGCTATTCTATTCATCATCGATCAGACCAGTTCACAAGTAGCATCAGTTATTTCATTCTTCTGCTAATAATTTCCTTTGAAATCCTTCATTCCAACAGGTTTTTAATCATTATAATAACTAACAGATTCATCCTCAAAACTGAAACAAATTACACTAATTTTTTTTTAAAAAAAAAAACCTAAAAACCCTTTTTTCCCTTTTCTTTTAATTTGATCTCTCCTTTTTCTCTAGCTCTCTTTCCTTCAAATCATTGCATACCTCTTCAACGCCTGCTTCCCAGCCACCACCGCACCAGCAGCTAATCCACCAAGAGCACCTGCCACTGCCGCTGACCGAACCCCTCTGGCCGCCCTACAAACCGCCCCAGTTCCAAGCCCAGCTGCCACGCTACTCCACACATCATCCCTATCGGTGACCGCTACGATGCCACTCTCCATCATGGCATAAATCAAACCCGCAATCCCGACCCGGTTGCCCCAGATCCGACCCGAATGGCCAGAGGAGTTGAGGATCCTATTGACCTTGAGCTTGAGGGTGTCAGTGGGCTCGAAGGATCGGAGGGCGGAGAAGAACCCGGAGCCGCCGCCAGCAAGAGATGCGGTGAGGTAGGCGGAGCCAGTGTAGAAGGTAAGGTTTTCGCCCCAGGAGCGGCGTTGGCGGAGAGATTCTTCGGTAAAGAGGAATTCCGGCGAGGTGGGAAGGTGGTAGAGTGTTTGGGAAGGAAGGTGAAGATCCTGATAGGGGTTGTAGAGACGGGTAGCCGGTGAGGGTTGATCCGAATTACTATCGGAGTAGGACATTCTTAAAAGTTGCAGGAAAAGTTGGAAGCTTTGAGAAGGTCGAGAGAGGGAGAAAAAGGGGGAAGAGCGTGTGTGTTTCAAGGAACGTGATTTGTTTTAGGGATTTGATTACAAATTAGTCATAATGTGGTTTACATTTTAGTCCCTGTAGTTTATAAAACCTCACAGGACCTTTGTCCTTGATATTTGTTCTTTTTTCAATGATAGGGGTATTTCCGAGATTAAATCTCCCTCTCAGACCATTTTAGAAGCACACCCTTAGCATCGATTTTCAAGCGTAGAATCTTTCTTTCATGATCATCTCCGTGGAATGTAAGGCACAAGAGACAACAATTTTATTTTAGTACTTCAGCATTTAAATCTTATTTTATATTTAAAATAGCGAAATAGATTAACTAAATACTTAATTAGAAACTTTATGCATTTCATATCCATACTGTATTTATTTGTTTATCTGAATAATTTGATAGCATTCCATAAATAGTTTTAACTTGCTTATATTAAAGTCATAAAAAATATTTACAAAATCAATTTAATATTTTTTCAAAAAAATAAAAAAAAACTTTTGAAAAATATTAGAAAAAAAAACACTAGAAACTTAAAAATACAAAGATTGAAATTTTACAATATATCGTTGACCGGTGAGAGCCCTGTTGATGAAAAAAAATTGATTTGAAGAAGAAAAGTCCAAAATCAGATGTTTATGGACTCAATTAAATTTTATTGAAGGTTTAATTGAATTTATGGAAGGTTTGATTACAAGAAAAATTGATGTTTAAGTCAATTTTGGCCAATACAAATGGAATGTCATGCCCTTTGACTTAAAGAATGCACCATCTGAATTTCAACGCATCATGAATGACATCTTCAATGCACATTCAAAATTCTGCATTGTTTACATTGATGATGTACTTATTTCTTTCACATTCCATAGATCAACATTTCAAACATCTACATACATTCTTTCATACTGCAAAACAAAATGGTTTAGTTGTTTCTAAAACACAAATTTCTCTCTTTCAAACCCGTGTCTGTTTCTTAGGTCATTATATCTGCCAAGGTACTGTAACACCAATAAAGAGAACTTTAACCTTTACAAATAAATTTTGCTAATAAGATTACTGACAAAACCCAATTGTAGAGGTTTCTAGGCAGTCTTAATTATGTTCTAAACTACTATCCCAACATTAGTCGTCTTGCCAAACCTTTACATGACAGGCTAAAAACCAACCCCATTCCGTGGTCTGACCTCCATACCAACCTCGTCAAACAGATCAAGAAACAGGTCCAAACCATTCCTCTCCTCCATTTAGCTAACCCGTTAGCTCCTAAGATAGTCGAGACCGATGCCTCTGACCTAGGATATGGTGGGATTCTTAAACAAGTACAAGATAACAAAGAACAAATACTTCAGTACACATTCGCTCACTGGAATGATTGTAAAAAAAATTACTCCACTATAAAAAAAAAAGATCATTTCAATTGTTCTTTGCATTACAAAATTTCAAAGTGATTTATTAAATCAAAAATTTCTTTTACGTGTTGATTGCAAATCTGCAAAAGAAGTTTTACAAAAAGATGTTCAAAATATTGCTTCAAAACAAATTTTTGCCCGATGGTAAGCTATTTTAAGCATTTTTTATTTCGATATTATCTACATTAAAGGAGATTTAAATTTCATCCCTGATTTTCTAACCCGAGAATTCCTTCAAAACAAGTCCTGATGCCTCCTAAAGCAAAATCCAAAGACAAGGGGAAAGGCCCCCAAACCCAGCCTACAAAACCAGAGAGCCCCAAGCCTTCTGCAAAACTCATGTTTTCAGCCATCGTAGCTGCCAAACATATCAAATCCTGGTATGAGGCAGTTATTGAAGAAGAAGAAACTACAAAACCACCATAGGTACAAACAGACGCAGTTCAACATTCCACAGGTACAAACAGACGCAGTTCAACATTAGGTTGACACTATATCCAAATCACCAGAATTACTCCTGACATTACAAAAAGTGTCTCAACAGGCCTCCAGTGACTCCGTATCTCAAACAGGTAGTATTTCCAAATCCATTTCAAAACCCCAAGGAGGCATTTCTGCTTGAAAACCCCTCCTTTCTTTACAACAAACTAGTTTTCCAAAAATCAAATCCAAATATATTTTCAAAACTAATTTCCAAAATATTTAAACTATGAAAGAAGGATTTTATCATGAAAACCCTTCCATTGCTGTTTCAAAAATTTTCCCTCCAAACTGGTACTACAAACCCTGGAATTTAGCCAAACCACAATCCTACTATGCTACCATCCTTGAGATTACCAATTTTGTCAAGTTCAAACACTTCAAACTACATTCAGATCACACTAAACCGACATATTCTACATGCATCATTCACAAAGTTATCCATCCTAAAGATTGGGGACAACCCTTACATCAACCTCTCACCTTCCCTATACACTTCCGTACAAACCCCCGGGACTTCAATACTTTCTATATATATTGGGATTACCAACAGGCATGGTTCAATGCCTTCCTCCTACAAAATCAAAACCATAGTCATTCTTGGCTTTTCTACTTCTATAGTGTCATGAATACTACAAACCTCCCCCTCTGGTTCCTCCAATGGTGGGACTACTATGGTTGTCATGTCGACTACCTCAAAGAACATCATCTGGTTGAAAATGGTTACCTCCATTTCAAAAATAATTTTCAACTAACTCCTTCTGAAAGGAAGTTTCCTTCCCTTCTCATTTTCTGTACAAAGTTTTTTGTTCCATGGGTATGTTCATGGTTCTATGATTATAATATCCAAAACAGACATCTAGTACTTATTCGTAAATTCAAAATCAAATAGTGGGATTCCTTTGCAGCCGAATCCAAAAGTTCCAAATTAGCTGTTACGGAATGTTTACAAAAATATCAAACAGCTCCCATCATTGATCATCATCCCCAATCAAAATTTCTAGCCCGGAAGGCTCAAATGACAGCTCTCATTGCCTCTGCTCGAACTGAGGAAGAATACCTACAAATAGTACAAGACATTATACAAAGCCAAGACCCGAAAATAGTCTTGTCCCAATCCAGCTCATCTGACTCGACATCTTCTGCCATTTCTCTTGGAGACGATAATAAATATGACTACTTTGGCATTCTGCCACCTATCAAGAGACATTAAAAAAAGTATTTTAGGCTTTTAAGGCTCATCTATTTCGAGCCCATATCTTTTAAACTCAACTGTTTTGAGTCCCTTTGTTTTAGGCCCATTTGTTTTAGGCCTTTTTCTACAAATATTACCTGATGCTACAAACAGACAAAACAAGTGTCGGTGGCAAGAAGACAACAAACAAAAAACATGGGCAATTTCTATTTTTTCATCACCCAATCATGGCAGGCAATACCACATGGGTTCTGAAGGAATCTCCAAGCTTTTCAAAAGACATTTTGGCCTCTTCCGTGTCAACTCGTCTGTAAAAGGGCACTTTTAAATCCTTAGGAGGCAGACTATCATTTTTCCCTCGGAACATTTTACTCTCCTCTGTAACCCATATCCATTCTCCTCTGTAACCAATATCTCCTCTATTAATTTACATTACAAATTTAAGTAAGATTTTATTTTCATTATTTACACTCTATATTTTATATTTCTGTACATTTAAGTATGCTATGTGTTTGATCAAGGATCCTGACATTGTTGGTCTTGTCTTGTTCATTCGCATAAGAAATCTGTTTATATTTGCTTGCATTTATTTATTTGTTCTTTTCACAAAATCAGTATATCGGCTGGAAACCTGTAACCCGATCTAAAAGATCATTCTCAGGTATAACAACGCCACGTACTGTTCTGTTTAACTTAGTTTTGGTGTGTGTGTGTGTCTATATATATATATATATATATATATTTGGTCATGATTTCATCATTCAAAATTAAATTGGTTGGGAATTAAGTTTCTTGATTGAATCTGATTTCATGATTTTCATGTTTACGAGATTTGTGAGTTAATCCAAGTTGATTCATATTTTTTTCCATTACTTTTTTAAATTAAATTTATTTTTTTTATTTTGTCCTTCAACATTAAGTTGTTCAATAATTGAGCTTTATCATATTATTCATTTTTCTTTCGAACGTGGTATCACGACTGGATTAGAGATTTTGCATCTTGACTTTGGTGGGCTTGAATCAAGTTTTTTTCATCTTTTTAAATTATATTTTTTCCTTAATTTTTATCCTTCAACATTTTATTCCTACATATTGAGTTTCATTTTTTTTTTTGTGGAGTTATTATGTTCTCATTTGATTTATTAGGAATTGATATTCAAACTTTTTTTCCTGTATTTTTTTCTATGAGATTATCCTATTATGCTCATGGTTGCGAAGTTTGCAAATTAACCTGGCTTAACTGGGTTTTTTTTTTTTTTAATTTGTTTTTAATTTTATCATTTATCATTGAGTTGTTTTATATCTGGGTTGGCTCAGATCAGATATAGTTATTAAACCCGGACCGGTCCGACGGGTTGATCCAGGACCCGATCAACCCGATAGCTAGACCGATCTAGATAAAACAAAAAACTGCCCAGGGCAAAAACCCGGCCGACCCGGGTTTGTTTTTTTTAACCTGTCTCGAAGGTTCGCATATACTCTTCTACTCTGGCTATAAATACATGTCCGTACTTTTTTGCATGTGTCTCAAAACTCCCATCACTCACATGTTACATTGGAAATGATATTTGTTTTCTTTTATTGTCTTCCCATTCCTTCAACTCACTCGGAGTGAGATCTATTAAAAAAAAAAACTTGAAATATCTTTTTATTTATTTTGGGTGGCGTGTCTTAAAAATTATGAAAAATGAGTAATTTTTCAAGTAATTCAAGGCTACTTAAATTATATTATATATTATCTTTTTATTTATAACTCTTTTTTTTACTTAATCTGGGCTAGTCAAAACTTTTGCTGGGCCTAATTTTAATTGATTATTTGTAAATTTTTTAATATTTAGGTAAAAAATTAATGAGATGGTGATGGCAAATCAGGTTTCCTCCAAGTGTTCGATTGGATAATTCAAACTCGAGTAAAAAAAAAAAAATTACTAATAGTTCAAATAATTTCCTAAAATAGCATTTTTTTTACTTGAATTATTTGAATACTCGCCCTTACCCTGGACTTCTGTCCTACACTATCCAAAAGCTTCCCCTTCCATCAGCCACTATTGGCACCAAGTCCTTTGTTTTTCACAGTGCCGGCAAAGGCCCTTTCACCGTTGTCTCTTATGTTTCAATTTAAAAAATATTAAAAAAATATTTTATTTTTTAATGTAGTATTTACAATCCTTTAACATATATATTTTATGTTAAAAAAAGTTATTTTTTTAATGTGGAGTTTGAAATCTTTTCATATATATACTCTATGTTCACAAGAAAAAAATTCAGTTTTTCTAATGTGAGATAAAAAAACTTTTTTGTTTAAATACTTCAACTTAAAAGGATAATATAATATCTTTTTAATATAGAATTTGAAACCCTTTAATATATATACTCTATGTTCACAAGAAATAAATTGTTTTTTCAATGTGAAATTTGGAACCTTTTAATATATATACTCTATGTTCATAAGAAAAAAGTTATATTTTTTCAATGTAGGATAAAAAACTTTTTAAAATATTCTTTTAAATTTCATTATTCACAATATAAAAATTTAAAATTATTTACATGTATAGTCTATATTCACATGAGTTGTTTCTTAATTTTTTCATATGAAATATTAAAATTTTAAATATATATTTTAAAAAATTCAGGTTAATCTAGGTTGACCCATGAAACCTGGGACCCGACCAAGGCTCGTTGGCCGGGTCAACCCCTGGGTTGGGTTTGATAACTATGAGATCAAGTTCTTTTAACTTTTTTCATTGTCCTTTTTTTTGTTTATTTTTTGTTGTTATATTTTTTAATTATATTATTTAAATTATTAATTCAACCAATAACTCGAGTCTTGAATTTTTTTTCCTCAGCATTTATTTTTTACAATGAATTTTTTTTTGTCTGGCCATAGCACAGCATCGGCTACAAATCTGGTATATTATAATAAGAAAATAAGGAATTATATTAGAATTTTTTTTCAATGGAGTTGGAAGTGTTACTCTTCTTGCAATAAACATTTTTATTGCTATATAATTAAATAAGGAAAATTTTGAATTGACTTGATCAAATGTTTCAATATGTATTTTGATTTTGATTTATCAATTTAATTTTTAATTATCATTAAAAAGTAATTTAAAATTTATTAAGATATATTTTTTAATTTATTTTATTAAATACATACATTTATTTTGATGGTGGAAAGGATTTTTATTTTTTGCGTTGAAAAAAAAAAAAAATCTTGGTCCATCGAGCGCTTCACCCTGAAAATATATATAGCCCGGTAATATCTGCAAAATCATTGTTCGGAATCATTGAACGCTTTCTGACAATGTGACTTCATCATGAACATAAATATAGTTTAGCTAAGAACTAGTTTCTTGACATAGCTCTTGTTGCGGTTTGGATCACAATTTGTTTTTAACATGAAAATCAATATTTAGATTGTCAATTTATTTTTATTGTTATTAAATTTAATATATCACTTCAAACTTGAAAAATTTTAATTCAACCTTTTTATTTAAACCAAATTTTAAATTAAATCATACAAAGATATTGTTATATCTGATCTTGTTTATTAGATAGATTCGAAGAAAAAAAAATCATATTTACTTTGATCAATCCTCTAAACCTCTAACCTAGGTTATGATCTTTGGGTTAAATTAATTTCTTTTTACTACATGGTAAAAATATAAAAAATAATTCACAATCAACCCAATACAAAAAACCAAAAAAAAAAAAAAAACCAAAGGATCAATTAAAAAAAGTCATGGGCATGCTATTAAACTTGTTACATTGGTTTAAACTTGCAAAATACCAACTTGACTTTTTGCTTGACTTAAATTTTCAATTAAATTATGTGAGAGTTGTTTCAATATGATTTGTGAGAGTTTCAAAAAAAAAAAAAATTATTTATTTTATTTTATTATATGATAAAAAAATAACCGAATTGCAATCACCTTAATATTAGTGATAAATTTTAATAAAAACCTAAGAACTTAATAGAAAAAACACTAATAGATAAAAAAAAAAGCCCATTCTTGAATGAGAACCTGTTAAAAAAAACCCAAACATGTAGACAGAGATTGATGCAAGAGAGGGGGGTAAATAACATATCATCTAGCTCTTTTTTTTGAAAAAAAAAAGAACCAGACTATTGTCTATCAAATAACCATTTTCACATCCCAAGCATGAACTGACGACGTCCTTGTTATTACCGTCACATGCGAACGAATTCAGCTGTGGCACGAGATTGATATAAAAAGCTTAAAACAATATATTAACCCAGTTCATTATTATTCATATGAATAGTTAAATCCATCTCATGTCTTTTAATGTATATTTATAACTATAATGCTGTTATAGCTTGGCTTAATGGGTGATGGCTTGGGATTTGGAATAGGATTTGATGGCAGGAAGATGGCTCTACCTATTAGCCATGATATTGATAACTCCTGGTATATGCTTCTTGTTTCTTCGATCCTCGTCAATTTTTCCTGTAGACTATGGGAATATGTCACGATAAGAAAAGAAAAAAAAATAGACAATCAGGAATACCTGAACAGGTAGTACATGAAACGAGTTGCCCCTCCTCCCAAGCGCACACAGAGCTAAAATGAAAATCAACAAATCAGGAGTAGTTGCTGCTTATTCATATTTTGAAGGGCTTCTGTCTTTCTAGTCTGTGATTCTGAAGAAGAACAGGACGGGGAGAGGGAACTGAACTTCAATTGAAACACAACCCTTACGAGGCAGGGGAGCTCACTTCCACCATAGATATGAAGACTTCGGTATTGAAGGAATGGGAATTTTACTTCTACTAGTTTGTATAACATGGCATGTTAACTGGGCACTGCTTTCTAAGTTCCTAAGCGAAGCAGATTATTAGTGCTGTTTGACTTTGACATGACACAAGTCTAGGAAACCTCATGTTTATTACCCACAAAAAAGGGTTCTCACACTCTGCAACTACAAAATTGAGCTCGCTGTTCACGCCTCAATTCCCCACTTATTCCACCAAATGTTGTTTTGCCAAGACTACAGAGGGAGTTTCCTGGGTGATGCATAAACGCCAAACAAATAGAACTCAGCAATGACAATGGGGATTACACCAAGTACCTCGTTGTTAATCACCACCGCGAATAAAAGAAAATAAGTGTCAAAAGAAATGATGAAAGTGGCCGTAGAGTAATCTACAGCAACATTGACTCTGGATTCTCAATGTAGCCTTTGAATGCTTTTAGCCATTCGGCACCAATTGCACCTGAAAATGACCAATTGCGCCAACAGGGTTATATCATCACAATTCTCAGAGATGGTGTTGAATAAAGCTAAACACGTTTGTATGACAAAAGATGGTTAACAGAACTGCTTACCATCTATAACACGATGATCACAGCTTAGAGTTACAGACATGAAGGAAGCGAATTTGAAATCATCAGGACCAGAACCAGGGATGACCCTCTTCTCAGCTGCACAGGGACAAGTCAATATCAGAAGTGGAAGCTTAATTTGGTCTGGAAGTTGTTACCAAGTGCCTATCTTACCAGACCCAATTGCTAGAATGCCTGATTGAGGAGGATTAATGATCGCACAAAATTGCTTGATGCCAAAGGGCCCTCCCAAGTTGGAAACAGTAAATGTGCCTCCCTGAAAAAGGAAAAAAGACAAAATTCGTAAGGAATTCACATGAGACAACAGTCCACTGGCCAACTGAGACAGAATTCCAACCTCATAATCTTCTGGTTTCAAGCTATTCTCTTTTGCTTTTTGGGCCAAATTCTTCACCTCGTCAGCAATTTTGGATAGACCTTTCTTGTCTGCATCCTGCAAATTTTACCACATAAAAGCATGTCAGGCGCTCTACACCCAGAACAAAATCAAGAAACTTTTTGCGTAACAGAAATTGGACAATAACTCACCCTAATAACTGGGACATATAGTCCATTATCTGTCTGTACTGCTACATTGATATTAACATTATTATACCTGCATTATAAGCAAGAAGAGAGACATCATCTTAAATATGGTATCACAGATGAATCATTAATCTTAAGAGTATATTAACCATGTACTTACTGGCGAATATAGCTATCAGTCCATGAACTATTGCACTGGGGAACTTTCCTCAGAGCCAAAGCAGCAGCCTGTAGTTACAGTGACATGAAATTATTCTTCAGCAAAAATTTAAAAAACAGAGACAATCAATAAACATCTTAAAGTCCAGAATGTTAACAGCTCAAGGTTATGGCTCAGATAGAGGAAAACATTGACTCAGTTTTTCACTTTAAAGAATCTTAGGATAGTTCCAATGTGAAATGTTGGTGCCTTGTGGTTTTGATAAATTGTCTCCTGTCCACAGGACAACCACTCCAAGGATCAAACCCTACCATCAGTTTGAGTTCAAACTTCCACTCAGATGAATTGAGCTTTTTTCAACAAAAAAAGAAAGAAATAAAACCATGCTAAAAGACTTTCCCTTTGCCACAGTTGACAATCTAGTCAAAAGAGCTCACTCTAAAAAGTAAAGTGAGATAATCCAACCAGAAAAGGGATGCTTCTAGGTTGCGATAGATTTTTTATGCAAAATTTCTGGGACTCTAAAAAGTAAAGTGAGATAATCCAACCAGAAAAGGGATGCTTCTAGGTTGCGATAGATTTTTTATGCAAAATTTCTGGGATGAGGTCACTTCTCGTATTTCCAAACAATATAGTAAGTGCTTCAATACTACACATGAAGAAGTATATTCGTATACCTTGATTACAAGATCATTTACAGATATTCTCTTCCCACCTGAAGTCTCTTGTATCAAATTGAGTTGACTCCGCAAACTGTGCCCAAAAAATCTTTTTAAAAAATATGGAACATAAAGATTAATTGCATTTATAAGTTGGCAAAATCTAACACTAACCCCATAAGTTTGTCGACACATGTATCCACTGTTAAATAATAATGGGGAATAGTTTGCTTTGATAACAACAAGCGTGAAGCTGTCACCTGTCAAAATGATGCCAAGTTTTGCCTCAAGACAGACTTTGATAAAGATAATATGTGGTAGACAAAAAGAAAAAATGTATGTGAGAGCTTGTACTAAATAATATGACATCATGAGTTACTTAAATGCAGAAATGACCAAGAAATAAATCCTAAAGTTTAAGAATCTCATACAAGCTTAATGAGAAACAGTTGCCAGACTGGCACCAAATTTCTGGGGGAATTTAGTGAAAAAGACATGGTTACATTTTGAAACAGAAAGTTTAACTGTGATTTTTCAGCCAAAAGTTGGTATTTCAGCTTTGGTAGAACAAAGAAATTTCAGGCATGCATTTGCAAACCTCAACATCTAACAGAACTTTTATCCATAAATAGTGGACCAATGAAATAATGTTCCCTGCCAACATTCCTTAATCCTTACCCGTGGATTAAGGCTAAACAATGATGGTTACAAATATTACCTTCCTTATTTGAGAATGAGGGATATCCACATAATCTAAAGCAGGAGCTGAGGTGTCCTTGGCGACAGGCTTTGTTGCTGGAGCTTCCTTTCCTCGTGAAGCTACAAAATGGGGGAAATTCTTCACTGAAGCATATATATTTTGACTAGAACAAGAAAAGCCAAGACCATTCACATCACACACTAAACAGCCAGCATATAACATTTATCCATCAAATCACCGGGGATAGAGAACAGCCAAAAATACCAACATCATCAGGTGTAGACAGCTTAATTGTCATACCCAAGTAATCTTCGATATCAGCCTTCACAATATTGCCATCAGGACCCGTTCCTTTGATACTTGAGAGGGGTACCTATGTCCATGATAAAGAAAGTGCATCAATAAGTGTAAATTGAAAGTGGATCAAGATCAATAAATGCCTTTCCATCCCTGAATGAAAATATTCTAGTTGTACTAACTACTTCAAATTACTAACATTATGATCTTCAGCCAATTTTCTTGCAAGAGGACTGGCAAAAGTGCGATCTCCATCAGGAGCTGCACTGGGCTTGGAAATTTTTGGTTCTGGTAAACTAGCTGGTTTTTCAACTTCCTCCTTGTGTGAAGCAGGTGGGGTAGGGGCAGAAGCCTCGTTAGCAGAAGTAGCACCACTTCCTGATGCTGAAGGATTGTAATCCTTAAATTTTGCAATGTCTTCCTCATCTTCAACGGTAATGGCAATTACCTATATATAATATAGAGAAAAAAATTTTATCAGCACTATGTAGTAGTATTACCAACACCAGAGACCTAAATCCGAAACTAAAATGTTTAATTTTACAAAGAAAATTATGGAATCTGAAAGGTGGGCAACAGACAACCAAAATGTGTTCAGTTTGCTTATTTCCAAGATTGAGTACCCTACTCCCCAAAGAAAGAAAAGAAACAAGAGATGGAAAAAGAAGATCTCAGCGCACAACTTTGCCAACTGCCAGATAAAGTCAGTACCTCGCCAAGTTTAATTTCTTTTGCTCCATCTCCCTTCAATATCTTTGCAAGATAACCTTCTTCCATACATTCCATCTCAACAGTTGCTTTATCCTGAAAAAATTATGTAAAGGGAAAGCATCAATATTTCCATGACAAACAACATGTTAAGCACAGCTAGAACTGTATAGAGACCCTACTGTTTCGACTTCACAGAGTACTTCACCGGTAGAAATCTTGTCACCCTCCTTCTTCAACCACCTTGCTATATTACCCTGAAATTTCAGAAACAGTCACTTAGCAGACCAAGCCTACAGTGTTGTTCCAAAAAGATTAAGAAAGATACATGCCTCTGTCATTGTGGGTGAGAGAGAAGGCATTCCAATCTCTTGGTGTGGAGGAAGACCTGCAACATATAATGACTATTAAATAACCCTGAATGAAGCTTGAAGCTATGTCAGAAACATGATTTCCATCTTAAACCCTCGCCAACAAGATGAAAAAAGAACATGAATAAAAGTAAATTTATTCATGTTACTTTACAGTCTCCAGTTCAAATCTAGGAGATATGAGCATTTTGTTTCTTAAATAAATCCATGTTGTTAAAAATCAAATTAAATAAATAAACATAACAACTTCCCCATTGATTCCCTGCAAACTTATCCCACCATCCTTCCATATCTGAATTCTATTTTCCACTCATGACAAACTCCCTCCACAAATATTCAAAAACTGTTATTATCTAAAATCAAGCAAGTACAGATGAACCACATGCCTAACATTTTGCCCTACTCTGGCAATGCAGTAAAAGAAGAGTAATTTCAACAGAGTATAACCCAAGTGACAAGGTGTCTGTCACACTTCACACAATCACAAAACTACTGTGATTCTCAAATGCAATCATTGAATAAATTTCAATCATGTTATCTGATGCCACTTGCATGATAGGTGACAATTCAAGCTGGGTTTAAAGGGTGAAAGGAGCCACAATATGGTCAGTGTAATTCGTAATCAAGAATTCAGAGAGTGAAAAGGAGATCATCAAGGTATATGGATGAGATGTGTGATAACAAAGCTAGATCAGCAATTCAAACAAAGAAATAAAAATTTATGCACAAACTCTACCTGAATCAGATGAAAACCCTCTCTTCCAGTGTACCTGTGAACTGAGATTGGAAAGAAGAGAATCAGAAAAATGGAATCATCAAGAGAAGGTGTGACCAAGAAGGAACAAACCTAAGCAATGCATACCAAGCAAAATCCTTCATAAATAGTGGTCCAGCAATAGGGCTTCCCACTTTCATAAACGTCCTAGAAACATCTTTCTTAGATGCACCGAATGACATTGCCTTCATATCAACAAAAAAAAGTAACTGTTCGCAAACTGAGACAAACTTCAATTAAAGCAGCTTACAAAAAAAAAAAGTAGGAATAAATAATGGATCCAAGACAAGGGAAGAAATGTAGAAATTGCAACAGAAGGATTCCAATCACAGCATCATGCAGCATATTATAATGATTGGGCGATAGAAGGCTACTTACAGTGCTATTAGCAGCAGCGCTAGAGTACCTCCTTTTTTCCATAACTGCCCAAGCATCTGGCAATAACAAACTTACCTTAAAACAAATAAAAAATTATGCAAATTCCACTCCACAGTCAACAAGCAGATGCACAATTCACACTCAAAATCAGCAAACCACAGAGCTACGGCGATAACCATGAACATTAGACACCATGTTCTATCACTTATCACTTCCCAAATTTCATAACTGCAAGTCAAAACTTCCAACAACACCACACTTACCTCCCGTTGAAAAACATTTGCTGCAACAACTAAAAACAAACCCAAATCCCTTAACATGCGCTTTTCACTTGTCATCTTTTTATTCCTAAACCTCATCCGCCATTAAAATTTTCTTACCAATCAATCAAAATCAATCTACACATATCTAATCATATATATATATATATATATATATATAAAACTAAGCATCCGAAGTACGGCAACCAGGTGTTTGGGACTATAGCAGCGGTTGTTTTTTAAAATGTTTTTTCACTCGGAAATGCATTAAAATAAATATTTTTTTATTTTTAAAAAATTATATAAAATTAAGCAAAAACAAATATCAAATTTTGCCCAACTGCTGTTTGGAATGCAATACCAAACAGGGGCTATAAAACTACTTGATCATAACCATTAGCATCAGATTTCAACGATTTCCCATGAATGCTAGAGATTATAAACATACCGTTTCTTTTACCACCGGAGAGGTGAGAATCATTTGATAACCAACGCACCAAATCGGCATGCTGGTGATTTCGTAACTGCCGAAACCACAAAAAACAAAAACAGTTATTACAAATCATAAGTTAATTAAACAAAATGAAAAATCAGAAAGGAAATTAGAGTTTTCCACAAAATAATTAAAGAAAATAAAAACTGAACCCTCAAGTCAAAATCGAAAAAAGAAAAAAAGACAAACTAAAGATGCATACAAGAAATTTTACAAAAAAAATCCAGAAATTCAATTTACGATTATTATTTAAAAAAATACTAGAAATGAGACGTTCAGCAAATAACAATAGAGAGATCTGATGATAAATTATACCTTTTTTGAGTGCTTAAATAGGTGAGAAGCATACGCCATGACTGCTGCTTCTGCTTCTGCTTCTGCCGCTGCTGCTGGTGGGCTAACTTCAATCGACCGACCAATCAATCAATCAACTTCTTTCAAAGCTCGAAATTTTTTGGAAAATATGTGTTTATTTTTTAGGTTTTTGTTGTTGTTGTTGTTATTTTATGTTGTGGTCAGTTTGGGGTGGCTGGCTGCGAGAAGACAAATCGCACATGACTTTCGTTTTGAATTTGTTGTAATTACAAACGAGTCATTTTAATTAATAACAATGTATACATAGGTCCCTCGAATATTCAAATTGATTGAAATCATCCTCCATTTAAAAATATACCTTATGCATAGTTCCTTATAGCTAATTAATAGAAAAACTAAATAAAAATGTCCAGTTGTGCATTGTGAATCAAAACTACTTTAACTTTGGATTCTAACAATGGTTATTGTTTCAACTCTCTTTTTATTTAGGGCATTTTTAATGTCTCACATGATTTCTTTTTTTTTTGGTTTTTGGACGCCATCTTCTTTTATTTTTGCCACTATCTTCCCTGTTTCATTTGCCTGAGCTTATCGGCTTCCACATTTAGTTTTTTGTTAATATAGTTAGGTTGATCATCTTTCACGGCTCTATGATGGAGAGGCAAGGCTGGATTGGGATGAATTGGTTTGCCTCTACTTAGAGCTGGTGCTTTTCTGCGACCCCAACTATCTTCACTTCGTCCCTTTGGTGGGTCTTCTTCTCAACTGGCAAGTGGATTTCTCATCATTGTGCATTAAATTAATCCTTTTTGTGGCCTTATTTGCCATATTCTTTGCTTTGTTTCCCGTGTTGAGAAATCTCATATTGGTTTGGTTAGAATTGGTTTGTGGTCAGATTCTGATGGGTTGGTTGGGTGGGCTTCCATATGAATTGTCTGATTGAGCTTTATTTTGACCAGATAGGTTCCTTTATTTCCTTTCTTTGATTTCCCTTTTACTTTTTGGTTTCCTTTGGTTTTTTTTTCCCGTTTCACATGGCATATTTTTTGTTGCTTCGGTCACTTCCTTTTGAGAGTGACAAGGACACTTGTAAGGAGAGTTGTTTTTTCTTTCTTGGGTTTCGATATTTCTCTCTCCCTCGAACTTTGTCCTCAATTCTAGGGGGTATGATGAGGTATATAAGCATATTGTTTCCCTTTTTCTCATGGGAGGTCGTTTCTCAAGCTGTTGTTTGGTGATTTTCTAGTGTGTTGGATGAGTTTTTTCTTGCTTCTATTGTGTGTGCTTCCTCTGGTTTGTCTATGTTCTTAGAATTATTGTGCTTACTCTTAACGTGTGTGTTTGTGTTGACCTTTTGCCCTCTAATTTTTCCAAGTCTATCTTTTTTAGTTTGTTCTGTCTGGGTTTTAGAGGACCTTCATTGGTTTCGAGCTACTACAATTTCCTTTTTTAGGTCTCTTTCCCTGTTTGCACATTGTTTTTGCTGTCTGCATTATTTTTTGGCTTTGGATTTGCTAATTGGTTTCTTATGTTGCTCATTTGGTAGTTGTAGGTTGATACAATTTAGCTTAGGATGGGCTTTTGTGGTTTTTGTAATCTATAACAGGTTTGTTACTTTGTATTTTATGGGCCAACATCTTTTTATCTATTGATTTTACATATATTTTTTGTGCCTCTCTTTGTGTTTTCTATGTTGTTGCTTCTTTTGTTTTTGCTTGGTTTTTATGCTCCCCCTTTTTTCCTTTTGTTGTCTCCTTCTAATTTGTTGTTTTGTGATCGTTCTTGCTCCTTGGGTCATTGTGTTGTGCTGCAAGTTCATGATTGTTGTATACATGAATTGGCTGCTTTTCTACACCAAGTTACGATGTCCTACGTGTGTTTGCTTTATTCTGAAGTTGGCTTCCATGATGCAAGGAATGAGGGCAGCAAGTGTCTAGCCTACTAGGCCATGTTTGTACACCTCATTTATTTATTTTTTCCCTAGAAGTTATGAAACAATATAGGCTACCTCGCTTGATTGCCTCAACAAGTTGTTGTTTCCCTTATTTATGTATATTGGGTGTCTTTAACATGCAAGATAGTTCTATGAAAATAAAAAATGTTAAGGGTAAGATAAAAGATGGGTTCTAGGGAATTCAAAAGACACTTTCAAGTTAATTATGCTTTTATAAGATGTGATTTGTTGTTTCTCTCGGTTATTTGTTGGAAAAACATTGTTGTCTTCGCACCTAAATGACAACATCTTAAGGGGTCAACCCCCATTAGAAAGAAAATGTTATTATTGTTATTGTTTATGTTAAATCTATAAAGGAATGGAAATGAGGGTGTGGTTTGAGTAGGGGACTTCACTTCTTACTCTTGTTTACTAGGAGTCATGGTGTTGGTGGAACCATAATAGGCTTGTTATTTTTTCTTTGTTAGATGACTTTGTATTCTTAAACTCTCTTGCAGTCATCAGTTTATAAGCCATTGCATTTAAGGAGGTTTCATATACATTGCTTTAAATTTTGAAAATTGTTTATGTTTGTTTTTTCTTTTTTCTAAATGTATTTTTAAGAATGTGGTGTTTCAGTTCTTTTTAATGGACTATTCATAATAATGCTTGCTGACTTGGTTTGATATGGCTTTATCCTTTATCCTTATTGGTTCGCATGTATTTTACTTGTTTGTTGGCCATTACAAGTTGTTTTAGGTCTTTCTTTTCTTCCCCGTTGGTTATTAAACATAGAACTCAAAGGACTAATAGGTTTCTTTCCATTCACAGGGTTATGATTTTCACTAATAATTGTAACAAGGATTTAGGATCTAGCATTGTCAACACCAGGGGTTAACCACTTTTCCTTTATTTTCCAATGGTTTGTGACTGCTATGTGCATTAATCTTTGAGAATTTTTTGTTTCCATTTTGAGTTTCAAAGGTTTTACTATCACTTCTACATGTATTAGTAGACTTTTATGGACTACGGTCGCTTATTAAACTGAAGCCTTTTCTGATTTCATTGGCTTCTTTTGTTGGGCTGTTACATTGTCTTATTCTCCCTCTATATTGTCTCTCTTTTCTTTATTTATCTTGACGTGTTTGCTATTTTTTTCCTCTTATAAATTGCCATGTTGTCTAAGGTTGTTTTTCATTTGAGATTTTACTTCAACATGCATGAATTTTGTTGGTTTCTTTATGTTATGGTCTAACTACCTAACTGTTTTTTCAACCTGTTTTTGCTTTTGTGTTGATTCTCATGCATTAAGCTACTTTAGGGAGTTTGTATTCGTAAACACTATTGTGCTTTGTTCTTGCTGACAATAATATATTAACTTGATTATGGAATCTCTGGTTGCTTATGTTAGGTGGTTTCATTTTTTTGTTAACTATCTTTTTATATGTTATGGTTCATGTTCTAATTGAAAAACTTTTGATGCCTTGGGTGTGTTCTGCTTGTATTTATTCTTATATGTTTAGGGTTTGGTCACTTTTTACTTAGTCAATGTTATTTGCAAGGTGCCTTGCTTTTTTCTAATTTTTCTTAGTTATTTGTTTCTCTTTGTGGTGCCTGTTTTGTTAACTAAGTTATTGACAACCTATTACAGTCTTTTTAGATCATCATTTTATCCTAGCTCTGTTTTGTCTTATGTTTGAAATACATTGGTTAGCATTTCTTACCTATAATGTGTCTTAAGCTTTTGGTGCTTTCTTGACTTTTTTTATTGGCTTTCCTTTGCTTTTCCAGGTTTTTTTCGTTGCTCCTCTCACAACCAACACTCTTTGTAATGTTTTCAAGAGACGTTGCTTTTTTTATCCCTCTAGATTGTTGATATGCCTCGGTTTGCCTCATGCTTTACATTATTATCCTTTGTTATTTCACAGTTACCTTCCATTTGCTAAGTATGGCTTGATATGAATTCGAACAATATTTTGTTAAGACCTTTTATCCGTTTCAATTGTTGACGTGTTCTTTTGATGTAATTATTTCTTTTTTATATGCAAATTGTCAACCATCAGTCTTTTTCTAGCACATTCTCACGACTACTTTTCAACCATCCTTGCTTTGTTAAGGTTTGTGCCTTTTTCTCTTACGTTTTCATTGCTCTTTTTTTTTATTCTCTGTTTGGATTGTCATCTCAATTACATGCTCTAGGCTTGTAATGATAGGTATTTATTTGTGCTTCCCATATTATGATAAGTTACATGTTTAATATTGATCTGTAAATTTTACACAACTGACTTTGATAGGTTAGTCACTTTCAAATCTTCGACCATTCATGCTTTGTTAATTGCTTGCTTTAACTTTGTACACACTTTTTGTTTTAAATTTTTTTTCCTTGGATATGTTAAATGCTAGCTTTCGATTCCTTTTAGGCTGTATTTTGCTTTTTGCAAACTAGATCATAACAGAATTAAACACGATGAGTTGCTTCTTTGTCTCTTTCATATTTTTCCTGTTGGTAATTGTTTTAGATATTTGGTGTTTGTGTTATGAAAATCTACCATGTTTACTTTAAATCTATTTACTCGCTACTAATATTTGACTATGAACCATTCTTCATATGTTGGCTTTAGGATATCAAGCCTTGCTCTTTTTTTCTTTTCTTTTCTTTTCTTACTATATAACATGTTAATTGATTTATTCTTTATATAAGTTGCTCAAAATTGGTTCAAGGTTTCTCAATGTTGTTCAAGTCATTGACTAATCACTCTTTTCCTGGCTTTGGTACATCAAGCCCTGCTTCTTTTTTTTTACTATGTAATGTATTAAGAAACTTTTTTTAAAAAAAAATTATTAGGATTGGTTCAAAGTTTCTCAATGTTGTTCAAGTCATTGACCAATCACTCTTTTCCTATGTTCTTTCTCTTTTAAACCCGCAACTTTAAATCCTTTGCTCTAACCAATAGGCACACGGTCTTTTAATGTCGCTCTCCCATTGCTTTTTCACCTAATTATAGATATTTTATTATGACTAGCCATTGTCAAAGACTTCAGCCATTTTAGTATATTGGTCATGAACTGCAACTCCACCTTATAATCATGCCACAATGTTGGTCAATCACATGATGGCTCTTTATCCACATCGCCTACTGCGTTTGTTTCTTGTGTCTAGGTTAATGGATCAACCAATGTGTAAAGACAACTTAATTTCAAACACAGGAATACATCCTCCTCATCAAATGCTTCTCAAGCGTTGCATACTGATAAACCTTTTGAGGAGTGACTGCCTAAATAAAATTTCTCAAACATTCCACCATTCAGTGATCAACATCCAACTGATTTTGACCTTCTTAGCGATCGAGCTCCCGATGTTCTTCCACATCTTCGACCCACATCTAGCCAATATGAATATCACAGAAAAAAAATTGTGAGTGATTAATGCATTTATTTCAATTCTTCCCCTCATTTCTTAGTTCAAACTATTATATTATTTGCTCTTTTCCCCTTGCATATCTTTATCCGTGCATTCTTACAGTTTTATAATTTGTTGAGACACTCTAAGGTGAATCTTATAACTATACTGATTTTGGAGACAAAACATTTAAATGTCAAATTACAATGCTTGTTTTTGGGTTCAGAAATGCGTCAAAGTAATACCTATCTTTTTTACTCTGTTACTCAAATGATCAGATCTCGCTTCTATGCCCAACACCTTCATTGTTTGACATTCTCCTCAATCCAAGTATTGGAATCTTTTTCTAAAAACTCTTGAACCAATGCTCGGGCATATAACTTGATGTTTTCTTTCACATCAATAGGGATGAAGCTTAATAGTTTTGTTAATATATGACTAGGACTATACGTCCTTAAAACTAATGGTCATTACCATCTTTAATGGGATCATTACTATCAAATGATGTCGAACCCCTAAAATTCTCTTAACTCTATGTATATGATACTAACAATAAAGTCGCATGTCATCTTGCTCCATTTATAGTGATGACTCACCATCTTCTTTAGACGAAAGCATCATACATGAACTTCTAAAGATGTTTGATAAAATTAATGAGCTGGTTAAGGTGTTTAGAAATGCAAAGCAAAGACTTTATGATGTTGATCATCTTAACTATAGATTGCTCTCGCTAGGCAAAAAGGATAATGATTCACGTCAATATAATGATCCTTCATTGAATGACATTAGATGATTGGTTGTTTGAGATGATTTTCATTTTAAGCGTGACTTGATCATTAAAAGTTGTCTACTAGCCTTTGAAGCATGTCTCCAAGCTCTACCCCAAATATATAGCTTTGCAATACCTTCTTTTCTTTTCTTTGTTTCCCCTATGGTGATGATGGCTATCGATGTAACATCACATTTACCAACTAAGAACATCAACCATCAAGTAAATGATTGAAGGTTTTGATGAGAGCTCAACGCTTATTTTATTAATGAAAATGAAAGAGATGATAATACTCTTATTAAAGGTGGTTGATTATACCAATAGCTTTTAGTTGGTGCATTTATAGTATTGAAGAAGACCACCTTGATTATATTAGAGCAACTCAAAATGATATAAGAACGAAGGTTTATAAGGGCATACATGAAGTTATTCTATTAGGATATGTTAGGGAGAATGTCACTGGAATGTTACCATTTTCTCCTTTTTAATCGACAATTCACACTATATAATCAATAATTACTAAGATGCCATGGCTATATATAGGGCTTATGGTAACCTAAATCTTTCCATCATATTTAAATGCAACTCTAATTGGCCTAAGATTTAGAGATAGCTTCGTAAAGGTAGGCCCTACTAGCAAGAAGATAAGCCCAACATTTCGATAAGGGTTTTTTGTGCCAACTTACTGATATGATTACCTACACCAAATTAGAAAAGCCTTTTGGCTATACAATTGTAGGTATAGTTCTTTTTGGTTTTCATTTGTTTATTTATGCACGTCCATCAATTTCTTCATTCTTTCTTCTTTAGTTTTTTTGCCTACACTTTATTACTAGATGCTTACACGATTAAATTCCAAAAAAATAGGATTGCTACATAATCATCTTCTTTATTGGTTTGACTTTGAATTAAAGTGGTATAATTCTGAGGATGTTAATTCCATTATTTTAACTAATTTTTCTGATATAGGAGCTAATCCGGTATGCTATAATATTGTCTCAAATTTTATGTTACACAGTCCATGCTTTCAAACCTGAAAGCTCAATGCATGAAAAAAAGGCAAATGCTCTAAGTGTTTTCGATAAAGTTTAAAAACAACATTGTCTTTGATGAAAATGGATTTGTCTATTATATAAATCATGAACAACAAGGCCATTTAATCCTCAAAAACAATATTGAGCTATGCAACAACCATGTTATACCATACAATAGGAATTTCTTACTAAGGTACAATGTTCAAATCAATATTAAGATATATTATCAATCAATACTGATTAAATATGTTTTTAAATATTTTAGTAAAGGATCATACATATGTAAGATGTTTGTTAAGAAGGAGAATAATGATGAAATTAAAGCTTATCTAAATTATTGATTTATATGCATGTACGAAGCATTATGATGCTTTTTATAATTCCTTATCAACTCAAAAAATCCTCCAATTGAGTGTTTATAGGTCTATATTTTGCTTAAGAAAAATGTCACTTTTTTAGGCAATAAACCATTGTAATCAGTCCTCGGAAGGCCTTATATTAATAAGATAATGCTAACAAAATGGTTTGAGCATAATAAGGTTGATTCAGATGCATAAGGTCTTTTCCAAATAGATTTGTTCGGAATGCATTATAGTAGGAGTGGATCCCTAAGTCATAAACGGTTCAGTTTTGGTTATTTGACGTATGTTCACCTTGCAGTTGGAGTACTATATTATCTTAAATTTCTCTTGACCCACTTCAAGGGGATTTTAGCTATAAGGATCTAAGAAAGGTTTATAGGGTTATTTATCCGATATTCCAGCATGTTTACAAGACCCTTAGTCTTCTAAGGGACAATAAAGAATGGGATAAAGCTTTTTATACAGCAATTACAACAACTATATCCATATATCTTAGGCAACTCTTTATGAGCATCATTATTTTTTGTGAAGCAATTTTAGCACTCAATGCATGATGAAATTGTCATATATTTTAGGGCTACATTCAACACGCCTAATCTGTGAATGTCTTTTAATGAGCTAAAGAATTATGTTCTTTACAAACTCGAGTTGCTTTTCAATATATCTGTCACATCCTTAAAGAAGCATGAACTTCCAATGCCCGATGGATAGTTGTTATCTAAGATAAGAAATAGGTTATTGAGGGAAGAGCTTAATTATGACATTGTTAATCTTATATCCTAGCCTTCAATGCCAAGATGTTGCTTAATCAAGATTGTTGCATGTGTGCGGTGTCACAATGATCATCATCCCGTATCGGGATGCTCATATATGAGTGGAAAGAACAAGAGATTCTTGTTATTTATTAGTTAAAAAGAGTTTGGAGTTGCCACCTAGTATTTTAGTCACTAGGAACCCTAATTGGTCTTCAGAGTCTGGATAAGAGAACTGATTGTGTATAGGAAAGATAATATCACCCTTAAAACACCCTACCTAAGGTAAGTTGCATTGTTTATTTTTTTATTTTCTAAGGTATTGTTGTGTTTTCTAACCGTTGACTTGTTTATTGGTTAAAGAAGATCCACCATAGTAGAATACACTATGACTTTATAGGTTAAACTTGGTCATTCTATAGTCAAAACAAAAGGAAAATCTTTTCTAATAACTAGAATATGTTTTACATATAAGTTTATAATCTCAGATATTTAAATGAAACAAAATAAATATTTAGTGTTCTTGAAATGTAGGCCAATTCTCATGGATTTAATAAACTTGCTATTAAATCTAAAAATATATGCAAAAATACGAACAAAATTATTTTTTCTTGAATTTTTTGTATTTAAAAAAAATGCTAAATCATGCCATGTATTTTTTTTTAATGCAATATGATTTTTATTTGAGAAACTTGGCCATATGCAATTAAAATATTTAAATGTATTTGTTTGAAAGAAAAATTTTATTATTTGTTTTTTTGTGTGAAAAGAAACTGGTTTATTTAATACTAGGAAAAAACCTCGTATGAAAGTCACAATCCCAAATAGTCAATAAATAAAGAGCTAAAAGTAAGATATATAAAATATTTATTATAAATGAGTCCCTTGAATGCACAAAATTGAATTAATTAAAAAAACAAGGGTTTTGTTTGAAAAACACACAAAAAGAAAAAACAAATAAGTGCTGGAAAAATCACCAGGGCATGTTTACTAACCACACTCTTAGCTAAAAACCATAGGCTTAAATTTTTTCTTAAAGGCATGTTTGGCAAACGCTTTAAAGATAAAAAATTACTTTTTTCCTTTGGTAAATTTTGAGCATGCCAAACACAACCTTAAAAAAAATAACGAACTCAACACATCCTACATGGCTGGGCTTCCCCGCGCAAAAACAAGACCTAAACCAGTGGACGAAGGAAATAAGATCAAATGAAGAAATTGTTTGAATCTTATTCGAGAACATAAAGAACAATAAATGAACCTATAAATTGAAGTAGCAATACAAGCCCAATTACATTGAATGAAAGGCTTATAATGATGAAAAAAAAAAGAAAACTAAGTTATAATCATGCATTATAATGGAACAAAAGGTCTTGATTCTCATTAATCTACCCAATAGCTAAGAACCTTAAACCAAGCATTCAAAGCTAAGAAAGATCGATTAATCTAAAACATGTCATAAAAGGAAGAGAAAAATGGCATAGAACACTAATGCATAGGTTTGAGATTCAACCGAAGCTCACAAGGGAAGCAAAAACATCAAATTATGAGAAAACCTAAATTTTAGCTGAACAACACTCAAGAACAAAAACCCAGAAATTCATACAAACCTAGAAAAATGCAGATAAAAAAAAGCATAAAAACCCAATAAAACAACCTAAGCCTTGCAACTATAGCTCAAACATGCTTACCATAACTTGCTTGAACCAGAAAAAAAAAAACTTGAAAACACAGAAAGAAAACAATGTATATGAATCAAATCCAACACATAACTTCAAATAACAGTCAATTACCTCTAATAATATTACACTAGACCAAAGTTGTTCCTAATTAACAAAACATGAACACTACTTGCAAAAAGACCAACAACATGCCTAGGAAAACAAATTAATAGTCATCATATGACCAATCAAATATTAATGCATTAAATCCAAAAAAAAAAAAAACCAAAGGATCAACCTAAAAATATAAAATGCTAAGTTGTTTTTTAAACTAACTTATACCATCATATTACCAACCCTAAAACATCAACATATGCATCAAACAAAACATGAACATATATGAGCATATTAAATTATGACATAACTAATTATCTTAGCACAAGCATCTATGACATATTAAACTAGCAAAACAATCACAGTGGGTGCACAATAAACATTTAAGCATGAATTTAAAACACAAATAGAAGAGAGGGTGTACTTATTAAGCTACACCCCTATCAAAGTTGAAGATATACCTTATAAGGGGAATGTTGATTCCTTCTTTGGGTTATTTGCTTCTTTCCTCTTGATTTTCAGCTTCTTTTTAATGTGAGACTAGTTTTGATTCTCTTCCTTCCTTTCTCATCTTAGCACACAATTATTGTAGCTTCTCTCTTAATCAACTATCAGGTTTTTCCTCTTAATCTCTATGTGTTTCCTCTCTTCTTTCACCCTGTGATTAATTCTTTCTCTCCCCTTCCACCTCTTTCTACTCAAGAACAAATGTCCTTTTATAAGCTAACCAAAACTAGAAATTGCAAAACCATGGTGGTTTTGCCAAAAGGTTTTATAAAAGAATCTTATAATTTCTCTTCCAAAACCTTTCTCCCCGAAATAGGTGGTGCCTGGTCCTTTTTTTATCCTCTTGTAAACTGAAATCAAACATGAGAAAACAACCTTAGAGTTTATTCTGTCATGGTGAATTTTTCTTCAGTCATAGATGATTTGGGCTGGGTACTTTGTCAAGATCATTATGGAGTTGAGCTATAAACATATCATTGCTAGACCTAAAACTTCTAGAGTTTATGTATATTTATCATCAGGAATAAACCACACTTGATTTAGATGTCCAAAACTCCACATTCATTTATTAGAAGGTTGACCCTCGATCAATTTGAATCTGCCAATGCAAGAGTGGTTAATTAGGGACAAGATGTTATCAAGTTCGTTGAAGCAAATGAGATATAAAAATTTGATAGAAGTAGCCGATCCTTGTAGAGAAGATGTTTCTTAGTTGAATGGTGGTGGTTGGAGCCTCGAAGGTGATCAGAGGTACATTCATTCGCTTGAAGGTAGCGTCTTGATCAACTTTCTCGGCTAAAGAACTTCACACAAGAACCAAACGTCGTGTCACTTATTTCTTTATTAAAGTGCAAGTGACACGTTGTTCATTTAAATCCTAAAAACTAGGGTTTTTAAATATGATTTTAGGGAAATTTCAATTTAGTCTTTATCCTTCTAATTTTAGCATATGTATCCTCAATTGACCTTAAAACTTAATTTTTATAATTGCACCCCTGAAAACCTTTAAATCCTTTAATTTAAGTGTCTTTTACAACTTAGTCCTTGTTTTCCTGATTATAAAATTTGACTCTTATCAACCATCAAACTTTTAATTTCTTTCAAATTAACCCATGAATGGATTAATTTCAATCCCCGAACTCACGCGCATTCTGTAATTTAGTCATTGGTTTTGAAATCCTTCAATTTGACCCTCAATCAGCCTTTAATCTTCAAATTTCTTTTAATTGAACCCTTGATTGCACCAACTTAGCATTTTCAAGTTTCAATTATGTCCTTAATATTTCAATCTTTGTAAATTGATCTGAATTAGGTCTCAAAACTGGATTTTTTCTCAATTGAGTCATTGATTGAATCCATAAAACTCATTAGAAGTTTAATTAAGTCCTTAAACTTAATTAATTCTTCTGATTTTTGCCCAATTCTCTTTGAAACTTAGTTTTTCTTTAATTAAGTCCTTAAATAAGTCAATTAAACCTATTAGAAGTTTAATTAGATCTTTAGATTAATTAATTCTTCTGATTTTGGTCAAGTTTAACCTCAATTTTATTTTTTTCTTTATCTCATCTTATCAAAATATCTCTAATTTGGCTATTCTTTTGGCATTTTAGTTTGTTACAGCTCGAGAGCTTATCTCCTTGTGTCCCAAAAATATTTTTGGATTTTAAATTTTTTATTTTTTTGGATTTTTGAATAAAAAAGAAAGATATGTATTTTTTATAAAATAATTTTAGGGGATTCAAAATTGGGTTATGAAAAATGTCAAAAGAAAGTATATAAATTAGATGTGGCATACAATAATCAATTGAGTTAGGTCGAAGGTTTGATTGTGTTTGTTGTTGCTTTATTTGAAATTACATTGTTTCTTTTATCGAGAGGTTGAATTACACATTCAAGGTTCGAAATTCCCGTTATAATGACTAAGAACTCATCATGTTAGATTAAGAAAAACATAAATATCATATGACTCTTTTATATGACATCTCTTATTGTTTAGGATGAGGCTCCAATAAAAAACAAATGTTGTTTTGTGGTGTTTGATCAATCATTACATAATGTCCTTGTATATGGTGATGCAACTCTTTGTGATAAGCTATTTGGTGGTAAATCAATTCTGTTAGATGAGGACATTAGACAAATCCTACTAGTTATATCTAGAGGGATAAAGGAAGAAATTGTCCATGCTTTTTTTAGTAGCTCATTATTTTAGCCAAAATTTAATGTTCCCACACTCAAAGAGAATATATGCATTTCATTCAATAGGCTTCGTGATGATGAGAAAGACAAATTAAATTTGTTTGCTGAATGAATAAATCCTTATAATAGGTAATGGAGATACGTGTGATTTATCAGTTCCAAGTGATTACGATGCAGTGTTTGTCAAAATCCCAAGTGATCTAATGTTGGATCCAAGTTTAGACCCTATCCCATCAAAAATGTCATTGTCAATGACATTAACAATTTCATCATTGACATGTTGCTAGGAGATAAACATGTTTACCCAAGCACTCAATGACATTAACAATTTCATCATTGACATGTTGCTAGGAGATAAACATGTTTACCCAAGCACTGAACGTGTTTGCACATCGTTGGAGGATGCCAATAATGCTAATTTATTATATCCAGTTGAGCTTATTAATCAATTTGAGCCCAATGATGTGCATTCACATATGCTAGTATTGAAAATAAAAACTCCAATCATGTTGTCGTGCAACTTAAATCCAACATTTGGTTTATGTAACGAAATAAGGCTTATCATCACACAACTTGCTAAGCAAGTCATCAAGGCACGTATAATGGCAAGGTTTAATATTAAAAGCCATGTCTTCATTTCAAGAATTGTGTTCTCTACCAATGATGAAAAGTGTCAATTCACAATTAAACGACGAGAGTTTCCTATTATACCATGTTATGCCACAACAATAAATAAAAGCTAGGGCCAGTCATTGAGAATCGTGAAGTTTTTCTCAAAGAACAAGTTTTCACACATTAGCATTTATATGTTGCTATTTCTAAGGTTACATCAAAGAATGACCTTAAAATAATCACTTGCAATGGTGATGGGATACTAGGGCCAATCATTGAGAATCGTGAAGTTTTTCTCAAAAAACAAGTTTTCACACATTAGCATTTATATGTTGCTATTTCTAAGGTTACATCAAAGAATGACCTTAAAATAATCACTTGCAATGGCAATGGGATACCTTTTGAGTATGCAAAGAATATCATTTATAAATATATTATCAACTTGGTATTAAGTACATGGATGTGTGGTTAACCTTTTGCATAGTTAGCCTTTCATCCTAATATGCTCCAAATGATTGCTTTATTTATATATAAAAAATTTTTGTTCCTCAAACCATGCTAATTAATTTAAATGTCACTATGCTCGTATCTTCATCATGAACATGTTTTTTCCATAATTGTTTTTTGAAATCTTAGCAATGTTATTAGTATGTATATATATGTTCCTAAATCTTTGAGGTTTGTTTTTTAATGCTATAATGTTTTCTTTTTACCTTCTAATTTATTTTCCTTTTTTTTACATGAACATGGTTGTGTTTATCCAAGCATATAAAAATTCACCTTTTATCCTTTGTTGTGACCAAGAGCTTATCGTGTTTGGGTTTCCAAGTTTGATGGACAACCAAACAACTTTAAATGCTTTTTTAGTAATTATCAAGTACATTTATATCGTCATAGTTATAACTTTAAGAGCAATGACCCTTTATCTCACAAAACAAATACCTTTAAATATGCTTTATTTCCTAGCCAATTTATTCAATCTTATTAACACTACCCTTGCATATGTTCCATAGCAATTTATGCTTAACACACATGCATGTCTGCTTGTGTTATTGGTGTTGCACTTTTTATATTTTTTATATTTCTATAATATTTTCTATCTTTGTTTTTGGTCTAAGGTGGAATCATTCGGGCACCCTCAAAAGCAAGAAATATTTAGATGTTTGTTGAAGCAATTGTTGATGGGATCCATTACAAGTTTTAACACTTATGAACCAACATTTATGAATGTTGTTATTGTTGTTGTTGTCCATGAAGCAGTTATTGACCTTAAATCCAACACATAAATCAGAACTATTGATCTTGTAATATCTATGATTTAAAGGCATTACTTCAACTTGATTGACTTTGCATATGTTCTATCCAAAAGGAAAGGATCAAGAGTTTTAACAGGTTCATATAACTCCCTAAATATTTTTCTTTAATGATACATTTTCCATTTGTTCTTTTCAATTCCAACACTAGACTTATATTGTTGCTTTTAATTCTTATACAAATGCTCTCTGAAGGGTTAAGTCTATTCAATCGCTTAAGCAAGTTCTAGTACACGAACAAAATTTGGAGCACAAAGAAGAGTTTCTTTTACAAAACATAAAGTTGCCCTAAGGATTTATCTTGCATATTTTAATGCAAATAACTTTACTTACTAAGTTCTCTCCATCGTTTTCCAGAGATAATGAACTACACATTTCTCTTGGGGGGGCAATGCTCGAGCCTATAATAACGATGATATCTACATAATTTAGCCTCATGTGATCATTATTTTTACTAAATTTCATGTCAATCAGTTCCAAGGTTTGCAATTTAGCTCAATCCATACTTTTCCATAAAAAAATATGCACCCATGAATTATTACCCTTTCTTCCTATGTTGTTTACCTATCTTTCACGATCTTAACGTCATCTAGCAAAGAAAAATTATCTTTTGCTCCTATTTATTTACCTCTTTGATTATATGTTTAATAGGTAAGCCAAACCTAAAAGGCATATCAACTTCATTTTGGTACTTTAATTCTGATATATCTAAGACATTGTTATATAAGCAACAATATGTTATACAATCTTGATAAACAATTTGTTTCATGCAATTCATGTTCCTTTTCTTTTAATGATGCTTCATGTAAATCCCGAGATAATCAAGGCTGGATTAAATTAAAGAAAATAAACTAAACTAAAAAGAAGTGGGGGCAAAACGAATACATTTAAAGAAAATGGAGTCTAAATGGAAATAAGAATAATTATATAGCATAAATACTACTCTTCTTACCAAAAACAGATCTGCAACTATCGTGAAGAAAGAAGAGAGGGAGTTTCGGTATCTATTTTTACAGATCAAGAGAGAAACACCAAATTTCAAGAACCCATCCAAGATTTAGGGTTATAGGTAAAAATAAACACTGGTAGGCAAGGGATTAACAAGAAAAAAATTGAACAAGAAGAGAAGAGGAGAGGGTCGGCTGTCATTAGAAAGAAAAAGAGGGATCGAGACCTTGATTCGTATCGGGTAAGATATTCTAAACATGGTCTTATGAGTTGTTTTAAAGTCGATTATGAATTGATGCCTGGATGTTAAATTATAGATTTGAGTTCTATAACTCCAAATATAGTTAAAAATATGAGGAGAGATCAGACAGTAACAGTTCAAAAATGGACAATAACAGTTGGACAGTAACAATCTAAGTGTTTGTTAATGAGCGATTTTAATTATCTTAGAGGCAGAACTGGGCTCTCCTCAAATCATAGAACTTGTAGCCTCATGCCTTATCTTTCCAACAACATAAATTTTGCTTGAATCAGAGTTCTACAACTCCAGATATAGTTAAAAATATGAGGAGAGGTCAGATAGTAACAGTTCAAAAAAACAGACAGTAACAGTCTAAATGTTTGTTGATGAGCGATTTTGATTATCTTAGAGGCAGAACTGGGTTCTCCTCAAATCATAGAACTTGTAGCCTCATGTCTTATCTTTCCAACGACATAAATTTCTCTTGAATCGGAGTTTTATAACTCCATATATAGTTAAAAATCTGAGGAGAGGTCAGACAGTAACACTTCAAAAAAACGGACAGTAACAGTCCAAGTGTTTGTTGATGAGAGATTTTGATTATCTTAGAGGCAGAACTGGGCTCTCCTCAAATCATAGAACTTTTAGCCTCATGTCTTCTCTTTCCAACAACATAAATTTTGCTTGAATCGGAGTTCTACAACTCCAGATATAGTTAAAAATCTGAGAAGAGGTCAGACAATAACAGTTCAAAAAACGGACAGTAACAGTCCAAGTGTTTATTGATGAGCGATTTTGACAATCTTAGAGGTAGAACTAGGTTCTCCTCAAACATAGAACTTGTATCCTCATGTCTTATCTTTCCAACGACATAAATTTTGCTTGAATCGGAGTTCTATAACTCTAGATATAGTTAAAAATCCGAGGAGAGGTCAGACAGTAACAGTTCAAAAACGAGGCAGTAACAGTTGGACAGTGACAGTCCAAATATAAGAAAGGAATGATAACTAGGATTGGACAAAGAATGACAATAATAATGAGTGAAATGAGAAAAACATAAAGTACTAAGAAATGACTGAAAGAAAGACTTATTGGCTGTTGATATGGTTATTATAAAACATATCCTTGAGTGAGGAAAATTTATGAGATAAACCTGTGATTTGCAGGAGGGACCACAGGCGTGGTGCAACAACAGCAGCAGGGGAGCACGAGTAGAGCTTCTATTGCAGGTAGGTGAATCACACCTTTACCTTCTACGTAAATTCCATGTTTTAATATATATTACTGATGTGAAATGTGAATTACCGAATGTATGTGTACTCAAGGGGAAAGGTTGTTATGTGAATTGCTAAGTGATGAAATTATCACTGACAAATGAAATATGAGAAGTGTGATTTGAGGCGTAAACTAGCATACATTCAGTGTATGTTAGGATCCCGGGAAAGGGGATCGCCATGTTTCGGCTAGCATACATTCAGTGCATGTTAGGATCCCGGGTAAGGGGATCGCCATGTTTTGGACTAGCATACATTCAGTGTATGTTAGGATCCCGGGTAAGGGGATGATGATGATGATGATACGAGTGAAAGGGGTATCGGAAATGGGTTAAACAAAGATAAACATGTTTGATCTTATAAAGTCTGGAATGGAGGTTAATAGTGAAAGAGGGAACGACTATTAATAGTTTGAATGAGGAAGAGATTCTAATGAAACCTGAAAGGAGAAGGGAACAAAATATGGATGCATGTTACCCTTTTAAAATTGCTTGATTTCATGTTGTTATTTCTTTTTATGTAATAGTCACCTTTCAATAATATGTATTTTGTTTCAGGAACATCACATACACGACAGGAGTAGATCCTAGCTTATGTTTCCCTTGTAATTTAGGTTATAGGGGGTATACCCTTATATTTTGTAAACATGAAAATGTTTGTATAACTTAATTTGTATAATTAATGTTTACACTTGATTGAATGAACTTAATCTCTGTAGTTCATGTAACCATCTTTCATGTCTAAGTAGTACTTTTATTTTCATCCATAATGATGTTTTGTTATATAATGTATATCATGAATATCGTAGGTAATAGGTGTGAGAATCTTATGGAAATTGAAACCTAAGACGATTGGGTCGGGATTAAGTTATGAAATGCGAGTTATTAGAAGTGTAAACAGGCTATATATCGATGACTTGGGACCTTCCGGTATAGGGGGGACTCCGTCGAAATTTCGGTAAATTTTAATATGAAAACCATATATATATATTCTCTGTTTTCGGTTGATATAAGAGTGTTGTTTTTATCTCAAAGTAGGGGGTGTTACACTTCATGTGAGCCTAACATCTTTATGATTTTAGCTTCGGTCAATTACATTTAGACGTTCATCATTTTCCCTCATCCTCCAACGTTGTTTTATAACTTGAAGACCGAATTAATGAAAACAAGGGGACAATTAAAGAAATTCTTTACATGGACCTATATGACCATAAGTTTATTTTGATGCCAATTTATCACTGTCTTTTTTTCTTTTTTGAACTATGATTTATTTCATTACTCCTTATAACATAACTAGACCATTGTTGCCTTTTTGTTTCCCAACACAAAATCTTAGGTTCACATGTCGTGCATCCATTGTTGATTTTAATATGTTTAGTGAATGGTGGTACTAGAGATGTCCTGAATGCAATAAAAAGCTTGATGGAACCGAGAGGGAGCTAATATGCAAGGACCAAGATGTCATCACCGGTTTGCATATGACATGGTTAATTTACTTTGTTAAACCTAAATGTTTTATTATTTATTCATTTCAATGCCAATCCTTTTTCATTTTTTATTTGATAAATGACATGTTGTCATAGGTTTTACATTGATTGTGTTGTTGCTAATGGAAAAGAAGTTAATTTCATTATGGTTGGTTGGTCTGTTAAGACTTTCTTTGGTGCATTCGCACACCATTATGTTTATAATAGGAAGTTCATCAGTCTATATGTTATCTCACCTCTAGTGTTGAACAAACTTAACAAGATAAATATTTTCTAGCTATGTTGTGGATCATTCAGTTGTGCTTTGAACCGCTATGACATCATTATAGGAAATGTCTTCGGTGAAGTCTCCAATGAGGATATTTCCACGTAACTCTAACAATCTTCCATGCCAAACACATCTCTAGAACTTGAACACCCTACCACTAAATTGAGTATTGGGATGCCTTCTCCATTTAGCCCACCAACTCCAGCAATAAATGTTATGACCCATGTCATTATTAGAATAAATTTTGAGGTCTATTCAAAGAGTCTTTTAAGCTATTTTTATACAATGTGTTGATGATGGTATTTATTCTTTGAGTCTTTTGAGTTATCTCTACACTTTATATATAATTATGTTGAGTATTATAATTTAAGTCCAAGTTCATTAGGAATTCCTCTCTTGGGAGAGTATTATTTATATGAATGAGATTGTCTTCCACCATGCTTCCCTTTTCTTTTTTAAATATTTCTAACATGGTATCAAAGCTAGTTCAATTTAGTAGAGGCATTTTAAAAAGATGAAAGTGTGGATGAACAAGTGACATCCAAAGAAGAAAAAAAATAAGGTGCAAGATGATGGAGCTCAATAAGAAAATTGAGACCTTGCATAAAAAAGAGATTAAAAAAAACATGCAAAAAAGGCTTAGTGCAAGTTGACAACTTAATGCACAAGAGATGATGTGTAGTACTAAGGAGATCACTCATATGAAAAAAGAAAAAAGAGATCTTCCTAAAGAGAAAATGGATAATAGCCAAAGAACCATGATGAAGAATGTGATAGTAGCCATCAAACAAGAAAAATGGCTTAGATAAGTCATGTTTAAGCAAATACAATTGCTAAGGTAAGAAGATAAGTTCTGTAGTAATAAATTCTTCTTGTGTGAACTCTGCAGCAGCAGCTTAATAATCTCATAAAGTTCTAATGAAAAGCCTTCGCAAACCAAAGGTTGAGAAAGCTAGGGAGAAGATATTGAGATTTTTTATCATCAACAATAGATAAGAATGGTGCAATAATCATGACAAGGTGATTCACCATTGGAATCCAAATTTCATAATTTTTTAGACTTCAAAATTAAATAAGAGTGTTAGAATTAATTCCAAAGTCCAATCAAAGAGTCCTCTAATTTGTTCTATGCAATGTATTAATAATGTATTTACTCTTTAATTCTCTTGAGTTATCCCTACACTATATAAATACTTATGTTAAGTATTGTAATGTAAGTCCAAGTTCATTAGGACTTTCTCTTAGGAGAGTAATATTTATACGAATGAGATTGTCTTTCACCATTTCTCTTTCAAATATTTCTAACAGTTATCGCCACTAACTCATTGGAAGTAACTCCACTAGAAATTTTAGCTAAGATTCTTCAAAGGATCCCTACTGGAACAAAATGCTAACTGTTGTTTGATGATGATGTTACACATTGAAGGCATGCTTCTATTCTCTTACAACCCATCACTTATACAACACTATTTTATAACTTAAAGACTAAATTAATGAAAATAAAAGGATAATCAAAGAAAGTCTCTACATTAACCCATATGACCATAAGTTTAGTTTGTTGCCAATTTATCGTTGTCTTTTTTTCTTTTTTGAACTATGATTTACTTAATTACTCTTGCCTTATAACATAACTAGACCATCATTGCCTTTTTGTTTCCCAGCACATCATCTTAAGCTTACATGACGTGCATTCATTGTTGATTTTAATTTGTTCAGTGGATGGTGGTACTGGAACTATTATAAATGCAATAAAAAGCTTGGTGAAACTAAGAAGGATCTGATATACAAGGACCAAGATGACATATAAATTAACCTTGTTAAGCCTAAATGTTTTATTGTTTATTCACTTTAATGCCAATCCTTTTTCATTTTTTGTTTAATCAGTCACAAATTTTTCATTGATTATGTTGTTAATAATGGAAAAAGAAGTTACAAACTTCATTATAGTTCTCCAATCCACTGAGAATTTCTTTGGTGCATTCGTACACCATTATGTTTATGACAAGAAGTTCAATAATCCATATGTTATTGCACCTCCAATGCTGAACAAACTTAACAAGACAGATTTTCCAGCTATGCTTTGGATTATTCAGTTATGCTTTGAACCGTGATGACATCATTGTGTCTTTTTGATGAAGTCTTCGATGAGGACTTGTCATGCAACCCTAACAACCTTCCACACCAAACAAATATTTAAAACTTAAACATTTCATTGCTGCAATGAGTACCTAGTTGCATTCTCCATGTAGCCCACCAACTCCAACAATAAATACTCTAACTCATGTCATCACCATTGACTATTAGCTATAACTTCGCCAGAAATTCCAACTAAGCTTTTTAAAGGATCCTTTGTTGGGGTTTCCCAAAACATATAGACGCAGTGAAAATGGTAAATTTAATTTTTTTCAGGAGTCACATGAATTTCGTTAAACAGATCTAGAGTTTGTTTAAGGTTTTATGTGAAGATTACCTGAAGATCAAATGTTGTTTTTGGCTTTAAATATTTGCTTTAAAGGCTTGGTTGTCGTAAACCACAAGTCTTCTCATTATCCAGTCTCTAACGATAATCCACATGAACCACCAGTGAGAGATTTGCCAAACCTTTTTAGGAGAGAGTGATTGTTATATCTTAGAGTGCTAGCTTTTTTATTTTGTGTTTTAAGTATTTAAGTATTGTACTCTACTCACCTTTTTCACCATCCATAGGAAATAAAAGCATAACTTTCTATTATAGGGAAACATAAAAACCATATAAATGATAAAATATCAATTTGCCCTTTAAATAATATCAAATATATTATTTTAGGCTAATTTTAGAAATTTATTCAATCAAGTCTCTATTTGATTTTTCTAGGTCTAGAATTGTAACTCCTCGTATAAATTATATTGTAGTCCTCAATTTTTAAAACTTATTTATAATCAAGTCACACTTGATTAATCATCCAATTTTAATTTCTGACTAATGATTCTTATGTGTATGACCCATTAGGTTTCCTAATAAGTTGGCCCAAATATAAATCAAAATTCTAAATAAAATAGCATTAAATTAATTAATTTATTATCAATTCAACAAGTGATTGATTTATATTTGAAGATCAAGTACAATGTCTAACATCCTGTCATGATCTTCTAAATATTAGAAAAGTCATATGTGGTTTGACTTAACCTTTCACTGACCAATTTCTTAGTGTAATTATTATCCTTTCATCAACAATGTTTCAATTTAAACATTATAGCATGAAGTATGTCTACTATGTCAAATCATGTTTGTTCTTAACATCATAGTCATTGATTATTTGAATAAGTTTTGAAACTCTTTACAAATCTCATTCCACATTGCGCAAGGATTTACAATCAATACTATTTGAGAATAGATGAAATATTTTTTCTAATTCACCTAGTGTGATGAATCCTCTATTGATTATTTAAATATCTTCATATAGTTCATGTTATACCTAATATCTGTTTGTTTGTTATACCTAATTTATTATCAATTCAACAATTGATTGATTTATATTTGAAAATCAAGTACAATGTCTAACAACCTGTCATGATCTTCTAAATATTAGAAAAGTCATATGTGGTTTGACTTAACCTTTCAGTGACCAATTTCTTAGTGTAATTATTATCCTTTCATCAACAATATTTCAATTTAAACATTATAGCATGAAATATGTCTACTATGTCAAATCATGTTTGTTCTTAACACCATAGTCATTGATTATTTGAATAAGTTTTGAAACTCTTTACAAATCTCAATGCACATTGCGCAAGGATTTACAATCAATACTATTTGAGAATAGATGAAATTTTTTCTAATTCACCTAGGGTGATGAATCATCTATTGATTATTTAAATATCTTCATATAGTTCATGTTATACCTAATATCTGTCTGTTTGTTACCCTTAATTAAGACAACGTGTAGCGGGATCAAAACATAACACTCTTTGTATAAGATAACTTAGTGATTTCAAGTCTAAGGATCACTTACACAACCGTCATGTGACCATTTCCATAGACACAAGTGATCTCTCTATATAGAATTCTTATGCGGGTCAGTTCAATATGTATGTCATTTGACAAGCACCTACATATTAGTTCTAAATATCTCTCATATCTCAATTTATGAGAACAATTACTTCCTTTTATAAAGGAAATAATATAATATGTATCACTCTCAATAACTCTAATTAATGTGCAAACTTAATAGAGTATTGACCAGGAACATTTAGAAACAATGGTTTGTTGCAATAATGTGCAAACTTAATAGAGTATTGACCAGGAACATTTAGAAACAATGGTTTGTTGCAATAAGAATCTCATAATTATAACAACTTTATAATTTTCTTTGCAAAATATTTTTGTCCAATGAACTTTATCTTTACTCTAGGTTTATTAATCAAATATTTGATGAATATTACAGATAAATAAACTTTTATTACTATTAAATATATATACATGAACAAAATCAACACTATATTTAATTACCAACTTATTGGCTACATGGCATATATACTAATATCTATGTTGTAAGAAGATGTCACGCATCAAAGACATGTTTCTATTCTCTTATAGCCCATCACTTATGCTTTCTTAGTTTGCTTTTTAATTCGCTTGCTTTGTCTCTTATTTGGTTGAGTGCTATTTTGATTTCGTTTCCTTTCTTGCCTCTGCAGCATTGAAAAAGTTTCAAGCAGTTGAATACAGGATCAAGATATCTCCAGCAACATCTCTCCATCTCATTCACTAGATGGATTACCTGAACCTCTAAAGAAAAAGAAAAGCATGCCTTTATCTTATAAAAAAGTTTGTTACCTTGATTCAATGCCCTTTTTCTTTCCTAGCTGCTCCTTGGGCTGCTGCAATAATCAAATAAACACGACTGCTACACCGAATTTGCTTGGTTTGCAATCTCTTGCCGATCGAATCAATTAACTTTTTAGATTGCTTATTGATCAATATTTGTATGCGTTTCCTGAGGCTTTTACGACCCTCTAATGTTTTATGATTCTCTTTGCTAGTTTACATAAATAGTCCACCATTCATTCAACCTGGACTTCAAACCTTATCAATTTGCTGCTGATTTTTGGATTGTCTCCCAAAAAACTAGCCATTATTTGAAAATGATTCCTCGCTCTCTAATGGAATTCACTTTTCGAATATGCTACATGCAACATCCATGCGTAGTTTGGTGACTTTTTCAGCACTTTCCACTGCCACTAATTCTTTCTTTTTGACATGAATTCCCTCACATAACATAAAACTTATTGTTATGGCTGCTTTATTTGATAGCTTACGCTGCATCCAAACATTTTCCATCCATTGAGTCTTCTATCACCACCGACACATACTAGCTATGTTTTTATGGATTTTTTAATTAATAAAATACATTGCAAAGCTAAGTCCTTCAAAATGGTTTTGTGCCATAGCAAGGCTGCCTTTTTCTATTCTTATATTCATAGACAACGATTGATACTAGAACTTGGGTTTGTGCTTTCAGTGTTGAGGTTGGTTTGTTGGGCTTGCCTAAGAAAACACCTAGGTTTTCAATACTTCTGTTAATGTGTTGAGGCTGCCTAAGCAAACAAATAATGGACATCCACACATCAGTGTTGTTAGATTTTGATCATGAGATTATATGATTATCTTTGTCTTTTTATAATGGTCATCCAACAGCCTTTGTAACAGGTCTAACAGGCTGGTTTTTTGTCTACAAATCTAACCACTTAGTTAATGGATTGCTTAAAACTCTCACTCACTTCCACTGTTTCAAACCATCCGGTCAAGAAAACGTTTGCACGCTGTTTAGATTCCCAGTCAATAAGTTGACTGCAATATCTGTGTTTTTATATAGCATCTATGAGAGATTACATAGCTAGACTTGAATGTTCAGGAACTTTTGGTTGGTTTGCCCATTAAATATCAGAGGGGTTTTGTTCTTTGCATTAGCTGCTACCTTACAACCTTTTGCCTATAGTTGTTATTTTCATTTCAAGTCAATGAATATATGTTTTTTTCTACTTGGAAATTGGTGTGGAAATGTTTCAAATACGTAAATTCAAGATAATATGATTATAAGGAGCCTGCCATTTAAAAGAATTATAGAAAGGAGATGTTTTTCCATTTACAAAAGCATTGTCTATGCATTGTCACTCTTTGCTTACAATGTTTGCTTTTCTCTCCTTGCGATTTTATAGCGCCTTGCTTGCAGGGATTTTTCCATATATTAATCAGTTGTTCATTAGATGCATTTCGTAACTCTTACTCACATTTTCATTGTTCCTTTGTTGCAGGGTCACTAGCTTTCCAAACTTGTTGCAGTGCTTAGAGATGATGCCGACAAGCTTTCACATATCACCTCCAAAGAAAACCTAGCAATCTCTCTGCATTTTTTTGTTTATTTTGATGAAGAATAAGTATAGTACAAATTTAACATGAACGGTAATATTTATATTCTAGAAAGTTTAATATTAACATGATTTATAATTGTTATCTTACACAATTTTAATACCTTACTTGTTAAGTGGTGAGTCTAGAATTGTGGTATACAATCCTTGTCACAACAAATACTTGATTCTTTCATAGCCTATTATAGGGATAACCAACACCTGTGCTATGAAAAGATCTCAATTTGCTGTTGATACAAGTTAGCACCATGAATACTTGACAACATTTGCAAGTATTGGCATTACTCAAATAAAATAATTAATATTGTTGGCGACGACAGATGCTTTTTATCGTGCCTCTTGATGAGGTATTGTGGTGTTGGTAAATGAAAAGGTTTTAGGTTTAATCATAAAATCATGATTAATATTCAAGAGTCACCACCTAGTATTATGGTTTATTAGGAACCTATGGTCTGCGAGAGTCTAGGTAAGGGACTGGTTGTGCAAGGGAAAGACACATCACCCGCAGTGCGCCCTACCTAAGGTAAGCTGCATTGTTGTTTGATTGTTATTCTGTGTCGGGTTTCTATTCATTGGTCTTTTCAAAGATTTAAAGCAGATCTCTCTTCGTGAGAGAGTCTTTACCTCATCAGATGAAGTCTTAATCGTTCTAAAGTCAAAATTTTAACATCGCATTTATTTACACCTTGTATCTTTAATACCTGAGGGTGTACTTTATCGTGTAATTTTACACTCCATAGATATTAAAGTCTATATCTAGACCTTAAAAAAAAAGATTGGAAAAAAGGTTTCTGATATTTTTGTCAAACCCTAATGAATTATCATAAACTGGTTATGATATCCATTTTTATTGGATTTTCAAAACATAAAAAAGATGTAATGTTTTTTAATGAAAATATGCTAGGAAAACATTTTAGGATTTGACTATATGTATGAAAAAAAAACATTTTTTTTTTGAAATGGGAAATTAATTTAAATTATTTAAGATTTTTTTTGGAATTTTTTTGAATTTTTTGAAAATTTTTTAGAAAATGTTTTGGAAGAAACCAGGTATTTTAATACCGTATTTGTACCTTACAGTGTAAGAATACAACCCGATATTATGCAAAATTGGTAGAAAAATATTTAAGAAAATCAAATTATTTTTGAAATAATTTTTGAAATTTTTGGGATTTTTTGTTTTTTAAAATATATAAATATAAATATATAATATTATAATAAATATGTGGGCTGGGGCAACCCAGCTAATTGGGTCGAACTCAGCCCAAGAATTATTGGGTTGGGCCGATCTCGGCCCAACAAATATTTTTTTCTTTTTGGGGCTGGGCCGGACCAGGCCTAGCCATTTGGGTTGGGCCAAATTAGGTCTGACCCACCATATAAGTGAATTATTTGTAGAACGTGAACAATTCACGTTCTGCATGTAACCAAAATGGTTGCAGAAGATGGAGACGGGCGGAGAAGAAGACTACCAGAGGCAGTGGTCACGACCGTGATCAGGAGGCTGAGCTTATGGTTCGGGCGACGTCGCTGCGAGGAACGGTGGAAGAGTTGGCGGTCAGTGGCAGAGGAAGGAGAAGAAGAAAATCTGCATAGGGGAGAGGGAGGAGTTCTCGGTGGCTATTGTGCCGCTGGTGAGGATTTAGGCTTGTAGGGAGGCTGAGTCGCCGTCTGTTGGTGGAGGAGAAAGGTTTATGTGGAGTCTTTAGGGGCTGAAGACACGGTGAAGAGAGAAAATAGAGAGGAAAACGTTGGCTGGGTACCAGGGAATGGCTGGTTTTTTTTTTTGTAGATTTTGGACCCCATTTTCTTCATGCTCAAGCCATGAAATCCACCTCTATTTATAGGAGGTGGAAAAGGGTAATTTTGTCTACACAAGGAAAAAATTGCAGCCATTGATTCGGTTAGGAAGGATCCCAACCGTTGGTTCAAAGTAAGCACCATTAACTGTCAAATCTGACAATTCAAGGCTACCTGAGGTGGCCACTTTAGGCCGCCGGGGCCGCCATATTGTCATTCAGAATGAACCGGACATACCCGGGGATAGAGGGTTGTCAGGTGATCATTTTGGTTCACGAGTAGTTAAATTTGATGAACATATAAGGCATTAAATGCACCTGAAAAGTAGCTACCCGGACAACTTTTGGGCTAAAAATCAGAGAAGATAATTAATGGTGACTAAATGACGCGTCGTTTTTTTTTTTTTTTTTAATTCAAAACATCACTGTTTAGGGTTAAATTAGGGATTTTTGTCCAACTTCAATTTAGTCCTTCAGCTTTCAATTTTGTTCAATTGTACCCCTAATTGACCCTAAACGTTTGATTTAGTGCAAATGAGCTCCTGACGAACTTCAATTTGAACCCCAAATTTACGCGGCTTTTGCACTTTGATCCTTAGTCTTGGATTTATGCAATTTAACCCCTAATTGACCATTAAACTTTCAATTTCTTCAATTTCACCCCCAATATTTGTCAATTAAGCTCCCATAGTTGGCGTTTTTTCAAATTGGTCCTTGGTTGCGATTTTCTTCAATTTGACCACTAATTGACCCAAAAACTTTAATTTTCTTGTGATTTTGCCCCTGATTTCAATCAATTAACTTGGTAAAAATTAAATTTGGTGTCTTAAAATTCCAATCTTCTCAATTGAGCCCAAATTGAGCTCCCAAACTTAATGTTTCATCAATTAAGCCCCTAATAAAATTAATTTGACCATTTTAAAGTATAATTAAGTTCTTGCACTTAATTAAATCCTTCAATTGGACCCAAATTAATTCTTAAACATAATTAAACTTTAATTTGGCCTATGATTAAATCAAATTGGCCTATTAAAAATTTAATTATGTCCTTGGACTTAATTGTTATTCAAATACGTCCAATAAGCATTTAATTTTACCTTGAATTTGCATTGTTTCTCCATTTGTGGGCATAATAGGGTACAACTAGGGCTTGAATTTCCTCTAAAATTACAGTTGTATTCCCCGGCTTGCTTTCTCCACGTTGCCAACTTTTATTTTATTTTATTTTTATTTTGAAAAAAAAAGTGAATTTTGGGGAATAATCCATAAATGGGTTACGACAAATATGATCATGTTAATAACTTAAAATGAGTCATTAATGATAAAATTAGCTGATTGAAACCTTATTTGTGTGTGGTTTCCAGTTGAGTAATGAAATGAGTTTGGATTATAATTATTTGAAATACCATTAGTATATCCTCTAACCTTGACAATTATTTTATCTCTATTAAATCTTTACATTAATATCATATTTTTAGCTCACTTTAACTTTGTTTGTTTATTTTTTTGTGGTTATATATCCTTAACCTCTCTATGGATCAACTCCGGTCTTGTTGGGTTATTTATTACTTTGACACTTTTGCACTTAGGAAAAAACATTAATTAGTTGATCGTGTCAGTAAAGTAACACAACAGGGAAAATATTTGGGGATATAGTACAATTTCATGAGTTGTAGATGGTAATTGTGACACACGAGTCGTATATGGCATCTGCGACTTTATTCAAAATTAATACTTAAAAAGCCTTTTTCTTCCCCTTTTTCTTCTTCTCTGTAAAGAAACTCTACCTCTCCTCCCCTCGCCATCAACAACCTTCCCCTCTCTATCTCCCCATCGCGAAACACTCCCAAAACACCATGAGATCACCCATCTCTCTCTAACCCCAGATCACCGTCTTTCTCTTTTTCTACTGTGGGTGTAAGCCAATTTCTGGTTAAAACAACCACCATTGGTCACCATGACCACCCATATTCTATATTTAGAGGTATATTGAACACTTTCACTTTATCAATTTGATGCAATTTATGCTAATGTGTGTTAATTTGATTTCATACAATGTTAGGGTTAATTTTCAATTATAAATTCGGTTAATTAGATATAATTTGAGTTGATAATTAGGTTACTTTGTAAAATAATCAATGATTTTGAACTGTTGTTGATTGTGAATTAACAAAAATATTTTGTAAGAGTTAGTTTTGATTTAGGTTAAATTATAAATTATACCGAATTACATATAAAATAATAATATTAGCTATGAAATACATGAATTTGATTGAAAAAACTTTTATGATAGTGAAATTTGATGAATGAAGGTGTTCGCCATTAATTTGATGAATTTAGGTTTTAGCTAAATATATTATCGTTATAGGTTTATTGATAAATTATATATTTTGATTAACCCTAAGATATTAATAAATTAGAATTGTGTTTTGTTGTGTTATTTGACAGAATATCTGGTAATTTAGGAATATTATGCTTCCATAATGGTATCATTGTCAATACCAATAATGATATTACTTATAATGGAGGAAGCTATAAATTCCTAACCGCTACATTAGGCATGTCCGTTAACGAGTTATCTAGATTGTGATTAAATCAAATTGGCCTATTAAAAGTGTAATCAAGTCCTCAAACTTAATTTTATACATATTCATCCAATAATTATTTAATTTGACCTTAAATCTACATTGTCTTTCGATTTTAGGTGCAATAAGGTACAATTTGGCTTTTAATTTTATCCAAAATCCTAGTTTAGTTTCTTCATGTGTCTGCAACCATTATGAGTCTATTCTTTCCAAGTTGCCAGTCTTTTTTATTTTTTAATTTGAATTTTAAAAGAAAAGGATAAATTTGGGGAAAACCTAAAAATTAAGTTATGACAAGGTTAAAAAATAAAAATGCAGGAAGACAAATGACTTAGTTGGCAAGAACAGGCTGAAGAGGGATCTACATGCATAAACAAGGGACGAAGAGACTTAACTAGATCTTTGACAATATTGAAAACTCAATTGCACTCTTGAAGGACCTAAATGTGAAAGATAATACAAACTCAAGGTTAACTTAAGTGAATATTAGATGAATTTGCATAAAAATTAAGTCCAAGGACTTAATTAGATTTTTAATAGGCTAATCTGATTTAATCATGAGTCTAATTAAAGGTTTGATTAAGTTTATAAATTAATTTAGGCCAAAATTAAAAGAATTAATTAAGTGCAAATACTTAATTAGACTTTTAATAGGTCAAATTAATTTTATTAAGGACTTAATTGATGAAAAATTAAGTTAAGAAGCTTAATTTGGGCATAATTAAGAAGATTGAAATTTTGAAGGACATGACTTAATATTTACAAGCTTAATCAGAAGAAATCAGGGATGTAATTGCAAGAAAATCAATGTTTAAGGGTTTCTTAAAAGCCAAAATGAAGAAATTCAATACCAAAGACATGTCTGTAAAAGGCGCGCAATATTAGGGGCTATACTGAACTTTTCTAGGGACTAAATCAAAGAAAAAAGTTTAAGGGTTAATTGGAGACTAAATAGAACAAATTGGAAAACAAGTACTTTGAAAAGGGCACTAGACTTAAGGGGTTTCAATTGATTTTTGGCAAGGGCCTAATTGCATAAAATTAATCAGTTTTGTCCTAATTAAAGACATTTGAGTTTAATTTGAAACAACATTGACCAAATTGAAACTTATCAAATTCCTAATTAGAAAACCTTGATTTTTAAGGTTTAAGCAGATAACATGTCACTTGCTTTTAATTAAAAAACCGAATAACATGTTGTATATCCTTGTTTTATTGTCTTCTTGAGTTGAGAAGGCTAATCGAGTTGTCACCTTCAATCGAATGAACATGGCATCTCCGATCACCTCAAAGGCTCCAACCACCACCACCACTCGACTGAGAAACATCTTCTCTATGAGAATCAGCTATCCTTATCACATATTTTTACCTTATTTGACTAAATAAACTCAATAACATCATGTCTATGATCAGCCTCCCCTGCATTTAGTAGTTTCAAGTTAATCGAGGGCTCACCTTCCACTAAATGAATGTGGAGTTTTAGATCTCCAAATCAGATGAGATTTGATCCCCATGTTAGATATACATCCCCTTTACAAGATCTATATTTTGGTTGGCTTCAATGGCCCTCTATTTGTTATGATTAATTTATGGAATGTGCACTTCCAATCAACCATGTTTCAGCTATGAGGTTCCCAACCTTTTATAGAAGTTTTAAGAGTTTGTTAATCATCCAAGGGAAAGAAAACAAAAAAAGAAGAGAGGAGAATGAAGAATGAAGAATGACCTCCTCACATATCAGAGGAAGTAATCCCCTATGACCTAGTTTTGAAAAACCACTTTCAAACCTACAAGTGGTTTTCACAACCACTTGCCATTTTAGTGCTATAAAAGGAGAAGAAATCACACATAGAAAAGGGGGATCAAAGAGAAAATCATAGAGAAAAAAGAAAATAAATACATAGAAATTAATAGGATACCTAGTATAAAATTAAAGGGAAAGTTATAAAGACTGATTTGTTGAGAAAGAAAGGGTGGAATCTAAATCAGAAAAAAGCTCAAACTCAAGAAGAAAGAAGCAAAGAATCTAGAGGAGGAAACCATATTCTCTTTATAAGGTAAACTTTAACAATAATAGGATACTTAGAACTAAATTAAAGGGTAAGTTATAAAGACTGATTTGTTGAAAAAGAAATGGTGGAATCTAGATAAGAAAGAAGCTAAAATTTAAGAAGAAAGAAGCAAGAAATCAAGAGGAGAAAGCCACAATCTTCTTACAAGTTAAACTTTTAAACTTTGATAAGGGGGTGGAGCTCAATGATTATACACCCTTTTCTATTTTGTCTTTTAAATTACTGTTCGAGATGATTGTTAAGCATCATTTGAAGTCATTTGCTAGTTTAAAATCCATTAAATACTTGTTTTGAGATGTTTAAGCATGCTTTAAAAATAACTTGTATGTGTTCAAGTTTTGTTGGATTGCCTTGTTTAATATGTTAGAATGTGATAATGGTATGGTATATGATAATGTATTATGTTGTTTTGCATGCTTAAATGTTTGGTTAATTATTTGTGAAGCCATTGCAAGTTATGTTAAGTTTTGTTGTTGTTGTGAATTATGTTATTTTAGGATAGCTTGCTTGGTATGTTGAAGTTATAGGCATGTTGTTTACATAGTTTTAAAGCCCGGCTCGGCCCAACGGGTCGACTTGGGACCTGGTTGACTCGGGGTTGGAATCGGGCTGAGTTTATGAAAAATAAGGGAAGTCAAAAACTCGGGTGATCTGGAGGGTTGACCCAGTCAAAAACCTGGTTGCAACTTGACTATTTGTTTTAACCAAAACGACGTCGTTTTGATTTATAAAAAAATTAGGGTTGACCCGGGTAAAACTTGTGACCCGGGCCTTCAGCCGGGTCGACCACCAGACTGGGTTTAAAAACTCTAGTTGTTTAAGCTTCAAGACAATAAGTTCAATCAATAGAACATGTGCATGCATAGATAATGTTATTTTTGCTTGCTGTCATCATGGACTTTGCTTACTTTTTTGCTATTAATTTTTGTTTCTTGTTTGTTTTGATGGTTCAAAGTTCAAACAAGTTGTGTCAAGCATGTTTAAGCTTTGTTTGCTAGGTTTAGTTTGTTTTCTGGGTTTTATTGCATTTTTCTAGGTTTAGACTTTACTGTTAGGTTTTTAGGTTTGCTGACATTTATAGGTTGAACGTTCTTACGTTGTATATTACCTTGGGTCTTCGATTTTTGTGTCATTTTGATCGATTGATGGTTCTTACATATGCACGCATGCTTGGTCGTCATTAATCTAAGGTCTTCATGGTTTAAAAACACTGATTTAATGTTATTTTTTTCTTTTTATCTTCAACTCTTTCACTTTATCTTTTGCATAAAATCAATTAGTTATGATTGGTTGGGTGTTTGTTGTTATGATCCAGCTTCAAAGTTTTGATTAAACAATGATTTTTATATGTTTTTGTGTTTTTTTTTAATGTAATTTGGTCTATTATCAAACCCTTGTTTCTGGGCTCTTCATCCTTGTTCTCCATGTTTTCCATCAAATTCAAATAAAAATCTCGTTTAATTTTAATTTATTTTGTTTTTATTTATGGATTGTGTTTGTAGGCTTGGACCAAGAAACTCATTCCACGTGACTAGATTGAATCTATTTTTAGTAAAATAGTGTTAAGTTATATTTATTTTTTATAAAAAAAACATAATATATTATCCTTAAAACGTGTTTGTCTTAAGATATTTTTTAAACCTTTGATTTTTAACTGAAACCTCACTTGTTGTCAGTTTCCTGTTACAGCTGAGGGTGTTGGTTTACTTTGATGTATAGTCGTTTCATATATATATATATATATATATATATATATATTATTCCCAACGTGTCCTGTAATGGCAAGTGACTGGATCTACATGTGCCTGTCACCTCCTATGAATTAGCAACGTGTCCTGTAATGGCAAGTTGAGTCTATTTTTGTTTTTGTTTTTTTAAATTAACTTACTAATTGATTTGATGGCTACAATATTAATTATTCAAATTTAATAACATTGATAGGCACATATATTCGTTTTCTAGTTTTGACAAAAATGCCAACATCCTTGAATACAGTAGGACGAATTTCAATTTCATTAAAACAATGCTAACTGAATACCATACTAATAAAAAAATAAAGGTGGTTAATTCTGTTCCGATTGATTTTTTGTTCTTTAATTTACGAGATTAAAATAATTTTATATAAAATAAACTAAAATAAATAATAAAATTTAATTTATAATCAATCAAATATGAAAAATATTAAATAATAAAACTAAAAAATAATCAATTATTAAAAGAAAACATAGATTTTTTATTTTAAAAAAAGTTAAAAAAATTATTTGACCTGAACGGAATAATCAAAATGTAACTAGAATGTTCTGAGTAGAATTTAAATAAAATTTTTAAAATGAATCGAGATTTGAAATGAGATAAAATCTATTTTAGTTTGTCTTATACATAATATTTTTGCAAAAATAAAAACAAAATAAATGAAATATGAAAATAAAACAGTAAGGGCAAAATCGGAAAGAAAATAAAAAATAGAAGCAGAAGGGTTTGTAGAAGAAGTATAACCTTTACCCTAATTCAGGACACCCTATTACCTACCTATAAATAATCTTAAACACTTAAACAAAGCCTCTTTCAAACTCCACGGCGCAGATCCGAGGAGTTTGGGCTATTATTGATTTCTCTATTCTATCTTCAGCTTCCTTTCAATCTCACTCCTGTTCTTTCTTGCTATCAATCACTCGCTCACTCCCAGGTCTCTCTCTCGCTCTCTCTATGCAAAAATGTAGTTACTTTTGTTGTGTGCGTGCGCCTAAGATGCTGCTATTGCTTGCTGTCATGGATCTCTGGATTGGTTGATTTCTTGATTTTTTTATAGCTGGGCTATCTGATTTTTACTTATTGAGATCTGGGGCTGATCGGTTTTTTCCTTTTGTTGGTAAAGTTTTCATTTTTTTGGTTTTCCTTATCGTTTCTTATGAGCTGTTAGGGTTAGGTTCTGGAAATTGCAGGTGTTTTTTCTTTTCAACTTGGTCTGGTTGGAGATAAGTTTAACACAAAAAGATCTTTTTATGAGATTGTTTGATAATCTTTTGATGCTGCTTATGTCATATTATTGCGGCTTATTTTGTCAGAACGCTTTAATTTAATTTAATTTGATGGATATGTAACTCGTTGCGCAAGTCCCACACTGCTGTAATAACACATATATGATTTATGAGGGATGATGTCTTAAAAGAGCAACAAAAGTTGAAGTCTTTCTGGACTATTTCTTGCCCTTGATCATAATTTTTGGAGGGGTGGGTGAAGCAGCGTCTGATGGTTAAGGATTTATGTCCGAAATATCAGTTTTCTGTTTGCCCCTTTTGTATCTTCTCCAGACACTGAAACAGAAGTTTAATGCTTGTACTTCACTCTTAGCTTGGTTTGCAAGTTTGGCTCTTCTGTGACATTTTATTCTTTCATTTCGGTTGGCTATAATGAAATATTCACTATCTTTTGTGCTTATGGTAATGAATATTTCTGCTTTATTTTTATTCTTGTCCCCCCACAAACAGAATTATGTGATAGCTTGAACGCATTCTATGTGTTCCTTTTTTCTCATTTGTCAATTATTGGCATATGATAGATGCTGAAAGCAGAATATGTTTTACCTGTTCAGTTTTGAAACATGCATGCTATGAACCTTAATCCATTAGAGTAATAAATCTTCCCTCTGCATATATTTCCTTAATGCAGTCATGGCGGGTTTGGCACCAGAAGGGTCACAATTCGATTCTAAGCAATATGATGCCAAAATGAATGATTTGTAAGTTTTTTCCTTACAACTCTAGCTGTACAGCAACAGCTCTTGATTGGAAAATGTAATTGACATTCATTTATGCTTTGAAAACAATGCAGGCTCGCAAATGATGGACAAGATTTCTTCACATCATATGATGAGGTTTATGACACTTTTGATTCAATGGGACTGCAAGAGAACCTTTTGAGGGGCATCTATGCCTATGGTAGGTAGCTTTATAACTGCAGATGTACTTTCATTCGTCATCTTAATGAGTTGATGCCAAGACATATATAACTTCCCTAGTTGCAGTTGCAAACCTATCCTTTAGGTTCTTTTCTTCTGCTGGAACCTTGATTTTTGACCTATGATTACAGTTTTGATTGTTGGAAAAAAAACATCTTCGCTTCTTATACTATGATGCTTAAATTCTGGTAGTTCCATCCTTTTCTTGTTCTGATTGATGCATCCTAATTTATTTTTCAAGGTTTTGAGAAGCCATCTGCAATCCAGCAAAGAGGAATTGTTCCATTCTGCAAGGGCCTTGATGTGATTCAGCAGGCTCAGTCAGGAACTGGGAAAACAGCAACCTTCTGCTCTGGTATTCTCCAGCAACTTGATTATGGTCTAGTGCAATGTCAAGCTTTGGTCCTTGCGCCCACTAGGGAACTTGCACAACAGATTGAAAAGGTTATGCGGGCACTTGGTGATTATCTTGGCGTCAAAGTTCATGCTTGTGTTGGTGGCACAAGTGTTCGTGAGGACCAACGCATTCTTCAAGCTGGAGTTCATGTTGTTGTTGGCACTCCTGGTCGTGTGTTTGATATGTTAAGAAGGCAGTCACTTCGTCCAGATTACATTAAAATGTTTGTCCTGGATGAGGCTGATGAAATGCTGTCCCGTGGTTTTAAGGATCAGGTTTGCCTTCGTACTTGATCCCAAGTTTACTTCTTAGACTTGAGAGCTCTTAATGTTTTTTTATAAATAATTTATTGTTCTAATACTGTTTTTCCACTTGCTGTCAGATCTACGATATTTTCCAGTTGCTGCCATCTAAAGTTCAAGTTGGTGTGTTCTCCGCTACTATGCCACCTGAAGCCCTTGAGATCACAAGGAAGTTCATGAACAAGCCTGTGAGGATCTTGGTTAAGCGTGATGAGCTTACCCTTGAAGGTATCAAACAGTTTCATGTCAATGTTGATAAGGAGGAGTGGAAGCTTGAAACTCTATGTGATCTATACGAGACCCTAGCCATCACTCAGAGTGTTATTTTTGTTAACACCCGCCGCAAGGTTGACTGGCTGACAGACAAGATGCGAAGCCGTGACCACACAGTCTCAGCTACTCATGGAGATATGGACCAGAACACTCGTGATATCATTATGCGAGAATTCCGGTCTGGCTCTTCTCGAGTTCTCATCACAACTGATCTCCTGGCCCGTGGAATTGATGTGCAGCAAGTGTCCCTTGTCATAAATTATGATCTGCCGACTCAACCAGAAAACTACCTTCACCGTATTGGACGAAGTGGACGTTTTGGAAGAAAGGGTGTCGCCATTAACTTTGTGACAAGGGATGATGACAGAATGCTGTTTGATATCCAGAAGTTCTATAATGTGGTCATCGAGGAGCTTCCATCTAACGTGGCTGATCTCCTGTGATGAGATTTTTGGTGAAAAAGGGTTTCTTATTTTCCTAGTACTATTTTAACGAATTGTTTTCCTTTCTTTTCTGTTTAGAGTCGTTAAATTTGATGTTCTGAGACATCGGACAGTTTAATCTCACATTGGTCCTCCCTTCATTATTACAGCATGAAGGGATTTGACGTTGGACTTATTATTTTCAAGTTCTGTTTGCATGCTGTGCTTTTGTACTTTGCACCCTCTTCTTTATCTCTAGGTTTTTTGCTTGTGCATAATCCCCCCACCTTCATTTCAGTTTTCTGTTACAGCTGAGGGTGTTGGTTTACTTTGATGTGTAGTCGTTTCATATTTTTTATTTTTATTCTCAACGTGTCTTGTAATGGCTGTGCTAGCACAAGTGACTGGATCTACGTCTGTTCGTCCATTTTCTTGGTTACCAAAACAGCTAGAGGAAGAAGAACCATTACATGATGAGGATCCTGATTACATTATAAAAATGCGATGTCCAGGATATGTTCTACGCTGCATAGATAATGTGAAGGAAAAAGAAGATTAGTACAGGGTGGATGATAGAGGTGGAGATAATGGTGAAAGATTTAGTTGGTGTAATTCCATGTCACTATTTATTAGTTTGATGGTATTGTTGTAAAAATTTTAGTTTATAAGGGTTTTTTAGTCATCAATTCAATTTAATGGCAATTCAATTATAAACTTAGTTCTTATAATTTTTTAAACTTTTCTATTAATTTTTTTCTTTTGCTCGAAGTGTTATTAATATTATAAATAGTGGCATGTAAAGTGTAATTTCAGAAAGAAGTGAAATCATTGCATACTCAGACACAAAAAACAAGATGCCTTGGAGTTGGGAGTAATTCGGTCTTTTTCTAATCATTAAAAAATTATCCAGGGTTATATGTATCTTTTGAAAATTTTCAAAATAATAAAATAACTAAATTACCTTCAAAGTAAAATAATAAAAGTCGTTGACTGAGGGTGTTTTTGTCTTTATATTTTTTTAAATACAATAAAAAAATATATTTACCCTTGGAATTAAGAAAACAAATAAGTCATTAGTCCAACGGCCTTTTGGTCTTTTTTATACAGGTTTTTTTGTTAATTTGCAAAACCATTTATGGTAATTTGGTATTCTTAGGATGATTAATTATTATTAAATTAAAAAAAGAGTTATTAACGTGTGTTGACATGTTAGAGGCGCCTATGTTATTTGGTCAACATATGCAGCACCTCCAAATGATCAAAACTGCATTTCCACCGTAGCATTGAAAACGTCTTCGTGTTCTTTATCTCCTGGTACGACGTATGTTGATGGCGACGAGACAGTTAGTCGCTAGTGAGCCTTTTTTTCTCTCCCAAAAAAATTATAGTTTAACCTTATTTGTATTTGGTATTTCAATTTCATTCCTTATTCTTTTGATTTTTAATTTTTGTTCTTGATCTTTTTTATAAAAGTTGTATTTATTTTTAATTTTTTCTTTCAATTCCAATTTTTCAGATATTATATTTTTCAATTTGATTCTTATTCTTTTAATGTCTATTTTTTTTCCTGGACACTTTTCTAAAAGTTTTATTGTTTTTCAATTTCATCATTCAATCCAAGTTTATCGTGTATTAGTTTTTTCTAATTTGATCCTCATTCTTTTGATTTTTTTAAAAAACTTATGTTTATTATCATTGCCTATTTTTTATTGTCTAATTAAAATAAAACCAACTTATTAAACATGATTCATTTGTTTTTCTTATTTCTTGAAACATTCTTGGGGAACTTGGACTATCGTTGTCTTTTTCTTATTTTTTATTCTAATTTTAGTTTTTATTTTAATTGATACCTTCTTCTAATAAGTCTTTTTTTTTAATAATTATTTGATTTATGTTTCAATTAATATCCCACCTCTAGGATTTTTATTTTACTTATTTAGCTTTTTTCTAATATATTTTTTCAAAAGCATTTGTTTAATTTTTGAAGATATTGTTCTGATTAATCTATAATTTTTTATGTTTTATATAGATAAACTTTATTTTAAAAATAGAAAAAAAAATATTTTTAGATAATATTTATAACACATACAGCCTTGCATAATTCCTTTTCATTTTATTTTATTCAATTAATTTGATATACATGTCTATTTCTATTATCGTTTGATTTAATAAAAAAAATTAATAAAAAAGTTTAATAAACAGAACTAGATAAATGTCTCATATTGTGAGATCAAATATCTTGATCTATATTTGTCTCTTGATTTTTCTAGTTTCGTTATTAGTTATCATTAATGACTTTTTTTTGTTCATTTTTTTATATAGATAGTTCTCGATTTATTTAATTAAAGCCTTTCAACTTACTCTTAGAATTTTTTATATTAGAAAATACATCGAAAAAATCTGCATATTATTTTTGAAAAAAAAATACAACCCGTGATGGAGCATAGATTAAGTAGCTAGTATAAGCTAAAAGAATTGTTGTCTTTTGTGCAACGATAAAAGATGTAACAAATTATTCAATATGGTTGTCTATGTTTTACATATTAGATTTCACTTTTCATATTCCTTATTTGTTATATTATTTTTTACTTCAAATTGTTTATACCAAGGTACCTTGTCCTTGGCCACGGTATCATTTAGACATGAAGCCTCTCCAATTGCATCAAGTTTAAAGTTGCAAGTGTTGAACAAATTGGTGGTAAAGGTGTGTCATGCATCATTAGTGGCCTTATTAATCACAACAATATCTTGTTAACCGTGGTATAACATAATCTTCACCTATTACATTAACAATGACATATATCAATTCATAATATATAAAACTCATGATTTATCATAAGTTAAAGAAAAAACTAACAAATACATACTAATTTATCATGCCATGGTTTATAGGGTTTGTACTCTATATGTTTACTTCTAGAAATACAATCTCATTGTGGTGTGATGAATCAACATGTTATATCCATATGCCACTTCATATGCACATCAACTAAAATAAAGGGCTTCACCTTCGGAAAGATTTTTAACTTTTATGAATTCTCTTTTTAAGATATAACATTGATGTGTTATCATCCATTTATCATCGGTTTTACTATGACTTATTGCTTACAACTCATCATTGGAGTCAATATCAAATGGAATATGTTCTTGTAACCTAAATTGTCGCATGATATGATTTGGCAATGCGACTTTACCACCTTAAAAAAATAAAGGGAGTCATATATCCCTACCTATTTTGTAAATTTGAGGAGCAGCTAGGAGCTCATCCTTAGAGTAAAGTGTCCATTCAACTTATTAAAACATCAAAACAAGGTACTTTGTTATAAATAATTTGAAATAAAAGATAATATAACAAAAAAAGAATTTGAAATAGTTTTTAACTTATACATGATAAGGTTATTGTCTATCTAATTCATTGCAGTAAAACAACAAGACATGGGTTGGATTATCTTTAAAGATCATAGTCCCACACCATCTGACATTACAACCCACTAAGTTAATACAAGTTTCCTACAAATATAATTTATGTGCTAATAAAAAACTATTTAAGAATATCTTTTACCTCGTTTTTAACGGGAGTGGTAGCCCAAAATTTTCATCTATTATCTGCGTGCCCATCACATAAGGATGCCCAATATACAGATGCTCATAGGACCATATCTATTACATGTAAACTATTAGTAAACCACTCAAATATCTTGTTGTCATATAAATCAAAACACTTTGTTATAATTATTATAATTGTAAAAGCATCAAATAACTACAAACTTGTTTGAAGCCTATAATGCATTAATAACATAGTTGGTAGTATAGATTGGCAAGAACTGTGTATCCCAAACTATATTATAGAATATCATCAAACTCCTTCGGTAGTGGTATATATTTCATTAGCACTAATTGCCAGACAACCTATGAATATAATGCTACAAAACTTGTGCGTGATTTATGCTCTAGCATATCGATGCAACATCTCACTCGTGTTATTAGGCGGTAGGTCAAAAAAAGCATTCTTAAGTCATTTCACCTTGATGACATACCACTTTAATATATCGACAATGGTACATTTTTCAATAATCACAAGCATAGCTCCTCCTTGTCTATTGACCCCCTACCAGTTACATGTCATCCATCAATGGGTAGGCTAAAAAGAACAATAATATCTTAGAGTGTATGTCATCTCATGTCATCATCTCTAGATAAATACACCAATCAAGCCATGATCTAGCTTAATATATTAAAGAAAAGTAATGTAATAGAAACCTATCCGCACGACATATAGTGCCATACATGGATTAAGATCCATCAATCTATAGTGTCGATAATAGATCATATCATCGACCTAAAAATTAATCAAATAACATAAATATTAGTGTGATTATAATATATGGAACACAATTGAATATTAACATGGTCAAATACAATAAAATGTATACTTACATGTTCCACCCATATGTCCTTCGATATATGATCATCTAGTAATCGTAAAACCAACCTATCATAGGTCTAGTTATAAAACTGCTTTACTCAACATGTCAACCATGGAATCCACCAAATGTGTGGACTCCTTGTGAACTCAAAGCACCATCTTTAATATGTGACATCATTTTGAAGTGGTCTTATAAGATGTGAATTTTTCCCAATTATTTGTTAATATTCAAACAATAAAATATAATACAATAAGAAATAACATTAATGTCAAATAATAATAATAAAAAAATTAATGTACACCAATAACAATGTTCACATATGTTGTCCAATTTGGTAAATTTTATGTTGTTCCCTCTCTCATCATATATGCTACATCTATATAAGGTATAAGTCTCTTTTGAATCCATATTGCTATGTAACTATGTGGATCTCTTTTGACCCTAGTTAGTTCTCCATCTCAAAGGTTATGGTTTTATTCAAGGACTAATATATTCATTCTATAGTGATATTCATTCTATAGTGATTCATCAGGCATGTGATGGAATTGAAGAGTATATGCATTTTGGTACATCTCAATATTGTAAAAGAGTTCAACAAATTGGGCATTATCAACCCGATGTCCTATACAACATGTAAGGAGGTATTAACATAGTCAATGGAAAACTAATCATTTATCATACATGCAATTTTTTCTCGTATGTTAGCCATTTGTTGAATCTCTCTCTAAACACCAGGTGTGTGTAAAAAGGTGTTGACTTTAAAATATTCTATTTTAATATTGAAAATAATTATTGTATGGTATCTCAATTTTTTCAAATCTTTATGATTTCACAAAAGTAAATACTAGGACAACAATATACTACATGAAATGAAATAGTGTTTGGGCTTTTCAATAAACAAAATATTTTTTTGACCTATAAAATATCAGCTGGACTAGAGCAAAAATAAGAAACACACATCTACCTTTTAAGATGTTATTAAAAATTTCTGACATATTAGTTGTCATATTACCATAACGGTGACCCCTATCATATAAAAATGCTTAGTTTTTTCCGGTTCATGCTCTAGCCATTCTTTGATTCAAAGGCTCTTTTAAAAGTTTTGATCATATTATGAAATAATTTTTTGCTTTGATGTTTCACAACACATCATTTCCAAAACGTTTTTCAAAATCGAATATTTGAAACTAGTGTTGAAGTTGTTAGCGAAGTGATGCAAAAAATACTAATAAAATCCAACTAGTTTGGGTCATATCTCTTCCATGACATTCTTAATTCTTATATGTCTATATGATAATATACATATACAATAATGGGTCACTAAATGCAATCTAAGAACCATCTCTTGTTAAAATTAATTTCTTCTTCAACCAAAGCAAAAGCCAGAGGTAATATCTTATCATTCACATTAAAACCAACCATAATCAATAACTTTCTAATAAAATTCCTATATAGGTGGATGTTGTCAACACTTATCAGTGGCCTACAATACCTCCAACCTTCAATTGCATCTCCAAATACCTAGAAAACTCTTCCAAATAATATTGCTACATCATCGAAATATATAGTATGATCTCATTGCATAACTATACAAGGATTTGAATCTTAGAGAGTGAATAATAATCTAGGAGGAATTTCAAAGGACCCTTCACATACTAAAAAGTCATTCCAGAAACTTCTCTTTTGCATAACTAGCCTTATAATATGAGATAATAAACCCATATTGTGTACTTATTGAAAATTTAATGCTAGCAATGTTTACACTTATATTAGGCGTTATAACTATGGAAATCACTCTTACAATAAATTCTGATTGTTGTCTTGCTAATAGATATATTGGCATATATGTGAGGTAATTCAACTTTGAAATCTCAAATAAATTGGAATTTTTATGGTACCCTCCATATAAATACCATTTACATTTTAGTGCATTCACATAATATAATTCTATATAAGTTATGGTTGAATGCAAAACTTTATATTCTAATAAATTTGTAATGTGTTACCATTTAATTACATCAATTAAATTAAAGATTGTTCTAAAAGTTTGCCTAAGCTTCAAATCAATACTTACACCCAAAGTCCTATAACTAAGATCTCGGTTATATCCTCAAATTCAACAACAAGAGGTCTCAATAACCCATCTTTATCTTGTGTCTCAATTAAACCCAAATTAATATTAACCTCATCTTCTTCATCACTAGGTTTAAAATTATTATTAATTTATGAACGATCATAAATACCTGGATCATTTCTTTCCATAATTTTAGGTATCAATGTTAAGTTAATTACATCATTAAATATCCTAGATGGACCAACCGACTGTGATGTTTGTTTACTCGTTTTAGTATATTTTGGGACTCGAGTATACTTCATGGTAGAAAAGGAGTGTTCTTATTTAGGTTGACTATTTAAGTATAGCTCAATGTATCTCGATCCATATTGGACAAATAACCCAAGCATATACTTCAAATTTAGATAACAAGAAATCAACATGACAACATAATGAACTGGACATTCCTTGGTAAGCATCCTTCAAGTAAAATCAACTTCAATATCATTATAATTTCACTCAATTTCTTCACATATTACTTGTATAAGTTTGACTAATGACATTTCTAAACTAGCACTCAGAATCATATTGCTTCCTTCATTGTAAGTGATACTATTTTTTATATCATTAATAATAATACCACCATAATGACATAAAAATGCCATATTAGAAGATATTATGTAAAACAACAAAACCTATTTCTATCAATTGTTACAAGTTCTCACTAGTTCAATTAAGATTTATAGCATAAATTGCTTCAATTCATACCTAATTATTTCAATTGGATAAAATTCCTAATTATCTCAATTACTCTTGAGATTCAACATTTATACCTAATTAATATAATTTATAGCATCAAATACATCAATTTATACCTAATTGCTTTAATTGAACAAAATTCTCAATTACTCAATTAGTCCTAAAATTCAATGTAAAACCCTAATTGATGTGATTTATTCCTAATTAATTAAATTTATAGTATCAATTGATATCTAATAACATGAATTCATACCTAATTGCTTCAATCGAAAAAAATTGCCAACCACTTAATTAGTCCCAAGATTAAATGTAAAACCGTAATTGATCTAATTTATACCTATTTAATTAAGTTTATAGCATCAATGCATATCTAATTACATCAAATCATACATAACTACTTCAATTGAAAAATAAATTCTTAATTATAACAATTAATCTCAAAATTCAACATAAAACCTTAATTGATGTTATTTATAGTATCAATTGCATCACTTCATATCTAATGTCTTCAATTTGATAAAATTCTCAACTATCCAAATTACTCAAAAAAAAAAAAATTCAACATATAACGTAATAGATCTGATTTATACATAATTGATGTAATTTATAGCATCAATTGCATCAATTATCTAATTAATTTAAACTCAACTAATCCCTAACACAACAAAATTAATCCAAAAAATAATCACTTAAACCCTAGCATAATCACAAAATAACAACCAAACTTATAAAATTAAGAGAGATATAGTGCTTACCTTGATTTGTTGAAGGGAAAGTTGTGGCATACTGACAACGATGAAGTGTGAAGAAGAAAGAGGGGGCGGCGGTTTTGGATGAAGAAAAAGAAGCAAAAAATGCAAAGGAAGGAAGAGATGATGAGATGAAGCTTAGTTTGGAAGGGGAAATAGCTACAAAATGATGCAAAGCTCAGGTGGGTAAGGGGGAGGAAGAGATAAAGTAGAAACGATAAATGTGAAATGGGGGAAAAGACTTAAGGGGCTTTTTAATTTTATAAGTTGTGTTGTTCTGAGTAATGCAACTCACATGGATTGAATCGTTAGGAACAATGCAATCTATAGGTTGCATTGTTCCTAACAGCACAACCAATATATTTTAAAAAAAATGAGTTGCGTTGTTAAGAATAATGCAATTTACTAGGATGTTGATGCATAGAGATTTTTAGGGATAGATTACTTTTTTAGTTATTACTATTTTCTATTTAGTTTAGAAAAATATTTTCCTTTATGATTTTTTAGTTTTTCTCCTATTTAATTCAAGAAATCAAATATTGAGACTAATAAATTTATTTTTCTTAGTTTGTATAGGACTTTTATTGCGTTTCTTTTATTTTCAAGTTTCGTAGTTAGTTTAGGTTGATTTTTGGGCTTATTTAAGGAGTTGTAAATCTTTTAAAGAGGCAGACTATATCAAAGTTATTTAATCAATAATAAAAATATGAATTAAAGTTAAGTGTGACAACCTATTTGGCTTTAATTTTATTTTTCTAGCTTGTTGTCTTCTAACGTGTTGTTTCCATCTACGTCAATTGGTATTAGAGTCCAATGATCCCAGTGGTTATTTGCTTACTATGTGCTGAAAGACATGGCTGGAAAAGGTAACAGAAAAATTAATGATTTTGTAAGAGAGGATGAGAAGCTTACCCCTCGAGAAATAAAGGTTCAAGAACTATTGAGAGAAAACATGTAGAGAAAGATTGTGAAATTAAAAAGACAAGTTCAGAACTAGTGATAGAAGACATGTAAAGATAAATTGAAAAATTAACCCATTAGTTGGCAATGGTGAAGAGCCCAAAGGATCGTGAGAAGAGTTATCATAGATCAATAGTAAATTTTGAGAGCCCATTTCAAAGGCATGAGCAAAGAAAGTAGCTTCTTGATCGATATGAATATGATGTTGAAACTAAAATTTTTGATGATTCTAATTCCTTTATGGATTGAAATCAACCATCGAAATTCAACGAGGATGATGAAGATAATGTTGAAAGAGAAGATTTGGATGTGAAATTCTTGGTTTGTGATGTCCATTAGAAGAGAACCAAACTAAAAGTGAATCCAAATGTGATTTTTGATGAAGACATTGTAAAGGATATGCCTAGCATATGCTTGAGGATAATTTTGAAATTGATAGTGTCAAAGTTGATGTTATATTGTACTTCAAATAAAAGTTGTGAAACAGATTTTCAAATCTTATTTTAAATCTAAAATTGATTTCATTGTTAGGGAGGCTGAGCATATTATTGACAGATATGATGTTTCTAATGGAAAAGCTAAACACGTAATGGGTGTGAATTTTTTTATTAGATAGTCACGAGATTGGAATAAGTGCAAGACTGATACAAGAGGATTTTTATGGAGATATTATTTTTCATAGTTATTATTATTTTCTATTTAGTTTATAAGAATATTTTTTTTATGATGTTTTCACTTTTTTTTATTTAGTTTAGAAAATAAAATATTGAGATTGATAATTTTATTTTTCTTAGTTTGTTTAGGACTTTTATTGCTTTTCTTTTTATTTTCATGTTTTCTAGTTAGTCTAGGTTGGTTTTTTTAGCTTATTTAAAGAGTTGTAAACTTTTTAGTGTATGCAATGAGTATCAATTGAACAAAGAAAGTCATGTTCAAATTTAAAGCAAGTGGAGTAATGAATTTAAATAATTAAATATGATTTAGCAAAAAAAAAATTCTGATTCTAACCAATGCATTATATCTCTAACCAGAGGACACAATCTCTATGTTAACCTGCTCCGTTCACAAGAATAAATGTATATGCTAATGCTACGATTTCACTTCCATATATGGTGTATGTGCTTGCAGAGATCAAAAGTTTTAAATTGTCTAGTTAATTTTAAAAAACATTGACCTAAAGGGTGTGGTGTTTTTAATATAATGCCATGTAGCATATGAAGGGAGAAACACTATGCATATGTAGTTGAGTATTTTAGCCTTTTATATTATTTTTTTACTTCGATCATCATTTTTTTTTAATTTCATCCCTTTATATTATTTTTTTTCTCGATTTTATTCTTTCATATTGCATTGACTAAGAATAAGACTTGATAATTTATTTTAATTTGTTTTCTTTATGGTTATCATGGTGTCAAAAAAATCCCCACATTAGATCGATACTTGATTTTAAAATACACACACACATATTTGTTTTTGTTGCTTGCAAAAAATTTAAAACTAAAGGGATCAAAATTGACAACGAGGCAAATATACAAGCTAAATTGCTCAATAAGCACCTTTTCAAATAATTTGGCCAATAGGATTTTTTTGTTTTGCTTTTTGCTCCATTTAGTTTGAAGTTTTTACATTTTATTACAAAATTTTATTTTGTTCACATCTCGATCCTTGAGTTAATGAGAGAGGGTCGCTAGAAAATGGCGAGGAGAGAGAAAATGAATGGTTGACAAGATTTCTTTAACAAAAAGGCCAAATTTAGCGTCAATGTGTTCCTCTTAACGAGATGAGTACCTTTGAGGTGTACTTAAGCTTTTATTTTGCTTAAAAACATAGATCAGGGTTGGAGTCTTTCAATTTAATTTTGTATTTGCAAACTAATTTAGGGGTGTTATGAGTTGAGAAATTAGTTTATTGGGGTTTTAAAGTTGTTTTTAGGTGAAAATAGATTGAAAAACAGTTTTTTTAATCCAAAAAACCCCTATTTGATTTTTTAGTCACTATTGTGATTGTCGGAATCTAAACAAGCAGGAGATGTGTTGTGTTCCACAATAGATGGTGCGTCATTTGCTCTTTGTTTTTTTTATGAAAAAAAAAAATGTCATGTGTGCTAGCCTACCCAGCCCATATGCTTGGCCTTTTTTTGGGCTTTATCTTTTTTTTCTCTTCAATTATATTTTATAATTTATTTAAATTAATTAATTAAAAATTTATTTGAGATATTATTTTATTAAATACCGTTCAATTTTTATTTTATTTTCAAGTAAAATCACAACATTCTTTTTATAACATTAGTAAGCATTATTTTTATACAGCCCTTCGTAAAGCTTTTTTTTTAGAAAAAAATTTTTATATGGTTGTTGCATGCACATGTTGATTTTTATTATTGTATGATTAAATAAAAAAAATTAAAAATAAAGTTATTAAACTCAATCGGGTTTATAACTCTATTCGTGGGTGAAACCAGTTGGCTCGGGTTAATCCAAAATATCATTGTCTATATATATATATATAAGGGCTCAAACAACATTGTAAGAAAATTGGGTTCTGGTGTTTTGACCAGCTAGGTCAATTAAGTTACACTGGATCAACTCCCACCCGGTTTGATTTAAAGCCTAAGCCGAGTCATCTCCGTTGACCCACTTAGCCAAGTCAGGTTTGGCAAAACTTCGAAAAAGTTCATTGTGACAACATGCTTGCGCGTATAGTTCTTATATATGTTTTTAAATAAATTTGTGTTAAGTTTACCATAATATTAGTTTCTTAATTAAAACTTGTTTTTATAATTATGATAAGTTATTGTCTAAAAAAAAATATTATGGTAAAAAATATGAATAAGACTTATTTTTTTTTTTTTCAAATCATCGAATTGTTTTTTATATTTATTCTTATTGATTTTTTATTATATAAATAACATTGAAAAAATATTTTTAGGTGAAAAAGAATTAACATGAAAAGGATGAATCATACCAACAAATAATTTTGTTTCAGTGGAATTTAACTTATTATTGTTGTTGTTCCTCTTTTTCAGACCTCCATATAAACAAAAAATAGAAAAATAAAAGAAAAATAAAAAGTAGTTCAAATTAACTTTAAAATAACTGAGCTTGACATTGAGAGGGAGGAGCTATAAAAGGCAATGGATAACATACCACAGTTGAAGACTACGATAAGAGTATTGGAAAGAAGCATCAACCAGCAATACAGTACTAATCATAGATAATACTTTTTTCTATGACAACATAAGACAAATGACAAAGTAGATTGAGCAAATACATGTTATTATGAAAGGTTGCAACAACAGGCCACCCAGATTGGAAATGATGTTATGAAGTACCGAGAACATATGAGCACCATCACTTCCTTCATTAGAAACATTAGTAGAGGAAATGCTTTTTATGAATAGTGATGTATAAGGCTTTTAAATTTTAAAATTTGTCAAACGATGCCCTTTTATTTATAAGAGGGTTATAACCCATCTTTCTTTTTAATGTGTTTTAAAATTCAACCATGATAAGAACTTAACAAATGCTCCTTTACAACAACTAGTTGGAATCAGAAATCTTGCCCAAGGAATTACGAAAGTCATGAATCAATTCAGAAAGGCTAAACCATATCCAATATACATTGACATATGCATCATTATTATTGCATTTTATCATATATTTGTTTATAAATTGTCACATACATGTATAGGCTGTGAAACATAGGTCCCCCGCCTAAGACCTATAACACCTGATTAAGAAAAAAAAAATGAAGAATGAAGAGAGAGCTCATCTGTAATCACATTATCAAAATGAGTTAGAGTCCATGAAGAATGAAGTCAGTCGAATGACCAATCTACTCAAGCAAATTTCAGACTTAATGAAGATAAGGTAAATGACGCGTCGTTCATCAACTTGCACTTTTGTTTTAATAGTTTTGATTGATCAAGTTGGAAACTTCAAACGCTTGAATGCGAAGTTACAAACCTCCAAATTAAGTAAGGTTGGATCCAAATGAAAGGTGTGCCCCCTTCTATCAATTTCAGGTGGTCTCAGGCAATGATGATGTCAGAATTGCTCTGACAAGGCCTTGAAAGTGAACAACTTAGTCACCCTCGATAGTGCAACCATCATGCAAAAAACAATTTGGTTTTTATGTGTTCACATACAAAGGCTCCTTAATGGGTTCTTATCAAGGATTCACAACACTCCCCTTAAGATCAAGAGGTCAAAAATATATGAAAGACCTCCAAAAACCCTAAGAAAACCCTAATAAAACCCTATAAATACCCTCATCAAGATCAAGAAAAAAGGGCGGAAAAAAAAAGGAGAGGAGGAAAAAAAAAGGAAAAGAAAAGGAGAGAAATATTAACTTAGAATATAAGTGTAAAAGTTCTAGAAACCTAAGAAAAGTTTTCTTTAGTTTTGGAAAAGGGGAGTAAGCTTGTGAGTGGTAAAACCTTATAAAAAAAAAACTAAAGAGAAAGTAGTTGTTCTAGGTATACCTTATTGATATATATATAAAAAAAAAGGTAGGTCATTTGTGGCCTGCTTTGTTGTTTTTTCATTTGTTTTGTTTTACATTTATGTTTACAAGCATTAAAAAAAAAGGTTGGAATGCTCAACAAGTAATGTTGCTTTTACCTCTTTGTTGCTATAATTTCTATTTAATGAATTTATTTTAGAGTTTTTTATTTTTATTTTTTTTGATGTATTAAAGTTGTTGTTTAAGTTTTCTTTTTTATATATAAATGTTGTTTTAGCTTAAGCTATGCATGTTAAAGCAATGGTGTAAAGCGTGCATAAAATGGGTTCAGAAAACCAATTTTAAATACATGTTGCATAAACATACAAGCTCTTTTAGGTTATTAGTTTTTGGATTTGGTATCTCATGCTTAATTTTGATGTTTTGATGTATTTTTTTTTTTGTTAATTTTACATTCAAACATGTTTGTGTATGATATTAAACCCTTGTTTTTTATCAATTTTGATCCATTTCTTTGCATAGAACCTTTCCTTATGCATGATTAAATAATAATCTAGTATTTATTTGCATCAATAACATATTCATAATGGTTTTTAATCATAGGGTTTCAGTTTAGGACGAAAACCTATTTTAACAAAACCTTGATATTTATCTCAGGTAAGACGTATTAGGGGTGCTAATGCCTTTCTTTCACACAATTAGTCCTCTTACGCAGATTCTGAGACCAATTAGGGTTCCTAGTGACAAAATACTAGATGACAACTCTCATTTTCCTTTTTTTTCTATTGATAAAGGACAAGAATTCCCTATCATTTTCACCCACATCATTCCCAACGATCCTGATTCAGGAGAATGATCACCGTGACGCCACACATGTGCAACAATTATTGTTACAAAAACAATTATTGCCACATGATAAAATAAAAAAAATTTAAAGGTTCCTCGTGACACGAGATTATATATTTTGATTTGCATTTATTTCTCAACTTCTCAACTTAGTTTTTAGTTAGCATTAACAATTTTTTAAAAAATATTTATTGATGCATAAGATTTTTTTTATTATTAAATGTATGGATCAAATTTCTAGTTCACGATTAAAATTTCTTGGTACTAGAAAACACGTTGACAATATCTTCATATTTTTTATGTTTAATTTTTTTTATCCTACTTGTATTGTGTTGAAAATATAGGTTAATATGTCTTTGCAAAATCACCATAGTTTGGTTAAAAAAATATATATTCTATCCCTATTAAAAAGTCCTATATTACTTAATCATATGCTTTCATGTTGAATATATTTGAAATCACCCACTTCCTATTAAAATAAAATAAAAATCCATATATGCCCAAGTCAATGAAAGGAAAAAATCCAACTATAATGACCTAAAAATAGGGTGATAGGCTTACTACATATGTAACAAAAATCATATCGACTATAATGATCTATTTTAGAACCAATGATTTATACTAAAAATTTGAATTGTTATTAACAAAAATTAAAGAGGAGGTGAATTCATTGTTTACTATAAGTTTTGTTTTTTTTTTTAATTTTGTCCTTTAATATTAGGTTTAGTGGAGATTGAATTTAATATTTGTTTCAATTTATTTTTTATGGGATTATCTCAATCTCATAACAAAGATTGCGAGTTTAGAGGGTTAATCTAGGTTATCCGGTTTTATTTTTGGGTCCTTTTTTTAATTGAAATTTTTTCTAATTTTATCTTTTAACATCATATTGATAAAAAATTAGGTTTTATAATTTGTTTTAATTTATTTTCTATGAGGTCATCCTAGTGGGTCATAGGTTGACTTGGGTCATTTGTTTTTGTCATTTTTAATTGGTTTTTTTAATTTTATCCTTTAAAATTGGATTAGTTGAGAATTGAGTTTCATAATTTATTTTGATCTGATTTCTATGGGGTTATCTTAATCTTATAACCTAAATCGCAAGTTTGACAAGTTAAGCTTCATGATTTGTTTTGACTTGTTTTTTATAGGTTTATCACGTTTTCAAGACCTGAGTCATAGATTGAGAATTAACTTGGATTTCCTGGGTTTATCCAATATGTTATCGTTTCAATATTAAAATATATATATATGTCACCTGGTTTTTTTTCAGTTAAACTATATTTTACTAGTTATTTAAGTTATTTTTTGATCTATCAGATCAATTCAATCATATCAAACTAACCCTAACATGATTAAAAAAATATTTTATTAGAAAATATATTGGTAAAAACTAGATATTTTTTATATTAAAAAAATTGATGCAACCCGTGATCCGTGGTGAGCCATTCTTTATAAGCACTTATCTTTGTCTTAGTCGAGGTATACAATTCAAATCCCATAATTCTAACTGGCTGATGTTGCCCAACGAAGACCATTCAAATGGGCCTCATGCAAATGGACGACCTTTTGAAACAGGAAAATGAAAATTGGACCCTCCATCGTCTCCACTTTCTCCATCATACAATAAGACAATTAGCAAAAGTTATAAGCAAGGGCAAAGATAATTTATACGTTCCGAGGACCAACTTGGTGATACATTATTTTTTTTTAGTTTAATGTGGGTGTTCGGGTCAGCTTGCGCGTACCTCGACTAATCCCACGGGCCCTGAAGTTAATGACCATGTAAGTCTTCAGTGGCCATCATATGAGCAACCACAGGGCTCGAACCTAAGATCATAGAGGGAGCAAACCTCTTGGTCTCAAGCTCTTACCATTTGGCCACCACCTAGATGGTTATTATCTTTCCTTCATAGTTAGTGGTATTTTTGACCGGCTTATTTGTTAATTAATGCTTTTTTTCGAACACTTTTAGGAATGAATTTTTACATGAATTGTATTTCATTTAAAAAAACCAAAGTGTTGATTTAAAGATTTGAATTTGAAAAAAAAATTATAATACCTTAATTAAAAATAAATTTGATATAAAATTCGGTTTTTTAATTTCAACCCAACTTTTAACTACAGAAAAACTAAAAAAAATAATTAAACATGGAGCTATTAAAACCTCAAGCCGACCAATTAATAGATTGATTTGATGAATTAGATCGGGTATTATAATTAAAATAAAAAAGAAACAAATCTTTTTTTATTTTATTTTTATATATTGAGAGGTTAAATTACACAATAAATTACAGACTTATTTTTATTACAGAAAAATGAAGCCGTTAAAACTGGAATATATTTGCTAAAGAAAGCTGGGATCACGAGCAAATTAAAAATATTTTCTTGTCCTTTCTCTCCTCTCCAATTGCCCCATCTTGATTGTTGAATCTTTCAATTTTTGTTCATGATATTTTCTGTTTTTTTCTCTTTCCGATGGAGCGTTTCAGATCTAGGTCATGCAGGGAAGGGAGGATACAGATGGAGGGATACCATGGAGACAAGGCGGCACCTGCAAACATGAAAGATTTGAGGTCTTATAGTGTCAGCAACGCGGTTTCTGCACAGCCAAATCAATTGGGCAACGAAGTGAAGATCAAGAAAGGGAAAAGCAATCTTGGGTCATTTTCAAAAAGATGGAGTTTCAATGATCCTGAGCTGAAAAGGAAAAGAAGGGTTGCTAACTACAAGGTCTATGCAATGGAGGGCAAGATGAAGGGGACCTTAAGGAAGAGCATTAGGTGGATCAAGGACACTTGCACCCAAGTGGTTCATGGATGGAGGTGATCCATGACCACTTCTTCCTAAAGACTACACTGCTTCAGCGTTGTTTTGGAAGAGAGATGATGCCGTGTGATGTATTTTCTCTTCTGGGAATTTTAAATGCCATTATATATTTACAGCAAGTAGTAAGCTTTCTTCTTTGTGCTCCATGGAAGCCAAATCTATGGGAATTGAGTTTTATGTTTACACCGCCTTTGCTTGATATTTCACTCTCACTTGTGAGCAAGATCTAAACAGAGTGGACTGTTCCGAACATGGAATCTTTACCTTATGATCATCACTATTCTGGTTCATGCTATATTTCACCTTGATTCCAAGACCAAAAGATGCTTCTGTTGATGAGATTGTGGTTGATTATCCTATGTTTATGCTAGTTTAGATTGCCTGTCTCGTAGTTCAAACAAGAAGCCAATTCTTGTTATTGACAAAAACATTCAAAAACAGTTTTGAGTTACATGAATTGATAAGATGGATTATCTGGTTGCTAGCAGCAGGAATTATCTTTTAACCTTTTTGTTTGTCCAGAAAACAAAAGGTTAAAAGCACAACTAATCTTTCATAGGTATCTCAGGAACAACAAGATGCTCTCGTGTTCTCTTGATCTTTCCTTTCATGTTTGGTAATGTCATGTCTGTTTTTTTATATACAGTTTTTCAAGCAATTAATGGACAAAAACGTATCACATCTTCATCCATGGCTAAAAAGAAACAATGAGAATCTCTTTCTCCTGTTATTTGTTGCCTCGTGAAGGAGAGATATTTAATTTGGATCGTCAACGAAATTTATGCAGTGTATAATAACTCGAATTTGATATAGGAAGATAAGATGGGGTGACTCATATGCAAAGGGATGTTCATAGTGAATGACGGTTTTTGACTGGAATATGAACTCGAGAATAAGTCATTTCCAATCCGGCAAGATTGATGCAAAAGTTTTTTTAAAAATAAATATATTTTTAAATATTTTTATTTTTTCCTATTCTATATTATTATGCTTTTCTAGGTTTTTTTTTTTTCCTATTTGAAGGGATTTAGTTTTTTCTATTTTATTTTTCCTATTTAATATTACTAGTTTTTTTATACAAAATATTGTAATAGCTTTTTGGCAAGTGAGACATAAATGAATAAAAATAGAGTATTTTAGGTGTCTCCTTGATAATTATGGTATTAGATTAAAAGGGTGAGCTTTTACTTGGTGGGAGCAATTGAAAAGGTCTCTAGAGAGTAAAACAAACTAAATATTAATTAGTAGGAGAAGATGAAAGAGCTCTTTCTTCCATTCGAGTACATTTAGACTTTGTACCAACAACTCCATACATTGAGGTAAGGCTGGATAACTATTGATGATTACAATGATGATTTCTACCAACTCATGGCTAGGAATGATATGTGAGAAACAAAAGAGCAATTGATTGTTAGGTACTTAAGTGGATTCCAATTGTCCATATAAAACGTATTGTTTTGCAATCTTTGTGGATAGTTTCAGAATCCTATCAGAGAGTTTTGACTATGGAGAAATAAAAAGTTGTTATGGTCACTAACATGTGTGGCTTCTAGTTTAACAAAAATAATAAAGAGGTGTACATCAACAATCAAAAGTCACTTGTTCAGCTTGAATCAACAGCTAAACAAACCACATGTGAGGTCAGGGTTTGAGTTCTAGATATGGTTTTAAATTTTGGTGTTTTAGATATGATGATGAGTTGGGACAATGAACTTTCGAGTGTCACAAAATAGAGTTGCCCAAGTAAAAATCTATTAGTAAAAGAGTATAATGAGAATACAAGTGATTCTGTTTGTGATGATAATGATGAGGTTTTGCAAGGTGATGATAGTGCTACCTTAGTCATCCAAAAAAACTTGCTTTCTCCTAAGGGTGATTTAGGCTGAGATTGACTACAAACTAGTCTTTTATGTTTAACTTGTACCATTATGGGCAATGTATGTAATTTGATTATTGATAGTGATATTTGTGAGAATATGGTGTCCAGTGAGTCAATAGAGAAGTTGCAGCTTAAGACAGAAAAACACTCCAAGCCCTACAAATTGAAGTGGTTGAAGTAAGATAGCAAGGTAATCATGGATGAACGCTATCTTATTTCATTTTATATAGGTACTATATATTTTGATAGTGTTTAGTGTGATATGGTATATAAATACTTGTCATCTATTGTTAGATAGACCACGATAATATTATAGGATTGTCACGCATCATGGACAACATAATACGTATATAGTATTGGCACCAAGGAGAGAGATGGTAGTTGTTGAGAGCAAAGGTAAAAATATGGTGTTTCATCTCAATTTATGGAGAAGGAAGAGAAGAATAAAATTCTGAAGAATTATAATGGTGTGAGAAATGTTATGATGTTGAACAAGCCATTGACAACTAGTTATGATTTTATAAAGATTCAAAGTATTTTGAAAATTGATTCTTGTCTTATTTTATTTGAGTCGGCTAACAATATAGTGTCAGGTCACCAGAGATCAGTGGTGTAATATCTCACATCGACGGGTGAGGGAATAGTAGCTGGCTTTATTAAGAGTGTTGGTGCTAACTTGTCATACGTGTTTTGGGACGTCGAGCTTAGAAGGAGGCTCGCGTCACTAGGAACAAAACCGTGAGGGTGGTAAGGCCCAAAGCGAACAATATATGGCAAGTTGGGCCAGGCTGTTACATTTGATATCAGAGCCGGCCTCACTGGTTGTCTGGTTGTGCCAACGAGGTCGTCAGGCTCCTTAAGAGGGGTGGATTGTAATATCTCACATCAGCGGGTGAGGAGTTGGTAGCTGGTCTTATTAGTAGTGTTGGTTGCTAACTTGTCATACGCGTTTTGGGATGTCAGGCTCAGAAGGGGACTCGCGTCACCAGAAACAAAACCGTGAGGGTAATAAGGCTCAAAGCGGACAATATATGACAAGTTAGGCCGGGCTGTTACAAGTAGAGTGCAAAGATGCTATGCTGACATCGTTTTTAATGGTTAACAACAACAATAATATAGATAGATGGATAACCAAGACTCAAGGACGAGTTTGGAGGATTATTTTAGGAAAAGTTATTTGTACTACTAGTTATTTATATATATTTCTTTTCTATTTAGTATAAAAAAATTAAATATCATGCTTAATAATCTTAGATTCTAGTAAGAAGAAAGGCCACAAGTGAAGACATATCAAGTGTGGCTGGGTGCTGTTTGAGTTCTCAGTCTCAAATCGACTGTGATAGGGAATAGTTTCGAGCCATCAGTGACCAATACAAAAAGATGTGGCTTCTTGGTGAACGTGTTTTGCTCAATTAACTATCAAGCAAAGTTATGGATACCATATTCCCTCAACTTTCCATGAATTTTGAAGAGGAAGAAACAACAGATTATTTGGAAGTAATCTAATTTTATGAACACATCAATTACAAACGATTAGGGATAATATATTTTACATCCACAAACTCCTGCTATCTTCCACATTGGATATTGTTTTTCTTTTTTTTTCCTTCAAAAAATAAAAATAGAACAGTCCCCACGCCCTGCATTGCACAGGTTAGCAAGACAACACATCACTCAATATGCAATTACAGTATCTGATTATAAATTTACAGCAGCGAGCATTTGTGATTGACATCAGCTAATAACGTAACCTTCCATCAGTATTTGACATGCAAGCTCTCAATGCCCCTTCGAGTCGACTCCAAAGTCTTTATGTTGGTATTTCTACCAGAGAACGAGGGCTTCTGCTCTGAAGATAATAAAGCAGGTGAAATTCTTTGCCCATTCTGAAGCATTGCAAAGTTTGCATCGGTTGCGCGGGGATGAGAAGGATCGGAATCATTCACAAGGGCTGCACCACGACTACTTGAGATAACAGGTTGCCTCGATGACACGCTAGATCGCAAAAATCTTGAGCTGGACAACTGCACAGGCCCACGCAAGTTTAATAAATCAACTATCAAGTAACAAAATTGAGCATCAAAATATATATGCAACGAGATTGTTTGTTCATGGAGGAAATGATTCTACAAGCATGGCACATCTTAAACCCACACACATGGCAACATGCATTGACAGAATTGAGATACTAATCACACACCACGATATGAAATGCACTTAATTGAAAAGGAAAAAGGTTCTAATAAACTCTTTCCAAAGTAAGGTCTGCCTGCCATTTATGTCCATAGGCACCCAAAGAATGATCTTGAGCCAGGAATGATAAGGAAAAAAAACCTAACGGCAATACTGGCATTTATCTTTGCCATTATTCATCCATCTATGAAAGTGAGGCATTTACATTTGTTTAATACTTGTAATCATGAGCAGATGCAGTGTAGAACTTACAGTGGCATCTTTTGATAAGGATAGATCATTTGTAACAGGGCTTTTTTGTTTTGATAGATTTCCAGAATTCACTATAGGTCCAGAGTTTCTTCTTCGAGCATGATCAGTTGAAGACCAACCAGGTCTACCTTCTTCCCCACCTGTGTTTAAGTGAAAACCCAAAATGACATTTTCTTACACATTGGGATGCACAAAACTAGAATCATATGGAAAAGCTTTGAATAGAAAAGCATGGGATATAAAAAATTGAGAGGGAATAAGATGGGGGAGAGAATAGAAAACAGGGAAACCAAGGTTAAAAAAAAATAAAATAAAATAAAAGAGGGAAAGAAATGGAATTAAATATCCAACATCAACACTCTACTCCTGTAAAAAGCATGATAAAAATTCTCTACGTAGAAACCAAAATCAACTATACTGCGTAGGAATAAAACATGTTCCTAATCAAGACTTTTTAAAACAACCAAGTGGAAAAGGCATTAAATTCCTAAAATCCCCGGTGAGAAATAAAAAAAAAATTCAAACAATCCCCCATGAAATATTTAGGTGATAAATCCAAAATCTTCAGTTTGCCATCAAGCAGCAACATGTCTACCTGACTGCCTATCAAAATTATTAGCACCAGGAGGAATGCCAGAGCTTGGTCCAGCACCAGGACCCTGTAGAAAGTATAAATACACCAAGTCAAACATAATAGTAGGATTATAAAGATGATCAGTCAAAGGCTAGAAGCCCAGAGAGAGTAACAATGATACTGGTACTTACAAGTGCACGGGTTGGAGGATTAGCACTCTGTGATTGCTGATATTTCAAAATTGTCCAATCAAAAACATAGTCAAACTGGAAACCTAAAGCAAGAAAAAAAAGTCAAACAATTGGGAAAATCATAAGATGGATTCAAAAGATTAAAATATTACCATCATTGGTCTTGGTCCTATATAATATCTTATAGTAAAAATTGAAAAGCAAAGCTCGAACCTTCACGAATAAAGAGATCACGGAAGAGTCGTTTCAGGTATGCATAATCTGGTTTATCATCAAAACGGAGCGACCGACAGTAATGGAAGTAGGATGCAAATTCTGTAGGATAACCCCGACATAACACCTGATGAGGATTTTCCAATTCAGTTACATAAGATGAATGTTTACAATTCAAATCAACAAATTATCCTAACACCCCTGCATACCTCAATAGAAGTTGACACCTTCTTTTCACTAATTTTTTCATATTTTTGCTTCTTTGTACCAGCTTTCAGTCCCTGCCATGGAAGACTAAAACCACATGTCGTCACAACAAAATTAACTAAGAAACAAGGGTGAAATGAGATAATATTGGAGGACAGGCGTGTTCACCTTCCCCTCAAGAAATACATAAGAACATATCCAAGTGATTCTAAATCATCCCTACGGCTTTGCTCTACAAAATACAGAAGTAAAGCAATCAAGAAACATTAGTTTTACAACTGGCAGCAATCAAGTTAATATTCTAAACAAAAAGGGAGGAAGGAGGGGGGGCTGAAAAGAAGTAGCCGTAATCTTTACCAATGCCAAGGTGAGTGTTCATGCTAGCATATCTTGCAGTTCCAGTCAAATTTTTATTCTCTCTGCAATTGACATAAACGACAAATATAAATTAACTCCGATTCATGTAAAATTTGATTTCCACCAATGCACATCAAAACTGCCCTCTAAACCATCTAGAATATAAAACCATAGAGGCAAGGTCAAACAGGTGAAGAACAATAACCTATGCCTTTGGCAGTATCCTATAAATTTGCGATATGTAATGAAATGACCTATTTGAAGTTGCAAGTGATTAACCTGTAAGGAATGTGTTGATGTGTTGAAGTGTCTCTATACTTCTTTGCCAGCCCAAAGTCAATGGCATAGACCTGAACAGAATTAAACATTAAGCAACAGGATGGACCAAAAAACATACAACAATCAAATAAATAAATAAATCCAAATAAGAAAAAGTGCAAACCCAAGACCTGATTTGCACGCCTCCCTAATCCCATGAGGAAGTTGTCTGGCTTGATGTCTCGATGAAGAAAGGATTTGGAATGAACAAACTCAACTCGATTAATCTGACAGTAAAATTACAAACACAACAACATCATAAACGAACCAAACAAAACACAGGATACCAATTTATTAACAAACTCCTACTACCATGTGATCAGCAAGCATGAGCACAGTCTTCAAAGACAGCTTCCTATTGCAGAAGTTGAACAAATCCTCAAGACTAGGTCCCAGTAAATCCATCACAAGTACATTATAGTCCCCTTCAACACCAAACCATTTAACATTCGGAATCCCCGCTGCCAATTTCACAATAACTAATCAAATACTTTAACAAACGAATACCACAAAAACATCAACAAAGCCTCTACTTAATCCCAAGCATAAGAAGAATAGAAGAATAGGCCATATAGGTCACTACTACTTACTTCCTCCCTGCAGCATCTTGTACAGCTTGGATTCATACAGCAATTGAGGATGCCTTGTCTTCACATTTTCCTAGGCATCAAAATACATCATTGATAATCTCCGATTTTCCAAGATTTAATCAATTAAAAGAATTTACTTTTTGAAAAAACAAAAAACACTAAACTCACAAGCTTAATGGCAACCTCCTCGTTGGTTTGAATATTTGTACCTATAAAATAAAAGAAAATTAAAAAAATAATAACCGATTATTAAGGAAAATGATAAACAGAAACAGTAATTTTAAAGCAAACCTAGATAGATCTCTCCAAAGGATCCGCTACCGATCTTGCGACCAAGACGAAACTTATTGCCGACACGCGGCTCCATACTCAAATTCTATCACTAATAATAATAATAATAATTACCGAAACCCTAAACCTAAACCTAAACCTCCTCCTCCTCCGACGGTTCGATTTTCATCATAGTTAAATTTAGACAAATTCAGAGAGAGAGAAAGAGGGGGAGTGGGGAAGAGAAAGAGGGGGATGGGCGCTGCTTTTTAATTTTAGGAGTACCATCGATTCAGTTCTTTAATTATACAGCTATTCTTAAATTGAGTTCCTAGACCAAATCATTTGTTAGTGTTTTTGGCTATTAACGCATACAAAATTAAAAGTTATGGTGACCTCAAAAAGTTTTAGTAAAATATATCCATACCCATTCACCATGGCACAACTGCTACTTTATCATCTAGTACATAGCCCAATTTATCTACAATCCACGTCTTAACAATATCATACGACAATAATACGTAAATGTTAGGTTAAACTACAAAACAAACTGTTCAACAAATACTTGAAAAGGTTGTTCTTTATCAAGCTCGCTCCAATAAAATAATAGTATATATTAAAAATTATTATTAAAAATTATAATTACATCATTTAATATTACAAATCATAAACTTATTAGTATTTTTTTAAGTTATATTTAGACAATATAATTTCATATAATTATTTTGAATAATGTATTAACATGCATGGGAACTGAAGTATAATTTTTATATGGCTTATTTGAGAGTATGATTATGATTGTTTTTCAAAGTATTTTTTATACTAAAATGCATTAAAATGATGTGCTTTAAGGAGGATTTATTTTATAGTAAAAACCAGTTTTTTTTTTTTTAGGCTTTCGATGAGAAAAATGTGCTTTGAGGCTTGGAGAGGAAGGAGATGCGATTTATAGGTATTTTATGGTGAAAAACCAGTCATTTTGTAGATATTTTAGAGAGGGAGGGCTGGTAGTCGGTTTTTTAGAGAGAGGGGGGGAGGTCGGTTTTTTAGAGAGAGGGGGGGAGAAGGGAGGTAAGGGTTTAATTTCACAAAAAGATTATTTATCATGATTTTGAATTGTAATAGGATAAATTATTGCGCTTTAAAATTACAATATTTATGAAATATTATATATTTTAATCGTAATATATTTAAATTATGCTATTTTACTAGTTTTTTTTTAAATTATGCTATTTCATTAATATTTTTAATTTACTAGGATAACAAAAATCAATGTTTTGCTTATATATGTTTAGTTATTTTGTGTTTTTAGCGCAATATATTCTTCATTTATAGGACATTATTAGTTTCATTTATAAATATATATATATTCTTCATTTATAGATAATTTTTTCAATTTTACTTACTAATAATGTACACAACGAAATGGTATTTTAGTAAGATATTTTGGATAGTTTGAAAAAGTTTTGACGGCTAGCTTTAATCAAGATAATGGTTTTTAAGATTAAAAATATTGATAACAGTTTCAAATTAAATAATAATTTACTTCAATTTTTCACCCAATTTGTTTGATGCCCGCATTAAAACTAAAAGGGCATCATTTAGGCGATGGGGGGAGTTAAGAGACGGGGACTAAAGGATCTAATTAAGGGACCTAATTGATAAAATAATTGTTTGGGTCTTAATTGGGAATTGGTAAATACATCAAGGACTAATTCTATAATTTGTCTAGCTTTATTACTTTCGTTGTGCATTAATTTAAAAGACTTTTTTTTTTCTTTGAGACCTTAAAAATATGATCTAAATAAATAAATAGTTGCAATTTTGGTCTCTACAAGGAGCTACATGCTAGTAACTTAGCTAAAACTAGTTATTTGACTTGTATTTTATTGCGGTTTAGATAATATTTTGATAAAAAAATATATAAGTTTTTTAAATGTGTTTTATTTTAACAATAAAAATCTTAATTATAAATATAAAAAAATATATGCATGCATTTAATTAAATAAATCAAGAACTATTTGTGCTAATAGATACAAAAAAAAAAGGTGTTAATATGTCTATTCGACTTACCTAGCTATAGGACAAATAATTTCTTTTCTAACGTAAATGAATTAATATGTAGGTGTTATTAATGTGTTTTTTGACAACGAGTAAAAAATATAACTGTGAATAAAAAAATTGATACTTATATATAATAAAATATAATAAAGATCATATGCATTAATAAAAAAAAATGTAAGATCTCATACTTATTTTTAACAAAGTAAAAAAGTAGGACAATGTTACAATTGTTACATTGAAACAACATTTACTTAGTCTTTGTATAATAATTTTTTTAAAAAAAAATGTAATTAAAAGAAATTACAAAAAAATGAAAATAAAAACAAAAGGAATGGTATAAATTGGTCAAATATAAACTGATAAATATTTAAAATGTAAAAAATAAAAAAATAATATTTTTTTCCAAGAAAAAAATTAAAGAAGAAAAATGGGAAAACTAAAAAATTATTACAAAAAATGATAATAAATAGGCAAAGTATAAAAAATAAAAATATAAAGAAAAAAAATATAAGACAAAATTGTTTTCTAAATAAAAAAAATTATACATTTGCCATCACTGTAATAAAAAAATTTAGAGAAAAATTTTATTGTACTATTTTCTATAGTAAAAAAGATTTCCTTTTAATATATGTATAATGACATATTTGACAGAATTGGTAACAATAGCTAAAAACATATACGACAATAACTAGATCATACACCATACCTTGTTGGTTATTATCAAGGAGTCTTTTTCTTTTTTTAATTGAGAAGTTATGATCATAGGAGTTTAATAATCTAAGCTAAATTTGTTAGTTTTTGCATGATTTTTTCAATGTTTTCAATTCAAAAGCATTAATACATTGAGTTTTGTGTCCATGATTAAAATTGATAATTATTGATTCAATTTAGATTAGATTAGACGTGTATTATCTTATTCAATTTGAATTAAAAATGCATCTAATCCCCCCCTCTCTCTCTCTATTAAAATTATAATATTAACTCTGAGAGGTATATTTCAACTGGTCTGGTCCTGAGTTTATTTCCTAGAAATCACCAGTTCGAGTCCCACAAATCTCAGGGCTACTGAAAGCTTATATGGTCGTTAATTTCAGGACCTGTAGGATTAATCGAGATACACGCAAGCTGGTCCGGACACCCACGTTAATCTTAAAAAAAAATTATAATATTTGATTCGAATTGTTACTAAATTTCTAAATTTTTTTTTTTTTAGTTTAACGTGGGTGTCCGAGTTAACTTGCGCACATCTCGATTAATCCCACAGACCCTGAAGTTAATTTGGGACAATGTGCACTGTGTAGGTAACGCTGACATAAATCTCAGAGCAAGATGTTTTTTTTGTTGGATGTTTCTCAAATCAAAATTTCAAGATATTCCAACGTTTCCCTATTTCAAAAGATCCCTTTGTATACTTGCTTCCTCGTCTTCCTCCTTCTGTCACCATTTTCTCTTTACCATTTTGCTGGATATTCTCTTATGGGTTTTATTTATTAAATATTAAATATTGACACTTTATAATTGAAGCTAAAAGTTGCCAATACAATTATTTCCTACTAGTTTTATTTTAAAATTTCTTTTGCAGAAATTAATTAATTAAATACATTTAAGTTAAATAACGTTGGCAGTTATTCGGAATGTTTAAGAAACAAAACTTTTATTTATTCAAGAGCCATGTTATTTCGAAGTATACAAGTCTTAAAGATAAAAGGTGTTACTGCATTTAAACCAATTAATTCTGTCTTCTCTTTTATTCTAATAATGTCAAAGAGTCTTTAGCATTGTATTTTGTTATTGTCTGGGAATAAAAAATACAAAGATAATAAAAATAAAAATATATTTAGTTGAAGAAACAAAGATATAAAAATAAATATGTCTCTAAGATAATTTTGAATTAAATTTCTATATTTTCAAAACATGAGATACAAAAGGGACATGTTTCTAGAAACAATATTTATTATTTTTTATTCCTAAAATATCATTGTAAAAAACCTTCAATTCTAAAATTGTCAAACTAAGACATGTAAGGATAAAATTGATTATTATTATAGTTTTAAAACCCAACTCGGGGGTAAATCTGGGTCAAGGCCTGAGTCACAAGTTGGGTTGACCCATGTCAAGAAATGATAAAAATGGTTATTATCATATTTTTAAAACTCAACTCGAGGGTCGATTCAGGTAAGATTTAAGCCATGGAGCGAGGCCCGAGTTACAAGTCATGTTGACCTGAATCAACATGATATTAAAAGTGGTTATTATCATAGTTTTGAAACCTGACTTGGGGGTTGACTTGGGGCAAACCCCAGGTCATGAGTCGGGTTGATTGTTGACTTGAGTTATCATAATGATAAAACTAATTATTATCATAGTTTTAAAACTCGATTCAAGAGTCAACTCGGGGCAAGGCCCAGGTCACAGGTCGATAGGGTCAACTCGGGTCAATATAAGAATAAAAGTGGTTGTTATCGTAGTTTGAAAATCAACTTAGGGGCTGACCGGGACAAGACCGGGTCACAAGACGGGAGGGTCAACCTAGGTTGACTCAAATGTTTTTTTGAAAAAAAGAATTAAAGCAGCCTTGTTTTGCCAAAAATATTCAAGAAAAATCAACGGGTTTTTGACCAGTGTTTTATCCCAGGTTTTTGATCGGGTCAGGTGATGTCAATTCTTCCTCTATTTTTTTAAAGCGGACCGGTCCAAACCTAGAGTAAGTCGGGTTTTGGGTCAACCCGCCAAGCTAATCTAGGTTTTATAACTAGGGTTATAATAATATTACTAATTTTAACTCTCGATATAAATTTATATTAAAGTAAAAAAAAAATATCTAAATATTTTTTAAATATCTAAGTTTGAAACTACTACATATTAAGGGTAAAATAAATAAATAAATTCATATTGTCTTGTTCATTATAAGCAAACATCATCAGTGACAGTCACTTTATTTTATATACTACTATCAAACACAATTTTATTTTTGTCTTCTCTTCAGACTTATCTCTTTTATCTTCCTAATCTTTGCCTCTTTTTTAACATGACAATAGCCAAACTCTACCTATGAGCTTGGTCATATAATGGAGGTGGTGTTATTTCTTTGTAGAAAAATAAAATAACAAAAAGAAAGTGATTCTCACTCCAAAACTTGTTACTTTAACAAAAGCATATGCAAGTTTAATTGGAGACTTAGAGTAGCTTTATTAATGGAAATGTGGTATAGACTAGCTTCAGTGTCTTTTTTTTTCATAAAAGTTATGTTCACGTGTCACAAGCGTGTTTTAAAAAAGAAAAGAAAATATGTCACTCGGGTCATAGATCTGACTAGGTCGAATAAGCTGACTTTATTTCAATTAAAAAAAGAAAAAAGAAATGACAACCCGTGATATCTCCCAAAACCCTTTTTTATTGGAATAAGCCAATAAAAAATAAAAACAATTATAAAGCCCTTTTAAAAAAATAAAAAACTCATTTTAATTTTTCAAACTTGTGACCTAGGTCATTAAACCCAAAACACTATATATCTAAATAAATCATGAAGTAGTTCAATTTGCAATAAATCAAATATTGAAGGATAAAAAAAAGATTAATTATACAAAAAGATTTTTTAAAAAATAGAAATTAAAAAAATAATGATGAAAATTAAAATATAAAATAAATTTTATATTTGATTGAAGGGTGAGATTGAAAATATCAATTTAGCAAAAAGACAAAAAAAAAACAATCAAAAGAATGAGGATGACAATTGACATAAAAAATAAAAATAAAAATAATTTTTTAATTGAATGGTGAAATTGAAAAAAATAATAACTTTTATATAAAGGCTAAGAAAAAAAATTAGAAATCAAAATAATAAGGACCAAATTGTAAACATAATACCATCATTTGAATTGAATGATGAAATTAAAAACCAATAAAACTTTTATAAAAGAGTGAAGAACAAAAATTAAAAATCAATAGAAAAATAACTAAAGTTGAAATATCAACAATAAAGGGGGTCAAGCTATAGTTTTTTATATTTATTCAAATACCAAATTGCCCATAAGCTGACTTAATAATAACAAAAAATTATCGTGAAAGGACATAAAAGCCCCTTGACTCCAATTTTCATTTTTTTTGCTTTTAAGGGTATTTTGGTCGTTTCAATGTGCTTTTTAATTGTTTATTATTTTCTATATTTGGTCAAATACCAAATTTATCCTTGGCTGACATTCTAATAACAAAAAAATCATTGTGAAAGTATAAAAATGCCCTTTGATGCCAATTTGTTTTTTTTTTTTTTACTTTATTTTAGAACGTTTATTTGAGACTATGATAACCTATAAAAAACAAATCGAAATAAATTATGAAGCCCAATTCAAAATAATTAAATGTTAGAGAATAAAATTGAAAAAAAATTTAATAAAAAATAAACTAAAACCCATTTTTGAATGATAAAGTTGAGAAAAATCAATAATAATAATAATAAAAAACAAGTTAGGTGTCTGGCCTAAAAACAAACCCTAGGTGTGTCATGCACTTAGGTTTAAAAAAACACATTTTTTGCTTTAATAGCGAACGTCATTCACTTTTGGGTTTTTGTTTTTAAGTAGGCAACTTGTTCTCTACTGGGCGACAATGGCTAGAAAATCAGAGGAAGTTGACCTAAAAACCTATTTTTCAAGCCATTTTCACTTAAACACACATTATAAAAACCTTCATAAACAACTTACCAACCCTAAACACTCCAAAATAACTTAAAAAAACAAAAACCAACCAAATAAAAATAAATATATTATAACAAAAGCTAAATGGTACGAGGAAATCATTGTAAATCACAAATCATTTCAATGTGGATTGTAATAGCAGTTTCACTTTCAATTTCTCATCTTTTCGTGAATGGATAAACATTTCTTTGGCTTTCTTCCACAAGAGTATCTAGGTTTTTCTAATTTTCAAGTACAAGCAAATAACGCTTTTAGCCTCAGAAAAGATGAAAATGAAGCTTTGCCTTTGGGGGTATTTTGGTTAATTAAGAGGACCATGGGGGTGTTTTAGTATTTTTCACATTATATTTTTTATTTTTTAATCAAAAAGCTACTGATGCGTGTTTCACACGCCCCAACGAATGGGCGGAGTCCCCGCCATTAAGGAGGCGCTTGAGATGCTTCCCGATGGCCAAATCTGGCCATCCATCGTATAACTAGATGTGCAGTTGTGCCTTCTTTAACATGGAATGACGCGTGTAGACATATCATGGTTGGATTGCCGCCAAGGATTGATTGTTTGTGTTTTTTCTTTTTTCTCTCTCCTGACAACTACAGTGCACAATTGTCCTCTCTTTGTTTGTTGTTTGCTTGGGTCTAGTAACAATGTTTGATGTTAGAACCAAGGCGCTTGGGTCTGACAAGGTTGTCAGACATAAGTAATGTGGGTCTGACATATTTTCCAAACCCAAATAATATAGGTCTGTCATGTTATCAGACACAAGTAAACTTTGGTCAGACATGTTTGTCAAACTCAAGTAGCGTAGGTCTGATATGTTGCCAGACCCAACTAAACTTGAATTAGGTATGGTTGTCAGACCCAAGCACCTTGGGTATGGCATGGTTTGTCAGACCCAAGGCGTTTGGGTCTAGCATAGTTGTTGTTGTTATTATCACAATCACAATCACAATCACAAATTACTATTAACTATTATTATTATTGTTGTTGTTGTTGTTGTTATGATTATTCAAGTAAACATGAGCCTGACATGTTGCCAGACCCAACTAAACTTGGATTAGGCACGGTTGTCAGACCTAAGCACCTTGGTTGTGGCATGGTTTGTCAGGCCCAAAACACTTGGGCCTGACATGGTTGTTGTTGTTATTTATATCACAATCACAATCACAATTACTATTAACTATTATTATTATTACTATTAAGGTCATGCATGTTTGTCGGACCCAAGTAACGTGGGTCTGACATGTTGCCTGACCCAAGACGTTTGAGTCTGACATGGTTATTGTTGTTATTGTTGTTGTTCAAGTAGACTTGGGTTTTGGAAAGTTAAGATGTATTGAATAAAGGGTATTTACAAAATCCAAGGAGCATGCACCCAGAATAAAAAACAGGAGAAAAAAAACCTTACCACTACTGAAATCTTTTATGTCTAAGAAAGAACAACAGGGAAAATAGAGGCATATTTGCCCTAGAAGGCCTATATGTCATTTCCACCTCACGGGCCTAACATTACACAAAAAGGAAATGGACATACGTAGTTGGATCTTAGAGTCTGATGGAATGCATTATGGGTTCTGCATGTTCTCTGTCTCTCGGATGACGTCTGAGATTGGCCATTTGGTGCCTATGTTTGCCAAATGAATAATGAGTTGGAGGATCTCGGTGCTGATATTTTCAGGAGAGTGGAGGTTGCTGCTAAAACTCCTATTATTCCTTTCAAACCAAATGTAATATACTGTAAAAAATGAAAATAAAAACAAAAGGAATGGTATAAATTGGTCAAATATAAACTGATAAATATTTAAAATGTAAAAAATAAAAAAATAATATTTTTTTCCAAGAAAAAAATTAAAGAAGAAAAATGGGAAAACTAAAAAATTATTACAAAAAATGATAATAAATAGGCAAAGTATAAAAAATAAAAATATAAAGAAAAAAAATATAAGACAAAATTGTTTTCTAAATAAAAAAAAAATTATACATTTGCCATCACTGTAATAAAAAAATTTAGAGAAAAATTTTATTGTACTATTTTCTATAGTAAAAAAGATTTCCTTTTAATATATGTATAATGACATATTTGACAGAATTGGTAACAATAGCTAAAAACATATACGACAATAACTAGATCATACACCATACCTTGTTGGTTATTATCAAGGAGTCTTTTTCTTTTTTTAATTGAGACGTTATGATCATAGGAGTTTAATAATCTAAGCTAAATTTGTTAGTTTTTGCATGATTTTTTCAATGTTTTCAATTCAAAAGCATTAATACATTGAGTTTTGTGTCCATGATTAAAATTGATAATTATTGATTCAATTTAGATTAGATTAGACGTGTATTATCTTATTCAATTTGAATTAAAAATGCATCTAATCCCCCCTCTTTCTCTCTATTAAAATTATAATATTAACTCTGAGAGGTATATTTCAACTGGTCTGGTCCTGAGTTTATTTTCTAGAAGTCACCAGTTCGAGTCCCACAAATCTCAGGGCTGCTGAAAGCTTACTTGGTCGTTAACTTCAGGACCCGTGAGATTAATCGAGATACACGCAAACTGGTCCGGACACCCACGTTAATCTTAAAAAAAATTATAATATTTGATTCGAATTGTTACTAAATTTCTTTTTTTTTAGTTTAACGTGGGTGTCCGGGTCAGCTTGCGCGCACCTTGACTAATCCCACGGGTCCTGAAGTTAACGACCATGTAAGCCTCCAGTGGCCATCATATGAGCAACCACAGGGCTCGAACCTGAGACCACAGAAGGAGCAAACCTCTTGATCCCAAGTTCTTACCACTGGACCACCACCTAGATGGTTAAATTGTTACTAAATTTCTAAACTTTGATTTGGGGACAATGTGCACTGTGGAGGTAACGCTGACATAAATCTCAGAGCAAGATGTTTTTTTTGTTGGATGTTTCTCAAATCAAAATTTCAAGATATTCCAACGTTTCCCTATTTCAAAAGATCCCTTTGTATACTTGCTTCCTCGTCTTCCTCCTTCTGTCACCATTTTCTCTTTACCATTTTGCTGGATATTCTCTTATGGGTTCTATTTATTAAATATTAAAGATTGACACTTTATAATTGAAGCTAAAAGTTGCCTAATACAATTATTTCCTACTAGTTTTATTTTAAAATTTCTTTTGCAGAAATTAATTAATTAAATACATTTAAGTTAAATAACGTTGGCAGTTATTCGGAATGTTTAAGAAACAAAACTTTTATTTATTTAAGAGCCATGTTACTACATTTAAACCAATTAATTCTGTCTTCTCTTTTATTCTAATAATGTCAAAGAGTCTTTAGCATAGTATTTTGTTATTGTCTCGGAATAAAAAATATAAAGATAATAAAAATAAAAATATATTTAGTTGAAGAGACAAAGATATAAAAATAAATATATCTCTAAGACAATTTTAGAATGAATTTTTATATTTTCAAAATATGAGATACAAAGGAGACATGTTTTTAGAGACAATATTTATTATTTTTTATTCCTAAAATATCATTGTAAAAAACCTTTAATTCCAAAATTGTCTAATTAAGATATGTAAGGATAAAAATAATAATTATTATAGTTTTAAAAGTCAACTCGGGGGATAATAATAAAACAGTTGAGAAGGAATGTTGCAGCCCCAAAAACCCTTAAGGTCTGCGTGTATTGTATTAGGGTTTTTATAATCCCTAAATGTCCACAATTAATGCCATAATAAATGCCTAAATACATGCCTAAGACTATTCACATTCCATAATAGGATAATATTACAATCAGCTCATCCCATATTTAGATATTCCATAATACCCCCCCTCAAGTTGGAGCATGAAGGTCTCGGATGCCCAACTTGCGCAATAAAAATTCATATTGTTGCTTTCCCAAGGGTTTTGTGAATATATCGGCAAATTGTAATGACGACGTAACGAATTTAGTCGTAATACTCCTAGCCACAATGGCATCACGTATAAAGTGACAGTCAACCTCAATATGCTTAGTGCGCTCGTGAAACACAGGATTCTGCGACATATGAAGGGCCGATTGACTATCACAATGAAGGGACATAGGAGTCGGATGAGACACGCCAAGACTTTCCAGTAAAGCTTTAAGCCAAGTCAACTCACACGTCGTCATGGTCATAGATCGGTATTCTGCTTCGGCGGAGGAGCGGGAGACAATGTGTTGTTTCTTGGTTTTCCAAGATACAGGTGAATGACCAAGAAAAACTATCCAGCCAGTAAGTGATCGTCGAGTAAGGGGGCAACCGGCCCAATCGGCATCACACCACCCGTGTAGCCGCAGATCACTTTCACTACTAAGAAATACACCTTGACCCAGATTACCCTTAAGATACCGGACCACCCGCAAAGTAGCTTCCCAGTGTTCCTCCCGTGGGCATTGCATGAATTGGGATAGAATATGCACACTATAAGATAGTTCGGGTCGAGTGAAGCAAAGATAAATCAATCGTCCTACCAAGCGACAATATTGTTCCGGATCGGCTAATGCTGTACTAGTGGACAAAGCAAGTCGATGATTTTGTTCTAAAGGAACAGCTGCTGGTCGAGCCCCTAGTAAACCGGCCTCCGAAATAATGTCAAGTGCATATTTGCGTTGATAAAGAACAAAACCAGCAGGATTGCGCGCCACTTCAATTCCCAAAAAATATTTTAGGCAGCCAAGATCTTTCATGTGAAAGCAAGCACTGAGATAATCTTTGAATGTCTGTATATCACCCGGACGATTGCCAGCGATGATAAGATCATCAACATACACAAGAACACTAAGTTGTACTTCCCCCTGCAGATATGTGAATAATGAGTAGTCGGAATAAGATTGCTGGAAACCATAGCTCGTCAAGGCGGTTGAGAGTTTAGCAAACCAGCACCGAGGAGCCTGTTTCAACCCATAAAGTGACTTTTGAAGTTTGCAAACTGCCCCAGTTGTCCCGACGCGAAAACCAGGCGGAAATTTCATGTAAACTTCCTCCTGAAGATCACCATGCAAAAATGCATTATGAACATCCATCTGATGTACTACCCAATTCTTCGCGGCGGCCACAGCAAGAAATACCCGTACGGTAACCATTTTTGCGACAGGCGCAAAGGTTTCCGTGTAATCAAGGCCTTCAGTCTGATGATTGCCCAAAATGACTAGGCGAGCCTTCAATCGCTCAATAGTACCATCAGAATTATATTTGATCTTGTACACCCACTTGCATCCCAAAGCTTTCTTCCCCGCCGGTAGACTCTGAACAACCCAGGTCTCATTATTTTCGAGTGCGGAAATTTCACGCTGCATGGCATCTCTCCAACCTTTGTTTCTGACTGCCTCTGAATATGACACGGGTTCCTGCTCAGCTGTGATGACTGCAAGAAAATGTCTATGTCGCATAGAAAATTTGTCACAATTCACATAATGTGCTAAAGGATAGGGTGTACCTGAAGGATGCAGTGGGTCGAGTGGCGAGCGAGATGGACTCAGTTGAATGGTGTTGGTGACATACTCATGGAGTCGGACGGAGGGATACCGCTGGCGATGTCCTCTCCCCAATAGATTAACCTCTTCTTCTTCTAGATGAGGAGAAGTCGATGGGGCAATATTTGGAAGTGGCTCAGAAGATGAATGATCTAACTCCAGCATATCCTTGGGTATAAGATCGTGGGCCTCGTCAGAAGTGGTGAGAGCCATATCGGTAGTGGAAGGCCCATCAGTAGTTTGAGCAAAAGGAAAAACATCTTCTGAGAACACAACATCCCGAGAGACAAAAAAATCCTGTCTTTCCAAATCATACAGGCGCCATCCCTTCTTCCCATAGGGATAACCAACAAAAATACACCGACGACTTCTACTTGCCATTTTATCCCCCGTCTTCTCATGTGCATAACACAAAGACCCCAAAACGCGTAAGTGATTATAAGATGGTTCCACCCCATGTAAGACGCGATATGGTGTTTTTCCATCCAAGATCAAGGAAGGGGTCCTATTGATTAAGTACCCAGCAGTCAATACACACTCGCCCCAAAATTTAATTGGAAGAGAACCTTGAAATCGCAGAGCGCGAGCTACATTCAAAATATGTTGATGTTTTCTCTCCACACGCCCATTTTGTTGTGGAGTGCCTGTACAAGAAGTCTGAAAAATAATTCCTTGATCAAAGAAATATGATTTCAGACATGTAAATTCTGTCCCGTTATCGCTTCGGAAAATTTTGACTTTCCGAGCAAATTGTCTCTCAACCATGGCAAAAAATCTTTTAAGCATACTAGATACCTCTTTCTTGTCAACAAGCAAATAAATCCATACATCACGAGCGAAATCATCAACAATAGTTAAAAAATACGAAGCACCACATGAAGAAACTGTTCTATATGGTCCCCATAAATCATAATGAATCAGGTCAAAAATACCCAAGGTCTTATTTTCGCTAACAAAAAATTTATCTCTCCGCTGTTTTGCTCTTTGACAAACATCACAATTTTTATTCAAACTATTTTCCTGGTTGCTAGAATTAACTTCGGGAACTAACTTTGTTATTCGTAGAGAATGATGCCCCAGTCGCTGATGCCAGAGATCAAGAGACGCTTTATTACTGATCTTCATTGTATTAATCCGCGGTATCCCTTTGAAATAATAGAGTCCATCTCGTCTCTCACCCGCACCAATCAGCATCCTCGAGGTGTGGCCCTGTATAACACATAATGTTTTAGTGAATAGTACAAAACAATCATACTGATCAATTAATTGCGACACAGAAATTAAATTGCAAGTAAGTCCTGGCACATAAAGGACATTTTCAAGACACAAATCTCCATCAAGAACGGTTGTTCCCTCTTTGACCGCCAAAGCACTACTTCCATCTGGTAATCCAACGGGACACTGATCGATTATTTTTAAATCATTAAGTTCCTCAATTGACCCTGTCATGTGGTTAGAAGCCCCGGTGTCCAATATCCACACCGAACCAGTCACTGTCCCATACAAGTTTTTAAGCTTACCGGTCATTTTATCACTTATCTCCTTCGGCTCTCCCAAGATGGCCTTTAATTTTGCCCACTGCTCGTCGCTCAAACCTGGGAACGACGAGCCTCCTCCTTCGGCTGCAATAGTGGCAGAACTGGACCTGATGGTGGTGAGAGCATCGTTAGCACGGTGGGTTCCTCTGTGACCCCGGCCTCTTCCTCTACCACCGGAGTACCTTCTTCCACGGCCAACCTCTCTTCTCTCGTCTCCCCTAGGTCTGTCACCCCACCATTCGGGGTATCCCGTTAGGGCAAAACAATTGTCTTCTCCATGCCCTGATTTATGGCAGTGCGAGCAAATCCCCTTCTCTTGCCCGTCGGTTCAAGTCATGGAACCCTGCTGTCGTCCGTCGGTTCGGGTGCGAGCAACAAAAGCCACAAATTCTCCTTGTTCTTCTCTGCCTCGAGTCATCCCCTTCACCTGTTCTTCTTGAGTGAGGATAGAGTATACCTTGTGCAACCCCGGTAATGGGTCTTGTGCCAAGATGTTAGATCGGGTTGTCCCGAACCGCTGCTCATCGAGACCCATAAGAAACAGGTGCACCTTCTCTTCCTCTCTTCTCTTTTCCAATTCTAAACCCAGATTGCATGTGCACTTTCCACACTTGCACGCCGGCAATTGCTCAAAATTGCCCAGCTCATCCCATAATTTTTTCAATTTCCCATAGTAATCCATGATAGTCATTCCTTTCTGTTTGCAATCGGCCAATTGGGACCTTAATTGTTGAATCCGAGGTCCATTGGTGATGCTGAATCGGTCTTTGATGTCCAACCACAAATCCCGTGAAATCTCTACATGAGATATGGTTGATCGGAGTGTGGATTCGATAGTGTTTCGAATCCAGGACACCAACAATGAGTTGATGGTCCACCAGTCTTCCCAATCCTCTGATTCTTCACTAGGTTGTTCAATAGACCCGTCGATGAACCCGAATTTCTTTCGGGCTCTCAAGGCCGTTCGGAACGAACGTGCCCACTCTTCATAGTTGTCCCCCTTCAGTTGGACCTGAGTAATCGTAAACCCAGGATTATCAAGAGATGTAATATCGTATGGCGAAATCGTTTTTCGATTCTCACTAGATACACTCTTGCTCCCGGACATGGATTCTGCCATGTATTCTGCTTGATTGTGTGTCTTATTTCGATTGTTTTAAGGCTCTGATACCATGATAAAACAATGGAATAATAAAACAGTAGAGAAGGAATGTTGCAGCCCCAAAAACCCTTAAGGTCTGCGTGTATTGTATTAGGGTTTTTATAATCCCTAAATTTTCACAATTAATGCCATAATAAATGCCTAAATACATGCCTAAGAATATTCACATTCCATAATAGGATAATATTACAATCAGCTCATCCCATATTTAGATATTCCATAATAAAAACCTTTAATTCCAAAATTGTCTAATTAAGATATGTAAGGATAAAAATAATAATTATTATAGTTTTAAAAGTCAACTCGGGGGATAAATCTCGGTCAAGGTCTGAGTCTCAAGTTGGGTTGACCCAGGTCAAGAAATGATAAAAGTGGTTATTATCATATTTTTAAAACTCAACTCGAGAGTCGATCCAGGTAAGATCTAAGTCATGGAGCGAGGCTCAGGTTACGAGTCATGTTGACCTGAATCAACATAATATTATAAGTGGTTTGTTATTATAGTTTTGAAACCTGACTTAGGGGTTGACTTGAGGCAAACCCCAGATCATGGGTCGGGTTGATTGTTGATTCGAGTTAACATAATGATAAAAGTGGTTATTATTGTAGTTTTAAAACTCAATTCAAGAGTCAACTCGGGGCAAGACCTGAGTCATAGGTCGATAGGGTCAACTCGGGTCAATAAAAGAATAAAAATGGTTGTTATTGTAGTTTTAAAATCAACTTAGGGGTTGATCGGGTCACAAGATGAGAGGCAAGACCTGGGTCACAGGTCGATAGGGTCAACTCGGGTCAATATAAGAATAAAAATTGTTGTTATTGTAGTTGTAAAATCAACTTAGGGGTTGATCGGGTCACAAGATGAGTGGGTCAACCAAATTTGTTTTTTTTTTTTAAAGAATCAAAGCAACCTTGTTTTGCCAAAAACAATTCAAGAAAAATCAACGAGTTTTTTACTAGTGTTTTATCCCGAGTTTTTGATCGGGTCAAGTGATGTCAATTCTTCTTCTATTTTTTTTTAAAGTGGACCGGTCCAAGCCTCGAGTCAGTCAGGTTTTGGGTCAACCCGTCAAGCTAGTCTAGGTCTTATAACTAGGGTTATAATAATATTATTAATTTCAACTCTCGATATAAATTTATATTAAAGTAAAAAAATAATATCTAAGTTTGAAACTACTACATATTAAGGGTAAAGTAAAAAAAATATTTTATATTGTCTTATCCATTATAAGCAAACATGATCAGTAACAGTCACTCTATTTTATACACCACAATCAAACACAATTTTGTTTTTGTCTTTATTTTATACTTATTTATTTTATCTTCATTATCTTTTTTTTTTTTTACAAGACAATAACCAAACGCTACTTATGAGCTTGGTCATACAGTGGAGTGGAGGTGGTGTCATTTCTTTGTAGAAAAATAAAATAACAAAAAGAAAGTGATTCTCACTCCAAAACTTGTTACTCTAACAAAAGCATATGCAAGTTTAATCGGAGACTTAGAATAGCTTTATTAATGGAAATTTGGTATAGACTAGCTTTTGTGCCTTTTTTCCATAAAAAGTTATGTTTAGGTGTCACAAGCGTGTTTAAAAAAAAAAAATGTGCGACTTAGGCTGGTTTTATTTCAATTAAATGAAAAAAAAAGGAAATGACAACCCGTGATATCCCCTAAAACCCTTTTTGATCGGAATAAGCCAATAAAAAATAAAGACAATTATAATGCTCTTTTTAAAAAAATTAAAAACACATTTTAACTTTCCAAACTTGTGATCTGAGTCATTAGACTCGAAACACCATATCTAAAAAAACCATGAAGTTCAATTTGCAATCAATCAAATATTGAAGGATAAAAAAAAATTAATTATACAAAAGGATTTTTTAAAAAATAGCAAATAAAAAATTGAGGATGAAAATTAAAATACAAATAAATTTTATATTTGATTGAATGGTGAGATTGAAAACATCAATTTATCAAAATGACCAAAAACAATCAAAAGAATGAGGATGAAAATTGACATAAAAAATAAAAATAAAAATAATTTTTTGATTGAATAGTGAAATTGAAAAGAATAATAACTTTTACATAAAGGTTAAAAAAAATTAGAAATCAAAATAATGAGAACCAAATTGTAAAACATAATATCATCATTTGGATTGAATGATAAAATTAAAAACCAATAAAACTTTTACAAAAGAGTCAAGAACAAAAATGAAAAAATAATAGAATAAGGACTGAAGTTGAAATATCAACAATAAATAGGGTTAAGCTATAATTTTTTTATATTTATTCAAATACCAAATTTCCCATAAGCTGACTTAATAATAATAAAAAAATTATCATGAAAGGACAAAAAAGCCCCATGACTCTAATTTTTTTTTTTGCTTTTAAGGGCATTTTGGTCATTTCAATGTGCTTTTTAATTGTTTATTATTTTCTGTATTTGGTCAAATACCAAATTTTTCCTTAGCTGACATTCTAATAACAAAAAAATATTGTGAAAGTATAAAAATGCCCTTTGACGCCTATTTTTTTTTTTTACTTTCAATGGAATTTTAGAACGTTTGTTTGAGACCATGATGATCTACAAAAAGCAAATCAAAATAAATTATAAAGCCCAATTCAAAATAATAAAATGTTAGAGGATGAAATTGAAAAAAAAAGTCAATAAAAAATAAACTAAAACCCATTTTTTAAGGATGAAGTTGAGAAAAATCAATAAAAGAGAAAAAAAAAAACAAGTTAGGTGTCTGGCCTAAAACAAACCAGGGTGCGTCATGCACTTAGGTTTAAAAAAAAAACATTTTTTACCTTAATAACAGGCGTCATCCACTTTTGGGTTTTTGTTTTTAAGTAGGCAACTTGTTCTCTACTAGGCGACAATGGCTAGAAAATCAGAGGGAGTTGACCTAAAAACCTATTTTTCAAGCCATTTTCCCCTAAATACACATTATAAAAACCTTCATAAACAACTTACCAACCCTAAACACTCCAAAATAACTTTAAAAAAAAAACAAAAACCAACCAAATAAAAATAAATATATTATAACAAAAGCTAAATGGTGTGAGGAAATCACCGTAAATCAAAAAACATTTCAATGTGGATTGTAATAGCAGTTTCACTTTCAATTTCTCATCTTTTCGCGAATGGATAAACGTTTCTTTGGCTTTCTTCCACAAGAGTATCTAGGTTTTTCTAATTTTCAAGTACAAGCAAATAACGCTTTTAGCCTCAGAAAAGACAAAAATGAAGCTTTACCTTTGGGGGTATTTTGGTTAATTAAGAGGATCATGGGGTGTTTTAGTATTTTTCACATTATAATTTTTATTTTTTAATCAAAAAGCTGCTGGCATGTATTTCACACGCCCCAACGAGTGGGCGGAGTCCCCGTCATTAAGGAGGCGGTTGAGATGTTTCCTGATGGCCAAATCTGGTCATTCATCGCATAACTAGATGTGCAGTTGTGCCTTCTTCAACATGGAGTGGCGCGTGTAGACATATCATGGTTGGATTGCCGTCAGGGATTGATTGTTTGCGTTTTTTCTTTTTTCTCTCTCCTGACAACTAAAATGCACAATTATTCTCTCTTTGTTTGTTGTTTGCTTGTTTCTAATTTGGTTTGGCCTAAGTCCGGCGCGAGGGGGAGGGGGCACCTACAGAGTAGGGCAAGAATGACCAAACACTTTGCAGTTTGCACTGGTTGCATCTTGGTGGCTTCCACTCATATTCTACCTCAACTGTGATGGGTTCATTAAAAAAAAGGCTTACAATATCATACCTGTTAATGAGAGGGAGAGCAGTTGTAATCTCCACACATCCTCTTGCATATTCTAGCCTTGTGCAGTTGTTTGTTTGTTTGCTCGTCACAAGATAAAGACTTCCCCACCATGCTGGCTGCCAAGCTCAGCCCTTGCTTCGTCCATAGTGGAAATGGTAGTTTGTGGAGGCATGGTTGCTAGATCCAAGTAACTTAGTCATTCTCTATACTCTTAATATTTTTTTACATTTAAAAAAAAATTGATATTGACCCGCTACGAAGCGCAAGCCAATAAACTTGTCTAAACTAAGCTCCGTCTGTCAAATACCAAGAGAACTGTCAAATACCAAGAGAACTCTTTCAACCAAATTTGATATTAGCTATAGAGTTTCTCTTTGTTTTACACTTCGGTTCTCTATTAATGATTTTTTTTTATTTATAAATTTTGACAAAATGATCATAAAATCAAGAATGGAAAACTACAATTGAAAAAAAAAAATATTGAGAACAAAAATATAAAACAATTCAATATTATGGATTGAAACACGATTTACCTAACCTTTTTTTAAGTACACCTGAATGGTCCTTTTATGTTTTTCCTTCCCTTATTTGTTATGGTGACTAAAACGTTTTTAACCAACATTTCATGAGTGTGAAAATATAGAAAGTTAATAATAGCAGATTCAGAGATGTCAATCAACTCATGGTGTATTTTTATACAGGAAGAAGGGTAAAGGGAGAAGACAAGGAAGCAAAGACAATAAAATTTCAACTATCTTCACAAGCTGTTAACTTTTCAAACCATACAGTTAGTGTACATACAATACTGGATTGCTTTCTGTGAAATGAACTGGGGAGCACGAACCCACTACAACCGGACAAAGAATTGCTAAGAAACGAATCAAAAACCCTAAGGCCAAAAACCCTAAAAACTTTCCAAGAACAACCGGAAAAAAATATATATAGACTTGATTTTATATTAAGATGGGGAAGGCATACAATTTTGCGAAACCAACGTTGAAGAATTCTTCCTCAGCTTCCCTTTGAATTGTCTGATCTTTGCATCTACCCTTGCTGTGAACCCAATCTTCGTTTCTTGTCTTGCCTTGGATCGTTCCCTTCTCCACATGTGTTGGTCCTCAACATCCTTCTTATAGTACTTGATTTCTTGGATGATATGATGATCCATTGGATTGAAACATCTTTGGAATGATATGTGAACCAGGTAAGGCACAATACATGCGACTGTTACCAAGAGGATGGTACTCCAGTAGATGGGTGCCGGACCAAGAACTTCAACTAAAAGTCTGTAGACGTCCCCCGAATAAGATGGAGGCATCAGACCGTAAAGTAACAGAAACAAGTACCAAGTGGCAACGCTTCCCCAGACAAAGAGATGTTGTATCCATGTAAAGTGGCTCATCGTGAGCGCAATCTGGCAGTTCACAGCACAGATGATGCAGGAGAACATTGTAGCACCCACAGCAGCCATATCAGCAGTTTGGCCTCCAGCACGGAATGCTTGGTTATAAAAGATCACGATATTTAGGATGAAAATGACAAGAGAGGAATACAAACCATTACCCATCCACCCAAGTATTCGATACCAATCAAAAAACAAGTTTTTGGTCCCTTGCTGATACAATGCTGGGAACTGCATAATGGGGAAATAACATTATTTTTGTAGCAGAGAGATAACTGGTACAAAAATTGCATTAGAATTAGCTAAGTAATTAATGGGACTAACCTGCAAGCAGACCTCAGAAGACACATCTTGTTCAAAAACTCCGAGTGAAATGACAGGCAATGAGGTAAGAATGACATTGAACAATAGCATGTACCAGTCATTGTAAACTGACTGCCCAGAAAAGGCCGTGAATGCCTCAAAGTAGAAAAGCGTAAGGCCGAATGCTATATTTTTGTAGAAGAAATAGCAAATCTGAAAGCAAAAGAACCCATTCAATGAAACAACAAAAAGAGAATAGCTAAGCATGTGGTGTACACGTCAGTGCAGTGGATGCAAACATATCAAATGCATAAAAGGAAGCATGATATAGTCTCTTGATTATTACCATCTGTGCAATTCTCTTGTAGCACCAGTGTCCATGGACTACCAAAAGTCTTTCAAGAAACCGAAACTGGGAAATAGAAAAATCACTCGCCATCACAGCCTGTAAATCCATTTGAAAATACGTAAGCTTCACTGGAAAATTAGAAGCTTGCATATAAGCAAAGCTTGATGCTCTGTTTCTTCACTCAACAACCACAAGAAGTTATGAGAAAATGGTGAAGTTGGAATGGATAAAGAAAGCAAAGGTTCAGCATAATATTTTGATCTTAGTTCCAATTTGAGACCAAAGATGGCAGACAAGCATGATGTTACGTGTCCAACCCAATTTAAATATCAGCAGGACATGAAATTTTAAGTGACAGATACTGCTTAGAAACAGCTGGAAATAACAGCAGGTGAGCATAGAAGGTACAAAGATTTCTCCTCGGAGGAAAAGGCAATATCATTTTTAAGAGGCTGCATGCCAGAAGAATTAGTTAGACATGTTACCAACCTGCATACCTTCCACCCCACTGATGCCAACTCCAATGTCAGCTTCTTGAATCATCCCAACATCATTTGCACCATCACCTATCGCTAATGTGGTTTTTTTAGTTCCTTCCTTTACTAATCTTGTTACCTGTATCAACAAATTGAACAAATTAAAACCCAACAAAAGAATGCATATCTCTCTATAAGGGCACTGTCAATTTGATGATTCAAGACAAGAAAATACATTCTGGAAGAAAGTCCACTAATTAAGGGGAAAAAGTTTCATACCAGTGCCTTCTGCTTGGGAGAGACACGACAGCATATGACAGATGCACAGCCAACAGCCAACGCTAAGAAATGATGCTTCATATCATCCTCTAGAGCATAGGATAAAGATTTTCCATCAATAATTAACGCAAATGCAGCATGTGGATCCTTTTGCAGCTTGACCATTTGAGAGGAATTGGTGATTTGCATCAAAATATTCTCTTTCACAGCCTGTGTGGTGATGAAAGGCAAAAAACTCAGGCATCAAAGGAAATCAAGTCCCTGAAAGGAAAATGCTGTACCCTTTGGCCAAGTATATCACCTGCTTTGAGTCTTGAGCTACCACATCTGAGTTCATTACAGTTATACAGATCCGCTTCATGCCCTGGCGGAGTAAACTACATGAAAATCTGCATCATGCACAAAACAGGGAATTATAGCTTCTGAAATAAAATTGACATAGATTACAAGGAACCTTGAAGGTAGACTCTAAGAGACAAACCCTATGTTGATTGCAGTTTCCATCTTATCCCCTGTCAAAACCCAAATCTTGAGACCAGCTTGTGCAAGTTTGTCTATGCACTGGGGCACCTGGTGAGTGAATAAAATGGAAATAAGCAGAAATGTATCATAAAGAAATATCTTAATTATGTCTCCAAGACAATTATATCATGTACCCCTTTTTGCAATTTGTCCTCCACGGCAGTAGCACCAACAAGAATCAGATCCTTTTCCATCATATCTGCAACTCGCTCAAGCATTGCTTCTCTATCAGTGCTAATAGAAGTTTTGACTTTGACAAACTCATTGTTCCACGCAGAATACTCGGACTCATCAAGCTTTTTATAAGCAAGTGCCAGTGTACGCAACCCAGCTTCTCCATATTCATTCAAATGCTTAACAGTAGTTTCCTCATATATTCTTCCATTCTTTGATAGTCGATCAAATATTACACTGCATAATTCAAATGGATTGCAAAGATAAAAATAAAGTTATCTATATTTTTCCCCTAAATTTCCTATTAAAGACCATGGTAGAAGATTCTAGATGCTTTATGCATCGATTGCTAAAGATTACAAAAGACCATGTAAGAGACAGTTGTGAGCCTAACCTATCAGCACCTTTGCACAGGAGTAAAATTTGACCATCCTCATCCCGCACAATTACAGACATTCGCTTCCTTTTGCTTGTAAATTCCAATAAATTGAGAATTTTGAACTCTCTGCAAGATTACCAAGATACATTTAAGATGTTAAGATACCTTTAATCAAAGGGAGTGATGGACAAAAGGGCTAAATAAACATGGAATTGTCAATTTGCAACCTCACCTTTCAATCAATCGTCCTGGGTGTGCATATTTTTCACGAATAAACACGCTTGATTGAGTTCTTTTGTAAAATTCAAAACCAAATTCTCTTGCTGCAGCAAGAAAGGCTGCTTCGTCAGGTGACTCTGCTTCATATGTAAACATACCAGTCTCTTCATTCAGCTCAGGAACGGCAGTCTGACATATTGCTAGTATCCTGAAAAATAGCAAAAGGACCTCTCGATTTCGTTCATTCAACCACTTTCCATCCATGAGCCGGCTATCCTCAAAATTAAATCCCTTTATTGCTGGCTTCTGATCATTATCACATTTAGAAGTGATGACACTCTCGAGTTCAATTTCTGGACCTCCTCTGCTATCCTCCTTATGTGCACTTTTTCCATACCTCGAAACATTAGTATTTTGTGTATCCTGCTCCTCAAGATCCATAGCCATCTGTTTTGCTGCAGCAACCTCAATTTCACTAGAACATACACCATATGCAGTACCAGCAATGGAGCACTTCAGAAAATCCATCTGATTACAGGTCAAGGTGCCAGTTTTATCAGAGAGGATAGTGTCGACCTGACCCAACTCCTCATTTAAGTTTGATGTTCGTGCTTGAGCAGTATTGCCAGTTTCTTCATCATACATATGTATGTCTTGGTTAATGAACCTTGCTTGAAACACCTTCACAATCTCAATTGAGACATAGAGAGAAATGGGTATTAAATACCCATAAAGGATGAGAGCAGTGATCAAATGTGCTACCCCAGACTTGCCAGGATTGTCAGGGTCATACAAATCATTTTCATTCCGGGGTTGCATGTACGTCCAGTCTGGCATTTGAAACTTTATCTTCACAGCAAAGCCAATTGAACTAATGGATGAAATCAGTACAAGAAGGCTGAGAAGGATGTATATAATTTTGTCCATTTTTTTCTCTATTTTGCTCCTTTTTGAAGGAGACTTTGTTGAGTTCTGCATGACTTTGCTATCAAAACCAGTGAATATCACAACTCCATATACATAAGATGTATTTCTGAGCTTTGAATCTCTAAGAAGAATCTGAGTAGGGTCAAGAGGATAAACCTGACGTTCATACTCAAAATTACCAACAAAGGTGTAAAGATTGGGGTTTGGATCTTCGCACTTTATTATTCCTGTAAAGTTCTTGAAAGACTCATCATCCTCCAAAGGCAAGGTTACCTCCAATGATCTCTTAACCTTCAAGTTAGTCTCACCATCTAAGTTCATAGTCTCCACATAGCAAATCCCATCATCGTAACTTGTTGACAACAGAAGCAAATCAGCAGGGAAAAACTGGTCTTTTTCCACTTTCACCACATCACCAACCTGAATCTTCTGCCATGGCTTATAACCAAAAACACCCCCACCTTTATGAACACTAGCTTTCCGACTATTAACCTTCATATCCTGCGTAAACCTGCGCCAATCTTCTAGAGCTTCTTTTGCCATACTAAGGCCAACAACAAAAGCCAACGGTAAAATCATGCTCAGAGGCGAGAATGGGGCAACAGCTGTAAGTGAAAGAACTGCAGCAACTAGGAAATAGAGATTAGCAAGCCGATGGAACTGTTCATACAGTGCCTTGGGCAAGAATGTAACTATATTGTACTTCGTGGTAGATATATAATTTGAGCAGTATTTCAAGGGTTTTTTCTGGTGCTTATGGGGTTGGTTGCAATGAACAATTCTGGAGAACCCAGGCCCTAGTAAAGGATGCGGCCCCTCACTGTTGTTGGCATTTGGCCTTAAGCAAGAGAACGGGTGGAGATGGCTCCGCCGGAGCCTTGCTCTTATCCTTCCCCGTGTCATCTCTCAAAAATTGATCTCGAAAGCACTTTTGCAGCTGATTCGATATACCTAGAAAAGAACAACCCCCAAATCTTGCTTTAAATGCAGAAACCAACTGGTCCTGCTTATAGGCAATTCTTTCTTCTAAGGCCTAATTTAACAAACAAAATATAGGATGCATTTGTCAACTTGCAACAGTACATAACATCATTGTTGTAACTCAGCACAAATAAAAGAAAGAATCATACTTCATTCATTAGAATTCAAGAACACCACATCCCATAAAAGGCATTCGTATTCAAAATTGGATTTTTCAAATCTTTCATCCCCGGATTATGCAAACTTGAAACCTCATAAGGAAATGAATAAATATTTAAACAAACAGAAGGACGCACATAGGAACAAATCTACATTCATTTAAAGCTACAAAATTTACAAAAGATCCTGAAAATTGAATGGTTTGTCCGGCTAAAACAACAAAAAAAATCTTTAAAATAGCAAGAACCTTAAAACTCCACAAGAAACGAAAAAGAAAAAGAAAAAGAAAAGTCAATGATTGGCAAGAACGTTACAGCAAGACAAAGCCATCAACCAAGAAACAAGAAAATAAAGAACCCAAAAGAGAAGAGGGCAACCTGAAATCAGGAGGCAGGCCCGTCTTTAGCAAAAATAGCAATGACCCATTTGAGCAGGTGCATGAGGAAACCTGAAGCTAAATAGTTGCAGATCAAGAAACAAAGGGGAAGAAAGTGCTAAAGGCCAAGAGAAACAAAACAAAGCTTGTTTTAGAGAGAGAAAATCTGTTGTTTCAATTAACGAGGGGAGAGAAAAGGAAATAAAAGGACTAGAGAGACGAACAGGGGTTTAGTCCACGAAGAAAGAAACACCCATCTCTCCCTCCCCCTCTTTTCCTTTTCTTTTCCTTCCCTCTTTTCTTTTTCTCTCTCCTCTGCTGAAAATCATACTAAGGTCTTTGAGTTAGATAATGCTACTGCTTGACAAATGGACCCTTGTAATGAGCCATAAATTTAGGAGGAAGCTTCCTTTGGCTACATGTTTTTTTTAGAAGATTAGCTGGTCAAAGGATTTATGGAAAAAAAATACTAATTTAAATCTAATTATCATAAAAGCTAATTCGAGAACAAATGCATCATATAATATAATGTATGTGTGTATTAGATTATATATATGCTAAAACCTAATTCATATGTAGAGTTGTTGTATATCCTGAGGCACTTCAAATCTAAGATGTTTGGTAGTGTAGTAGCGGTTGCTTTTCAAATAACTTTTCGTGTCGAAATGCATGTCACTGATGTTTTTTTATTTTTTAAAAATTATTTTTGATATCAGCACATCAAAACAAATAGCTAATTCGAGAACAAATGCATCATATAATATAATGTATGTGTGTATTAGATTATATATATGCTAAAATCTAATTCATATGTAGAGTTGTTGTATATCCTGAGGCACTTCAAATCTAATTCAACAATACATATCATAATTTTATAAAAATTTTAATTAAAAGAATACTACAATTTATAATTTTTTTAAAATTTATTTTTTAAAACTTCAACCACAAAAAGTATTATAATAAAAAATTTTAATTTGTGGTTGGATGGACAAGATCCTTAAAAATCAAGATTGAGGAAGACAAATAATAAGCTTGTGTTCTAAACTTAAGTATTGTTTAAGAGGATGTCAGCTTTTGCTTTTTGAGTTTTTTTAAAATATACTTACCTTGAAAAAAAATTTAAGTATCAAATTGATACTATTTTTTAGTGTTTTTTTATGATTTTGACATATAGGTGTTAAAAATAATAAAAAAATATTTTAATACATTTTCAAGTAAAAAATCACTTTAAAAAAAAACACTTTACATCACAATACTAACAGTGGTTTTTCAAAGTATTTTTTGTTTGGAAATATATCAAAATAATATTTTTTAAAAAAATATATTTATAATATTAGTACATCAAAATAATATAAAATCATAAAAAATAATTTAAAATAAAAAACTTTTAAAAATGCTCTTTAAATACAAATACAAAGGCACTTGAACCCACAATTATTGCAAAATGCATGTACAGCACAGCACGTTTATGGCTTGCTGGTCGAATAAATACAAGGATATGATATGAGGATTGTATTGTACCTTAAAATAAAATTCCAACAACAATTCATCAATTCGGAAAACGTGGGCTGGGTCCTACAATAAGGTCCCCCTCTCGTATTTATTTCAACCATTACATTAATGTGAGGAAATGATAGGCAATAATATCGTTGTTATTTTTTAAAATAAATTTTATTTAAAAATATATTAAAATAATATTTTATTTTATTTTTTAAAATTAATACATATGACTAATTATTATAATAATTATTCCTTTTTCCCTAAAATAGTCATTTCAGAGAAGAATAATTAAGTGGCAATTCTTAAATTGAAAAACATTTGAAACTTACCGCATTAAATGACAAGGTTATGCATATGAAAAGAATAATTAATAATACCGCATTAATACAAGATTAAGTCACCATTTTAATATGAGTTTTAACCTTTTTTTTTATTAAAATTTAATTTTTTTTTACTTTAAATTAACTTTTTAGTATTTTTTCAAGTAAAAAATATTTTGAAAAATAACTACTACTATGCTCGTAAATATCCTCTAAGCATCCCCAGCTAATGTTATGGGATATTTTTTATTAAAATAATTTTAAAAACTTTAATAAAATAACTTTGATAAAATATTAAAAATTAAATAAATGCATCTAGAAACTTTTTACAAAAAAAAACATTCTCTTGTAAGAAAAACAAATGTGTATTTTTCACCTACAATATGAAACTTGGAAGGCTCGCACCCAATATTCCAATTCTGTAATTAGAACATTACATGATCTTGTGCTCAAACAACAAGATATTCTGAAGACGTAACCATTCCATACATAAAATAATGTCATGTTTGGTATTTGGTACAACATCTTTTTTTGTTTTTTATTTATTTTTTTTAGTTTTAAATTATTTTTTATATTTTTAAATAATTTTGATATACTGATATTAAAAATAAATTTTAAAAAATAAAAAATTATTATTTTGATATATTTTCAAAAAAAAATATTTTGAAATACAATTTGTATTACACTTCTAAATAAGTATTAAGACCGCAACTATTTTATCATGAAAATAACCTAATAAAAAAATATAGCTAGTTTTGTACTCTTTTTTTTTGTATTTTTTTTATTTTATCGTGTTTTTTTAAAGCATTTGTAATTCGAAACTTGATTTAATTTTCAGCATTTGTTTTACGAAGATAATACTATAATGATCAAGTGTGGAGCCCCTTCATAAAAAAGAAATCATCAAAAAGTTAGTTTGGCATCCCAATAATTGATTAGTTAATAATCAATTGGTTGATCTCCATTTTCCGATGATTAGGTGGTAAATAATGGTACTATTTAAACATTAAATTAATTAATTAAAAGAAACTAAAACATCTAGGGAAAAATTATTGTAGCAAAAATAACAAATCATTGTTTTATAGACACAAAACATCTAATAGTGATAAAATAAAATCGTGGAAAAGTTTCACAAAAAAAATTGATTTTTCCTGGTTGATGAGATTTGGACCTAAGTTATATTTGTAAAACAAGTTTCTTATAAAACAAGGGACATTTTGATACTTAAATAAATATTTGATTTTTTTATCAAGTGACAAGTAGTAAAATGAAAGAAAATAAAAAATGCATTTTTTATATAGAAAAGAGATATGTCTTATCTCTATTGTTTAATGTGTTTTTTGTGTAGTGAAGATATGATAAGTGTAGGATCTCTGGATCTATCCTCCTTCTCTTCCTCTTTCTCTCTCTCCCTCTCTCTCTCTCAAAACCAAAGAATATATAGCTTGAGAAATATCTATAAGAATATCTAGAAAAATATCTAGACAAATATAGGAAAAACAATATTGATGCACAGTAATAAATAATACCATGCAAATAGTACTATTCATGAATAGTAAACTAAGCGAGATGAGCTCGGTCAGACCGAGGTGAGGGAAGAGAGAGAGAAAGAAAGAGGAGAGAGAGCTACCTGGTAGCCCATCCTAATCGATCCTCAAAGCTCAATTAGGTTGAAAAGTGAATAGTATTGGAGACTCATTCTGAACAAGGTGAGTTTTGTAGGGTATAAATAAACTTTGCATAGTAAACATTATTCATGAATAGTGAATGAATCTCGGTTAGACTGAGTTAAAGTAAGGGAGGAAGGATAGGAAATATATATATATATATATATATATATATATATATATATATATAGAGAGAGAGAGAGAGAGAGAGAGAGAGAGAGAGAGAGAGAGGTACCTGGTAGCTCATCCTAACCAAACCTCAAAGCTCGACTAGGTTGAAAAATACTATTGATGAATAGTACCAAAGACTTGTTTTGAACGAGGTAAGCTTTGCAGATTATGAATGAACTTCACATAGTAAATATTATTAATGAATAATATTTACTATTCATTAATAGCAAACGAGCCTTGATTAGACCAAGTCAAGGTAAAAGAGAGAAATAAAGGAAAAAAAAGAAAAAAAAAGAGAGGGAGAGAGATGAACAGTATCATCACCTTTTCTCTCCCTACTCAAGAGAGATACTAAATCTCGATTAGGCCATGGCCCAACCAACTGTGTTAGACTCGGTTGGGTCACGACCGAACCGACTGTTGTGGGACTCGGTTGACCTAGCCCGCCTAAGTTTTTTTTGTTGTTGTATTATTATTTGCCCTTTTAAAGTCTTGTAAACATACATGTTTGGAAGACTTTAAATAGTTAAAGAGGGGGGGATAAAATACTTATAGTGTTAAAGTTAACCTTTGTGGCTATGCTTGTACAAAAGTGTCACTTATATAGGCATGCCTTTAAATGTATATTCGTTGAGATTTTTTTGTCGATATTTTATGGATAAATACCTATTGATCTTTCTAGATACAGTAGTTTTAAAGATCTAGAGACAATTGGCTACGGAGACCTGGAGACAATGGTCATAAAGACTTAGAGACAGTGGTCACACAAACCTAAAGACAATGATTATAAAGATATGGAGAAATATAGTCATAAGAACATGGAGACATGGTTACGAAAACCTAGAGAAATTGATCAGAGAGACCTGAAGACACATGGCCATAGGGACCTGGAAAAAATGAATGTACATATGATTAGGAGATTGACTAGTTGTCATCACTTACATTCCCTACCATTTACAAGCCATTAGCCATTAGTAATTTTCATGGAATAGTAAATTGAATGTAAAGCTTGGTTAGAATGAGCCTTAAAAAATAACGAATACTATTCATGAATAGTAATGTACTATTCATGAATATTAAAATCGAGTTATGCATAAAATAGTGATACTATTCATGAGCAGTAAAACTGAGTTATGCATAGTACTAGCTTGGTTAAAACAAAATACCATTTTATTTGAAAGACATAAAAGATGGAGGTTCGAATCTATAAGTTTAATCCATGGTGGATTATTCGATCTCAAGTAGTTATGTAAGAGTGAAAATTTTTCTTCTTAGCTTTGACTATTTTTTTCCACAAACTAATGAAAGTAACTTCTAGTGAGTAATCATTATATCTATTTTTTTTGGTGTGTGACACTCCTTAGTGTCATACCTGTTGTCATGGTGAAAAAAATAGTTGGGTTTTCTTGTGTGTGTTTGAACCACCTTTCATTGGAGGTGGATGTTGTAGGAAGTCTTTTCCTTGAATAATAGTTAGCACCTCTATCTATGTGATGGTCAGAGGCGTGGTCGTGAGCTCGGGAAATGTTAGATGATTATGGATGCGCTCCTTGATGTTTCTTTTAGATGCTCTTATTAGAGACTAATAACATGATGAAGATACATGGAAATGTGGGTGACCTTGTCTGGTCATGCTAGCTTCTTCCACCCTGATCAGTTTTCTATTGTGTGTTTCATACCGAAAAGATTTTATCAGGGATGGTGTATAACTTTTCCCAAAGGGAGTATTGTATACTCCATTAATTAGAGTTTCTATAACTACGAGTTCAAGGAGTCTTTGCGCATTAAGCATTTATTCGTTGAAATGTTGAAGATAGGCTTTAATACTTTTATCTTCTCACTGTGTGACTGTGAAGAGTTTTGTGGTGGTTTTTTTGTTTTTTATAGGAATACTTGTGTTGAAGTGAGAGATTAAATTGGAGTTGAGATCATGAAACTAAAGAATAAAGCTAGGTTCTAGACTATGATACCAAACATGTGCAGATTCACAAAGTGTTATTAGAAGAACTTTGCACATAACATCAATGTCTTGTGTGATAAGTTCTAAAAGACTTCTTATATTTTGTATGCGCTCCCGAGGGTATATGAGTCTCTCGTAGTTATCTAAATTGGTTTTTATAGAGACGGTCTTTAGAGAGTTGAGTGTAGAACACTCTGTAATAAAGTGAAGACTTCTAGTGAGCACTTTGTTGTGGCTCACAAACTTGTAGAGTCATAGAGATTGTCTCACTCCTAGTTTTTTTTTCTAGTGGAGTGAGGTAATGAAGATCGATGGTGTCTGGATTGTTTGGAGTGTCTCGTGTAAGAATAAGGTGTGTAGCTCTTTTTGAGTGCATGAGTGTGAGTGTTATTTATCTACATGTAATTCTTTCATATTCCTCAAGGAAACTAGAGTTGTATATGCATATTTGGTGCATGTATAGAGGCTTGTTTTTTGTGTAGGAGAAAGAGTGCGAAGATGTAGTTATATCACTATAACAACATCATTGAGTAAATGAATTTGATTGCAAAAATGTTGGAGTCCTAGGGGAGCTGAAGTCCCTGTGGGGAGATCAATCACTCTTCCTTGTTAATGAGTCTTGTCGGCCATGAAAAGTTTTTTTTAAAAAAAGTGAAAGGGAATGAACTGACTTTTTGTTTAGGTTTCTATAGACAGTGCCATTGATGAAGTCATGGAAAAACTTCATAGAAAAATATTGACTTCCCCTGGTTGATGAGATCTGGACTTGAGCTGTACCTGTAAAACACGTTTTTCATGGAACAAGGAACACTCTAATGCTTAAGTCAATATTTAATTTTATTTTATCAAGTGACAAGTAGGTAAGAATGAAAGAGAATGAGATATTTATTTTTTACATATAGAAAAGAGATATGTGTTGTCTATCTTGTTTAGTGTGTTCTCTATGTAGTGAAGAAATGGTAAGTGTAGGATTTCTGGATATATCATCCTCTCTCTCTCTCTCTCTCTCTCTCTCTCTCTCTCTCTTTTAAAACCAAAGAATATATAGTTTGAGAAATATATTGAAAACATCTAGAGAAATATAGGAAAAATACTATTCATGAATAGTAATCAATATTACTATTTATGAATATTAAACTATGGTGAGATGAGCTCGGTCAGATCGAGGTGAGAGAGGGGAGAGAAAAGGAGGGGGGGAGAGAGAGAGAGAGAGGAGAGGGAGCTGCCTAGTAGCTCGTCTTAATTGAGCCTCAAAGCTTGGTTAGGTTGAAAAGTGAATAGTATCGGAGACTCATTTTGAACGAGGTGAGCTATAAGGGTATGAATAAACTTTGCATGGTAAATATTATTCATAAATAGTAAATGAGCCTTAGTTAGGCCAAGTTAAGGTAAGGGAGGAAAGAGAGAGAAAAAAAACACTACTTTATAGCTCGTTCTAACTGAGCCTCAAGGCTTGGTTGGGTTGAAAAATAGTACTAATGAATAATACTAGAGACTCATTTTGAAAAAGGTGAGCTTTGCAAAGTATGAATGAACTTTGTATAGTAAACACTATTCATGAATAGTTAAGGTAAGAGAGAGAAAAAAAGGAAAGTGAGGGAATAAAGAGAAAAGAGAGAGATAAATGAATAGTCTCATCACCTTTTCTCTCTCCTATTCAGGAGAGAGACTGGAGCTCGGTTGGGCCACAACCCAACTACGTGTGCTGGACTCGGTTGGGTCATGACCCAACCAAGTGTTGTGGGACTCGATTGGACTTCGCCCAACCTTTTTTTTCTGTATTATCATGAACCCATGGTGTTTTTTTGGTGACTTAATTTTTTTCTTCACTTTCATCCCTTTTATATTGAGTTGATTTGAGATCAAACCTGCTGATTAGCTTTGGTTGGCGTTACATGGGATTCTCTAAATGTTAAAAAAAATATATGGTGCTTCGATAATGTTCAGTTTAGCAAAAACAAAATTGGTTTTATTGATTTAAAATAATAAAAACTTTCGGCACAAATTCAAAACTTACCAATTCATGGACTTATTTGAACAAAAAGAGTGATGAGCTCTTGGTGCATGTCAAATGCTCGCCAGTGTGTGTGAGCAAGCCACAACACTATAGCTACGTATAAAGTGGCTTTAAACCTCTAAAGGTGTTCTTTCTTGGTGTTGTTAAAATTAAGACATTTTAATTCCTGTTATGATATGTATTTTCTACTATGTTTTAAGCATAAATAAGCATCTTAGGGATTATTTTACAAGAATAAAAAAGATTAAAGACTTTAAAAATATTTGCTATTGACGTGAATGTTTTTCCTTTTTATGATAGATGTCGAGCATTCCACTAAAGCTGAGAGTCTGACATTGAAATGATGGGCTTTAGGATTAAAAAAAAATTGTAGATCAAGTTTCTAACATGTCATGAATGAAATAATAAAGTTTAGATAGTCAGGTAATGCAAGAAACTAAGTCAGAAACAAAGTCTAAGTTGCAGTAGAGTTGTGACAACAATAGAGTCAATTTTCAACACAAATTCTGAGGGATCTAGCCAATCTTAATGATCAGATAAAAAAGGAAGGAATTAAGTGACATTAAGGACTCCTAATTAACATAAGGATCCTAATGAAAGTCAACAGCTGAGAGAGAGAATAAAGGAAGCAATTTATGATAGAAACACGAGGGTTCAAAGAGAGTAGCGTTCTTTTCCTTTTTGTTTTTTTTTAAATTTTCAAGCAACTATGAACTAAAATTTGGCTTTTGGTTCAAAGGATTTTGTTTCATTACTGTTTTAGATTATGGGAAGAGATATTTCCAACACTATTTCTGGACATTCAAGTACTTACCTAAATGTGGTACATAAGTTACTGTTTTCATTTAAGCTTTTTGAATGGTTTCTGTAGTAAACATGCTTTTCTTTTTATGAATTTTTCAATCCATAATTGTTGATTTGGATAAGAAGAAAGCAAAATAAATGAATTTGGTTGATTTAACTTTCAGGTTAAAAGAATAAGACAAGTAAAAGTCGTTAAGCTTCATAAGGTTAGCTTGGAATACTTGATCGTTTCACTCTTAAAGCTTTCGTCACCAAATATAAAAATTGCTTTTCAATATTTAATTCAATTGATGTTAACGAATTAATTGGGAGATTTTTCTAATTAATTTAATATTTTTTTTTATCTTCCTTGCTTAAAGGAATTTTAGTATTTGTTTGAATTAAAAGAATATTTATTTTACTTCAATGATCAATCTAATTTGTTGAATGGACAATCTCTTTAAATCAAGCACATAAATACTGAATTATCTTTTACATTTTATTTTCATAATTTTAATCTTTTTTAGTTTTCTTATTAATCCCCAATGTTTATTTTAGTTTCTTGTAAGAAGAATTATAAATTTCTCTTGGGTTTGACCTGGTTTTCACTACCATGCTACAAAAATCAATTCCTTAAAAAGAGAGAAAAGTCAAAATTAATTTTGGTGGTTTCGACAACAACCATATTTTGGCATCGTTGCCAGGGAAATATATTTCTTCCTAATTTTCTATACAAACTAACTAATATATGCCAAGATCTTCCTGTACAGGTGCACTAGTATTCGATCTTGAGATTGAAAGAACAATTAAGGCAAATAGGAAGACCAAAAGACAAGAAGATAACTCATTAAGCTCATTAAATATAAATGTATATTCCAAAAACAAAAACCCAGAAGTGATAGTGCCAAAAACTGAGGACATGGCCGAACAAAGGACATTAGGGAGTTAGCAACTCCCAACATGAACTAACAACATTCATGCACTGAATTTCCAAATATTAATATAGCTTTTGAATTAAAGTCATGTTTGATGCACTTATTACCTATTTTTCGTGGTCTTGCAAGTGAGGATCTACATTAACACTTTGAAGGAATTCCATGTTGATGAGGTAATACATTCTAATATTAAGACAACTTTCATAACTAACATCTATTGTTATACAAGTTGTTTTGAGACGGTTAGACAAACCAAAATTTGCGACATCTATTTTTTCATAGACCATCCTACTAATAGATGCCCTCAATTATAAGATGATGACATGCCTCAAGTTAATGCTATGAGTGGATTTAACAGCCAACAAAGGAGATATGACCCATTTTCCAATTAGTACAACCTTGGATGGAAAGACCACCCAAACCTGAAACACATCCAGCCCTCAAACAAACAACATTTTTAGCCTTATATCCACGACAAATCAACCTTTTCTCCTTAACAATCATCAAGTGTAGGTATGTTTCTAGAGGATATTGTAAAATCCTTGGCCACTAACACATAAACTTTCCAGCAGGAGACGAGAGCAGGCATTCAAAATTTGGAAAACCAAACATCACTTTATTAAATGATTACATAGTGGAAGGATGAGCCCCTTGAGCTGAAACCATTACCAGCCCTTCTGAATGCTTGATGACTATAACAGCTCTCAGGTGTCATCAGCTATTAATTGGTCATACAAACTATTATTAGCTCTATTTCAAGGTCATACACACTAAAATACAAGAAATGTTGAAGTTTCAGTTTCAGAAATTGGACACATTTCAATAAAGATCATGTTTTCAACCTCTTACCTAATGGAATAAAAAAGCTTGGTAGACAAATAACATTCTCCGAAACTAGGTAATACAACCTACATGGCAAGCGAAAGAAATGATATAATTAATTGAGTTAGACACAAAGTAAGCACTCAACTACTGTTTTAAGTTGTTGGTGTGCACCTGACTTGACCGTCTATACTTAAGGAAGAAAAGCTAAGAATGTGTTAATATGTATATTGTAAAATCAATCATGAGCTTGAATACCAATTGCAGCACGCAACAAAACATACAACAATGAGTTTCCAACATTTTCTAGCCTCTTAGCTACCTTTATTGTAGCTGCTACTGTTGCCCCGGATGATATCTTTGAACCAAACATATAAAAATTGAATTATCTTTTACGTTTTGTTTTTAGAAATTTAATTTTCTTTAGTTTTCTTATTAACCCCCAATCTTTATTTCAGTTTCTTGTAAGAAGAATTAGAATAACTTCCCTTGGGTTCGACTTGGCTTTCACTGTCGTGCTATAAAAATCAGTTCCTTATAAAAAGAGAAAAGTTCGAATTAATTTTGGTGGTTTCGAGAGTGACCACCTTTCTTCACCAGCGGCATATGTTATCGAAGCTCTCTAGTTTGTCTCTAGTGACGCATTTTCTTTATCGCTATTTTTAGCAACATTTGTTTTTTCAATTTTATTCTTTAATATTGGGTTGATTGAGAATTAAGCTTCATAATTTGTTTCGATTTGCTTTTCATAGGGCTATCTCGGTCTCATGACTTAGGTCACTGGTCTAGCTAGTTTGCTTAAGTTTTCTCCAGTCATTTTTTTTGCCCATTTTGTTAATTGATTTTTTTTTTCAATTTTGTCCTTCCATATTGGGTTGTGTATGACAGGTGAACCCATATTGATACATGTTGCTTTTTTTGGGCATTTTTTCTTAAACTGATTTTTTTTTTTTATCAATTTCATCCTTCAACATTGAGTTTTTTTAGAATTGGGTTTTGAAAGCTTTTTTGATTTGTTTTCTATTGGGTTATCCCAACCTTATGACCTAAACCATGAGTTTGGTGGGCTAACCTAAGTTGATTCGGGTATTTGTTTGTCATTTTTTAAAATTTATTTTTTAATTTCATCATTCAATGCCGGGTTGTTTAGGAATTGAGCTTCATAATATTTTTTCAATTAGCTTTCTATAGAGTTATCTCGGTCTCATGACATGGGTCGAAGTTTTGGAAGGTTGACAAGAGTTGACTTAAGTCATTTTTTTAAATTGAACTTCCTTTTCAATTTCCTTTAACATTGATTTGGTTAGGATTTCTCCTACTTTTTTTTGTTATTATTAAGTTGCTTAAGGGTAATTTGGTCTTTTAATAAATATAAAATAATATAAAAATAGAAAATATGTTCGAACGTGCAATGCATGCTCCATTATATGGGAGGCATTTGCAACCTTCTAGCAGTGCATGCAATATCTTTTGATGGCAAAAAATGCCCTTCCACTGTGTTATTGGAATCATTGTGGCATCTTTTTCTTGTTGGAGAGGCATGTGGCGATGTTGGTAGGACGAGTTGTCACCAATGAGACTTTATTTGTTTTTTCTTTTTTCTCTCTTATCTCCTTGAAATTCATATATTCCTTGTAATTTATTTTTTATTTCAATTTCGATTCTCATTCTTTTAATTGCTATTTTTTAATCCTTTTGTGTAATTGATTTTTTTTTTCGATTTCATCCATCAATATTTAATTGATTAGAGATTAAGCTTCAATTTTTTCTTCATCTATAGTGCTTACAGTCTAATGACCTAGGTCACATGTTTGAAAAGTTAAATCGTGACATCTTTTTTTTTTTTACTTATTTTCTTTTTCGACTTCATCATTTTATATTTGTTTTTTTAAATGAGTTTTGTGATTTTCTTTGATTCACTTTTTATCTGGTTTTCTTATAGATTATTACTTATTACCAATTAATTCCTAGGGATTATCTTCTTATTTTTTTTCTTCTTCTTTCATCAATTGAAACTCATCACCAGTTTCGCCGACATTATGAATTTTAATCTAAAATTTATAATTCTCATTTCAATTTCAACAATACCTTTAAATTTATTTTTGAAGATCATTTTATCCCTTACACATCACATTTATTATTATTATTTCCATTATTTATTCATTTCTTTTCATACTAATTTTATATTACTCTTCGAGGTCTCATTACCTCTTCCATTACAGTTATTATACACAATAGTTTAAATCCATAAAATTTTATTTTCAAAATAACCGACTTCATTATCGGGTAAATTTTTTAATATTTCACTAACATCGTAAACTTTGAATCAGGGCCTTATGACCCGAAAGCTTTATCTTTTTTTTTTGTTTTTATTGTCAAAAGTAAATATTTAATAATTAAAAATCTCATCCCAACTATTTATTTCTATTTTTATTTTATTTTCCCATTATTTAATTAACACGATGAGATTTTTCATCAAGGTTTACAAGCACGGCAAAATTTTTTTGATCAGGAATTTACAATTTAACTTGTAAAATATTTTCTCTTAAAATTTTTTACATGTAAAATATTCAATGTTTTACCCTCAACCTAATTAATTAATATGACTTTAGCATTTGACATCAAATTTTTCTACTCCGGGCTCTCTAATGTACAACTAACTATCATGTATTTGTCTAGGGAGTCCTCCTTGCAAAAAAACAAGTCGCGCACAATATGCCTCAAAATAGAACATCACTGCTAATCTCGATCACTTGTACAAAATACCATTGAAAAAAAAACATGACATGCAATATGCTAAGTTTTGTTTTTTATTCGAGGAAACCCTACTCTTCTAAAAGCATATTTTATGGGCTCAGATGAGCGAGTAAAACTCCGGCTATCCCAGACTCTTACAAGAGGTGCACGCTCTGACTCGAACTCGAGACCTGCTGTGCAGATCTCAAGCCCTTTGCCATCACTTAATTAAATATTTTTTTAGAGACATTTTTTTATTTATTTTATATATAATACTTTATCTTCCAGTAATTTTAATCAAATATATATTTTTAAAATCATAAAAAAAAATTAAAGAAAAAAAAACTTCTCCGAAACTCATTCTAAAGCTACACTATCAAAGGTGGAATTTCCAACCTGAAGATCTTAATTCAAACAAAGAAGGATAAAGCATCACTGGGAGTTTTTTTTTTATATATATATATAAAGTAATATTTGCGTGGTGTGAATTTAAAGTTGTCATTTCATCTTTTCCCCACCTGTCTAAATGTTTCCTAACAAGCTTTCTTTAATTCATCACTTCTTTTCGTGTTGTCCATTACATCAATCGTTCTATTAGGTTTGAATTTTCAAAGCGGTTCATCATTAGAAAAAATTAAAGAAATCCTTTTATATATATATATATATATATATATATATATATATATATATATATATATATATATGCATGCGTGTGCGTGTGATTTAGGTTGGGGTTAGGTATTCGTGGAAATTAAGTATCAGGAGTACTTGTACTTGGATGCAGCGTGTGCGTGTGCGTGTGATTTAGGGGGGGCCATAGTATGGGTTAGAGGTTACTTAATTGGGATTCTAAGAAATTAATAAAAACATAATATTTTAGTCATTTGATATTTTAGCCAATCTATTCCCCTCTGATGATTTAATTTGATTTTTTTTTAAATTGAAAACATTTACAGATTAATTAACAAAGCAATAAATGGTATGGCTACATCATTGTAGCTATACTCATACAGTATTATTCATTGAATAGTTTTACTTTTTTTCTTTTTCTTTTTGCTTTTTTGTTTAGTTTTTTTTTTCAATTTCATCAATAAAACAACCTTATTTTTTTAATTAATTTTTTTTCAAATTCATCATTCAATATTATATTGTTTTGAGAATTATATTTCGTAATGTTTTTCAATTTTATTTATGTTGAGTTATATACTAGTCTCATGAATTTATTTATTTTTTCTCAATTTGAACCATCAACATTAAATCTGTTAGAACATGGAGCTTCATAATTTTTTTCGATTTGCTTTCTATAAAGAACATGGAGCTTCATAATTTTTTTCCATTTGCTTTCTATAAATTTCTCCTGATCTCATTACTCGTGTCGTGGGTTTAATAAGGTAACCCAAGTTGACTCAGGTAGTTTTTTTAACCACCTTTCTAATTGATTTTTAGAAATTGAGCTTTATAAATTCCTTTAATTTGATTTCTATAATTTTATTTTATTTTTATCTCATGACTTGGGTTGCATGTTTGATAGTTTGACTCATGTTGAACCTGTTTATTTTTTTGTGTCCCTTTTTTATTGAATTTTTTTATTGTTCTTTGTGATTTTTCATAATTTGTTTTCTATGGGGTTATCCTAATTTTATGACCCAAGACGAGGGTTTGGTAGGTTGACTTGAGTTCACGTGATTAATTTTTTTAGTTCTTTATTACTTGAAACTTTTATCTTTAAGTTCACTCTCCAACAACTTAATTTTTTTATTTTTTTATTCAGTTTTTCAATTTCAATTTCATTTTTCAATATTAGGTTGTTTGGGAGTTAAGGTCTGTAACTTTTTCAATTTGCTTTATGTGGAGTTATTCCAGTCTCGTGGATTTATTTATTTTTTTTATTTTTCTATTTCAACTTTCAACATCAGATATGTTGGAAATGAAGCCTTGTAATTTTTTTATTTGCTTTTTATAAAATCATCATGGTCTTATGACCTAGGCCACGAGTTTAACAGGTTAACATGAGTTGACTTAAGTTGTTTTTTTGTTTTGTTTTTTTTCTATTTCATCCTTCAATATTGAGTTGGCTGGAAATTGGACTTTATAATTTTTTTTATTTTCTTTCTATTAGGTTTTCATGATCTTATAACCTAGGTTGCGAGTTTGGTAGACTAGCCTGATTTTATTCGGTTAGTTTTTTTTTGTTTTTTTTTTAATTTAATATTTTTGTTCAATTTCATCCTTCAACGTTGAGTTGATTAGGAAAATACCTTCATAATTTATTTCGATTTGATTTCTGCAGGGTTATCAAAGTCTCATAATTCAGATAACAAATTTTATTGGTTAACTCGAGTTGATCCAATATGTCACCTTCATAATTTGTAGTTACATGAAATCTTGTAAGAAAACTCAAACAAGTAAAGAATTAGAGAGTGAAAGAGAGAGATTTGGGAGTTGAGTGATTAAAGAGAGAAGTTGATCAAATTGAAAAGAAAATGGAGGAATCTTTGGAATTGATTTCGAAAGGCTTTCTAGTTGGATTAGCTAGTTGTGGTAAGAGGTTTTTCTTCATCAAATTATGAAAATTAGGGTTTATACATTATGGGAATGCGATTGTGAAATTGTGTCAATTATTAGTTATATTGGGTTAAATGACATTAAAGAATTATTTAAAGAAATCAAAAACCATATTAAGGGAAAATGAGACTTTATAGCCAGCCATGATTGAGAATTTTCTTTTGGGAATTTGATTTAAATTGGTTAATTGATGATGTTTTATTGATATTTGAGAAGGTTTGACACTTGTTGTGAACACCGTAATGTGAATTACTAATGAGTGATTGTTGTTGTTATGTATGGAAATAAAAACAATTGGGGAAATTGTATTGAATTGTGTTTATTGTTAATGTTTAGTGATATTGTAAATGTTTGAGATGTATTGGAATGCTACAATGTGAAATAATTTGGTTGATTTTTTGTTGTATAAATTGAATTGAGAAAAATGAAAATATAAAAGTAATAAAGGAATTAAGTGTCATGTTTTAAATGATATTCTTATGCTTAAAATTAATTGGTGAGATGATATAATGGTGTCTACATGGGTGTGATTCATATGAAAACATAAGGTTTAGAATATTGGGTTATGCTTTAAAAAAAAAAAACAAAGTTGAAATATGGAACAAGGTGAAATTGTAACTAAGATACAATAAATGATTTGAAGAAAAAATTAATGGTACATTTGATTAAGTTTGAACAATGACTTAAAATAGTTCGGGGTACTATTTGTGATGTTTTCCTTAAAATTAGGAGGGGCATTCGAGATTGGACTCATAGTCGACATAGTATGCGTAATTGAAATATCAGGTAGATGCCTAACACCTCACCTATTTAATTAAAAATATATATATATACCTTTGTTAGGATTATATATACTTGTGAAATGTATTCGGATAGGATTACAAAAATAAAATTAAATTTGATAAGACTATTTATGGGGTGTTAAAGTGAGTTGTTTGGACGGAGCCTATTTATTAAATGTTAAAGTTGGTTATTTGGACAAAGATTAAATTTTATATAATAAAGTCAACCATTTAGATGGACAATGACTATAGATATATAAAATTTGGCTATTTGGACAAAGACTAATCATATATATATATATATATATATATATATATATATATATATATATATATATAAGTCGATCATATAGATGAATGTCTAGTATAAATATATGTTTCTAAGTTTGGTTGTAATAGTGGAAACTGATGGTTGTAGGAATTAAGCCAGTTGTGATGGTAGGAAAATAACTATGTAACGTGGAATTGGTCAAATTGAAAGAGTATAGTGAAAAGAAGTAAAAGAAAAGTAATTCATATGAAGTGTATTATTGCAGTTATGCATGTAACTTATTATCTTATAATATGTATATAAACTAATGTGTATGTAAATCCTTTATTTTAAAATTGTAAACAAGTAACATGATGGGCTATTAGTCCTTTTGGTTTCATTTCACATGCATATGTTTGTAAGTTGTATTTATTTTATAAAATAAAATAAACTCTATTAGTATATCAAAGTGGTGAATGATTGTAATTGATGAGTTGTTATGTTGGTGGCAAGTTTAAGGCTACCTACAAGCATTGGTTGTGTGACTAAATGCAAATTGATTGCAATTATGTTTTTATATAGGTATAAATTACGCGACAAGATTTTAGATAGAGCTCTATATAGGAGAGATTTTGCCAAAATTTTACTAAAATATATAAATCCGTAATTTAAATGGAAAACTTTTAGCATGCCTTATGTTTTTGCGTAGAGTAAAACGTATGTTTGATATGTTAATTGGGACATCCTTCGTATAGGGGAGACTCTATTTGTATATATATATATAAAAGGAAATGATCTCATTTATCATGTATATGATTATCTTAAAAGAAGAATTTAAATTATAAAGAGATGGGTGTTACATATTGTCTCGATCCTTTTTTCATGATATTCTTAACACTATTGGCCATTTTTTACCCTTAACTATATATAATATAAACCATTTATAGTTAACAAAAAATAACTTGTCATATAACACTCAGTTAGATTATAAGTTTAAATCTTAGCTATCTATCGTAGCCTGTAATTAATATTATATGTATGTCCTCACATATGATTATAATTATCTTCAAAAAGCTCATAAGTTTTATTCTTAATACAAATGTAGTGGCCTGTAATTGGTATTATATCCTCATATATGATTATAATTATCTTCAAAAAGCTCATAAGTTTTATTCTTAATACAAATGCAGTGGTAGCCTTCTAAATATATATATATATATAAAAGTGGTGTGAGGAGGATGTAATATTCTGTAAAACAATGTGAAATAATCTACCTGTTTCATACATTTCCATTTTTCTCACCAAATCTTTTTTTTTAATATAGAACATCTTCATGGTATATAGTTGCCGATCTCGGCCCGATCATTGGATCATTCAGTCAACCCCAGTCAATCATTTGTTATCAAGTTATTTTTATTTTAAAAGAAGTTATTTGTTGTTTACCTGGCTAGCTTTAGATTAGGTTTGGTTAGGTTAATCGGTCACAAGTCAACCAGTCAGGTCAACTAGATTATGCTGGGTCAGTGTCTTTTTTTATTCAAATTGAAACTCAATTCGGGTTAGGTTCTGGATCGTTGGTTTACCATATCAACTCGCTAAGTTTAAGCTAGGTTATGTCAAGTTAATAACTATGCTATTGTTTATTGTGTTTTATATGCTCGAAGTCTGGAAGCATCCTTGAATTAAGTTTTGATGAAGTCGTGAAAAACTTTATAAAAAAATTAGGCTTTATATGATTAGGTTGATTGATGGTGTGACTGAGTCGATTACTAGTTGATAGACTTGACTAATGGATGTACGATTCGTTTAAAAAAATTAAGTCCTTTGAGAAACATGGAACTCTTTGATGCTTAAGTAAATAAAAGTATGAAAAGGAAAAAATATGTATTGGAAGAGAAAAAAAATAAAGATTAGAAAATATGTATTTGTGTGTGTTGTCCTAAGAATCATATAACCTAGCCTAGTTTGGTCTAGATTCCAATGTGTTGAGGGTAGCTTTTTATAACTATGAATGCCTTGTATGGCTAGAATCACTCTGGCTTATAAACCTAGTGGCTGAATTTATTTATACACATATGCCTTAGATTTCTTAATGAAGAAGGATATCATATTATTAGAAGAGAAATTGGGTGCTTTGGAAGTGTCATCCATGTTTTTTGTATAGAAAAACACCATTGGCTAGTCATAATTGCTTGTTGGTTGATGTGTCATGTTATAGTTGTTGTGTAATGTGCGTTATTAGCATAGAAAATGATACATGTTGTATATAGAAAAAGTTGTGTGAACAAAAAAATTATGCTTGAAAAATTTATGTGTGCAGCTCCTGAAAACTTGAAAAATACATAAAAGAACGTAGCAGACAAGATTGGACAGGTCGGGTTAACAATGCTTATGGATTGGAGTTTTGGGCTGAAATTTCAACCAATTAAAAAAAAGATTTTCATAAAAAATTATGTATTATAAAGTTGGGTATCAATATAGATTAAGAACTTTTCTTGAATATCGATTTCAAGATTTGAGATTAGAAAAATTACTGAAGAAAACAAATCTCACTATCAAAACTATCCTTTGGAGTTTGTTACTGAGTGTGTATGTTTCCTTGTCTTTTTAGCAGGTAAGATAACTCACATGGTTACTAAACTTAAAAAGGATGGAAATTTCTTTTGTCTTTTCAAGCAAGCAAATTAGCTCTCAAAAAGATTATTTATTAGAGTGTTTTGGTAACTTAACACGGTTAAAAAAAGTTATTTTTTTTTAATAAAATGACATAAGTGAAAAATTATTTAAGAATCTAGCATAGTTGAGAGACTTGTAATTGGGATCTACAACACATATATCACAGATGTCAATTGCGACTCATATGTCGTAGATAAGATTTGCGACTCCTCTAACATGACATAATATTTTATTAAAATTAAACTAACTATACATCTATTTATAATTTTCATAACAAATAATAACATGTAACTATATCTAATAATCGCTCCAGCTCGTAGAAGTGTTTGGAGCACTCGGGGACGGACCTGGAGCACTCGTGTATGGGTTTAAAACATCACCCCAACTCATCCAACTCGAGAACAGATCTATAATATCCATGTAGGTGTGAGGAGAACCAATATCATCTCAACTTATGAATGGACTTGAATCGCTCGTGGACGGGTCTGTAACACTTGTGGATGGACCAACATCCCTAACACTTCCATGATACACATTCTCATTTAGCACTAATGCAACTTCAAGACACTTAACCTCCCCAGCCTATTGAAGTTTACCACAATATAAATTAAGTATAGTGTTGGCCACAATACATCCCATCTCATCGACACCTCCTGCCTTCCCTTTTGGGTACGAGTTTCAATTGGGAGAACTTGAACTCACAAATAGTCGTTACTTTCTGAGCTTCCCGTACTAAGTAATTAATCTATATACATACATACATTAAAATTAATATGATATTTAATAAATATTGAATGTAAAACAATATTGCATACCAATCGATTATATCTTAGATATCAGGGGGCATAGTGCATCAAATTATGTGGATGTCTCAGGAAATGTGACTATGTAGGTGTAATGAAACGTCGTGTAATACACATATACCATCTCATGTACATATTTATATCATCGTCAAATGTCACTCCTCAAAAACACGATATCTCCTAGCATCCCAGAGAACTAGGTAAGATGTACGAATTACCAACCAATTCTCCTCGTGCTTACCCTAACGATCAATACTGTACAACTAATCTCTAGTATCAACATAATTTGGTATATGCTGAGATTGTTCAAACTATCGTATTACCCGATCTAACAATGCATCTCAACAATGTTAAAGCAATGTAACGAGACATGTGTTAACAAAATGTCAGATCCCTCACGGCATATAAGTGAAGCTAAAAGTGTCAAGTTCTTTGTATATAACATCCATATAACCTATAAAAACATATAAAAGACTTATTTCAGATAATAAATCGAAACTAAATAACTAAAGTTTAAATAACAAATTTTTTAAACATATTTGTAATACATACCTAATGTGGCAGCTGTGTATCCAACTCATCCCAATAAAAATCATGGACATAAGTGGTATTTACTGTGAAATGTCTAGCCCCACGCCATATAACAAGACAAGCCATAAAATTGGTTTGTTATTACATATGTATGCCCAAGCATACATAATCAATTGGTTTGTTATTACATATGTTATGAGGGTCTTAAAATTAATATCCAATCATGCCAACTTGATGCAATTGTGCCTTATAAGCACTGAATGAAGGCACTTGTCCTAATAGACGATGATATAAAGTATCTCTATTAATAGACCCTCCACGGCCTGTCACGGGGGTTCCATCTATCCAAAGACTGGTCAACAAGGCCATATCCTGAAGTTTGGGTGTCATCTGACCAACATGTAGATGAAAGGTGTGCGTCTAGTGCCCCCATTGATCAACTAATACTGCAATTAATGTGTGGCCAAGATGTATGAGACGTAGTAAACTAGTCTCATAAAAATCAACCTTGATAACATACGATCGGACACACTCATATAACTACATCAAAGCATGTTATCTAGGTGTTACCGGATCACCGCCCTTAAAATGAAGCAACTTAGGTATTCAAACAATAAAAATCATTAAAATTATAATAATTTACAACTCTTAATTAAAATATTTTCCTAACCTCTCCTCTCTAAATATCATCATAACGATTTTGATCTTGCATATATAAAACAAACCTATTATCAAAACCTACATTAGCAACAAAGTGGCCCTACCTGTTGTCATTTCTAAAAGTCAAAACTCCTCTAGTCCAAACCATGTCTCTCTTGAGATCCTGTATAAAAAGAGTATTAGCATTTGCAAAATAATTGAACATCCATACAGGTAGATTAAAAACAATAACTGAAGTTCACATAATTTGAAACAAATATAAAAAATAATATGTGCTGTCTAATTTCACAAGTTTTTTTGTTATGACCTCTTTGACCGCATATACCACATCTAATTATATCTAATTAACAACTTAAATTACATCTAATTAATCTAATTTCTAATTCAAAACCCTAATATTCAATAAAATTAAATTAACACTACTTAAACATAAATTACATCAAATTAATTGAGGGGAAATGTTCAAAATACCTCTACATATGGAATATGGGTAGTGAGGGTAACCGATGGTGGTTGGAAAAATGAGGAGCCACCGCGGGTAGAGAGAGAGAGATTAGTGATGTAGTATTGTTGTGGGTGTTTTTAGCGATGAAGAGAGAGAAATCCAAGCGGTGGAGAGAGGGAAGGGGTGGTAGCTATAAGGAGAGAGAGATATAAAGGAGGAAAAAAAGGAGAGAAAGTGGAAGAAAGGATCTCTGAGGTTAAAATTCGAATGAATTCACATATGACATCTTTGACTCGCATGTTGCACGTGCTATCTGCGAAATAGAAGTCGTAGATGTCATATGCGACACATAAAAGTGTGCTAGATCTCTAATTATTTTTTTAACTGTGTTAGTTTACTATTTTTTAAAAAAATTTGTTAAAAAAACAAAAAAAAACCTATTTATTATGTTTTGGATCTTACAAGGAATATTGGATGCTATATATATATATATATATGTTGATTTTTTGGATGTTGCAAAAAAAAAACCCATTTTGCAACTTTCTTCCATTATTATGTTGATTTTTGGATGTGGGAGGGTTCCATCATTTGTTGGGCCATTCCTTTCATCTATTATTAGTAAACCATTTCTTCCTTCCTTTACAGCTTCTTGATTGTTGTTCACTATCGCCTACAATGTAGCCATTATGAATCAAAACTAGAATTGAATCGATCATTCTTCTTGTTTTATTCTTTTCATTGTCTCTGATTTATTACTTTCCACTGCAAGAACTCCTCGTGCATCTGTTGCATTTTCTCTTCCAACATTTTGCCCTATTTCTCCACTACTCTTAACTTGTTACTCTCCACCATAATTACTTGATAATTGTTGCAATCAATCAGATTGTGGTGGATCTTTTGTAGTTCCGGTGCCGCTGGTTAAGGTCTCGCCTTAATAAGATAGGAAGAAGATGGATTTTGAGAGAGAAGAAGATAAACTTTGGGAGGGAAGAATAGGGAAAAGAGAGATTGAAGAGATAGGGAGAGAGCACTACTGCAAAATGCTCTTCAAATTTTCCCTCGTTCGAAGATACTTAAACAAGCTATATTTATACCATATTGTTCTTCCCTGGTTACTAACTAACTGTTATTTAAGTACTAACTTTCTGTTACTCAAGTAATTCTTTAACTATTAAAACCATCTAAGTACTGAATCATTTGCACATTTATTCCAGCATATGCAGAATAGCTGCTGCTTCTGGTACTGCTAACCAGGGTGCATGACATCCTACCACCCGGACAACCTCCATTCCCCGGCGAAGCCACCATGAGCAGGTAAAGGAGACAAATGGAGGGGAACTGAACCCACATTATCAAAGCGCCTTCAGGCTGGGCACACCCCACCGGCGAACAACAAACAGACCCCATTTCACAAAATAAACGACCAAAGTATAAGGTCACCTGGCATTATTCTTAGCCAGGCACCTACAAATGGTGGTTCTAAGAAAAAAGGACTTTCCAACTCCCTCTTTAAGATTAAGGCTTCTTTTCGTTTGTTAATGCAGTGCACAGCACAATGCAAACAACACTAAAACTTTAGGGTATAATGGTCACAGTCATGAGACGGCCAAGAAACATACAGAAACACTAGGGATCACAATGAAAGAAGAAGGGACATTATTGGCTGGATAGAAGTTGCTTGATTACAAGCCTAAATAGAATGATCCTCGATGTTCAATAAACTCAGGCAAAAATACATGGAAAGAACTGCTTAAATGCCAATAGATTGAAAAAAAAATAACCAAAAGAGTAAAACCAAGCCACCTTCTCTGAGTGTGAGTGAAAACTACTGAAAAAGGGTTCTCGTCAAGTGTTCACGAGCTGTAGCCAATGCTTGACCTATAGTCTGCAACATTAGAAGGGAATGTCGTGGTCATGTTAAGAAACTAAAGGGGGGAGAGTATGATTTCTACGAATAAATTAAGTTTTTAGAGAATTTTGGAGCAAGCATTATCTCATGCAGTTTTTAAAGATTGATAATTTTATTAGCAATTTTCAGTACTTCTGATTCCATAATAACATTTAAATACTCAAATACTATGAAGAAAGTTACAGGCAGGGAGAGAATCAAACCTGCTCTGATAGAGGTGCAGTAGGATCCATGCTATTTACAGCCACCTTTCCAGCAATAACATTGGCATCTGTTTCTAGGATCATGCTGCCAAGCAAGAATGAATGCACAAAATATATGTAAGAGACCTTGACTGTCATATTAACCAGATAGCATCACAAGCAAATATAAGCAGATTGCAGGAAAAGAATGGAACGGACTTCCACTCATTCAATTTTTTGTTGCTGTAATTGGCAGCATATGGTTTAATGTGTCAACGTAGTAACATAAAGAATGCACCGCTTTTATTTTTGAATGATTCACATTGAGAAACAGGATCAGAATTTTTCACAATAATGGGTTGATACAAGTCAAACAAAATTAAATTATCTTCACCAGTGAAATGACAATGAATGAAATTATTTTTTTTATTTTTAAAATAGGATGTTCAACTGGGAGGACAGACTTTACCAATCAAGTTAGGATGCCAAGAACTCATCATCCAAGTATCACATATGAAAAAAAATAATATAACTTGTTCACAACAAAAATAGTGATTCTTAAATGCCACCATTTTGACAGTCATTTAAGTTTCCATTCATTTGGTTTATTTTCCATTTTACTTTTAATTTAAATTTTCTTCCTATGGTGTGCATAGGAATATGCTTCTCTTAAACAATTGTACTACTTTGGCTTCCTGCCAGTCAAAGTACACATCCATAAGGACCAACAAAAGAGGCTGAAGTGAAGCTACTGGTCAGTTCTTTTTCTGTAGATAAAAGGCTACTTCCTATTTCATACTTTGCAAGGGCGATCTACCAGACAAGAATACTTTTCAAGGAAAAAGATAACATGTTTGGGAAAGGAGAAAATGATGGGAAAGAAAAGGAGGGTAATGAAGATGAAAGAGAATGAAAAAAATAAATAAAAGAATATAATTTTCCTCCTTTGGATGGGTTGAAAATGAGAAAATGATCCTAAACAATACAAGATGGAGGGAAGCAAGAGGTTCTAAAAATAGAAGTGCATGCCCTTATATCTTTTAACACACTAATGTAAAGGATTAGTAGGTATTAGGTAAATTGGTAAAATTAGAGGACATCCAGATTGCTGAGATTCTCTCCATTTTTCTCCCCACTTGTGAGGAGAACAAAAACATGGAAGCCAAAATGGGAAATTTTCCTCCCATTTCCCATTCTCTTCCACTTTCTCTTCCCTTTCCAAATAATCAAAAAATTTCAATCACCTCAAATTTTCATTCCCCTCACTTTCTCCTCTCCTAAACACATTTTATATGATCAAGAGGGTCCTAGGAAGGGAAATTTAGTGACCCCCACCATCCAATATTAGGGCTTAAACATGCAACACTTTTTTTCAGTACAATATAAAAATCCTGGGCTTATGAGACAAAGAGGTTGGGAATTCATAATCAGTTCATGATTGTCTGATTTAACCAAAAGTCTCTCAGAATGGTCTTTTAAAATTGATTGGATTTGTTTGAATAAGAATGTTTTCAGTTCCTCAATTATTTTATCATTCTGTAATAATCTTCATTTATATGAATACCTACTGTCCCGCAAAGGTTGAGAAAAGGTAACAGAACCATTTCCCTACAGTTGATGTAAGCAGGAACACCAAAACAAATAGACAAAAACTAGTAACTCACCTACACCATGCAAACTACCAATAACAATACAGATACATTAAAAGACAGCATGAATACAGGACTATAACTTCCAATTGATGCATCTAGAGTTCTGTAGCAAATGAAGATTTCAATTTGCAGCAAGTTTATCCATCAAGGCTACAAGTAGAAAACTGCATTTCAATTAACATTCTCAGTTGAGTACATTTTCCCATATTGCATAGCAAGTCAATCCAATTCCCAAACAAAACAAAAATTGCATAATAAACATACCCAGTACCAAGATCAAAGTAAACATAAAAAAGCGGTTGACAGAAAGTATTAGTTGCATACCCTCTTTCAACAATCTCATCAAGGCATAGGAAAATGAGATCTAAGTTCTCAAGTGCCTCCCTTTTGTCAACATTGCTCCTAAATTGAGGACAGGGAAATGTAAATTGCACAAGAACAAAATCACACAATCATTAAATCAAATCAAGAAACAGAATACCTCAATAGGAGAGAGACTGAATCAAAGAAACCCTGAAGAACAGCAGCTAAGATGAGTTCATTCTCGTCCTCACCCCCAGTCACATAGAAATGGAGATCCTGAACAAATTTGTAGATGACAATGTTGCTGTCAAACATTGTAATCTCCGCTGCATACAACAACACATCAGGAATGCATGTGACATTGTATCTCATAACTTCCACGCTCAATTGAACAGAATTAAAGGCTCATAATTAACTTTTCTATTTTAAGTTTCACTGGGACACATTTCCAAAACAACATGCCAGAAGCCAAGCCTGAGAAGATTAGATGACAATGCAGACATAAAGAACCCTATCAGTCCTAATACATAATCTGGAAATTTTTTAAATGTCAAGAACCCCAATAAACAAACTTCAAAGTAAGTTGTAAGAGTATGAACTGTTACTAAGGATTATCAACTAACTAGTAAGAGCAGACTATTAAAGATAAAAAGGATGGATTGCAAAATGAGAACAAAGACAAAGCAGAAATTTAATCTCATTCAAAGCAGCCCTCACAACTAAGACGAGACCAATATTTTCCACATGCAGAAAATTCAGCCAATTAACCAACACCCTTCATCTCCAAATGATTCTTCAAAATAACTTTTGGAAAACATATATAATGATTTTTATGGTGTGAGAAAAATATGTGTTTGCTCATGCAGTTGGGGCCATGTAGAGCGGCAACTACTTTTCAATTCAACTAAAGAGGATTTTGACCTGTAGCTCATATAACTAAAGGATGGATTTTGTGCAAGATCTTGTCTCTCAAGAGTAAGAAGTGTCATAGTAAGCTCATATAACTAAAGACGCCCATATATTATGGAACACAGATCAGTGCCTGTATGCATATCTGTATTTGCATTTCTCACACAATACAAAAAAGTTTTTTTTTTCATGATAAACAAGCATTGTGATTTGCCCCCATAAGAAAAGGCACCCAAGAAACTATTTTTGAAGGGAGTCAAAACTACCCAATCATCGTAAATGCATGCCATTAAACAAGAATGATAATCAACAAACAATAAAGCTGCATAATTCCTCAAACTTTGCTTTTCAAATAGCTTAACAAATTTATGCAAACCTTCCGTACGAGCATTTGATTTCATAGTCTTTGCAAAAAGAGATTTTTCAAAAGCTAACTTTGCAGAATTTGTTGGCCAATCATCCGAATAGTATTTGACCGCAACTCGCTTCCCTTCTGAGTCTAGCAGAAGAATGTTTTTCACCACCGGGAAGGAATCCTATCCAAAAATAAAATAAAACCAAATTAGTCAAAACAACAGTATTTCCAGAATCCAGATTTTCCTTCACTTTCAAAGCAACCAAAATGATACTTCAAAATCAAATCAAATTCCACACGTAACTAACACCACACCAGATCTCAGAAAAATTCAGAACCTCAACACTCCGTTTGGTTACTAACAAATCGAAGCGAACATTTAGCGCCTCCAATTCCTAGCAACCAACCAGAGCGTAACTGAATCCAAAGTCACCCATTGGATTCAGCAAACGGAGAAAACGATTCGATTGTGTGATTAGAGGCTAACGATTTAGATAATTAGATGCGTAATTAAGATGACAATAGTAACAGATCAAAGCAGATTGGAACAAATTCGATGCGGATGCTACAAAACGACAGCAGAAATGGGATGTCAATAGCAAAAACGACAGCAGATCAATCGTCAATTTACCATTTTTGCAGATCGCGAGAGGTGGAGATCCGAGAGAGAAAGAGACTGTAAGTTAAGAAGAGAATTAACAAAAGCGCAACTGTTTATGGAGGGATCCTGTGGGGGGTGGTATAGGGTAAATGAGGCATTCAAACTCTTATATTAGTTATGTATTTTACCAAACCTTGATAATATTATACTTCAATTGTCTGTTTTATTATCAAATGATTTTTACATCAATTTTACTAATATCTAAATTTTTTATTTCATAATTTTTTTTATTTTTTTTATATATTCATTCATATTATATCATTTTTTTATATAAAAAAATACATCATTTTACGTTAAATGAGTGCAATAAAAATCCTTAATTTAAAAATTAAAATAGTATGTTTAGAGAGGATTGACCATTATTTGTTTTTCAAATTGATGTTTTATCATTTTAAAATTTTAAAATGTAACAATCTAAGTATTTATCATCCTTGTTCTTATGTTTTTCTTTTATAAAAAAATAAAGCATCTCTTCCCATCTTTCTTTATTTCCTCCCGGTGTTTGAAAGTGTAGTTGCGGTTACTTTTCAAAATGTTTTTCACTTGAAAATATATTAAAATAATATTTTTTATTATTTTTTTTAAATTATTTTTGACATTAGCATATCAAAATGATCTGAAAATATTAAAAATATATTATTTTGAAGCAAAGAAAAAATTTTTAAAATTTAAATCTTTTTTAAAAGCGTTTTTGAAACGCAAAAATAAATCTCTTTCAAATCTAAAATACAATCAAGTTTTCAGTAAAATAGATAAATGATTGACAATTTTTTTACAAATATATAGTAAGAAAAACGTCTTTATGTATAATTACTATATATTTTTAGTATGTAATAATAGTTTTTATAATATAAAAAAATTCTTATAATTTCTTTTACTACAAAATTATTTTGTCAATGTCCTATGATGAATCTTTCATCTTTCTTTCTAAGTTGTTATGTTAATTTGTGGCATTCCTCGAGTACAAAACTGTTTAAAGAACACGAGAATGTCTTTAAATTGGAGTTTGATGAGGAGGTGGTTTTTAACTATTAAAAAAAATAGATCAAAATTTAATGTTTTTTATTTATTTTAATTTTGAGTTTTTAGATTAATTAAAATGTATTTTAAAATTGAAAATATAGTTATTGAGCTTCCTACAGTGTTTTTTTATATTTTCAAGTGAAAATATATTAAATGTTTTCATTAATTGTTTTTAAATCATTGATAGTGTTTGAATTTTAATCTAGTGGATGACACGTGGTTTGCCTATGATGAAGACATGTAGCTATTCTATTTTAAAAATGACCTTGAGTGGACTGCTCTAAAAAAAAAAAAAACATTCAAGGACTTTATTCTTTAAATTTGAATCCACTGCCTTTCTTTTTATGCCTATAGCTGTTTGGAAATATTTTTGTGGTTGTTTTTTAAAATATTTTTATATTGAAATATATTAAAATAATATTTTTTTATTTTTAAAAAATTATTTTTAAAATTAACGTATCAAAACGATGTAAAACACACAAAAAAAAATTTAATAAAAAAATTAATCATTTTAGAAACATGGATACAACTGCGTTTCCCAACTATCTATAGGATTTAGGTATAATGGCTTGTTCTTCTAGGCCCAGGTATGTTTGGCCATTTTTAAATGACTCTTTTGCTTTTTCTATTTTTAAATAAAATTACTAAAATAATATTTAAAAAGTTATATGATTATGCTATAATTTTTAAATAAAATTAAAGATCTTCATGGTAGTATTAAAAATTATTTTATGAATAATTATATATGGTTTAAAGTATGGAATATGTTTTTAAAATCATTTATTAATATTATTTGATGAGAATAAAATTTCTTTTTTGTAACTTTGCTATTATTATTTTTACATAAATTTATCAAATTATTTATCTTTTATTTTTTTTATAAAGCCCCTTAAAAATTTTCAAGTCATGATTTTTTTTTTATCGAAACTTATTTTATAAAGCCCCTTAAAAATATCTTTTATTAATCTGACACTAGTAATTTCTTAGATGGGTCTTGCAAATGAAGTATCAAGGAGGTAATCGCTGGTGGTGCAGCAAGCAGGTGCCATTGCAGAGTAAATCTTCACGCAACATTCTTGTACTCTTTCTTATGTACATATTTCTTCACCAGAGTTGGAATAACCATCATGCACATGTTATATATCAGCCCTATCTCAGCTTTGATTCGAGTTGTTCTTGAGGGATCATTGCTTGTGATCTCGGAGTACTCCTCTCTCTTTTATATGCATGCTGGGTTATCACTATTCTTGATGGTCAAAGTCACGGTAATAACCCAGCATATCTAAGTTGGACAGAATGTTAAATGCCGATAATATGAGTTTACTTGCTTCCAAGTCTAATGTATTTTTGAGTTCAACTTAGTGCTTAGTCCAAGTATAAGTGGGTCTAACGAACTGCTAGATTCAATATTCTTGAGATTAACTACATGTTGAACTCAAGTGCATATGAGTCTAACGAGCTTCTAGACTCAACATCCTTGAGTTTAGCTATATGTTGAGCTCAAGTATAAGAGGGTCTGACGAGCTGCCAGATCTAACACCCTTGGATTCAGCTACGTGCCGAATCCAAGTACATGTGGATCTGGCGAGTTGTCAGATTCAATAATATCATTGGATTCAGTTACGTGTTGAACTCAAGTATAAATGAGTTTAACAAACTGTCAGACTCATCACCTTGGGCTTGATATTATTCCATGTCCAAGTATGAAATTGACGATCATTATAGGTCTCATGTTGGGTCACAAGGCTTTGTTTTGTTATTTTTATGACTCTTAATATAAAATGTTAAAAGTCAATAATAATCATTTCCCTATACACCTAGATATATAAAAGTCTTTTAAAGGTCTATTATATTTCCATAAATATTAATATTATGTAAGGGATATTTATCTCTCATTAATATTGTAGAAGGAAATATATATATATATATATATATATATATATATATATATATATATATATATATATATATATATCCCGTATTAATGTTGTAAAGATAAATGACACTGCAACCCCTCCATTCAAGCAATATTGCAAGGTTCGGGGGCTATATATACTCCCTAAACCACCCAGATAAAGGATTCACGTTTTTCTTTTTTCTATGTATTTATATTCTTATTCTTAGAGAATTTATTATACACAAACAAGAACAAACATTCTTATTCTTAGAATTTAAAACTCATTCTCTCATTTATAACAATCCTTTTATTAAAAGTCAATGACTTTATTGTTGGAGGGTCTTTAAACTTCACCAAAAGGGATTGTTTTACGGGTGTTAGGTCTTCTACTACCAACCATCAACTTTGTGAACTCTGGAGGAGGGAATATTGACATAAACGTGTGATTACCTAATATCCAAACACTCAAAAACCCTATTTATGATCATATTGGATTTTAGAACATTATCAATTAGCGTTGTTTGTGAGAACCTGATAAAAAAATCATCAACTATTCTCCTTGAACTGGTTTTTAACATCCTTAATTATCATCAATGGCAAATAATCAAGACACTTCTAGAATAGAACATGTGATAGGCCTTCATGTCATAGCAAACACTTTTGCCCAACCAAACCTTCAACAGCTCATCAACCAAGTGCAACTTCTTACCTGGGCCATGTTGGCAACACAAGGATCAAATTAGACTTTTCCACCCTCAACAACATCCTCCTTTACACCTCTACAACTACATGCTACACCTAATACCCGTAGACAATTGCATTATTCAGAGAAGTTTGGGCATAATGAAATGTTGGGGGGTTTACAGTCTCAATGGTCACTAAGCCTATCTAGAGAGCATTTTCTTTGTCATGAGGCTCATGAACGACACCCAACTAGACATCGCGGGATGGAGACTAGCCATTGATTATGTTGTTTCATGCCAGAAACATCAAACTCCTAAAACTCTGTAGACATAGGAGTGGAAAGCAGCCTCTAGGAGAGTATATAAATGAAGATGTTTGCACCCTTGTCAAAATCAAGATTCTCCCCTGTTAAGATGATTGTGCATACTCATATACCCGGGGATTACATTTCTATCAAGATAACCCTGAACAACTATGACGGTGTTACTAACATATACAAAACATATGAAGCAACCTGGAATTGGTCATATATAGCTAACCTTTGTTCCTCTACTCTCATTCTTTTCTTCTTTCCTTTAGTTCCTGAAGAATACCAAGACTCCCTAGGACTTTATCTTGCATTTGGAGCTTTGGCTGGGTTATTTGGATCGACCTGCACACAAGGGCGGAGGCAATGCAAAGGCTTGGGTGGGCTCTAGCCTGGGTCAAGATTTTATCAATATTTTTTGACTAGTTTTATACAAAACAAAATTTATAATTCTCGATTGAGTTATCATAAACTTCTGAAAATTTACGTGAAGACTTCTGATATGATGCTTTAGCTTGGTTTAAAATTTCAGATTTTTTGGAGAAATTCAGAAATTTAATAAAAAAATCACAATTTAGTCAGTTTTACGTTATTGAGTGTAATTTTCAATCCGACCATTAGATTGAGTTGAAATTTTATGAGGGATCTTAAAATATATTGAATAAACTCTAGTTAAAATTTTAGGATGAACGGTGTTTGGTAGTGCTAACAAAAAAAAAAGACCGCCAAATAAAAACAAAACAACTCATTAAGGGTAAAATGGTTATTTGCCATTAAAAAAATAAAATAAATCAATTCTTCCTTCCTTTTATATGTTGTCGACTGGGTAGAAGCATAATGGAAAAATAAAAAAAAGAAAAGGCGAGAGAGAAAGAGAGAAAAGTAAGGGAAAAACATAAAAAAAAACCAAGGAAAAAAGAAAAGAAAAGTGAGAGAATAACTTTGTAAACTTATAAAGTTCAACTTATAAAACACTAACTTAAGGAAGAATCAAGTGAAGCAAGGAGGAATTGAGAGAGGGAAAAAATTTAATTACTTTGTTTTTCAGTTAACATGAGATTGCTATTTTAGGGGTTGTTACAATATCAATTGAGATTCGATTATAGATAAATTATATTTTACAAAACATCAAAGAATATAACTTCAATAATGAGTTTATTTTTACTTTTACTTCAATTTTATGTACTTTCAAATTTATTTTTTAATATTTTAGATAGTGTATTTAAATTAAAACTTTATTGTTAACTTTAAAAATTTATGTATATAAATTAATAATTTATCTTAAAAAAATTTATATATTTATTTAATAGCTCATGGTAGAAAAAATTATTGGCTCCGTCTTGCTGCACATATCCATTGGAAGTAGTTAGAAGACAAAGCGCGCAGGTAAGGCCCTAAGTTTGTCCTTGCCTACTAGTGTGACATGTTTTATCAAGGAATCTGATGAAATCAAATCACAACAAATTCAAACGCAGCTGTTACCATGAGTTATGCCAGATTTTGTGCTCTCCATAATTATAGGATCTGTTTGAAATATTGTTATTAATTCTGATTGTAAATAACCTTCCGTTACACACATTTGAATTCAAATGTCAAGCTCCCAAGACTGTATAAATGTTACAACAAATGAATAGAAATTTGTGTGTTGCATTTCATAATATTGCAGTGTAAGATTCTTTACCCATCAATAAAAATGGCCATTCCTCCTTGTGTACTTCATGCTCTCAAAACAAAGCTCATCGTCAAACATTTAGTACTCATGGTCTTACTAGCACTATTCCACTTGAACTGATTTACACGGATGTTTGGGGTCCATCTCATGATCTTGGCATTAATGGATTTAAATATTATGTTATTTTTGTTGACCATTTTACCAAATATATATGGCTTTATCCCATGACTCAAAAATCAAATGTTCAAACCATTTTTCCACAATTTCGGAATCTTGTGGAAAATCGTTTCAACACCAAAATTAAAAGCCTTTATTCTGATAATGGTGGGGAATATGTTGGCCTCAAAACTTATCTCTCTGTTCATGGCATTAGTCACTACACTACTGCTCCTCACACTCCCCAACAAAATGGTATGTCTGAAAGGAGACATCGCCACCTCGTTGAAACTGGTCTTACCTTGCTCACCGATGCTCACATGCCTCTCTCTTATTGGCCTTATGCATTTCAAACTGCTGCTTACCTTATCAATCGCATGCCCACTACCACCCTAAATAATAAATCCCCGTTTGAAAAATTATTCAATCAAAGACCCAACTATCTCAAGCTCAAACAATTTGGTTGTCTCTGTTATCCATTAACCCGACCATACAATAAACACAAACTTGAGCCGAAATCAAAAGCATGCACATTCATGGGTTATAGCTTGTCCCAAAATGCATATCTGTGCTTTGAGCCCTCTACCAAAAAAATAATTATCTCCCGACATGTCATCTTTCATGAAGCCACATTTCCTTTTCAACAGACCAGTCCTAACAGTGTCTCTTCTTCTCCACCTGCTGGGCAACAATCTCCTGTGCTTATCTCCTTACCAAAGCTACTCTTTGCTTCACCTCGTCCCAGCACTTCTCTGGATGTGGGTACTGAAGTCTTGCCATCATCTGAGCATGGGTCGTCCTCTGCACCGTCTTCTCTCCAAGTAAGTGTTCCATCTTCTCCTCTGTTTTTAGATCCACCTACTTCCATAGAATTACCTGCTTCTACTCCATCTGAATCTGCTGCGGTGCGTGTTCATAGCATGACTACTAGGTCCATGAATGACATTTATGAAACCAAAAAAACCTTCCTTGTTACCAAACATCCCCTTCCATCTTCTTTGGAACCCTCGAGTGTCACTGCTGCACTTGCTGATTCTAGATGGCGTGAGGCCATGTCCTCCGAATTAACTGCCTTAATGCGTCATAATACTTGGCAATTGGTGCCTTCTCCTTCTGATTGTAATCTTGTGGGCTGTAAATGGGTGTTTCGGGTGAAAAGGCATGCTAATGGGTATGTTGATCGGTTCAAAGCCAGACTAGTGGCCAAAGGGTTCAATCAGCGACCCGGCCTTGATTACAAAGAAACATTTAGCCCTGTTGTTAAACCGGTCACCATACGCACTGTCTTGACTATTGCTGTGATGCAGGGTTGGTCTTTGAGGCAGTTGGATGTTAATAATGCATTCCTTCATGGGCATCTCACCGAAACAGTATATATGAAACAACCTCCTGGCTTCCGAAATCCTGAACATCCGGATTATGTTTGTTGCCTAACCAAGGCCATTTATGGTCTAAAGCAGGCACCCCGTGCTTGGTTCTCTGCCCTTAAGCATGCATTGACCGAGTTTGGCTTTCATAATTCTAAATCAGATTCATCTCTTTTTGTGTTTCATGATGGTTCCACTCTTGCTTATTGCCTAGTGTATGTTGACGACTTGATTATCACAGGCAATAATTCAGTTTTTGTTGCCAGTATTATTGATCATCTTGGCCAGAAATTTTCTATCAAAGACTTGGGGTTACTGCATTTTTTTCTTGGTGTTGAGGTTATTCCTACTGCAGCTGGCTTGTTTCTAACTCAACACAAGTATATCCGAGATTTACTTGCTAAGACCAATATGGCTGGAGCTAGAGATGTCACCACGCCTCTCTCAACATCGGTCTCTTTACAATTGGATGATGGTTCTTCCTCTGTTGACTCCACCGAATATTGTAAAGTTATTGGTGCTTTGCAGTATTTGTCTCTTACGAGACCTGATATTAGTTTTGCTGTGAATAAACTCTCCCAGTTCATGCATCATCCCATGCAGATTCATTGGACGGCAACAAAAAGACTACTGCGATATTTGAAGAACACAATCTTCCATGGAGTTACTATTAGCAAAACATCCAGCAGCATGTTAACTTGTTTCTCGAATGCTGATTGGGCTGGTAATTTGGATGATAGGAAATCCACCTCTGCTTATCTGTTATTCCTTGGAACCACACCAGTTTCCTGGAGTTCTAAAAAGCAGCGTGCCATTGCAAGATCATCAACTGAAGCTGAATATAGGGCCTTGGCAGCGGCTGCTGCTGAGAGTGTGTGGCTGCTATCACTGCTCCAGGAACTGAAGTTTTGTCTATCACAACCACCACAGCTCTTATGTGATAATTTAGGTGCCACTCAACTAAGTTTTAATCCTGTTCACCACTCTCGAATGAAACATATACAGATTGATATTCACTTTGTGCGTGATTTGGTTGCGAAAAATATTCTCCATGTTCAACATGTCCACACCACTGATCAGCTAGCAGATCTGCTCACCAAGCCTCTCTCCAGACAAAGAACTGATTTCTTGCGTGACAAGATCGGCCTATCCGATGGTAGCCCGTTCTTGCGGGGGCGTATCAAGGAATCTGATGAAATCAAATCACAACAAATTCAAACGCAGCTGTTACCATGAGTTATGCCAGATTTTGTGCTCTCCATAATTATAGGATCTGTTTGAAATATTATTATTAATTCTGATTGTAAATAACCTTCCGTTACACACATTTGAATTCAAATGTCAAGCTCCCAAGACTGTATAAATGTTACAACAAATGAATAGAAATTTGTGTGTTGCATTTCATAATATTGCAGTGTAAGATTCTTTATGTTTTTCTTGGTTATATGTCATATGGTTTCTGTGATCCAACCAAGTTTAGTTAGGAGACAAAAGCAGGTAAGGCTCTAAGTCTACCAAGTTTAGTTTCTGCCTCTCTTGAGTCATTATCTTCTTATTAATCAATATATTTGGTTTCTATATAAGAATATCATAGAAGGTTGATTCTATAATCATCATATAGCTGTAAGCTTTCGATATTCAGAAAAGCCCAATGTAGACCTTGGTTCCTCGTATATATTTCCTTCTATTGTCTTAATTATGATGCTTTACTTGGTGACAAGTTCTTTGTGTTCATGGTTTTACCAGGCTGATTATCTACGACAGGGTGAGGCAAGGTACAGCAGCACAAGACGGGGGCTTACTTCCATTCTCCGAAATCAAGGAAGGAGACAATTGTATGCTGGTTTGAGTATAAATTATATGAAGGTAACTCCATGAAACTCCCTTGCCACTCCTAAAAATCTTCTGCCCTTAATTTGACACCAAATGAGTCATCCTGCATTAATTTTAGTGATATCTCAACAGCTTGCTAGAATATGCAGAACTTTGTTTATGATGATATATAGAGCATGTAACACTTCTGAAAAAGAAATACAGAAAAACTGAGTTACGTTGTATTGTATTCCATATTCTTCCAATGAACAATAATGCTGCAGGCTGTTCCTTCTCTATCTATTGGATTTACAGCATGCGACGTAATGAAGTCTTGGCTACATATCCAAACCCAATAGAGGCCTCGATTATGAGCATTTACTGCATGAAGTGATGAACTTTTCTTCTCTAGTTGATATAGCAAGAGTTGGATGGCCAACCACTGCTATCCCACTTGCTGTTTTGACCATTGTCCCATAGTAGCGTTGGTGAACTGAAGATTTTACAACAAAGATCGCACTGGGTTGTCAGATAACAAGTATTTTGCTCATAGCTGCTTGCAAGTTGCTGTATAGCATATGATTAAGGATTTGTAACCCTCTATCCTTCTGATTGAGCGTGATTATTTCCGGACTCCAACTGTATTTGGTTGCAAGATTGCTTTCATATGGCTACGTGTTCCCCAGACATGCAAATCATCACATTAAACTACAGAGTCTATAGCCTCTATGATCTGAATTGTTTGCTACTTGAAGTGTGTACTTTTAGACAGGAACAAACATGGAATTATATTTCTTTTCTTTAATCTTGTTATTGAAAAGATCTTTATGGTGCTGTTTCTATTGATTTGTCATTCAATGAATAATCAAGATGATTGTAGTCCACGCAATCCGATTTGTGGAAGAGGAGCAGTGAGAAGAAAGGTCACTCTAGTCTCTGTATTTAGATAGACAACACATGTATTGCATATCTTTCTTTGTCCTTGAAAAAATTGGCAAAACGTTAAAATTCACATAAAGATCACTTGAACTAATATGAAAACGAAAAATATGTACAGAAATAAGGTGATCATTATCTCGAACATAAGCAGAAATGAGTCAATCAAACTGCATGTCTCTGGAGTTCAAGGGCTATAGAAGGAAGGTCCACATTTGCATTTCCAACCTTCAGGCTCATAATTTGCATAGTTTACACTTAAATGGTGGGTGCCGGTTTTGCTGATGGCTGGCACTTGAATTGCTTCACAAGGAGTGCAGCCATGGCACTTGTGCTCACAACTTGGTGGGGTGGACCCAATTTTGGTAATGCCTTTAGCATAACCTGCTGCTGCCTCGATTATCATCCCACCCGCCACCCCATCTTTGGTTTTAATGCCCTTCAAGATTCAAATCGAACTATCCTTTTATCATCTTGTTCAATTTGGTCATAATAACTTGTTTAAACAGAAAAGAAAACGAGAGAGGGATCGATCATACGTACTTTTTCGGAACCTGATTGGGGGTCAAAGTTCGAGTCCAGTGGAACTTGTAAAGATTGAAGGCTGTGTCCTGTGACTGACCATAGCATTTAATTAAAGTTAGTACTTACAACATCAACTATTCAAGCCATAGCATTTGCATAGAGAGAGAGAGCAAGAGAAAGAGGCTTAAACAGGATGGGAGAGAGAGGTTCTGAGAAAATGGTGATACAAGTTCAAAATAAATTTAAAAAAGCAGTCAAGAGTCAAGAATCACGAGAAACAACAATCTTTTAACTCCTTATGGAAAAGAGAAATTGTGGGTTTAGATCGAGTGGGTATGTTGTATTCCTAGTTTAGCCCCCTGTAAGTCAAAAGAGAACACTTGAAAAGATGAACCACCACCCAGATGAGTCGCATGAAGCCAAGGGCGTGTTTTAGTATACAGGATATACAGCCAGGGAGACAAAATCAGAGGACACAATCACAATTGTAAGAAACAGAACTCTTTTAGTTTCAAAGGGATCATCGGTCAGGCAACATATACCTGCTCGGTTGACAGCAACACCGCTATTAGGTGCAAAAGGCCTACTTGCTGCAGAAACCAAACTCACTATCTGCAGTGCTAGCACTAAACAGCAAATAGAACTTGCCTCCATAGAAGCTGTGATGATGATGGCGACTTGATTGTAGCGAGTGTGCGGGAGCAGGAGAAGAGAAGGAGTTTCTGGAACAGCCACACAGTAGTACTCTGGGAGAAATCAAGTGTATGGTGGGGATTATTTAAAGGAACAAACTCACTACTCGCATTTCCCAAAAGCCAAGCCTCCAGAATTTCTTGGGTTTCTCCTGGTGGAGTCTCTTATCTTGCATTGGTACTTGGTTAGTTTGGTACAGCTTGGAGATATTGCTTCACAAGCAAGTGATTCTGGTTTTTGTCAAATAGTGAAAGTCTACACCTGTGAGTTTCCACTTCACTTGACAACTCACTTGGAAAACCTTATCATTAATCTGTTTTCTCTGTCTCTCCTCCTCCTTCCCCCTTGATTTCCTTGCCTTTCAATACAAGGCAACTTAGACACCGGTTTTTTTTTTTTTAGTGGTTTTTATGACAATCAAAATATTTTAAATTATATTTAATATAATCAATAAATAATAAGATTTTTTAAATTATTTATAACAAACTAAGTTAAATTTTTTTAACTCTAAAATATTTGTCATTAATTATCTTTTTTAATTGTAGATAAACACAATAAAATTTTAAAAAATAATAATTAAAAAAAGAACAAACATCTTATACTTCTTCCTCTCTCAAATCTGTTTAAAATGGAGCAGTACTTTTTTGTGAGGAGGTCCTTTTGCGCAAGATAACAGCTCCCTTTCCTGAGGCATCTGGAAAATCTGCGAGGCACCCAATAAATCTCTGATGTACAAAAGAGGATCTGAGCTAAGCCTAGACTGCAGAGCCCTTTTAGTTGTAATCCCATAAAAGAAAGATAAGGAAAATAAATGTCCACCATAACGCAGGAGAGAAAAAAGGCACCACTTTCTGCAGGAAACCATTAATGAGTTAAATAATGGCGTACTAGGGTCAAGCTTTCACAGGTTGGTGGAGGGGGGACACTCAATCTTGGCCATCCATCTGGAGATCCAGCCATGGTCGCCATTAAGAGCTTTTGCTGTCCCTTTTGCCTCGCTGATGCTTCCTCCAGATAGGAGCATTCAATGAATAGTAGATTCCATGGCACCCATTCTACAGCTTTCCTTGTCCACCTGCTCTCTTAACTCCTCAGCTGTTGAGTCTGTAGGAGGAGGTGGAGGTAGGCGACGGTGTAGCCACTGATTTGGCAAGTGTCTTTTAGAGAGAAGAGGTTCCTATTTGAGGAGCTTTCGTGGACTGAAAAATGTGAAGTCGAGCTGCCATGAAGCGATGAAAAATGGGAAAATTGAAAGCCGTGTTGATTAGAGTGATTTGATAACTCAATGAAGCATTGCCAGACTCCTCTCTTCCCACCTGCATATTGAAAAGAAAGACTCGTGAGAGACATCCTCATAGGCATTTCTGCCTCTCTCCCCCTCGAACAACTCTCTGTTTTCATACCGAAATTCTACTTATATCATGTCAAAATTTGAGTTTTTCAATAGAAAAGTAAGCAGCATCATTATATTATATTTCCTCGGACATATTGCGTTAATTATGGAATTCAACCAAAAACAAGACAACTTTGAGGTACCGAAGACTACAAATTCAATGAAAGCAAGCATCATCTCTGTACGAATGAGACTAACAAATACACTTTCGTTGTTGGAAACATGAGATTTGTCATACAAGGGACTGATTGTTGTCAATGAAGCTATTAAAAAAGAAGCTAGAAAATATAGGACCTATTTTTTTCAGCATTGCCCATTCAAAAATATATACAGTAAATATTCAAATAAATTGCATCTGTTTTTCCATCGAAAAGCAATTATTGATTGTGATGAAGTTTATATATTCAAATAAACTCAGATGCTATCTGATTGAAGCACATAATCGAACACATGCATATATAAACTTAATGAAAAAGTTGATGATATGGGCTTGTTGGGTAGGTTAATGCAAAGCTGGCTTCTTCAAAATCTTTCACCATGATTCCGACTTGAAAACTTATTACCAACAAAAAAACAAAAAACAAAAAAAAAAACAAATATTTGGGTCATTTTATCATCGGATTATAACCATTTTTATTTAAATAATTTCTTTTTACTTTTTTCATTTTTCATTTTTTAATTCATTAGTGTTGATACGATTATGTTTGGAGCAAACTTGTCTAGGTCCATCAAATCATTAAAAATATGTCTAAATCAATAAATTTTTAACAGGTCAATGTTTGATCCAATTCAACTAAAAATTTAACATGAATCGGGTTTCACTCTATAATGCTAGATGAAAAAAAAAAAAAAAACCCAACATAATCAAATCTAATTTGTAGAAAACCTTTTAGCATTGTCATTAATGACACCTGGTATAACAAGTCGAACTTAAGCATTGATAACCCAACACTTTATTTAAATTGAGTTTCAAATTCAATTGTATAAAAGTTGCATCTATATGCCCTTGTCAACTTGGCAAGTTTAGGGAAACACAAAATCTAAGGAACAAAAAACAACACAACCCATGTTAACCTATGAACAAGATCATGAATCTCATTGGGTTCCATTAATTTTTATTTTATTTTACTACATGATTAAAATCAACATTTCAAAATCAATACAAAATTAGAGGATAAATTAAAAAAAATTAAATAAAAATCCTATATTGAAGTATGCAATTGAAAAAAAAAATAAGAGCAAGAAAAAAAGGAGTAAAGAGCAGAAAAACCAAAGAAATCAATTGGTGCGAGCCCACGTGGCCTGTTGATGCAGTCTTAAGTGGCCCAGTCATGTGGGCCTCAGCCATGTCCACTCATTTGGACATAATGTTTTTCTTCTTAAAAGGAGTGAATGATAGGTAGAAGAATAAAAATCAAAAGTTCACTGACTCGATTGTATTTCAACAACAACAACAACAAAATAATAATAATAATAATAATAATAATAATAATAAGAGGGTGGATGACATGTTAATCGCTGTTTTTTTCTTTTTGAACAAAAACTAACATGGACAATGCGTTGTTTGTTAAGGAAAACGATGTTTCGTTCACTTGCTTAGTGTCTGACAGCTTTAATAGCAAAAAACTGGGCATGAACTCTCCAATGGATTTTATGAACCAAATAACTCATTTCCAACAAATCTTTTTACTTAAAACACATAGAAAAATAAAATACACAACTTAATAAATCTAAATGTTCTCTTAAAGAAAGTTGCTAAAAATCAATAAAAAATAAAATATCAACCTAAGACCCCAAATCCTCTCAAATATTGATCTATTGTTTCAACCAATTTAAATGTCAATAACCAACATCATCCAACTCCCCTAGTTAAGTGGAACATTTGGGTACTAAACTTGATCATTTTTGTGGCTGGAATCACAATTACCAACCACTTTCTTTCTTTATCGTTGTTTTCTAGCAAGTCTCTCTCTTACCCATGAATCCAAAAATAAATAAAATAAACTTATGGATAAAAAATAAACATTGGAAAAGATCTTGGATCAGACTTATTATTCCCTTAAAGATGAAATAAACAAATGAGCTTAAAAGGAGTAAAAAAAACAAGCAAACCAGAGTAAATCTTCTATACATGGGTTAATCTTCCAAACTCATAACCCATGGAATCCTAGACCTAGACTCAATTAAGAAGCTCAATTCTCAATTAATTTAATATTGAAGGATGAAAATAGAAAAAAAAAATATGAATTTAAAAAATTTGTCAAGGTAAAAAAAAATAGCAATTAAAAGAATGATGATCAAATATGATATGAAAAAAAAAAAAAACTAAAGGAAGATGAAATTCAAATGTATATATGAAAGAGCATGGATTTTCTATAATTTTGAAATAAAAGACTATGTCCATACATATTGTTGAATAGATCAATGCTCATACACAAAGAAAAACATGTTGCAATGGTAATGATAATGATAATGATGAAATAACCAAGAATAGAAAAGGAAACAATATGCAAAATTTAAAGGATTCGGCCAAATACATTCAAACATAAATATCAATCCAATAAACATTGCTCAATCCCAAAACGTTATCACAAACACATCAAAAAAAAAAAAAAAAGCAAGATGCAAGATTAAGGGACTTAGCCAACATCATTCAAGCTCAAATATGAATCCAATGAAAATTACACAATCTCATCACAAAATACATCAAAATTATCAATAGAGCAAGATAATTATTCAAGAGATATTTAGAGTTCAAAATAGACCTACAAGGTTGGCCAAGGAGGACAAAATAAAAGTTGGAACAACGACCAAAAACTGTTGGACTGGGAGATGTAGTGTTGACACATGACAACCAAGCTCTAAGAGTGGGTTGTCATGTTCATCGTATCACACGACATCGATGTTTGATCAATGTGTGGAGGGGCCCACATGGTGTGCAATTCTATGGTGCTCCTTCCTATGGTGGTGATGTAGGTCACCACTAGTCGGTAAAGGAAATTCGAGGCGTTGAAAGTCTGATGGTCTTTTCTATCTCTACTCATTTGTTTTGTAACTTTTAAATATTCTCACATCAAGCTTATTGGGTTACATGGCTTATATGTTTGTGTAATGCTCATTAAAGAGAGAAGAATGATAACGGTATTGCCTTGTTTAGAGGTTAGAGGAGAGAGAAATAGAAGAGAAAAGTTTTGAGGGCTATTTTATCTTCTTTTTTTATTGATGATGATGCAAGAATTATTGGATGCAATTGATTAAAGGATTTTATACAGGGCTTTGAGGTAAAAAGAATGGTGGTAGTCTTGTCAGAAATAGAGTCAAAGGTAAGAGAAATCAAGGAGGGAAGTTTTAACTTTAAAGAGAAAGACAAGGTTAGAGTTTTTATGGGAGAAAGGTATGAGAAGATGAATAGTGTTCTTGTAGGATTTATTTCTTCATATTTCAGCCTATATTCTTTCAAGAAAATTTATGGTGGTAAGGGTTTTGGTGGAAAAGATGATGAATAGCATAGTTATAAAATCCAACCCAAGGGTTGACCATGCCAAGAGGCTGGGTCCCGGGTTTCATGGGTCAACCCGGAAAAATTAAAAAAATATATTTAAAGTTTTAATATTTCATATAAAAAAACTAAGAAATAATCCATGTGAATATATGTTATAAATGTTGTAAATAATGAAGTTTAAAAGAATATTTTAAAAAGTTTTTTATCCCACATTGAAAAGATACTATGTTATCCTTTTAAGTTGAAGTATTTAAACCAAATTGTTTTTATCACATATTGAAAAAACATAATATTTTTCTTGTGAACATAAAGTATATATATTAAAAGACTTCAAATCCCACATTGAAAAAATAACTTCTTTATTGTGAACATAGAGTATATATATTAAAGGGATTCAAATCCCATATTGAAAAGATATTATGTTATCATTTTAAATTGAAGTATTTAAACCAAAATTTTTTTTATCCCACATTGAAAAAACTTAACTTTTTTCTTGTGAACATAGAGTATATATACAAAAGGGTTTTAAATCTCACATTGAAAAAATAACTTTTTTCTTGGGAACATAGAGTATATATACTAAAGGGTTTCAAATCCTACATTAAAAAAATAAAATATTTTTCTAGTATTTATATAGTGAACTTTAAAAAGTGTTAATAACCAACTAAAAAAATATGAAAAAAAGGGGTATAGAAGAAAAACCACATTTGAAAAAAAAACACCGGTCTCGCTTAGGTTCGCTCGGGTCATGGGTCGACTCGCCGGGTTTTGCCAGGTTTTTGCTCTGGCTGGTCTTTTGTCTTACCCGAACCGGTCCAACCACCAGGTCCCAGGTCGACTTGCTGGGCCGGTCCGAGTTTAATAACAGTGATGAATAATATTTTTTTTTATATAATTTTGGTGCAAGAGATGATGAATATTTTTTTTTGGTAGCCCTTTCTTTTCTCTACAATTCCCTTGTCTATTTATGGACCATAAATGTTGTTCTCTTCTTCTTAGCTACTTGGTCCCCAACTAACTAAATTTCACTTTGGCCCATCTTTTTCTTGTTTTATACTTTAGCTCCTTGTCTATTTTGCTTTCGTTTTTTATTTTTATTTTTCTTGTTTTTTTAGTTTTTTTGTAAAACAACGCTAACATCAATTCGATAAGAAAAGTAATCAATAATTACAAAATGAATGTATAAATGGATAAAATACATCAAAAGCTTATTTTGTAATTTGATTTTCAAAAAGATATTGAAAATTGCAAAATGGATACAAATACATCAAAACAAATATTTTTGATTTTTTGATTTTTTCGAGCAGAGATTAACAAGAGAAAAGTAGCTGAAAATCACAAAATTGACATGCAAATAACCAAAATGCATCAAAAACACATTTGTTTTTAATTGTTTTACCTTTTTTTGGATCATTGGAAAAAAAAAATGAATTTGAGGGTCAAGTTATGAGTTATAACAAGAAGTACATGTATTTTTGTATGACTAGGTGAAGAAGAAAGGATCAACAAATTGCATGTGGTCACATTTCACAAAGTGCAACATATAATAAGGTATGAACTTGGTTGATGATAAAGTTCCTATTTACCACATCTACAACTTTCATCATTAATGTCAAACATTTCATGCACTTTACTTGCTATTTGAGGGTGTCTTAACCATTTCAAGCCACATATGCTATAAATATTGTCACATCAGCAAGTAATTTAATTAAGATTGAAGACTTCTTAGAAATTCTTTAATTTTGGCTTTTTATTCAATAAAATATTTATAAGAATGCCACAAATACTTTTGAGAGTTCTCATTTCTCTTAAGTTTAACTTTTAGCCATTCTTTAATTATCAATCTCAATCAAATCATCATACAAATTGTCAAACTTATATTTTAAGTTCTTGACACATCATATGCAATTTTTTTTTTTAGGAAATATTATTCTTTTTTCATATCATTCAATTTTATATTTATATTAATTGCCTTTTAATTTTTATTGAATAAAAAATATAGCTTAAAAAGCTATATTTTTTTTTTGTTAAAAAATATCAATAAGAAATTGATGAATTATACTTGATTTTTTTTTCAGTGAGATTTAAATTATTGTTTTTCTTATAAAAAAACAAATTTATTTTCATATAATTGAATAACTCCTTGTGTCATAAAATCAGATATTTTAATTTGAATTTATCTATCAATTTTCCGATTTAGTTTTATTTAGCATTAATAACTTTTTTAACAATATAATTTTCCGTGTTCACAGAGGAGAAACCAAGTTCACGAACTGGGTGAAGAACTTTGCTGCAAGCGTGGATGTTGTACTGCTCACCTACAACTTAAAGCCTTGAGAAAAATTATTAGGGGAGTCTGAACCCGAAATCCCTGCGATCTAGATACTGTCTCAGATATTGGCCCATATCTTGGGTTTTAGATGCTCAAAAATTGCAAGACCAGTTTTGTTGGAAAAACACTTTGATTTTCTATAATTGTTCTAGAAATAGAGAAGTCTCAATTCACATGTTTTCTGTTCTAAAATTGACTCATAATATAAGGAAAAAGAATAAAATCAGAATATGTGACAGAGTAGAAAAATGATTTCCTTTCCTTTAAACGATAAACCCAGCAATAAAAACCTCTTTAGAAGGCAACCGGGATGTTTTTTTTATACCCTAAACACACCACAAGAGAGAGGAGGCAACATTTAAGAACAAAAACAATGAAAAGAGAAAAGCCAAGAACAGCAGCCCCTTCAAGATCTCTTACTCTCTATCTTCTCGTACTCTTGAGTGATGTTTATAATATAAAATTTATTTTTTTATTTTTATTTTTATTTAGCTATGGAGTAATTTTTTAATCTAGGATTTTTTTATGTACCCTAACCATAATTATGTGAATATTTCTTTGATTGAATTGATTCAGTATTTGTTAAGTATTTCATTCTGAACTTAATGTCCATGTACGCTTGATCACCGTTTGCATGATTTGAGATTCAGTTTAAGACGGAAAAGTGATAATTGTTTCGGCTATTGTTTCAAATACCATAAGGAATCAATATGATAAAAATATCTATGGAACCTGTGTAATCCTTAAAGGATTTTATCATTCCTAATAAATTTTGACAAGTTTAGAATTTTCATAGAGATATAGAAAATTTACTTATTAAAATAATCCGTTGATGCTCAAGAGAGATTAATAATTAAATTAGTAAAACTTGACTACCAACAATAATAAAGAAATTTTAATAGGATTAATTCAATTAAAAATTTCGTTTTACATCGAAGTTAGAAATCTTAGGATTTCATTAAACTTGATTTCAACACCGTTTAATTATTTCTTGTTCATTTTAATTTTTCTTTAGTTTCACAAACTTTTATAATCAAATCATTAAATACATGGAAATTTAATAATTTTAATGCTTATTGATAATTTTTACAACTCCTCTTATTCATTTTATTACTTGTTACGGTCAGCGAACATGCAATTTTTATCAGCAACCTCATTACTCCTACTGATTAAACTCATTATTATAACATAATTGTACTCCTTACGTAAATGTTAAGGATCGTGCAACCTGAACAACAACCTCCACAGCTTTGCAGGTCGTTAAGAACCCAGAAGCCAAGAAAAACCTGAACAACAACCTACACAGGTTTCCTAGCATAAAAAAGGAAAAAAAGCTAAACAAAAGAGGAGATGACATACCTCACAGTTCCCCCCAACAACCCTAATGGCAGTACATGCAACCTCCTCCCTCGCCAAGCCACACACACTGATAAGGAAAGAAAGCCATTAATTAGAATAAGTGCTCGAAACCACCTACATAACTAAAAAGAAAAACCCAAGACAAAACCACAGCTAGCAAACCCCCCTCCCCACGGGAAAAGAATTGTAAAAATAAAAACAGGATATGAAAACAACCACCATCACGCAAAAGGAATCAAAAGAACAACCTAGAGTGTAAAAAAATAAAATAAAATTGAATTTTGCTACAAAAGAAGAGGAAAACAGAGAGTGTAGAACACTGCTGATCAAGAACCGCCCTATCTAAAGCACAAGATGAAAGACCGTCTCACACATACACATTCGATGCGAAAGAAATGAAGGTGCTCATGAACCAAGTACAAAGCATAGCCCAAAAGACCCGTCGCATAATCATTAATGAAAAGACCAAGACCATGACCAAGCATGAAGATTAATCAAAGCATGACCAGAAAAAGCACTTATCTAGTTCCACAACAATGGGATTTGAACATATATAACCAAGAGGGGAGCAAGTGACTGGCAGCACAAACCAAGGATTCCCAGCTCTCCCAATGCATAGATGAAGACAAATAAGATCGGCAGTGCATTTAATGCACAAATAAGACCGATTGAGCAAGTGGCTAAGTCAAGAAACAAAGCCGAGAGGCCACGTCTGCCATTCACCCAGAACAGAACCCACACGCAGATAATCCATCCCCACACAAAGCTGCTATGAAGAAGCTAGCATGAAAAAGAAACCAGTGCAAAGAGAACAGATACAAGAGATGAGAAGGCCACAGCAATATTCTCAAGGAAACTCTCTAAGCCATCTAATCAGCCCTTCACTAGCCAAGCGGCCTCCCATGGAAGAACAAACTCCTCTCAGCCAGGAACACACGCCTTACACAACAGAGATCCATCACTGTCGATGTAGTTTTTTCTGCAACTGTAATAATAATAATGTTAATGTGTCATGGAAAGGCCTATTAACCCCTGAATGCTTAGTTCTTTAGTTGATTCCATGAAGACAAAGTACACTGAAGTTTCTGTTAATTTTATATTCCTTGTTAATGATGAAAAAGAAGAAGAAAAATCCCCTCTTTTCTCTTCTATTTCTTCAATTCCCCCTTTGGGTTTATTCACAATATTATAAAATAAAAAAGTATAGGATATTTTAAGTAAATTTCATAATATTGCGTTAGGACTTCTTACTTTTCTAGTTATATGTTCTCATTTTATTAACGCTATGTTTTATTTTTTTTTGGTAATCTAGGGTGTCCGGGCCAGCTTATATGCACTATAATTAATCCCTGGACTTACTGAATATTTTGTAAGTTCAGTAGACAGATAAAACACCACATAAATAATAGACATGCACGCTCACACTCAAACCTAAATAACAAAACCAAAAAAACCTTTTCTCTAGACTGGACTAAAAGCCTCGTGCTATTAACGCTAGTTTTACTTTTATAAGAGGCTTGTCAACGTAAAGGACAGGAGACCTTAGTTTGATTGATTCCGGTCCTTCCACCGGTCCTTTACCTTGTTTTGACTTATGAAATCAACTCACAGTCCAAATGAAAACGATTCAAAAGCTTCTCGAAGTATATATGTTAACAATTTTAATTTTTTTTATTTAAAATAATTTTTATTTATATTTTTATATTGTTTTGATGTGATGATATCAAAAATTATTTTTTTAAAATAAAAAAATATTATTTTAATACATTTCAAAGTTAAAAGCACTTTAAGAGCGTGTTTGGCAGTGTGGTTGCGGGTGCTTTTCAAATAACTTTTCGTGCCAAAATGCATGCCAATGATGTTTTTTTATTTTTTAAAAATCATTTTTGACATCAGCACATCAAAACGATTCAAAACATACAAACCATATTAAATTTTAGCAAAAACAAAAAATTCAAATTTTTTGAAAACGCAGCCGCAGCCGCGTTCCCAAACGTTCCCTAAATCGTAACTACTACCATATTTTTAAATGGTTAACAAATTAAGTTTTATTGGCACTATTTAGAATTGTGTTCCAAAACCATATCCATGAAAATTTTGAATTTTTTTATGCTTAAAATTAATTATTTTATATTTTTTGATTGTTCTGATATGTTAATGTTAAAATAATTTTTTTAAAAAAAATTAATAAAAAATATAATATTCATATATTATTAAATAAAAATACTTTTAAAAAATCCATTATTATTCAATTATAAGTAATGTTGCATGGCTGACCATTTCAATAAACCTAAGCTAGCCATGTCATTATCTTTGGATTTGTTATTTATTCATTTATTCTTTTAACAAATCCAATATTATACGTATTTGGAGGCACAAGCAAAAATACTTTTGACCTTGCGTGTCTAACTTGACAACATATACTGGACGCCTGGAAATGACTGTTGAACAGCTTTGGAAACCGCAATAAGTACAGTGGATGAAAAGAGAAATTATCAATAACTTAAAGACCTATATTTGAAGCAGACTTTGGTCAAGTTTATCAATTCCATCAATTAACGTCAATTAAGGGGTACCTTTTTAAAATGTTTTTGAAAAAAAAATAATTTAATTTTTTATTTTTCTTTATTTAAAATTAATTTTTTTAGTATTTTTCATATTATTTTTATGTACTAATATCAAAACTAATTTTTATCAAATGAAAAATACTTTGAAAAACAACCAATATCGTATTTTCAAATGTCCCCCGTAGACTTTGCATGGACACAACTCCTACGTTATTGATTCGTCAATAAAACCGCTTAAACTAAATTAAGAAAAAAGATAAAATAAAAAGATATATTTTTAGTTTATTATCGGTGCAAGAAAATTGAGTTAGTATTTAATTATAGCAGCGGTTATTTTTAAAAATAATTTTTATTTACAAATATATCATCAAATAAAAATGATAGAAAATTATAAAATAATTAATTTAAATTAAAAAAAATTTAAAAAGCTTTTAAAAGTGTTTTTTGAACACAAAAATAAATACATTCTCGAAGGGGTGAAAATCTAGACTTGATAATTTGTTTGAGTTAGTTTTCTATAAATTCATAGTGGTGAAAATTAAATGTTATGACATTAGGTTGATTGATGTTCGATTATACAAAATTAAATCTCATTTTATTGCATTCAAAAACTTAACTGGAGGGAGCAAATTTGACAATATTTAGCAATAGTTCATGATTTTTTTAAATTTGAGAATTATTCATTTTGCGTCTTTTTAAAGATTTTAGATTGTGAAATTTTAAATTTTAATATTTTATCTTTTTAATTTCAAAATTTTATATTTTTAATATGAAACTTTATTTTGATCATATTTTAGTTCATAAGTTTTAAAGAAAAGAGAAATATTTACCAAAACAACGATAGATAAGAGGGAAATATGTGGATTAACAATATTTCATTTAAAAAATAATTTAATAAGATGTTTAAAATCTTTTTATAACCTAATTAACTTGAAAAAAAACCCAGGATTATTAGTCAAATATTGCCGATATATATGTTTTATCACCCTATAATTTTTGAACTCCATGAATTTAGGACTTGGTAATTAGTTTGATGTTTATTATAAAGTGAATGCAACTTTTACGCACACATAAGATACATAAACTTGAAAAAATATTTTCACTAATTGTTTATGATAATTTTATTAATAATGTTTATTTAATTTTATCCATCCATCTGAATCCAAAACTTTAAAGTATTGAATAAGATTTTTTTAATAATTTCATTATTTTAATTAAAAGTTTGTTTAACTTAAAACTTGAATAAAACCATTATTTTATGCTTAATTTTATTAGAAGATATAGAGCTATAAATCTTGAACAATGTGGTTTTCAAAAACGCTTTTTTGACACGACACGAAATATACAATATAAACTCGGATCGTAAAATTATAAAATCACAAGAAAAATATTTTAACTAATTATATATTGACAATTTCAGCCAAGTAGTAAATAATAATATAACACAATTAAAATAAAAATAAAATAAACAATACAAATATCCAAACATCTTAAAATACATAATTCAAATAAAAATTCATACATGGTTTAAATAACTTAAAAATACAAAAAGAAAAAAAAAAGATTGAACAACTATGTTTTATTGATAGAGTTTCAGAACATTTTCTAGATGATAGGTCTTGAAACACACTGCAGACAACTAGTGAGATGATACAACATTCTAAGGTATATCACCAAGACACCAACTTCAAAAAAAAAATTAACAGAGACCAATACAGTGAATCCGTGACAACGAGAACAAAAACGTACAAAATGACATCAATTTAATCTCATGCCACCTCACCTTCTACCTTTTTTATGTTAGTAACAAATCCTAGAAATAATGTCCAAATATCCCACCAAGCAAGACATGTATTTCAAGTTCTCTTTGAGTCTTTGTCATCTCTCTTTGTAGTTAACAAATGGTTAATCTAAAACACAGTATTTTTCTCTATATAAGTATTTCTATCTCTTATTTTACTCCTTTGATTCCTCACCATTTACCTCTGTCTTCCCATGATTTCGATCCTCCGATCATGCCTTCCTAGGCTAAAATACAGTATAAGGCTTCCCCATACCCAAGATTCTCTAATGTTGGTGTTAGTCAGATAAGATTGAAAATTTGAGATTTGGGCAACGGGGAAAGGGGAGACTGGGGAGTGGGGACTATATAGTGGAGTGTCAGGGGACTCGGACAGGGAGGCAGTAAATTTTTTAACTTTTGCGGGTTAAAACTCAAAATCAGTCAAACTCGTAAAATTGGTCCGATTTTACTGATTTTAACCGAGTTTGACCGAGTTTGACCGATTTCGTGTTTTAACCCGATTTGACACGTTATATATATGTTGACTCGTGAAATCGTAAGATTTTAAGAGTTAACTCGCGATTTTGACAACAATGTTGAACACCTAATAATCATTAATTCTTTAGAAAATCACATAAAGAATGAATTAAGTCGACTAATTATGAAAACATATGTTAATTCTTTTTGGGTTTAATTAGGAGGTTCTTACAATTTTCAATGTTTTATTTTTCAAAACCAATTAAAGTAAGCATATAATTAAAGTCTCGAAGAGTAATTTGAACCCTAGCTTTAAAATTCAAACCTTTCCTTTTTCTTTTTCTTTTTTTTGGTCAGAAAAATTCAAACCTTTCCTTTTTCTTTTTTTTTTTTTGGTCAGAAAAATTCAAACCTTTCAAGGACGTAATGGTTTTCACAATATTTTTTTTCCTAGTTCAACTCAAGGTACTCTATTTGTATGTGAAGTTACGAAAATATTCCCATTTTTTATTTAGTTTTTGGGCAGTCTTTGTCCATTGCGTATTCTAAGGTTAGTACTCGTAAAAAAATCGTTTTCCTAGCCGTTAAACTTCCTTGTTTCACACAAAGAGTTCGGCGGTATATATAAATATAAGAGGAAGTTCTTGGTCTCAAATCAGAAAAAACACAGACATTAAAGAAGAATATTTTGGGAATATTGGTACGTAGTTGATTACTTTACTACATAGTTAGAAAACTTTGTTGACGATTATGAGATTCTGCATGCATTTCTTTCTCATTCCTTGTGCTAACAATAAAACTTTGTTCATGATTATGGGATGATCATCCTTAAGAAATACTGGGGACCATAAGCTTCAAGAAGAGGGATTTGTCCAGAAGTATATTTGATTAATCTGATTGTGTCACAGAGGAATATCTACATATATTTTTCAAGAAGATCAAGAAGCCAGCAAAGCTAAATCTCCAAGCGTTCATGGTTATGAAGGGAAGGAACTTTGATTTGGTCAGCAAGGTTCTGGATCGTAGCGCAGTTTCTTCAGCTGATCATTTTAGGGGGCTTGATGCTGCTGCAACTAAGTTACAAAAGGCTTACAAGATTTATCGGACTCGTAGAAACCTTGCTGGTTGTGCTGTTGTTGGGGAAGAGCTATGGTAATTAGTCCGATCTAGCTAGAATTATCTATGTCACTTTGCTTTAGATCAAGTACTTTCGATATACGTTAATTTCAATCAATACCATAATAAGTATTTATAGTAATCATTTTTAACTCGGATATATATTTTCATTATTCTCAGGTGGAAAGCATTAGATTTTGCAGCCCTTCGACGGTGCTCGATATCATTCTTCGACTCGGAAAGATCGGAAACCGCTGTTTCACGATGGGCACGGGCTCGGACTAGGGCAGCCAAGGTATATATTGTAGAACAAAACTTCAAAAATTTTGAAAAATATTTTTTAAACGCAAAAACAAATATACTCTGTATATAGTCCTTAAGATGGTTTCTACGGCAAGTAGTTTAGCTACCTTCTGGATGGCTTTGTTTCATTATAATAAATAAAACTTTAATCCAAAATTAAGATATATCAGGCTGTGTTTATTGCTGTTGTTGCAGGTCGGGAAGGGTTTGTCGAAGAGCCAGAAGGCTCGGAAATTAGATTTGACACAGTGGCTTGAAGCTGTAATTAACTCCACATTATATATATATTTTCATTTATCTAAATATATACTTAATTAATTTCAAATAAATATAGATCCATGATAAAAGCTGCACTACGTACATTGCTGTGGTGTTACAGATTGATCCAAGACATCGTTACGGAAGAAACTTGCACTTTTACTACAATGTCTGGTTTCGTAGTGATAGCTCGCAGCCTTTCTTGTATTGGTGAGGAAAAAAAAGAGAAATTGTTTGTTTGTTTTTTATTTATTTATTTTATTTTATTTTAGTGTCATTTCTAAGTAACTTCTTCGTGAAAACGAATTAATTAAGGTTGGATATCGGAGATGGGAAAGGAGTAAACCTTGGCGCATGTTCCAGGACCCAACTACAGTGTCAACGCGTTAAATATCTTGGAAAGGTAGAGCAAGATATGGACCCATGCATTAATTAGAGTTTATAAATTGTTCATGATTTTATTTCGTGAAGAAATTAAATTACCAAAATATATGCCAAAAATATATGGTAACTAGTACTTGTTATAAAATTATATAAATCATATCTCGATGTTTTATTTAATAGCTTAAGCTTTTTAGTGATATGTTTTTTTGATATGATATCAGAGCTTTCTTGACCAAACAGTCACGGGTTTGAATTTCATTACCATCATTCTATTTGATAAAAATTAAACACAAGGTAGTGCGGGTTTGTGCAAGGTTCAAGCTCAAATAACTTTTACTTGAAAGGATGCGCTAGAGAATAATATAAATCATATCTTGTAATCTATCTAATATCTTAATTTTTTGCGTGAGATATTTTTTGACATTAATTAACCCTTTTAAAAAAAAAATATTTGGAAGCATCTTTCTAATAGAGCGTTTGGAAACGCAGGCTAACCCGTGTTTCCAAAAAAATCATTTTTTTCTCTAAAATTTCAATTTTTTTATTTATTTTGGATCGTTTTGATGCGCTGATCTCAAAAATAATTTAAAAAAAAATGAAAAAAATATTATTTTGATGTATTTCGGAATGAAATTAAAGCACTTTGAAAAACAACCGCAACCACACTCCCAAACAGGTCATGATGGTAATATGATACCACCCAAAAACTTGAAAAGCATTACCAATCATAAACTTGAAAAGCATAAGGTATGTATGATACCACCCAAAAAGAGTAATTTATTTATTTATTTACAAGTTCTAAAAGGATACCTAAACAATTGTCACTGTTCTTATTACATGTATTGCAAATAAACTTGAATATGGTTTCAAGTTTAATTACTATTACAAAATCACAATTAATTATTTATTCTCTTGCAGCAAGAGAGGGAAGAATATGAAGTGATTGTGGAGGCCGAGAAGCTTATTTACAAAAAAAGTAGGCTACCTGTGGACACTTTTGATGGCAGCAAATGGATATTTGTTCTTAGTGCGTCCAGAAAGTTGTATGTAGGGAAGAAGCAGAAAGGCTTATTTCAGCACTCTAGTTTTTTATCTGGTGGTGCTGCCATTGCTGCTGGCAGATTGGTTGCGCGTAGTGGGTTTCTTGAGGTATGTATATATATATATATATATATATATATATATATATATATATATATATATATAGACACACACACACACACACGTTGCATGCACATATAAGAGTTCCATATTCCTCATTCCTTGTCATATTCAAGCAAAAATGAAAGAAAATAAATTCCTCCATCTTGTTTGATTAGGCTATATGGACCTACAGCGGTCATTATCGCCCACCAGAAGAGAATTTCCTGGAGCTTATTAGTTTCTTAGAGGAGCAGCTTGTAGACTTAACAAATGTTAAGGTAAACATTCTCCATCCATATAACAATTAATTACGAAATACGCATCTAATTCTTCGTAATTTGCCTTGGCATGCAGAAGTATCCCATAGACGACGACATCCCACCTTCCACAGCTAGTTTTTATGATAACGAGAGTAATGGAGAGAATCGAGGTTCCATTTACACGGAAAATAGTTCTTCCAAAAGTGACGGTGGAGATGTTGTTGCCATTTCCATTGCAAATTACCCAAATGGAGAAGATAGAGGAGCACTGGTGTTGTAATTGGGCAAGCCTTCTGCACGCAAATGGAAAAGCAGAGTTGGAGAAAACCAAGCACAGCCACAATTCCAGGCACTTGGTTAATTCTGGGATCAAGACATAGCCCATTTCCTAATAAAAAACAATTTTAACATTGATTTTAGTAAGTAGTTTGGTTTCTTTCAAGAAATTTAATTCTTAGGGATGTTGATTCTCAACTTTATATTTTAATTCTTTTGTTTATTTATTCAATATAAAATATATTCATTAATTAGTAAATTCTTCTTACTTGTAATTCATCTTTAGGGATTCCCACGTGGTTTAGGCTACAAAATCTTTGTTACACTTGAATGACTTGTAATTCAATATAAACTTGAATGACTTCATTGTTGGGTGTGCTTGTGAGTGTCGTTGTGGTTGTTTTTCAAAGTGGTTTTCATTTAGAAAAATATCAAAATAATATATTTTTTTATTTTTTAAAAATTATTTTTGATATCAGCATATCAAAATGATCTGAAAACATAAAAAAATATATTAATTTGAAGTAAAGAAAAAAATAAAAAAAATTAAATTTTTTCAAAAATGATTTTAAATCTTTAAGAAAATGGTTCATTCTTTGCTTTGTATTTTAATATTTATTTATTTATTTACTCCATGAAGGAAATGCTCAATAAGAACTTCAACTGATCATTCGGTGAATGATGAGATGTTCTTGAAGATAATTTAATTAGGAAAGAATAATCTTCCTATAAAATATGCATTAAGTATCACTAATTGATGGTTTCAAAATCAATGATAGATCTCTCTCTTTATTTGTAACTGAGAAACTAGCTGGGATCTCAATAATCTTCAGCGGACAGTACTTTCGAGTGTAATTATGATGGATCTTGACACAATTCTAGGAGAGACAAGAACAAGACTAAAGTGTAAGGTTATATATAGTTTGTGTCCGTACGTACTTCTATTTACCTCAATTCTAGACAATAAATTCAATTATACCGAACCTAAAAAAGCTCAACACTTTAAGTTTTTTAAAATCTTGTTTTAACTTTGATGGTTTAATATACTAAGCATATTGTAAAAATATTATTTTAAATTTTATGTGTGATAAAAGAAATTATATTTTGAAAACATGTTATTTTAAAGAAGAAAAATACTAAATAATTAGAGAGTCAATATAAAACTATTCTTAATTAGAATATTGTCTACAAATCTAAACTTTTAAATTAATACGATTATTTAATATGATATTTAGAGTTTTATTGATCGAATTGCAATAAGTTCAAATCCAAAATATTCATTACCTAAAAATAGTGGATCAATGTAAAATTCAAGTCTAAAAGGTTTTGGCTTAAAAGAATTTATTAGAGATTAATATAAAATTAATTCTAGTATTTTAGCTAAAAGTTTAAGCTTTAAATTAAGATTTGTTTTTTTAATAGAAATCAAGGTTCCAACACAAATTAATTTTGAAATGCAAATATATATATATATATATATAAACACACATAAAAGGACTTAAGTGCCTATCACTATTTGAAAAATGAGAATCCCAAAGGAGGCTAATATTCACCAAAAAAATTAAATCTGTTAATTAATGTGCATCTAGACATAAATTTCTATTCATTGTAATAGTATAATTATGCTTTTGCCCTTGAAAAAAAAAAGGTAATACACTAAGTTTTGGGATAAGATTGTTTTTTTACCATGACACACGCTACAAGAATTTTGCATATTATCAATGAATTATTTTGTTGGTATATAGACATTGATTCTGTCAGAAAACTTATTATTAGTGATTTTTATTATTATCAGTCATTTTGCTGATAATCATTAGCAAAATGACTGATAAAATAATTAAAAAATAATTAATTTTTAAAGTCTGTCATTAATTAGTGATGTTGTCTGTAATGGTTAATGGCATGGTTGTGTAATTTTTTTGTAATTCTTTGAAAATTTCTAATAGAATTAGTCATTTGGTGATTTTGTCAGTAATAATCACTGGTATGGTCGTATAGTTTTTTTCCAACTCTCAAGAACTTTCTGAAAAAATTAATCTATCAGTAATTCTTTCTATAATGTTCAATGATATAGTCATGTAATTTTTGTCAAACTCTTTGAAAATTTATGACTGATCTGTAATGGTTAGTGGCATGGTAATGTAGTTTTTCTCCAACTCGCAGATGGAATTAATCCCCTCCCCCTTGACGCATTGCAACAGCTCCAGCACAGCTACCTAAAAGGATGCAGCTCCCACAACAGCAGCCCAACACCAAGCTAGAGCAAGAAAAAAAACAGGAGGCAGTGAGGGTCTGTGAATCCACACCGACATTCTCTCTGCATGCACAGGAGAATGAAATGAAATTTGGAACGTAGTGCTACAAAAAATTTACACTGTGTTTGGCTTTAATCATTCTTGAAAGGATAAATACAAGACAAGATTTACGTGCAAGGGGTTCCCGCGGCCAGCTTCGAACCTTTCGTGCTTGTGTCTTGAAATTTTGAGTGCCTTAATTTTGTTTGCTAGACAGATACGTAGGGTCTATGATTAAGCTTAGGTTAACATATATATATATATATATCCATGCATGATTATGATATCATCGCTCACTACTAGAAATTCACTTAAAACCAACGGAACTAACAACAAAATAATTATGTCGGTATTTTATGGTTACATGATTTTTGGTATGAAGCACAAAAAAAGACAAAAAAAAAAACGCGAGAGATAACGGTCTCCAAGGCTGGAACGACGTGGCGGTTTGGAGGGATTTCAAACTGCTATACATCTTGACAGATATATGGCCGCAATATCTTGAGCACGTGACGTCTGAGTGGTTTACACGACGCTCACAACCCGGTGCTGACAATTGGAACCGGCCAATTCATGGTTCGGTGACAATGCACATCGGCGGCTCAGTTCCATTTGCTGCACATACGAAACAGTTGGTAAGATTAATTTAAATGAAATATATCGTTAAATAATTTGTTGTTACTTAATTAATTTTTTTCCTTACAGGCTACGTCTCTTGGACGTGAGCCGAGCCCAATGGAGTTGTTTGTTGAGACGCACGTGTGAAGTAAAGACCGCCAAAAGGGGGTACAACAATTCATTGACAACCGCGCTCAACACTTTGTGGTATGTTCGTTCAACCATTTTATTTTGTAAGTTATTATTTTTATTGAATTGAATATAATGATTTCTTTTTTTCATTTTCAGGAGATCTATAATAGCCGGTTGAGGGAGAGATATGGGGACGATCCTTCGACCCATTCGGATTTCGATCCGGATTTGTGGATGGAGGTAGGATCATCCGGTGGACCCGATAAAAATCGGGTGTACGAGCTCTCCAACACTACGACCGAGAACTTGCAGGTGGCCCGTAGTGTCTCAACTGGTGGACCCGATATCAAATCTAGTGAAGTTAGAGCAGATGAACATGTGACATAAAAAAAAAAAAAAAGAGGAATCGTAAGATTATATATAGTGTCGTCCAACTAGAGAATTAAGATCAAATATCAAAAAGAGATATTGAAGAAGCCTAAGAAAGAGGCTTATTGCAAGTTAACTCCTCTTTGCACAATAAAATATATGGTACAAAAAAGATCACACACATGCAAAAAAAAAAAAAGAAGAGAGAGATCTTCCTAAAAAGAAGATAGACAATAGCCAAAAAGAGAATATGGCAGTAACCACCAAACAAGAAAAATAGCTTAGATAAGTCATGTTTAATTAAGAAAATATAATTGCTAAAGTAATTAGATAAATTTTGTAGCAACAAAATCACCAACAAATTGAAAAATTATCGGTGTTATTTGGCGGTTTTATAAAAAAATTAGATTAAATTAAAAATTTAAATTAAATATTGCAGATAAAATTATCGACGAATTGAAAAATCATCGGTGATATTTGGCGGTTTCTGAAAATTTTTGATTAAATTGAAAATTTAAATTAAATATTAAAGATGAAATCACCGACGGAATGATTAAAAATATTAATATTTAATTATCCGTTGGTAAAACGCCCCAATAAAAAGCCTAGAATCTCTAATTTCACAACAGACGCGTCTCCTTTCTTTTTCTTCTTCTTCTTCTTCCCCACATATAAAACAACATCAATATCCATTTCTTTCTCTTCTCTTCTCTCCTCAACTCTTCTCTTCCATGCTCAGGTATGTCTTCTTCTCTTTTTTTTTTCTTAGTTTTTTTTAATTAGTATACTTTATGATTTTTTTTTATTTTCTTAGCTTCACTTGACACTACATTAAGGTAAGATTTTTCTTTTTTCTTCTTTTTTTCGTGTTTTTTTCACTATATTTGTTTTTTATTTTATTTTTAGTTGTTTTTGTTCTTAATAATTGTATGAATGTTGTTGTAGGACTTTTTTTCATATGAGATCAATTTTTAGTTGATTTATTTATAGGATTTTTAAATTTTTAGCAATCGCGACTTCATTTTTTTTCATATGAATTGTTTTTAGTTGAATTTATTTTTTCGTGTTATTTATTTCTTGCAAATTTGTTTGAGTTGATTTTCTTCTTCTTTTTTCTAAGCGTTTTGAGTATTATAGAGTGTTGATTTATATTAATTTAATTATTTTATAGTTTTGTAAAATAATTTTTTTTAAAAATATTTTTAAATAATTAACGACGAAATTATATACGGTATTTTGCCGAGGGAAATACCGACGGAATGAAGCGGGTAATTTTTTTTTGCGTGCCTTTTCCGTCTGTAAATCCATTGGTAATAATATTTTTTTATTACCAACGAACTTACCAACGGACAAAAAATTACCGACAAAAAATTCACTGACGGAGCATTTCCGTCGGTGATTTCGTTGGTAAATTAATTATCAATGGAATGATAGTACAAATACCAACGGAAAATTCTGTCGGTAAATATAAAGATTGTGGTAAGAATCTAATAGAGTTCTAATGGAAAGGATCCACAAACTAAAGGCTGAGAAAGCTGGGGAGAAATCATTGAAATTTTTTGTCATCAATAAGAGAAGAAAATCGTGCAACAATCATGACAAAATAATTCACCATCATGGAATCTAAGTTTTTAAAGTTTTGAGTCTTTCAAAATTAAAGAGGAGTAATGGAATTAATTTTAAAGCCTATTTAAAGAGTCCTTTAAGTTGTTATATGCAATGTATTAATTATGTATTTATTTTTTGAATCTCTTGAATTATCCATACACTATATAAATACTTACGTTAATATTGTATTTTAAATCCAAGTCTATAAGGACTTCCTCGTATTTTTTTTTTTTTTACTCGGGTATCTTCACATCTTTTTTAAAGAGTGAGAATAGTCTCGTTCGGGGTTCGTGACTACCTCTCCCAATAAGTGCGCTTCCTGGGAATCAAACTTGTTCTGTCACCCGTGCAGAGATATAACGGTGCTTTAACTACTAGACCAACACTTTGTTGGTGACTTCCTCGCATTTGAGAGCACATAACATAAGATCTCCCTACTTATCTTCTCCTTTTATATATATATATATATATATTATTTCTAACAATATCGCTGCTTTGATCAGCTGCTGCATGCACCCATGTTCTTACAAATCATTCTGCAGCTCACAAGACCAGTTAAGCATGAATTTCCATCTTCTGTTGGGAACGAAAGGGAGGTGTCTCTTTGTGTAATAGTTATGGTTTGTTTCATAATTAATCTTTCTCAGTAACTTTGGACACTCCTCTTAATTTCTGTCCTATTTCTGCAAATTATGGAACGTACTGACGTAGTTAATTTCTTCTGCCTTCCTATCCTGGCTACTGATTTACCTACAAAAATAATAAATTATAATTGCTTATTTCTAGGGTTTGCTGAGAATATATATTCCCACAGTTTGCTTTCAAAAAATAAAGAATAAAGAATAAAGAGTTACGTTCACAGTCGGTGAGATAATATTAGAGTTTTCCTGCAGTATAGGAAAAAAGAGGTTTGCATTAGTGGAAAGCAATCAAATATTAAACAAAAACAGTTTGAGAAAGGGAAAAAAAAAAGATTAATTCACAAACGGACACAATGTTTTCCCATATATATCCTTTAGATTTTTGTAATTATTCATCAAAAATTTATTTCATCGTGTATCAAATTTTAGTAAACAATGCATGTAATTAATGTTACTAGCATTTTTTAATCAATCTTTTACTAGCATTTTTTAAACAATCTCCGGGGTCTGTTTGGGAGTGTAATTGTGGTTGTTTTTCAAAGTGCTTTTCGTGCCGAAATGCATCAAAATGATATTTTTTTATTTTTTAAAAAATTATTTTTAAGATCAATACATCAAAACTATCCAAAAAATAAAAAAATTTTAAATTTTAGCAAAATATAAAAATTTAAACTTTTTTAAAAACACGAGTACAACCACGTCTCCAGACGCTCTCAACACCTTTCAAACTCAGTTTATTTTCTTCTCATAAGCATATTTTTCTTATCTTTTACAATAAATTTAAGTTCAAAAACAAACATAAAACCCATTGATAACACAAAATTATTTCATTTTAAAAGTTTCATGTTTAGTATTGTGATAATGTTTATTTTTAAGTGCTTTTTACTCGGAAATAAATTTAAACAATATTGTTTTTTTTTAAAATTTATTTTTGACTTCAACATATAAAAAACTCGTTTTAAAAAAAATCAAAATTTTTTAAAACACGAGACCAATTGCATTTCCAAACAAGCTTTTAATGTATGTTTGAGAATATAGTAGAAATTATTTTTCAAAGTGATTTTTACATGAAAATATATCAACATAATGTTTTTTTCAATTTTTATTATTGATATTACAACATCAAAACAATAAAAAAATATTAATTAATATTTTTCAAGAAAAAAAAATAAAAATTGTAAAAGGCACAGCTAAACAATACCTTAATTGATCCCATGTTTTAAAAAACAAACCAATGAAGACTGCTGCTACAACCTCCTCTACTTCTTCTTCTTCGTATAACGTGGAGCGGCAAAAAGTCCATGTATCCGTTACATTCCTTTATTCAAAATTTCAAAATTCAAACGGCTCTCTTATTTAAAATCACATCCTCCTCCTACCATCCCAAACCACAGACATAAACCCTCTAACCTCTTCCATCTCCCTCTCTTCTCCAAAAATGGGTGCTTCAGGGAATTGGCTCAAATCACTAATCACTCTAAAAAATCCCCTAACAACGACAGACCAGGTAATCTTCTTTTGAAGAAAGAACCTTATGCTGCCTTTTGTTTTGTTTTGTTTTTTAACGCGTTTCTCTTTTTTTAATGGGAAAAACAGAGGGATAACAAGGGAAACAAGAAGAAATGGAGGCTATGGAGGAGCCCGTCAGAAGGGTATATACAAACGTCAATCAAGGGCTCGAAAAGGGTCCATGTGGCTTCGTCAGAATCGTCTGATTCTTCCCTTGTAGCCGATGATGCGTTCACTGCTGCCATGGCTACTGTTGCCAGAGCTCCACCTAGAGATTTCATGATGGTTAAGCAAGAATGGGCCGCTATTCGGATCCAAACTGCTTTTCGAGGCTTATTGGTAAAATGGGTTCCTTCAACTTCTCTGTTTTGTGTTACAAATTGTGTGATTTTAGGGTTTTTGTCAAATAGGTTTTGTGTTTTCTTGAGTTTTGTAGATTTAGCACCTGTTTTCAATTTCATGTCTCTGAATAAATATTTAAAACTTGAGCAAGAAGAACAAATAAAGAAGCAAGCGGAGAAGTTAATTTCTGATTCTTGAACAGGATCTGATCGGTGATCACCATTTGAAGAGTTTCTGGTTTTTTTTAAGATACTTCAATGGAGAAATTACAAAGGATGAAATTTGATTCTTGAACAACTGAGCCAAAGTGTTCCAGTGTTCAATCTGGTGTCTTAAAATTTTTTTCTTGAGCAAACTCATCTCAAATAAGCGTGATGTACCTCACTTGTAAAGCCATTTTCTTGTTGTTTTTGTTGTTTGTAATTGCAATGCGTAAAGTTGCTGCTCAGTTGTAATGCTATCACATTCTTTATTGCCTCAAGAATCACATGATTATTGTTGAGGAAGCATTTCATGACCATACAGATTTTCTGCTTGCATTGTAATTCTTTAATTTGATGTTTTCTTTTTCTTTGATTATCTGGTTGCTTTTGGGTGAAAAGTGTGGTGCGATTGCTTGGGAAAATTCTGTTTAGGTTACGGAGGCTTGTTTGGATAATTGCAGGCAAGAAGGGCTACGAGGGCTTTGAAAGCAGTAGTGAGGCTTCAAGCTATATTTCGTGGTCGGAAAGTCCGAAAGCAAGCTGCTGTGACACTGAGGTGTATGCAAGCTCTTGTTCGGGTTCAGGCTCGAGTAAGGGCTCAAACTGTGAGCATGGCTGAAGCTCAAGCTACACAGAACGTGTTGAATGAGTGCATGTGCCAAGCTGATCCCATCAAGCAGGCGGAGGTATCACATTAACTTTTACCTTTTCTTCTGTTTTCTTTCATTAGAATATGTTGTATACGATTTGATACAAGCTAAATTTAATCTGAATCTAGCTATTCTTGAAATTTATTCTGTCAGAAACGATGGTGTGATAGTCCAGGAACAGTGGATAAGGTCAAGAAAAAGTTACAAATGAGAACAGAAGGAGCCATTAAGAGGGAGAGAGCAATTGCATACTCCCTCTCTCAACAGGTAATGAAGCTGGGAAGGCTAAATATAGCCTGTACATTTCTTTATGTGTATGAACTAGACAAGAATATTAAAGAAAAACTCTTGTCATCACAATTTGCTTATCAAGTATTTTTTTTTGTTTTTGCTTTCAGAAATCAAGATCTAATTGTGCAAGCCCATGTAGAAGAACAAGCAAGTCAGCATTGTCTCTCAAGAATCAGTCATTGAATAACAGCAGCCCTGGATGGAGCTGGCTGGAACGTTGGATGGCAACCAAGCCATGGGAAGATAGACTGGTGGAGGAATTTCATACCAAATCATCAGAGATTCCGTTTTCCAGGAAAAGCGAAGATAATATTGCCAGCTTCTATTTCTCTAAACACGACTCAGAAAAAGTGAGAAGAAACAATGTTGCAACCGGAATTCTTGCTAAACCTCCTATTGTCAATCATGTTACTCGCTCCTCTTCAACACCAAGCTCTGAATCCCTATACAACGAGAGCTCGTTATCAACTGCATCTACATCTCCCTCACCAATACCAATTTTGAACGACATGTTAGTGGAAGAAGGGAGTTATAACCAAAAACCTGCTTACATGAATCTAACCGAGTCAACTAAGCTTAAGCAAAAAAACAGCAGGCATTCTTCTCAAAACATCCAGAGGCAGATGATGGACGATAAGTTTCTTATGAAGTCAATGGAACTTTTGGATGAAGACTCTAAGAGCAGTGCTGATTCCAACCCTTCATTTCATTTGTCAAGGGATCTTTACCCACCATTGCCTTTGGGTAGACATGATGAGATAAGAAATCGACGATTCTAAGGGAGATCAAACATGGCTGCTTGTTGATCAAGTACTTGTGTGTTTTAGTAAAGTTCAGGAGTTTAATTTTGAGCTCAACTGCTTGTTGTCCTTAACGATTCTGAAGCCATTCATGTGACATAGAGATTCACATCAAAGGATTTCTACCAGTACCGGTTGTGGTATATGTAGCTGAGGTGTAGATGTTTGGAATGATTATGGCATATGATAGAAAGAAACTACTTTCTTAGCAAACTGGCTTCCGAAGTAACCACAGCCCCTTGGTCCTGCATGGTTTGGTGCTGTATAAACCTGAATCATCATGCCAGGGTTCAAGCTTTGGTAGCAGCAGAGGCACCTCCAAAGCAAACTATACTCCAAGAAGCCAGAGGTTTCTGAGAAAGCTGTAAAAATATGGATTATGAAGTATGTAAAGTCACATTGTCACTGATTAGAATTGAATTCTTAACTAATATGCTTGTAATTATGCTTGTCAATAGCGACGATGAAGCAGAAAAACCGCAACATTTCAAGCCGCCCTTATTCTGCTTAATTTTCTTGCTTTGTGTACTATTGTGTTTATTCTTAATTTGCATCCAAGCTCTTTTTTTATACGGGTTAGCCAACAATCTATAAATCAATGCACTAAAGTAATTCATGGGTTTACATCAGTGGGATTGCTTTTACTACTGGCTTGCCTAGATGATGCATGAAGAGCCAGCATTATTGATAATTGAGAAAAAAAAATGGTAGTCAAAGTAATTCGTGGTTCGAAATGGACTATATATGATGAAATGGTTGATGGGTCAATTTCAAATTAACATCATCATCTTCTGAGAAGTTTTGGACAGCATCTCTAATTCTTTTAAGGTTGACTTCTCTCTAGGGCATGCCTAACGTGGTCACCGATGGCACAAGATGATGATGATCATCATTTCACAAGCTTCCCATGTGGGAATTTTCTTGGATGGGAACTTCAAGCTCGAAGGAAAGTAAAGAAACTTGAACTTTCTTTCATGGGGGTTGCCATGAAGAGAAGGAAGGGCAATGTGGGGTCTTGGTTTTGGATAGGCTATTTTCTTTCTAATGAAAGGATTGGCTGTTTTCCGGTCCTTAATGTTCATCTTCTAATTTGAGAATATTGTGGTTTGTTTCATTAAGTCTTCACCTCCTTTCCTTTTTACATCATCTTCACGAAAAAGAAGAGAGAATTAGAGTAGATTAGTGATAATAATTGAGGCTTTGTTTGGCATAATGTTTTTGATTCTGGGAATGTAATGCAACCGCAGCTACACGGCCCTTGTCACCTTACTGTTTATACAAAATGAGTGCTTCACCGTCTTTACAGTTTAATTGGAGAGAATAAATCCTTCATAGTTAACAATGGATTAAAGCTTCAATTTAATCCATTGTTAAATATCTCTTTTTTTTTTACGGTTTAGTTTTTTTTATTATTATTTTTTAGTTTTTTTAATTTAATTAGTTTTTCAATTTTTTTACTACCCTATAGCATGCACGATTGAAAGGACCTCGCATAATGATTCAAATAAACACCAGGTTCAATATTAATGAATTCACATTATATTGCAATATTACTCTTAGTTTCACCTCCCAATTTTACCTCGATTGAGTAAAAAGCTGCAAAATACCACCATTAAAGAGACAAGTTAAAGAACACTTAACCACTCATCATTTTTGTCTCAAGGAAAATCTAATCCTTAAGCAGAACGTATTTAAAACCTTACTCTTACCATTGATTTAAAAGGAGAGATATCGGACAACAAGTTAAGGCAGTATGGGGCTTTATATTAAGGTGCAGTGTAATCTTCATTACCAAGTAAATTCTTAGCTTATAGTGTTTCACAGATCTAAATCCTGATTGAAAATATTGAGACAGACTAATATTCTTTCATCTAATTTAGAATTGAGTTTATTTTTAAAATTAAAATGCATGAAGGAATTAATCAATACTCGATGTATTTATGCATGGACAGTATGTAAAAAAAATAGCATGACATAAATTTTTCTAGTATCATGATCATTAGAAAATCTAATAGCCTGCAAAAGTCTAGGTAATGAGATTAGTTGTACAAGGAGAAGACGCATCACCCTAATGTACTCTACCTATGGTTAGCTGCCTTTTTTATTGACTATTTTTCTAGGTCATATTTTTATCCGTTAGTTTAGCTAAGGTTCACGGCAGATCCCCATTCCTGAAGAAGTCTTAACCTTAACGAGTTAATTAGGATCTAAATTTTAGCAATGCATTTATTTCCTACTTTGTACTTTTAATACCTATGGTTATACTTTATAGCGTAATTTTATACCCTTAAATAATAAAGTTTACATCTAATTCCTTATGTTTATTGTTACTAACTCATTTAATTTAATATTGAGAGTATGTATTACATTGTAAAATCCATACCCTGAATAATAATTAAATAAGTTAATTTTTGTGGTATTTTTAAAATTTTGGTCAAATCCTATTGGATAATCATAAACTGGTTATGATATCCATTTTGTATTTTTAAAACATGATAAAAATTCAATTTATTGTATTTTTTAGAAAATATATGTAAAAACAATTTGGAATTTGGCCATATGCACTTAAACAAAACATATTTTTATAATTTTGAAATGAAGGATTTTTGAACTTTTTTAAAAAACATTTAGAGAAAAACTGAGTATTTTTAATATTAGGTCATTATCTTATAATGTAAGTCTATAATCCAATATTAAGTGAAATTCTTGAAATAAAGAGATTTTTTCTGAATTTTTTGAAATTTTAGAGAAAAACATGGTATTTTAATTATCGAGTCAATATCTTACAATGTAAGTCTGCAACCCTATATTAGGTAAAATTATTGAAAAACACATGAGGGACCCACAAATAATTTTGAAATGGTTTTCAATTTTTTTCAAAATTTTTTGAACTAATTTAGGGTTTGTATAGATAAACACTAAAATAAGGAAAAGGCAATAAGACGTGTTTGCCAAACACGTCCTTAGCCTAAAATTAAAGGCATGAAAAATGTCTTAAGGCTATGTTTATCAAACACGCCTTAAGGACCAAAAAGAAACATTTTTTCTTAAGCAAAAATAGGGCGTGTCAAACACGCCTTTAGGTCTAGGTTGGCCTAATCCAACAACACGGGTTGGGCTTAGGCCCAGTCCAACTTGATTTGTTGGGCTAGTAGACAACCTAACGAGCTTCTTCTCTTTTTTTTTATATATATGAGTTGGACCCAGTCTAGCCTAGTCGTACAAGATGTTAGGCCCGTTCACCTTTACCATACGCCTAACCCAATTACATTGCCTTTATTGGAAAATGTCAGCAGCAGAACGTGAGTTAATGTTCTATATGCACAAAACGAACGTTGTTTGTTTCAAAAGGACAAAAAAACAAACTTGTTGGTGGTGATGCTCTTGCCGTTGGTGGCTGATGAGGGTTTCGACAAGAGGGAAAAGGAAAAAAGGGAAACGATGGGGGATGGTGGTGTGTGTTGGTGGTTACTGGAATAATGGTTGGGGTAACAAAGGTTCAGTGGCTTCTCTTTTTTTTAATGTCAATTATGTCACGAGTAGAGGATGGTTCCTTTGCTTTTTGGTGTAGAAGGGTGGATAGTTCTTTTTTCCTCTTTTTTTTCTTTTTTGGTTTTCTTCCTCTATTCTCTCCCTCTTTTCTCCTCTATTTTTTCACAAATTTCACTCTTATTTACAGGGGATGAAATAGGGACATGGGGTCCCTTCTATCCATGAATCTTGGCTCTTGATTTGCCTGGAAAGGATCCCCAGTCATTGTTAGAAAACACCAACCTGGTACTGCCAATACAAGGTTGTCAAAGCTGATTGGGTCAACCTTTTTAGGTTGACTTTTCAGCGGTTTTTTAGGTGGTAAATTGGCGGGAATAAGGTTGAAGGTGTAGTACAGGTTCAAGGCTACTAGAGGGTGTGTTTGTCGTCTGATTTAGGGTGTGAGTGGTGCATTAAATGACTCTAAAAATAGATCTCTCGGTCAACTTTTTCGAGACCAAAGGAAGAAGACAATGAACAGTGTCAGATGACATGTTGTCTGACTTAATTTTTTTTACTAGGCATTGACTAAAACGATGTCATTTTGAACTAAAACATGTCGTTGTAGTCAAAATATGACCAAAACACATCATTTCATTTAAATGAAACATTGTTGTTTGAGTCACTTTTGATCTAAATTAGGTCATAAATCCCTCTTTCAATTTCATCCCTCAATATTTTAATTTTTTTTAATTGGGTCCTCAATTCAATTCTGATTTTAAGAATTAATTTAAATTTGCCTTTGTAAGATTTAAAATGACCCTATAAGCTTAGCATATTTTTCAACTTGGTACTTCGTATTAAATATTTTTAATTTCATCCTCAATTGACCTTTAAACTTCTAGTTTCTTCAATTTAATCCCTATTTTCAACTGAATTTGGTCCCTGAATTCATGCTCCTTTTGCAAAAAGATCCTTGGTCTTGAATTTATTCAAGTCAACCTTTAATTGATCCTAAACTTTGATTTTCTTGCAATTTTACCCCTAATTTCATCCAATTGAATTTGTGAAAATTAAATTTGATCCTCTAAAATTTCAATCTTCTTAATTAATTCTAAATTAGGCTTTCAAATTTCATTTTTCACCAATTAAGTATCCAATACAATTAATTTGACCTATTAAAAGTTTAATTAAGTCCTTGTACTTAATCAATTCATTTAATTTGACTCAAATTAATTCTTAAGCTTAATTAAGCCCTTAATTAGGTCTGTAATTAAATAAAATCAGCCTATTAAAAATTTATTTAAGTTCTCAAACTTAATTTTTATGCAAATTTGTCTGATAATCATTTAATTTAACCTTAAATTTGTATTGTCTTTCAATCTTGGGTACAATTGAGTTTCTAATTTTGTCAAAAATCTCAGTTTGGTTCCTTTATGTGTTTAAAATCCTTTTTAGCTTATTCTTTCCCAGTTGCTAGTCTTTTTTCATTATCATTTTTTTATTTTGTTTTATTTATTTATTTAAAAGGAAAAAAATTGATTTTGGGGGAAACTTAAAATTGGGTATGAAAACAGGAACAAGAATCAAAGAAAGGAGGGAGAAAACAAAGATGAGGTTCAAGAAAAGAAAAGGATTTGTTAGAGCCATATTGGAGGTCCGACTTCAACACGTGTTGTTGCCCAATAAAAAAGCCCTCTCTAAGATGATCTCAACGGTATTTAAGAAGGGAACCTTGGACCTTGAAGAAAACCACATGCACCACTATAGTACAATGGTCTCCCTCACGTATGATACGAGTCAAGTCAAGTATGAGTTTGACCTTAAAATGTCTGCTAACAAGTTTTATGAGATTAGACATATCTCTCAAACCATACATCAAAACGAGCTGAAATTTTACAATGGGATACTAGACATATATAACTATATTTTGGTAAATTTTATTTGTCTGAGCTCAAATGAAGTTTTGGAACATATTATTTTAGGGGGTCGAATTTACTAGATAAATCTTGTTTGTTTGTGGCAATTTCAGTAACAAGTTGGATAATAAACATGAGTTTTTCTTTTGTTTGTTTGTGGAAAAATAACATTTCTTTGCAGAGACAAAGATCATACACTGACTTATCAAAGATTAACTGGCTTTGTGATGTAATTCACATACTTAGGGTTCTTAAATACAAGGTTATCTTTGGTTCCAAGTCTTTTTCCAATACCTGGGATTCTTAGGTACAAGGCTACCTTTAGGTCAAGATTCTTTCAAACCTGATTTTTGGATTTCCAAGTTGTTATCTACTTCATTAAGGGTTACTTGACCACGTGATCAAAAGGTCTGCATTAGTTGGTGATTTTTGGATTTCCAAGTTGTTATTTACTTCATTAAGGGTTACTTGACCACGTGATCAAAAGGTCTGCATTAGTTGGTATTAGAGCTAAGCTCAAAAAATCAAGTTATGTCCTTTATTTTCTAGTTAGTTTTGGCTTTCTCAGTTTTAGTTGTCTTTGATTTGGTTTTCAATTATTTCATGTCTAGAGCTTAGTAGTTTGTGTCTAGGGTTCCTTAAAAGAAAAAAGAGGTGTTATTTTTGTTTGTTGTTGTTGCAAGATATATCAGTAGCATAAAGAGTAAAAAAAAAACATCAAAAAATCACTATTATCAACTCTCCCATAGTACATAAACAAGGGAGAATATGGACCAAACCAATTCATAGAATTCTAAAATTTTATATACTTGTTCTAATCGCACCCCATATAAAATTTGAGCTCATTTGAAGATTGTTTGCTATAGTAACCAAAGTCGGGATTAAAACTTGTCGTAAAAGGGTCAGATTCATATCAAAAGAGAATTTTAGGTCAAATAAATTCATAAAATTCTCAACTTTTATATACTAGTTTTTAAGGTTCTAATCGCACCTCATATAAAATTTTAGGTCATTTGGAGTTCGTTTTCTATAGGAACTAAATTTAGGATTGGAACTTGTCATAACGAGTCTAATTCGCATAAGTAATTCAAACTTGTTTTGTTGCTGTTATTTTTCAATTATGACAGTATAATAACATCATAATTGATATATTTAGATTTCATTTAAATTTATTTATATAACATTTGCATCTTTCTTTCTTTCACGTCTTCAAAACTTTCATTTTTTGTACAAATTCACTTGTTACTCGTGAAATTGTAATCGTAGTTTCATCTTTGCGTGTTTTCATTTTTTTTTCTTATTGAGTCATACACACATATTTGGATATACTGCTAAAACTGTTACATTTGGTGTTGATTTCAGTTCTGCAAGAGTCGAAGAAAGGTGAGAAGAGAGAAAAAGACGTAGCGAGTATATTTGAGTGAAAATCCTATATTTTAGTGAAATGCAAGAGGAGTGTAAACATATAAGGGAGTGGGTGAAGAATATATATTTCTTTTCAACTAACCAATTTTCATATTCAAAGATGTCGGAGGCAAGCAACAACATGGCACCACATAAAGGAGATAGGAGATAATGAAATTGTAACTCAATTACACATTATGAATCAACGAATGGATTGGATGATCAATGAATTTGGAGATAGGTTGGACAAGCAACATTTTAATGATCATGATAGGGTTCAAATTAGGCCTTAGCGAAGATAATTTAAGGTTAGAAGGGTTGTTAGGCAAGTTAACATTGATGTGGATGAGTTTGTGGCTGATAATATGGACATGAGTGATGTTGATTTTAAAGATGTGTCCGTGGGACATTGGAGATGTTTTGGACAGCAATGGAATTCTTAGTTTGTATGAGAAAAATATGGTGACAAATGTGTAATTATAGGTATTAATTTTGGCCAAATGTGTAATTATAGGTATCGGGATCATAATGTGGAGTTAGGTGGAGATTTAGGTACAATTAACCTGAAAATATTAGTTTTTCAAATGAAGAATGGTCTAGAAGTTTATTTAGAACGGGAGAAGAAGGTGGACTTGATTTTTTAGTGTCACAATTAACTGAAACCCAAGAAATTCAAGCTTGTTGTGATTTGTATGCCATTGTGTGGTGGGATCAGTTAGTGGCAAACAACATGAGGAATTATGAGAGGCAAGTTGATACTTGGGAATAGATGAAATCCCTTATGAGGAGGAGATTTATGCCTAGCCACTATTATAGAGAATCATATCAAATATTGCAGAGTTTAAGCCAAGGTATAAATAGGGTTGACGAGTACTTCAAGGAGATGGAGCTTGTTATGATTCGAACTAATATTGAGGATGATATGGAGGATACTATGGATGATTCATGAATGGCCTTAATCATGATATAACTCATATTATGGAGTTGCATCATGATATGGAGTTGGAGGAAAAAGTGCATATGACCGTAAAGGTGGAGAAACAACTTAAATAGAAGGGTACCATTTGGCAAAGCCAACCATCAGGCCCTTTAAAACCTTGGAAACCCAATTGAAAAACTAACATTGGGGGTGGTCCATCACATCAGAATGAGGAAGGAAAGGTCGAATACCCTAGAGAAAAGAAAGACACCTCAGTCATTGTTAAAGGTATCAATGTTACTCCTACTTCTCATAACCGTGACATTAAATGCTTTCATTGTCTGGGTTTTGGTCATGTTGCTTCATAGTGTCCAAGAAAAAAAGTCATGATTATGAAAGCTAATAATAAGGTTAAGACCGATGAGGAGGATGAAGAGAAGAAGATGCCACTATTGGAAGATGCTGATGATGTTTGTGTTGAGTATCCGGTTGAGGAAGATTAACTTATGGTGAGGAGAGCACTGAATATGCATGTCAATGTGGATGATTCGAAAGGTCAGAGGAAGAACATATTCCACACGAGATGCCATGTTCATAATAAGATACATGACTTAATTATAGATGGTGGCAGTTGCACTAATGTTTATAGTACTAAATTGATGAGAAAATTAAACTTGCACATTACCAAACATCTTATACCTTATAAATTATAGTGGTTGAATGATGGTGATGAAGTGAAAGTGAATAAACAAGTTTTGGCTGCGTTTTCTATTGGTAAATGAAAGATGTGAGATTCTTTTTAGAACACGCTGGTTTTTACTGAAGATTCATTCATTCTTTTAGTACCATTGCCAAATCATTGTGTAACTTGTTGTCATGATTGGACATCAAGATGTCAAGGAGCTTTTGAAAAGCTTAAAGGGTTGTTGACTACTGCACGAATCATGCAAGCTCCTGATTGGTCTTTACCATTTGAACTGATGTGTTGTTGCTACCCAATTTTTGACCCATATTTTGATAAATTTTCAAATTTTCAAATAAATAAAATAAATAATAATAATAATAATAATAATAAGGGCTTACATGTGGCGGTAACATAGAGCATCAGGGTTAAGGAAACAATATATCAAGGAGATAATTACTGAATCATATATAATTACTACAATATAAAATACCATATATATATATGATTTGATTCGTGCTGGTTAGGGAAAATAATCACTGCAATTAAAAAAATACCATATATATAGGATTTGTTGGTGCTAGTTATAGTAGACAATCTCTGCAATAATTATTGCAATATTTCTTTAAATAACACGTGTAGAGATTTTCTATATAAAAGAACACCCGGCCATGTAGAAAAGAGGGAGAAAAATGAAGAAGAGAGAATTTTAGAGATAAAAATAGAGGGCAAACAAAAAACCTAACCCTATTCTCTTTATTAAAAAAAGGCTACAGTGGCTGCCCCCGTCCTTGGCCAAAAACAAGCCAACAATCCGGGGTCCCCCTCCCTTTTGATATATTTTTTTTCCAAGCCTCCAGCCAATCCCCTCTCTTTTGGCCAAAAGCCAGAGAGCCGCCGGACACCGCCTCTCTTCCCCCTCTCCTAGCCAACAAAATGTAGCCGCTCATCCTCTCTTCTTCTTCGACAGAGCCCTGTCTCTTCCCTCATCTCTCTCAAACAGACTCAGCTGCTCCCGTCTCCCATTTAACTCTCAAACAGCCGCTCCACCATCGTCCCTCTCCTTTCTCAGCTGGTCAAACAAACCCATAGCCCCTCAGTCACGATCTCCCTCTCCCCCTCACAGGCACCGACTCATTCGGCCTTCACAGAAACCAGCGGAGCTCCCCCCATTTCAACAGATCTTCTTCCCTTTCGGTCTCCTCAACGGTAACGGCGACAGACAAGCAGCAGTAAGGCCAGCCACCGCTGTTCCTTTCCCCAGCAGCGATGCCCCTTTCTAAATAATTCCTCCTTGCCGCCGGCCACCTGAAACAGAGAAGAAGGTGAAACAAAGAAAAACAGACCTACAGAAGAAATAGATCTAAAAAGGGGGAAGACCGAGAACATATTTGAAAAAAAAAGAAATGGTTTAAAATCAACTGCCTGCGTTTTTCTTTTTTTTTTCTTGTTGCAGGTCACGATGGTTGTCACCGCCGGCGAAGACAATGAAGAGGGGAGGAAGCCGTTGCAGATCTCCCCTGTTATTTTTTTCGGCGGCGCGTGAACCCACGCGCCGCCAGTGGCGGCGGCGAGTGAGAACCACGCGCCGCCACTGTTCCTGCATTGCCAGAAGCCTTCCTAGCAGTTTCCTGGATTTTTGGGGGCTATTATGTATTTTTTTTATTTGTGTGATGTGTTGTCTGTTTTATTTTAAATTTGTGTTATTTGTAATGACATATGGGTGTATAAAAAAAACATAATAAAAAGGGATGTGTGTGTGTGTGTGTGTGTTTGTATTTTTTTTATGTATGTCATTGAATTATAAAAAAATCAAAAAGATAAAAAAGAAAATGAATTTAATTTTTTAATTTTTATATGATCAGGTATCTGAAGGATAAATAAAATCCTGTCGTATTTTCCGTGAAAATATAAGAACATGTTTCTATATATTTTTTTGGGATTTAATAACTGATTTATTAAAGCCTTAAGAATTTGATTAACATGTGTTTTTTATTGTGATTAAATGTAATGTTTGTATTTTTGACAAAGAAAATATAAAAAATGTTTTTTTGTGTGTTGCATACGGCCAATACCCTAACATGTTTTGAACGTTTTTTTTATATATATAAAAAAAAAACAAATATTTGAAGTTTTGAAAATGTGTTTTCGCATTGATTTCTTAAACACCAAAAATTGTTTTCTTGCATTTCTGGATTTTACAACATGTTTGTAAAACTCCAAAGGGTATTGGCCAATATTCCAAAAAAATACAAAAATCTTATTTTGGGAGGAATTCATCTATTATTCACCGCTAATGTTTGGATAAAGAAATCCTTAAAGGACGAATATCCAAAATATTATTGGGAGTAATAAATCCGCACAAATCCTTGAAAGAAGCCTTGATTATAATCAAGGACATTTCAATTTTTTATTCCACGGTTTACGAGCCGTGGGAGTATAAAATACTAAGACAAAAAAAATAGGTTTTTAAAGCACCCTAGATTTCTAATTTTTTTGTCCCTCCTCCTTGCGATTTACAAGTCGCAAACTCTTGAAAAACTAAGGGGAAAATGAGCTTTTAAAGCACATGGAACTTCCTTGGATTTCTATCCTAATAATTTTAGTTTGAATCAAAACCTAGAAAACTGATGGGATTAGAAAACACCAACACCATAGCAATTATAAGACAAACCAAACACCAAGCAGCTTACCTTAGGTAGGGCGTACTAGGGGTGCTAATACCTTCCCTTTACGCAACCAGTCCCTTGCCCTAGAATCTCTGAAAGACCAGTTAGGTTTCCTAGTGACCATAATACTAGGTGGCGACTCCTTTACAAACAAAACAAAGACCCCGAAACCAATCGAGGATCGCCGCGACGCCACGCTCCGCTCGCGAGGGTGCGACATGTGTGATGCTAGTGATTTTGCGGTAGGGGCTGTTTTAGGGCAGAGAAAAGATAAGAAGCCTCATGTAATTTATTATGCTAGCAAGACTTTGAATGATGCTCAATTGAATTACACTACAACTGAAAAAGAACTCTTAGTTGTGGTCTTTGCATTAGACAAGTTTAGGTCTTATTTGGTTGGATTTCTTGTCATTGTTTTCATTGATGCAGCATTGAAATACTTGCTCACAAAACAAGATGCCAAGCCACGTTTTATTCGATGGATCCTCCTACTCCAAGAGTTTAACCTTGAAATTCGAGATAAAAAGGGAGTAGAGAATGTAATGGCTGATCATTTATCCCGTCTTTCAAGCTATGAGACCATAATTGATGAATCTCCAATACATGAACTCTTTGCTGATGAAAATTTATTTTGTGCAGGTACTGTCTCCTACATTGGCTCTCCATGGTATGCTGACATAGCAAATTACCTAGCCACAAATCAGATTCCTTCTCATTGGTTTAAACTTGACAAACAAAAATTCTTGCGCAACGTGCGTACCTTTTTTTGGGATGACCCCTACCTATTTAAATACTGCACTGACCAAATTGTTAGGCGGTGCATCCCTAATCATGAAATTCCAAGTGTCATTAATTTTTTTCTTGCATTAGCCTGTGATGGGCATTTCTCTTCCAAGAAAACCATTGTCAAGATCTTGCAGTGTGGTTTTTATTGGCCCACCATGTTTAAAGATGTCCATGCCTTCTATGTTGCATGTGACCAATGCCAACGACTAGGTAACCTCATTAGGCGTAACATGATGCCCCTTAACCCCATTCTTGTTTTGGAAATATTTGATTGTTGGGGGATTGATTTCATGGGACCTTTTCCAAGTTCATTTGGCTACCAATTAATCCTTGTAGCTGTTGATTATGTGTTTAAATGGGTGGAGGCCATTGCATCTCGAACCAATGACCATCGAGCTGTGGTCAAATTCTTGAAAGAAAATATTTTCTCTCATTTTGGCATGCCCCGGGCTATGATTAGTGATGGGGGAAAGCATTTTTGTAACAAGCCCGTTCAGATTTTGATGAGAAAATATGGTGTAATTCACAAGGTTAGTACTCCCTATCACCCACAAACTAGTGGCCAAGTTGAGTTGGAAAATAGGGAGATCAAGAACATTTTAGAGAAAACAGTCAATTCAAACTGTAAAGATTGGTCCATACGACTAGTTGATACTTTGTAGGCATATTGCACTGCTTACAAGACCTTTTTAGGAATGTCTCCTTATAGGCTAGTTTATGGAAAGCCTTGTCATCTTCCTATTGAGATTGAGCACCGTGCATATTGGGCTATTCGGCAATTCAATGACAATGAAAACGAGGTTGAAAAAAATAGAAAGTTTCAATTGGATGAAATAGAGGAGCTGAGAAATGATGCATTTGAAAATGCAAAAATTTCAAAACATAAGATGAAAACTTTGCATGATAAACATATTCTTAGAAAATCCTTTCATGTTGGTCAAAAGGTTCTCTTGTATAATTCACGATTACATCTCTTTCCTGGGAAGTTGAGGACAAAATGGATTGTTCCATTTGTGATTAAATCCATCTTTGAGCATGGTGCCTTTGAGGTAGAAAATTCTAAGGATGGAAATGTTTTCAAAGTAAATGGTCATCGATTGAAACCTTATCTTGAAAACTTTATGGTTGAAGTTGAGACATTGGATCTTGAAGATCCAATTCCATTGTAGTATCAGAAGTAATGAGTTTTTATTTTATTTTTATTTTTCTTCCTATTGAGATTGAGCATCGTGCATATTGGGCTATTCGGTAATTCAATGACAATGAAAACGAGGTTGAAAAAAATAGAAAGCTTCAATTGGATGAATTAGAGGAGCTAAGAAATGATGCATTTGAAAATGCAAAAATTTCAAAACATAAGATGAAAACTTTGCATGATAAACATATTCTTAGAAAATCCTTTCATGTTGGTCAAAAGGTTCTCTTGTATAATTCACGATTACATCTCTTTCCTGGGAAGTTAAGGACAAAATGGATTGGTCCATTTGTGATTAAATCCATCTCTGAGCATGGTGCCTTTGAGGTAGAAAATTCTAAGAATGGAAATGTTTTCAAAGTAAATGGTCATCGATTGAAACCTTATCTTGAAAACTTTATTGTTGAAGTTGAGACATTGGATCTTGAAGATCCAATTCCATTGTAGTATCAGAAGTAATGAGTTTTTATTTTATTTTTATTTTTCTCTCTCTTATTCTTCCAACTCTTATATTTACTTGTTCATGCATTAAGGACAATGCATTATTTTAAGTTGAGGGGTGTGAGGTTTTTTATTTAAAATAAAATAAAATTGGTTTGATGTTTTCTTTTAGTTGTGATATGGAGGTTAAAAAAAAATCAAGCAAGAAGTCAGCTTATGTCCAATTCAATCAGACATTCATCCTTGAAAGAAAAGGAAGTAACAATTTTCTAATCTTTATTCTTTTCTTCTCTTTCTTTTTTACATTGAGGATAATGTAAAACTTAATTTTAGATATTTGATTATGTTGAATGCTTGAGATGACCATGCTTGTTTGAAAAAAAAAACTTGCATTCGTATGTGAGTGAGACTTGTTTAGGATCAACATTACATTTTTGGATTCATTATTGTGTTGAACATTGCATTCTTTAATTTGGGATAGATAATATCTTATAAAGCAAGATATAACATACTTTTTTTTCTTTAAGATTATTGAAGTACATCTTTCCTTGTAAAAGTTGTGTGAGTTGTGTGATTATGCATAAAAGATGAGTGTGATGCTTTACTTGTGATCATCCCTTTTGATCTAGTCCTAAACAAGGTTTACCTAAATAAAGTAATAATTATTAGATAATTAAATAAATAAATGTGTACAAAGTTTTATCTACTCCAATGTTTTAAGTTGCTCAGTAACTAGGGGTATTCATCATAAATGTTTATCTTTACGTCACACGACAACTTGAAATATGAGTATGCAAAAGTACTTTAAGTTTGTGACTTTGTGAGTAACCGGGTGCATTCATTACAAATGTTTGTATCCGCGTCAAAAGGGAAGTGACCACTTTAAAGACAAAGAATAAATAATATATTAAAAAAGAAAGAAAGAAAGAAAGAAAAAATATATAGATATTTCTCTAGTTTGCTACCTTGTTTGTAGTAGTGAGAAGGGAAGATTACAAGTTGAGTTTTTGCGTGAATCAATTATGTTGGTTGCATGATAAATACAATTGAATTTGGAATTTTGTATGGATATTTGATTTAGAGAATGTGAGTATGTTTATTTTTCTTTATTTGATATTGTGTATATACTAAGTTGAAGATACCAATGTTTGTATTATAGGTCCTTCAAGTGTGATAAGTCGAGCCTAATTATGGTTATTATTATTCTTTTTATGTCAAAGGTTTTATGTTTTGTTTTGCTTGAGGACTAGAAAAATCTAAGTTGGGGGGTGTGATTGTGCATCAAAAGTATCACTAAGTCTCTTATTTTACATATGTATTTATTGTTTTTATTTGGGTTTTTTTTTATAATAATTGATGTGCTTTTTAGTAATGAAGTTTCTTTTAATGTTTCGATAGGTTTTGAAGCTTAAATGAATTATTTCAAAAAATTTAACGTCGGAATTCGGAACAAAGAATTGAAGAGAAATTTAGTTGAAGATTGAAGCAAATCTTGATTCAAATAAGTGCTCCAAATTTGCCCTGTTGCGATGTCGCGGTCGCACAAATTAATTACATCATAACAAGCTGAAATTTTATAGGGAGATACTAGACATATGGAACTATATCTTGATATATTTTCAGGTGAAGTGGAGTTCGGTAACATATTATTTCAGATGGTCAAGGTTACTAGATAATCTTATCAAATCTGTCAGACTAGACTTTTGTGTATTGTTTGAGACATATCTAGAGCTATAGGTGGAATTTTTCTGCGATTCAAGTTGGGTTGGAAACTATACATCTTAATATTTTCAACCATATATGGAATGCTCAGTAATTTATCCAGATGGGAGAGAACGACGTGTTTGAGGTTAGGACTGAAAATCTGCCAAGAATATGTGAAAATTGGACATTCGGGCTACATAGAAGAATTTTAGCATGAAGACTTTTTTTTATTATCCTATTTTTTTTTAATACTTATTTTTAAGTTGGGTTTGTTTTGGCTCATTAGTCGTTGTTTAAAGGTTTATTTCATTATTAAATTTATGTTAGTTAATTACTAATTTAGGCCCATTAACATTCAACCTAAAAAGGGTCCATTAAGGTTAGTTATAGAAGATTATATTATGTTTTTTAACTGCAAATTTCATTAGGAAGTTGGAAAATAAACGCGAGTTTTTCTTTTGTTTGTTTGTGGTAAAATAATCTTTCTTTGTAGAGACAAAAATCGTACATTGACTTATTGAAGATTTACTTGCTTTGTAGCGTCATTCGTATATTTAGAGTTCTTAGTTACAAGGTTATTTCTGGGTCCAAGTCTTTTTCCAATATCTTTGGTTCTTAGATACATGGTTACTTCTGGGTCAATGTTCTATCAAACTTGATTTTCAACTTTTTGGATTGTTGTCTACTTCGTTGGGGGGTTGATTGACCACATGATCAAGAGGTCCGCATCAACATGCTAGCGTGTTATTAGACGCGCCAACCACTTTTCCCTTTTTTTTTCACTTAAGTCCTTGGCTTGAGAAAAAATGAGCTGAATATTTGCACCAGTTTTAAATTTGATCCGTATAGTTTCAATTGTTTTAAATTAATACAATCAAATTTTATTTTGCCAAGTCGAGCATCAATCGATCGCCAAATTGCTTTCTTGGCGCCTCGAGAACGCCACAAAAAGCCAACATTAGCAAATCATCAAGTTCAATCATAAATCAACTCAATTTAAAAGAAATTGAGAAGAAAAAAACTCGAGTGACAAAAAAAAAAACTAAAATGTAGCACATTTGTTTCATTTTCAAATATACTTTTGAAGCTTCGATTGTTTGAAATAATTACAATCAAAATTTATTTTCTCAAATCGAACATAAATTGAGGGCTGAATTTTTTTTCACGACATCTCAAGAACCCAACACCAAGCCAATAAAAACAAAATTATGAAGTTCAACCCGGTATAATTATAGAGTAAAAGGATCGAATCAAGTTCAACCCCACATAAACCTAGAGTAAAAGTATCAAATCGTAAAAAAAGTGTCAAGTAACTGGAAAAAAAAATAAGAAGAAGAAAAGCTGAGCACTATTACAATTTATAGTGTTTTGTGTCCATTGTAGGAGTAATCTTATTTTTAAATAACAATAGGCTACGGATAATCGTAATGCATTTATATACATAGTTGTACATATCCATTAAACGCTGGTATTCCAATTGTTATCTGCAAAATTATGTCCAACAATGGCCGAGCATGAACAAGCTTACTCTCTTTTTTTGAACCATAAGACAATATTGTCTTCTCTGTTTTTATTAATCTGTGATTTGCTTGTAAAGTTACAAACATCGTTTTTCATTTTTTTAATTGATAATTTACGTTTTTTTATTATTATATATTAATTCATTTTTTTAAAAAAAATCATATGATACCTTGCATATTTGGCAGAGCTTGTAGAGAGAACAAGAAAACAACAGGAGATTCAAATTCTGAATTTTAGTCAAAAGATTATAACTAGCATTCAAATGTTCAAAAATAGCTTAAATAGTATGTTATAATCAACCATTGGCAAAAACAAGAAATAAAATTACATGGAATCCTAAAACAATTACTGAAATAAAGCTAAAATTCTGAAACATGAGTAATTTTGAGGCAGTCATTGATGAAAGAAGATATTAAGCCATTGTTTGGAAGTGCGCCTCAAATTAATAGAGGTTTGCTGAAATTTAATTTGTTTTTGTTTAAAATTAATTATTTTATGTTTTCGATTGTTTTGATATGCTGATGTTAAAAATAAATTTTAAAAAATAAAAAAACATATTATTTTAATGTATATTTGAATAAAAAATACTTTAAAAAACAATTATATTCTCTCTCTCTAACACACATTTAGAGTGGATTTTGACCTAAAAAATGCCTCTAAGAACTTCGTGGCCACTGTAATAGTGTCAACTTTCTAAATTGATCTATTTTAAGTTGTCTTGTTGGAATTTTGTTTGTTAATTTGGTTTATAAACTTATTCAATTAGGGTGTCCCACAGAGTTTTGGCTCCCTTTGAAATAATATCAGGACTCCATCACCAGAATGCTGGACAATGGATTAAGGTACGGTCCTCAAAGAACAATTTCTTGCATTTTATAAAATGAAATTGAGTAAAAAGGAGCAAATTTGAATATATTGATGAGTATGGGACTCAATATTGTCAGAGAATAATAAAATAATTTTCTTCCTTCATGACTCATAACAAAACGACACTGCAAGTAGACCTAACAACTTGCGTAACAAGAGAAATTTAACTCCACCGAGGATTGCAAGGGAATAATGGTAAGAGAATGTTTCTCTAATTCATCAGCTAAGAGGTTCAATTCTCACAAAAATAAAGCATTTCTCTCTTGTATGGCACTAGACATGAACTGCAGCTAGAATCTACCCAAGCCTAAGCGAGGAAAGCTCTTGGTGGACCTCTTTGTTATAACATCATAATTGAAGGATTTTTTATACGTATGATCCAAAAAAAAAAAAATACACCATTGTTAATTTATTCTCCTCCTAAAAATAGCATTGAAATTACCTTTTTATTAAAGAAATTATTGTTTTTTATATTATTATTATACTTGCATTATACTGAAATGGTGTTGAGAGAGGGGAAAAATTAAAGTGAAATATTATTTATATTAAATGGACGGTAAAATTTTAAAATAATAAATATTTTAATTGAGTTAATTTTTAAATTTGAGATTTAATTTGACTTGTTTAGTAGGTTGCGAAAACATAAATAAAGAATTCTATGCAAACACATTTGATCATAGCAGGCCACTGAGTGCTTGCAAAGACGAGTGTTTTAGAGAAGTAGAAAAGTCAATGATAAGTAATAGTTTTTTTGTTAATTTTTCATTTGGCCAATATTAATAAGACAAATCCTATTAATATTTTTGTTTTTGCTATGAATAAATTTAAATTTCCAACGCTATTGTTGTAGTCAATTTTTCCATCTAAACTTTGGTAAATGTTGATCATCACAAAGGTTGATGTTTCGACACCAAGTTTTTTTCCAACTCAAATTCAAGCCCTCCTGACCAAATATTTGTGTTTTTACCATGGTTATAAAAAATTGAAAATATACGTTAAAAGATAAGATTGAAAGAACAAGGATCGAAATGAAAAAAGACATCAAACATGGATACCTTCCCATAAGTTTCGTAAAGGATGTATTTTGATTCTTAAACTTTGAATACCTCAATATTTTTCCAATTTGATTTTAATATAAAAATTTATTTTTGTTATTTTTTAATTTCTAGTTGAGAAATGAGAAAAAGAAGTTGTCAAATTCCAACAATGAATAGAAAAAAATATCATTAATCAACCCGACCATATTCAGGAAAAGTCCATCGAGAAACGAAGATATTCAAGAGGTTTACCGCACGATGTCTATGTTGCGAGTGCATTAATTGATATGTATGCAAAATGTGGGAGTTTTTGAATCAATGACTTTGTCATTTGGATTGGCTAGATTGGTCCCAAAAGTCGAGCATTATTCTTGCATGGTTGATCTTTGTACGCGTGCAGGACTTCTGAACGAAGCTTGGGACTTAATCAAGAAGATGCTTGGAAAACCATATAAAATTGTGTTGGGGTCATTGCTTAGTGCCTGTCAGAGGTGTAGAAATGCAGATGTTGGTGAAAGGGTCATTCAATTGTTTCTAGAGATGGAGCTATCAAATTCAAGAAAATATGTTATCTTATCTAAGATATATGCAAATATGAGAAGGTGGGATGATTCTGCAAAGACAAGGGTATTGTTGATGAGGCAGTGTGGTTTCTCTAAAACCCCTTGCTGTAACTGGATTGACATTGGAGCTCGTGTTCATGAAATTCATGCTGGTGACAACTTAAATCATCATTCGGTGAACATATACCAATTGTTGAATGAGGAGATGAAGAGAGAAGGTTACATTCCAAATATTGGTTGCATATAGAGGTGGAAAAGTTGAAAACTTGGTTGCCTCTTTCAGCCATTGAACAGTGCATCCGGAGGGATTGTATCTTCTGGTTGATGACTCCAGCTAAAATATTGAATGGTAAATTGTGTTCTTAATAGCTTCAGCAAGGCCGGTTTGGAAGATGCTATTATTGAGAGTAAGAGTCATTCAAACACAAATTGTTTTCTAGCAAATTAAGCAACTTCAGCAAGAACTGGTAAGGTGCTTAGTATGTGAATATATCCTGTAAGCTAAATTGATGAAATTCTTTTAGGACAACCTTGCCTTTTGATCAATTGTGACTTCAAGAAATATTAGGTACCAAGAAAAGAAAACTACCAAGACAAATCCATATTATTTGATGAATTCAGTACAGGAAGATAATGCAAATTTGTGTTTTTAACAATAATATTTGTGTTGTAATGTATTCCCCTTGATATTAAATATTTTTGGATATTTATGTTGTAAATTTGAATTGATCATCCATATAAATCCAGTAATAATGTAATATACAAGGTATGAAGACAATGAAAAGTAAAACTCATGGAATTATTTATGGGCTTGAAAAGCCCCCGCTAAATAAAATCGCACCAAACCAAAATTGAATTGAACTGAAAATACTTGCCCGCATTAAGAATGAATTATTATATCACACAAAAGCTGACATGAAAAACAAAACATAAATAAAAATTAATACAACATCGCTTAAGCATGCATTTAAACTTGTTTAAATCTTAAAACTAGAATACACAACGATGCACCAAGTCTTACCATCAAGGCTATGAAAATCAAAACTTGGATAAAATGGAAAGATTGTCCACCAGAAAATAATAGCAATTGTTGATGCTCACCTCAATAAAGTGAAACCAAGCTTGTCGCCAATATGGATTTATGTAAAGAATTGCACCTATAACCAGCAGCATCATGATGTATGCAACCCCAAAGGTCACATAAAAAACCTCCATATCCATGAAGCCACCATCATCTTCATTGTTTGTTGAAGTTGGTGTTGGTGACAGTGGCATAGCCGCACCGCACATCTTGGGTAGTGGTTCTCCACAAAGAAAAGGATTGTCTTTGTAGCAGCTCTCCTCAAACGTGGAAAATTGTGCAACTCTCGCAAGAGTCTTGCCAGACAGATTATTATGTGCCACACTGAAAAACTCTAGAGAAAATAGTTCAATAAGTTGAGGTGGGATTTCTCCATCCAGTTTGTTATAGGAAAGATCCAAGCTCTCTATTTCTTTTAAGTTCGAAAATGTTGGTGGAATTGGTCCGGTTAAACTGTTGTGCGAAAGGTTCAGTACCTTGATCATGCTGAGGTTTCCAATTTCAGGAGGAATCTCTCCTATGAAATTGTTGCATGAGAAATCAATTCCTGTGAAGTACTGGATAATGTTGCCTCTATAAGAAAGGGATACATTCTTCGTTGTAAACTCGAAGGATTGTTGTGACGAGGACAGATAATCATAGGAATCATATTCTTGTGGGAAAGGATGACTAGATATCATCCAAGAGAGGATGTTACCAGAAAGGTGGTTGTGAGATAGATCAATCAGTGTTAATTGGTCCAACCTGCATAATCGAATTGGGATTTCACCTTCAAGATTGTTATAACTCAAGAGTAGAAATCTCAAGTTAGATAGTCTATCAATCCATTTTGGAATACTACCAGTTAAATTATTATGGGAAAGATCTAGTGCAAATATCTCAGAGGAGTTATAAAATGTCATTGCGATCGGTCCTTGCAACTTATTTCTAGACAAATAAACATATCTCAAATTTGAAGAAGTGTCGAATCTAGGTGGTAAACGACCAGAGAAATTGTTCACTGATAAGTCCAAGAATTCAAGAGAAGACATATTCCCTATCCATCCAGGGATCTGCCCTTGCAAACTGTTGTTGGACAGGTCTAACAATTGTAGCGAGCTAATGTTACCCAACGAGAAAGGAACACTTCCATTGAAACCATTGTCAGACATTAATAAAACTTCTAACCCTGGTAAACGAGCTCCGATTTCTGAAGGGATTTTGCCTTGGAAGTAATTCATGGATATACTTAGGAATGACAAATTCACATGAGAATTCTTTGGTAACAAGAATGGACCTAAAAGAGAACAATTTTCTAAAGAAAGATCATGTAGGTATGTGTTGTTCTCAATCAACCAATTTGGAAACTCTCCCTTTATTTGGATGTTTGTAAGAGCCAAAGATTGCAGGCTGAACTGATGGTAAAGGAACTTGGGAAATGCTCCTGCACCTTGTCCGTGACTGCTCAAAGAGATGGACTCTAACTGGAACTTTGGGCTCAAATTATGATCATCTTCTTCTGTGTATATTTCATTATCTGAACCATCAAAATACTTGAGTTTTGAAAGGTTGTATAATGGGCTCAATGACATAGGGATCTTCAAGTGATTGGAAGAGAGATCTAGTTGTTGAAGGGAAGTCAAATTTGCCAGACACAGAGGCAAGAAACCATTGAGATCATTGTCATACATAGATAGCTCTTGGAGATGATTTAAGTCACATAGGCCTGATCACATTATAATTTAGGAAAAATTAAAACTTCAAGTGTCTAATGAAAAATATATAACCTATAGAGAGAGAGAGAGAGTAATCAACTTTACCGATGGTTTGGAAGATGCTATTATCGAGAGTATTGGAACTTAAATCTACACTTACCTTGGGCTATAGTTCGGCCATCTAGTTTGCAGCTCTGCAAAATCAAAGTTTTAAGAGAGGTCATCATTTTGATGGCTTGGAAGATGCTATTATTTAGAGTATTGTAACTCAAATCCAAGTATTCCAAGTTCTTGAGATCAAGAAAGCCTGTCACAATCAATTAAACAAGAAATTATATTAACTTAGAAGGAATTAAGATTGGAAATAATTCATTACTTATTAATCATGGCTAAAAAAACTAAAAACATAAGGTAAGTGTAGAAATTGTGTTGGCCATTTAAGAGAAGGATTTTTTATACGTGTGACCCAAAAAATAAAAATACAACATTGTTAATTTATTCTCCTCCTAAAAATAACACTCTCTATGTATGAAGTTGCCTTTTCATTAAAGAAACTATTGTTTTTTGTGTTATCATTATATTTACATTACACTGAAATGGTGCTGAGAGAGGGGCAAAATTAAAGTGAAATATTATTTATATTAAATAGATGGTAGAATTTTAAAATAATAAAGATTTCAATTGAGTTAAATTTGAGATTTAATTGTCTCTCCAAGACTTGTTTAGTAGATTGCAAAAACATAAAAGAGGAATTCTATGCAAACACATCTAATCGTAACATGCCACTGAGTGCTTGCAAACACAGGTGTTTTAGAGAAGTAGAAAGGTCAATGATAAGTAATAGTGGAGTTCAAATTTGTTAATTTACCTCTAAAAGGTACACTTCCACTAAATGCTTGTAATGTCAGATTTTTTAGAGAAGGCAGTGCTCCGAGGCTTTGAAGGGAGTGTTCATCTAGAGAACAACCGTCCAGATACAAACTTTCCAATGAGCTTAAATTTTGCATCTCTGCTCAAAAGAAAAGGAATATCAAATTGAATTTTTCAATTAAACCCAAATATATAAACATCACTACCTTTGTATTTCGTATATTATATTTTTCAAAATTTTCAATTAAATTTTGCAACTCTGCTCAAATATATATATAATATAACTTACCATCATCTAATATTCTTCCTCTAAAATCGTTGTACGTCAGATAAAGTGTCGTGAGGTTTGAGAATGCTCCTAATGATTGCAATAATTGGAAGCTACTTTCATACATTGTGATATTATGTAGGTATAGAGTAGTCAAGTTGCTTGGACCTGCAAGTTAGTTAGGGAAGAAACTGAATAATTAATATTGTATGGATGGGCTCATCATCATGATGCTACTAAGTATTAATTACCTCTTGAGGCTATCAATTTGTTAATATTGTTGCCGCTCAAACCCAAGACCTCCAAGCTGCTCAAGGATTCTTGATATTTATATAAAATAATAGTTAATTAATTCACTACACCACATAAATTAAATTGTGTATTTTGAAATTAAATTTAACAGTTAACTAAAAATAATAGTATATAAAAAAACTAACCTTTCAAATCTATTAACCCTTCTAGTCTATTATAATTTAAATATAATGATTTAAGAGACGGAAACCCCTCCACGAATGATAGAATACTGTTATCCAAACTATTTGATCCCAAGTCAAGATAATCCAAATTTCTCAATCTTTGCAACTCATAACCACCTATATATATAAAAAATTAAGTTAAGACTTCAGCTAAAAAATAAAAAAATATTATCGAAGTAATTTAATTATGATTGATTGATCAAGAGGCATGTAATTAATTACTCTTAAGAGGAGTAATTGTTACAGTGGTGATGTAATAATATTGGTAATGTAATAATATATGTTGCGGTTATATTAATAATGTAAGGAATTAAACAACACCTTTTTACTAAATATTTTCTTCGATGGATGAATTACTGTGGAGAACCAAAATGATACTAATCAAACAACACCTTATTTGATTAATTTAAAAATGCAAAACTAATCTAAATATTTTGTAATACTTAAGAGAGCAAACCTTTCTTCTCAACCCAACCAGCTATACGATTACCCCACAAGGAGAGAGAGTTGAGTTGTTGAAAAGGAAGAAACAAGGAGGTATTTAAGTACCAATCTCCCAGTTCCTCATTCCTTGTTTCCTCAAGATAGAGTTCGGTGACTCGACCTGTACTGCTGCTGCACTCAATACGTTCCCAAGAACAACAGTGGGCGTCAGCTTTTATCCAGGAGGGAAGAGATGTGCCATTGGGATAGTTAAGAGCATCTTTGAGCTGCAACAGAGCGATTCTCTCTTCATCCAAGCAACCAAGGGGCAGCCATCCTTGCAGGGAAACCGTCGTTACAAACACCGTCAACATCTGAAGGAACAGCCCCATCTAAATATCAGAATATAAATGGTGATCAATATTTGTTATAGAGGACAGCTAGCGAGGAGGCTCAGGCTTTTATAGAGGACTTCACGGACCCATGCCGTGGAAAAAACTAATATAAAATTAATTTAGATTAATTTAAAAAATAATCATCACTACTAACTGTCGAATCACAAATGTATAAGGAGCACTTTTAGTTCTGCCACACGTAATTTCCATTAAATTCGAAAGGCATGATTTGTCACTAATAGAGCGTCTCGAAATGTGAGGGAACTCGTATTTTTAAAAAAATTAATTTTTTTATTAAAAATTAATATTTTTTATGTTTTAAATTATTTTAATATGTTGATGTTAAAAATAAATTTTTTTTTAAAAAAATATTATTTTAATTTATTTCAAAATAAAAATATTTTAAAAATTAATCGCAACAACTCTAACATGACCACAGCATTAACCTTGAAAGTAGCGAGTTTTCTATATCCATCATTCTCTTGAAAATGGAAAGTGAGCTCATAGCATTAACCTTTATTCATGTTTTTAAGAGAAACAACTTTGACTTGGGGTCAACCTTCCAAGAAGGAATCAGCCTTATTAAATTTGGTTCGGCATGAAAGGTTCACCTGAGATTTAATTTGGTCTAGGTTTAGAAAAAATTAAATGAGAGTTGACCAGTCAATCCATACTATAGTTAACTTAATCAAAACCTATTTTTATTTTTTTAATTAAATAATTTTTATTTTTTTTTTAAAATATCTTAAAATAACATAATCTTAGATTGACACCTGTCAATATAAGCTAATTTGCTCAAACCATGACATAAATCCTGATCCAAGTACCAGGTCTAACTTTGGTTTCAATGAACAAAACATTAATGTCGTATATAATTTTTTTTATAACATTTTACAAATATAATTCGCATTCAAATTGACACATTCATAAATTGATATAATAGTTCTTAATATTTATTTTTAATATATATATATATATATATATATAATGAAATATTTTAAGAGTTGATTAATATTGTTAAACCATATATGTTTTGTAAGGTTTTTTTTTTTAATTTCATTCTTTAATATTAGGTTTGCTTATCTCGATCTCATTATTCGAATCGTGAATTTGACGGCTTAACTTAGGGTTTTTATCTTCAATCTCATCCTGATTTGAAAATAGGCTTCATAATTTTATTTTATTTTTATTTCTATGAGGTTATCGTAGTCTTATTACTTGTGTTACAGGTTTGACGGGTTAAATCAAGTTAACCCAGGTTAGGTTTTTTATGAACTTTTAATTGAGTTTTTTTTTTTCATTTTCATCATTCAATGTTTGGTTGATTGAGAATTATATTTCATAATTTGTTTTGATTTAGTTTATATGTAGTTATCCTAGTTGCATGACTTGGGTTGTGGGCTTGGCATGTTAACTTGGGTTAATTTGAGTTATTTGTTTTATGTTTTTTTATTTATCTTTTATTTCAATCTTATCCTTCAATATTGGGTTGGTTAGGAATTGAGCTTATAATTTATTTCGATTTGTTTTTTATGGGGTTATCTCGGTCTCATAGTTCAGATTTCAGATTTGACAGGTTTAGCCGAGTTGATTAGGATCAATTTAATATGTTTTAGTCTTAATATTTTTTTTAAAAGATATTATCTTGGTTTTTTTTATTTTTTAATCAAACTATATATTTTTAACTATCCTACAGGTTGTATTTGGATCTGTCGAGTAGACCATGTTATATTTTTAATATTTAAATTTTTTCTATTAAAAAAATGTTAGTAATTAAAAGTTTAATGATCAAATTTGATATAATCATCTAATAACAAAATATTTTTAAATTTTTCACAATTTTTAGAAAGTTTTTTCCGTCCAAAAGAAAGAAAAATATTTTCATAAAAACCAAGCCAAATTTTTCTTTTACCGGAAAATATATATATTTCATTAACTAGTATCTTTACTAAAGAAACATGAAATTTTTTTAAAAAATAGATTACAGAAAATCACTTTCTATGGAACAAACCTGTCTTGCTGTGAAGACATTCCAAAAAAATAAAATTCGTGAAAGATTAGCCTTTCAAGAAATAGAGAAGCTTCCACTCTTCCTCCTTATATGAATTAATTAGCGGGTTGGAGTGGGAAAAACACGTTTGTTCTATTTTCTTCACTTTGTCTATACATTAATATTATTGTCACAAAGTGGGTATACTTCTTTTATCCTTCAAGATTCGAATTGAAAAAGAGGGTCCTAAAAAATTATTTTTAATTTTATAAATATACCATTAACTTTGGATGTGGATAATTGTTTGTAATATATTTACATCCAATATAAACAATTCACCAATGAATCCTTTTGGTCATGCAGTGCCTCTATATATATTAGTTGAAATTTTATGATGTCCATTAATCCTTTTAAAAGAATGAAAGGCTTGACACTTTGGCATATTTTGTTTTTTTTTTCAATATTTTTTTTAATTTTATCCTTTAATGTTAGGCTATTATGTCTAGAGATTTCTTATTTTTATATTTTTTTCTTTTTACAGGGTTATCTCGGGTTGCATGTTCATTAGGTTAGCCTAAAAATGACTCGAGTTTTTTCTCAATGTTTTCTTATTTATTTAGCTTTGATTTTTTTTTCTTGGTTATTTTTTAAAATGATTTTCTTATCACAATCTCATGTTGCAAGTGGTAAGTTAGCAGAGTGAACGCGGGGCTTTTCACGTTTTATTTTTAATTTTCTCTTTCAATTTTATTTATGGAAATTAGTTTTGTTGGGACTTGAACTTTTTTTTTTCTCTTTACTTCTTTCAGGACTATCCTAGGTTATGAGTAAATCAAGTTAACAAGGATTCACTCAAGTTATTGTTGATTCAATATTTTTTTTATATTAAAAAAAAATTGATTTTAACAATGAAGATTATAAAAGGCGATTGTTACTAACTAAAATTTCAAGATGAAGAAATATGAAGGAGCAAACTAAGAATTTATCAAAATCTGAGCAAGTGGTTTCTAGATAACATAAAGGAACCACATCAACATCACTAGTGGTTTCTAGATAAGCATAACCCTTTCAATTAGAAAGCTAGAGGATCCCTAAGAGGTATAACTCAACTGGTCAGATTTTAGATTTGTTCCCTAGATGTCATCAGTTTGAGTATCACAAAGCTGGGCCACTGAAAGTTTAAAAGGTCCTTAACTTTAAAGCCCATGAGATTAGTTGAGGTACGCGCAAGCTGGTCCGGATACCCACGCTAATAATAATAATAATAATAATAATAATAATAGAAGCTAGAGGCACGTAATTTCCCACAAACCCTCTCGCACTCCCATAAAAGAAATAATGAAACATGACGGGGAACAAAGGAACTGTTTTTTAACGTACACAGCACGGTTGTTCTTCCACTTAGCAGATTCATTTGTATCATAAAATAAATTTATTTTTAAAATAATGAAACATGCTTGACTTAATAAAGCCCAAAAGTTAGAACTTGAGCGGCAATTTCCCACCGCCATAATGAGAAACTGCTTTTTACATTTTTAATGAAATACTTTTGATTAAGAACATAGAGAAACTGCTTTTTACATCCTCAGCACCTACGGTTGTTCTGCCTCTATTTGTATTGGAATGGCATGCTAGTTGGATCTATTTGTTTTTTTTTTTTTTTTGTGATTAAATAAAAAAATAATCTTATTGCTAGAGAGGCATTGGAGCCTTTAATATTTTGCAAAGGCATGGAACACGATGCCAAGGGAATGGAAGATAGTTGTTGACTGCTGGCGTCAACCCAGAAAATTCTAAAATATTCTCATCATTTCCAAGAAAATTCTTTCAAGAGGAATTCTTCCTGATCTATTTGTATTTTCAAAAAATAAAAACATATATGATTAAAAATACAATACAGAGAAATTGTTTCTAAAAAATACATACAAACATATCTTTTTTGTCCTTATTTGTATTTTATATCACATAATAATCAAATGTTGCCTAATTAACAGAGCTCCAAATCATAATAAAAATTGCTACAAATTAATTATTTCGATAAACAACACATTTATTAATTTTAGGAAAGATAAAAAAATCCTTATTATTAGAGAGGCATTGGAGCTGGTTTTAATTATTTTGATAAATAACACATTTATTTTTAATCTTATTATTAGTGATTTTTTTCTTAATTCTTGATTGATAAGAAATGGCAGCTGGTTCTTTTTTTTATTATTAACGTGAATGTCCGGGCCAGCTTGAACGCACATCGACTAATTCCACGGGCCCTGAAGTTAATGACCATATAAGCCTCCAGTGATCCTGAGGTTTGTGAAATTCAAACTGATGACTTCTATAGATCAAACTTAAGATTTTAATTATTTTTGTTTTGTGGAATGGCATGCTAGTTGGATCTTTTCTTCTTCTTTTTTGTGTGATTAAATTAATTATTTCGATAAATGACACATGTATTCGGGGAAAAATAAAAAAATAATCTTATTGCTAGAGAGGCATTGGAGCCTTTAATATTTTGCAAAGGCATGGAACACGATGCCAAGGAAATGGAAGATAGTTGTTGACTGCTGGCGTCAACCCAGAAAATTCTAAAATATTCTCATCATTTCCAAGAAAATTCTATCAAGAGGAATTCTTTATTTATTTGGTACGCCAGCAAAGTCAAAATGCAGTATAACTCTATAGAGAATCATCTCAATTTTAATTTAATAGTTTAAGTTATATTATTTTTTAATATATTTTCTTAATTGAAAATTCTTTAGACTTGAAACTTGCATAAACCCACATTACCTTATACTTAATTTTTATCAAATAAATAGGGATGGTGAAATTCGAACTCGTGACCGTTTGGTCATTAAGGCTTTGATACCACGTCAAAGAATCGTCTCAACCCAATAGCTTAAGCTGTTAGGTGAGTTCTAAAGATATGATTTATATTATTTTCTAACAAACTCATTATTTCCAAGAAATTTCTATCAAGGAACAAATATATTTTCTAAGATTAACAGAAAATAAATCAAACCAAGCATTTCCCAAGAAAATCCTAATGGTTGATCAAAAACTTGATGGATAAATTGTTAAATAGGTTGTGAGAAAAAGAGGAATTCTTTATGGGGCACAGTCACAGACATATCTAGAAAAGATACAGAGTTGAGTTGAAACTTGTTAATTCACCTTAAGAAGACACAGAGCCCTGAGTTATGGCAAAGACAGATATTTTAGAGAAGGTATTTCAGAGAAGGTGATGCTCAAGGGTTTTAAGGGAGTTTTCTCCAGAAAACAAAAGTCCATGCAAAACTTTTCCAACGAGTTCAAATTCTCAATTAATTAATTATAGACTGACTTAACTTTCACACGATTTAAACAAATCTTTTTCTACTCTCTGGAATATTTAAACAGACTATATCTGTCAGTAACCCGTCAATAATAATTTAAAAATATATATATTTGAAAAAATCTATTAAACAGAAATAAAAAATAATTAAAAAAATTAAATTAATAAAAAATTCAAATATTTATTACAAATTTAAACATTTATAACTTCAAATACAATTAATCTAGAATAAAGGCATTGGAGAAGGAGGAAGAGACAAGTTTTCGCCTGGACCGTGGGGTGAATAAGAGGGAGCACTTGTACCATCCATATGTGATCTCATCTCCATTACAATTGATGAAGTTCGGTCGTCTTAGCACCAAGTCGTTCATAATCAACAGCAAAATGGGTCATTTGATCCTTAACTTGTTGATCTAAAACCGCCTCGAACCTAGAGTTTGAGTGCTTAGAATCGATTGTGAGAACCCAGTAGTTGAGAAATTATGGGTTGTTTGCAAGAACTCGGATGTAGTGTTAGAGAGACCGTACACCCGATTTCTATAGGGTCCACCAAACAATACTATCTTCAACCACAAATCCGGATCGAGATTAGGATGGGTCGAAGAATCGTCAACGTATCTCTCTTTCAACACGATGTTATATGTATACTGGAAAAAAAGAGTCAACAAATTCATAAAAATAATAACTTAAGGAAAACAATGGTTGAAAATAACATACCACAAAGTACTGAGCTCAGCTATCCATGAGCTATTGCACCTCATTTTTGCGGTCATCAGTGTGCACATGCGTTTCCACAAAAGCTCTATCGGGCTTGGTTCGCATCAAAAAACCGTAGCCTATAAGAGAACATTGTTGTTAGTTAAATATATTTATAAAAAACAACAAATAAAAAATGGATGTAATTAAAAAAGAATCTTACCATTCGCTTTACATGCAAAAAGAATAGAATTGAGACGCTAGTGTGCGTGGTAACCGTGAAGACGTTGGCTCTGCTTTAGCACTTTTCCCTTCTTTTTTTTTTCACTTAAGTCCTTGGCTTGAGAAAAAATGAGCTGAATATTTGCACCAGTTTTAAATTTGATCCCTATAGTTTCAATTGTTTTAAATCAATATAATCAAATTTTATTTTACCAAGTCGAGCATCAATTGATCGCCGAATTATTTTCTTGGGACATCGAGAACGCCACAAAAGATCAACATTAGCAAATCATCAAGTTCAATCATAAATCAACCCAATTTAAAAGAAATTGAGAAGAGAAAAACTCGAGTGACAAAAAAAAAAACAATACTAAAATGTAGCACATTTGTTTCAATTTCAAATATACTCTTGAAGCTTTGATTGTTTGAAATAATTACAATCAAAATTTATTTTCTCAAATAGAATATAAATTGAGGGCTGAATTTTTTTTTCATGACATCTCAAGAATCCAATACCAAGCCAATCAAAAAAATATTACATTGACTCTCTCTAACACACATTTAGAGTGGATTTTGACCTAAAAAATGCCTCTAAGAACTTCGTGGCCACTGTAATAGTGTCAACTTTCTAAATTGATCTATTTTAAGTTGTCTTGTTGGAATTTTGTTTGTTAATTTGGTTTATAAACTTATTCAATTAGGGTGTCCCACAGAGTTTTGGCTCCCTTTGAAATAATATCAGGACTCCATCACCAGAATGCTGGACAATGGATTAAGGTACGGTCCTCAAAGAACAATTTCTTGCATTTTATAAAATGAAATTGAGTAAAAAGGAGCAAATTTGAATATATTGATGAGTATGGGACTCAATATTGTCAGAGAATAATAAAATAATTTTCTTCCTTCATGACTCATAACAAAACGACACTGCAAGTAGACCTAACAACTTGCGTAACAAGAGAAATTTAACTCCACCGAGGATTGCAAGGGAATAATGGTAAGAGAATGTTTCTCTAATTCATCAGCTAAGAGGTTCAATTCTCACAAAAATAAAGCATTTCTCTCTTGTATGGCACTAGACATGAACTGCAGCTAGAATCTACCCAAGCCTAAGCGAGGAAAGCTCTTGGTGGACCTCTTTGTTATAACATCATAATTGAAGGATTTTTTATACGATGTGATCCAAAAAAAAAAACACCATTGTTAATTTATTCTCCTCCTAAAAATAGCATTGAAATTACCTTTTTATTAAAGAAATTATTGTTTTTTATATTATTATTATACTTGCATTATACTGAAATGGTGTTGAGAGAGGGGAAAAATTAAAGTGAAATATTATTTATATTAAATGGACGGTAGAATTTTAAAATAATAAATATTTTAATTGAGTTAATTTTTAAATTTGAGATTTAATTTGACTTGTTTAGTAGGTTGCGAAAACATAAATAAAGAATTCTATGCAAACACATTTGATCATAGCAGGCCACTGAGTGCTTGCAAAGACGGGTGTTTTAGAGAAGTAGAAAAGTCAATGATAAGTAATAGTTTTTTTGTTAATTTTTCATTTGGCCAATATTAATAAGACAAATCCTATTAATATTTTTGTTTTTGCTATGAATAAATTTAAATTTCCAACGCTATTGTTGTAGTCAATTTTTCCATCTAAACTTTGGTAAATGTTGATCATCACAAAGGTTGATGTTTTCACACCAAGTTTTTTTCCAACTCAAATTCAAGCCCTCCTGACCAAATATTTGTGTTTTTACCATGGTTATAAAAAAATTAAAAATATACGTTAAAAGATAAGATTGAAAGAACAAGGATCAAAATGAAAAAAAGACATCAAACATGGGTATCTTGCCATAAGTTTCGTAAATGATGTACTTTGATCCTTAAACTTTAAAAATCAAGCAAATCATACAATTTCAATACCTCAACATTTTTCCAATTTGATTTTAATATAAAAGTTTATTTTTTTTATTTTTAATCCCTAATTAAGAAATGAGAGAGAAAGATCATCAAATTCCAGCGATAAATAGAGAAAAATATCGTTAATCAACCCAGCCATATTTAGCCCTGAAATTCTAAATACATAACTTTAAAGGTGTAACTCAACTGTTCAGACTCTAGATTTACTCCTTAGAGGTCACCAGTTCGAGTCTCACAAACCTCAGGGTCACTGAGGCTTATATGGTCGTTAACTTCAGGACCAGTGAGATTAGTCAAGGTGCGCGCAAGCTGGCCCGAATACCCACATTAATTAAAAAAAAAATCTAAATACATAGCATTTAACGTTAAGAACTATACCCATTGAACTATACATATTAATCACTTGATGAAAAATTAAATATGACTAGAAAACAAAAAAAAAATGATAGTATATTAATCTAAGGTCCATTGTCCATTAATTAGTCGGTGGTTGCATTCTAACACACTAAATTGAAATTTATTTTCTTATACAAGATGAAATTAAAACATATTATCCCTTTTCAAGCTTACAGGGCAATATAATCTCACGGATTCATCTCATCAATGTTATTAAAATCAATTTTAATTTAAAATTATTTTTAACATCTTCACATCAAAAAAATTAAAAAATAAAAATGTTTTTTATTCAATTATAAGATAATAAAAACAAATATTAACAAAAAGAAATAGTAAATAAAATTATAAAAGAAAATGTATTTTTTGAATTATGTAATTTTTTTTGTTTTCAAAACAAAAGGAGTTTTTATTAGCATTATAGTTTATTGAATAAAAAGTAACAATAATAAACAAAAATATATAAAACTATAATAATTTAAATAAATAAAAAACATATATTTTCAAGCAACCAAGAGGCAACCATCTTAATATAAATGCTGATCAATTATTATCATTTTCAAAAACACTAAAGCTCCCGGTGATGTTAATGCGTATCTATTCATACATTACTATTCATTATAATTATATAATTATAAATTTGTCCTTCAAAAAAAAAAACAACGAAGTAAGCTTTGAGAGTAAGATTATCTTTTTATAATGAACAAAAAATTGTATATTTTTTTTGGTTTGATTATATTGGGTTAATTCTTTATAGTTTTTTTTAATTTATAAATAATATATCAAATTATAAATGCTTTTCAATTTCACTCTCCTATAATTTTTTAATCTTTCAAATTTTATCCTTATTTTTTTAATTGCTATTTACTTTATATGAAATCATTTTTAAAATTATTTTTTTTCAAACTTCATGCTTCTTGTATTTTGTTCTCTCAAATCTTATCCTCATTATTTTTTTATGCTATTTTTTTTTTTGCTTTTACAAGTTTTTTTATTAATATTTTTCAATGATTTCATTGTTAAAAATTAAATTAATTAAGAGTTAATCTTTTTTATTAAAGCTGGGTCTAGAATTTAACAAATTTCAAGTTTTAGACATTATTAGACCAGGTTTAGAAGATTCACTCGAGTTTGTTTATTTTTTTTCTTTTTTTTAAGATTATTTTTTTTATAATTTTACCTTATTAATCTATTCAGACATTACTATTCATTATAATTGTATAATTATATATTTGTCCTTGAAAAAAAAACAATGAAGTAAGCTTTGTGAGTAAGATTATTTTTTTATAATAAACAAAAAAATTTTACAGTTGGATTATTATTTTTTAATTTATAAATAATATATCAAACTATAAATATATTTCAATCCCCTGTAATTTTTTAATCTTTTAAATTTTTATCCTTGCTATTTACTTTATATGAAATCATTTTTTAAAATTGTTTTTTATCAAACTTCATCCTCCTTGGATTTTGTTCTCTCAAATCTTATCCTCATTATTTTTTTATGCTATTTTTTTTTTGTTTTTGCAAGTTATTTTTATTAATATTTTTCAATGATTTCATTGTTCAAAATTAAATTGATTGATCGTTAATCTTTTTTATTAAAGTTGGGTCTAGAATTTAACAAGTTTTAAGTTTTAGATATTAGATCAAGTTTAAAAAATTTATCCGAGTTTACTTTTTTCTTTCCTTTTTTAAGATTAATTTTTTTTTTTTTAATTTTGCTTTATTATTTTTTACTGTTTTTCCTCTATTATATTAGAATTAGATTGTTTGATGATGGGATAAAATTTGAAAGTGTATGCAAAGTTGAGTTCCAAAAACAATGCTCAAGACAAGACCTAGCTCTTTCTACCCCCTACCATCTCGCTTTTTCAAACCTCAACTTCCAAACCCAAAAAGAACATCAAACCTTAACTCAAAAGCTTTTGTCTCTGATAAAACAATGCAAATCCAAAAACCTATTAAAACAAATCCACACATAAATGCTTATAAACTCAATACCAGAACCCAATTTCCTTTCCAAAATCATTGACCTCAAAGACTTGGCCTATGCATCCCTTGTTTTTAATCAAATCACCAAACAATTCCTTCAATGTCATGCTTCGTGGGTTAGCTACCACATAGCTACCACATGGAAACAGTATGATTTTTGTGCTGAATTATATTACAAGCTGAAGTCTTTAGGCCTAAAAGCAAATAATTTTACATACCCTTTTTTGTTTATAGCGTGTGGGAATGTTTGGGGTTTGCTTCATGGAAAGATCGATCATCGTCTGGTGTTTAAGGCTGGTTTGGATGGTGATGAGTACGTGAATCGTTCTTTGATTACAATGTACAAAAGGTGTGGTGAAATGGGGTTTGCACGGATGGTGTTTGATGAAATGGATGAGAGAGAGTTGGTGTCATGGAATTCGATGATCTCGGGGTATTCTAAGACGAGTTTTGCTAAAGAGGCATTTGGGTTGTTTATGGAAATGAGGGAGAAGGGGTTTGAGCTAGATGAGATGACGTTGGTGAGTGTTCTTGGGGCGTGTGGGGATTTGGGTTTGGGGAGATGGGTGGAGGGGTTTGTTTTGGAGAAGAAGGTGGAGGTAAATTCATATGTGGGGTCTGCTTTGATTGACATGTATGGTATGTGTAGGGATTTGATATTTGCGAGGAGGGTCTTTGATTCAATGCCAAACAAGGATGTTGTCACTTGGAATGCCATTATCACAGGGTAATTAGATCGGTTTTATACTTTGTAATTGTCACATTTAATGGAATTGTCTATTTCTGTTCCTTTGAACTAACTAGAAATTTGAATTCTTCCCAATTAATCAGCTATGAAATAAAAACCACACGGATATATGAAATTTGTAAATGTGTTTCAAGTTAGTATGATTTTTTTTTTGTTCAACAATCACTTCATAGGTGCTCACAGAATGGAGCTTCCAATGAAGTAATTGTACTATTCAATGGAATGAGAGAGACAGGTCCTAAACCAGATAAAGTCATAATGATTGAAGTATATATTGTCGGAATGTTCCACAATAGGGGCCTTTGATTTGGGGAAATGGGTTGAGACATATGCATCAGAAAGAGGTTTACAACACGATGTCTATGTTGCGAGTGCATTAATTGATATGTATGCAAAATGTGGGAGTTTTTGAATCAATGACTTTGTCATTTGGATTGGTTGGATTGGTCCCAAAAGTCGAGCATTATTCTTGCATGGTTGATCTTTGTGCGCGTGCAGGACTTCTGAACGAAGCTTGGGACTTAATCAAGAAGATGCTTGGAAAACCATATGAAATTGTGTTGGGGTCATTGCTTGGTATCTGTCAGAGGTGTAGAAATGCAGATGTTGGTGAAAGGGTCATTCAATTGTTTCTAGAGATGGAGCTATCAAATTCAGGAAAATATGTTATCTTATCTAAGATATGTGCAAATATGAGAAGGTGGGATGATTCTGCAAACACAAGGGTGTGGATGAGGCAGTGTGGTGTCTCTAAAACCCCTTGCTGTAACTGGATTGACATTGGAGCTCGTGTTCATGAATTTCATGCTGGTGACAACTTAAATCATCATTCGGTGAACATATACCAATTGCTGAATGAGGAGATGAAGAGAGAAGGTTACATTCCAAACATTGGTTGCATATACAGGTGGAAAAGTTGAAAACTTGGTTGCCTCTTTCAGCCATTGAACAGTGCATCCGGAGGGATTATATCTTCTGGCTCATGACTCCAGCTAAAATATTGAATGGTAAGTTGTGTTCTTAATAGCTTGAGCAAGGCTGGTTTGGAAGATGCTATTATTGAGAGTAAGAGTCATTCAAACACAAATTGTTTTCCAGCAAATTAAGCAACTTCAGCAAGAACTGGTAAGGTGCTTGGAATGTGAATATATCCTGTAAGCTAAATTGATGAAATTCTTTTAGGACAACCTTGCCTTTAGATCAATTGTGACTTCAAGAAATATTAGGTACCAAGAAAAGAAAACTACCAAGACAAATCCATATTCTTTGATGAATTCAGCACAGGAAGATAATGCAAATTTGTGTTTTTAACAATAATATTTTCAGATATTTTTGTGTTGTAAATTTGAATTGATCATCCATATAAATCCAGTAATAATGTAATATACAAGGTATGAAGACAATGAAAAGTAAAACTCATGGAATTATTTATGGGCTTGAAAAGCCCCCGCTAAATGCTAAATAAAATTGCACCAAACCAAAAACGAATTGAACTGAAAATACTTGCCCACATTAACCAATGAAGAAATCTAATTATTATATCACACAGAAGCTAAAATGAAAAACAAAACATAAATGAAAATTAAGACAACATCGCTTAAGCATGCATTTAAACTTGTTTAAATCTTAAAACTAGAATACACAACGATATGCACCAAGTCTTAGTACCATCAAGGCTATGAAAATCAAAACTTGGATAAAATGGGAAGATTGTCCATCAGAAAATAATAGCAATTGTTGATGCTCACCTCAATAAAGTAAAACCAAGCTCGTCGCCAATATGGATTTATGTACAGAATTGCACCTACCACCAGCAGCACCATGATGTATGCAACCCCAAAGGTCACATAAAAAACCTCCATATCCATGAAGCCACCATCATCTTCATTATTCGTTGAAGTTGGCGTCGATGACGGTGGCATAGCTGCACCGCAAATCTTGGGTAGCGGTTCTCCACAAAGAAAAGGGTTATCCTTGTAGCAGCTCTCCTCAAACGTGGCAAATTGTGCAACTCTCGCAAGAGTCTTGCCAGACAAATTATTATGTGCCACACTAAAAAACTCTAGAGAAAATAGTTCAGTAAGTTGAGGTGGGATTTCTCCATCCAGTTTGTTATAGGAAAGATCCAAGCTCTCTATTTCTTTTAAGTTCGAAAATGTTGGTGGAATTGGTCCAGTTAAACTGTTGTGCGAAAGGTTCAGTACCTTGATCATGCTGAGGTTTCCAATTTCAGGAGGAATCTCTCCTATGAAATTGTTGCATGAGAAATCAATTCCTGTGAAGTACTGGATAATGCTGCCTCTATAAGAAAGGGATACATTCTTCGTTGTAAACTCGAAGGATTGTTGTGATAAGGACAGATCATTATAAGAATTGTATTGTTGTGGGAAATGATGAGTAGATATCATCCAAGAGAGGATGTTACCAGAAAGGTGGTTGTGAGATAGATCAATCAGGGTTAATTGGTCCAACCTGCATAATCGAATTGGGATTTCACCTTCAAGATTGTTATAACTCAAGAGTAGAAATCTCAAGTTAGATAGTCTGTCAATCCATCTTGGAATACTACCGGTTAAATTATTATGGGAAAGATCTAGTGCAAATATCTCAGAGGAGTTATAAAATGTCATTGCGATCGGTCCTTGTAACTTGTTTCTAGACAAATAAACATATCTCAAATTTGAAGAAGTGTTGAATCTAGGTGGTAAACGACCAGAGAAATTGTTCTCTGATAAGTCCAAGAATTCAAGAGAAGACATATTCCCTATCCATCTAGGGATCTGCCCTTGCAAACTATTGTTGGACAGGTCTAACACTTGCAGCGAGCTAATGTTACCCAATGAGAAAGGAATGCTTCCATTGAAACCATTGTCAGACATAAATAAAACTTCTAACCCTGGCAAACGAGCTCCGATTTCTGAAGGGATTTGGCCTTGGAAGTAATTCATGGATATACTTAGGAATGACAAATTCACATGAGAATTATTTGGTAACAAGAATGGACCCGAAAGAGAACAATTTTCTAAAGAAAGATCATGTAGATATGTGTTGTTCTCAATCAACCAATTTGGAAACTCTCCCTTTATTTGGATGTTTGTAAGATGCAAAGATTGCAGGCTAAACTGATGGTAAAGGAACTTGGGAAATGCTCCTGCACCTTGTCCACGACTGCTCAAAGAGATGGACTCTAACTTGAACTTTGGGCTCAGACTATGATCATCTTCTTCTGTGTATATTTCATTATCTGAACCATCAAAATACTTGAGTTTTGAAAGGTTGTATAATGGGCTCAATGACATAGGGATCTTCAAGTGATTGGAAGAGAGATCTAGTTGTTGAAGGGAAGTCAAATTTGCCAGACACAGAGGCAAGAAACCATTGAGATCATTGTCATACATAGATAGCTCTTGGAGATGATTTAAGTCACATAGGCCTGATCACATTATAATTTAGGAAAAATTAAAACTTCAAGTGTCTAATGAAAAATATATAACCTATAGAGAGAGAGAGAGAGTAATCAACTTTACCGATGGTTTGGAAGATGCTATTATCGAGAGTATTGGAACTCAAATCTAAAAGTTCCAAGTTCTTAAGATTAAGGAAGCCTGCCACAATCAAGAAATTATTTTAACATGGAAGCTATTAAAATTATAAAGGAAATGAAAGAGTAAGAGTTATTAACCTTACCTTGGGCTATAGGTATTTGGCCATCTAGTTTGCAGCTACGCAAAATCAAAGTTTTAAGAGAGGTCATCATTCTGATGGCTTGGAAGATGCTATTATTTAGAGTATTGTAACTCAAATCCAAGTATTCCAAGTTCTTGAGATCAAGAAAGCCTGTCACAATCAATTAAACAAGAAATTATATTAACTTAGAAGGAATTAAGATTAGAAATAATTCATTACTTATTAATCATGGCTAAAAAAAACTAAAAAGGTAAGTGTAGAAATTAAAATTATAAAGGAAATGAAAGAGTAAGAGTTATCAACCTTACCTTGGGCTATAGGTATTTGGCCATCTAGTTTGCAGCTACGCAAAATCAAAGTTTTAAGAGAGGTCATCATTCTGATGGCTTGGAAGATGCTATTATTTAGAGTATTGGAACTCAAATCCAAGTATTCCAAGTTCTTAAGATCAAGAAAGCCTGTTACAATCAATTAAACAAGAAATTATATTAACTTAGAAGGAATTAAGATTATAAATAATTCATTATTTATTAATCATGGCTAAAAAAACTAAAAACAACTAAAAACATAAGGTAAGTGTAGAAATTGTATTGGCCATTTAAGAGAAGGAATTTTTTTTATGTGAGACCCAAAAAATAAAAATACACCATTGTTAATTTATTCTCCTCCTAAAAATAGCACAAATATATGAAGTTGCCTTTTCATTAAAGAAACTATTGTTTTTTTTGTTATCATTATATTTACATTACACTGAAATGGTGTTGAGAGAGGGGCAAAATTAAAGTGAAATATTATTTATATTAAATGGATAGTAGAATTTTAAAATAATAAAGATCTAAATTGAGTTAAATTTGAGATTTAATTGTCTCTCCACGACTTTAGTAGATTGCAAAAACATAAAAAAAGGAATTCTTTGCAAACACATCTGATCATAGCAGGCCACTGAGTGCTTACAAAGACAGGTGTTTTAGAGAAGTAGAAAGGTCAATGATAAGTAATAGTGGAGTTCAAATTTGTTAATTTACCTCCAGAAGGTACAGTGCTGCCGAGTGCAAACAATGATAGATTTTTTAGAGAAGGCAGTGCTCCAAGGCTTTGAAGGGAGTGTTCATCTAGAGAACAACCGTCCAGATACAAACTTTCCAATGAGCTTAAATTTTGCAACTCTGCTCAAAAGAAAAGGAGTAGCAAATTGAATTTTTCAATTAAACCCAAATATATAAACATCACTACCTTTGTATTCCATATATCATATTTTTCAAAATTTTCAATTACATTTGGCAACTTTGCTCAAATATATATATATATATATATATATATATATATATATATAACTTACCGTCGTCACCTAATATTCTTCCTCTAAAATCATTGTAGCTCAGATGAAGTGTCGTGAGGTTTGGGAATGATCCTAATGATTGCAGTAACTGGAAGCTACTTTCATATGTTGTGATATTATGCAGGTATAGAGTAGTCAAGTTGCTTGGACCTGCAAGTTAGTTAGGGAAGAATCTGAATAATTAATATTGTATGGATGGGCTTTAATAATTGGATGGGCTCATCATCATGATGGTACTAAGTACTAATTACCTCTTGAGGCTATCAATTTGTTAATATTGTTGCCGCTCAAACCTAAGACCTCCAAGCTGCTCAAGGATTCTTGATATTTATATAAAATAATAGGTAATTAATTCACTACACCACATAAATTAAATTTAATAGTGAATTAAAATAATAGTATATAAAAAAACTAACCTTTCAAATCTATTAACCCTTCTAGTCTATTATAATATAAATATAATAATTTAAGAGACGGAAATCCCTCCACAAATGATAGAATACTGTTATCCAAACTATTTGATCCCAAGTCAAGGTAATCCAAATTTCTCAATCTTTGTAATTCATAACCACCTATAAAAAAAAAATTAAATTAAGACCTCAGATAAAGAATAAAAAAAGATATTATTGGAGTAATTTAATTATAATTGATTGGTCATTAATAATAGATGTTGTGGTTATATTAATAATGTAAGGAATTAAATATAATTTTTATATTTAATTCAATGATGAATTACTCTTAAGAGAACCAAAATGATACTAATGAAACAACACCTTATTTGATTAATTTAAAAATAAAAAACTAATCTAAATATTTTGTAATACTTAAGAGAGCAAACCTTTCTTCTCAACCCAGCCAGCTATACGATTACCCGACAAGTAGAGAGCCTCGAGTTGTTGAAAAGGAAGAAACAAGGAGGTATTTAAGTACCAATCTCCCAGTTCCTCATTCCTTGTTTCCTCAAGATAGAGTTCGGTGACTCGACCTGTACTGCTGCTGCACTCAATACGTTCCCAAGAACAACAGTGGGCGTCAGCTTTTATCCAGGAGGGAAGGGACGTGCCATTGGGATGGTTAAGAGAATCTTTGAGCTGCAACAGAGCGATTCTCTCTTCCTCCAAGCAACCAAGAGGCAGCCATCCTTGCAGGGAAACCGTCGTTACAAACACCGTCAACATCTGAAGGAACAGCCCCATCTTAATATCAGAATATATATAAATGGTGATTCAATATTTGTTATAGAGGACAGCTAGCGAGGAGCTCAGGCTTTTATGGAGGACTTCACGGACCCATGCCGTGGAAAAAACTAATATAAAATTAATTTAGATTAATATATAATCTAAACTTGAAGCAGAAGTTCTAAATAAAGTCACTAAAAATCATTATCAGCAAAGATCGTTCTTTCAATATACTACTTTGCTTCTTGCCATAATTATTTAAAATAAATAAATAAATGGTTAAACTTGACGTCTTTTGCAAATATATTCTTAGCTTACCATTTACTTGGATTTCTCTAATAAAAGTAAGGTTTGTCATAGATGAGAAATTACTTAGTCAACTCACGAGAGTGTATTTAATTTTTTCATGAAGCTCTTAATATTCTTGTGTGAATGAATGACTTGTTAATTGTGTTATGAACAATAGACTTATTGTCATGAGAAGGCATGATTCATTTTATCAACCATACTGTTTGGTCTAATTGCCAACAGCATTAAAATTAAAATTAAGGCATGATGATTAATACCCTAAGAGGTGTAGCTCAACTGGTCAGGCTCTAGATTTGCTCTCTAGAGATCACTAGTTCGAGTTCCATAAACTTCAGGGCCACTGAAGACTTACATGGTCGTTAATTTCAGGGCCCGTGGGATTAGTCGAGGTGCGCGCAAGCTGACCTGGACACTCACGTTAACGTTAATCTAAAAAAGAAATAATGAAAATTAAGGCATGATTTTCCACACATAGAAAGTAGCAAATGATCATACCATTTACTTGGATTTCTCTAATAAAAGTAAGGTTTACTTAAGGTAACTATATATGGGATGATAAAAAAATAACAATAAAATCAATTTATAAAAAATCATAGATTTAGTTTTCCTAAAATTTAAATTTACGTAATTTCCATTAAATTCGAAAGGCATGATTTGCCACACATAATTTCTATAAAGAAAGGAGCCAGTTTTCTATATCCATCATTGTCTTGAAAATGGAAAGTGAGCTCATAGCATTAACCTTTATTCATGTTTTTAAGAGAAACAACTTTGACTTGGGGTCAACCTTCCAAGAAGGAATCAGCCTTATTAAATTTGGTTCGGCATGAAACGTTCACCTGTTTAATCTGGTCTAGGTTTTACTTTTTTAACTAAGTAAATTTAATTTGTTTTCAAAAAAATCTTGAAATGACATATATAATCTTAGATTGACTTAAATATAATCTGAGTACTAGGCCTAACCATGTTTAGTAACTTTGGTTTCAATGAACAAAACATTATGTTTAGTAATTTTTTTACAAATATAATTCGCATTCAAATTGACACATTCATAAATTGATATAACAGTTCTTAATATTTATTTTTAATATATATATATATATATTAAGAGTTGATTAATATTTTTAAACCATATATATTTTGTATGTTTTTTTTTTTTAAATTTCATTCTTTAATATTGAGTTTGCTTATCCCGATCTCATGATTCGAATCGCGAATTTGACGGCTTAACTTTGGGTTTTTTTTCTTCAATCTCATCCTTCAATATATAGTTGATTTGAAAATAGGATTCATAATTTTTTTTATTTGATTTCTATGAGGTTATCGTAGTTTTATTACCTATGTTACAGGTTTGATGAGTTAAATCAAGTTAACCCGGGTTAGGTTTTTTATGAACCTTTTAATTGAGTTTTTTTTTATTTTCATCATTCAATGTTTGGTTGATTGAGAATTATATTTTATAATTTGTTTTGATTTACTTTATATGTAGTTATTCTAGTTGCATGATTAGGTTGTGGGCTTGGCATGTTAACTTGGGTTAATTTGAGTTATTTATTTTATGTTTTTTTATTGATCTTTTATTTTAATATTATCCTTCAATATTGGGTTGGTTGGGAATTGATCTTGTAATTTATTTCATTTTGCTTTTTATGAGGTTATCTCGGTCTCTCATGATTCAGATATCAGATTTAACAAGTTTACCCGAGTTGATTAGGGTCAATTTAATATGTTTTAGTCTTAATATTTTTTAAAAAAGATATTATCTTGGTTTTTTTTTAATCAAACTATATATTTTTAACCATCCTACATGTTGTATATGGATCTGTCAAGTACACCATGTTATATTTTTAACATTTAAATTTTTTCTATTAAAAAAAATGTTAGCAATTAAAAGTTTTTGGATCAAATTTGATATAATCATCTAATAAAAAATATTTTTGATTTTTTCATAACTTTTAGAATGTTTTTTCCGTCCGAAAAAAAGAAAAATATTTTCATAAAAACCAATTCAAATTTTTCTTTTACCAGAAAATATTTTTCATTAATTAGTAACTTTACTAAAGAAACATGAAAATTTTAAAAAATAGATTAAAGAAAATCACTTTCTAGCTATGGAACAAACCTGTCTTGCTGTGAAGACATTCCAAAAAAATAAAATTCGTGAAATAATAGCCTTTCAAGAAATAGAGAAGCTTCCACTCTTCCTCCTTATATGAATTAATTAATTAGCGGGTTGGAGAGTGGGAAAAACACGTTTGTTCTATTTTCTTCACTTTGTCTATACATTAATATTATTGTCACAAAGTGGGTATACTTCTTTTATCATTAAATATTTAAATTGAAAAAAAGAGTCGTAAAAAATTATTTTTTTATAAATATATTTACTTTGCTCTTTTATTTTGGCTATACATTAACTTTGGATGTGGATAATTGTTTGTAATATATTTACATCCAATATAAACAATTCACCAATGACCATTAATCCTTTTGGTCATGCAGTACCTCTATATATATTAGTTGAAATTTTATGATGTCTATTAATCCTTTTAAAAGAATGAAAGGCTTAACACTTTGGCATATTTTTTTTTCAATATTTTTTTTTATTTTATCCTTTAATGTTAGGCTATTATGTCTAGAGATTTCTTATTTTTATATTTTTTTCTTTCTACAAGGTTATCTCGGGTTGCATGTTCGTTAGGTTAGCCTAGAAAGACTCGAGTTTTTTCTCAAAGTTTTCTTATTTATTTAGATTTCATCTTTTTTTCTTGGTTATTTTTTTTAAATGATTTTCTTATCACAATCTCATGTTGCAAGTGGTAAGTTAGCAGAGTGAACGCGGGTTAACTCAATTTTTTTTTTCACGTTTTATTTTTAATTTTCTCTTTCAATTTTATTTTTGAAAATTAGTTTTGTTTGGACTTGAACTTTTTTTTTTCTCTTTACTTCTTTCAGGACTATCCTGAGTTATGAGTACATCAATTAGTTAACAAGAATTCACTCAAGTTATTGTTGATTTGATATTTTTTTTTATATCAGAAAAAAATTGATTTTAACAATGAAGATTATAAAACGCGATTGTTACTAACTAAAATTTCAAGATGAAGAAATATGAAGGAGCAAACTAAGAATTTATCAAAATCTGAGCTAGTGGTTTCTAGATATCATAAAGGAACCACATCAACATCACTAGTGGTTAAGCATAACCCTTTCAATTAAAAAGCTATAGGAACTAACTCAACTGGTTAAACTTTAGGTTTGCTTTCTAGATGTCATCAGTTCGAGTATCACAAAGCTCAGGGCCACTGGAGGCTTACAAGATCTTTAACTTCATAGCCCGTGGGATTAGTCGAGGCACGCGCAAGCTGACCCAGACACCCACGCTAATAATAATAAAAAAAGCTAGAGTCACGTAATTTCCCACGAACCCTCTCGCACCCCCATAAAAGAAATAATGAAACATGACGGGGAACAAAGGAACTGTTTTTTAACGTACACAGCACGGTTGTTCTTCCACTTAGCAGATTCATTTGTATCATCAAAATAAATTTATTTTTAAAATAATGAAACATGCTTGACTGATAAAAGCCCAAAAGTTAGAACTTGAGCGGCAATTTCCCACAGCCATAATGAGAAACTGCTTTTTACATTTTTAATGAAATACTTTTGATTAAGAACATAGAGAAACTGCTTTTTACATCCTCAGCACCTACGGTTGTTCTTCCTGATCTATTTGTATTTTCAAAAAATAAAAACATATCTGATTAAAAATACAATACAGAGAAATTGTTTCTAAAATTATATACTTTTAAAAGAAAAAATACATACAAACATATCTTTTTTGTCCTTATTTGTATTTTATATCACGATAATAATCAAATGTTGCCTAATTAACAGAACTCCAAATAATAATAAAAATTACTACAAATTAATTATTTCGATAAACAACATATTTTTTTAATTTTAGGAAAGATAAAAAATTCCTTATTATTAGAGAGGCATTGGAGCTGGTTTTAATTATTAGAGAGGCATTGGAGCTGGTTTACAAATATAATTCGCATTCAAATTGACACATTCATAAATTGATATAATAGTTCTCAATATTTATTTTTAATATATATATATATAATGAAATATTTTAAGAGTTGATTAATATTGTTAAACCATATATGTTTTGTAAGGTTTTTTTTTTAATTTCATTCTTTAATATTAGATTTGCTTATCTCGATCTCATTATTCGAATCGTGAATTTGACGGCTTAACTTAGGGTTTTTATCTTCAATCTCATCCTGATTTGGAAATAGGCTTCATAATTTTATTTTATTTTTATTTCTATGAAGTTATCGTAGTCTTATTACTTGTGTTACAGGTTTGACGGGTTAAATCAAGTTAACCCAGGTTAGGTTTTTTATGAACTTTTAATTGAGTTTTTTTTTTTTCATTTTCATCATTCAATGTTTGGTTGATTGAGAATTATATTTCATAATTTGTTTTGATTTAGTTTATATGTAGTTATCCTAGTTGCATGACTTGGATTGTGGGCTTGGCATGTTAACTTGGGTTAATTTGAGTTATTTGTTTTATGTTTTTTTATTTATCTTTTATTTCAATCTTATCCTTCAATATTGGGTTGGTTAGGAATTGAGCTTATAATTTATTTCGATTTGTTTTTTATGGGGTTATCTCGGTCTCATAGTTCAGATTTCAGATTTGACAGGTTTAGCCGAGTTGATTAGGATCAATTTAATATGTTTTAGTCTTAATATTTTTTTTAAAAGATATTATCTTGGTTTTTTTTATTTTTTAATCAAACTATATATTTTTAACTATCCTACAGGTTGTATTTGGATCTGTCGAGTAGACCATGTTATATTTTTAATATTTAAATTTTTTCTATTAAAAAAATGTTAGTAATCAAAAGTTTAAGGATCAAATTTGATATAATCATTTAATAACAAAATATTTTTGAATTTTTCACAATTTTTAGAATATTTTTTCCGTCAAAAAAAAAGAAAAATATTTTCATAAAAAACAAGCCAAATTTTTCTTTTATCGGAAAATATTTTTCATTAACTAGTAACTTTACTAAAGAAACATGAAAATTTTAAAAAATAGATTACAGAAAATCACTTTCTATGTGGAACAAACCTGTCTTGCTGTGAAGACATTCCAAAAAAATAAAATTCGTGAAATATTAGCCTTTCAAGAAATAGAGAAGCTTCCACTCTTCCTACTTATATGAATTAATTAGCGGGTTGGAGAGCGGGAAAAACACGTTTGTTATTGAAGATTATAAAAGGCGATTGTTACAAATTAAAATTTCAAGATGAAGAAATCCGAAGGAGCAAACTAAGAATTTACCAAAATCTGAGCATAACCCTTTCAATTAAAAAAAATAGAGGAACAATAAGGGGTGTAGTTTAATTGATCAAAATTTAGATTTGCTCCCTAGATGTCATCAGTTCGAGTATCACAAACCTCAGGACCACTGGAGGTTTACAAAGTCATTAATTTCAGAACCCGTGGGATTAGTCGAGATACACGCAAGCTGGCCCGAATACCTACATTAATAATAAATAAATAAATAAAGCTAGAGGCACGCAATTTCCCACAAACCCTCTCGCACCCCATAAAAGAAATATAATGAAACATGACGGGGAACAAATAAACTGTTTTTTAACGTACACAGCACGGTTGTTCTTCCACTTAGCAGATTCATTTGTATCATAAAATAAATTTGTTTTTAAAATAATGAAACATGCTTGACTGATAAATTAAAGCCCAAAAGTTAGAACTTGAGCGGCAATTTCCCACAGCCATAATGAGAAACTGCTTTTTACATCCTCAGCACCTACGGTTGTTCTGCCTCTATTTGTATTGGAATGGCATGCTAGTTGGATCTATTTGTTTTTTTTTTTTTTGTGTGATTAAATAAAAAAATAATCTTATTGCTAGAGAGGCATTGGAGCCTTTAATATTTTGCAAAGGCATGGAACACGATGCCAAGGAAATGGAAGATAGTTGTTGACTGCTGGCGTCAACCCAGAAAATTCTAAAATATTCTCATCATTTCCAAGAAAATTCTATCAAGAGGAATTCTTTATTTATTTGGTACGCCAACAAAGTCAAAATGAAGTATAAATCTGTTAAAGAACCATCTCAATTTTAATTTAATAGCTTAAATTATATTATTTTTAATATATTTTCTTAATTGAAAATTCTTTGGACTTAGAAACTTGTATAGGTCCACATTACCTTATGCTTAATTTTTATCAAATAAATAGGGATGGTGAGATTCGAACTCGTGACCATTTGGTTATTAAGGCTTTGATACCATATCAAAGAATCGTCTCAACCCAATAGCTTAAGCTGTTAGGTGAGTTCTAAAGATATGATTTATATTATCTTCTAACAAACTCATTATTTTCAAGAAATTTCTATCAAGGAACGAAGATATTTTCTAAGATTAACAAAAAATAAATCAAACCAAGCATTTCCCAAGAAAATCCTAATGGTTGATCAAAAACTTGATGGACAAATTGTTAAATAGGTTGTGAGGAAAAGAGGAATTCTTTATGGGGCACAGTCACAGACATATCTAGAAAAGATACAGAGTTGAGTTGAAACTTGTTAATTCACCTTAAGAAGACACAGAGCCCTGAGTTATGGCAAAGACAGATATTTTAGAGAAGGTGATGCTCAAGGGTTTTAAGGGATTTTTCTCCGGAAAACAAAAGTCCATGCAAAACTTTTCCAACGAGCTCAAATTCTCAATTAATTAATTATAGTATGAGTTAACTTTCACACAATTTAAATAATTCTTTTTCTACTCTCTCGAATATATAAACGAACTATATCTGTCAGTAATCCCGTTAATAATAATTTAAAAATATATATATTTGAAAAAATCTATTAAACAGAAATAAAAAATAATTAAAAAATTAAATTAATATAAAATTCAAATATTTATTACAAATTTAAACATTTATAAGTTCAAATACAATTAATCTAGAATAAAGGCATTGGAGAAGGAGGAAGAGACAAGTTTTCGCCTAGACCACGGGGTGAATAAGAGAATAAGAGGGAGCACTTGTACTATCTATATGTGTTCTCATCTTCATTACCAATTAATGAAGTTCGGCCGTCTTAGCACCAAGTCGTTCATAATCAACAACAAAATGGGTCATTTGATCCTTAACTTGTTGATCTAAAACCACCTCGAACTTAGAGTTTGAGTGCTTAGAATCGATTGTGAGCACCCAGCAGTTGAGAAATTATGGGTTGTTTGCAAGAACTCGGATGTAGTGTTAGAGAGACCGTACACCCGATTTCTATCGGGTCCACCAAACAATACTATCTTCAACAACAAATCCGGATCGAGATTTGGATGGGTTGAAGAATCGTCACTGTATCTCTCTTTCAACCCGATGTTATATGTATACTAGAAAAAAAAAGTCAACAAATTCATAAAAATAATAACTTAAGGAAAACAATGGTTGAAAACAACATACCACAAAGTACTGAGGTCAGCTATCCATGAGCTATTGCACCTCATTTTTGCAGTCATCAGTGTGCACATGCGTTTCCACAAAAGCTCTATCGGGCTTGGTTCGCATCAAAAAATCGTAGCCTATAAGAGAACATTGTTGTTAATTAAATATATTTATAAAAAACAACAAATAAAAAATGGATGTAATTAAAAAAGAATCTTACCATCCGCTTTACATGCGAAATGAATAGAATAAAGACGCTAGTGTGCGTGGTAACTGTGAAGACGTTGGCTCTGCTTTACCACTTTTCCCTTTTTTTTTCACTTAAGTCCTTGGCTTGAGAAAAAATGAGCTGAATATTTGCATCAGTTTTAAATTTGATCCCTATAGTTTCAATTGTTTTAAATCAATACAATCAAATTTTATTTTGCCAAGTTGAGCATCAATTGATCGCCGAATTATTTTCTTGGGACATCGAGAACGCCACAAAAGATCAACATTAGCAAATCATCAAGTTCAATCATAAATCAACCCAATTTAAAAGAAATTGAGAAGAGAAAAACTCGAGTGACAAAAAAAAAACAATACTAAAATGTAGCACATTTGTTTCACTTTCAAATATACTCTTGAAGCTTTGATTGTTTGAAATAATTACAATCAAAATTTATTTTCTCAAATAGAATATAAATTGAGGGCTGAATTTTTTTTTCATGACATCTCAAGAACCCAATACCTCTAACAAATTCAAAAAAATATTACATTGACTCTCTCTAACACACATTTAGAGTGGATTTTGACCTAAAAAATGACACTAACAACTTCGTGGCCACTGTAATAGTGTCAACTTTCTAAATTGATCTAAATTTAAGTTGTCTTGTTGGACTTTTGTTTGTTAATTTGGTTTATAAACTTATTCAATTAGGGTGTCCCACAGAGTTTTGGCTCCCTTTGAAATAATATCAGGACTCCATCACCAGAATGCTGGACAATGGATTAAGGTACGGTTCTCAAAGATTAACAATTTCTTGCATTTTATAAAATGAAATTGAGTAAAAAGGAGCAAATTTGAATAATATTGATGAGTATGGGACTCAATATTGTCAGAGAATAATAAAATATTTTTCTTCCTTCATGACTCATAACAAAACGACACTGCAAATAGACCTAACAACTTGCGTAACAAGAGAAATTTAACTCCATCGGATTGCAAGGGCATAATGGTAAGAGAATGTTTCTCTAATTCATCAGATAAGAGGTTCAATTCTCAATCAAATAAAGCATTTCTCTCTTGTATGGCACTAGACATGAACTGCAGCTAGAATCTACCCAAGGCTAAGCGAGGAAAGCTCTTGGTGGACCTCTTTGTTATAACACCATAATTGAAGGATTTTTTATACGATGTGACCCAAAAAAAAAAAACAGGAGTAATATATATATATATATATTGAAGTAATTTAATTATGATAGATAAAGAGGTTGAGGCGGTGAAAGTGAAAGTAACAGGAGTAATGGTTACAATGATGATGTCATGATTATAATAATATTAATAAAGTAAAGTGAAAAATAAAAATTTACTAAAATTGATGGCACTTAAATAGCTCTGAATATTTACATACCTTATTTTTCAGGTAAGAAGATATAATAAAAGTAGGTAATGTTTTTTTCTCCGGCTGTAAATGGATGGAGACATTAATATCAAAAACATGAACAATTTTTTTTTTTTTCAATTTGAATACTTATTTTCACAAAATCTTATCAATAAAATATCTTTATTAGTTCTATTATTAGGATGATGATGTCATAGTTAACTCTTTTTAGATGAGTTTGGATTGATTTTATTTTATTTTTAATTTCTGAATAGTAAAGATATATAAAATACTTATACTTTACATCTTCTTTTATTCAAGTACTCTAATTGATTTTTTTTCTATTTAAGTACTTGATAAACTAGTGTCTGGCCATAAATTTGTTTACATTGATTTCTCCAATAAATGTAAGGTTTACATAATGTAACTATGGAGTAATAATAATATTAACAATAAAATTTATTTATAAATAAATCATGGATTTAATTTCTCTAAATTTTAAACCTGGTGTGAATAAATTCAAGGGATTTCCAAGATAAGTAGTACAATATTAGCCTTTAAAAAAATTGAGAATCTCCCACTCTTCCTCCTCAAGGAATTAATTAGTGGGTAGTTGAAACTATAATTTGTTCTATTTTCTTTACTTTGTCTATAATTTTACCTATATTATTATCATAAATTAGGGATAGTTAAAACTAATGATATTTCTCGCACACTCTTACAACTATAATTTTTTTAATTTGTTTTTGACAATTTAGTTCTAATTAAAGATCAATTGATTTTAATTTATTAGGAAAAGATAAGATTGAACGAAGAGAGACCGAAATGAAAAAGACACCAAATATAGGTATCATGCCATAAATTTTGAAAATAATGCATTTTGATTCTTAAACTTTAAAAATCACGCAAATCATACTAAACTTTGAAGATGAAATTGAAAAATCTCAAGGAGCAAACTAAAAATTTAACAAAATCTAACCAAGTCGTTTAAGAAGCCAAGAAAGTATAACCCTTCCAATTAGAAATTTAGAATCGATAATTGAGGGTGTTTAGGAGGGCAAAAAATCTCAATTTTAGATCCACAATTGTACAGACCCATCTCGTGGAAAATTTGTTGGGAGTGTCTTCTCCATCAAAATCTTTAATTAATCCGAATATTTAAATTAATAATTTTTTAAAAAAATACATAGCATTTAACGTTAAGAATTATATCCATTGAATTATAATCCGAACATTTACATTAATCACTTGATGAAAAATTAAATATGACTAGAAAATAAAAACAAATGATAGTATATTAATCCAAGGTCCATTGTCCATTAATTAGTCCTTCCAAGAGGCAACCATCGTTACTAACACTAAAGCTCCCGGTGATGTTACTGCGTATCTTTAAAAAAAAACAAAAAATTATAAAAAATTATATAATTGATTAAATTATATAATTAAATTGATTGAAAATTAATTTTTTTATTAAAGCTAGGTTTAGAATTTAATGAGTTTCAAGTTTTAGATATTACACCGGATTTAGAAGATTCACCTGAATTTGCCTAATTTTTTTCTTTTTTTTTTAGATTAAGTTTTTTTATTTTATTTTTTTTTACCGTTTTCCTTCTATTACATTAGAATTAGATTGTTTGATAATCTAAATAGAATAACGTTTTTTCTCTTTACCTTTTTTTTCTTTATGGTTTTTTTATCATTTTTTTACATAAAATTGTTTTACAAATCATGTAGTTATTACTAGATTGCTACTAGTATAAATAACTATCTCTTGCAAATGAAGCGAGGAGTTTTAGGCTTTGAGAGCCCACAAGCTACGGCCCCATCTTGTGGTAAAAAATACATGATTGCAATGGTCTCATTAACGTGGAAAAAAAAGGCATATAACTATCAAATTAAGTTTTTAATTTGAGATAATTTACTTAGTTTGTTGAATTTTATTAATTAAAATCACAAGTTTAAATTTTATTATTTTATTTTATAAAAGTTAAATGTAAAATAATGTAAATTTATAAAAATTTCAAGTTTAAAACATTTTTATTTAAAGAGGTAATGTTTATTAAAAAATTATATAAATATTATCTTGAAATATTATTCAACATATTAAATTTTTAGATTAAGATAGTTTTTTAAAAGGTTTTCAAGTTTTGGATTAAATTGATAACTCTTTTCTCTTTAAATACAAGAAATGTACCTGAGGTTATATTTGATTTTTTTTTATGGATCATGTTAAGATGGGCTGTGGTCGTTTTGCAGTTTAACTGAGTTCTATACTTTTGTTTAACTGAGTTTTTTTGGATATCTGAAAGTTGGTATTTTGTTGTTCAGTGGGATTTTTAGTGGTGTATGGCGAGGATTCGGAATAAATGAGGCTAACATATTGTCTTAAAGAAGGCCATGGTCATAAATAACAGGGAAGGAGTTAGTAATTAGCATTCAAGATTGGATCTGCATGACCAGGACTGTTTTTGATGGATATTGTTTTTTAATGTGTGTGGATGCTTTGCTCATGTTGTCATTTATGTTTGTTTTCTCAAATATATCATGCAAATATCAAAATCGTCTTCAAAACACTTATCTGACTTTTTGTTGTAGATCAAATTCCATATATTGAACCAGGCACCTATGCAGCCTGCAATGACGAGAATGGTGGGGTAATCCAATGTTTAAAGGAAGATGGTATTGTTGATTTGGACACTGACTTCAGCTCGCTCCTAGAATGGATATCAATGAATGGATATCATGCAGCCCTTCACTTTCTCTCTCTCTCTCTCTCTCACATTCTGCACTCTCTCTCTCTCTCTTTTGCTTTCTAATTTATGCGTCTATTTATAGGCAGCATGAATGGTAAGATAACTTGATCATAGATTATGGCACTAATGGTGACAGCACATGAGTTGCATCATTTTGTCCATGGTTGGTGCAACTTGTTTGACAATGACAATAGACTGCAGATGCTTCATTGTTAATGAACGGTGCAGTCCATTGATGATTGCTGCACATTAATGGCAACAATCCTAATAAAAAGGACAGAAGAGGAAAAAAACTTTCAGAAGGGCAGGATACTTTCTAGCTAGTAACACAAGTAGTTGCAGTTTTAGTCTTTCTATCTGTCATGAGCAGTAACGATTTTTCTGAGGTGGAGGTTGATGATGATGAAGGCTTCAGTTATGACTGAAGAAGCATTCATTTTTTGACAAATTTGTATTTTCCTTGACAATTGTTTTCCTCATGACAATACAGTCATGGACATCACTGTGAGAAGATAGTTTCCTTTTTACCTTTTGTTCTTGTATTCCATGTAAAAATTTTGAAAAATAAGCATCCAACAGTTGTAGGTTGTTAACTGTGTGCTTGATCAACATTTCCCTAAGCATAGTGATAGGTGCTTGATCAACATTTCCCTAAGCCAAAGTAAATGGATTCTAATAATTAAAATTCGGAAACTTTCCTTGCTGCAGGAAATAGCCCTTGTTGTTGAATTTGAATCCACTGTAAAAAATCACCCCGTGAGCACTCATTCATTCTCATTGATTTACTTCCAATCCCAGATATTTCTAAGGATATCTGCTGTTCATCTTTGGTTAGCTTGCCAACTAATAGATCACAAAGAAATATGTTAGCAGGAGCAGCAATTGCTCTACGCTACCTTTGTCATTTAGGTTAGAACATGTAATTACATCACTGATGCTAGCAATATTAGCCACCGGGATATCCTAAATTATGTTCTAGGCCTGCTAGAACTCTGGAGCACTTGGCAATAGCATTCTCCCATTGCTTAACATATTCTGCATATCCCTCTCTGCAGAACCAATAGCAAAATCAGTCAGTGACCTCATTGCAACTGACATTCCTGCACAAAGTACCTTTATGGCAATTTCAGCCATTTTCTCTGTTAGTCATTACATCTTCTACTTCACCAACCTCCACCATTTCCATACTTCTGCCTCATTCAAGTGACAACACTGCTCCAAATCTCTTTGAACCGATTGGGGTACTGTGTGGATCGTCTCTTCGCTGCTGGGCATGGATAAATACATTGAAATTCGATTTTATAATCATGGCCTTAAAAACTAGGGACGCTCAGAATGCATCATTCAAAAAGTTATGCAGAAGATTTGAGATGTACCCTGACTTCTTGGTATTGTTTCTTCTCCCGGGCACATAATCTATCAAATGTTTATTGGTGACTACATGAGAACATGCAATAAATGAAATTGGTGCTGCAAGAAAAAACTTTTTTTTTCTTAAATCAAAACGATGTGATTTTGATTTTTTAAAATTTGTTTTTTGGGTCAATCTCTGACAAGACCTACATGAGCTTGATTTTTTTTGACAAGGAGACATAAGCAAAGTTGAGTTCCAAAAACAATGCTCAAGACAAGACCTACCTCTTTTCTACCCCCTACCATCTCCCTTTTTCAAACCTCAACTTCCAAACCCAAAAAGAACATCAAACCTTAACTGAAAAGCTTTTGTCTCTGATAAAACATTGCAAATCCAAAAACCTATTAAAACAAATCCACTCATAAATGCTTATAAACTCAATACCAAAACCCAATTTCCTTTCCAAAATCATTGACCTCAAAGACTTGGCCTATGCATCCCTTGTTTTTAATCAAATCACCAAACCATGCCTTCAATGTCATGCTTCGTGGGTTAGCTACCACACGGAAAAAGTATGATTTTTGTGCTGAATTGTATTACAAACTGAAGTCTTTAGGCCTAAAAGCAAATAATTTTACATACCCTTTTTTGTTTATAGCGTGTGGGAATGTTTGGGGTTTTCTTCATGGAAAGATCGATCATCGTCTGGTGTTTAAGGCTGGTTTGGAAGGTGATGAGTATGTGAATCGTTCTTTGATTACAATGTACAAAAGGTGTGGTGAAATGGGGTTTGCACGAATGGTGTTTGATGAAATGGGTGAGAGAGAGTTGGCGTCATGGAATTCGATGATCTCGGGGTATTCTAAGACAAGTTTTGCTAAAAAGGCATTTGGGTTGTTTATGGAAATGAGGGAGAAGGGGTTTGAACCAGATGAGATGACGTTGGTGAGTGTTCTCGGGGCGTGTGGGGATTTGGGTTTGGGGAGATGGGTGGAGGGGTTTGTTTTGGAGAAGAAGGTGGAGGTAAATTCATATGTGGGGTCTGCTTTGATTGACATGTATGGTAAGTGTAGGGATTTGATATCTGCGAGGAGGGTCTTTGATTCAATGCCAAACAAGGATGTTGTCACTTGGAATGCCATTATCACAGGGTCATTAGATCGGTTTTATACTTTGTAATTGTCACATATAATTTTATTTCTGTTCCTTTGAACTAACTTGAAATTTGAATTCTTCCTAATTAATCAACTATGAAATAAAAACCACACAGATATATGAAATTTGTAAATGTGTTTCAAGTTAATATGATTTTTTTTTGTTCAACAATCACTTCACAGGTGCTCACAGAATGGAGCTTCCAATGAAGTAATTGTACTATTCAATGGAATGAAAAAGACAGGTCCTAATCCAGATAAAGTCACAATGATTGAAGTATATATTGTCTGCATGTTCCACAATAGGGGCCTTTGATTTGGGGAAATGGGTTGAGACCATAGTTATTAAACCCGGCCCGGGGGTTGACCCGGCCAAGGGGCCGGGTCCCGGGTTTCATGGGTCAACCCGGGTCAACTCGGGTCAACCCGGATTAACCCGGAAAAATTAAAAAAAAATAAAGTTTTAATATTTCATATGAAAAAATCTATGTAAATATAGATTATACATATTATGAAGTTTAAAATAATATTTTAAAAAGTTTTTTATTCCACATTGAAAAAACATAACTTTTTTCTTGGAAACATAGAGTATATATACTAATGAGTTTCAAATCCCACATTGAAAAGATAATATATTATCCTTTTAAGTTGAAGTATTTAAACCAAAAGGTTTTTTATCCCACATTGAAAAAACATGATTTTTTTCTTGGGAACATAAAGTATATATATTAATGGGTTTCAAATCCCACATTGAAAAAACATGGTTTTTTTCATGGGAACATAGTGTATATATATGAAAGGGTTTCAAATCCCACATTGAAAAGATATCATGTTATCCTTTTAAGTTGAAGTATTTAAACCAAAATGTTTTTTATCCCACATTGAAAAAACATGGTTTTTTTCATGGGAACATAGTGTATATATATGAAAGGGCTTCAAATCCCACATTGAAAAGATACTATGTTATCCTTTTAAGTTGAAATATTTAAACCAAAAAATTTTTATCCCACATTGAAAAAACATGGTTTTTTTCATGGAAACATAGAGTATATATACTAATGGGTTTCAAATCCCACATTTGAGAAAAAAAAAAAAAACCGGGTCTCGTCCGGGTTCGCCCGGGTCACCCGGGTTCCGGGTCGACCCGCCGGGTCGCCCGGGTTTGGCCGGGCTGTTGCCACAGCCGGTCTTTTATTAAACCCGGACCGGTCCAGCCACCGGGTCGACCGGGTCCCAGGTCGACCCGCCGGGCGGGGCCGGGTTTAATAACTATGGTTGAGACACAAGCATCAGAAAAAGTTTTACAACACGATGTCTATATTGCGAGTGCATTAATTGATATGTATGCAAAATGTAGGAGTTTTTGAATCAATGACTTTGTCATTTGGATTGGTTGGATTGGTCCCAAAAGTCGAGCATTATTCTTGCATAGTTGATCTTTGTGCACGTGCAGGACTTCTGAACGAAGCTTGGGACTTAATCAAGAAGATGCTTGGAAAACCATATGAAATTGTGTTGGGGTCATTGCTTGGTGCCTGTCAGAGGTGTAGAAATGCTGATGTTGGTGAAAGGGTCATTCAATTGTTTCTAGAGATGGAGCTATCAAATTCAGGAAAATATGTTATCTTATCTAAGATATATGCAAATATGAGAAGGTGGGATGATTCTGCAAAGACAAGGGTGTTGATGAGGCAGTGTGGTGTCTCTAAAACCCCTTTCTATAACTGGATTGACATTGGAGCTCGTGTTCATGAATTTCATGCTGGTGACAACTTAAATCATCATTCGGTGAACATATACCAATTGCTGAATGAGGAGATGAAGAGAGAAGGTTACATTCCAAATATTGGTTGCATATAGAGTGTTGTAACCCATTTTTGGGTCCCCAAATAATTGAAATAAAATAAATAGCCAAAGGAGGTTAGAAAAATAACAGGAGGCAGAAGCGCTCAGCAAATGGTCAGAAAAATCGGTCAAGGAGGTTAAAAATACAAAGATTGGATTTTTGACAGTATATTCTTGAAGGAGGAGAGCCCTGTTGAGAAGGAAAATTTGAAATTTGAGGAGAAAAGCCCAAATTTGGATGTTTATGGACTTAATTGGATTTTTAAATGAATTTATAGGAGATTTGATTGTAAGAAAAAATTGATTTTTAAGTCAATTTGGGCTTTAATTAGAAGAAATTTAAGTTCTGGGGCCAAAATATATTTTTTAGGAATTTATTAGGTCAAATCAGGGGCCTAATTGCGTAAATATTGAAGTTTAAGGGCCAATTGGGGACTTAATTAAGAAAATCCGAAACCAGGGACCAAATTGGAAGAGGCGCGTAAATGGAGGGGCTGGAATTAATTGATTCAGGGGCCTAATTGAAGAAATTGGAAGTTTTTTTGATCAATTAAGGGCTCAATTGCATAAATCAGAGGCCAAGGGCTAAAGTGAAAAACGCGGCCAACAAGAGGGGCGGAGACCGAAATTGGCAGGGGTGCAATTGAAGACAAAAAAGATGATTGAGGGCTGATGTGAACATTGGCGAATTCTGGCGCCATATTTAAATGAAACGGCGCGTTTTCTCCAAAACGACGCCGTTTCATATATATTAAAAAAAAAAAAGGAGAAAGAGCATAACGGTGTCGTTTTGAACGACACCGTTCATCTTTCTTCTTCCCCCCCGAACATGCAGCGGGGAAGAAGGAAAAAGGGAAGCTTTTGTTTGAATTTTTGGTCGGCCCCTCTCTCTCGCCTGGAGCCCACCGACCGGACACAATGGCCGACCACCCACCGCGCACTTGCCAGAAAACCGGGGAGGGGGGCCGAGCCTTGGCAGTCGCGCCCAATGGCCGACCAGCCGGCTGCTCCCCATGAGAGCAGTACAAAGCCACGCCCTGGGCTCTATAAATAGAACCCCAAGAACGCTGAGGAGAAGGTAAAAACAGACGGGGAGAAGGAGAAAACGAAAAAACAGAGGAGAGAGAGGGGAAGAGATAGAACGAAGGAGAGAGAAGGAAGAGAGAAAAAAAACAGAGAAGAGGAACGGGAAGAGAGGAAGGACCAACCCGAAAACAACAGAAAAAAAAAAGCAAACCGAGAAAACGAAGAGAAAGGGAGGAACGGAGAGAACGAACCAAACCGTCAGAAACAGCCGCAGCGCCGCCTGGAGTCGCTGCCCATGAGCAAGTCGCCGCCACCAGCCTCCGCCCCAGCACCGCCAGAAACGCAGGAAGCCACCGCCACCCCGCGCCAGGTAACTCTTCTTCCCCCCCTATTCTGGTGTTTTTTTTTTCCTTCTCTGCATGCAGAACGAATAGCGTTCTGCATGCAGGGGTGGGGGGAAATTAATTCCCCCCGCCCATTTTGTTCCGGGCCAGGCGGGTCCTGGCCCAGTCCTGCCTTCTGGGCCGGGTCTGGCCCAGAGGAGAATACCAGTTTGTGGGCCCAATCCATTTTTGGGCCGAAATCGGCCCAACACTTTTTGGGCTGAGTCCGGCCCAGTCGGTTGGGCCGGACCAGCCCAGCCCATTTAATATTATATATTATATATATTATATTTTGTATTATTTATATATATATATATATATATATACATGAAAAAATTATAAAAATTCTGCAAAAATTATAAAAAAATATATGTGATTTTGTTGTAATTTTATTACTGTATTTTGATTAATATCGGTTGGTATTTTTTTACTGTAAAGATACAAAATCCGGTATTAAAATACCCGGTTTTCATCAAAACATCAAAGATTTTCAAAATAAAAAATGTCTTTTGCTTTCAAAAATTTTCTAAAAATATCTTTGAAAATATTGTTGATTTTTCTGCATTTGTTTTATCAAAGTGGATTAATATTTGGTTGTATTTTTATACCGTAAGGATACAAACCCAGTATTAAAATACCCGAGTTGCGTCAAAACGTACAAAAAATACATATTTAAAAAATGTTTTGTTTTAAAATACGGCCTAGTCTCTCCAATATATATATATAAATATTATAACATCATCTTTTTCATATAACAAAGAAAATTTCAAAACAATATATGTATTAGCATGCATTTTGGCTTTAATAACCAGTTTATTCAAGCCATGAGAACTAGGCCAATATTTCAAAAAATTCTAAAAAATCTTTTGGGCTTTTAGTATAAGGGATTACGAATTTGTACATAAAACGTATTCTTGATATTAAAAATATGTTTTTTTACATAGACATTAGAACGGTTAGGTTTTACCCGATAAGATAAGGACCTCCTTATTGAGGAGGACTTTTCTTGAACCATGGACGGACCAACAACTAGGAAACACAACGAGGCCTTGTATTTTATCAGACAAATAAACAATGCAGCTTACCTTAGGTAGGGCGTATTTGGGGTGCTAATACCTTCCCTTTACGCAACCAGTCCCCGTGCCTGATCTCTGAGACCAGTTAGGGTTCCTAGTGACCAAAATACTAGGTGGCGACTCCCACACCATTTTTTCACTACTAAGAGACAAAGAACTCCTTGTCTCACCATATTTACTAGATATATACCCCCCACCATTATATACGAGGGTGGACGATCGCCGCGACGTCGCACACCCGCGACAGAATGGCGACTCCACTGGGGACCTTGTGGACTTAGCTTTGTTTTTGTCTGATCTATTGGTGTTTTCGTGTGTTTATTGTTAAAATGCCTTTCCTTTTGTCGTCTGCTTATACGCTTTAATTCTTCACACATTTTTGTTCATGCATTATATAGAACTGTCTCATGCATCACATACTTTGATTATTGAGAAGCACACATAAACTTTAAGTTAAGTGGGGGACTAGCAGCTTACCTTACGACTGTTAGTCAAGGTTTAAGTTTGTGTAAACCCCAACTCTTCGTTGAGTGCTTAGACTGATAATAGTTGGTACATGTGCCATCTCATTGCCTACAAGCCCCCATATTGCCTCCACGAGGGCAATCACTAGGACAGCAAGAGACCCTTTTTAGAGACTGAATAGCCAACCTACCCTCGTCAAGCACAAAAGAATTAGAACCGGCTATAGGGTGTATGCTCCATAAAATATATTTTTGCATAAGACAAAACCTAACCATAAGGCATTTGGTTTTCAGGTCTTTTCAGCTCACATTATATATGCATCATGCTTTGTTCTTTATCATACATTCATTTACATTTTTCCACGCATACCAGATCGTGAAACATAGGTCCCACATCCAAAGTCCACCACACCCGGTCTAGATCAAGAATGGAGAACGAAGAAAGAGCTCACTTAGAGTCACATTATCAGACCGAGTTGGAGTCCGTAAAAAATGAAGTTTCTCGGCTAACCGACTTACTCGAGCAGCTTTTAAGAGCTAAGAATGGGGAGGGAACATCAGCACAACCTGAAGGAGCGCCAGTAGCTCACATCCCTCAAGCATCTCAAAACCAGGGGGCAAACTCGGCCAATGAACAACATTTTGTGCCTATCACCCCTATCCAGCCAACTCACGCTCCAATCACTGTGGACTTAACAGCGGAGGGAATCCCGGATAATAGGTCTCCCAGTTTGATGGACCAAGACAAGCTGTTTGCTTTGGAAGAAAGATTAAGGGCAGTTGAGGGTAATGACTGGTTTGACCCTATACGAGCATCCGAAGTATGTTTGGTACCAAACATTGTGGTGCCAAAAGATTTCCGGATACCAGAATTCATTAAGTATACCGGTTTGGAATGCCCAAACACTCACCTTCGATCCTACTGCAACAAAATAGCGGAAGTAATCCATAACGATAAATTGCTAATCTATTTCTTTCAAGATAGCCTAACAGGATCCGCTTTGAGCTGGTACATGAGGTTAGACAGTGTCAGGATCAGGAGCTGGAGAGACTTGGTGGAGGCTTTCCTTAAGCAGTACAAGTTTAACATGGAAATCGCTCCTGATCGAACAAGTCTAATGTCAATGGAGAAAAGGAGCCAAGAGTCGGTAAGGGCCTATGCGCAAAGGTGGAGGGATGAGGCAATGCATGTCCAACCCCCTTTGATAGAAACGGAGATGGTGACCTTGTTTGCCAATACCTTTAAAGCACCATATTATGAGCACCTAATGGGTAGCTCATCTCAGCATTTCTACGATGCGGTACGCATAGCTGAAAGAATAGAGCAAGGGATTAAAGCTGGACGTATAGTTGAGCCATTGGAGGCGAAGGGTTTTATTGGAAGAAAAATGGAAGGTCACATTTACGACTTTGAAGGTGGGTCCAAGGGCAATATAGTGGATTCACTCAACCCACAAATACCTACCTCTCATGTTGCCCACATAAACTTTAACAAACCATTTTCCTCTAATCGAGCAAATAACCAGTCAAACAACCAAAACAACTACCAAAGACCAAATACAAGGTACATCTCAGAACAACTACCGCCATTACCCATGCCTTTGAAGGAAATGTATGCCAAACTACTGAGCATTGGACAAATAGCTCATATCCCTACATTACCACTACAACCACCATTCCCCATCTGGTATAAGCCCGAGTTGACTTGCGAGTACCATGCTGGTATTCCCGGACATTGTCTTGAAACGTGCTACGCTTTCAAGAACATGTTGTTGAAGCTCATCAAGATAGGATGGGTGTCGTTTGAAGACACACCCAATATCAATTCAAATCCATTGCCTGGTCATGACAAAAGTAATAGGGGATAAAGGGTTGGAAAACCTTGGTCAAGAATCGTCAATAATGAAGAAGGCGAGATTGAAGGAGAAGACAAGGAAACGCAAGTGGGGAAGGAAGATGAAGCATTGCCTCGGTTGACTTTCCAGAACGGGTTGACCCAAGAACTTCTCGTAGTTTTCAAAATGTAAAACAACTTTATTTGCCTTAGCATGTTTTTGTCATTTGCTTTTGTCATTGCTTTTATTTTCTCTATTGGGCAATCAGGGCTCATGTTTTCAGCCAGATTTTATGTTTGTCTTTGAGCCTACCTTTTTTTAATAAATGATGAGATTATGCACTTTTTGAACAAGTTTGAGTGGTTATATCATAAAATGGTTTAATATGAAATTTAAGAAAAGCTAACCCTAAAGTACATCCCTACCTCTGATAGCGTAATGAATGGATAAATGATTAAGTGGTCACTTTATAATCATCTGTAATTGTCTTTATCAACCATAACAATGTGCATTTTGAAAAAAAAAATCATCATTATCCCTTCACGCACTAAAAAAGTTTATCATTGGCTGAATGAATTTTTTCTCTATAAAAGCCCAGACTAGGATCACACCCCTACACTGGGGGCAAAACGAGTTGTTTTTTGAAAAGTTTTACGTGTTTAAAATTGGTTGGAAGCCCATAGATTTGAAAACCAAGCTAAAGCATTTGACAAAAGCATGACAAAGAGGCAAATACAAGTCATACATTTTGAGAAAAGGACTACTTGAAGAAAGTCAAAGACTTCTTCTCCAAGAATATGATAGGCAACACGAGAGATGAATTCAGCATACGACTTCAAAAGTAAAGTTCATGTTAAGAGGGAGTCTCATGAACTAGAAGAAGAGGATGGGGCCTATGTTTCAAAACCAGGTACGAATGCATGCATTGCATCTAATCATAAATCATTGCATGTATGTTTTTTTGGATCGTTACAGAAGGAGATCTTAGCGCATTCCAACAAGATTATGGACGAAGAAGGAATCATTGAGTTGATTCTAGAACAACAAGAAGAGAAGATAATGGTTTTCAAACCATGACAGCAGGAAGAACGACATCGATAGCATTCGGTAAAAAGGAATCGCCAAATGGGATTCCAAATTGTTGAGATCGCCAGAAGGGATCTCGTATTTCGATGGAGGTCGCTAGAAGGGACCTTAAATTTCAGCTTTTGTATAAAAGGAATCGCCAGATGGGATTCCAAGTTGTTTGGATAAAGGAGATCGCCAGAAGGGATCTTGTATTTCGATGAAGGTCGCCAGAAGGAACTTCATGTTTTAGCTTTGGTAAAAGGAATTGCCCGATGGGATTCTAAGTTATTTGAGATCACCAGAAAGGATCTCGTACTTCGACATTCATCAAGGAAGGTCGCTAGAAGGGACCTCGTATTGAAACTATTTCTTAGAAAAGCATGGAGTTTACTAAGAATTATTCCCCTTGGGTAGGTCACCCATACAATGAGACCATTATTTTTCTTGGGTAGGTCACCCATACAATGAGACCATCATTTTTCTTGGGTCCGTCACCCATACAATGAGACCATCATTTTTCTTGGGTTAGTCACCCATACAATGAGACCATCATTTTTCTTGGGTTAGTCACCCATACAATGAGACCATCACCCATACAATGAGACCATCATTTTTCTTGGGTAGGTCACCCATACAATGAGACCATCATTTTTCCTGGGTAGGTCACCCATACAATGAGACCATTCTTCATCTTTTTTTACCTGGGTAGGTCACCCATAATAATGAGGTCATTCTTCCCCCTGGGTAGGTCACCCATAATAATGAGACCACTCTTTCCTTTTCCCATTCGGGCAGGTCACCCGTCATAATGAGACCACATACGTGTTTTTGTATTTGGTTATGGGTAAAGGAATCGCCAGATGAGATTCCAAGTTTTTGGGGTTAAAGGAGATCACCAGAAGGGATCTCGAGATGACTAAATTTTGATCATAGTTTTTGGGTTAAGGAGGATTGCTGTAAGGACAAAGTTTCAGAGCAATCGAGCTCCGACTAGATCAGTTTCGGGAGCTCAGTTTTGGTTTATCTTTATAAAACTTACTGCGCAGAACCTCTGCTCCGTAAGCTTTATAAAGAGGGGGCATCTGTTGTAACCCATTTTTGGGTCCCCAAATAATTGAAATAAAATAAATAGCCAAAGGAGGTTAGAAAAATAACAGGAGGCAGAAGCGCTCAGCAAATGGTCAGAAAAATCGGTCAAGGAGGTTAAAAATACAAATATTGGATTTTTGACAGTATATTCTTGAAGGAGGAGAGCCCTGTTGAGAAGGAAAATTTGAAATTTGAGGAGAAAAGCCCAAATTTGGATGTTTATGGACTTAATTGGATTTTTAAATGAATTTATAGGAGATTTGATTGTAAGAAAAAATTGATTTTTAAGTCAATTTGGGCTTTAATTAGAAGAAATTTAAGTTCTGGTTTCGGATATTTTTTAGGAATTTATTAGGTCAAATCAGGGGCCTAATTGCATAAATATTGAAGTTTAAGGGCCAATTGGGGACTTAATTGAGAAAATCCGAAACCAGGGACCAAATTGGAAGAGGCGCGTAAATGGAGGGGCTGGAATTAATTGATTCAGGGGCCTAATTGAAGAAATTGGAAGTTTTTTTGATCAATTAAGGGCTAAATTGCATAAATCAGAGGCCAAGGGCTAAAGTGAAAAACGCGACCAACAAGAGGGGCGGAGACCGAAATTGGCAGGGGTGCAATTGAAGACAAAAAAGATGATTGAGGGCTGATGTGAACATTGGCGAATTCTGGCGCCATATTTAAATGAAACGGCGCGTTTTCTCCAAAACGACGTCGTTTCATATATATTAAAAAAAAAAAGGAGAAAGAGCATAACGGTGTCGTTTTGAACGACACTGTTCATCTTTCTTCTTCCCCCCCGAACATGCAGCGGGGAAGAAGGAAAAAGGGAAGCTTTTGTTTGAATTTTTGGTCGGCCCCTCTCTCTCGCCTGGAGCCCACCGACCGGACACAATGGCCGACCACCCACCGCGCACTTGCCAGAAAACCGGGGAGGGGGGCCGAGCCTTGGCAGTCGCGCCCAATGGCCGACCAGCCGGCTGCTCCCCATGAGAGCAGTACAAAGCCACGCCCTGGGCTCTATAAATAGAACCCCAAGAACGCTGAGGAGAAGGTAAAAACAGACGGGGAGAAGGAGAAAACGAAAAAACAGAGGAGAGAGAGGGGAAGAGATAGAACGAAGGAGAGAGAAGGAAGAGAGAAAAAAAACAGAGAAGAGGAACGGGAAGAGAGGAAGGACCAACCCGAAAACAACAGAAAAAAAAAAAAGCAAACCGAGAAAACGAAGAGAAAGGGAGGAACGGAGAGAACGAACCAAACCGTCAGAAACAGCCGCAGCGCCGCCTGGAGTCGCTGCCCGTGAGCAAGTCGCCGCCACCAGCCTCCGCCACAGCACCGCCAGAAACGCAGGAAGCCACCGCCACCCCGCGCCAGGTAACTCTTCTTCCCCCCCTATTCTGGTGTTTTGTTTTTCCTTCTCTGCATGCAGAACGAATAGCGTTCTGCATGCAGGGGTGGGGGGAAATTAATTCCCCCCGCCCATTTTGTTCCGGGCCAGGCGGGTCCTGGCCCAGTCTTGCCTTCTGGGCCGGGTCTGGCCCAGAGGAGAATACCAGTTTGTGGGCCCAATCCATTTTTGGGCCGAAATCGGCCCAACACTTTTTGGGCTGAGTCCGGCCCAGTCGGTTGGGCCGGACCAGCCCAGCCCATTTAATATTATATATTATATATATTATATTTTGTATTATATATATATATATATATATATATATACATGAAAAAATTATAAAAATTCTGCAAAAATTATAAAAAAATATATGTGATTTTGTTGTAATTTTATTACTGTATTTTGATTAATATCGGTTGGTATTTTTATACTGTAAAGATACAAAATCCGGTATTAAAATACCCGGTTTTCATCAAAACATCAAAGATTTTCAAAATAAAAAATGTCTTTTGCTTTCAAAAATTTTCTAAAAATATCTTTGAAAATATTGTTGATTTTTCTGCATTTGTTTTATCAAAGTGGATTAATATTTGGTTGTATTTTTATACCGTAAGGATACAAACCCAGTATTAAAATACCCGAGTTGCGTCAAAACGTACAAAAAATACATATTTAAAAAATGTTTTGTTTTAAAATACGGCCTAGTCTCTCCAATATATATATATAAATATTATAACATCATCTTTTTCATATAACAAAGAAAATTTCAAAACAATATATGTATTAGCATGCATTTTGGCTTTAATAACCAGTTTATTCAAGCCATGAGAACTAGGCCAATATTTCAAAAAATTCTAAAAAATCTTTTGGGCTTTTAGTATAAGGGATTACGAATTTGTACATAAAACGTATTCTTGATATTAAAAATATGTTTTTTTACATAGACATTAGAACGGTTAGGTTTTACCCGATAAGATAAGGACCTCCTTATTGAGGAGGACTTTTCTTGAACCATGGACGGACCAACAACTAGGAAACACAACGAGGCCTTGTATTTTATCAGACAAATAAACAATGCAGCTTACCTTAGGTAGGGCGTATTTGGGGTACTAATACCTTCCCTTTACGCAACCAGTCCCCGTGCCTGATCTCTGAGACCAGTTAGGGTTCCTAGTGACCAAAATACTAGGTGGCGACTCCCACACCATTTTTTCACTACTAAGAGACAAAGAACTCCTTGTCTCACCATATTTACTAGATATATACCCCCCACCATTATATACGAGGGTGGACGATCGCCGCGACGTCGCACACCCGCGACATAGAGGTTGATTATATCTTCTAGTTGATGACTCCAGCTAAAATATTGAATGGTAAGTTATGTTCTTAATAGCTTGAGCAAGGCTGGTTTGGAAGATGCTATTATTGAGAGTAATAGTCATTCAAACACAAATTGTTTTCCAGCAAATTAAGCAACTTCAGCAAGAATTGGTAAGGTGCTTGGAATGTGAATATCTCCTGTAAGCTAAATTGATGAAATTCTTTTAGGACAACCTTGCCTTTAGATCAATTGTGACTTCAAGAAATATTAGGTACCAAGACAAATCCATATTCTTTGATGAATTCAGTACAGGAAGATAATGCAAATTTGTGTTTTTAACAATAATATTTGTGTTGTAATGTATTCCCCTTGATATTAAATATTTTTGGATATTTGTGTTGTAAATTTGAATTGATCATCCATATAAATCCAGCAATAATGTAATATACAAGGTATGAAGACAATGAAAAGTAAAACTCATGGAATTGGGCTTGAAAAGCTCCCACTAAATAAAATTGCACCAAACCAAAATCGAATTGAACTGAAAATACTTGCCCGGATTAACCAATAACCAATGAAGAAATTTAATTATTATATCACACAAAAGCTAAAATGCAAAACAAAACACGAATGAAAATTAATACAGCATTGCTTAAGCATTCATTTAAACTTGTTTAAATCTTAAAACTAGAATACACAACGATGCACCGAGTCTTAGTACCATCAAGGCCATGAAAATTAAAACTTGGATAAAATGGGAAGATTGTCCACCAGAAAATAATAGCAATTGTTGATGCTCACCTCAATAAAGTGAAACCAAGCTCGTCGCCAATATGGATTTATGTAAAGAATTGCACTTATCACCAGCAGCACCATGATGTAGGCAACCCCAAAGGTCACATAAAAAACCTCCATATCGATGAAGCCACCATCATCTTCATTGTTCGTTGAAGTTGGCGTTGGTGACGGTGGCATAGTCGCACCGCAAATCTTGAGTAGCGGTTCTCCACAAAGAAAAGGGTTGTCCTTGTAGCAGCTCTCTTCAAACGTGGCAAATTGTGCAACTCTCGCAAGAGTCTTGCCAGATAGATTATTGTGTGCCACACTGAAAAACTCTAAAAAAAATAGTTCAATAAGTTGAGGTGGGATTTCTCCATCCAATTTGTTGTAGGAAAGATCCAAGCTCTCTATTTCTTTTAAGTTCGAAAATGTTGGTGGAATTGGTCCCGTTAAACTGTTGTGCGAAAGGTTCAGTACTTTGATCATGCTGAGGTTTCCAATTTCAGGAGGAATCTCTCCTATGAAATTGTTGCATGAGAAATCAATTCCTGTGAAGTACTGGATAATGCTGCCTCTATAAGAAAGGGACACATTCTTCGTTGTAAACTCAAAGGATTGTTGTGATGAGGACAGATAATCATTGGAATCGTATTGTTGTGGGAAAGGATGACTAGATATCATCCAAGAGAGGATGTTACCAGAAAAGTGGTTGTGAGATAGATCAATCAGGGTTAATTGGTCCAACCTGCATAATCGAATTGGGATTTCACCTTCAAGATTGTTATAACTCAAGAGTAGAAATCTCAAGTTAGATAGTCTGTCAATCCATTTGGGAATACTACCAGTTAAATTATTATGGGAAAGATCTAGTGCAAACATCTCAAAGGAGTTATAAAATGTCATTGCGATCGGTCCTTGCAACTTATTTCTAGACAAATAAACATATCTCAAATTTGAAGTGTCGAATCTAGGTGGTAAACGACCAGAGAAATTGTTCCCTGATAAGTTCAAGAATTCAAGAGAAGACATATTCCCTATCCATCCAGGGATCTGCCCTTGCAAACTGTTGTTGGACAGGTCTAACCCTTTCAACGAGCTAATGTTACCTAACGAGAAAGGAATGCTTCCATTGAAACCATTGCTAGACATAAATAAAACTTCTAACCCTGGCAAACGAGCTCCAATTTCTAAAGGGATTTGGCCTTGGAAGTAATTCATGGATATACTTAGAAATGACAAATTCACATGAGAATTCTTTGGTAACAAGAATGGACCCAAAAGAGAACAATTTTCCAAAGAAAGATCATGTAGGTGTGTGTTGTTCTCAATCAACCAATTTGGAAACTCTCCCTTTATTTGGATGTTTGTAAGATCGAAAGATTGCAGGCTGAACTGATGGTAAAGGAACTTGGGAAATGCTCCTGCACCTTGTCCACGATTGCTTAAAGAGATGGACTCTAACTGGAACTTTGGGCTCAGACTATGATCATCTTCTTCTGCGTATATTTCATTATCTGAACCAATAAAATACTTGAGTTTTGAAAGGTTGTATAATGGGCTCAATGACATAGGGATCTTCAAGTGATTGAAAGAGAGATCTAGTTGTTGAAGGGAAGTCAAATTTGCCAGACACGGAGGCAAGAAACCACTGAGATCATTGTCATACATATATAGTTGTTGGAGATGATTTAAGTCACATAGGCCTGATCACATTATAATGTAGGAAAAATTAAAACTCTAAGAGTCTAATGAAAAATATATAAACTATAGAGAGAGAGAGAGAGAGTAATCAACTTTACCGATGGTTTGGAAGATGCTATTATCGAGAGTATTGGAACTCAAATCTAAATGTTCCAAGTTCTTGAGATTAAGGAAGCCTGCCACAATCAAGAAATTATATTAACATGGAAGCAATTAAAATTATAAAGGAAATGAAAGAGTAAGAGTTATTAACCTTACCTTGGGCTAGAGGTATTCGACCATCTAGTTTGCAGCCATGCAAATTCAAAGCTTTAAGAAAGGTCATCATTCTAATGGCTTGGAAGATGCTATTATTTAGAGTATTTAAATTCAAATCCAAGTATTCTAAGTTCTTGAGATCAAGAAAGCCTGTCACAATCAATTAAACAAGAAATTATATTAACTTGGAAGGAATTAAGATTAGAAATAATTCATTACTTATTAATCATGGCTAAAAAAAACTAAAAACATAAGGTAAGTGTAGAAATTGTATTGACCATTTAAGAGAAGGATTTTTTATACGTGTGACCCAAAAAATAAAAATAAACCATTGTTAATTTATTCTCCTCCTAAAAATAGCACTCTCTATGTATGAAGTTGCTTTTTTATTAAAGAAATTATTGTTTTTTATGTTATCATTATATTTACATTACACTAAAATGGTGTTAAGAGAGGAGCAAAATTAAAGTGAAATATTATTTATATTAAATGGATGGTAGAATTTTAAAATAATAAAGATTTAAATTGAGTTAAATTTGAGATTTAATTGTTTCTCCAAGACTTGTTTAGTAGATTGCAAAAACATAAAAGAGGAATTCTATGCAAACACATTTGATCGTAGCAGGCCACATAATGCTTGCAGACAAGTGTTTTAGAGAAGTAGAAAGGTCAATGATAAGTAATAATGGAGTTCAAATTTATTAATTTACCTCTAGAAGGTACACTTCCACTTAGTGCTCGCAATAATAGATTTTTTAGAGAAGGCAATGCTCCAAGGCTTTGAAGGGAGTGTTCATCTAGAGAACAACCGTCCATATACAAACTTTTCAATGAGCTTAAATTTTGCAACTCTGCACAAAAGGAAAGGAGTAGCAAATTGAATTTTTCAACTAAATCCAAATATATAAACATCACGACCTTTGTATTCCGTATATTATATTTTTCAAAATTTTCAATTAAATTTTGCAACTCTGCTCAAATATATATATATATATATATATAAAACTTACCGTCACCTAATATTCTTCCTCTAAAATCATTTTTGTTCAGATAAAGTGTCATGAGGCTTGGGAATGCTCCTAATGATTGCAGTAACTGGAAGCTACTTTCATAGGTTGTGATATCATGCAGGTATAGAGTAGTCAAGTTGCTTGGACCTGCAAGTTAGTCAGGGAAGAAACTGAATAATTAATATTGTATGGATATGGGCTTTAATAATTGGATGGGCTCATCATCATGATGCTACTAAATACTAATTACCTCTTGAGGCTACCAATTTGTCAATATTATTGCCGCTCAAACCCAAGACCTCCAAGCTGCTCAACGATTCTTGATATTTATATAAAATAATAGTTAATTAATTCACTACACCACATAAATTAAATTGTGTATTTCAAAATTAAATTTAATAGTGAATTAAAAATAATAGTATATAAAAAAAAAACTAACCTTTCAAATCTATTAACCCCTCTAATCTATTATAATCTAAATATAATGATTTAAGAGACGGAAATCCCTCCACATATGATAAAATACTGTTATCGAAACTATTTGATCTCAAGTTAAGGTAATCCAAATTTCTCAATCTTTGCAGCTCATAACCACCTATATATAAAAAAAACAAATTAAGACCTCATATAAAAAATAAAAAAGAAGATATTATTGTAGTAATTTAATTATGATTGATTGATCAAGAGGCATGTAATTACTCTTAAGAGCAAAACTAATCTAAATATTTTGTAATACTTAAGAGAGCAAACCTTTCTTCTCAACCCAACCAGCTAGACGATTACCCCTCAAGTTGAGAGCCTTGAGTTCTTGGAAAGGAAGTAATAAGGAGGCATTTAAGTACCAATCTCCCAGTTCCTCATTCCTTGTTTCCTCAAGATGGAGTTCGGTGACTCGACCTGTACTGCACTCAATACGTTCCCAAGAACAACAGTGGGCGTCAGCTTTTATCCAGGAGGGAAGGGAGGTGCCATTGGGATAGTTAAGAGAATCTTTGAGCTGCAAGAGAGCGATTCTCTCTTCATCCAAGCAACCAAGAGGCAGCCATCCTTGCAAGGAAACCATCATAATTACTAACAGTACCGTCAACATCTGAAGGAACACACCCATCTTAATATCAGAATATAAATGGTGATCAATATTTGTTATAGAGGACAGCTAGCGAGGAGGCTCAGGCTTTTATAGAGGACTTCACGGACCCATGCCGTGGAAAAAACTAATATAAGTCCCTATTGGAATTAGCAAATTTAAAAATACTACTTAAATTTGAGTTATTTGTTTTATGTTTTTTATTGATTTTTTATTTCAATCTTATCCTTCAATATTGGGTTGGTTAGGAATTGAGCTTATAATTTTTTTTAGATTTGCTTTCTATGGGGTTATCTCGGTCTCATGGTTCAGATCTTAGATTTAACATGTTTACCTAAATTGATTAGAGTCAATTTAATATGTTTTAGTCTTAATATTTTTTAAAAAAGATATTATCTTAGTTTTTTTATTTTTTAATCAAACTATATAATTTTAACCATCTTACAGGTTGTATTTGGATTTGTCAAGTTAACCATATTATATTTTTAACATTTAAATTTTTTCTATTAAAAAAATATTAGTAATTAAAAGTTTAAAGATCAAATTTGAAATAATCATCTAATAACAAAATATTTTTGAATTTTTCACAACTTTTAGAATGTTTTTTCCGTAAAAAAAAAAGAAAAATATTTTCATAAAAAACAAGCCAAATTTTTCTTTTATCAAAAAATATTTTTCATTAACTAGTAACTTTACTAAAGAAACATGAAAATTTTAAAAAATAGATTACAGAAAATCACTTTCTATGGAACAAACCTGTCTTGCTGTGAAGACATTCCAAAAAAATAAAATTCGTGAAATATTAGCCTTTCAAGAAATAGAGAAGCTTCCACTCTTCCTCCTTATATGAATTAATTAGCGGGTTGGAGAGCGGGAAAAACACGTTTGTTATTGAAGATTATAAAAGGCGATTGTTACAAATTAAAATTTCAAGATGAAGAAATCTGAAGGAGCAAACTAAGAATTTACCAAAATCTGAGCAAGTGGCTTCTAGATAAAATAAAGGAATCACATCAACATCACAAGTGGTTTCTAGATAAGCATAACCCTTTAAATTAAAAAAAATAGAGGAACAATGAGGGGTATAGTTTAATTGGTCAGAATTTAGATTTGCTCCCTAGATGTCATCAGTTCGAGTATCACAAACCTCAAGACCACTGGAGGCTTACATAGTCATTAATTTCAGAACTCGTGGGATTAATCGAGGTACACGCAAGCTGACCCGAATACCTACATTAATAATAAATAAATAAATAAAGCTAGAGGCACGCAATTTCCCACAAACCCTCTCGCACCCCATAAAAGAAATATAATGAAACATGACGGGGAACAAAGAAACTGTTTTTTTACGTACACAGCACGGTTGTTCTTCCACTTAGCAGATTAATTTGTATCATAAAATAAATTTATTTTTAAAATAATGAAACATGCTTGACTGATAAAAGCCCAAAAGTTAGAACTTGAGCGGCAATTTCCCGCAGCCATAATGAGAAACTGCTTTTTACATCCTCAGCACGTACAGTTGTTCTTCCTCTATTTGTATTTTCAATAATTAAATGCTGCCTCGATTAACATAACACTAAATCATAAAAAATAAAAATTTTGATTGTGGAATGGCATGCTAGTTGGATCTATTTGTTTTTTTTTTTGTGATTAAATTAATTATTTTGATAAATGACACATGTCAGGGAAAAATAAAAAAATAATCTTATTGTTATAAGGGCGTCTGGAAACGCGGTGCAAACCGCATTCCATTAAAATTCATTTTTTAAAAAAAATATTTTTATATGTTTTGGATCGTTTTGATAACTGATTTTAAAAATAAATTTTTAAAAATTAAAAAATATATATTTTTATATGTTTTGGATCGTTTTAATAACTGATTTTAAAAATAAATTTTTAAAAATTAAAAAAATATTAATTTAATACATCTTAACACGAAAAATATTTTAAAAAGTAATTAGAATTAAATTTCCAAACAAACCTTATAGAGTCATTGGAGCCTTTAATACTTTGCAAAGGCATGGAACACGATGACAAGAGAATGGAAGGTAGTTGTTGACTGCTGGCGTCAACCCAGAAAATTCTAAAATATTCTCATCATTTTCAAGAGAATTCTATCAAGAAGAAGTCTTTATTTATTCGGTAAGCCAGCAAAGTCAAAATGGAGTGGTAACTCATCATTTCCAAGAAAATTCTATCAAGGAACGAAGATACTTTCGAAGAATAACAGAAAATATCATCAGTATGCACATGCGTTTCCACAGAAGCTCTATTTAGCTTGGCTCTTATAAAAAACCTTTAGCTTATAAGAAAACAGTGTTATTAGTTAAATATATTTATAAAAAACAACAAATAAAAAATAAATATAATTAAAAAAAATCTTACCATCCACTTTACATGCTAAATGAATAGAATAGAGACACTAGTGTGTGTGGTAACCATAAAGACGTTGGCTCTGCTTTTCCGCACTCAAGTATGATCGTCACACAAAACAATCGGACATCACTTGTTGAATATATTCTGCATACACGGCCTCTAAGACATATGGAGGTCTTAAATCCTTCCAATCTCCATCTCCTTTCAGCCTGAAAGCTCTTTTTTTATATATATTTTTTTGTTTTTTTTATGCCCCATATAAAAAATCATGCAAACCGACCCCATATATAATTGGGCTTGTAGAATCTCTTGACTACATTTAAGCCTAATTCAATTGTCGAATTAAAAGCTTGCTAGTTGTTTGGTGTGATCATGCATGTTTTTTAGCTTAGCTCTATCCCATTAATTCATAAAAGAGTATGCTAGGCTTTCTAAATTGCCTAGTTGTGGCAATTCTTCTGTGATGTCATCATTGATGAGCATAGCTCCTCAGAAAGCAGTCATGGCCGAAACTAAGGAAGAAGTAGATGCTGATGAGGTCAAGTTAAACACTGTTCTTGCAGTTAAGGCTGGTTTATACCAATTGATGGAGTTGTTGTTGATGGTAACTGTGAAGTGGATTCCGGATTCCGTAGTGTGGGTTGGAACTATTAACTTAAATGGTGTCAATACTTCTCTCTGACACTCTATGAATTGTTTTTTAATGCATTTTGGCTTTGGTGGTAATGGAGTATTTATCACTTTCAGGTAATGTCAGTGTTAGAACTACTGCTTTAGTTGAAGACTGTGTGGTGGCTAAAATGGCAAAGCTTGTGGAAGAAGCTCCGAACAGCAAGTCTAAAACTCAAAGATTCATAAGCTTTCACTGAAGTAGAGTACCGAGAATGTTGAATTCATGTCTCAGAAGCTGTTGATGAAGAAGCTGCTGACAAAGAAGCTGCTGATGAAGAAACAGCTGATGTGGAAGCTGTTATAAGTTTTAGTTTTAATAAAACACTAGCTATTTGAATTAGTCAATTTCTGTTAGGATTGATATAATCCTTTTGTTTAATTATTATCCTTTGAATTCTGTTACGTAACAGCAGGAGATAATGTTGTTGTTACTTGCCTTTAAAGCTTTACTTTTCAATGTTTTCCATGAAGCCTCATAATCAATAAAATAGTAAATTCCAGCAAGAAGTCGATATTCGTTCTCTTTTGCATTTTCATTTGTTAAAATCCAACAAATTGGTATCAGAGCCGATTTTTTTCTTGAGAGATCTGTGAGACAGAGAGAGCCTAAACACTTACCCTAAACACTTACCATTCTTCTAAAAAACCAATCAAAACAAAATGAATTCAGAAGCCTCCATAATTTAATGGCACCACCAGTATTTGATGGAACAAACTATCAAGTTTGGGCTGTTCGAATGGAAGCTTATCTTGATGCAAATGATCAGTGGGAAGCCGTTGAAAACACATATGAGGTTCCTCTTTTGCTTGACAATCCAACTATAGCTTAAATGAAAAATCATAAGGGGAGTAAGCAAAAGAAATCAAAGGCAAAAGCTAGCCTATTTGCAGCTGTCTTGTCTTCAATCTTCACCAGAATCATGACTCTGAAGACAACAAATGAGATATGGAACTTTCTAAAAAAGGAATATGAAGGGAATGAACGAGTGAAGGGCATGCAAGTTTTAAATCTCATCAGAGAATTTGAGATGCAAAGAATGAATGAATCAGAAACCATCAAGGATTACTCTGACAGACTTCTTGACATTGTAAACAAAGTAAGACTTCTTGGTACTGAATTTACTGATTCTAGAATTGTTCAAAAAATTCTTGTTACAGTCCCTGAAAAATTTGAAGCTACAATATCATCAATAGAAAACTCAAAGGATGTATCAAGCATCACTTTGGCAGAGCTACTGAATGCACTGCAGGCTCAAGAACAAAGAAGACTCATGAGGCAAGCAGGTTCTGTGGAAGGTGCTTTTTTTGCAAAATCACAGAACAACATACAACAAAGAAACAGAAATTACAGCAGCAGCAACACAACATTTCCATTGTGTTCTTACTGCAAAAAATCCAACCATCCACAGAGCAGATGTTGGTGGAGGCCGGATATAAAATGTCACAAATGTGGACAGCTAGGACACATTGGAAGGGTATGCAAATCTCAACAACAACAGCAGCAGCAAGGAGAAGTCAAAACTGTTGTTGAACAACCTGAAGAAGAACAATTGTTTGTAGCATCATGTTTTGTTGCCAATAACTCAACAGAGAGCTGGCTTATAGACAGTGGTTGTACCAGCCACATGACCTATGATAAAGAGCTTTTCAAAAGGCTCGACAAAATAGTTATTTCCAAAGTGAGAATTGGAAATGGGGCATGTCTTGCAGTAAAAGGTAAACGAACGGTGGCAATCAAAGGCAACACGGGTTTAAAATTAATTTCTGATGTCTTATATGTTCCTGAAATTAATCAAAATCTTTTGAGTGTTGGTCAGCTGCTTGAGAAAGGATATAAGGTGCTGTTTGAAAACAAGTTTTGCTTGATTACTGATGCACAAAACAAGGAAGTATTTAAAATTCAGATGCAAAGTAAAAGCTTTGCCTTGAATTTTACAGAAGAAGAACAAGCAGCAGTACATGAAGAAAATAGCAGTACAATGCTTTGGCATAGAAGATTGGGGCATTTTCATCATACAGCTATACTCTTTATGAAAAACAACAATCTTGTGAAAGGCCTACTTGATTTAGAAGAAGATCTTCCATTGTGTGTAGCCTGTCAGTATGGGAAGCGGACAAGACTCCCATTTCCACACAATAAAAGCTGGAGAGCTACACAGAAACTACAACTAGTGCACACTAATGTGGGAGGACCTCTAAAAATATCATCATTAAACGGCAGTAAGTATTACATTACTTTCATTGATGATCATACAAGAATGTGCTGGATTTATTTCATGAAGTATAAATCTGAAGTTGCTGATATCTTCTGGAAGTTCAAAGCTTGGGTGGAAAAACAAAGCACACACAAAATGCAGGTGGTCAGATCAGATAATGGAACAGAATATACCTCAGAACAATTCAACAAGTTCTGTGAAAAGGAAGGCATTGAACATCAGCTGACAGCACCTTATACCCCTCAGCAAAATGGGGTTGTTGAGAGAAAAAACAGAACACTCATGGAGATGACAAGATGTTTATTACATGAAAAAGGATTGCCAAAGAATTTATGGGTTGAGGCTGCAAATACAGTAGTGTTTCTTTTGAACAGATTGCCAACAAAAGCTCTGCAACAGAAAACTCCATTTGAGGCATGGTATGGCTATAAACCAAAGTTGCAAAATTTAAAAACTTTCGGTTGTCTTTGTTTCTCTTACATTCCACAGGTCAAAAGAGACAAACTTGATAAAAAGGCAGAACCTGAAATCTTTGTAGGCTACAGCTTAGTATCCAAAGCCTACAGGATTTATCTTCCACAAGACAACATAGTGATTGTTAGCAGAAACATCCAATTCTTTGAGTCAGAAAGCTGGAACTGGGAGAAAAATAAGCTTGAATTTCAAGAGGAGAATGCTGATGTTGATGATGAATCTGTTACAAAAATCAGACTTGGTTGCTTGTGAACAGACCTGCACATAAAAAGGCCATAGGAGTCAAATGGGTTTATAGAACCAAGTTCAATGCTGACGGTTCTATAAATAAACACAAAGCAAGACTTGTTGTCAAGGGATATGCTTAGATGTTTGGGGTGGATTTTTCTGAAACATTTGCTCCGGTTGCCAGGCTTGATACTATAAGAATGTTGCTTGCTCTTGCTGCTCAAAATGGCTGGACTATCATCAAATGGATTTCAAATCTGCTTTTTTAAATGGATATTTGGAGGAGGAAATATTCGTGGAGCAGCCTGAAGGTTTTGTTGTTCAAGGAGAAGAGGAGAAAGTATATTTGCTGAAAATGGCTCTCTATGGTTTAAAGCAAGCACCAAGGGCTTGGTACAGCAGGATTGATGCTCATTCGTTAGACTTAGGCTTTACAAAAAGTCTAAGTGAATTTACACTCTATCTCAGAAAAATCAATGATGAATTGCTTGTGGTTTCTCTTTATGTGGATGACTTACTTGTGACAGGAAGTAACATGGAGCAGATTGATGTGTTCAAAAGAGAAATGAAAAAAGTCTTTGAAATGACTGACTTGGGGAAGATGACATTCTTTCTCGGCATGGAAGTTCAACAAAAGCATAATGAAATCTTCATATGTCAGCAAAAATATGCCAAAGAGATTTTAAAGAAGTTCAACATGGAAGAGTGCAGATCAACAGCAACACCAATGAATCAAACGGAGAAATTTTGCAAAGAAGATGGAGCTGCAAAGATTGATGAAACACTCTATAGAAACTTAATAGGATGCTTGATGTATCTTACTGCAACAAGACCCGACATTATGAATGCTACAAGTATACTTTCAAGGTATATGCATTGTGCAAGTGAAATTCATTTTCAGGCAGCAAAAAGAATTGTCAGATATATTAAGGGAACAATTGACTATGGATTGAAGTTTTGTCAAGTCAAAAACTCCATACTTCATGGTTATTCTGACAGTGATTGGGCCAACTGTGTTGATGATATGAGAAGCACTTTAGGTTATTGTTTTTGTTTTGGTTCTGTCATTTTTTCGTGGAGTTCAAAGAAGCAAGAAGTCATTGCTCAATCCACAGCTGAGGCAGAGTATGTTGTTGCTACTGCTGCTGTGAATCAGGCTATTTGGATTAGAAAGTTAATGGCTGATCTGCTGATGGAGCAAAAGGAAAGCACACAAATACTTGTAGACAATCAAGCTGCAATTGCAATTGCAAAAAATCCTGTGTTTCATGGAAAAATGAAACATTTCAAACTGAAACTCTATTTCCTAAGAGAAGTTTAAAGAGAAGGTGAAATACAGCTAATCTATTGCAAAACAGAAAATCAAAATGCTGATATTCTGACCAAGCCGCTTCCTCAAGCTAAGTATGAATTCTTTAGGCAGAGACTTGGAGTCTGCAGCTTCAGAGCCAAAGAGGAGTGTTGAATTCATGTCTCAGAAGCTGTTGATGAAGAAGCTGCTGACAAAGAAGCTGCTGATGAAGAAACAGCTGATGTGGAAGCTGTTATGAGTTTTAGTTTTAATAAAACACTAGCTATTTGAATTAGTCAATTTCTGTTAGGATTGATATAATCCTTTTGTTTAATTATTATCCTTTGAATTATGTTACGTAACATCAGGAGATAATGTTGCTGTTACTTGCCTTTAAAGCTTTACTTTTCAATGTTTTCCATGAAGCCTGCATAATCAATAAAACAGTAAATTCCAGCAAGAAGTCGATACTCGTTCTCTTTTGCATTTTCATTTGTTAAAATCCAACAGAGAACGAGTATTTGGACAGCCCTTCACATCATTCTTTTAGAATGAATCGTCAGCTCCATTTGCTAGACAATCCTACCTTTCACTTTGTGGGAAAGTTTTCATTTTAGTTCATTGTTCAGATTTGCAGCGGTGATATTCATGCCGGCTGGCGTGGCAGTGATTCCTAGTAACAAACTGGTAGAATTGGGCTTTCGAGGTGTTCTAAATGGTTTGGTGCTTTGCTCTTATAGTGCCGACAATAGAAGGCGATAAGAAGACAGGAAAGACTGTTGGATATGTGTACTATGGAGCAACTCTTGCTTGGATTTTCAGTCTCTCTGACAGCTGCAGGACAGGGGTTGCAGAGGCCATCAAGGAACTGAAGTCATTAGGCATTAGAGCTGCTATGCTTACAGGAGATAGTGAAGCGGCTGCTATGTATGTACAAGAACAGGTGAAGCTCTTATCCGTAATCATATCTACTTTCTGGTCTATTTGCGTTTCACTTCACACTGACATGGAAGTAAAATTAATGCCATGTGCAGCTAGATCATGCGCTTGAAGTAGTTCATGCAGAACTCCTACCTGAAGGCAAGGCTACGATTATCAAAGAACTTAAGAAGGAAGGGCCAACAGCAATGACTGGAGATGGCCTGAATGATGCCCCTGCATTAGCTATCGCTGATATTGGCATTTCAATGGGAATTTCAGGCTCGGCACTTGCAATAGATACAGGACATTTGATTCTTATGCCCAATGATTTTAGAAAAGTCCCGAAAACAGCCATCCGGCTTGCTCGCAAAGCTCATAGGAAAGTTACTGAGAATGTGATTATGTCCATGTCCACAAAGTCTGCTATCCTTGCCTTGGCTTTTGCTGGTCACCCACTTGTTCGGGCAGCTGTTCTTGCCGATGTGAGTACATGTTTGTTGGTGATTTTCAACAGCATGCTGCTTTTACGAGGGACACAACATCTTGCTGGAAAATGCAATAAAACATCAGGTGCATTGCGTTCACATAAACATGGTAATAAGAATTCATCGCATAATAATCACAGTGACTGTTGCTCTATCAAAAAAGTCGAGAAGGTGCAATGTGGGAGTCAAAAATGTTGTTCTAGCCAGAGAGTTGAGAAAGTTGTGCCTCTGGTGGTTGCTCTAACGTGAAAGTTGAGAAGGTGCAGGGTGGAGCTCAAAATTCAAGCTGTTCCTCAGGGTGTTGCTCTATCCCTTAAAGTTGAGAAGGTGCCAAGTGGAGCTCAAAATTAAATCTGCACCTCAGGGTTTTGCTCTATCCCTAAAGTTGAGAAGGTGCCAATTGGAGCTCAAAATTAAATCTGCACCTCAGGGTGTTGCTCTATGAAGAGCTGAGATGTTAGGAAACGATAATATTTGTCAAATTGAATGAATCAATCAGATTTATACACGGAAATATAACGCTGGAAAACAGATTATGCATGGTTTGTTATAACAGCTGTATAGTGCTAAAGATAGACGTGTCTGTTATGCCCCTAGAGCTTGACATGAGAGGCACTACCAGAAAATCAGCGAAAACCAACGGAATTACCGACGAAATTTTTTCATCAATAATTTTTACCGACGGAAATAATTTCGTCTCTAATTCTGTCGGTATATACCGACAAACAATTTCTGTCAGAGATACAGTCGGTATATACCGACCGTATCACCGACGGATTATATAGTTTTTTTTGAAAAGTTGCAACGGTGTGATGACGTGGATTTTTTTCAGACGATTTTACCGACGGAATGACCGAGGGATTCAAATCGGGATCTCCGTACAATGACGTGGCACAGTCACCGGCGGACTCACCGACGGGTATATCGACGGAAATGTTCCGTAGGTGATTCCATCGGTAAAAGCCAATATATACCCACTCTGCCGACACTCTCTTCCTCTATTTCTCCTTCCTCTTCCCCTTTTTCTTCCCCATCCCAACTCTCCCCTCCCAAACTGCAGCCAAACACCCATCCCAACTCTCCCCCTCTTCTCAACACAAGCACTCAAGTTTCTTATACTTTTGTACGTGGTCACAACATCCGTTCTCCGAGCAATTTATTGTGGATTTTATCATTTTTAGTTTTAACATTTAAATGTCAATTTTATTGTTTTTTATTTTTTTTTAGTATATGTATTTTGTTAACGTATGTACTTGTTTAATTGTTATTTGTCAAAGAAACGTGTAGTATGAATGTATAATTTTGTAGTTGTTATAGTTTGTTTTATATTTTGTCAAATTGTATTTGTTTGTAAATTGTTGAAACTTTGTTTGAATTACACCGAATTAGATGTGTTGTGATGAAATAAATAATAGCTTGTTTAACGGGTCCGTTTTAATTTTTATCAATTCTATTGCAAGGTTGTGATTTCTGTAAATTTATATATGTATAAATTTTTATGGACGTTGATAATTGATAATTGATAATGAATATTTAACATAAGTGTGTTTTTAGTTTGTTGGATAATGTCAGTGCAAACCAATATTTTTGCAAATTTATTTACGTAACATAGTTAATTAATACATGTTGTCATCATAATTTTATAGAGGTTCGATAGAAGTCATGGATGATCGTTCATGGATGTATCAGGACTCACCCTAAGGATTGCGGAAGATGGATTATTGTAACGGGGTTCAGGGTTTTATTAATTTCACAACATCTATTCCAAGAAATTTTACTGATAGCGGTATTAGGTATTCATGTAGGAAGTGTAAAAATAAAAAGTTTTTGCATCAAGATGTTGTAACGATGCATCTTCTAAACAAAGGGTTCATGGAGGATTACCTGTGTTGGTATGCACACGGAGAACTATTTGTTCCTAATGAGAGAATGGTAGAAAGGGTGGTTGGGTCAACTGCTAGCAATGTGCATGAAGTTGGAAATGACAACAATAATCCTTACAGAAATATGGTTATGGATGCAATGAGAATAAGTGAAGGTAATGTCAGTGAATGTCCAATCATAGAAGAAGAACCTAATGTAGATGCAGCAAGGTTTTTTGATCTGTTGAAAGATTCTAACGAACCATTATGGGATGGCTGCAAGAACCATAGTAAATTATTGCGCGTAGCACAGGTGTTCACCATCAAGTTAGATCACGGGTTGAGTGGGCCGGTTATGACAAGATTATCGAATGGGCGAGAAGCATTTTACCTGAAGGGAAAGGCTGAAAGAGAACTTCTATGCTGCAAAGTCCATGATGAAACCCCTCGGTTTAGGATACCAGAAAATTGACATATGCCCTAACTTCTACATGTTATACTACCTTGAAAATGCTGAGTTGACCGAGTGCACGACATGTGGGCATTCCCGTTACAAACCCAGAACCGACAGGGGAAAGACTCTCATGGCATATAAAAAACTTAGATATTTCTTAATCACACCTAGACTGTAGAGGTTATTCATGTCACTAAGGACTGTTGAGCACATGACATGACACCAATCACATCATGCGGTTGATGGAGCGATGGTGCATCCTTCTAACGGTGAAGCATGGAAACACTTAACAGTGTGCATCCTCACTTTTCAATTGAATCAAGGAATGTGCATCTTGGGTTGTGTACATACGGATTCAACCCATTCGGGTCATTTGCTGCTCCTTATTCTTATTGGCCGGTTATACTGATGGTTTATAACTTGCCACCGGGGATGTGTATGAGGCCGGAGTTCATGTTTTTATCTATGGTCATACCAGGTCCGAGCAGTCCGGGGTGGAATATAGATGTTTGTCTTCAACTGTTAATTAATGAGTTGACACAGTTGTGGTCTTCTGGAGCTTTGACTTATGATATCTCGAGGAAACATAATTTTGTTATGAGAGCGGCTTTGATGTGGACTATTAATGATTTCCCAGCTTATGTAATGGTTTCTAGTTGGAGCATGCATGGAAAAAGAGCATGTCCATACTGTATGGAGAACAACAAGGCATTCACACTAACAAACGGGGGTAAAGCTTCTTTTTTTTACTGTCACCGTCGTTTCTTGCCACCGAATCACAGGTATAGAAAGAACAGAAAGGATTTTTTTGTTGGCAGAGTTGAAAAGGATGTTGCACCCCCGCATCTTTCTGGTGAAAAATTGCATGATGTTGTGTCAGAGTATGGTGACATTGTGTTTGGTCTCCAATCAGGTAAGAAGAAGTTTCCTAGTTTTGGTTTGACCCATAATTGGGTAAAGTAAAGTATATTTTGGGAGCTTTCTTATTGGAAGACCAATCTTCTCCGCCATAACCTTGACATCATGCACATTGAAAAGAATGTGTTTGAGAACATTTTCAACACCGTCATGGATGTGAAGGGGAAGACAAAGGACAACATCAAGGCTAGATTGGATTTAGCGTTGTTCTGTAACTATAAAAATATGGAGTTGGTTTGTTATGGGTCACGGGTCGCAAAACCAAGAGCACGCTTCATGTTAGAGAAAAACACACAAGAGACCGGTCCAGTATAGATGGTTGTATACATTCGAGAGGTTAGATATTACAGTTGCTATGTAATTCATAATTAAATGTTTTTTTATTTTTTTTAATTCTATATATGCAGGTACTTGTTCAATCTAAAAAAAAAGGTTAAGAACAAGGCGCATGTTGAGGCGTCAATATGTGAGGCCTATATTGTTGAGGAGATCTCAACATTTATCTCATACTATTTCGAACCTCATTTAAGAACGAGGATCAACCGTGTTCCACGGCATGATGATGGTGGTGAAGTGCTTTCAAGTGGGAACTTGTCAATATTCCCCAATCTTGGACGACCCACGCCTAAAAATGTCGTAAGGGGAAGATATTTGTCTGAAATAGAGTTCAGACAAGCATACAATTATGTCCTATTTAACTGTGATGAGCTAAGATCTTTTATTAAGTAAGTAGATGTTCTACTTAAACTTTTTCAAGAGTGTACTATTTATATATTGTGATAGCATAAACTCATATAATTTGGAACAACCTTGCACGCAACATCGACGATACTTACTGTCTAATAACTCACAGCTGACCGAATCCCAAATCTTTCAATTACAAGATGAACAATTTGCCATGTGGTTTAGAACATATGTAAGTCCTATCACAAACTCATTATCTCTTGCAAGGTAATTAACTGTACGTCAATATTACAGAATATTCGTTTATTGATTATTGTTGTATTTGATATACAAGGTTTATCAAATGGGAGGTAGTGCTGCTATTTCACTGTTTTTACTAAGCCTGGGCCCTGAAAAAAAAGTCAAGTGCTATAACGGGTATTTTATCAATGGATATGTCTTTCATACTGAAGAATACGGGCATGGAAGAAAGACATACAACAGCGGTGTTTGTATTAAGAGATCGACTTCTAGTGAGTTTGAAGTTGACTACTATGGTAGATTAGAAAAGGTCATCGAACTGCAATATCATAGCGAGCAGAATAGAGTGTTTTTATTCAAATGCTATTGGTATGACACAACTGACAGAGGAATCAGAGTAGATCTTCACTATGGTCTTGTTGAAATCAACTCAAAAGCTAGACTCCGCAATGTAAACGATGTCTTTGTTTTCGCAAAGCAATGCCAACAAGTTTATTACACATACACCCCTTCCTTTAGAAAGGACCGATCAAGAGTTGATTGGTTATTCATTTTAAAAACAAAACCCAGGGGTCGTGTCGAGGTTGTTCAGGATGAGAACGAAGACACAAGAGTGATAGATGAAGTCTTTCAAGCTAGTGAGCTGGTTGAACCATACCGAGTTGCTCCTTCGATTGACTTAGAAGAAAATTCAATTTTTTGTGTTTTTGATGATAGTCTTGTTGTTGTTGACATAAAGGAGTTGAATGTTGTTTTGAGCTCTAGTGGACTAGAGAATGTTGATGAAGAAGATGATAACCACATTGAAGAGTATTGATGCTGATAACAATTCAATTGAGGATGAAAACGAAAATTCTGACGAAATATGCTGTAAAGCTTTTTTTTTTAATAATGTAATATTATGGATGATATTTTGGAACATGAAATATTTATTTTATAATTGTTTGCTCTTGTTATTGTGTTGTGCATGCTATAAGATTGCAATTTAAGCGTTTGTGCAGGAGGATAGACAGGCAATACAAACAAAACATGCAAAAGCTTGACAACAACACCGACGGATAGACCGACGGATTGTGTCCCGTCGATATTTTATCGAGAGTTGCAAAACAATTACAGCTTTTTGCCACCATCATCGACGGATTGTGTCCCATCGATATTTTATCGAGAGTTGCAAAAAAATTACAGCCCCTACCACAATCACCGACGGATTTCCCAACGACATCACTGACGGATGGTGCACATTCCAAGGCGTGCGGCTGTTAGACTGCCTGGTCAATCAGCATGTTTTACAACGGAATCACCGACGGACGCGGAAAATCCAATGCATGCATGATCCGACACACAATTACCGACGGATTTGCCGACGGGCTTCGAAAAATCTAGAGGGATTTTCAAAATTTTGGTGCGAAAATCAATTAAATACCGACAGACATTACCAACAGAATTTAATGCCACTGCCCAAAAAAAATATTATTCCAATTTTCGTCGGTAATTCCGTCGGAAAAATTATAGTATAAAACCCATCCCCCTCCCCTCCGTGGTTCATTTTTTCTCTGTTCCTCATTTCATCTTCTCTTCTCCTCTCCATTTGTGTTTTGTTTTTGCAAGAATTGGTGCGAATTTTTATTGTTTTGATTGTAGTTTTCAACATATTAAAAGGTATGTATTCTCCTTTCTTTATCTTTGTATTTTTTTACTTTTTTTATTTTAATTATAATTATTTTTGTGGTGTTCTTTGTTTTGTGTATTGTTTGTAGATAAAATCTTTAAATCAACACACTATTAAGGTAAACATTTTTCATTCCTAAAGTCTTTAGTTTTTTCTTTTTATTTGTTAAATTTATTTTATTGTTTGTATTGCCATAATAATTGAAACTTTTGTTAAATTTGAATTGTTATTGTTGAATTTACCTTTAAAATGTTAATTGAAATATAGAATTAAATTTAATTAGTTTATCTTAATTTTATTATATTATTGTTTGTTATTTTTTTATTATTTTGATTAATTTTAATTGTTATTTATGAATTTGTATAGATGTTAGTTGAAAATATATAGATGTTGAATTTCGATAGATGTTAGGTTGTATAAAGTTGATTTTGCAATATTTATGTAATTATCAATATTTGTACGTATGAAAACTGTGGGTAGTCTCTAATAATATAGGGGAGGTGCTGGTGAATTTATTTTAAATAATTGAATTTAATTATTTAATTATTCGTATAAATTTGTGTAAATGTGTTGAATGAAAATTTAATTATTTTATTGTTTGTATTGTAATAATTATTTGATAATTTAGTCTCTTTTAATTGTTATTGTTGAATTTTCCATGGAAATGGTAATTGGAAATGAAGAATTAAATTTCATTGTTTTATCTCAATTTTATTCTATTATTGATTGTTATGTTTTTTATTATTTCCATTAATTGTAATTGTCATTTATGCATTTCTATAGATGTTAGTTCAAAATATATAGATGTTGAATTTCTATAAATGTTAGGTTGTATATAAGATTTTCCAATGGAGTCAATTGGTTTGTGGTTATTGTAAAGATTTGCAGGTTTGAAAACTGTGGGTAGTATCCAGTATAGGGGAGGTGCTGCCGATTTTTTTTAAAATAATCAAAGTTAATTATGTAATTATTCGTATAAATTTGTGTAGATGCGTAGAATGAAATCTACAGCACGTCATCAGCAGACGGTTGCAGCTAGTTCTTATAGCAGCGAGGAGGACTTATCCTTAGGTGCTGATCACGACGAGGCATTTGCGCCAACTTGTGATGCTGCCTCTTCTAGCGCGGTTTCACAACGCAGAGGCGGTGTGCCTTCACAGCGGGGTCAATTCACCTACAAGTACCAGGCACAATGGAAGAATGACCTTTCAATGTCAGTTTGTTTAGGTTTTAGTTTTTTTATATATACTTATAACATAATTTATGAACAACTAATTAATATTTTATTAATTTTATATAATTTCAGGTTCACAAACCTTGAGGCTGCCCGGACAATAACATCGGCGTTTAAATCATCGATGGAGATTCCATTGTTTCAATGGAGTCAGGTTTCCTGACATCCTGAGTGGAGACCTAATATCGATGCATGGCTTCGACGATTTCAGGTAGGTGTTAACTTTTAATTTCCAACTTATTTTTTATAAATTATTTTTATAATTTTATATCTTGTACTATTTTTATTTTAAATGAATTATTTATATACACAACATAAATTTGAGTGGGATAGCACGGACAATAATATTGTGAGGAGGGTATGAGAGAATCACGCGGCAACTAGATAACATCAAAAATAATATTTATTTTTGTTTTATAATTTTATGTTCTAAATTCTAATTTGTTATTATGGAAGTAGGTTGCGTGATTTTTGGTATGACACACAAAAAAAACAAAAAGATATGTGAGAGATAACGGTCTTAAAGGATGGAATGAGGTGGCGATTTGGCGGGAATTCAAACCATCATTCATCTCGGGGGATATATGGATGGCATATATTGAGCACGTGACGTCTGAGCGATTCACATGACGCTCACAGTCCGGTGCTGACAACCGGAATAGGCAAATTCATGATTCGGTGACCACGCACACCGACGGCTCCGTCCCGTTCAGTGCACTTGCGAAGCGGATGGTAAGATTACTTTAAACAAAATATATCGTTAATTAATTTTTTGTTGCTTATAAATATATTTAACTTGCAACCTTTTTTTCCTTACAGGCTACGCTTCTTGGACGTGAACCGAGCCCAATGGAGCTATTTGTACAGACACACATGCGGAGTCAAGACCGCCAAAAGGGGGTGTAACAGTTCGTGGACAACCGTGCTCAACACTTCATGGTATGTTCGGTCAATCATTTTATTTCATAAGTTATTATTTTCTTAAATTGAATATGATGATTTAAAAAAAAAAATTAGGAGACCTATAATAGCCGATTGAGGGAGAGATATGGGGACGATCCTTCGACCCATCCGGATTTCGATCCGGATTTGTGGATGGAGGTAGGATCGTCTGGTGGAACCAATAAAAATCGGGTCTACGGGCTCTCCAACACTACGGGTGAAAACTTGCGGTCGGCCCGTAGTGTTTCAACAATTGAGAGCTCTCAATCAGTATCGAGCACCCAGTCTGAGGAGGTCATGGCCTTGAAACAACAATATGAACGACTCTCGACGGATTATGATCAGCTCCGTCAAATGGTCATAGAGATTAGATCAAGGATGAGTGATGATACATGTGGAGCCCCTTTTTGGCCGTACGGTGCCGGGAACAACCAGTCTCCTCCTTTTCCTCCTCCTCCAGCTTCGTCGTTATTCTAGTTTAATTTTGTTTTTGAAACACATTAAATTTGTAATGAATATTTGGATGAATATTATTTAACATTATTTTTATATTTTTAATGTTTAATAAAATTTTATTTGGTTATTTATTTGGTTAATTAGTTTTTTTTACTATTAATAAATAAGTTTTTTAAAAAATATTTTAAATAAACACCGACGGCCTTACAGACGAAACCATTACGTCGGTATTTTACCGAGAGTTGCAAAAAAATTACCACCCATTCCAAAATCACCGATGGATATATTTTGTCAGTCTTTACCGTCGGTATTTGACAAAGAGTTCTAAAATATTTACCACACATGCCACAATTACCGACGGCCATTCCGTCGGTGATTACCGTTGAAAATACAAACGGAATAATTCCGTCAGTAAAGTTCTCACGGGAAAAAAAAAAATTGGCGCGCTTCGCATTCTGTAAGACCGTCGGTGGTCCGTCGGTGTTTGGATTTTTTTTATTTCCGACAGAATTAGCAACAGAACAGGGAATTACCGACGATCAATATTTCAACGGACAGATTTCGTCGGTAAGGCTGTCGGTAAAAATTTTACTGACGAATTGCGTGCCTTACACCGACGAAATGAATCCCTCGGTAAAATTGTTTAATGGTATAGTGAGGCCAATCTTGTCGCGAAGAAATAAAAACCAAGCTTTAGGAAGCACCTTAGTGAGAAGATATGTAAGTTGATCAATGGAGGATATATGAGCAACTCAGAGAATTCCACTTCAGACCTAATCACGAATGAAATGGAAGTCTATAGCAACTGAGTTGCCCCAACATTGTCACAGTAAATGACTGTGCAAGTGGGTAGTGGGATACCAAGATCACATAGCAAGGAGGACACCCAATTAGTTCAGCAGCTGTATTTGCAATAGACCAATATTCCACTTCAGTGAAATAACGAGCAATGATTTTCTGCATTTCAAAGCTCCAAGAGATAGGATTGTGACCAAGATATACAATATAGGCACCTGTGGAAGAGAAGTGGTCTAGGTCGTCAGCCCAATTAGCATCAGAGTAGGCATGCATCAGAAAATGCATGCAAGGATAGAGAAGAGTCATAGTAAAGTTGAAGGTCATGATAAGGAGTACCACACAGATAACGAAGGAAATGCTTAACAAGTGTCCAGTGCTTAGTTGTGGGCTTGTGCATAAATTAAGAGAGCTTATTGACAACAAAAGCTATGTCAAGTCTTGTGAGAAGCAGATATTGGAGACTTCCCATAACTGATCGAAATTCTATGGGATCAGATAATTCATTTCCTAAACACAGTGAGAGTGTTGTACCTGATGGAAGAGGAGTTTGAATAGGTTTAGCTTCAAACATGTGAGTACGGCCAAGAAGATCAAGTAAACATCGACGTTGAAAAAAGCAGGAATCCTTGTGTGTTGGGAACAATTTCAATTCCAAGAAAATAAGAAAGTTTTCCAAGATCTTTAAGAGAGAAACGGTTAGCTAGCAGACCAATAAACCGATTCACCAAGTTTTCATCATCCCCAGTAACAATGAGATCGTCAACATAGAGTAGTAAATAGACAAGATGTCCACCAGATTTAAAGACAAAAGGTAATGTATCAGATTAGGGGTTTTTAAACCCTGAATGAAGAAGAAATGATCTAAGTTCATGATACCACGCTCGAGAAGCCTGCTTTAGGCCATAAATAGCTTTCTATAGCTTACAACCATGTGATGAGAAGTCTTTATCAATAAAACCTGGTGGTTGATGCATATACACATGCTCATTGAGAGTACCTTACAGAAAAGCGTTATTAACATCAAGTTGACAAAGTATCCTCCCACAACTTACTGCAATACTAAGGACAAGTCTGATGGTGATAGGCTTGATTACCAGACTGAAGGTATCATAGTAATCAACTCCTAGGCGCTGATGGAAACCTTTGGCAACCAAACGAGCCTTGTGCCTATTAATAGAGCCATGAAAATTTCGTTTAGTGCGGAAAATCCATTTATAACCCACAATATTTTGACTGGGATTGGAAGTTAGTAGTTCCCATGTTCCATTCCAAACAAGAGCATTATATTCTTCAGACATGGCCTTACGCCATTTTGGATCTCTAAGAGCTTGGGCTGAGGTTTGGATAATTGGGTGTGAAGATTTAGTTTTTAAAGAGGTTTGCGAATGTTATTTTTGGCCCTTGCTTGCATGGGATGATTCGGTTGGGTAGCAGTTGGCAGGGGATTTGTGGCAGTCATTTGATGTGTTTGGTTTTGGGTATTGGCTGTGTTAAGATGAGAAGTGTTAGGTATAGGGGCTGTAGTGTGTGATTGTGTTGGAGCTTCACATTGGAGTTGCTATTGAGGAAGAACTTCAGATGGTGGTATGAGTGCGGAGGTGACAGTGTTGAGTTTAATTATTGGTGGTATCCAAGTAAAAAGTGTGGTTGATTCTGGTCATAGAGCTTGTGTAAGAGAGGATTTAAAAGGAAAGACTGTTTCAACAAACCTGACATGCCTAGAAATAAAAATCTTTAATGTTGATGTATCATATCAAAGATAGGCATTTTGAGTTAGAGAGTATCCGAGAAAAACACATGGCTTGGAACGAGAGTCCAGTTTATGACAAGTATAGCTTAGGAGCGAAGCCAAGGACAACACTGACAACAAGAAAACCTTGAGTTTTGAGTAATTAGGAGGAGTAGCAAAAACTTTTTCGTAAGGGGAAAAGAGATTTAATGTTTAAGTTGGCATTCGATTAATTAAGTAGACAATTCTAGTAGTAAAGGCATTAGACCAATGACTTACAGGAATGGAAGCATGAGAGAGAATGATGAGAAGGATGAGATCGGTTTTACCAATATAGAGATGACGCCATTCCGAAAAGCCATTGTGTTCGGGTGTGTGAGGTGGAATAGTAAGATGAGATATACCATGAAAAACAAGAAAATTAGCAAGGGCAATATATTCACCATCATTATCAGACTACAATGTATTCATGCTTTGATTGAAGTGTTTTTCCGTAATGGCTTGGAATCTAATGAATATGGCTTTTACCCGTCTACAATGTATCATCTCTATTTTAATTAATAAAAATTAAATACAAAATAATATGAGATTATACAAGTTTTAAATCAATAAAACTTTTATTTAAATCTTAGGATCCCAATTAAACTTTTGGGTAAGAAGTTTTTTGACACCTGGCCTAAAACTGATAATTACCCTAAACCCACGCCATCATTCCCACTTTAAACTTTTGGGTAAGAAGAAATGATGAAACCCTGCCCCCATTGCATTGTTCAAAGTCGTATGCTTTTTCAAACAAAATGCACTTGAAAAAGAACTAGGAATGCAATACCAAACGGTGCCGCCTATATTGTCCGCATCATCTATCAATCAAGTAACTGAATTTCATTAACGCAATTGAAACATAGAGCCACTATTTCTTCTTGACAACATTATTGCAGGCCATTGGGTACAAAACATAACAAAAAAGAACGCAATTACTTTTCCTGGAGATCACTTCCAAATACATCTTGCGTATAATTCAGCTCAGGAATCTCATGGAAAAAATTATATGGAAGAGTACGGATTCTAAAATGCATTGAGACTTTCCTACAAAGCATATGGGCAGGCCACCAGAAAACAACAAACTGCATGGTATAAAAAGAAACAAAGGTTGCTGGCAAACTTGTCTCCCATCGCATCACAACGCATAGACAGAGAAGCTAAGCAGTAACTCTTGACCGGCCTTTTGCTATTCTCCGAGCAATTACTCTCCGACCACCCTTGGTTGCCTTGCTGTATTGCATAAATCATGATTCAAGTCTAATTAGTTCAACAAGTTCATTTAACAAACATGTGCATGAAGAAAATAAAAAAACAGTATCAGTCCAAAAGGGGACAGGTGATACATGCTTGGCAGCTAGACCTTAAAGTAATGCACTCTCTATGGTTTAACTAACCTAAAAAATATTTGCAACGAGGGAAGTCAAGTTTGTTCTTCACCCCACACGATGAGCAACAAATATAGAATCAGAGCTAAGTAGAGTTCAGTGGGGTCAACCGAACCCCTAATGCTTCTTCTTTTTTTAAGAAAAAAAACAATTATACATTATAAAAACGTATTTTCTTAGTCTAGTACCAAATCAACCAAAGTAATAGATGTGGTCATTTTTGTATTTTTCTAAAAATAAGCCAAGCAGTTGAGCATAGCATGTTGTTAACTAAATGCTAAATGTTTGCAGAGATGACTAAAGATTTACTTAAGCATGTCAATTATAAGTTTTACACCATTACTCAACCCTTCTTAAATCCAAGAGCACATAAAATAAAACTGCTTTTACAATTTATCGATATTTATCCTTGGGATGAATATGAAATCCAGCTGTTATTTTTTACACTCATATTCAAGTCATGCTTTCCCCTATCCCATATTCTGATGAATATGCACTCCAAATCACACCCAATCAAATGTAAATAGTTGAATTTTCATAATAGAAGAAAAACAGTGTGTTTCCATCGAAATCAAACCATAGCCTCAGCTAATCAAATTTCTCTACCCAAAAAGTTGAATGATGTTAGCAGTGTCTTCCTAGGTTCTCTAATTCTAATAGAAAATGGATTACAAAGCTAGAGACAGAAAGAGAGAGACCGTGCAAAGAACCCGTGTTTTCTCTTGCGCCTGATGACACTAGGCTGGTATGTCCTCTTAGGAAACAAGAGCATAGGCTCAGTAGATGAATCTCCTGCAAAACATGCACAAGGCAGAGCAGTTACAGCAAAGGGAAGGCCGGATTTTTATCAAGAGAGAAACAGAAGCAAGAGAGAGAAATTGTGGCATATTATCAAACAGTTGGCAGGCACCTAGAAAGTAAAGTTATTTCTTGAAGAGGAAAAGAACCCATAAATCAGAAAAGCATAATAAATCAGTAAAGTACCGTCGGGCAAGAAGAATTCGAGAGAGGGGAGACCGGAAGGATGCAAGAAGTCTTGATTGGCAACTGCAAGTTTAGTGATTGAGAGGAAGTCGGTTGGCTGGAAGTTGGAGACAGAAGAAGGGAAAAGGTGAGGAGTTAGTGTTTGGTGAGTGGAGACTGCGTTTGGATGTAAAATTGGGTTCTTCGATATAATCAATCTGTTCATTAGGGATGCTCCTGCTCGAATTAAGTTTTTGGTCGCCATTTTCCTTTCTTCCTTCCGGAGAGGGAGAGACAGAGATGCCTGCTTGTTCGGCTTCACCACTCAACTAAACCCTAAGGGAAAATGGTGTGAGATTTGCTGTTCTTGTGGTCATTTAGCCCAATGGACCTCTTTTTGTGTCACTATTTCTTATCTTTGGGCCTACTACCAGTCCCTTTTTTTTTCCAACACTTTTCTCTCCAATTGCCATTGACTTTAAAATTAACATTTACATTAACAATAAAAATAAATAAATAAATAAAATTAAAAAAAGTGTGACTAATTCACATTAACTACACTCATAAAACATTATAATACTATTTTGTGTTTTTATTTTTTAATTTTTTCTTTAATTTCATCATTTAATATTAGTTTTTTTTAGAAATTATGTTTCGGATTTTTTCAATTTTTTTTAATTATTAGCTTATATATCAGTACCATGAATTTAGTTTTTTTATCTGATTTCAACTTTTAATATTAGATTTGTTAGAAGTGAGGCTTCGTAAAATTATTTCAATTTGTTTTCTATAAATTTATCTAGATCTCAGAACTCAGGACATGAGTTTAATAAATCAACCCTTCATAAAGTGTTTTTTATTTTCTAAATGTTGGTTATATATAGATGTAACATTTTTCACTAGAATAGTGTTTTGTGTTTTTTTTACTTTTTTTTAGGTTTTTTTCCAATGCCAACATTCAACAACTCAATCCTCTTTTTTTTCTAGTTTTTTTTTTAATTTTATCTTTCAATATTAAGTTGTTTTGGGAATTGTGTTTCGTAATTTTTTTCATTTTTAAATTGTTGGGTTATATACTAGTCTTATGAATTTAGTTTTTTTTCCTGATTTCAACCTTCAACATTAGATCTGTTAGAAGTGGGGTTTTGTAATTTTTATTTATTTTTTATTATGAATTTATCTTAATTTCAAGACCCTAATTGTGAGTTTAACAAGTCAACCCTTTATAATTTGTTTTTTATTTTATAACTATTGGGTTATATATTAATTTTATGGATTTAGTTTTTTTTTTTCAATTTCAACCTTTAACATTAGATATGTTGAGAGTGGAGTTTCGTAAAAAAAATATTTGTTTTTTATGAACTTATCCTAATTTCATGACTCAAGTCGTGGGTTTAACAGATCAACTCGGGTTGACTCAAACTGTTTTTTTAGCTATTTTTTAATTTATTCTTTTTTACTTTCATCCTTCAATATTATAATACGGATCAACCCACAAACACCAAGGATCTATTACATCTTCTAATTGGTCCAATCACAAGGTTCAAGACAAAAGCATTGAAAGAGGCCGTGAATGAGCTTATTACAAAGGTTTTGGCCAAGGCTGATTTTAAAGATTCTTTGGAGCATCAAGAAGAGGTTCTAGTCCGGCTCAATCCAAGTCTAAGAAGGGCTCAATCCATGTTCAACATGAGCCTGATATGTTAGGCCCTATGACAGCCATGTTTAGACAAGATTTCCTAATGTTATAAGGATCCCAAGTTAGCAAATATTCTCCTATTATTTCAAGGAAGAATTTAGCCAGACTTGATTCCTATGCTAGGAAGTAAACTAATAAGGCAACAACAAAGGAAGATATTTGTATTTATTATTCTCCAAATATTACAAGGAAACCTAACTCTACAAGGAAAAACAAGAGGCGACAAAATTAATTCCATTCTTAGATCAAATTCTCCTACTCTATTTGGGACATCTAGAGGTGGCAACTCTTTCTAAAGTCACAAGGAAGGTTTATTTAGACTATAATACCTTATTAAGTTAGGGAAATTAGACATATCTCTTTGTTTCTCTTTGGTTATTTACAGCAATAAAGAACCTTTATTTTAATTTTAATTTTTAAATGTTTTGGATTTGTTTAAAATTATTTGGGTTTATTCAATTAAGTTTTGGGTCTAATTATAAGTGTGCTTCACATCAGCCCACATTTTAGGTAAGTGGGTTCAAATCAGCCTACTATAGTAGATTCATTAGGGTAGTTTTGCTTGGAGTATAAAAACTCCTTGTAAGACACTTTTTATTCAGTTTTATGATAAAATATTGTTGTTGAATTATTGTTCTTGAGTGTTGGGAGGATGTCTCGCATTCTTTGGTTCTCTAAAGAACTGAAGCTAACTTATCAAAGATTAACTAGTTTTATGGCGTCTTTCTTATATTTCTTGTTCGTGAATTGGTATTCGTAAGGTGAGGGTTCTTATTTCAATAGCAACTTTAGGATATGTTTTCATTGTGTCACATTCCTATCAGACTTATTTCAACTTTTCGGGATTCATTGTCAATCTTGATGTGAGTTACATGACCACGTGATCACAAGGTTTGCATCACATTGGGCTGGTTGGAAATTATTTTTATTTTTTTATTTTTTTTCTACGGGGTTATCCCTACCCCATGACCCGAGCCACAGGTTTAGTGGGTTGACTCGGTTTTTTTTTTTATCATTTTTAATTGATTTTTTTTCTCAATTTGACCTTCCAACAACACAATCTTCTTCTTTTTTTTTTTTTCTTGATTTCAACCTTCAGCATTGGATTCAGTGGAAAAGTATCTTCATAATTTTTATATTTGTTTTTTATGAAGTTATCGTGGTCTCATGAGTTAGGTCATAAGTTTAACAAATTAGCTCGGGTTGACTTGTTTTTTTGTTCTTTTTTATCAATTTTTTTTATTTCATCCTTTAACATTGGATTCATTTTAAATTGGGCTTTGTATTATTTTATATATATATATATATATATATATATATATATATATATATATAGAGAGAGAGAGAGAGAGAGAGAGAGAGAGAGAGAGAGAGAGAGTTATCCTAGTCTCATGATCTAAATCATAGGTTTGATAAGTTAACTCAGATTGACTCAGGTCATTTTTTTTTTTTACCTTTTTTAATTTAATATTTTTTTTCATTTTTATCCTTCAATATTGGATTGATTAGAATTTAGCCTTCATAATTTATTTTGATTTTTTTTTTATAAAGTTATTATACTCTCATGTCTCGGGTCTCAAATTTAACAAGTTAGTCTGGATCGATCTAATATGTCGACGTCTTAATATTTTTTTTAAAATATCATCCTATAAGCCACTGTATCAATATTTAAAAATTATTTTGTCTAATATGCATCATATTTTGAGTTCATGATTAGTTTTTTTTATTAGAAAACACATTATTTAACTTAAAATATTTTTATATGTTAAAAAAATTAATTTGACTTACAACGCATTACGGATCAATGATCTAGTATGATATCAATAAGTAGCCTTTGGTTTATGTCTTGAAACAAATTAAATGAGACAAAACAATACAAAAAAGATGATAAGACATGATATAAGATGAAAATCAAATTATGTATGATAATTATATACAAGATAAGATAAGATAGAATTGATGTTTTCATATTCTATACAAGACTTAGTTTATATTACAAGTTGCTATATGATTGTGGTTATCCATGCTTTACGACAGCAGCGAGTGTTTGATTTAAGAGTTGTGGATGATATAAGAAACCACAAACTAGAAAGCTTGAAAAGTTGGAAACACTTCAAAAAGCAGCTTTGTGACAACTGACAAGTGTGTTTGCAGCTCAAAAACAAAAAATGGAAGTGCAAATTTCTGAAACAAGGCAGACATAAATCTCAAAGTCTAAACACAATCAGAAGCTAAGCCATATTTCAGAAGGAACATGCCACAGATGGTGTGCTTGCAGAAGCAGAATCATTGCAGCAGCAACAACAACAAGAAGAACAACAACAAAGAATCCAATCATTTGCAATATCACCCTCTAATGTCACAATCACAAAGCAGCTTTGAGAAATAAATAGAAGATACAAATCCCGAAATCACAATTAGTGGAAAAGACAAGGTCATGTAATTAAGACCTGGCCATTTTAAATTACATTTCTTTTAACAACTACAAATGCAAACAACCCAACCCCACCAAAAAAGAAAGGTAATTGAAGAAAAAGAAATACAATAATGTGATTGATCACTAATTAACACAATCGCGCCTGCAAAAGTATACAAGATAATCGACTAGATGAATGGGGAGAGGAGGCTTTTATTGGTCAGCATGAAGCGTGGAAGAGATCCAATCTGAGGCTGCTAAGTGAGCATCCTCTTCGATAGAAAGTGATAGGGGAGTTATTGCAACCTGGTGTTCCAATGGAAAATAAAGACAGTAAGCAGCCCTACTAAAACCCAAAGCAATCAAAGTTCTGCAAGTTTTAATAGTTAGATTAGAAGTTAAGAGAATTTTGAACAGAATTTATTAGCCTTCCCATAGACAATTTAAGGCCCAGAGATTTTTGTTAGTTTGCATAAGCCCTCAAGTACAGGCACAGTGGCAGTTCACCAGGTTTGGTGTTAGGATATAATGCTAATGGTGAGCCATCATTTATGAAAAAATAAAAGTAAGAGCCATACCAATCATAACTTTTGTTATGATGATGGCTCCCAATGCCTTATGAGCATTCCGACTGATACTTGCACAGTTTCTAGATGAACAACTGACGCACATCATCAATGTGGAAAATACAATGTTATGACTTACAAATCCATTTTCGAGTGCTCTAAAATCCAGATCCTCGTCTGTATCCTCCTGCTCCTTGTCCAGAAACTGAAAAATACATTAAATCAGTGCTTAGTTCTCCTTCCATAGAGCAAAAAAGGAAGGGGCAAAAAAGACAAGTCATGAAAGCAAACAAGAGCACAACATGAAAATAAGGACAATTTGGTCGAAGCAAAAAACATAATAGAAATAGAACATCAAGAAAATATCCAATGCAAAGTCCATTTTCAAAACACAACCACATTCATGCACTGAAATCTAGTTGTAATTTTAGTTAGCATTGACTATACTGAATTCCAATGCTAAATTTATTTCTTCAAAGTTACTAAATTCTAGCTTTAATAAGCCATTAAAGATCATTCTTGTCACAATTAAAACCAATCAAAATTGTTCCTGAAAGCATGTCAGTAGTGAGGATTTTCTTTACCTCCATTCGAAAATACTTTTTCACCCGGTTGCTATCAGATTTTCCAGCAGCCCCAACTGATTCAATCTCTACCATGTTCTTCCTCTGTGTGGTCAGACGGCGAGCTGCACCCTGAGATAATACAGTTCCATTAACAAAAACAGGAAACTGCATGGCAAAGCTCTTTTTGAAAGAAATTACAAAGAAAGAAAAAATGACAATCAGTTCTTTTGCAATAGAAACTCACAGCAGCAGAAGCATCTCTACTAAGCTGTGCAAGCTGTAGGCCAAGACTTTGTTGATTAGACATGAAATGTCCAGCTGAAGGATGCCGATTAGCTGAAACAGCTTGCCAGCTAGGTGAGGATCTCCACATACTTCTCCTAGTTAGTTTGAAGCCCTGCCAAGGAAAAAATTGGGGGGGGGGGGGGGGGGGGATCAGCTACAGATATATTTGACAGAACTTATTTCCAAGAAAAACCATTGTAAGAGGTAAAGAATCTAGTTCTGCTACTCCAACAGAGCAGGTGAGTGAGCAGAGAGAGGGACAGGGGCACCACAGCCTCTTATTTAGTACAATGTTTTGAATACATGTTAAGAATACTCGATGTTACCCTTGCCAAATACAAACCTTTTCCTACAAAGTTCTACATTCCAACATGAACTAATTTTCTTCACTGCTCAACAAAGTTATTAGATAAACATACCCTCCATGTTCCAAAGTTCCTGTATGGATATTGTCAACATGCTTGTATTCAGTGAAAAGTTATTCATGCATTTCAAGGGTATGGCATCTGACATAGCAGGATGAAACTTCTACCATGTATTCAACTAAGGGTAGAAGTTGTAGAAGCTATACATCATAAAACACCACCCCACTGATGGGAGAATCTTTTATGTTTTTTCTTTTTCAGGACACTATTAAATGGCTCACCGGAAAACCATGATTAGTGTTCCAATAAACACTATTAAAACTCTCAGATCCTGATCATAATTAAAGGAATATTTTGTGCCCTTGGCCGTACTGCTTGGATGACAGATAATTCCTCCAGAATCAACCACAAATTGACAGCAGGAAAAAAAAAAAAAAAAAAGATCTTAAAACCATCCTACATACTCTTCAAGAACATTTATAAGTAGAAATTTTGCAGTCATTACCAAGTTCTAAATAATAGCAACTCAACAAATGAAATAGAAACGGCTTAGATATAAAAAATGGAGTTTATGTGATAATCTAGGAAGATCAGCATGTTGATGAAGTAAACCCATTTATGCAACTTTGAAGCAGTGGCCAAGCTAGGACACTATGATGGTGAGTTTCTAAATCTATCACTATTTATAACTCACTGGTGAAAGCACGTCTCCCATTGATATTCAAAACGCATCATTACATGCAAATGCATGCTATCATTTTTTGTGGTCATTGAAAAACGTGTTAGCTTCTAAGTACCTTAGATAGTATCTACTGTGGGAAAACTTCTGCATCTACCCAAGCCTATCTCTTGTTAAAAGCCAATGAAATTTTGTTAAGGCAATGTCATACAATGATGTTAAACCCCCCCCCCCCCCAAAAAAAAAAAAAAAAAAAAATCTTTTCATGTAAATACAGTTTCCAATCAAATACCGTCCATTCATAGAGGAAATATACCACCTATGGTCCATTAATTTGACAATGATCTACATTTATGTGCATATCGTCAATAAATAACAGGCAACATCTGTTCAGCAATGTCAGCAAAATACATAAGAGTGCTTACCTTGTTTGTAGATGGAGATGTGGGGATTTCAATATTCAGAGAGCAGCTCTGTGGAAAAAACCCCTTTTCAATATCTCTGATGGCAGCATTTATTACTGGCAAACAGACAGCAACTGCATCCTTAAAATCACTATCTTGGCTTTCATCCTTCTTCCTATTGAAGATTACAACTCTAAAAAGTTATTTGAAAACTAGAAGAAGAGCAAACAGAAAGAAAAGAAAAACTTCTACTAACCAATTCAGTGATATTGATAGGGATGGGACACCACAAATTAATGCTTCTCTAGCTCCAGCAACAACACCCGAATAAAACCTGATGAGTTTTGCAAGTAATTGATGTATTTTATCCCACAGGCAAGGTTATACGAATTTGCTTAAAACAAAACCAGCAAGAAACAAAAAATAAAAATAAATAAAAAATAAAAGGCAAGGTTGTACACATTCACTAGTTGCCACTAACTACAAAGATTCCTTGAGAAAATTTAATCATCGACATCATTGACATGTTGTTTGAGAAGTTTTTCCTACATGAGCATGCTAGTGGAATTTCAGCAGGATAATATAGAAATATTCCAAAGCACAGGAAGAGACTTACATATGATAGCCACAGTTTGATCCCCGGTTAATTCCACTAATTACCTGAAAATAAAATGAAGTATAAATTCTCAAGAAATTCATCACAGATACAGTCATTATGCTATCGCAAGGTGAACAATAAGTGAATGCTAACCAGCAAAGGTTTTGACCATGAAAACAGTGCGCCAGACAATGCCAATGAGACACAATCCACTGGAGTCCCTGAGTAACAAATCCCATAAACAAAGCCTATTACTAAAACAAATACTACTAAGAGTGCAAAACACACATCACTTCACTATGAATCCAGTTGGTGGAAAAAAAATCAATCAGTTCCACAATACAGTCACGACTACAGCCCTAGAAATGAAGTTAGAAAAAGCAAAAGCCCAGTCATTCCTAGAAAATCTTACAAAAAAATGCAAAACCAACACTCCTACATGTTAGTAAACCTTGAATTCTTAAACTGGAGGTGGCTCGGTTACTACAAATATACGATGCTCTTAACAATTACTATTTTCAAATTTAGAGGCCAGAAACTGAGGAAAAATAAGATGCGTTCTACCTGAAATTTCATAAGCTACGGCACCATTAATTTCAGCAGAAGTTGCAGCAATTGTTTCTTGTAAAGTCACAGAATGACTGGATACCGATTTGTCCCTGACCAACCAATTCACAAACTAAAGAAATCAAAAAACATGACCCCAGGTTAAATACCAACAAAAAAAATAGTAAGAACAACCAATTAGCACATACAAAACAAAATTCAAAAAACCGAAGACAAATTCAGGCAGTAACTAAAAAACCAACACACCCAGGTAAACAAACTAAACCAAATGGTATATAAATATTTAGAACAAATAAATGAAAAAAAAAGCATAAAAAACAGAACCCACATCCCCATGTGTGAAAATCTATGCTAAAAAAATCCCATCTTCCCATATACCCAAAACGAATTCAAATCCCATCACATCCTCCAAGCTTAAAAACTGAAGACAGCCCTTTCTAAGCATATCAGTAACAAAAGTAAATAAAAAAAAAAAAGCAAAACCATCAAAATTGAGGAAGTCAATGAGAAAAACCCACGATTGAGGAGCGCAAACATGGACATTACAGAGGCCTTCACGAACCAGAGCTTCAACAAGAAACAGAAGACCAGGAGAGTCAATCCCATCTCCATTAGTGACCAAAACAACAGGCTTTGAATTATTGTTGTCTTCCTCTTCAGTGTTTTCAACACAAGCAGAAGTAGATGACTCTGTTGATTGATCATTATCATCATTTGATAGGTCACTTCCTTTTTCTTCTCCTCCTCCTCCACCTTTTCTGCTCAACAGTACTTGTTGTAGATTGGAAACCAGGCCAGGAGGTAACAAGTTGTTCTTGACAGATGTCATTTGTTTGCAACAAAACACAAGACAGACACTTTCTTTTAAGATATTGGTTGGGAATCAAAACCCTAAAGACACAGGGAGATTGAGAGAGATGGGGAAGGAGGGTGAGAAAAAAGAAGGAGAAGGAAGAGCTGAGAAGGAAAAAAAGGAGGGTAATTTATGGATAGACCGGGTCCGACGGAGAGAAAGAGACTGTCGTCGTCCTTGTGGGGGAGACAAATTACTTTCTTTAAAGGAAAAAAAAAAAAGTTAATTAGTTGTTATTACATGACTAAAATGTTCTTCGGTTCCTAGCTTTTGAAGGTAATTATAACTTCAAATTGATGTGCATCCAAATCTATAATTTAGACCGATTTGGATGCAATTCAATCGGTTTTTTATTAAATTTTCAAAGTTTTATTTTTAATTAAATTTCTTTTATATTCTTAGATTGTTAATATCAAAAATAAATTTATTTTCATATATATTTTTAATTATTTTAAATATATTTAGTTTTTGAAGATATTTTTCGAATTGATTTATAATTTTTTTATTTTTTTATAGATAAAATTTATTTTTTAAAATAAAAATTTTTTATTTTCATATAGTATCTCTAATATATGAAGTCTTACATAAATTTTTTATTATTATTTTATTTAATAAATTTAATATGTATCTATTCTATTATCGTTTGATTGAATAAAAAAATTATTTTAATAAATAAATTTATCAAACACAACCAGATAAATATTCTTTATTGTAGTATAAAATATCTTGATTTTTCTAGTTTTTAGTTATTGTTTATATTTTTTTTTATTAGCAAATATAATTTTTAATTTATTTAATTATATATATGTATAAAGTTTTTTATTTTCATAAAAATAAAATTATCTATAAAAACACATAAAAAAAACTTGTGTATATAAAGTTTTTTTATTAGAAAAAAACAAATGACTTGCGGCGAATCTGGAGTCTAATAATTAGTTGTTACTATAATGGAAACTGGCAATGGCATGATTAAAGGGTGAGAGAGAACGAGAGAGGGTCCCGTTATGTGCTTGTCCGATACTTGGTTAATTAAAATTAATACAAGCGTTGTTGTCATAATTACAATCAGAAAAGGGAGTGTGTGATCTGATTTCATGTCATGGAACTGTTACAACGCACCGTTTTAATGATGGGCTTCCGTGCCCGCCAGAAGCTCATCTGCTATATTCTTTCATTTATTTTACGAAAATATTAATTTGAATATTTTTTTAGAAAAACTGATTTATTATTATTATTATTATCTTTTGATTTTCATCAAATGGGTGTTATAAATATTGACAAAATAAAAGAATAGAGCATTGTGTTTTCATAATTCCACATTTTACTTGTTTGGAAATATAGTTACGGTTGCGGTTGTTTTTCGAAGTACTTTTCACTTAGAAATATATCAAAATAATATTTTTTTTATTTTTTAAAAATTATTTTTTATATCAGCATATCAAAAATGATATAAAAACATCAAAAAATATTAATTTGAAGAAAAAAAAATAAAAAATTTTAAATTTTTTTATAAACACTTTTAAAATGAAAAAATAAATAGGATCAGGTGAAGATTTGAAACATTCTCACAAATGCATCAAACTATACATAAATATATCATTTTGTTAATTAAATGAAGAATAATCGTTTGCAACAACAGATTGGATGAACCTTTACTCTGTCACTATAACAACCTTTTAAAGCTAATGTTTATAAAAATCCCAGTGATAATTTTACGAATAGTCAAACTTTGCTCTATAAAATAGTTTTACAAATTCAACTCTACCTTCGTTAAGTTTAGATAATTTGATCCGACTTTACTCAATTATTAACAAATATCCTTTAACCATGTTAAATCTTATTGTGCTGGAATATATTAGTGTGTACATTATTGATTATCGGATGGGTGATATATCATGTAAGGGATCCAAATAAAATAAATTTAAGAATCCTCCCTAAAGGAACAAAAAACCCAAAAACAACCAAGAATCATGGTTTTAGGCGTGCTAGCCCAAGCCTAACTCTCAAGAAACATAGGGCTCGGGCAATAATCTAATTGGACATATTTGTTATACCCAGCCTTGTTAGGGGTGTTGTCACATCTAGCTGGGGTTGGGCAGGCACCCCAGCACCTCCGTAGGCTTGAGCCGTCACACCCAAACACAACGTGTTTGGGTCCAAGCAGTGCGCATGAACCCGTTTTTCATCTTTTTTGAGCTCGGTCACCTTGCCTGAGCCTAATACCCTTTTAGGATTATTTTTTCCAGGACTCCACGCAAGTCCCTCAGTATTTTACATTGATCTTATATGTATTATTTTCAGTAGAATACAATTCAAAATACCAGAAAGGTAAAATTACACTTCAGTATCTTCTCTCCACAAAAAAATAAGACTCATGAGCTATAAAATGTGCAACTATCCAGTTTTACAGCAACAATTATAATTCTCAATCTGACCGTTGGATCAGGCTGAAATTTTACATAGAGTCTCTTGACATGTTGTCCTACCTTGAGTTAAACGTTCAGGTCAATCGGAGTTCAGAAAGGCATCACAATACTGGTCAACAGAGGCTGTACGGATTTTGTTATTTACTTCCTTTTGACTCGTGGACTTCCTATTTGGCTAGGATTCTTTTTCTAAAAGGATGTGGTAGCTTGTTTTGGGAATCTTCTAGTTCTACAAATATCTTTAATGGGCTACATCATAGTTTCCAAGTGTGGTAAGGATTCATAAATATTTCAAAATCCTTTTCTTACAAGGATTCCTTATTCATCCTAGCTACAACAAGAAAAGAAGATTTCAGAATTAAATCTACCTTCAGATTTGATTCTCCTAACTTATATAAGACTTCTAAAGGGCAAAACATTTGATCCTATCATATTTAGGATATTAATTTCAGATTTATTATTGTTATTATTATTATTTTCTTCTTAGTTTAGGGTTTATTTATATTATTTGGGTTTAATTGTAAGTGGACATCATATAAGTCCACATAAGGGGTCCATTAGGGTTTATTTTAGTTTGGAGTCACTATAAATAAGGGCATAACCAGACATGTAAGGTTAGACAGATTAATAAAACTTCTTGTTTGCCGCACTTGTTGTGTGTTGGTGGGATAATCTCTCTTTCATAGTTCTCTAAAGAACTGAAAACGACTTATCGAATAACAACTGGCTTCGTGGCATCATCCTTATACTTCTCATTCGCGAATCAATATTCATTGGGTGGGGGTTTCTGTTTCCAATAGTGTTGGTGCATAGGTACAAGTTATCTTTGTGTCACACTCCTATTAAACCTGATTTACTTGGCTTTCCGGGAATTGGTGTCTTTGCGTGTGGGTTACGTGACCACGTGATCACGAGATTCGCATCATTTGGTATTAGAGTTTAGCTCCATTAATCAGGTTATATCCTTCTGAAATTTTTGATCTTGTTATTTCCACAAAAAGAAAAATTCCTTAATATCTAATTTCTTCTTCTTCTTGATTTTGCAGCATATCAAGAAAAAAAATTAAAAACAAATATTTTTTTCATTCTACTATTGTCCAAAATACATCAGTATTATAAAAAAATAAAAAATAAAGAAAAAAGAAAAAAATTGTTTAAAAAGGTGTTTATTGGTTTCAGCCGTAGAAAACTAAATAAAGGAAAATTGGATCAAATCAACTCAGAATTAGCTCAAATTTTATATTCTGATTTCTAGAGTCCTAATCACATCACATATTAATTTTCGGGTCAATTGGATATCATTTGCTTTGGTTTTTATTTTCAACTCTAATCAGGTTTGATTCATAACGTTTTTGCGTCAGTATATCAAACCTTATCATAAATTGCTCAAACTTTATATTATGTCCATTTGGGTTGATATCGCACTATATCTGACTTTAGCTCAATTGGACATCATTTACTTTGGGTTCAATATTCGAACTTAACTTGTCGTAAATGAGTCTGTTTTGCATCAACTTTTGAAAATTCGCTTTCTTTCTGTTGTTTTCATTTCTTGTAGTATATTTTTAACATATCCAACATATTTGGGTGTTGTTTCATCATTTTGCATATTTCGTTTCTGTTTTTATTCGAGTCTTCAGTTTCGTTCATATTTCGGATAGATTCGCTTGCTACTCGCGAGACTATCATCACAGTTTTGTTTTTGCTTGTTTTCTAGTTTTTATTACCTCTTGAGTCATATATACATATTTGAATTGCGCTGCTAAGTTGGTTCTATTTGTTGTTGGTTTGAGTTCAGCAAGAAGGTGAGACGAGAGGTGTGAGGATATTAAGAGTGTTTGAGCGAAACACGAGCGATGTGAGGACCACTAACCAATTTTTGCAGGTACTATCATGTCAGATCAAAACAACACACCACCCCCTCCCGATGTAGAACTTAAATTCCAAATGCAAGCCATGATGAAGATGATAGAAAGAATGAATTTCATGATGGGGAACGTGTGTGACAGACTTGAGAAAATGGGAAAATATGGTAACGTGGCTGGAACATGTACCCAAGACGTGAGAAAGGTTAGTGCTGAACCAAAATCAAATAATTACAGTGGGGCCGAAAGGCCAAAGTGGGCTGATTGTGATGATTTTGAGGAGGACGTTGATGATATTGGTGATGGTGGTTTTAAGGATGAGACCATAGGCCATCGGGAAGGTTTTTAGCAGCCTAGAAATCGAAGGGGTTTCATGTATTTCGATGAGGTGTTATGGCAAAAGAAAAAACGGATTCAAAAGGAGAGGTGGTATCAAAGATAGATAAATAAAGAGATTAGTGTTCTAAAAATAGAATCCAAGAGTCTATCCTATATTTTAGGGGAGATGAAGCAAGAACTTGATGTGTTAACAGCAGCAGTCAATGCCCAGCAAGCTTCAAAAAGAGAGGAGAAAAAATGCTGCAATGATGATATACGAAATAGAACGGTTGTTACTTTCATCCAAAGTTGTTAGCGACGATTGTTGGCAAGAAAAGAACTCCAAAGGCTTCAAAAAGAGGCTAAGGAATTGTCCATTCAACTTGTTGGTGATTCAAGGACGAATCATCTTGAAGAGAGAGGGAATGATACGATCCAGGCAAGGTCAAATTCGGATTTTGATGTAAAATGTGCAACTATCTAGTTTTACAGAAACAATCATAATTCTCAATCCGACCGTTAGATCGGACTGAAATTGTATGTAGAGTCTCCTGACATGTTTTCCTACCTTGAGTTAAAAGTTCAGGTCAATCGAAATTTGGGAAGGCATCACAATACTGGTCAATAGAGGCTGTACAAATTTTGTTATTTACTTCCTTTTGACTCATGGACTTCCTATTTGGCTAGCATTCTTTTTCTAAAAGGATGTGGTAGCTTGTTTTGGGAATCTCCTAGTTCTACAAATATCTTTAATGGGCTGCACCATAGTTTCCAAGTGTGGCAAGGATTCATAAATGTTTCAGAATCTTTTTCTTACAAGGATTCCTTATTCATCCTAGCTACAACAAGGAAAGAAGATTTCAGAATTAATTCTACCTTCAGATTTGATTCTCCTAGCTTATATAGGACTTGTAAAGGGCAACAAATCTGATCCTATCATATTTAGGATATTAATTTCATATTTATTATTGTTATTATTATTTTCTTCTTAGTTTAGGGTTTATTTATATTATTTGGGTTTAATTGTAAGTGGGTATCATATAAGTCCACATAAGGGGTCCATTAGGGTTTATTTTAGTTTGGAGTCATTATAAAAAAGGGCATAACCAGACATGTAAGGTTAGACAATTCAGATTAATAAAACTTCTTGTTTGCCGCACTTGTTATGTGTTGATGAGATAATCTCATTTCCATGGTTCTCTAAAGAACTGAAAACGACTTATCGAAGAACAACTGGCTTCGTGGCGTCATCCTTATACTTCTCGTTCGCAAATCAATATTCATTGGGTGGGGGTTTCTGTTTTCAATAGTGTTGGTGCCTAGGTACAAGTTATCTTTGTGTTACACTCTTATCAAACCTGATTTACTTGGCTTTTCGGGAATTGGTGTCTTTGCATGACCACGTGATTACGAGGTTTGCATCACAATCTCTCTCTCACACACACAAAAACCCTAGACCCATTATTCTTAAACCCAGTTGCTGACTATACACAAAAGAAAAAAATAGCTCACCTTCATCCCTCTCTTTGTTAAAACTAAAGACACACGAATTCCACTAGAGGCCCAACATCAGTTTCTTTTTTCTCCCACTAAAACCAACTATCACAGATCATGTGAGTTCCTACACCTCCACTAGATACCACCACTCCAGTTTTTTTTCTCTTGTTTAACAACACCTATCACACTTCACCGTCAACCCTCACCAGTAGCTGATAATAAAAACACATGTAATCAACCCAAAACATCAACCTTTATTTTCATTTTTTTCTCTTGGTCGAACATCAATCACACATAACCCATTCTCTCTTCATCTCTCACTGCTGGTCAACACCATTTTCAGCATTGGCCTCCCTCTTCTTTATACCATCACTAACTAAATAAAAGGGAAACCCAATCACAAAAACCACCAAGCACATGTCACTACTACCAAGCCACGTAACGACCACCACCTTAATGCATTTGATCCATCAATGCCAACAATAATTCCTCTCTACTGTGAGCTCAACTGGTGGTTATGAACTAGCCTCACCTAACTCACAACTTCTATCTCATTTTCTCTTCAATCCTACTGTGACCACTATTGTGTAGTCTTTCTTCATTCATATGACAACAATTGTTGTGCTCCATCTCCATTGACGACAATAACCCATAAACACATACCATTTCTCCTTCGTTTATCTACCACCAATGCTGAGTTTCTCTACGTAAACCGTGATTATTTAACCATCAACAACATCAATGACCAGTAGCAGGAAAGAGAAACAGACTTGTAGAGAGAGAGGATGAAATGAAACTGAAGCTTTGTTGTGTGGTTTTTTATTTTTGCAGGTGATGATGACTCTCACCACTAGCGTAGACAGAAAGAGAAGAAGAAGATGTTCCAAATCCACCCCTTCCTTTGTTTCCCCGGGCTCATGCATTGCTAGTGGTGAAGGCACATGGATATGTGCGCCACCATTGTTCCTCCTCTTCCAAAAGTCTTTTAGCACTGGTTTCTTGGTTATAATAGCCTCTCAAATTAATTTCTAGTCCTCGAAAGGTCGATCCATAAACTCAAATCATTTTTTTTTGATAAATTACTAAAATGTTGTGAGATTTGGGACAAAATGCTCATTGTTGTGTATAATTTTTGGACTGTTTGGACATTTAGTTTGGATTGATGTTGTTTCTGATTTGAGATGATTTGATAATTTGTGTTGGATTGTTAGTTTATTTTTTTAGGTTGTGATTGCTATTTAAACATTAAATATTGATGTATGAATTATGTTTGGATTTGTGTTGATTTGTTTGAATTAGCATGCGATTTGAATGAAGTTTGTGAAATTAATAAGATCCATGTAGATTTTTGGTGTTGCTCGGTTTTGAGTTGATGAATGATAATTCATTTTAAGTTAATATCTTGTTTAAAATAGCTAGATAAAAATATTTTATTTGTGTCTTGCCAAACACAATCTTAGTTCAATTTTAAAAAAAATATTTTGAAGATCATCTTGTAATTAATTTTGAATTCTCCATTTTTTTACCCTTCCATATTTAATATTTGGAATTGTGATCTATACGTGAGGTGTTTTTTTATTATTAAATAAATCAGTTTCCTTCCACACAAAAAATAACAAAAATCTTTCTTTAAAAAATGAAACTTTATTTTAAATTGCATATGGTCAAGTCTCTCAAAAATAAAAAAAAAAAATCATATTTGCATAAATAATAAAAATAAAAAATACATAGCATGATTTAACATCTTTAAATACTAAAATTTAAGAAAAATAGTTTTGTTGACATCTTTGCATGTATTTTTGGATTTAATCACCAATGAAATAAATGAGAACTTGACCTACATTTTAAAAATACAAAAACAAATTTTTTGTTTGTTCTAATATCAAGGATTACAAACTTATATGTATGATGTATTCCCAATATTAAAAGCAAAATGCAAAAATATATTTTGACTCTAGAATGATAAGGTTTGACCCATAAAGCTATGATCCACTCTGCTAGGATGGACCGACTTTAACCATTATACAGACCAATGGTTAAAAAGAACAACAATATCTTAGTTTGTATCAGACAAATAAACAATATAGTTTACCTTAGGGAAGATGTACTAAGAGTGGCTTCTAGTGACCAAAATACTAGATTGTGACTTCATCTCTTTTTTTACTACTAAAAGATAAGAATTTCTTGTCTTTTCCACTCATATTCTGATGATCCCGGTCCAGGAGGACTTTCACCACAACACTGCACAAGTGCAACAAAATGACAACTCCACTAAGGATATCATGTGAACTGAGCTTTGCTTATTTGTTTAATTGTTGTGTTTTATTTTTTGTTAGTCTATATATTTTTATTCTTTTTATGCTTTGAATTTTTACTTCTTTTGTCTACATTTTTATTATCAGCATTTTTTTATGCTTTAATTTTCATGTATTTGTATATTGAATATAGATTAATACCTCATGCATCACCTGCTTTAATTTTTTTTAGATTATACACAATCTTCTAAATTAAATGGAGGGGATTAACGGTTTGCCCTATGACTATGAGTTAGGGTTCAGATATGTGAAACACCTAACTCATATCTGAATGCTTGCTTGGTAATGGTAGGCATACATGCCTTAACCATTCCTCATAACGCCCCTATATTATCTTTACAAATGCTGTCACTAAGCAGATCTGAGATTCTTTTGAGATCAAGTAGAAAATTTACTCATGCTCACTTAATAATTAGAGCCTATCCTTAGGTTGTATGTTCCATCAACAAATTACATTAAAGAAAATCTAACATGTAGCATCCTGAATTCTAAAACTTTTGGGTGGCAAATAATTGTCACATAAATTTTACAAGAGTCTAGATTATTACAAATTGACTGAGATGAATATGAATTTCCTTGTCAGTATAATAAAACACCAGGTGACGACCATTGCCACTCTTTAAAGGGCAAACCCATATTCAATGTACCTTTTTTTTGTTCGCATGCATATAATATTTATTAGCTTTGCAACATTACATGTTTTTCATTTGCAGAAGAAACACATGCCCACCCCTAAACACCAACCCCCATCAAGATTTACAAAAAGAAAATAGGAGAGTTCACCTTTGATAAAATCAAGATAATTCATTGAGAAAGGAAATGACTTAGTTAACCGATATAATAAGACAAACCATTTGCTTAAAAAAAAAACCCCATTCATAGAAGTCAATACTAAAAGCTTACTATGAATATGCCTCCTTTTTCTTTTCACACCCTTATCAAAAAATTATTTCTAATATTTATTTGATTAATCAAAATTTATAAAGTATTGCTTCCCACGCCCCGAGTTCGAGTTATTCAAAGATTCATGTTATTTTTGCCGATGCGTGCTTCAATCGTTATTATTTCATGTGGAACGCATCACATGTTGTGAAAATCAGATGCATTCTCGTAGGAAGCGTGTGAGCAACGAATCTAGTTGAAGCCTGCACTCAAATGTGATGACTCGCTCTCCTGTAAGAGATGGGTTCCACGTTGTGGAAGTACAGGCTCACAAGCTTCCTGGTTACGTGAAAAACAGTCAGGCCTTATCTTGGTCTATTTTCTTCAATTTAATGGCTCCAAAGTCAACCACAAGACCAAAACTTGGGTTATTTTTTAATGCTCTGTTTCTCTTCTTTTGAATTCAGCGACGAATTGTAGTTTAAAGTTTCAAGAAATGCGGCCAGATTTTGGTCATTCAAGAAACCTCACTAGGAAGCATGTACTTTATTTATGTTGCTTTTCTTCTTCTAGTTCCCCCCAACTTCTTGGGTGTTTCCGAGGTTGAAATGAAATTAACCAATTCTTATAATTTTCACATGCATGAAATCACAAAAGAGAAAAAGTTTAAAAATGAATTTATGGCTTTCAGTCTTGGACTAGATTAATTTCTAAAATTATCTAACCTTATCCCAAGAGTTTATTGGAAAAGAAAAACAAAGAATGAATAGATAGGAGGTGAGTCGTATTGAACCATATTTGAATAAATTAAAAGCCTCTTTGTTTTTGTATTTTAAAAACATTTTTTAAATTATTTTTTTCTTTACTTCAATTTTTTTTTATGTATTTAGATCATTTTGATATGCTAATGTCAAAAAAAAATTTAAAAAAATAATAAAAATATTATTTTGATGTATTTTCAAACGAAAAACACATTGAAAACTAATCGTTATCACAATATTAAACATGCTTTAAATTGATATTGTGAAGTAGTTTTAAAATTATCTGATTTTTTTTAACTGATGCATAAATTAATAAAAAGAAAGTAATAAATGTTGATTTATTCATATTAACATTATAATTATTATTATAAAAAACACTCATAGAAGCCCACACCATTGTAGAGCCAAACTTATTGTATGTGAATTTTGATAGTGCAATATTTTTTTCCTAATCCTTTTTTTTTTATTTCTCCCTTATAGGACCAAATTGAAGGCCGATCTAAGTTTTATTTATTTATTTCACCATCACACTTTTTGAATTATAAATATTGGGTCCCTCTAATTTTTAAATTTTCAGAAAAGTTAAATTTAGTCCAAAATTTTGTTTTTTTATTTTTCAGTCATTGGTTTAAGAGGAGAGAGAAAAAATCATCAAATTCCCGTCGTAGAAAGAGAAAATCATCTTTAGTGCCTTCTTCAGCCATCAAAATAGTCCAACATTTTGGTGTCAATGAATTCCATTCAGTAGAAGAGTTCCACTTATGTTTTTTTTTTTTCACATTGAAATTGTCTTAAAAAACATATATGAGCTCAAGAAGAGTTTTGGTCTCAAATTGATTTTCAGGTTTTTGTACGGTTTTTTGAGGCCATAAATGAGTTTATCATGGTGTCTATGGTTTTTTGGGCCATAAATGGTTGAAAATTAATTTTTTAGGGAAAAAATACTGAGGGCCTGTTTTTTCAGCGACTCTTGATAGCCGGATTCTAGTCCAGCAAATAGCATGTCGTCTGTAGTTTTATTTTTAAATTAAAAGGTGAACAACATGTCGTCCGCTTTTAAATATTTAAAAATAGAAGGATAACACGTTGTTTGCCGTATGCTCTTGGGAAGAGAGCAAACTAGGTCTATTTTATGTGCTAGACGTGTGGGTAGGCTTATACACTTGACCTTTTTAAAAAACAAAATTAATGTATTTTTAACCCTTTAAATTTTTTTTAAAAAAATCTCCTTTTGTTATCAAATTTTAGAAACATTAAGGCTATTTTTTATTTAGTTCCACACGCAACCTTTATTTTTAATTTTTTAAATTGTTATTTTGTATAAAAAAAATCTAGTTGACATATAATTAAATGAAAAATAATCTTAAAAATAATCGGTTTACCCGAATTTTTTTTTGCTGTTGTTTTTTAAATTGAATATTTTTATTTTTAATTTTATCTTTCAATTTAATTATTTTTTGTATTTATTATAAAAAAATACATTGAAAGAGCCTGCTTATTATTATTTTTGTTGAAAAAAAATTATCTTATCCATGGTAAATCACATGTCAATGGTTAGTAAAAAAAAAAACACTAATTAAGGTGGGGAATTAAAGTAAGAGTGCATTAATTCATTTCTTTCAAAGAGATGCACATTGATCAACATTTTATTTGAAAAAGTCCATCTGTAGCATTTATGCAAAGTTACAAACGGACAACAAAGATAGAAGCCCTAACAGACCAACCCAGAAATAGAGCATCTTCAAATCTTAGAACGAAAAAATCCAAAAGTTTGCACAGATGGATACATTTGATTCGTCATTCACTGTATAATTTCACCACAGCCAAAGTGAATGGGCTATCTGCACCTTTTACTCCCACATGCTTCACTCAAATATGATATTTGTATACAGAGTTTTTCACTGATAAAAACATAATAAAGTTTGATAAAAGGGATAATATAAGCTTGTGGGTAATCTAGGGCACTGAATAAGGTGTATAGCTTCCCTGATTCTACTTCATGATCAGTGCTGTATCCCTCCAACATGTTTTCAGAGCTTTCTAACAAGCTATCGAAAGAAGGCCTTCAAGTGATCTTATAATCACCAGTTGAGCACCAAGAAAGCATATCCAGTCTTTACATCTCAACTTTCATGAGTTATGTACACTAATAGAAAATCTACGAATGTAAACGAAATCATCGACAAAAATATTTCATCGGTATTTTAGCATGGTATTTACCGACCGAATTGTTGTCATCACTATTTCTGTCGCTAAATACCGAGGGAATCCCATTCGCAATAAAAAGAATTTAAAAAAACCAAAAGGCATGATAATGTGTAATTTTTTGTGGATGTTTTTACCGATAAAATTACAATTGGATTCAAACAGAAAAAGTCATACAGTGACGTGTCACTTATACTGATAGAGTTGTCGACAGATTGACAAACAGAATAATTATGTCGGTAATTCTATCGGTAATAGTTAATATATGACGTGGTTGACCCTCTCTTCCCTCATTTCTCCTTCTTCCCCTCAACACAACTTATCTTTCCTTGACTTTTCCAGTCACAACAATAATTTTATTGCGATTTTTTCATTTTAAGTAAGTAAATTTACTATTTGAATAGTCACAACCATTATAGGATGGCTGCACAAATCATAGTAAATTATCAGTCGTTGCACATGTGTTTACTATCAAGTCGGATTATAAGTTGAGTGAGGCTAGTTATGACAGAATTGTTGAATGGGTGAGAAACATTTTACCTGAAGAGAACAAGCTGAAAGAGAACTTTTATGCTGCTAAATCCATGATGAAATCCCTCGATCTAAGATACCAGAAAATTGACATGTGTCCAAATGTTTGCATGCTATACTACCTTGAAAATGCCGAGTTGACCAAGTGCAGGACATATGAGCATTACCGTTATAAACCCAGAACTGACAGGGAAAAGACTCTTAGAGCACATAAAAAACTTAGATACTCCTCAATCACACCTAGACTGCAGAGGTTATTTATGTCACTAAAGACTACAGAGCACATGACATGGCACCAATCATATGATGCGGTTGATGGAGTGATGATACACTCTTCCAACAGTGAAGTATGGAAACACTTTAACAATGTGCATTCTCAGTTTTCAGTTGAATAAAGGAACATTCGTCTTGAGCTATGTACAAATGGATTCAATCTATTCAGGTTATTTGTTGCACCTTATTCTTGTTTGCTAGTTATACTAACAGTTTACAACTTGTCACCAGGGATGTGTTTAAGGCCAGAGTTCATGTTTTTATCTACGGTCATACCTATTCCTAATAGACCGAGCTAGAATATAGATGTTTTTCTTCAACCATTGATTGATGAATTGACGCAGTTGTGGTCCTCTGGCACATTGACTTATGATGTATCGATGAAACATAATTTTCTTATGAGGGCAGCTTTGATGTGGATTATCAATCACATGATGCGATTGATGGAGTGATGGTGCACTCTTCCGACGGTGAAGTATGGAAACACTTTAACAATGTGCATTCTCACTTGTCAGCTGAATTAAGGAACATTCATTTTGGGCTATGTACAAATGGATTCAATCCATTCGGGTTATTTGTTGTACCTTATTCTTGTTTTCCAGTTATACTAACGGTTTACAACTTGCCACCAGGGATGTGTTTAAGGCCAGAGTTCATGTTTTTATCTATGGTCATACCTGGTCCTAATAGACTGAGCCAGATATAGATGTTTTTCTTTGATCGTTGATTGATGAGTTGACGCAGTTGTGGTTCTCCGGCACGTTGACTTATGATGTATCGATGAAACATAATTTTCTTATGAGGGCAGCTTTGATGTGGACTATCAATAATTTTTCGACTTATGAGATGGTTTCTGGTTGGAACACGTATGGAAAACTAGCATATCCATACTATATGGAAAATAACAAGACATTCACGCTAACAAACAAGGGTAAAACGTCATTTTTTACTGCCATTGGCGTTTCTTGCCAACAAATCACAGGTACGGAAAGAACATAAATGGTGACATCCAAGCGTTTCACACGATACTCGCAATCCGTTGTGGGGAACTAGAGCCGAAAAATTCAGGGCTCGATTACCACACACACCAGCGGCTCCGTTCCTTTCATTTTGCATGAGAAATGGATGGTAAGATTAATTTTAATCATATCTATCGTTAATTAATTTTTTGTTATTTACAAATATATTTAACTTGCAATATTTTTTTCTTACAGGCTATGACTCTTGGACGTGAGCCGAGCCCAATGGAGTTTTTTGTAGAAACACACGTGCAGAATGAAGACCGCCAAAAAGAGGTGTAATAGTTCGTCGACAACCACGCTCAACACTTTGTGGTATGTTCGTTAAACCATTTTCTTTTGTAAGTTATTATTTTTTTTAATTGAATTTGATGATTTTAGTTTTTATTTCCAGGAGACATATAATAGCCGGTTGAGAGAGATATGGGAATGATCTTTCGACCCACCTGGATTTCAATCTAGATTTGTGGATGGAGGTAGGATCGTCTGGTGGACCCGATAGAAATCAGGTGTTTGGACTCTCTAACACTACAGCTGAGAACTTATAGGCGACTCGTGGTGTCTCAACCGTTGGGAGCTCGCAATTAGTATCGAGCACCCAGTCATAGGAGTTCATGGCTTTGCAATAACATACGGCTCATCTCATCGAAAAATATAAGCAACTCTCGATGGATTATGAACAACCCCCGTCAAATCGTCATAGACATGAAATCACAGATGAGGGGTACGTGTGTGCCCTTTTTTTTGACCATATGGTCCCAGGAACGACCAACCTCCTCCTTTTGCTCCTCGAGCGCCGCCATTGTTCTAGTTTAATTTTTAGTTGAACATATAAATTTGTAATGAATATTTGGATTTTATATTATTCAAGTTTATTTTTACATATTTCAATTTTATTTTTTTAATTATTTTCTTTTTTTGTTCAAAAAATTTTTTTAATTTTTTTTTAAATTCTTATCGATAAATATACCGACAGACATAATTCGTCAATATATTCCAGAGGCAAGGGGAACAATTTACTTCATATGCCATTACAACAGTGTTACATCACCGACAAAATTATTTTCGTCGGTATTTTATAGAGTGTTGGAATAAAATTACAATAAATGCCACTGTCAATCACCGACGAAATAATTATGTTGATGTATTAAAGCGGGTGATTTTTTTGGTGCATTTTCCGTCTGTAAAACCATCGGTGTTTTTTTTTACTGATAGAAATGACATTACCGACAAATATATTACTGACAAACGGTTTCCGTTCATAAATCTGTCAGTAAATTTTGTACCAACAGATTGTTAGTATAAATACCAACAAAAAGTTCTGTTGGTAAAACTATTAATTCTAGTAGTGATACATAGATAGATAGATATTGAGGGGGTGGGGTGCTTTAATTAAAGGCTGAAATTCAATCTACTTGATTGGAGAATACATCAAAAGTTTTAACAAATTGTTAGAATATATCAGTCTAAAATGTGATGAAGTAAACACTTAAAATGTTTTCAAGCTTGTGGAGAAGTTATAAAATCATGATAGTTTGTCTACATGAAATACATGGTTTAGTACATAAAAGGTAAAGGTTGGATAGTGAATTTAGCTGGGTTTCTATTTAGTGCATGAATCCATCATAAAAGAGTTTCTTTAGTAGCTCTAGGAAGTTCTAAGAAGGAGATTTGTTTCCCTTATCTATGAATTCTTTTATTTCAATACAGGAAGCATTAAATACACAAATTGAAAGTATTTACAGGGATTGATGAATAACGTACTGATAGTAATAAGGTAGTGTTTGGTATGCTCGAGAAAGATGGATCATGCATGATAATGTTTTTGTAAAGTTGTTTGATGCACCTTTTAATAGTATAAAAATCAATTTTTGTTCGATCCAACATTGTTTTAGTGGAGAAATTCTTATCCCACTAAAAGGAGAAGGACAAACTTGTCAAATTCTCTGCACAAGAGTTAACTTGAGTTGATCCAGGTCAACGTAAAGATAAAAATGATTATTATCATAGTTTTAAAACTTAACTAGGGGATCGACCAAGTAAAGGCATGGTTCACGGATTGGGTTGACTATTGACTTTGGTTAAAATACAGATAAAAGTGGTTATTATTGTATTTTTAAAACTTGACTTAAAGGTCGCCCAGGACAAGGCTTGGGTCACAGGTTGGGTTGACCATTGACCTGGGTCAACGTAAGGAAAAAAATGATTATTATCATAGTTTTCAAACCCAAATAGGATATTGACCCAGGGTTGGGCTTGAGTCATAGGGTGGGTAGACCATTAACTCAGGTCAACGTAAAGATAGAAATGATTATTGTCATATTTTTAAAACTCGACTAGAAAGTCAACTCGAAGCAAGGCACAAGCCACGGGTATTCTAAGTATACTAGATAGTCATCTGAAATGACTAATCTTCTTTCTCTTGAAGATATTCTAAAACATTCACTTTCACCCCTAATGTGCAGATGTTGAAATTTTGGTTCAATAATGACTTATTCCTCTTGAGGTGGTATTTCTTGAATTGGTTGTTCCTCCAAGATATCAAGAGGTTGATATATTTAGGGAATGACCAAGGCATTTTCATTCATGAGAGTATTATCTTGATCTCGTGTCTCCTTCCATTGTATCATTTGAGGAATAGAACTCTCATTAGATTCATCATTTTTTATAATTCGCATTTCTTGCCTCAGCAATTCTAAGAGTGTATGAGGGACAATAAAACTTGTAGTCTTTAGAATTTTCTCTCATTTTTAGCCATGCAACAATATCTCTCATTTTTATAATGTGTTCACGCACACTTCTTGTTTTCTGATGTTTCATAGACAACTTATTCATAAGGGTGCTAGCCAATACTTTATCAGAACTAACAAATTGGCTTTGTGAGCATCATACTTAAACGGTTAGATCGCTACCACCTCTCATGTGCCATTTTTCTATAGCAAAACTTGATTCTATTAGCATAATAGGATCATTTAAACGCAATGCAAGGTCCGAATCCATACACCCTAATGTTAAAAAGATTTTGTCTTTCCAATTTGAAAAATTTTCCCCTTTCAAAAAGGGAATTCAAGAATCATTGTTCGTAAGATTATTAACAACAACTGCAATAACCTACAATATAAATAACATTTAAAAATAACATAATAATATGAAAAACATAATTATATCAAAAGAAAAATCTAAACCTTTACGTGGGTAGGTGTGCATTCAATACATAAGATTTACTTAATCACGTACATCTTGATCAATGATAAACATGAAACACCAATCAATAACTCAATTTTAAAAAAAAAAGATATTCCCCATCATTTTTCCTCTCAACTAGGCAAACTTATGTAACCTCTGATATTTATATATTCCACAAGTCACCATGTAAGAAGACAAGCTCATATAGGCTCACTCGAGCATACTTGATATAATATATTACTCTCATCATTTGTTATAGACTCTCTACACATATATTTCTCTTTTCACACACACATTTCTCTTGTATTTGTTAACTTAAGTATACGAGGGTTCCTAGTTTCTAATTATTAGTCTAGAACTCGGTCAAGAGAAACTTAATCACGTTGTAAGTTTTTCATGATGAGCACTTCATCAATACCCAATAAATGATTTTTATTCATGTTAATAATATATGAAATTATTCACAAATGTTTTTTTTTTTAATATAATCAAGATTCATGAGTTTTCACGGGAAAAAAAAAGGGATTGATTGTGAACATTTATTTTATATGAGTCCAAGAGGCCATATTTCATGCATTTGTGGTTGAACTTGAAATTTGGCTTGGCCTGACCTTTATTTTTGACCGTCCAACGGTGGGCATGCATGTGCTTTTAGATTATGCCATAAACGACGCCGTTCCAGGCTCAACTTCAACACTGACACTCCAACAATCAATATAAAGAAAATAAACCACCTCCAGAAATCGAATATTTCAAATTGAATTACTTACTCTCTTTCTTCTCCACTCGCTCTCTTGCACGGCACCTTGCGCGAGCCTAACCTAGGGTTTCTCTGCAACTCCAAAATCGAATCCCAATTCCTCTCTCTGCTTCCTCAAAACCCTAGCTAGTAGGGTTCTTGAATCAATCAATCTAGGCGAGTCTACTTTTAGGGTATTGGTAGTTAGGGTTAGGCAAGATCGTAAAAAAAGGTGGTACTTTTGCAGGTTTTTGTTTGATTAGGTCAAAAATATGTCAATGGATTATGATTATCCACCGCAAGAGAGGCAATATGGAGATAACGTCCTTGCCTTTAACCGCCATAGTGACGAAGAGCATCAGCAGCAGCAGCAGCAGCAAGAAGGTTTTTATGAGGAAGAACAGCAACAGCAGGAGGGGGACATAGGTAGTGGAGGAATTGAAAGAAACCTATCAATGAATCATCATCATCATCATCACAATCGTGACTCTTCTTCTGCAGGGTTAGTTTGTAAATTTGTAATGTTTCTGTGCATGTAGGGATTTTGGTGTTTTCTTCTTTTAGAGGCTTAGATTAAATCAAAAGCAGATTGCGGATTTCGCTGCTGAAAATGATTGTGATTGGGGAAATAATTTGTGGGTTTTTTTTTGCTGGTAGAAAACTCTTTGTTGGTGGTGTCTCCTGGGAAACTACTGAAGGTAATAATACTTTACTGTTTTAATAATTTGTTGTTTTAGAATTATTAATGTCTTGTAGGATTGAATTGAGCATTTGAATTCCTACAGTGGCTTGTATTTCGAATAGCTAACTTGTTTGGTGCAGTTTTAATTGCAAGCTTTTTCTGTGTGGCTTTGTAATACATGTGGTGTTATCTAGTTACTTTTGTGTTAAAGAATCATGGCTACATATTTTTGTTTCATTTCTTTTGGTTTTTTTGTGAAATATACGTGCCATCTTGAGGTGTAATCATTGACTTGTGGTGCTGAGTGCGCCTGATATTTCACAATGGGAAGAGTTTGGATATTGTATGTGTGACTAACAATTGAGAACTTTGTGGATTGCATTATAGATATTGAATTTAGCTGTGTAGTTGCATTATATGTAAGTCTATGGAATGGTTTTGGAAATGGTCTGTTATATTTCGTATTGGCAGGTCATACCTTGGATCAAATTCCATCAGCAATAGGAATTGTGCAACCTCTAGTATTAGTAATCTCTTATGAACACAATCTAGGGTAATTGGTTATCTGCCTTCTCAATTGCTGCAAGCTAGTTTAGTATTAGTAATCTCTTATGAACACAATCTAGGGTAATTGGTTATCTGCCTTCTCAATTGCTGCAAGCTAGTTTTCTGACACTAAGTCAAGAAATTTGAAGAATATGTGCCTTCCACCTGTGAAGGATTGCTGCTTAGTTCTACAGCATGATTACAGCTATATGGATAGGGTAGTTGTTAGCTTTCGCTTGCATGTGTACACTGCCAAAGGACTTGTGTTGTTCATAGTTCTAATGTTATTAGTACTTAAGTGAAATTGAATAGAAGATGAGGATAGATGAGAACTGATCCAGTGTCAGGTTTAACTATTTTTCATGCGTGAAATTGTGACCAATGAGCTTAAAATCAAGCAGCCATGTTGTCTTTTCTTTTTTTCATCATTTGTATATTTTCTGTTTTGTTATCCTAGGCCATTAAATTCTCCTTCAACATTTTCCACCATTTTATTGTTTCTGTTAGGCCTGTTTTGTCATCTTTTATCATAAAATTCTCCTTGGGTAGAATTGTCTCTCTTCTGTGCTAATATCTATCACATCCTTTTGGTTTCAGAAACGTTCACTAATTACTTTAGCAAGTATGGAGAAGTCATGGACTCTGTAATAATGACTGATAGACATTCTGGAAGGCCACGAGGGTTTGGGTTTGTAACATTTGCTGACCCTGCAGTTGCTGATAGGGTTTTGGAGGAAGACCATGTTATAGATGGCAGAGCGGTAACATTAACTCACTTATTTCCTGACAGCATAAGATGTTTAAGGCGCTGATAATTTTATTCATTGCTTTTTCATTATAAATGGTGGAATTCTTGGTATTTTGGAGCTTACACTGTTGTATTCTTATTCCAGGTGGAAGTGAAGAGGACAGTTCCAAGGGAAGATATGGACGTTAAAGGAGTAACAAGAACAAAGAAAATTTTTGTTGGTGGAATACCACCTTCTTTGACTGAAGGTAGCATAGCTCAATTTTCATATTGAATTTCCCTTTTTGAACGAGCTAAATTTATGTGCTCCCTTGACTGTATTTTCATATTACAGATGAGTTAAAGGAATACTTCTCTGTTTATGGTAGCATTGTAGACCACCAGATTATGCTAGATCATAAGACTGGAAGGTCTAGGGGATTTGGGTTTGTCACATTTGACATTGAAGATGCTGTAGAACAAATCTTTTCAGAGGGCAGAACACATGAGCTTGGTGGTAAACAGGTAGGTTGTATTTCTGCTGAATAGATATTCCTGTCATCCTACTGGTTGTTTATGGCATGATCTTGTGAGATTTTAATAGCTCAAGCCCTTCAATATAAATTTTAGGTGGAAATAAAGAAGGCTGAACCAAAGAGAACTGGTGGTGATTATGGCAGTACAGCAAAGTCTTATACTGGATTCAGCAATGGTGCAGGTGGCTTTGGTGCTGGCAATGGTGCGAGTGGCTTTGGTGCTGGCAATAGTTCTGTAGGTCGTTATGGTCGAAAAATGGGCAGAGGATATGATGGGTATAGTGGCTATGATGGTTATGGGAGTTATGGGAGTTATGGAGGAAACTACCCTGCAGGCACTGCTGGTTTTTATGGTGGTTATGGTGCATATGGTTATGGTTTCGGGTTTGGTGGGCCAATGATGTATGGAACTGGTGTCTATGGAGGAAGTGGTTATGGCATTCCAAGTAGTTACAATAATGCTGCCGAGTATGGTGGTGGTAAAGCATATGGGAGAACTGGTGATGATGATGGTTTTGGCAGCGGTAAAAGGTATGACAATGGCGATGCTCTTGGTGGTGGCTATGGTAGTAATAAGGGGTATGCTGGCGGTGCAAATGGTGGTGCTGCTGTTACTGGAAGGTATCATCCTTACCGTAAGTAACGAGGCAATGGCATCAAATCCTGGCAATTTCATATGAAGGATGTCATCTACATGCCTGGTAAGGGTAGGGGCTGTTCTCAGAAAACTGATGGATATTCTGTTGCAATTATCGTTTATAAGGAGACTGAATTGGTTATAGAATGTTTCTTGTAATTGTGAAAACGCAAATTCAAATTATGGTACTTGGCCCTAGGTTATCGGCTCCTTCCTTGATAGAGTTAAAAAAAAAAAAAAAAATACAACTTAGCTGGAACTCTTGTACAATATGTCAGTTTTACCGTTAGATAGAACTTTGTTTTAAACTTGTGTTGAGTTGATCAATGTCACTGACCACTCTGTGCACCAACCACCAAGGTTTATTGCACCAATGCTGCTAACCATTGTTTCGAGGATCTGTTTATGTACATGTATTTATTTGATATTTCTGGAATTAATTTCAGTCAATTAATCATATAATTTAATTAATGAGGTCTCTCTGTCTGCTATCGTAAGTAAGCATATTTAAGCCCCTCTTTGATAGTGTGGTCCAAATGGATATTTGTAAAATTTCAATTTTTTTATTTAAAATTATTTATTTTTATGTTTTAGATTATTTTGATAGTTGATATAAAAAATAAATATTAAAAAATAAAAAAATATTATTTAAAAAAAATAATTCGTAAAGTAACTATTATTTTTTTAAACACACTCTAAAATTGAACCCTACAGAGGAATGGAATCTGTAATGGAAAGATGATACATAAAATTGTGTATTTTAATTAAAGATTAAAGTGGGAAGTCAATGTGTTTTTAGTAAGAAGTTAAAATAGATACAAATACAAATATTTTATCTTAATTGTTTTTATTTTATTTTATATATTGTCTTATATTTATCATAAGAGGTTTCCTATTACATATAATGCATGATGTAAACATAACTAATTCATCTTAAATTTAATTGGAAAAAAATTAAAAATAAATAACAATAATCTCTTGGATGTATTATGAAATTATATAAACCATCCAAATGATTTATTATTGTTTAAAAAATAGTTAAACTATTTTTAAAAAAAAATGAGAGATGATATTAATTAAATATTAAATAAAAAACAAAATAATAAAAAAAAGCTAGGTATTAATATTTATATAAATTTGTGAAAATTCAAATAAATATTTGTAACAATTCCAATGATTTACATTATCGAGTAAAAAGTATATTTTTAAGTCCAAATATCATGCTTTTATTCATGTATTTTATTCTTTTGGATGAAAACATGTTTTTTTTTTTTATATTAAAAGCAAAGTTTTTTTAAATTAAAACTTATCTATATTTTTTATGTGATTGTATGAAAAAAATAAAAGAATGATTAATTTGTGAAAATTATATAAATGTTTACAATAAAGAAATAATAAAATATATATTTTATTCTCATTGAATATTCCACAATAAAGTTGTTTTTTTAAATTATATATATTAGATTCATATATAATTATTCATAAGACAATTTCTAATATTACCATAAAATCTATAATCTTATTTAAAAGTTATGACATCACCGAACAATTTTATAAACATTATCTTAAAAGAAATTTATAAAAAATAATTAATTAACAAAAAAAATAAAACATGATGGATCAAAATTCTCTTAAAAAAACAAGGCATACCTGGCCTGAAAGCAAAAAACCTAAGAGCCTAGGCTTGGAAGCAAAATGACTAGGCACCCTAGGTTTGGAAGCTAGGCTCATGTGTTGGATTTTTTTTTTAAAAAAAAGGATAGACGATATATTTTTACCTATTAAAAAAGAAAAAAGAGATGGATAAAATTTGGTTCGCCTAAGCAAATGATATTCCATTTATTGTTTTTTTTTTTGTCATATCTATTGATTGGAAAATGAAGTTCGAGTTTTTAGCCTTAAAAATCTAATTTTTAACTTGTTTTCACATAAAAAAAATACCTTAGAAAAACCTAGAAACTTTAGTAAGCCCATTTTAACTCTAAATCACCATCTAATCACCCTAAAAATTAAAAAAAAAATCAAATTGAATCTAAAAAACTTCATGGGCCTTGATTTTTTTTTTTACGTTTTAAAATAAAAAAAAACACCTTTTATTGAACTCCATTATTTAAGATCAACCTATTGATATCGAGATTGATCTTTGTTTGTAATGTTTGTAACGAAATAAAAATTCAGCATGAATACATTGACGAAAACATTGCTGGAAAGACAATGGACAATGACAGTCCATGGAACAATGTCAGATTCAGAAATAGTGGCAGAATCGGTAGCATTGACCTATGCGAGTAGTGTGCTGATTCAAGTTTGGACTTGGACAATGGATAGTCTAAGGCAAACAACAAACACAACAGACTCGGTAGCATAGACTGACAATTACACAACAGTGTAGCTAGTTGTTACGACAATTACGATCATGACTTTATGAGAGAAATGAGTGTCCAGATTATGAGGGCATAACTATTGAACATGAGAGCATGGTTGGGATTACTCCTCAAAACACTAAGATCATGAGTCAAAACCACTCATTAAGTTCATAGGAATATGGGGGAGAAAGTGTCCTACTACTTCTTATGACGATTATATATAGAGAGATCACTTATATTTATAGAAAGACTCATGTGACAGTTGTGTAAGTGATCATTAAATTAAAAATCACCAAGTTATCCTATATAGGGAATGTGATATCATGATCTTAATTATATGTTGGCTTAATCAAGGGTAAAAATAAAAATATATTGGATATAATATAAATTATATTAAGGTATTTGAGTAATAAAAAAAGGATTCACCATCTAGGTGAATTAGAAAAAAATATTCCATATTTTCTCTAATAGTATTAATTGAGAAATACCTACAAAAGGTGGAATAAGATTTCAAATCTTATTCAAATAATCAATGACTATATTTTTTAGAACAAATATGATTTGATAGAGCAAACACACTACGTGCTCAAATGTTTAAATCAAAATATTCTTGATGAAGGGATAATAATTACATTGAGTAAATAATCACTAAAAGATTAAGTTCAACAACATATGATATTCCAAATATTTAGGAGATTATGACATGTTATTAGATAATATACTCGATATTCATATATAAATTAATCAATTTATAAAATTTGTAATAAATTAAATTGTTTAATTTATTTATCCTATTTTTATTAGGATTTTTATTTATATTAAGACCAACATATTAGAAATTTAATAGGTAAGACACATTAAAAGTCAATGATATAAAATCAAACTAGGATGATTAATCAAATATAACTTGATTATAACTAAGTTTTAGAAATTATGGACTAGAAATCAATTTATAGTTGGGATTACAATATTTAGACTTATAAAAATCAATATTTAGACTTATAAAAATCCATAAATTTCTAAAACAATCCTGAAATAAAATATATGATATTTTTCATGAATTAAACGAAAGATTGAGTATTTCTATAAATAAAATTCTTGGTTTTACATTTTTTTTAATCAAAAGATCAAAGAGAAACATATTATATACATCAGATACACCTATACAAATAGGCAAAGTAGAGAAAAGAAAGACCTAACACTCAAGCATTACAATTCATCTCTCTTAAAAGAGTTTAAGAGATTTTTGAATTAGTGATTTGAATGAATTGTTATTTGAGATTGAACAATTGAATAATTTGTGGTTTGCGACAACCTAACCTTAAAGAGTTTATCTAACCCAGAAACAAGGAAATTGTGATCTTCAGGTAATCTTCTTACAAACCCTAAATACTCTATATTGTCTAATGAGATTCTTAAAACTCTCAAGAAATTTTAAAATTAATGTTTCTATTGTGTTTATATATTTTGAAAATTCCAACAATCAATTTAATTTGTAGAGGGAAATAGAACTAAACCTTCTAATCAATTATATAAACTCTTGTTATTGTGGTCAATTGCTTTATCTTAATTAATCATGATTTTTAGTTGATTTTAATATTCACGATTAATTGCAACCTTCATTTTCGTGTTTAGTTGCAAATAGATATTGTTTTTATTTACAATGTGTGTTCTTAGTTTTATTGCAAACAAGTTTTATAAATGATGCGACAAATTTGAATAAATAAATAAATGGTGTATTTTTTTTCTTGCCTCAAAATTAATTAATTACTCGAATTTAGATTAGTTATCTTACTATACGTGAAATTTTGGTAATCTTGTTCAATATCAAGATATTAAGGTCACAGTCCAGTTACAATCCCTTCCTAATGAAAGAAATTTTTTTTTTTACCTATAGAAGCTGAATGGTAAGAGCTTGAGATCAAGAGATTTGTTTTTCTTGTGATTCAGATTCGAGCCCTGTAATTGCTAATATGATGGCTATCAGAGATTTATATAGTCGTTAACTTCAAGGCTCGTGAGATTAGTTAAGGTGCGTGCAAGTTAGCCCGAACACCCATGTTAATAAAAAAAAATTAAAATTAAAATTGCATTTATTGTTGAAATGAAAAAAAAAAAAGAAGAAAGAGAGAACCCCCTATTTTTTTTTCTTCTAAAAAGTCAATTTCCTCCATTTCAATAATTGACGGAGATTGAATGTCTTTATTAATTGGTCTCATTTGGCATTCTTCCAATGAAGGGGGGAAATTGAATAGAATGAAAATAAGGGGAGGAATGACCTTTCCATAAAACTACAGGGACCAAAATTAGCTATTCTCTTAAAAAATGAAAAAGAAAAGGGAGCGGACCCCTTAACTTCACTGACCCTCTATCTTTTTCTTTATCCCCTTGCTAACATGCAGAGGTTGCATAGAAACGCGAGCTTAGCTTTGGTTTGGACACAGACAACCGTTTAAAGTGAAAGGGAAGAGAGCAGTAACAAGCGAACAAGGAAGGGACTATGTCCTTGTTGCTTAAGGCCAGCAACGGTCATCTCTTCTTATCATCATCAATTGCTTCCATGGCAACGTGTTCAAGCTTCTGCGCTCAACTTCCCATCCATTTTAGACCAATACCCATCGCTTCTTCTTTTCCCACTAATCAACCTTTCAAGCCCTTCTCTGCCCAAGCTTCAATTTCTCCTGCTAATGGTATTTTTTGCTTTGCTTCTTCTTCTTCTTCTTCTTTATGTACAATTCAGCAACTTGAGCTGCGAAACTTTATGGGGTTTGTGTTTTAATCACGCCAAACTAGGTTGAATTACTATTATGTCAAGGATTCAGAAAGTATTAACAGGTGGCTCCTTGGCTTTTCCCGCTTAATTCACTTGTTTAGTAATTGAAGTGTTTGCCTTCAAACTTGAATGGGATTTGAAAACTGCATTTGCGTGGAGATTGCAGATTGAGATTCATTTCATGATGTCTTTCAAGTTGAGCAACGAGAGTCAAACCAGAAACATTAGTCCTTCCTGCACATGTATTCTTTTTTTTTTATGATAAGAACAAATTGAGAATTTACATGGTGTGATCTGATACAGATAATGATATTTGTGACCGTAAATTTTATACAAAACGTATGGAAATAGACATTGTGATGGATGGATGAAGTGGGGCACAGTGCAAATACACATTGGTACTAGAACTGCAAAATTAGCAGTATGGTTGCTATACAGGACAAGCTGCTTCGTTTTGCATGTATACCAAGATAATGAATACATGTTGAAGGATGGGGTTGTTAGTGCTAAAGCAATGTGCCTGTGGATACAGAATTGTTTGTGAGCATGCTTGGTCTGTAAAATTCTTGAATCTGACCAGAGGTTTCAAAAGCAATAGTTTTATGCAACTGCAAATGGAACTAGCACTGTGCAATGGCACATGCACATTGAACATCGAAGGTATTGTTCTTCGTATCTTCAAAATGGAAAATGACGAGGTGTCACAAACCTGTTAGAGTGCAGCAGTGCCAGGAGACAAACTGTTTACGATGATGATGTGCCGGGGGCAGTCTCACTGTGACCGCCTTCTTGTTAGAATACCTCATTAATTTGTTTGTTCATAATAAAGCATGGGTTTTATATTTGAACTATGTTCTAACAGATAATCGTGATTGTATTTAGCTATCAGTTAAGCTGCTTTTCATGTATAAAAACATGTTTTTGGTGTATTTACCCTCTCTAACCAAACCCTTTTCTGAATTTGCAGATGGTGGCTCTCCAAATACTATTGGCTTTCTAGGCCTTGGAATTATGGGTTCTCCAATGGCTCAGAATCTTATAAAATCCGGGTATGATTTATTTTGTTGTTACTCTGTTTGAATGACAGAATCAAATGGATGCAGTGTATTTTATTTTTGCATAATCAGGAACTACAGAAGAAAAAAAATAAAATAGCTATCAGATTGGGCTATCTTGAGCCAATTTTATTTTCTGGACTGTTTAGTTTAATCCCATACTTGGCATTTTGTAGGTGTGATGTGACTGTTTGGAACAGGACCAAGAGCAAATGTGATCCTCTCATCAGCTTGGGAGCAAAGTAAGCACTTAATGTACATACAGCCTATGAAGTAAATGATTTTTGGAATTTCGAAATGGTCATGGACTACCTCCAAATGGGACGCTTGAAACAAGTGAAATTAGGATGACTCAGCATTCATTTTAATTCCGGGAGCAGGAATCTAGCTATTTTTTAATTGCTCTTGATGCTTTCATCTGCAACTCTTCAGAGTGCAATCTTTTACAGATTGAAGCAGGGAAGAAATCTTACAAATTGTTTTCTTATGCAGATATAAGCCTTCTCCCGAGGAAGTAACTGCAGCCTGTGATGTCACATTTGCAATGCTTGCTGATCCAGAATGTGCAGTGAGTATGTTTTATTTTAATTGCCTCCTAAGTATTTCATTCTGGGAAGCCAATAGTAGCCTTATTTCAGGTGGAGGTTGCATGTGGAAAGCATGGAGCTGCAAGTGGTATGGGTCCAGGAAAAGGGTATTCTCTCCTTGTTCTTTCTCATTATAGGGAATTTATATGTTCTTCAGATCGTTTCCCATTGGTCATTGCTCCTAGCTTCATACTAGAACCACCTTCTGTGAATACTTGATTATGTCGTTGCTTGCTCAACATTCATTTGAGCATTTCAATGTGCAAGTTGCTAGCTGCTGGTGTTCATTTTGGAGAATTAGCCACTTCTTAACAGAACTTAAAAGATCCAACTTATATGTTGATACAGAAGTATCATCTGGTGGGTACTAGTTGGCTTAGCTCAAAAATTCACCTGGCACGGTACCACCATACCAATCATTCTAGTTTCAATTCCCAAGAGGGGAGGTGGGAGGTATTTGGGGAGGCTGATTCCCTCGTGTAGCTCAAGGTCAAGGCCCACTTAAACTTCTACTGAACCAAAAGAAAACAGAGAAGTATATCCTAGAAACTGCCTTTCATATGGTTCCTTTTCTTATTTAATAGCATGAAGATCCTTCCTAATACCTTGTAAGAGTCAAGTGCTTGCTAGTACATTCACCATTCACAATTGATTTTCAACAGAGATAAAATCCTAAATCCACACCTGGTTTGGCTTGGATCAGAGGATATATGAGAATGGATAAGGATTAACAATGCATTATTCTCAGCTGGTTTTCTACATTTGCCTTATTGAAGCTATTTTTTTTTCTCTCTATCTTCCTAAGTCACATCTGCCTGCATGATGGACAGGTATGTGGATGTTTCAACTGTTGATGGTGGGACTTCTAAATTGATTTGTGGACATATCAAAGCTTCCGGGGCATCATTTTTGGAAGTGAAAATCTGTTCTCACCGCAACTATTCTTACTGAAACTAAGACATGTTCGATCAAGTTGCATGATAACCATTTTAAGAGAACTTCCAGTAACCTTTACATTATTTTCCTGTAGGCTCCTGTTTCTGGCTCAAAGAAACCAGCAGAAGATGGGCAACTTATATTTCTTACTGCAGGTTGAAAGTGATTTTAAATTTGTCCTCCCTCCACAAGTTCAAATTTATGGATGATGTAGAGACTACTGAAATTTTAAAAGTTTCTGGTCACTAATAAGATTGCTTCATACCTCTTCCGCAATATTGTTATTGTCTGCTCGTATTTTTTCCTATACTTTTTTTTTTTATCTCTGCTGCATAACATAGTGAATCACTTGCTAGAAACTGAAGCATAATGTGCTATCTTTCAGGTGACAAATCTCTGTATGAAACAGTCGCTCCGTTCTTAGATATCATGGGGAAGGTACTGTATCCTATTTTTCTCCTGGAAACTAATCACACTTTATTGTTCACATGGATTTTTTGATAATATCCAGTCAAGATTTTACCTTGGGGAAGTCGGAAATGGGGCTGCAATGAAACTTATTGTCAACATGATCATGGGCAGGTTCTACCGAGTTCCTTTTGTCAATTGTTTTCTGTTTTGCTTCTGTGCTGGATTATATTGTGACACCTGGTGTTTTCAACAATTTGCAGTATGATGGCAACCTTTTCTGAAGGATTGCTTCTCAGCGAGAAAGTAGGACTGGACCCAAATGTACTGGTTGAGGTATTTGTGAACAGAAAATCTTGTTAGATTATGTCGTGTCACTTGTCATCAAATCCCATGAAGATTAACTGAATTCATACTCTTGTTTGCTTTTTATTGGATTATTCTTGTTCTTTCTATCTCATTCGAACATGCACAATGATAATCATTGCTCTGCCGTTTCTCTGGAAAATAAATGAAGAAACTCGTTGATTTTCAGTCTGCTTTATTTCTTCGTCTGCGTTTGTTTGTGTATGAGAGAGAGAGATTCTGAATGATGCTTAACTAAAATTCCTTGGTCAAAATGAATCAAGGTGTTGCACCCTTCTTGTTCAATAACAGCACTTAATGGAAGAGTACATCCAAAATGGACCTCATTTGTTAGGTGTTCTGGCTTGAAAAACTCTTAAAATTAAAGCGTGCACTCTTCTTCCTTGTCTTTGTTGGTAAAACTAAAAGCCTCTAGTATATAGAATGATGTTATCTTTTTTATTTTATTTTATTTTGTTGTTTTTGAAGGCATCTATTGAAGCCTCTTAGGAATCTTCTTACATAGGTGAAATTGCAGGTAGTGTCTGAGGGTGCCATTAGTGCACCGATGTATTCGCTGAAAGGTCCATCAATGGTCAAATCTCTATACCCCACTGCTTTTCCCTTAAAGCATCAGCAGAAGGTTTGTAGATATTCTAAATTGCAGACACTATTTAAATCAACGCTGTCATCTCAAAAATGAAGTCAATGGTTTCAGGACATGAGACTTGCCCTGGGATTAGCAGAATCTGTTTCCCAACCCACTCCAATTGCAGCAGCTGCAAATGAACTATACAAGGTAGCAAAAAGTCACGGGCTTAGCGATAGTGATTTTTCAGCAGTGATTGAAGCACTGAAAGGAAAAGTGCAATCCTGAGCAAACTCGTGTGTTTTTTTCCTGGTTACGAAGGAGAGGCTTGTACCTGAGATCTCGAGTTTTCTTGTATGTCATCATCACCAGCTTGTGGTCTTCTTTCTGTACAAGTCTGTCGGAAAAAAACTGCGGAGTCCCTAAACTCGACTATTGATAGTTTCTGAACAAGGAATTTACCATAATTAATAATTGATGGACAAATTCATTGCAAAAAACCACAAGGAGTAATTTATACTTTACTTAAAGAAACAATGCACACCACGAAACAAGATAAAAGAATCCTATCTATACTTTACTTAAAGTGGAAATCTATTCTAAACTCCAAAGTGACATGAGTGAATTTTGCTTTGCCCCAGATGAAAAATTGGTATTAATTTCATCCTGAAGCTGATCCTTCCTGGCTTTACTTGACAGTTAAACTTGAAATCGATTCCAATGGGCTGTATGCTCGAACCCCTTAACAGCATCAGATAGATACCAAAGTCATGACAACAAGAAACACATCACTTTCTCAACTTATAAATAAAAACCTGTAAGCTCACATCGACATCTCCTTCCCTCATAAGAGAAAACTAAACTCACTTTCCCTCCTTTTCTAGGCTATTTTATTTTCCCATCCCCCAAACATTCCCGTATGAGTAACTATAACATGAAGGTGTCATCGTCTCCCAAGGTCAGCAAACACGTGGAGTGTCTCAGACATCTTCAGGTTGGTGTATTTATCTACTTTCTACAAGAAACATTGTGCTGTTTATGTTTTCATAAGCTTGTGTTATTTTATAGCCCAGTTTTCAACATTTTTGTTAAGTTTTATTACATGTATAGATGATCATGACATACTTAATTACATACGCGAATTGATGTCTTCTGCAGAGCCAACATGATGAGCTGGAAGCACAGTTTCTTGAGGAGAGAAAGGCATTAGAAGCTAAATACAACAAGCTTTATCAACCACTATACACTAAGGTATGTATTGTCTTTGCATTAATACTGCTGCATGTGTTACGTGAATGTTGAATCAGAGGTAGCATGCATTGCAATTTTTTGTTCCGTATTTATGTAATTAATTTAAGTTTTTGATGGGCTCTCGGCGCAGAGATATGAGATTGTGAATGGTCTAAAAGAAGTTGACGGGGTTATGTCTGCTGAATTAGATAGCATAAAAGAGGATCAAGCTATAGAAGGTATTAGCGTATATTTTTAACAGTATATCTTGTTTTTGGCAAACATACATGGAGTATTTGAAAGCAATGCCTTATATTGAACTTAAGAGTATAGTACTTCTTCAATGCAGAGAAAGGAGTGCCTGAATTCTGGCTCACTGCAATGAAAACTCATGAAGTACTCGCAGAGGAGGTATGCAAGGCGTGCGCACATATATTTCTTCCATTTGGATTGATCACTGTGTAATGTGTTTATCAATTGATTCTTGCAATAGATTAAGGGACAAGATGAAGGAGCCCTAAAGTTCATAAAAGATATCAAGTGGTCGAGACTTCAAAATCCTGAGGGGTTCGAGCTGGAGTTTTACTTCAACCCTTGTCCTTACTTCAAAAATTCTGTCCTGACAAAGACTTATCACATAATTGATGAATCTGATCCTATTTTGAGTCAAGCAATTGGGTAGTTAATTATATTAATGTTGTTGTGCTGAGAGTTTTTATTCTCTTCCTTTCTAATTTTCCTTCTTATAATGTTTCATCTGATTTTTTAGGACGGAAATTGAATGGTATCCTGAGAAATGCTTGACGACAAAGGTTGTGAAGAGGAAACAAAGAATGGTGTCAAAGAAGACCAAAACCACCATGACAATTAAGAACTGTGAAAGTTTCTTCACATTCTTTAATACTTCTCAGATCCCTGAGAATGAGGATGAGCTAGATGATGATGATGTAAGTTCCCCTTCGTTATGTACAAGGAAAGCAATGTAACTGTTGATATGTTAATTGATGTCGTAGTCTCTTGTGTTCACAGTATGATGAACTTCAGGACCGGCTAAAACAAGACTACAATATAGGGTAAGTCCCACATTCTTTATGTGAACTTCATTGGGTCTATTCTGTGCATCTCTCTCTCCTTTTCTCTGATATGGACATGTTTTTGTGGATGATAGTATTATTATTCGGGACAAAATCATTCCACATGCTGTGTCATGGTTTACTGGAGAGGCTATCGAGGAAGATGAGTTAGATGGTATAGATTATGATGGCAATGGTGATGATGATGATGATGATGATGAGGAGGAGGAGGTTGAAGATGAGGAGAATGATGATGGGAATGAGGAGGACAATGAAAGCGACAAGGAGGTTGAGCAAGAAGAGAAAAGAAAACAAGGTGTTAAGAAGGACATCAAAAAGGACTATGATGAGGATGAGGATGAGGAAAAGGAAAGAAAATGGGGCTTGAAGAAGGATGATGATGATGATGATGAGGCTGGAGATGAGGAGAATGATGATGGGGATGAGGAGGACAATGAAAGCGACAAGGAGGCTGAGCAAGAAGAGAAAAGAAAACAAGGTGTGAAGAAGGACATCAAAAAGGACCATGATGAGGATGAGGATGAGGATGAGGATGAGGAAAGAAAATGGGACTTGAAGAAGGATGATGATGATGAGGCTGAAGATGAGGAGAATGATGATGGGGATGAGGAGGACAATGCAAGCAACAAGGAGGCTGAGCAAGAAGAGAAAAGAAAACAAGGTGTGAAGAAGGACATCAAAGAGGACAATGATGAGGACGGGGATGAGGAAAAGGAAAGAAAATGGGGTCTAAAGAAGGATGTTGAAGACGAGGATGAGGAGGAAAAGGAAGAAAAACAGGTCTGGAAGAAGGTAAAGTGCATCAATTTGATAAATTAGACTTCCATATTTTTGAAGATGCTAACATATTCTTCCACTGTTTCTTTCTTTGCAATATTCTTTCAGTCATCCGATGGACACAAGGCAAGTTGCAACTGATATTTCATTATTTTAGTTTTTTATGCTATCTGTTGTTCTGTGTATAAAGTTCCGAGAAAATCTGATTTGGTTTTATTAATTGCAGAAGATTGGAGGGGCACAAATTCAGAAAGGTCAGCAAAGGGAGCACCCTCCTGAGTGCAAGCAACAGTAGTGTTGGATCACACTTGCACACAAATGACAGGAGCAGCTTAAAGATTGTAGCATCATCGGTCCTAGTTGACCAAAAGCTTTAGCTCTCTGGCATTGACTATCTATCTATCATCTACATATATCGATATGGCCAATGTTCTTTTCTTTTCTTTTCGTTAGCTATGCATTTGGAGTGAAACTAGAAATAATGTCTATCAGTGTATCTAATTTAATGACTGCTTGATATTGTATGCTATATATATTGTTGTGTATATTGTGTGAATCATTGATCAATATGATGCATTATTATATATTGTTGTGTATATTGTGTGAATCATTGATCAATATGATGCATTACTGCTTGATATTTAATGACTGCTTGATATTGTATGCTTAAACAAATCACTCTGTTGATTTTCAATGTTGTGAAGTGTCGCATGGGACATCTAGGTGAGTTGAAGGAAAAAATAATAAAAGAAAATACCATCTAATTTTATGATAATTAAAAATTCTAACTAGTCATTCAGAGATTATTAGATAAAGGCTAATTATATATAAAAAAATAAAAATAAAAATTACTCCAAAGACATCTTAAAGATAAACTACTTCATGTGTGGATTTTATGATAAAAATATTGATGCAAATCTCTTTATTACGTGGTCAAGTAACCCTAATAAAAATGATACTTCCCTAAAAAAGATGAAAATCAAATTTGAGAAGTGTGACACAATAGAAACCTGTCCCAAGACACCAATACTATTGGAATTGAATCGAATGACACCACAAGGTCAGTTATACCTTAATAAGTCAGATTTGATCTTTATCCCAACAAAGATAACGTGTTGAATCATACAAAACATAAGTTTACTTCATAAATCCATGGCTACTTGATTTTCAGCATACAAAACACTTATATAATGCTTCACGTTTGCATTTTATGATAAAAGTACCTTTTATGTTTCTATATATATATATATATATATATATATATATATATATATATATATGGTAAATGACGATTAAAACCTAAAGTAGTGATTTGGGATCGGAACCGACAACGAAGCATAATTCTTTATTTTAGAATGTAGGTGTACGATCTAAAAGGATAATGAATGTTTAGTTGGACTTTGACTCATTTTCATTGGGTAGTTTCAAAATGAGACCGAAGGCCATCATTCGCCATCAATAAACCTTGTTAGGATCACATTGATTCATCCCAAACCTACTCACAATAAACAAGTTAATATATCCTAACACCTAGATATTTCTAAACAAGCATTCTCAAACATTGGTGAAAGGAAAGAAAAATAAGCATATTTGCAAACAAAGACTACACCAATATTTACATGTTATATATATACCTTTTTTTTTTTATATATAAAAAAAGTGTTGTCTCTCTCTCACACACACATATATGGTAAAGGGCGACTAAAACCTAAGACAGTGATTTAGAATTTGGAACACGCAACAAGACTCAATCTTCATTTTTAGAATGCGAGTGTTAGACCCGAGAGGATGATGAATATCTAGTTGGGCTTTGACTCATTTTCTTTGGGTAGTTTCAATGAGACCGAAAGTCATCACTCATTCTCAATGAGTTTTGATGGGATCACATTGATTCATCCCAAACCTACTCACAACGAACAAGTTAATATATCCTAACACCTGGATGTTTCTAAAAAGATTCTCCAACATTGATGAAAAGAAAGAAAAAGAAGCACATTTGCAAACAAAGACTAGAACAATATATATATATATATATTAAAAAAATATTGTTGAATATGTTAGTAGGATAGTGGTTTACTATATAATGGAGTAGTAAATCAATAGAGTATTTCCAAGCTACCCTTAAAATCATATCCAAATTCATATTAGAAAAACAATTTACTTTGGAAATATAGCACCTCAATCATATTTAATTTTTGAAAGAAAGTATATACAAAAAATGAACATAGAAAATCAAGAAATCTTTTATTTATTTATTTTTAACAAACAACTAAAAAAACAAGAAACAATTTTTTTTTATATAAAAAAATACTCATGCGAAAATATTCATATTGTTCTTTTTTTTTTATAAAAAATTTGTTAAGCATAGTTTTTTTTTCTTGAATTAAAGCTCACATCCATACATAAAACGCATTCACACAAAAATTTAAACACATCCATACACAAAAATCAAGCATATCCATGAAAATTAAACAATCCAGCTAAATAGTCCATACAAATCCATACACACGAATCAAGCACATTTGCAAAAATTAAACAACCTATACATAAAAATAAATCATTCTTACACAAGAAAAAATTGTTAAGGATAAAAAAAAACCTATAAAAACCCCTATCATGGACTAGAAATTGCTGAAAACAATATACCAAAATGTTGGCATGTGGGAATCTTTCACTGGTGTGTTGTCAAGCACTTAGGATGTCAGAACATGTACTCCACGTGCATATTGGTTGGATTTTGGGAAGGAATTTAGGAACTATTTCTGGCTTGTCTTTGGGTCGATTATCGATTGGATTTGAGGAAGGAATTTGGGTCTGTTAGTGAGAGAAGGAGGACTTTTTTTTTTTTTTTTTTTTTTATCAAATATAAGAAATTTTATAGATCAAAACGAAACTAAGCTGGAAACCAACAAGTCAGAATATACAGGCATGTACATGTACATATAGAGGCTAGGAGAACAGGCTTCCTTAAGCAAAATATTACAGAGCCTAACAATCAGCTACATAGACAGGGTTGCAGAAAGTAGCAAAACAATTCAGCAGCACAAACTTTACCACATGGCCACAACTGGACGCATGCCAGCAGACAACAACAAGGCTTCTCCACTGAAAAGCAATCATCCATGGCGAACAACAAAAACACACAGCTAGAGGAGGGGAGCCCAACTCCAGCAAACCAAAACCCAGCAACAGGAAACAACCTGCAAACAAGCAGTATAAAGTTTCAGCTATTTACAAGAAGAGGCCGCAGATAGCAGCAACAACAGCCACTCCAGCAGCAGGGAAAACCCAGTAGTAGTTACATAAAGGCAGCAGACGAACCTACATTGCATAAGCAGTGTAGAAGAACAAGTCAAAGAGAATGAACATGTTGCAACAACCACCAAATCTGCAGGAGCTTAGCTATCCAATATTCAAAGTTTTGAAATCAAACAAGATTGTATCTGTTGTTTAAATTTTGAACTCATCAGATATACATGCACATATGTAGGACAATAGTTAGCATTATCCTTTATTTAAACCCTCTGTACATGCACATATTAAGCAACGAAAATACAACAGTATTCAAGCATTCTTCTTTAAAGTTTCTGTAAAGTTTTCATGGTATCAGAGCCCCTAAAAAGACAAATGTCTTCTCTTCTCTAAATTCTAAATGGCATTCTCATCCTCCTCAAACTCCACTGCTCCCGTTAATGTCCCAACCCTCTCCAATTTCCCATTTACTATTACTGTTAAACTACAATCCTCCAACCATCATATGTGAAAAGCTCAAGCTTTACCATGCTTTCGCGGTCATGACCTTTATGGATATCTTGATGGCACGATCTCTATTCCACCAAAAGAAATCGATTTCTCTGACTCCACCATAGGTATCCTTGAAAAAATTCCAAATCCTCAGTATCAACAGTGGCTTCGTCAGGATTCCGTAATCCTAGCCACCATCAACTCCTCCCTCACAGAAGATGTACTCACTCAAGTCATGTCCTACACCACCTCACGTGAGGTATGGCTTGCACTTGAGCGCAATTTCTCCTCCCTTTCTCGTGCTAAAGTGATCCAAATTTGAACTCAATTAGCCAATGCCAGAAAAGGTGCATTGACAGCTAATGAGTTTTTCCTCTCAATCAAGAGAATGGCTGACGAGCTTGCCCTTGCTGGACAACCTCTCACAAATCACTTATATTATTGCTGAACTTGGCCAGAAGTATGATTCCCTGGCCTCCACAATTTCCTCATGGCTTGTTCCTGTCAGCTTGGAGGAACTTTTTTCTCTACTTCTCATATGTGAATCACAGATCAATCATAATAATCAACCCCTTTAAATTGCCGCTTCTGCCAATTTGGTCACCAGACAACCCCAGCAATACAACTGCTAACCTGGAACATTTCAATACTCTAATCATTATCGGGGTAATTATCGTGGTTGGGGACGTGGAGGACGTTCTCACTTTCATGATTCCAACCAATCACAATCTCTTATCTGTCAGGTATGCTTCAAACCAGGCCATAGTGCTCGCAAATGCTATCATCGCTTTGATTTATCTTATCAGGCTCCACACAATTCCAAGAACCAACCACAAGCACTGCTTGCTGCACACTATCTGCAACCGGATAAAGAATGGCATTCCGACACAGGAGCCACTCATCATCTCACCAATGACATGAACAATATTCATGTTCCCCATACAGGCCATGATACACAAGATCATGTTCAGGTGGCTAATGGTGCAGGTCTAAAAATTATGCGCAGTGGCACTTCTACTATATCTTCTCCCTCTAAATCATTTGTTCTTAATCAAATTCTGCTTGTTCCTGATATTAAAAAAAAATTGTTATCTGTTCAACGTTTTTGTCTAGACAATAACGTTTTCTTTGAGTTTCATGCCTCTTTCTTCATTGTGAAGGACTACTCGGGGAATATCCTACATCGCGGCCCCCTCAGTAATGGACTCTACAACTTCTCAGCTTCATTAGCTCATCTTCAGCTGCAAGCTTTCTCTAGTATTCGTGTGTCTTCCCAAATCTGGCATCATCGTCTTGGACATGCTTCATTTCCAGTTATCAATAAGGCTATTTCTTTACCAATTCCATATAAAACTCGCTCCATTTGTTCTGATTGTCAACTGGCCAAGAGCCATGATATGCCCTTTATAAATATGCATGTTACAGTTTCGTAACCTTTAGAATTAATATATTCGGATGTTTGGGGGCCAGCTTCTACATTATCCACTTCTAGTGCATGTTATTATATCAGTTTTTTAGATGATGCTACTAATTTTTAATGGCCTTTTCCATTAAAACTCAAATCTGACGCATATCAAACATTTCTCAGTTTCCAAACTGTTGTCGAACGCTAGTTTGGCATCAAAATTAAAGCTTTTCAAAGTGATTAGGGGGGGAGAATACCATAGCTTAAATACAGGCATTAACCATCGAATAACTTGTCCCTATACACATCAACAGGCTGGTGCCATTGAGAGACGTCATAGGCAAATTGTTGAAGTTGGACTAGCCCTGCTTGCTCACTCTAATTTGCCTCAAATGTTCTGGGAAGATGCGTTCTTAACTGCAGTTTTTATTATTAATAGACTTCCCACTCCAATCTTAAATCATAAATCTCCATATGAAATGGTTCACCATCAAAAACCTGATTATAATTTTTTACGCACCTTTGGATGTGCATGCTGGCCCTATTTACATCCATATAATCGCCATAAGCTTGATTTTCGATCCAAAAACTGCATTTTTATTGGGTATATTGGTTATCGAGGTTACAAATGTCTAGATATCTCCACATGCAGAATTTTTGTTTCCTGTCATGTTTTCTTTGATGAAAATCTCTATCCATACACCGCACCTAAACCACTCAATCCTTCATCAAATACTACTTCTGTTACGCTACCATCCAATCTCAATTTATCTTCTGCAAGTTCCTCTTTTCTGCAGGTGCCACTCCACCATCTACTGCATCAAGCACTCTGCATATGGCCTCTTTATCTGGTCTTCCACGTGATCATTGTGTTGATTTGATCTTTCCTGCAATAAATATCACTAAGCCTCAAAATACTGATAGTCCACCCCAAGTTCTTTTACCCTCTGCCTCTGCTCCACCAACGCAGAATTGGCACCCAATGACTACAAGAAGCAAAAACAACATGCATAAGCCAAAATTACCATCTGATTCCCACATCAAATATCCCATTCCTAAAGCCCTTTTGGCCACATTCCAAACACCAGAGACAGAACCAACTTGCTACACAGAGGCTGTTAAAAATTCATACTGGAGAACTGCTATGAACACAGAGTTTGATGCTTTGCTGCAGAATGGAACTTGGAATTTGGTTCCCAAACCATCCAATGCTAATCTAGTTGGATGTAAGTGGGTATACTGGATCAAAAGGAAAGCTAATGGTGATATTGACAGATTTAAAGCAAGACATGTAGCCAAAGGTTTCTATCAACAAGAAGGCGTTGATTTCAGCGAGACATTCAGTCCTGTGGTGAAACCAACAACAGTAAGGTTGGTTCTATCATTAGCTGTTTCACGTGGTTGGCCTCTTCGACAAATTGATGTCCAAAATGCATTTCTACATGGCTACTTACATAAAGATGTTTACATGGCTCAACCTCCCGGTTTTATTCACTCTTAGTTTCCAAACCATGTTTGTAAATTGGAAAAATCTCTCTATGGTCTTCATCAAACACCAAGATCATGGTTTTCACGCTTAACAGATAAGCTCCAATCTATTGGTTTTATCGGCAGTCAAGCCGATCACTCCCTCTTTGTTTATCATTAAGGTTCCACTCTTATTTATTTTTTGATTTATGTCGATGACATAATCATAACTGGAAGTGACATCGGTTCTATCAACTGAGTGATCACCTTGTTTCAGGGTGATTTTGCAGTCAAAGATATGGGTGAACTAAGCTTCTTTCTAAACATTGAAGCTCTCCACACCGATAATGGTCTCTCTGTATCACAGAGACGTTATATTCTAGACCTCTTAATGCACAGCAAAATGGACAAAGCCAAACCCTGTCTTACTCTAATGTCAACCTCGCTGCCATTATCAAAATTTGCTTGCGTTGCATTCCATTATCCCTCTTTATACAGAAGTATCGTTGGAGGGCTTCAATACCTTTCATTTACTCGGCCGGACATTGCATTTGCAATTCATAAAGTTAGCAAGTTTATGTATAATCCTATGGAGATGCATTAGGCAGTAGTCAAACACATATTGTGTTATTTAAAACACACCATTTCTCATTCTTTACTAATATAGCCTACTGCCAGTGTTACTTTACAATCATTTAGTGATGCAGATTGGGTGTCCGATCCTGATGACAGACGATCCATTGGCACCTATTGTGTATACTTGGGCAATAATTTGGTTTCATGGAGCTGCAAGCAACAACAAACCGTTGCTTGCAGCAGTACAGAATCCGAATACAAAGCACTTGCCAATGTAGCAGCAAAGCTTTAATGGATTAAATAAGTACTCAATGATCTTGGTATGCCAGCTGTGCATTCTCCCATTCTATGGTGCAACAACATAGGGGCTACTTACTTAACTAGTAATCCCCTATTTCATGCTCGCACAAAGCATATTGAAATTGATTTTCATTATGTTCGTGACCAGGTTCTTCATGGGCAACTTAATGTTCAATTTATTTCTTCTAAAGATCAGTATGCGGATGCTCTAACAAAACCGCTTCCTTCTGTTCGATTTCATACTTTACGTGACAATCTCAGGGTTCGGTCCCTACCCTTTCGATTGCAGGGTCGTGTAGAAGAACAAGTCAAAAAGAATGAACATGCTGCAACAACCACCGAATCTATAGGAGCTTAGCTATCCAATATTCAAAGTTTTGAAATCAAACAAGATTGTATCTGCTGTTTAAATTTTGAACTCATTAGATATACATACATATATGTAGGACAACAGTTAGCATTATCTTTTATTTAAACCCTCTGTATATGCACATATTAAGCAACAAAAATACAACAGTATTCAAGCATTTTTCTTTAAAGTTTCTGTAAAGTTTTCAAGCAGCAATAAATAGAAGCAAGACAACATATAATAGATCAACAAAAGCCAACAGAGGTTCAGCTGACCAAGAAACAAAAGGAGCAACACAAGCCAGAGAGAGTGCTACTCTAGCAAACCAGAAAACCTAGAATAAGCAGGAGCTACCAACACTCAACATCAGAGCCAGCTTCCACCTAGGCCATGGCAAGCACAACTATCCAGTGCAATGGATCACACATTCGGATGAGCATTGCTGGGAACAACCTAATAGACGACATCACAACAAACTTACATGCACAATGCTGCATGTAACAAAAACTAGAGAGAAACAAAGCTGGAGACTAGCAAGTTCAAATGTACAATAAACACTAAGTAACAAAGGGAACATGCTCCCTTGAAATAGTATTAAATCCACATACAGAGATGCTGTAAAACCAAAACATGACTACATAAATTATCATCAAAATCCAAATGGAGTCATAAGGAAGAAGAAGGGAAAACTGAACCCTCATGCTTGCCCTGAAGCCTATTGCCTGCCATAGGCCAAACCTTTGCAGAACCACTGCCTTCATAGAGAACAACAACATCAGTCTTCGCATGCTGACCAACTTTTCAGTAGCAGCAACCATGCTATGAGTCATATATTGCTTCCTGCCTCTAGGGGGCTCTCGTCCTGCAACAACAACCACATCCTGCATAGAATCATCAATACCATGCACTATTTTTGAAGGAGCACAAGGCACAACGCCTGGGAGAGAAGGAGGACTTGTCATGCTTGGTGGAGGGTTGTTGCTTTGGTGGTTATATTGTTTAGCTTGGATTAGCTTACTACCCTGTGCCATGTTCTAGATCGAACCAAAACTTTATTTTAACACAAACAATAAAATCAAAGAAATAAAAAGCATAGATAACAAAAAAAGAAGGCTAGACGCTTATTGGCCTGAAGGCTAGGCTCAAGCGCACCTTGATTCTTTTTTTTTTTAAGGCGGAGTACAACATGTCATCCAACTTTTTTTTTAAAAAAATTGAAATGGATGACTCGACTTCTATTGTGACTAATAACACATAATTTTTGCATTTTTGAACCAAAACAACCCAATTTTCAACCAAAGTTTCACCTCAAAATATCCGAGGACAACCCTACAAAGCTCAATAAACCCTTATGTGCCCTTTAATAGTAAGAAGTCAATTAAAAATTGAAAAATCAAATTGATAGCACAAATTTTCCTAAAGCCGGATATATTTTTTTCGATAATACGAGGATCCAAAACCATCACCAACAAACTTCTCTCGTCAAATGGATCATCTTGACATAAAACTTGATCGTTTTGGTTGCCGAAATTATGACAACCAAACATTTTCTCTTTCTAATGCTATTTTTAACGGTCTTTGTTTCTCTCTCATACACAGGCCAAAAAATAAAAAATAAATAAAATTTAAGACCAAAACAATGTAGCGAACATTTGTGGGTAGCCATCAATTTTATTCGCCTTTTACTTTTTTATCTTTAAACTTTTAATTTTATAAATTTACCATAATTTTGAGCCATATTCCATGCAATTAGGCTTGAAAATGATGTAATTAAAAAAACTTAAAAAAAAAATAATTTTTGGACCAAAATGAACTTTTCCTAAGAATATTAGATTGACCATTATATTTCTCCATTGTTTTCACTCTAGTGCCCTATCATTGAATTTTTCCAATCTTTAACAAAATTGGACAAATTAGCATCAATTTGGGCTTACAATGATGTAATTAAAAAACAAATTGAGTAAGAATAAAAAAGTACATTGTTCGTCATAAATATTTTAGTATATGAAATAAAGGAGGCTGTTGTGTTCGATTTCGAGTGAGAGGAGACAATGGTTTTGGTCATAGGCTTATGGTTTCGAGGAAATATGCGTTTGAAAGTAAGATAGTGGTTGCGGTTCAAAATACTTTTCACTTGAAAATGCATTAAAATAATTTTTTTTAATTTTTTTTTTATATTAGCACATCAAAACAATCTAAACACATAATTTTTTTTTTAAATTTTAAGCAATATTTTATGTAATTTTTAAAAAACATGATTTTAACTGTTTTTCCAAACATTACCAAAAATAAAGATTGCGTGGTTGGGAGAGGTTAGGCTGGGTTATAACATGGGAAGGCAAGAGAGATAAAGAATATAGTTGATTTCAAGTTGTGAGGTTATGGTTAAGTTGTCAGATTCCAGCAGTATTAGAGAAATGGGAGGCTATGGTATAGGCGGCTAAGGTTTGGTTTCAGTAAACAAGGAGAGTCTTTTGTATTTTTGTTTTTGTTAAATTTTTTTTATATATATCTCCCTTATTTTTTTTTTAATTTCTGTCCTATTTTTTTCTTCTTTTCTTTTCTTTTCTTTTCTTTCACTTTCTCTCATAATTTTTTCTCTTTTGATTTTTTTATTTCTTTCCATAAAAAAATTCTTCGTCTTGTTTCTCTCCTCATCTATTTATAATGCTCCTCCTTAAATTTAAAAATCCTATAATTGAATTTAAAAATCTTTTTAGATTTTATTTTTTTTCATTTTTAATATGAGTTTTAAATTCTTTTTTTTTTAATTTCAATTCTAATTTTTTTTAATTCCATTAATGTTAATTCTAAACTTTAAATTCCTTTATTTTTGAATTTCAATTTTAAATGTTTTTAATTTAAATTTTAAATCCTTTTAATATCTCTCATAATCTTCTAAACTATATTTAGGTCCCTCATTCTTATTGTCCCTTTCATTTTACTCACTAAAATATTTTTGTTAGAGAATATGCTAGAAAAGAGGTTAAAAATAAATTAAAACACTAAGTAGGGAATATAAACAACTTCTTATTTGAGTTAGTTTTCAATTAAGACTTCTTTTATTTAGTCCTTTTATTCTTGATTTTTTACTAATTTACCCCTTTACTTTTATTTGTAATATTATTGACCTTTTACTTTCAAGATCATCTTTGTTTAGTTCTTACCGTTGGAAAGAGAGAAGAAAAAGATTTGAATCCAATAATTGATATAGCTCTAACTCAATACCATAAATGTTTTCTTATTATTCCATTTAATGAAATCTAAGAGCACATAAACTTCCACAATCTAGGAAAAACCATGAGATCTTTTACTCATTAAAGCTAACAATTAATGACACTGAAAATTATAAATTACACTTTAACACTCCCTCGTAATTTGTAATCTTCATAAACTCTTTGAATTGCTGAAACTTTTCAACTAGAATAGCTTTTGTGAGAATGTTTGCAGGTTGATCATTTGTATTGATAAACTCCAGTTGCATCTCTTTCTTGCTCACCATGTCTTTGATAAAATCATGCCTTAACTCTATATGCTTTGATTGTGCATGAAAAATTGGATTCTTGGTCATTACAATTGCTAACATGTTATCACATAATATAATAGTAAGATCAAGAACTTTTTACTGTAAATCAAAAGAATTCTCCTCAACCACACTAATTGATATACTGCTTCATTTGCAGCAATGTATTCTACCTCTGCAAAAGATAAAACTATATAATTTTTGTTCCTTAAATGCTATGAAATTATATTTGTTCCTACACAAAATACATAACAAGATGTACTCTTCCTATCATCAGAGCTTCCAGCCTAGTCATTGTTAGAATAACCAATCAACCTGTTATCTTCTTGTTTCTTGTACATGATTCCATGATCCTTTGTTCCTTAAAGATATTGCAGGATTCTTTTTGCTGCTGCACAATGAAGTCGGCTAGGATCCTCCATAAATCTAGAAATAATACTTACTGGGAATAATATATCAGGTCTTGAATTTGTGAGATAAATTAAAGATCCAATAAGACTTCAAAATTTTTTTTGAATCCACTTTAGCAGCACCATCATTCTATTGTAACTTCTCATTTGCTGTATTGCAGATGTTACTAGTTTACATTTTGACAAGTCGAATTTCTTGAAAAGATCTGCAACATACTTTTCTTGAGAAATAAAATTTTTCCCTGGAGATTGCTTCATTTGAATGCCAATAAAATATCTCATCAATCCAAGGTGACATTTTGAATTCTTTCATCATAGCATCCTTGAATTCTGCAACCATATCTTTACTTGTTCTTGTATATATTAGATCATCAACATAAAGATAGACCATTTGAAAGTCTACTCCTTTTTTCTTCATATAAAGTGATGGTTCAAATTTACTTCTTTCAAATTCATTTTGATGAAAATAGAGATCAATTTTATTGTTCCATGCTCTTGGTGCCTGTTTTAATCCATAAAGAGCTTTACAAAGTCTGTAAACTTTTTCTTCTTGCCCTTTTAATTCATATCCCGGGGTTATCTCAACATAGACTTCTTCTTACAATTCTCCATTAAGAAATGCTGACTTAATGTCAAGTTGAAAAACCTGTAATTGAAGTTGTGCATATTAAGTAAGAACTATTATGATAGTTTCCATTCTTGCAACAGGCGCAAAGGTTTCTGTAAAATCAACTCCAGGTTGTTGTAAGTAGCCTTTAGCAACAATTCTAGCCTTATGCTTTTGAATACTGCCATCCTCATTGTATTTGATCTTGAACACCCATTTTAAACCCACTGTCTTGTTTTCTTTTGGAAAATCAACTAACTTCCATGTTTGATTCTTTTCAATACTTATTATCTCCTCATTCATAGCTTTCCTCTGTTCTTTCTTTTTTACTGCTTCTTTAAAATTCCAAGGTTCACCTGAAAAGAAAGCAACATGACAAGAGTTGTAAATGTCAATTAATGGTCGAAATCTCCTTGGAGGAGATTATGAGTATGATTCTTCATTAGAACTTGATGAGTTTCCTTCATTGTGAGAATTTGAACAAGTTCCATTTTGAGAAGAAGAATTGGAAACATTAGGCTGCTTTAGAGCTTCAAGTAACTCCAGTGTTGCTGATTCTGGATTGACTGTATCTTCCCATTTCCAAACTGGAGATTCATAAAAATAACATCTTTGGAAAAAAGTAACTGATCCTTTTTAGGATTGAAAAGTCGAAAGCCTTTTTATTCATCATTATAGCTAATAAAGATAAGTTTCTCCCCTTTCTCATCAAACTTATCTCTACTTTGAGAAGGAATAAGAGCATAAACAATACTGTTAAATACTTTAAGATGACTAACATCAGGCTTTTGCTTATACCATGTTTCAAATAGAGTTTGATTTTAGACTGCAGTATTGATAGCTTCAACCCAAAACTTCTTAGGAAGTCCTTTCCTTTATAAAATTCTTCTTGCCATTTCTTCAATAATTATATTCTTCCTTTCTACAACTTTATTCTACTGAGGAGTATGCCGAATAATAAGTTGCCTTTGAATACCATTTTTTTTGCAATAATCAAGAAAAAGCTTGTAAATAAACTCTCCTCCACGATCTATCCTTAAAGTATTCATCTGGCACCCACTTTGTTTTTTTACAAGAGTTTTGAATGGAAAAAAAAAATAGAGAATGCTTCTGATTTTTTATCAAGCAAATAAATCCATATCATTCTAGAATAATCATCAACAAAGAGTAAGAAATATCTATTGTTACTTATAGATGGAGTTCGAATAGGGCCACAAATATCTGCATGGATTAATTCAAGAGGTGTATTGGTTCTCCAGGTTGTCTTTGTAAATGAAAAACGATGCATTTTTTCATACACATATCCTTCACAGATTCCAGTTTGGTTCTGGATGGAAGGAAGACCAGAAACCATATTCTCTTGCTTTAGCTGTTGCAAGCCATTATAATTCAGATGCCCATATCTGAAATGCCAAAGATGAGATTCATCAACATGTTCACTTCTAATAACAACATTATGAAGTGATTTCATGTTAAGAGGAAAAACATTATTAGAACTCATCTTGACAAGTTATTCTCCAATTTGTTTTCTTATTATAAATCTCATATTATTCTTCATAAAAAAATCAGCTTATAACCTTTTCTCATCATTTGTCCTACACTCAACAGATTCTGACCAATGCTAAAAGAGTAAAACACATCATGAATATGTTTTTTTATTACCTTTATTGGAATGGATTGTAACATCACCTCTTCTTTTGATTTCTACCCTCTTACTGTCACCAAGTTCAACATGAGAAGAATAAGCTTTATCAAGAGTTTCAAAGTTCGAGCGATTACCAGTGATATGATGATTATAACCACTATCAAGATACTAAACTTCTTCTCCTTTGTGTTCTACATTCATGTAAGAATAGAATAGTTGATCTTCTTTATTTGAAAAGTGTGCTGCAGTGTTCTCTCCACTACCATCTTCCTTTTCTTTATGCCAACAATTTCTGTCAGAATGTGAGGAATTTTTACATCTGGTACATGTAAAGAAATAATCTCAAGTTTTATGAGTAGTTCTTTTGTAAATAGTGCAATATAAATTGCTGCTTCCTCTTAGCTGAAAGTCTATTCTTCCACTTCCTCTGTTTCTACCTCTGTCTTTGCTATAATTCTGACTTTCACTTGCTCTTCCATATGTTTCTTTTCTAAAAAATGATCTTCCTCCTCTTTGATCTTGATGAAATCTTGTTGCCTTCCTATCAGAAAAATTTGCTTTAATCTGAAATGCTTACTCCATTAGTTGCTTGCTATACTAGTTTACTCTTTGTTCATATGCTTCAAGAGATCCCATCAATTCATGAATTGTAAGTGTTGCGATGTCGCGGTCGCACAAATTAATTACCCTAGCTTCAAACACAACACACAAGATAGTATAGAGCAAGCAAGGGGTCGATCCCACGAAGAAGATTCAAATCAGATTTTTATGCTAGATGATATGCAATTTGGAGGGATTCAAATCAGTGGTTCTTGAAGAGAAATCTTTAATCAACTCAATATCCTTCATTGTACGATTTTCAAATTCTCTCCACAGATTCTGTAGTCGAATGGAGATAGCTTTATGAGAATCCTAGAATTCATTTTTTAAAATCTCCCACGCTTTTCTTGCCTTTTTAATAGAGAAAATTCTGAGATAAATTGATTTGCTTACTCGCTAAATTATTCTAAAGGCAGTTGCATTTCTTTGCACATTCTGCTTATATTCCTTTGTATTTTTTTTCTGTCCAAGATGTAGAAGATCCTGTCTAGGGTGGTTCTTTAAACCCCTCATCAACTAATGTCCATAAATCTTGTGAAATGAAGATAGTCTCCATTTGAGAAATCCAGTATTCATAATGCTCTCCATCGAAGATAGGAATCTGCGTTGCGGTATAGGAGAAAGTAGAGATACTTGATGAAGAAGCCATTAAGAAGAAACCTGCTCTGATACCAAATCTTTTGGAAAAAAACTGTAGAAATAAGGAAGATAAAGATTTGAATCTGATAATTAATAAAGTTGGAACTTAATACCATAAATATTTTCTTATTATTCTTTTTATTCTGCAGGTTACAAGAACATAATAGAGAAAGACTATATAACAAGAACTAATTTAATGAAATCTAGGAGCACATGAACTTTCACAATCTAGGGAAAACCAAGAGAACTTTACTCATTAAAAATAAAATTAATAATACTAAAAATTACAAATTACACTTTAACACTTACTAATTCCATTTTCCACGCTCTACCACGTGTATGCATATGAATCATCCAATAACTTTGACGACTTTGATTTTTTCCTTATGAGAAAACATGCATTAATTTGATATGTGAGATAGTGGAGTAATAACTTTACTTTGTATCATGTTTTTTAAGATAATAGATCTGCACATCGTCAAGTTTCAGGTAGCAAAATACCTTAGCACATCACTACGAAAATTCTTGAAACCGGTAATTTACCAACTAAAAAGGTTGCATGGAATCTAAACAAATTTGTTGCATCTTGCTATTTATAAAGCTTCTTCAGCAGCTCTGGTCCATCAACATCTAAGAAGTTACAGTAACCTATAAACCAATTAGCAAAATGTATTGTTTATGGTTTCAATACTATTATTGCTCGCAGATCTCTTTGGGACAACCTTAAGTCTTGGGCTCCAGCTGGTCCCTGGATTGTTTTGGGAGATTTTAACTCCATTCTCTCCCAGGAAGATAAATACAATGGTGACCCTGTCTCATCTTATGAAGTCTCTGATTTCAGAGCATGCTATTCCGACTTGGGCCTCTCTGATTTGAATTACACTGGCTGCCACTATACTTGGTCCAATGGGACTATTTGGACTAAAATAGATCGTGTTCTGGCCAATCCCTTATGGTGAAATCTTCAGCTCACGTCCCATTTGCATTTTCACCCTCTGGGTGCTTTCTCTAATCAATCAGGAGCTCACATTCAGATTGGTAGCAACAGATCCCCAGGTCGGCGCCCCTTCAAGTTCTTTAATATGTGGGTTGATCACCCAGACTATGCAGGTTTAATCTCTGAAGGATGGCAATCCCTAGTTGCAGGCACTCCTATGTTTATTTTGTGCAGGAAACTCAAGTTTTTGAAGAGTCCTTTGAAGAATTTAAACAAGCTTCATTTTAGTCACATTTCAGAGAGAGTTGTTAGAGCTGAGGCTGATTTAGAGCATCATCAATGCCTCCTACACAATTCTAGAGATGACATCTCTCTCCTGAACAGAGTTAATCAAATGAAGTTGAATCTCTTCAACCTTAAATCTGTTGAGAAAATGTTTTTTGCCTAGAAGCTCAAGTGTAACTTTCTTAAGAAAAGTGACAGAGGTACAAGGGTTTTACATGCTTTGATGAGTCATAAGCACATGAAAAGTTTCATCCCTGCTGTCCAGCATGGTAATAGGGCTCTTACTACCTCTTTAGATGAAGTTAGAGCTGAATTTGTTCATTACTATCAAAACCTTCTTGGAACTTCATCGTCTATTTCTTCTATTGATGCTGCTGTTGTTCATAGTAGTCCTTGTCTTGATGAATCCCACTCTAGTTTTCTCTTGGCTCATATCTCAAATGAAGCTATCAAGGAAACTCTCTTCAACATTGGTAATGACAAAGCTCTTGGTCCTGACGGATTTTCATCTTTTTTTTCAAGAAATCTTGGGACATCGTTGGGGCTGATTTTTGTATGTCAGTTCAAGATTTCTTTTCTTCTGGTCAAATCCTCAAACAGAGTAATCATTGCATTATTGCTCTGGTTCCAAAGTCTACTAATGTCAACTCAGCCAATGATTTTAAGCCAATCTCTTGCTGCAATGTGATTTACAAAGTGATATCCAAGATTCTAGCTGGTAGATTGTGCCGTGCCTTCCAAGATATTTTTGGTCCAGCTCAAAATGCTTTCCTTTGAGGGAGGAATATGATTGATAACATTAACTTGGCTTAAGAGTTTCTCAGGCATTATGGTAGGAAGAAAACCTTTCCCTGGTGCCTCATAAAAATTGATTTTAGAAAAGCTTTTGATTCGGTGCAATGGGTCTTTCTTAGAGAGCTTCTTCATCTGCTGGCTTTTCCTTAGCGTTTTGTTCATCTAGTTATGTTACGTGTGGAAACTTCTTCTTTCTCTATTGCTATCAATGGCAACCTATATGGGTTTTTCCCTAGGAGGTGTGGAGTTCAGCAGGGTGATCCTCTCTCTCCCTATCTGTTTCTAATCTGCATTGAATATCTCTCACGTATGCTGAAGATAGCATCTCAACAGCCAGGCTTCCATTATCACCCGAAGTGTGCATTTCATAACATTTGTCACTTGTTTTTGCAGATGACATTCTTCTGTTATGTCGGGGGGACAAATCTTCTGTTCATATTCTTCTAGAGCAGTTGCATGTCTTTGGCCAGACCTTAGGGTTACACATTAATGCAGGGAGATCTTTCATATATTTTTGAGGAGTTAGAGACAGTATGAAGTAGGGTATCCTTCAAGATTCTTGTTTTTCTAAAGGTAGCTTTCCCTTCAAATACCTTGGTGTTCCCCTCAGTCCCTAGAGGCTTCTTGCTAGCCAGTTTTCCCCCCTTCTGCATAAACTTGAATCTGCTATACAAGGCTGGATGGGCAAGCACTTATCCTATGCTGGGCGTCTAGAGTTAATTAGATCTGTTCTCTTTGGCATGGTGCAATTTTGGCTCAACATTTTCCCCATGCCAGATATTGTCATCAACCAAATTACATGCATTTGTAGGAACTTCTTATGGACTGGTAACACTGCTAGAAGCAAGTCTGCCTTAGTTGCCTGGAAGCACATCTGTTTGCTAAAGAAATGAGGGATGCCTTGGGCTCTATGACATCAAGGCAAGGAACAACTGTTTCATTGCAAAGCAGCTATGAAATATTCATTTAAAAACTGACTCGATTTGGATTAGATGAGTGCACTATTTTTACTTGCAGGATAGTACTATCTGGTTGGTTCCTCTTCAAATAACCTCCTCTCCCTTATGGAAGTCCTTAATTTCTCTTCTAGATCAGCTCCTTGCAGATTGTGGGGGACAATCAGAAGTGATCTCCATGATGCAAAGTTGGGATAATATTTCTGAGCCTTTCTCGGGTTATGCTTATGAGTTTTTGAGATTTAAAGGAACCTCGGTGTCATAGGTTAAGGTTGTTTGGGAACCTTGGTGTTTACTAAGGCATAGTTTCATCCTTTGACTTGCTTTACTTGGGAGGCTGAGAACACGAGACAGGCTGCACTTTGTTGATGCTGATGCTAGCTGCGTCTTTTGTTAGGATCATGAGGAAAGCCATAATCACCTTTTCTTTTCTTGCAGTTGGACATCCCTCTTATGGTCGAAGGTTAAATCTTGGCTTCGACTCTGCCGAGGTATGGCCACCATTAGTAGTGTTGTTCGGGGCCTCAATCTCAAGGGGAAAAACGCTGTTGCAAAAAAGAAAAGGGTCTTCCTTAGCATTGTTGCCTACCTGATATAGAAAGAAAGGAATAGAAGAGTCTTTGAGAACTCCTGCACACTGGTTGAATCTTTATTTTGGAGATTTCAGGTTTTATTTTACATGATATTGCACTTTCATGAGTGCAATCACCTTCAAATTAATGTCAGCTAACTATATTAGTGGTTGTTCTCGATGAACTTTCCTGTGGGAAGCTGTCTTCTCTTCGGTTCACAGCCTTTCAAGCCGCATTGCATATGTTTCTTGTTGGGCCTTTGTTGTTGCTGTTTCTCTTGAAGATTTGTTATGCTGCATGGTACTCATGTGTTTTTTGCATCCTGGTTTGATATACTTTTGTGTTTTCTACTCCAATTGGTGCTCAGACTGTCTACTTGTCTTGACTTTTGCTTTGTATTAGGTTGGGAACCTTGTAATTTATGGTTCCTCACATAACCATTGTCTGCTAATCTTAGCTTGTTAGCTTCCTTTCCTTGGCTTTGATGTAAAGTTCTATCAGAGAGTTTGTTCCCTGCTTTTGTAAATTACTGTATACAAACTTGTTGGTTCTCCGGCATTGTAAATTTTTGATATATTAATATACTTACATTTTAATTAAAAAAAATGTATTCATTGTTGCTGCCATAGAAAACAAATTATTTCTTTGTATCAATGAAAGACTAAATAGACTAAAGCATTGTTTAGTTAAGACGAGGCTGAAAACAAAGAAAATATGCAACAGTGACTCAAAACGCTGAGCTCATTGAAAACTTGTTCCAAATGTACGCTCATTGCTTATAAAAAACAGAAGATCATCTCATAAACATCTTATTATTATAGTTAGTTAGGTATTTTCTGTTTTCTTGTTTTGGAACCCTAAGGATGCTGCTGGAACAGTAAATATGCATGAAAAGCAAAGAAAATGGATGTCATAGCTATGAATTAGTCAAAGAATGTGCAGAGCCAATGCAAAAAACCATGAGAAAAGCAATCGAACCATTTGATGTAAGACAACACTGAACGATAAGTCACACAACGCTATCTAAAATGAGTCGAACCTTCATCGTAAAAAAGTAGATCGCCAAGAGGCAATGTTTTCAATATTCAAAGCTTTCCAAGTAAAAAAAAAAGAAATCAAAAGAAGTGCCAATTTATAAGATAGGCATCACATCGTCTAATTAAGCATAAATCAAAATTTTAAAGGAGAAAGGTTTTTCTAAAAAATACTGCATCTCTTTCCCTTCTTGTTTTTTTTTTACAAAACTAAAGGCTAGTGTTAGCAAAAGCATACGTATATCTAAGATGCACGAAAAACTCCAGAGATTTAAAAAAGATTTTAAATCATAACTGCATTTTTTCTAGAAAGATTTGCAGACCACGACGAAGAATTAATATAAAGAACCACGGAAAAGCTTGTTTGTGAATGATTTTAAGGCTACCACAGAACACCTTACTCTAAACATAAAAATAAACCATCAAACATGTCACACATAAATATAAACTATATATATTGCTTAGGATCCATGTAAATATCCTGATAGGGTTCGTCTATCCTGGAAGGCGAAAGGGTTTTCCACAACTTGTGTGTTGTGGTGAAAAATACATCCAATTAAAATTGATGAATATTCAGGATAATTCTGATAATTTTTGATATTTAAATATCAGCTTACTTGTAAGTCCAACATTTATACCATAATATTGACCATTAATTCTCATGAATTAAAATTTTATTGGTTATAGAAATATTGGCTAAATCCTCATGGATTTAATAAACTGATTATTAAATTCAAAATCTAAGCTAAAAAAATAAAACATATTATGTATTTTATTTTTTAAACAAGATATGATTTTTGTATTTTTGAGAAAACTTGGTTGAATACAATTTAAAATAAAATTGTATTTTTGAAAGAAAGATTTTTGTTATGTAAAACTTGGCCCTTGTGTGAGTGTGTGTGTTTAGCCATCTATTTATGGGTGAAAATTTTCTTTAGCTTGAAGGCAAAACAAACCAAGATTAACCATTGAATTTCAAGAATAAATCTCAACCATTCATTTGATAACTTGGAGACAAAGAAAAGAAAAATGAACCTTTGTACTAAGAGAATGATTGTAGACTATTTGATTAAAAAAATGGGTTGCTTGGTGAGAGAGTTTTCAATTTTCAAATTGATCCTCTCCTTTCCACAATTATAATTAAATCCCTAAATATTAAATGCAATTTTTTCCTTTTCTTTTATTTTAAATTCTTTGGAAAAGACGTACATATTTTTTTTTGGGGTTTTGTTGTTTTTTTCGCTATTTTTTGGTTTTTGTTTTCAAAAACAAAGTAAAAAATTGGGTAATAACAAATGTCCTATCTTTACAATACTTACAGAGGAAAGACTTGTTAAGTACTTTGCATAGTAAGTTTGTGAAGACAAACAAATTGTTTTTCCAAAACTAATCTTCTCAAAGCGTCTAGTTCAGTTTACTTGAAACTCTGTTTTCGCAGCAATTCCCTTCAACCAAAACTATTATCAAACTATGTACATCTTGGTTGTCCTAAAATCTCAATCTGTCGACTCTCTTAAACCAAAACCAAAATCTTTGCCAAAAATTCAATCAACATGAGATCCCAATTTGGTGATCCCTTTTAACTAGAATAAAAATATAACACAGCTCGGCTAACTTGAAATCTCAATCTGACGATTCCCTTTAACCATAACCAATAGCTTGGTCAACTTGAGATCTCATTTGGCGATCCCTTTTAACTAAAACCAAAATATGAAACATCTTGGCTAACTTGATATCCCAATTTGGCGATTCTCTTTAACCAAAACCAATAGCTCGGTTAACTTGAGATCCCATCTGGCGATCCCCTTTAACCAGAACAAAAAAGTTACCTTCAACTTGGTTAACCTGAAATCTCAATCTAGAGACCCCTTTTAACCAAAACCTTAGTCTTTATCTCCAACTCGGTCAACTTGAGATCCCATATGATGATCCCCTTTAACCAGAATCAAAATGTTGCCTTCAACTTGGTTAACCTGAAATATCAAACTAGAGACTCTTTTTTAATTAGAACCTTGGTCTTTATCTTCAACTCAGTCAACCTAAGATCTTATCTAGCGATCCCCTTTAACCAGAATCAAAATGTTGCCTTTAACTCAATTAACCTGAAATCTCAATCTAGAGACCCTTTTAAACTAGAACTTTAGTCTTTCTCTTCAGCTCGGTCAACCTAAAATCTCAATTTAACGATTTCCTTTAACTAGAACCAATAGCTCGATCAACCTGAGATCATAATCTGATAATTTCCTTTAACTAGAACCAAAATCTAAAAAACAACAGATAAACTGAAATCCTAATTTGGCGATTCCCTTTAACCAAAATGAAAATGTTTGCCTTCAGCTCGGTTAACCTGAAATCCCAATCTAGAGACCCCTTTAACCAGAACTTTGATTTTTATCTTTAGCTCGGTTAACTTGAAATCTCAATCTAGAGACTCCTTTAGCCAGATCTTTAGTCTTTTTCTTCAGCTCGGTCAACCTGAATTCCAATTTGATTATTCCTTTTAACTAGAACCAATAGCTCGGTCAACTTGAGATCCTCATCTAGGAATCCCCTTTAATCAGAACCAAAATGTTGCCTTCAGCTTAGTTAACCTGAAATCTTAATCTAGAGACGCCTTTTAATCAAAACCTTGGTATTTGTTTTGATCTCGGTCAATCTGAGATTTAATCTGGTGATCCCTTTTAACGAGAACTAAAATATTATCTTCAGCTTAGTTAACCTGAAATCTCAATCTAGAGACTCCTTTTAACCTGAACCTTGGTCTTTGTCTTCAGCTCGGTAAACCTAAGATTTCAATCTAGCAATTCTTTTTAACTAGAACCAATAGCTTGGTTAACCTAAGATTCCAGTATGTTATTAAATATCATGGGAAGGTACTGTATCCTATTTTTCTCCTCGAAACTAGTTACACTTTTTTGTTCACATGGATTTTTAATACTATCCAGTCAAGATTTTACCTTGGGGAAGTCGGAAATGGGGCTGCAATGAAACTTATTGTCAACATGATCATGGGCAGGTTCTACCAAGTTCCTTTGTCAATTGTTTTCTGTTTTGCTTCTGTGCTGGATTATATTGTGACACCTGGTGTTTTCAACAATTTGCAGTATGATGGCAACCTTTTCTGAAGGGTTGCTTCTCAGCGAGAAAGGAGGACTGGACCCAAATGTACTGGTTGAGGTATTTGTGAGCAGAGAAAATCTTGTTAGATTATGTCGTGTCACTTGTCATCAAACCCCATGAAGATTAACTGAATTCATACTCTTGTTTGTTTTTTATTGGATTATTCTTGTTCTTTCTATCTCATTCGAACATGCACAATGATAATCATTGCTCTGCCGTGCTCTGGAAAATAAATGAAGAAACTCGTTGATTTTCAGTCTGTTTTATTTCTTCGTCTGCGTTTGTTTGTGTAAGAGAGAGAGAGAGAGAGAGAGGTTCTGAATGATGCTTAACTAAAATTCCTTGGTCAAAATGAATCAAGGTGTTGCACCCTTCTTGTTCAATAACAGCACTTAATGGAAGAGTACATCCAAAATGGACCTCATTTGTTAGGTGTTCTGGCTTGAAAAACTCTTAAAATTAAAGCGTGCACTCTTCTTCCTTGTCTTTGTTGCTAAAACTAAAAGCCTCTAGTATATAGAATGATGTTATCTTTTTTATTTTATTTTATTTTGTTGTTTTTGAAGGCATCTATTGAAGCCTCGTAGGAATCTTCTTACATAGGTGAAGTTGCAGGTAGTGTCACTGGGTGCCATTAGTGCACCGATGTATTCGCTGAAAGGTCCATCAATGGTCAAATCTCTATACCCCACTGCTTTTCCCTTAAAGCATCAGCAGAAGGTTTGTAGATATTCTAAATTGCAGACACTATTTAAATCAACGCTGTCATCTCAAAAATGAAGTCAATGGTTTCAGGACATGAGACTTGCCCTGGGATTAGCAGAATCTGTTTCCCAACCCACTCCAATTGCAGCAGCTGCAAATGAACTATACAAGGTAGCAAAAAGTCACGGGCTTAGCGATAGTGATTTTTCAGCAGTGATTGAAGCACTCAAAGGAAAAGTGCAATCCTGAGCAAACTCGTGTGTTTTTTTCCTGGTTACGAAGGAGAGGCTTGTACCTGAGATCTCGAGTTTTCTTGTATGTCATCATCACCAGCTTGTGGTCTTTTTTCTGTGTTAATACAAGTCTGTCGGAAAAAAACTGCGGAGTCCCTAAACTAGACTATTGATAGTTTCTGAACAAGGAATTTACCATAATTAATAATTGATGGACAAATTCATTGCAAAAAACCACAAGGAGTAATTTATACTTTACTTAAAGAAACAATGCACAACACGAAACAAGATAAAAGAATCCTATCTATACTTTACTTAAAGTGGAAATCTATTCTAAACTCCAAAGTGACATGAGTGAATTTTGCTTTGTCCCAGATGAAAAATTGGTATTAATTTCATCCTGAAGCTGATCCTTCCTGGCTTTACTTGACAGTTAAACTTGAAATCGATTCCAATGGGCTGTATGCTCGAACCCCTTAACAGCATCAGATAGATACCAAAGTCATGACAACCAGAAACACATCACTTTCTCAACTTATAAATAAAAACCTGTAAGCTCACATCGACATCTCCTTCCCTCATAAGAGAAAACTAAACTCACTTTCCCTCCTTTTCTAGGCTATTTTATTTTCCCATCCCCCAAACATTCCCGTATGAGTAACTATCACTACTAAAAAATGGAGTAATTAGCAACGGACTGTTCCGTTGCAAATAACACTAAAATCCGTTGCTAAAACAATTTAGCAACGGAATCAGCAACGGCAAAAATCCGATGCAGATTTGTCGTTGCTGATTTTTTTGCAACGGATTTATCCGTTGCTGATTTGGCAGCAACGGATAATCCGTTGCTAATTGTCAGCAACGGATTTTCCGTTGCAAAACTAGCAACGGATAAATCCGTTGCTAGTTTTGTGAATCAGCAACGGATTCTCCGTTGCTGATTCATGCATCAGTTTTGTTTTTATTAAATTAATTTTTATTTATTTATTAAAATGAATTTTAATTTATTAATTTAATTATTTATGGATATTTTAAAAGTTGTAGAATTTATATAACCAACATAAATTAATTAATATTAAAAATAATTATATCATTAATAAAAAAAACAAAATAAAAATAATATTCATATTATAAAAATTTAGTTAAACTTGCATTAATACAATTAAGTTCAAATACAATAAAAAAAAAACAACAAAAGATACAATCATGGTGCTGGTTGCGAAGACGAACCATGATATTGTGGATCAATACAAAATTGATCAGGATATAAAGGTCGAGGTGTAGGTCGAAAAATTGGTTGAGATGCGGGACCCATAGGTGTCATTATCTGAGGAGCCATAGGTGGCGGTATTGATGGAGTCAAAGGTGGTGGCATACCTTGATCAATATTTGATGTCCCACCATGGTATCCAAGATTGTTCACAAGATATTCTTTCATGGAATCCATCTGCCGTTTCATTTCAAGAATAAAATCATCTTTTTTCTTTATCTCCTCTTCTTTATCCTTTATCTCCTTTTGCAATGCTCGATACGATGAACTGGGATATGATGACTCCACCGAGTAGGAATGTGATGAAGAGCTTGTACTAACTTTTGATTTTGGCATACGAGGTGCACCATATACCCTACCCTTTGTAACTCCTCCTGAAGCCACACACCAAGCTGCTCCATCAAATGAAGGATGATTTTCCCGATCAGTTCCATACTTTGAAATCATCTCCATTTTATAATTTTCCTACAAATAAAATACATGCAATAATAAATTAATTTGAATGTTGAATAATACTTAAGTTATATTAAGAAATAATCAAATAAAAATACATACAACCACTTTTTTAGACTTGTTGTCGACGAAGCTACCAGATTGCTTAATACTTTGATGCAAAGCTGAAAAGACATCATCCCATGGAGGTTCTTTTCCACCAGCTTCCTCTTGCTTTCAAGATTAATAAATATTATAAAAGATAAATATACAAATTTTAATTTATTATCTTAAGCATAAAAAAAAAATCCATACCATGTTAGCTCGATATGATGCAAATGACACTGTTCCTCCAGAATGAGTGCTTATTTTGCCATCTGTTTTGGTTAATCGATTCCTCCTAGCAGATTCAGATCTCCTTTGAAATTCAAGGGTGGACCAAACATCTTTGATCATTTGATTCCAGTCATCATTGTTTATCCAGGCAGGACCTTTATCAAGACAATCTATAATATTTGTAGTGTTTTCTTTTGACATAGCTTTCTTGCGAGCTCGTGTCAATTGTTGATTCAAAGCTATCCTAGCCTTATCTTCCCAAATATTACGAACAATCGACTCATCTTCCTCAGGAAAGGAATATTTTTTCTACCAAATAATATATATACCAAGTAAAAAGAGTGCACAAAATTTCAAATTATATAAATAATTAATCATATTGTGTTATCTTGTTCAGAATTTGCAAGATGATGTAATAACTAAAGAAATTAAATGATATTAAAGAGTAAACAAGAAATAAGAACAAATTATAACACAAATCAGTCATAGCTATTCAGTTGATAATTTTCATAATTCTACATTAAAGTGAAAAAAATTGAAAAGATTATTATGGCAATTAGTGTTGGTTCTTACCTTAAACTCTTTAAAGAGTTCATCCCTGCACATTGGATCTACTTTTTCCCAAGAGTGCCATGCTCCCTTAAAATTGGACCTCAAAATATCTCCGATTGCACGGCCACACGATGCGTTATTGAACCTAAAAATATATAATAACAAACTTATATTAAACAAATAATTACACAATAATAAGTAATTGTTTTCATACTTGAAAATATAACCTTAATAAGTTAGTTATTAAAAGTTTGAACTTACTCTGTTGTTCCATACAAACAAAGCTCTTTTTTTCTTGTTATTGGATCTATTGTCGTGTCAAAACCCTTCCTTTTAACACTTTGATCATAATTGTATGGAGAAGATGTTGAACCGTGATATGATGGAACACCATCTTGATCCTCATCACATACATCTCTCTCATCACATACACCTCTCTCATTACTACCGTCTCCCTCATCTTCATTTCTAATGTTCACATCATCATCATTACCATCAACTCTCCCATAAGTCCCATATAAATTATGTCCTCCAGAAACAAGTTGGTTATCTCGATAAAAACCTCCTTGAGTTTGAAGCAAATCTTGAAAACGAAAGCCCTCACAATATTGATATGCATCAACCCTCCCATAATCATGTTGAGGAGGATGTGTACTCCCCAAAGTGGGTATATAATACTCATTTACGTTCTGATACACAGGTTGATGAAATGTGGATCCTTTGTTATTATGCCTTGATGTAGTTTGAAATGACTTGGATGAAGTGGACCTGTCACTCCTTGATGTGGACCTGTCACTCCTAGATTCTAATATGGATCCTCGTCGAGGCATGCTAAAAACCAGAAAAAATAACTAACATTTAATATGAATATATACAACATAACAATAAATTAGCTCATATTTAAACTATCAGGAACAAAAAATTCACAGATATTTTTCCAAGACTGCCATAACTAGAATGAAAACAAACTGTTAAATCTCATTTTTTTCCCAATTCATTACAAACAATATCTAGATTATGATGTTCAAAATCAGTATAGATTGTCCACTTAATAGTCATCACTCCAAAAAATATTATACTTCAAATAAAATAATTACTGTAACAAAACCAAATATATAAATAACATCAAGACAATTTCATTAAGCATTCCTTGCAATGACAAAACTCAGCCATGAAGTTTAAATTGTCAAAAGCCAATTAACACAAACAATAATAAAAATAAAAATCTAAATAATTAATTAAGCAGAAATCAAAATTTATAAGTATGCTTACCTTAATGTTTGGTCCTATAAATCAAAACATTGAGTAGGAAAAACCCTTTCTTTCACGCTTCAGCATCTGTAAGCCAAAAAACGAATCACAAAATAAAATATAACATCAGAATCACAATTTAAAGATTGATACTTGAAAGGTTATAAATGGTTTCAAAGGTGAATGAAAATGATTTATGTAATGTGATGCATAACACACACTTGAATAAAATAATAAAAAAAACATTGAAAGCCTAAATATTGTGAAATAATATGAGTTCATTCATACATATAATAAAGATAATTCATTACATATACTACAAAATATAATTAACTTGTGCTACTCATTATTATCATCATTCCTAACCATCACCACCATAACAATCATCATCATCATCATCTTCTTCTTCTTCTTCACCATCACCATCACCATCACCATCACCTTCTTCTTCATCATCTTCATCTTCATCTTCATCATCTTTGTTTCCCCAATTCATGTCAAGTTGAATCAATTCATGTTGCCCAATTTCTTCATAATAAGATGATTCAACAAGTATATTTGGATCATCAAGTGTTGGAGTAGGAAGGACACGACATGGTTGAGAAATCTCATCTGATTGATCAACATCAAATGATCTCACATTGTTGGCATCTTCAATAAATTCACCCATGTCAACATTATAACGACTTCTAGCAGTTGTCTTAATAATCGTCCACCATTCAGATGATTTATTACCAGGTGGATATGTATAGTAGACTTGTTGACATTGTTGTGCTAACACAAAATCTTCATTTCCATGTAGTCGAGATGTATGCTTGATTTCAACCAAACCATTCGAAGGATGCACTCTAATCCCTCGTTTTGTATCATACCAATTACATTTAAACATAAATAACTTGCACTTACTCCCCAAGTATTTTAGCCGAACAACTTCTTTAAGCATTCCATAATAATCACGTTCATTATCATCATAGCAACTTCCTTTCACACAAACTCCACTATTCATTGTCTTTTTAAAACGGCCATAACATTGAGTATGAAATTTAAAACCATTCACATAATACCCATTATAACATTTCACTGAAGTTGAAGGGGCCATAGCAAGTCCAAAGAGCTGATTTTCAATTCCGTTAGATTGGTATTCCACCTAGCATAATAGTTAACTCCATAAGAAATAATGATTTAAAAGAGATTAATAATATTTTTAAAGTAGCTAATTGACATAAAATATAAATTAATTTTATTAAAATACTTACATTATTTTTTAACCAATTTGGAAAGATCGCTTCGCATAATTTTTCAATTTCACCATCACTCGCATATGGTTGTTGTGACTTTAGCTCTTGTCGACATTGCCTAAAATTTTAAAATGTTAAAGTTAATAATAAATTATTATAAATTTAGTACAAAATAATATTTCATACTTACTCTAAATAAGGCTTCAGTTCTTGACAATTGAATATCACATAGTTATGCGCAATTTGCATTTCAGCATGTGACAACTGCCTTTTATAAAATCTTTTGGATAATTTTTTCCCTGGATAGGAAAAAATAGAGAGACATCCATCTACACTTCTAAGGCCACCATCATCATTCCGTGGAACTCGATTCCAAATTGTTTGCACGTCATCACCAAAATAATGAGATGCAAAATTGGTAATTTCATCAATCAAGTATGCTTCACATATGGAACCCTCAACTTTAGCTTTATTGGTCACTTTCTTCTTCAAATAAAACATATACCTATATCATTTCTGTCAATTAGTTTATTTTTAAAAAATAAAAAGTGAATAAAATTAACATAGTATGAAAACATACCGTTCAAATGGATACATCCATCGATATTGAACTGGTCCACCAACTTTTGCCTCGTAAGGTAGATGTATCGTCAAGTGTTCCATGGAGTCAAAGAAGGATGGAGGAAAAATCCTTTCAAGTTTGCAAATTATTTCAATTATATTCATCTGCATTAACTCCATATGCTGGGCATTTAAATTTGTTGAACAAATATCTCGAAAAAATACGGACAGTTCAGTTAATGCCTCCCACAGTGGCCTAGGTAAGTAAGGTCGGAAAGCGGTTGGAAGAAGTCTTTGAATGAAGACATGACAATCATGGCTCTTCATCCCCGAAACCTTACATTGTGCCTCTTTCACACATCGTGAAATGCTTGAAGCATAACCATCAGGAAATGATAATTCCTTCATCCATGACAAAACTTCTTGTTGTTGTTTCTTGTGCAGACAATAAGTGCCTTTAGGTTTGTAAAGCCGACCACTCATATCTTGTTGCAAATGTAAATTTGGCTTCTGACAATACAATTGAATATCCAACCTAGCCTTTAAATTGTCCTTGCTTCTATTCGGACAATCCATTACTGTATAAAAAATATTGTCAAAGACATTTTTCTCAATATGCATGACATCAAGATTATGACGAATCAAATTTGTATGCCAATATGGAAGCTCCCAGAAAATGCTCTTCTTCACCCAATTGTGCTTAACACCAAAGCCAGGAATTTTATCATTATATGATGAACCTCCATTATGTCCCTCAGTATACTTGGACACTTCATTTAACATTTCCAAACCAGATGGACGAGGTAAAGGAGGAAGCCTTTCAATTACTCCTTTCAAAAACTTATCAGATTGAAATCTATATGGGTGGTTCATGGGTAGGAATCGTCGATGACAATCAAAAAATGTAGTTTTCCCCCCATTTTTTAATCTAAAAGCCTTGCTATGCTCCATACAATAAGGACAAGACAAATTTCCATGAGTACTCCACCCCGATAACATGCCATATGCTGGAAAGTCACTAATGGTCCACATCAAAGCTGCCCTTAATTGAAAATTTTCCTTTCTGTATACATCATATGTTTCAACACCAAAAAACCACAAATTCTTTAACTCATCAATCAAAGGTCTTAGAAAAACATCAAGCTTTTTACCCGGATTCTTTGGCCCAGGAATCATCATTGTCAAAAACATGAATGGTCTAGTCATGCACTTCCACGGAGGCAAATTATAAACAGTCACAATTACTGGCCAACAAGAGTATGTATTTGAAGACATGTCAAATGGACAAAACCCATCAGTGCACAACCCTAACCGAATATTTCTCGGATCTGATGCAAAGCTTAAGTGGACACGATTAAACTCCTTCCAGGCCTCCCTATCAAATGGGTGCACCATAACCCCATTATCAGACTTATGAAAATGATGCCATGTCATATCTTTGGCATGATATGGAGACATGAATAGTCTCTGAAGCCTTGGTGTTAGAGGAAAGTATCGGAGTTGCTTCTCCGCCTTATTGGAACCTTTACTAGTTGGATTTCTAGGTTTGTATCGTGAACTTCCACAAAAATCACAATTTATTTTCATTGCATCTGCCCCATAGTACAACATACAGTAATTAGGACACACATCATATTTCTCATAACCAAGTCCAAGTGGCCGCATAAATTTCTTGGCATCATAAAAATTTGAAACCAAATTTTCATCATTAGGCATGCAACTTTTTGTAAAGTCAATGAAATTGTTGAAGGCATTCTGAGTCAAATTTAAAGTTGACTTCATATTAAGCAATTGTATACAAGCAGATAATTTGGATTGCTTGGTACACCCATCCCACAACGGCTCCTCCGCAGCTTTCAAAAGCTTAAAAAATTTAGTTGCATCCGGATTTGGAATTTCTCCTGCTACCACAGGACTAGACACATTATCATTGTAGAATGCATCACCCAACCCCACTGCATCCATAACCATATTCCTATATGGATTCTCTAGACAAACATCATTCACAACATGACTCATTCCAATCGATGAAGGTCCAGCCAATATTGGTTCTGCGACATAAGGCTCCCCATGTACAGTCCAATTTTCATAACAAGGTAAAAAACCTTTTGTCAATAGATGTTTACAAACATCATCTTCCTTTAAAAACTTTTGATTTTTGCACCTCACACAAGGACATCTAATTTTTCCCCCAGATATATTTTTATCAATTGAAAATGCAAAATTGATAAATCTTCTAACACCGGTAATGTATTCAGGACGAAGGCGACCATCCATAAGACGACGATACATCCACGATCGATCATCCATGTTAATCTAATTAACATGACAACACCAATAAGCATTTTTTGAAATAAGCATACTTCTTTAACTACTAGTACTTAAACAATCTTTTAAAATAAAATATGTTCGGTTAGTATTTTATATTTTCATTTATATTTTCTAACTAGTGACAAAAGTAGACTTTTAGATTATGTTCGGTTAGTATTTTATACAGCATAAATGGATGAAGAAAAAAATATATTTAGTTGAACAAATATTAAATAAATTTATCTTTATAATAGTTTTGGAGTTCATTTTTTTTATTGGTCCTTCTAACTTTTGTTACCACCTCAAGTAGTTTTTTTTTTATTTGGATCATTTTATTTTTATTGGATCCATCAAACTTTTTATTTTTATTCGGATATTTTTTTGCTCAACTAAGAAATGGTAAATGAAATCAGAAACATGCGAGGTAATACAAGATTAAAGAATTTTTTTCAATTTTTAAAAAAGATAAAAATGCAATATAAAAAAAAAAATTTATTATGTATTACAATAGTTACTCACATTTGTATCTTTGTCTCTTATCATATACATTGTATCTATCTTTTATGTCGTAGTGAAATAATAATTAAATAATAATTATAATACTGGTGGATTAAAATATAAATACATTTGTTTTATAAATTTTGTAGGCACAATCCAATTTAGTTGATTACAAGTTCTACACGGACGAGCAATAAATATTGTTAATATTTATGGTTAAGGTAATGGAGGTGTGAATATATTTATGTTAAACCTCTTTCTATGAAATACTTATTATTTATATTTTGTTGTGTAATCAAAGTTTATAGTTAAGCATGTAAATTAAGTATTAGTCTCTTGGATGAGGATTTGTTGTTGTATTATGACATTTTTTTTAAAAAATATCAAATTAATATTCTTATATTTTTAAATAATTTTAATATAACAATATTAAACAAATTATAAAAATTTATTTTAATATAATTTCAATAAAAAATCACACGACATTATTTTATTTGCGTGGGTATACATGTTTTCCACGCGTAATTATAATTGCAATCACCGAATTTAAAGAATACTATTAGTCTCTTGGATGAGGATTTGTTTTTGTATTATGACATTTTAAAAAAAAATCAAATTAATATTCTTATATTTTTAAATAATTGTAATATAACAATGTTAAACAAATTATAAAAATTTATTTTAATATAATTTCAATTAAAAATCACACGACATTATTTAATTTGCGTGGGTATACATGTTTTCCACGTGTAATTATAATTGCAATCACCGAATTTAAAGAATACTTACTTTTCCGTAAAACTCCTAAAAGTGGTTTTGCATTTTCCAAAGTGTTGAAAAACAATTTAAACATTTCCTTCAAACATCAATATCTCTCACCCATTTCTCCCATCTCTCCCTCAAAATCCGATCAACAGAATTCAATATCAAATTCAACAGATTTCAAGCTGTTTCAACAGAATTCTTATTTTATCAATTATGTTGTGCATATAGTAAAAGGAATCAACTTTTCCATCATTGTAATGTAAGTATTGTTATTTACCACACACCTAAATGTGTAATCATGTTTCTGAGAGTTTGATTGTACTCAATATCAGATGTAATGAAAGAAAATCATTCCATTAGTTTTCTTATACAAACTGTCAATATTGTCCCAATGAAAGGCAAAGTTCCAACTACTTGAAAAGATTACAATAGGCATGCCCAACAGAAAAATTACGCACGATATAATTAAGCAACCATGTAAAAATGGAGCAAAATAGACTTACCTAAGCCCCAAGAATCAATGGCACAAGGTGGAGGTTTTCTTATTGCAACCCAATCAGATGTAGCATATTGTGATCCAATAAGCCATTCATATTGCTGGAAAAATAAAAAACATAAACAGTATGTTACACCCATCAAGTTATAACAATTGCTAGTCTTTAAAACAAATTAGTGCTTTCCTCTATAATCCTTTATCCTTTGTGTGATTGGAAATGGATCTATACTAATTAGTGCTTTGCTAGAACTGACTTCACAGTGTAAACATCAAGCTCCCATCTTTTATATTCATTCCAAACAAGATCATGACCTTGTGAACCGAAAACAGCAAAAGAGTGTCTAATATTTCCAATTTCACAATTTAAATGGTCAAGTCCAGTGACCTCACAACACTTGACCCTAGCCTTTTCCACAAATAATTCTAACAAGCCCATGCGATTGCTTGTAGTTTGTTAACTGATCCTATATCCACTGATAATGGCTAAGCAAGCAAAGATTTTCACCATCAGTTTGCATCATTCACACAGAGAAACTCAGCTAACTGACTAAAAAATGAACCATTGCACAATGCTGGTGCATTTTACATGTATCATTACAGACAAACCTGCTAAAAAACATGCAATTGTTTCTGCAATTACACAAGTTGGCTCCAAACAATTTGCTACTTAGTTCATGCAACAATCAGAGTCATCTAAAACATGGAATGTGGAAAGGAAATAACTGGAAGTGTGAATAATTTACAGACAGAGTCTGAAGGTCCAGCCCACAAAGTAACAACTGCTGGATTAGGTATTTTAGGAAGAAGGATGTGTATTTCTCAACAATGACAGAAAAGTGAACTTGTGCCATTTCAAAGGTTGATGTTTAAATAATGTTCTTCTTTTGTACCAGCTTTTCACATAACAGAACATACGATGAAACTCATGCATTGCCACAGCGAGAGGCCTAATTATTTGATACAAGGAAGCATTTACACGAAATTGCTAAAAGGAAGTCAGTAAGCCCCAAGAAAAGAAGGGAAGAAGAAGGATGAGGTTACTGTGGCAGCAAGCAACCAGGACCTAGGATTTCAATATCTAAATGCAATTATATCATGTAATTAATGTGCTAAGCTACTTGGTAGATTCATAACACTATTCTAGTACATGTATTCAGTAAGCTTATTAAATAGATTGAGGGTAATCCAAAACAACAATTACTGCATAATCCAAAACAGCAGCTGTGTGGGAATATAAAAAGGATATGGTGTAAATTATAAATAAGAAGGAATCGCAGAAAATAAAATCTTCAATTAATAAAATTTATTACTAGCCATTTCATCAATTCTTGAACTGTTAAAACATAAAACCAGCACAACAATCATCAGTTCATCTTGATAAGGTAAATGCGCTTACTATTTGATCATAGGCATCTATTCCTTCACTGTCTAACAGTAAGACATTGTATTGAGTTCCATCAAGGTCAGTTCTCTAATGTGGCAGTTCCTTTTGTACATGGCCGATGAGTGGATGCTACTTGAAATCCACTGCTCCTGCCAAGAAGATACAATACACAATTCCACCTCTTAGTTAATAACTGACACATGAGGTCAGTTGCAGAAATGGAATGTCATAACAATTAACTCTAAAATAAGCTTCAACAAACAAAATTCCAGTAGACATTCATTGATAAATCTACTAGTGTACATCTTAGGTAAAGGAATTGTGCATAACATCTTAAACCCATCCAGTTATAACACTTGCTAGTCTTTTAAAACAAATCCAAGTTAAACTATGAAAAACAGAAAGGATATCCAAGTTAAACTATTAATTTTTAATATTTTTTTGGCACTTGTCTTCTCATCACAATTTTCTTCTTCTAAGATCTAACCTGAAAAATTTCAATCTTAAACATGATTCATTTTGAAATTTTAAAATAACTAGCATTTAATTTATAACAAGGAAATAACTTATGGTTTCCAAAAACATAATGACTAACTTATAAAATCATAAAAAATGCATGGACTAAATTATAATTAACTGTAATTAACAATGGTAGCAGATGCAGAAAATGGTAACAGTTTGTATAAAAACAGTAAATGACATGTAGAAAAATTGCATGAACAAAGGAAGCTGGATGCATTAAATGATATTCCATGTAAATGACATGTAGTATAAGAGCACAAGACCTCTAAAGGACAAAGCATTAAGGAGACCATATTAAATAATAGTAAGAACGCAACACACCGCTTTCATGCCAAGAAGAACCCAAAGGCTGATTAATTATTGAGGAAGATAACTTGATGCCACGCTTAAAAACCTAAGCCATCATATTGAACAAAGTCATGTCAGGACCCAGAAATTAAAAAAAAAAAAAAGCCAAATAACAAAGCAAGCATTAGGTACTGTAACAAAATGAGCAAATATTACAGATTTTTATCCAAAATTCAATAGCTGAAGCATACATATAGATGAGTCATATAACCAGTTCCAAACTCCCTATTATCTCTAGAATGCCTTTGAGTTGAAAAAAATAAAATAAAAAAATTGTTAAATTAAGAAAATTTTTAAAAACAGAGAAAGAATATTAAAAAAATAAATGAAATTAAATAGTGAAATTACTATATTTCATGTACTAAAAAATCATGTCCCATTTCTTACATTGTTTCTCTAACTTTTTTAAATTCTCAATGTGACTATCATATTAAAAGCCTGCCACCTAAACCATTTGGTGATCAATAACGTTTCCAAATCATGCATGCTGACCTCAAGACAGGACAATGAAATGAAAACAGCAACATATATAGCTAATGTGGGAAATTAACTGATCACCATGCAAGGAGGAGGCAACCATGAATTCTAACCTCTTTCACTACACAATTCTGCTACTTATATATATAATAAGTAAAACAGCAAGAAAAAAAATAATGAATGAAGAAACAAAAATAAAACAACAATCTTATTAATGAAACACAACATCAACAAGCAAGTTTCCTTATATATATATAAGCATATGAATACATTCAAAACACCTAGGTGTCTGCACACAGGAGGACAAAAAGACTTGCAGACATCAAAGAACACCCAACATCAATAATACTAATTGTTAAAAATTAAATTGGGGGGTTTTGATAAATTTTTAATTAAACATGCATAATTCCCATCAATCACTCTCTTCCAGACACAAGAATTGCCAGCATTCAATTTATGAACCGTAACCCTAAAAATTAATTTGGGGGTTTTCATAAATTTTCACTTAAACGTGCATAATTAGGATATAAATCATGGTAAAAACATTTCATAAACCTTATATTTTCGAATTAATAGCCTAAAACCATTATTCACAGTATCGGGAAAAAAAATTCTTACCTGTGTTCTTCAGTTACAGGTGAGGGAGATGGATCAACACGACAGAATAACACCTGAGATTGGGAAAGCTAGGTTAGAACTGTTTAGTGTAACTTAAATTGAAACAAAGAAAACAAAAACCATAAATTAATTACCTGAGCTATCGAAGAAAACAATGCAAAACCTAACCCGTTTACAGAGAAGGGGTAAAACAGGATGTTCGATGGTGATGATGATGGATCTGGTGCGATGTTGCCATGGGTCTCTGTTTTTGTTGGTTTGCAGAGAAATATTGAAACTGTTAAGATGAAGGAGAAGAAGATGAAGAAAAAAAATAGGGTTGCTGAAGACGAGTGCGAAGATGATGAACAGTTTCGGGTAAAGGAAGATGAAATCGATGAAGAGAGGGTGATTGTTGAACAGTTAGGAATCGATGTTATTGGGGACGAAGAAGGATACTGGAAGAGTGGAAGTGAATTAATTTTCAGCGTAAATGGTTGTTGGATCTGTATTTCGGTGTGGGGGGAGAGAGTGAAAATAAACGGTTCAGATTTTATGCAATCAACGGTCTACATAATTTTAGTTTTATATTAACATTTTAATTTTTTTTTTCAATTAGCAACGGAATATCCGTTGCTAAATTCAACGTAAATTTTGCAACGGATTATCCGTTGCTAAAGTCCGTTGCTAATATTAAAAAAATAATATATGTTTCATCCGTTGCAAATCCGTTACTGAATTTAGCAACGGAATTATCCGTTGCTAAATTCAGATGCAAATACCCCCTGTTTTTAGTAGTGTATAACATGAAGGTGTCATCGTCTCCCAAGGTCAGCAAACACGTGGAGTGTCTCAGACATCTTCAGGTTGGTGTATTTATCTACTTTGTACAAGAAACATTGTGCTGTTTATGTTTTCATAAGCTTGTGTTATTTTATAGCCCAGTTTTCAACATTTTTGTTAAGTTTTATTACATGTATAGATGATCATGACATGCTTAATTACATACGCGAATTGATGTATTCTGCAGAGCCAACATGATGAGCTGGAAGCACAGTTTCTTGAGGAGAGAAAGGCATTAGAAGCTAAATACCACAAGCTTTATCAACCACTATACACTAAGGTATGTATTGTCTTTGCATTAATACTTCTGCATGTGTAACGTGAATGTTGAATCAGAGGTAGCATGCATTGCAATTAATATTTATGTAATTAATTTAAGTTTTTGATGGGCTCTCGGCGCAGAGATATGAGATTGTGAATGGTCTAAAAGAAGTTGACGGGGTTATGTCTGCTGAATTAGATAGCATAAAAGAGGATCAAGCTATAGAAGGTATTAGCGTATATTTTTAACAGTATATCTTGTTTTTGGCAAACATACATGGAGTATTTGAAAGCAATGCCTTATATTGAACTTAAGAGTATAGTACTTCTTCAATGCAGAGAAAGGAGTGCCTGAATTCTGGCTCACTGCAATGAAAACTCATGAAGTACTCGCAGAGGAGGTATGCAAGGCGTGCGCACATATATTTCTTCCTTTTGGATTGATCACTGTGTAATGTGATTTATCAATTGATTCTTGCAATAGATTAAGGGACAAGATGAAGGAGCCCTAAAGTTCATAAAAGATATCAAGTGGTCGAGACTTCAAAATCCTGAGGGTTTCGAGCTGGAGTTTTACTTCAACCCTTGTCCTTACTTCAAAAATTCTGTCCTGACAAAGACTTATCACATAATTGATGAATCTGATCCTTTTTTGAGTCAAGCAATTGGGTAGTTAATTATATTAATGTTGTTGTGCTGAGAGTTTTGATTCTCTTCCTTTCTAATTTTCCTTCTTATAATGTTTCATCTGATTTTTTAGTTCGGAAATTGAATGGTATCCTGAGAAATGCTTGACGACGAAGGTTGTGAAGAGGAAACAAAGAACGGTGTCAAAGAAGACCAAAACCACCATGACAATTAAGAACTGTGAATGTTTCTTCACATTCTTTAATCCTCCTCAAATCCCTGAGAATGAGGATGACCTAGATGATGATGATGTAAGTTCCGCTTCGTTATGTACAAGGAAAGCAATGTAACTGTTGATATGTTAGTTGATGTCGTAGTCTCTTGTGTTCACAGTATGATGAACTTCAGGACCGGCTAAAACAAGGCTACAATTTAGGGTAAGTCCCACATTCTTTATGTGAACTTCATTGGGTCTATTCTGTGCATCTCTCTCTCCTTTTCTCTGATATGGACTTGTTTTTGTGGATGATAGTAATATTATTCGGGACAAAATCATTCCACATGCTGTGTCATGGTTTACTGGAGAGGCTATCGAGGAAGATGAGTTAGATGGTATAGATTATGATGGCAATGATGATGATGATGATGATGATGAGGATTATGAGGATGATGATGGGGATGAGGAGGACAATGAAAGGGACAAGGAGGCTGAGCAAGAAGAGAAAAGAAAACAAGGTGTGAAGAAGGACATCAAAAAGGACTATGATGAGGATGAGGATGAGGAAAATGAAAGAAAATGGGGCTTGAAGAAGGATGATGATGATGATGATGATGAGGCTGGAGATGAGGAGAATGATGATGGGGATGAGGAGGACAATGAAAGGGACAAGGAGGCTGAGCAAGAAGAGAAAAGAAAACAAGGTGTGAAGAAGGACATCAAAAAGGACTATGATGAGGATGAGGATGAAGAAAAGGAAAGAAATTGGGACTTGAAGAAGGATGATGATGATGAGGCTGAAGATGACGAGTATGATGACGGGGATGAGGAGGACAATGCAAGCGACAAGGAGGCTGAGCAAGAAGAGAAAAGAAAACAAGGTGTGAAGAAGGACATCAAAGAGGACAATGATGAGGACGGGGATGAGGAAAAGGAAAGAAAATGGGGTCTAAAGAAGGATGTTGAAGACGAGGATGAGGAGGAAGAGGAAGAAAAACAGGTCTGGAAGAAGGTAAAGTGCATCAATTTGATAAATTAGACTTCCATATTTTTGAAGATGCTAACATATTCTTCCACTGTTTCCTTTTTTGCAATATTCTTTCAGTCATCCGATGGACACAAGGCAAGTTGCAGCTGATATTTCATTATTTTAGTTTTTTATGCTATCTGTTGTTCTGTGTATAAAGTTCCGAGAAAATCTGATTTGGTTTTATTAATTGCAGAAGATTGGAGGGGCACAAATTCAGAAAGAGCACCCTCCTGAGTGCAAGCAACAGTAGTGTTGGATCACACTTGCACACAAATGACAGGAGCAGCTTAAAGATTGTAGCATCATCGGTCCTAGTTGACCAAAAGCTTTAGCTCTCTGGCATTGACTATCTATCTATCATCTACATATATCGATATGGCCAATGTTCTTTTCTTTTCTTTTCGTTAGCTATGCATTTGGAGTGAAACTGGAAATAATGTCTATCAGTGTATCTAATTTAATGGCTGCTTGATATTGTATGCTATATATATTGTTGTGTATATTGTGTGAATCATTGGTCAATATGATGCATTACTAGCTTAAACAAGTCACTCTGTTGATTTTCACTGTTGTGAAGTGTGGCATGGGACATTTAGGTGAGTTAAAGGAAAAAATAATAAAAGGAAATGCCATCTAATTTTATGATAATTAAAAACTCTAACTAGTCATTCAGAGATTATTAGATAAAAACTAATTATATATATAAAAATAAAAATAAAAATTACCCCAAGACATCTTAAAGATAAACTACTTCATGTTTGGATTTTATGATAAAAGTATTGATGCAAATCTCTCTTTATTACGTGTTCAAGTAACCCTAATAAAAATGATACTTCCTTAAAAAAGATGAAAATCAAATTTGAGAAGTGTGACACAATAGAAACCTGTCCCAAGACACCAATACTATTGGAATTGAATCGAATGACACCACAAGATCAGTTATACCTTAATAAGTCAGATTTGATCTTTATCCCAACAAAGATAACGTGTTGAATCATACAAAACATAAGTTTACTTCATAAATCCATGACTACTTGATTTTCAGCATACAAAACACTTATATAATGCTTCACGTTTGCATTTTATGATAAAAGTACCTTTTATGTTTCTATATATATATATATATATGGTAAATGACAACTAAAACCTAAAGTAGTGATTTGGGATCGGAACCGACAACAAAGCTTAATTCTTTATTTTAGAATGTAGGTGTACGACCTAAAAGGATAATGAATGTTTAGTTGGACTTTGACTCATTTTCATTGGGTAGTTTCAAAATGAGACCGAAGGCCATCATTCGCCATCAATAAACCTTGTTAGGATCACATTGATTCATCCCAAACCTACTCACAATAAACAAGTTAATATATCCTAACACCTAGATATTTCTAAACAAGCATTCTCAAACATTGGTGAAAGGAAAGAAAAAGAAGCATATTTGCAAACAAAGACTACACCAATATTTACATGTTATATATACACTTTTTTTTTTATTTATAAAAAAAGTGTTGTCTCTCTCTCACACACATATATGGTAAAGGGCGACTAAAACCTAAGACAGTGATTTAGAATTTGGAACAGGCAACAAGACTCAATCTTCATTTTTAGAATGCGAGCGTTAGACCCGAGAGGATGATGAATATCTAGTTGGGCTTTGACTCATTTTTTGGGTAGTTTCAATGAGACCGAAAGTCATCACTCATTCTCAATGAGTTTTGATGGGATCACATTGATTCATCCCAAACCTACTCACAACAAACAAGTTAATATATCCTAACACCTGGATGTTTCTAAAAAGATTCTCCAATATTGATGAAAAGAAAGAAAAAGAAGCACATTTGCAAACAAAGACTAGAACAATATATATATATATATATATATATATATATATATATATATATATGTTGTTGAATCTGTTAGTAGGATAGTGGTTTACTATATAATGGAGTAGTAAATCAATAGAGTATTTTCAAGCTATCCTTAAACTCATATCCAAATTCATATTAGAAAAACAATTTACTTTGAAAATATAGCACCTCAATCATATTTAATTTTTGAAAGAAAGTATATACAAAAAATGAACATAGAAAATCAAGAAATCTTTTATTTATTTATTTTTAACAAACAATTAAAAAAACAAGAAACAATTTTTTTTATATAAAAAAAAACTCATGCGAAAATATTCATATTGTTTTTTTTTTTTTTAGAAAATTTGTTAAGCATAGTTTTTTTTTCTTGAATTAAAGCTCACATCCATACATAAAACGCATTCACACAAAAATTTAAACACATCCATACACAAAAATCAAGCATATCCATGAAAATTAAACAATCCAGCTAAATAGTCCATACAAATCCATACACACGAATCAAGCACATTTGCAAAAATTAAACAGCCTATACATAAAAATAAATCATTCTTACACAAGAAAAAATTGTTAAGGATAAAAAAAAACCTTTAAGAACCTCTATCATGGACTAGAAATTGTTGAAAACAATATACCAAAATGTTGGCATGTGGGAATCTTTCACTGGTGTGTTGTCAAGCACTTAGGATGTTAGAACATGTACTCCACGTGCATATTGGTTGGATTTTGGGAAGGAATTTAGGAACTATTTCTGGCTTGTCTTTGGGTCGATTATCGATTGGATTTGGGGAAGGAATTTGGGTCTGTTAGTGAGAGTGAGAGAAGGAGGACTCTTTTTTTTTTTTATCAAATGGAAATTTTATAGATCAAAACGAAACTAAGTTAAGCTAGAAACCAACAAATCTAAATATACAGGCATGTACATATAGAGACTAGGAGAACAGGCTCCCTTAGGCAAAATATTACATAGCCTAAGAATCAAGTACATAGACAGGGCTGTAGAAAGCAGTAAAACAATTCAGCAGCACAAACGTTACCACATGGCCACAACTGGATGCATGCCAGCAGACAACAATAAGGCTTCTCCACTGAAAAGCAATCATCCATGGCGAACAACAAAAACACACAGCCAGAGGAGGGGAGCCCAACTCCAGCAAACCAAAAACCCAGCAGCAGGAAATAGCCTGCAAACAAGCACTATAGAGTTCCAACTATCTACAAGAAGAGGCCGCAGATAGCAGCAACAACAGCCACTCTAGCAGCAGGGAAAAACCAGTAGCAGTTACATAAAGGCAGCAGACGAACTTGCACTGCATAAGCAGTGTAGAAGAACAAGTCAAAGAGAATGAACATATTGCAACAACCACCAAATCTGCAGGAGCTTAGCTATCCAATATTCAAAGTTTTGAAATCAAACAAGATTGTATCTGTTCTTTAAATTTTGAACTCATCAGATATACATGCACATATATAGGACAACAGTTAGCATTATCCTTTATTTAAACCCTCTATACATGCACATATTAAGCAACAAAAATACAACAGTATTCAAGCATTCTTCTTTAAAGTTTTTGTAAAGTTTTCATGGTATCAGAGCCCCTAAAAAGACAAATGTCTTCTCTTCTCTAAATTCTAAATGGCATTCTCATCCTCCTCAAACTCCACTGCTCCCGTTAATGTCCCAACCCTCTCCAATTTCCCATTTACTATTACTGTTAAACTACACTCCTCCAACCATCATGTGTGAAAAGCTCAAGCTTTACCATGCTTTCGCGGTCATGACCTTTATGGATATCTTGATGGCACGATCTCTATTCCACCAAAAGAAATCGATTTCTCTGACTCCACCACAAGTATCCTTCAAAAAATTCCAAATCCTCAGTATCAACAGTGGCTTCGTCAGGATTCCGTAATCCTAGCCACCATCAACTCCTCCCTCACAGAAGATGTACCCACTCAAGTCATGTCCTACACCACCTCACGTGAGGTATGGCTTGCACTTGAGCGCAATTTCTCCTCCCTTTCTCATGCTAAAGTGATCCAAATTCGTACTCAATTAGCCAATGCTAGAAAAGGTGCATTGACAGCTAATGAGTTTTTCCTCTCAATCAAGAGAATGGCTGACGAGCTTGCCCTTGCTGGACAACCTCTCACAAATCACTTATATTATTACTGAACTTGGCAAGGAGTATGATTCCCTGGCCTCCACAATTTCCTCACGGCTTGTTCCTGTCAGCTTGGAGGAACTCTTTTCTCTGCTTCTCATATGTGAATCACGGATCAATCATAATAATCAACCCCTTCAAATTGCCGCTTCTGCCAATCTGGTCACCACACAACCCCAGCAATACAACTGCCAACCTGGAACATTTCAATACTCCAATCGTTATCGGGGTAATTATCGTGGTCGGGGACGTGGAGGACATTCTCACTTTCATGATTCCAACCAATCACAATCTCTTATCTGTCAGGTATGCTTCAAACCAGGCCATAGTGCTCGCAAATGCTATCATCGCTTTGATTTATCTTATCAGGCTCCACACAACTCCAAGAACCAACCACAAGCACTGCTTGCTGCACACTATCTGCAACCGGATAAAGAATGGCATCCCGACACAGGAGCCACTCATCATCTCACCAATGACATGAACAATATTCATGTTCCCCATACAGGCCATGATACACAAGATCATGTTCAGGTGGCTAATGGTGCAGGTCTAAAAATTGTGCGCAGTGGCACTTCTACCATATATTCTCCCTCTAAATCATTTATTCTTAATCAAATTCTGCTTGTTCCTGATATTAAAAAAAATTGTTATCTGTTCAACGTTTTTGTCTAGACAATAATGTTTTCTTTGAGTTTCATGCCTCTTTCTTCATTGTGAAGGACTACTCGGGGAATATCCTACATCGCGGCCCCCTCAGTAATGGACTCTACAACTTCTCAGCTTCATTAGCTCATCTTCAGCTGCAAGCTTTCTCTAGTATTCGTGTGTCTTCCCAAATCTGGCATCATCGTCTTGGACATGCTTCATTTCCAGTTATCAAAAAGGCTATTTCTTTACCAATTCCATATAAAACTCGCTCCATTTGTTCTGATTGTCAACTGGCCAAGAGCCATGATATGCCCTTTATAAATATGCATGTTACAGTTTCGTAACCTTTAGAATTAATATATTTGGATGTTTGGGGGCCAGCTTCTACATTATCCACTTCCAGTGCACGTTATTATATTTTTTAGATGATGCTACTAAATTTTTATGGGTTTTTCCATAAAAACTCAAATCTGACGCATATCAAACATTTCTCAATTTCCAAACTGTTGTCGAACGCCAGTTTGGCAGCAAAATTAAAGCTTTTCAAAGTGATTAGGGGGGGAGAATACCATAGCTTAAATACAAGCATTAACCATCGAATAACTTGTCCCTATACACATCAACAGGCTGGTGCCATTGAGAGACGTCATAGGCAAATTGTTGAAGTTGGACTTGCCCTGCTTGCTCACTCTAATTTGCCTCAAATGTTCTGGGAAGATGCGTTCTTAACTGCAGTTTTTATTATTAATAGACTTCCCACTCCAATCTTAAATCATAAATCTCCATATGAAATGGTTCATCATCAAAAACCTGATTATAATTTTTTACGCACCTTTGGATGTGCATGCTGGCCCTATTTACGTCCATATAATCGTCATAAGCTTGATTTTCGATCCAAAAACTGCATTTTTATTGGGTATAGTATTGGTCATCGAGGCTACAAATGTCTAGATATCTCCACATGCAGAATTTTTGTTTCCCGTCATGTTGTCTTTGATGAAAATCTCTATCCATACACCGCACCTAAACCACTCAATCCTTCATCAAATACTACTTCTGTTACGCTACCATCCAATCTCAATTTATCTTATGCAAGTTCCTCTTTTCTGCAGGTGCCACTCCACCATCTACTGCATCAAGCACTCTGCATATGGCCTCTTCATCTGGTCTTCCACGTGATCATTGTGTTGATTTGATCTTTCCTGCAATAAATATCACTAAGCCTCAAAATACTGATAGTCCACCCCAAGTTCTTTTACCCTCTGCCTCTGCTTCACCAACGCAGAATTGGCACCCAATGACTACAAGAAGCAAAAACAACATGCATAAGCCAAAATTACCATCTAATTCCCACATCAAATATCCCATTCCTAAAGCCCTTCTGGCCAGATTCCAAACACCAGAGACAGAACCAACTTGCTACACAGAGGCTGTTAAAAATCCATACTGGAGAACTGCTATGAACACAGAGTTTGATGCTTTGCTGCAGAATGGAACTTGGAATTTGGTTCCCAAACCATCCAATGCTAATCTAGTTGGATGTAAGTGGGTATATCGGATCAAAAGGAAAGCTAATGGTGATATTGACAGATTTAAAGCAAGACATGTAGCCAAAGGTTTCTATCAACAAGAAGGCATTGATTTCAGCGAGACATTCAGTCCTGTGGTGAAACCAACAACAGTAAGGTTGGTTCTATCATTAGCTGTTTCACGTGGTTGGCCTCTTTGACAAATTGATGTCCAAAATGCATTTCTACATGGCTACTTACATAAAGATGTTTACATGGCTCAACCTCCCGGTTTTATTCACTCTCAGTTTCCAAACCATGTTTGTAAATTGGAAAAATCTCTCTATGGTCTTCATCAAGCACCAAGAGCATGGTTTTCACGCTTAACAGATAAGCTCCAATCTATTGGTTTTATCGGCAGTCAAGCTGATCACTCCCTCTTTGTTTATCATTAAGGTTCCACTCTTATTTATTTTTTGATTTATGTCGATGACATAATCATAACTGGAAGTGACATCGGTTCTATCAACTGAGTGATCACCTTGTTTCAGGGTGATTTTGCAGTCAAAGATATGGGTGAACTAAGCTTCTTTTTAAACATTGAAGCTCTCCACACCGATAATGGTCTCTATGTATCACAGAGACGTTATATTCTAGACCTCCTAATGCACAACAAAATGGACAAAGCCAAACCCTGTCTTACTCCAATGTCAACCTCGCTGCCATTATCAAAATTTGCTGGCGTTGCATTCCATTATCCCTCTTTATACAGAAGTATCGTTGGAGGGCTTCAATACCTTTCATTTACTCGGCCGGACATTGCATTTGCAATTCATAAAGTTAGCAAGTTTATGCATAATCCTATGGAGATGCATTGGGCAGCAGTCAAACACATATTGTGTTATTTAAAACACACCATTTCTCATTCTTTACTAATATAGCCTACTGCCAGTGTTACTTTACAATCATTTAGTGATGCAGATTGGGTGTCCGATCCTGATGACAGATGATCCATTGGCACCTATTGTGTATACTTGGGCAATAATTTGGTTTCATGGAGCTGCAAGCAATAACAAACCGTTGCTTGCAGCAGTACAGAATCCGAATACAAAGCACTTGCCAATGTAGCAGCAGAGCTTTAATGGATTAAATAAGTACTCAATGATCTTGGTATGCCAGCTGTGCATTCTCCCATTCTATGGTGCGACAACATAGGAGCTACTTACTTAACTAGTAATCCCCTATTTCATGCTCGCACAAAGCATATTGAAATTGATTTTTATTATGTTCGTGACCAGGTTCTTCGTGGACAACTTAATGTTCAATTTATTTCTTCTAAAGATCAGTATGCGGATGCTCTAACAAAACCGCTTCCTTCTGTCTGATTTCATACTTTACGTGACAATCTCAGGGTTCGGTCCCTACCCTTTCGATTGCAGGGGCGTGTAGAAGAACAAGTCAAAGAGAATGAACATGCTGCAACAACCACCAAATCTGTAGGAGCTTAGCTATCCAATATTCAAAGTTTTGAAATCAAACAAGATTGTATCTGCTGTTTAAATTTTGAACTCATTAGATATATGTACATATATGTAGGACAATAGTTAGCATTATCTTTTATTTAAACCCTCTGTATATGCACATATTAAGCAACGAAAATACAACAGTATTCAAGCATTCTTCTTTAAAGTTTCTGTAAAGTTTTCAAGCAGCAATAAATAGAAGCAAAACAACATATAATAGATCAACAAAAGCCAACAGAGGTTCAGCTGACCAAGAAAAAAAAGGAGCAACACAAGCCAGAGAGAGTGCTACTCTAGCAAACTAGAAAACCTAGAATAAGCAGGAGCTACCAACACTCAACATCAGAGCCAGCTTCCACCGAGGCCATGGTAAGCACAACTATCCAGTGCAATGGATCACACATTCGGATGAGCATTGCTGGGAACAACCCAATAGATGACATCACAACAAACTTACATGCACAATGCTGCATGTAACAACAACTAGAGAGAAACAAAGCTGGAGACTAGCAAGTTCAAATGTACAATAAACACTAAGTAACAAAGGGAACATGCTCCTTTGAAATAGTATTAAATCCACATACAGAGATGCTGTAAAACCAAAACAGGACTACATAAAATATCATCAAAATCCAAATGGAGTCATAAGGAAGAAGAAGGGGAAACTGAACCCTCATGCTTGCCCTGAAGCCTATTGCCTACCATAGGCCAAACCTTTGCAGAATCACTGCCTTCATAGAGAACAACAACATCAGTCTTCGCATGCTGACCAACTTTTGCAGTAGCAGCAACCATGCTACGAGTCATATATTGCTTCCTGCCTCTAGGGGGCTCTCGTCCTGCAACAACAACCACATCCTGCATAGAATCATCAATACCATGCACTATTTTTGAAGGAGCACAAGGCACAACACCTGGGAGAGAAGGAGGACTTGTCATGCTTGGTGGAGGGTTGTTGCTTTGGTGGTTATATTGTTTAGCTTGCATTAGATTACTACCCTGTGCTATGTTCTAGATCAAACCAAAACTTTATTTTAACACAAACAATAAAATCAAAGAAATAAAAAGCATAGATAACAAAAAAAGAAGAAGAAGCTCAAGCACGTTGATCTAAAAGAAACCTTAATGACAATAATAATTCAATTTTGATTTAAGAAAAACATTCAAGATGACCAAACAAACTCGTGATTTTTTTTTAATATATGAAAAAAATAGAATTTTAAAATATGATTTTAATTGAATTTTCATTAGCAATTTATTATTGTCATATCATATACATAATAATTAAAAAAAAATGAATTGTTAAAACTCAAAAAAACAATTATAATATTATGAAAAATCATATCAAAGTAAATGAACTAGCATGTTTTTTTAGTGAAAAGAAGAAGAAGAAGGGGCTCAGGTTCATGATAGGGTCTAAAAGGAGAAGGCTAGACGCTTATTGGCTTGAAGGCTAGGCTCAAGCGCACCTTGATTCTTTTTTTTTTAAGGCGGAGTACAACATGTCATCCAACTTTTTTTTTTAAAAAAATGAAATGGATGACTCGACTTCTATTGTGACTAATAACACATAATTTTTGCATTTTTGAACCAAAACAACCCAATTTTCAACCAAAGTTTCACCTCAAAATATCCGAGGACAACCCTACAAACCTCAATAAACCCTTATGTGCCCTTTGATAGTAAGAAGTCAATTAAAAATTGAAAAATCAAATTGATAGCACAAATTTTCCTAAAGCCGGATATTTTTTTTTTTGATAATATGAGGATCCAAAACCATCACCAACAAACTTCTCTCGTCAAATGGATCATCTTGACATAAAACTTGATCGTTTTGGTTGCCGAAATTATGACAACCAAACATTTTCTCTTTCTAATGCTATTTTTAATGGTCTTTGTTTCTCTCTCATAAACAGACCAAAATATATATAATTTAAATAAAATTTAAGACCAAAAAAATGTAGCGAACATTTGTGGGTAGCCATCAATTTTATTTGCCTTTTACTTTTTTATCTTTAAACTTTTAATTTTATAAATTTACCATAATTTTGAGCCATATTCCATGCAATTAGGCTTGAAAATGATGTAATTAAAAAAACTTAAAAAACAAAATAATTTTTGGACCAAAATGAACTTTTCCTAAGAATATTAGATTGACCATTATATTTCTCCATTGTTTTCACTCTAGTGCCCTATCATTGAATTTTTCCAATCTTTAACAAAATTGGACAAATTAGCATCAATTTGGGCTTACAATGATGTAATTAAAAAACAAATTGAGGAAGAATAAAAAAGTACATTGTTCGTCATAGACATTTTAGTATATGTTATAATAAGGGAAATAAAGGAGGCTCTTGTGTTCGATTTCGAGTGAGAGGAGACAATGGTTTTGGTCATGGGCTTATGGTTTCGAGGAAATATGCGTTTGAAAGTAAGATAGTGGTTGCGGTTTAAAATACTTTTCACTTGAAAATGCATTCAAATAATATTTTTTTTTAATTTTTTTTATATTAGCACATCAAAACAATTTAAACACATAATTTTTTTTTTAATTTTAAGCAATATTTTATGTAATTTTTAAAAAACATGATTTTAACTGTTTTTCCAAACATTACCAAAAATAAAGATTGCGTGGTTGGGAGAGGTTAGGCTGGGTTATAACGTGGGAAGGCAAGAGAGATAAAGACTATAGTTGATTTCAAGTTGTGAGGTTATGGTTAAGTTGTCAGATTCCAGCAGTATTAGAGAAATGGGAGGATATGGTGTAGGCGGCTAAGGTTTGGTTTCAGTAAACAAGGAGAGTCTTTCGTATTTTTGTTTTTGTTAAATTTTTTTTTATATATCTCCCTTATTTTTTTTTTAATTTCTGTCCTATTTTTCTTCTTCTTTTCTTTTCTTTTCTTTTCTTTCACTTTCTCTCATAATTTTTTCTCTTTTGATTTTTTTATTTCTTTCCATAAAAAAATTCTTCGTCTTGTTTCTCTCCTCGTCTATTTATAATGTTCCTCCTTAAATTTAAAAATCCTATAATTGAATTTAAAAATCTTTTTAGATTTTATTTTTTTTCATTTTTAATATGAGTTTTAAATTCTTTTTTTTTTAATTTCAATTCTAATTTTTTTTAATTCCATTAATGTTAATTCTAAACTTTATATTCCTTTATTTTTGAATTTCAATTTTAAATGTTTTTAATTTAAATTTTAAATCCTTTTAATATCTCTCATAATCTTCTAAACTATATTTAGGTCCCTCATTCTTATTGTCCCTTTCATTTTACTCACTAAAATATTTTTGTTAGAGAATATGCTAGAAAAGAGGTTAAAAATAAATTTAAACACTAAGTAGGGAATATAAACAACTTCTTATTTGAGTTAGTTTTCAATTAAGACTTCTTTTATTTAGTCCTTTTATTCTTGATTTTTTACTAATTTACCCCTTTACTTTTATTTGTAATATTATTGACCTTTTACTTTCAAGATCATCTTTGTTTAGTTCTTACCGTTGGAAATAGAGAAGAAAAGATTTGAATCCAATAATTGATATAGCTCTAACTCAATACCATAAATGTTTTCTTATTATTCCATTTAATGAAATCTAAGAGCACATAAACTTCCACAATCTAGGAAAAACCATGAGATCTTTTACTCATTAAAGCTAACAATTAATGACACTGAAAATTATAAATTACACTTTAACACTCCCTCGTAATTTGTAATCTTCATAAACTCTTTGAATTGCTGAAACTTTTCAACTAGAATAGCTTTTGTGAGAATGTTTGCAGGTTGATCATTTGTATTGATAAACTCCAGTTGCATCTCTTTCTTGCTCACCATGTCTTTGATAAAATCATGCCTTAACTCTATATGCTTTGATCGTGCATGAAAAATTGGATTCTTGGTCATTATAATTGCTAACATGTTATCACATAATATAATAGTAAGATCAAGAACATTTTAATGTAAATCAAAAGAATTCTCCTAAACCACACTAATTGATATATTGCTTCATTTGCAGCAATGTATTCTGCATCTGCAAAAGATAAAACTATAGAATTTTTCTTCCTTAAATGCTATGAAATTATATTTGTTCCTACACAAAATACATAACAAGATGTACTCTTCCTATCATCACAGCTTCCAGCCTAGTCATTGTTAGAATAACCAATCAACCTGTTATCTTCTTGTTTCTTGTACATGATTCCATGATCCTTCGTTCTTTAAAGATATCGCTGGATTCTTTTTGCTGCTGCACAATGAAGTCGGCTAGGATCCTCCATAAATCTAGAAATAATACTTTCTGGGAATAATATATCAAATCTTGAATTTGTGAGATAAATTAAAGATCCAACAAGACTTCAAAAAAATCATTGAATCCGCTTTAGCAGCACCATCATTCTATTGTAACTTCTCATTTGCTGTATTGCAGATGTTACTAGTTTACATTTTGACAAGTTGAATTTCTTGAAAAGATCTGCAACATACTTTTCTTGAGAAATAAAATTTTTCCCTTGAGATTGCTTCATTTGAATGCCAATAAAATATCTCATCAATCCAAGGTCTGACATTTTGAATTCTTTCATCATAACATCCTTGAATTCTGCAACCATATCTTTACTTGTTCTTGTATATATTAGATCATCAACATAAAGATAGACCATTTGAAAGTCTACTCCTTTTTTCTTCATATAAAGTGATGGTTCAAATTTACTTCTTTCAAATTCATTTTGATGAAAATAGAGATCAATTTTATTGTTCCATGCTCTTGGTGCCTGTTTTAATCCATAAAGAGCTTTACAAAGTCTGTAAACTTTTTCTTCTTTCCCTTTTAATTCATATCCTGGGGTTGTCTCAACATAGACTTCTTCTTACAATTCTCCATTAAGAAATGCTGGCTTAATGTCAAGTTGAAAAACCTGTAATTGAAGTTGTGCAGATTAAGTAAGAACTATTATGATAGTTTCCATTCTTGCAACAGGCGCAAAGGTTTCTGGAAAATCAACTCCAGGTTGTTGTAAGTAGCCTTTAGCAACAATTGTAGCCTTATGCTTCTGAATACTGCCATCCTCATTGTATTTGATCTTGAACACCCATTTTAAACCCACTGCCTTGTTTTCTTTTGGAAAATCAACTAACTTCCATGTTTGATTCTTTTCAATACTTATTATCTCCTCATTCCTAGCTTTCCTCTATTCTTTCATTTTTACTGCTTCTTTAAAATTCCAAGGTTCACCTGAAAAGAAAGCAACATGACAAGAGTTGTAAATGTCAATTAATGGTCGAAATCTCCTTGGAGGAGATTATGAGTATGATTCTTCATTAGAACTTGATGAGTTTCCTTCATTGTGAGAATTTGAACAAGTTCCATTTTGAGAAGAAGAATTGGAAACATTAGGCTGCTTTAGAGCTTCAAGTAACTCCAGTGTTGCTGATTCTGGATTGACTGTATCTTCCCATTTCCAAACTGGAGATTCATAAAAATAACATCTTTGGAAAAAAGTAACTGATCCTTTTTAGGATTGAAAAGTCGAAAGCCTTTTGATTCATCATTATAGCTAATAAAGATAAGTTTCTCCCCTTTCTCATCAAACTTATCTCTGTTTTGAGAAGGAATAAGAGCATAAACAATACTGTTAAATACTTTAAGATGACTAACATCAGGCTTTTGCTTATACCATGTTTCAAATAGAGTTTGATTTCAGACTGCTTTTGTTAGAGATCTATTGAGAATATAAGCTGCAGTATTGATACCTTCAACCCAAAACTTCTTAGGAAGTCCTTTCCCTTATAAAATTCTTCTTGCCATTTCTTCAATAATTCTATTATTCCTTTCTACAACTTTATTCTACTGAGGAGTATGCTGAATAATAAGTTGCCTTTGAATACCATTCTTTTTGCAATAATAAAGAAAAAGCTTGTAAATAAACTCTCCTCTACGATCTATCCTTAGAGTATTCATCTGGCACCCACTTTGTTTTTTTACAAGAGTTTTGAATTGAAAAAAAAAATAGAGAATGCTTCTGATTTTTTATCAAGCAAATAAATCCATATCATTCTAGAATAATCATCAACAAAGAGTAAGAAATATCTATTGTTACTTATAGATGGAGTTCGAATAGGGCCACAAATATCTGCATGGATTAATTCAAGAGGTGTATTGGTTCTCCAGGTTGTCTTTGTAAATAAAAAACGATGCATTTTTTCATACACATATCCTTCACAGATTCCAGTTTGGTTCTGGATGGAAAGAAGACCAGAAACCATATTCTTTTGCTTTAGCTGTTGCAAGCCATTATAATTCAGATGCCCATATCTGAAATGCCAAAGATGAGATTCATCAACATGTTCACTTCTAATAACAACATTATGAAGTGATTTCATGTTAAGAGGAAAAACATTATTAGAACTCATCTTGACAAGTTATTCTCCAATTTGTTTTCTTATTATAAATCTCATATTATTCTTCATAAAAAAATCAGCTTATAACCTTTTCTCATCATTTGTCCTACACTCAACAGATTCTGACCAATGCTAAAAAAGTAAAACACATCATGAATATGTTTTTTTATTACCTTTATTGGAGTGGATTGTAACATCACCTCTTCTTTTGATTTCTACCCTCTTACTGTCACCAAGTTCAACATGAGAAGAATAAGCTTTATCAAGAGTTTCAAAGTTTGAGCGATTACCAGTGATATGATGATTATAACCACTATCAAGATACTAAACTTCTTCTCCTTTGTGTTCTACATTCATGTAAGAATAGAATAGTTGATCTTCTTTCTTTGAAAAGTGTGCTGCAATGTTCTCTCCACTTCCATCTTCCTTTTCTTTATGCCAACAATTTCTGTCAGAATGTGAGGAATTTTTACATCTAGTACATGTAAAGAAATAATCTCAAGATTTATGAGTAGTTCTTTTGTAAATAGTGCAATATAAATTGCTGCTTCCTCTTAGCTGAAAGTCTATTCTTCCATTTCCTCTGTTTCTACCTCTGTCTTTGCTATAATTCTGACTTTCACTTGCTCTTCCATATGTTTCTTTTCTAAAAAATGATCTTCCTCCTCTTTGATCTTGATGAAATCTTGTTGCCTTCCTATCAGAAAAATTTGCTTTAATCTGAAATGCTTACTCCATTGGTTGCTTGCTATACTAGTTTACTCTTTGTTCATATGCTTCAAGAGATCCCATCAATTCATGAATTGTAAGCCTTGACATATCTTTTGTTTCTTCAATAACAACAACTATATGCTCAAATTTTTGTGGCAAACTTCTAAGAATCTTCTCTGCAACTCTTTTATGAAAACCATTGTCTCCACAACTTTTGATTTGATTGATGATTTCAGTGGTTCTTGAAGAGAAATCTTTAATCAACTCAATATCCTTCATTGTACGATTTTCAAATTCTCTCCACAGATTCTGTAGTCGAATGGAGATAGCTTTATAAGAATCCTAGAATTCATTTTTTAAAATCTCCCACGCTTTTCTTGCCTTTTTAATAGAGAAAATTCTGAGATAAATTGATTTGCTTACTCACTAAATTATTCTAAAGGTAGTTGCATTTCTTTGCACATTCTGCTTATATTCCTTCGTATTTTTTTTCTGTCCAAGATGTAGAAGATCCTGTCTAGGGTGGTTCTTTAAACCCGTCATCAACTAATGTCCATAAATCTTGTGAAATGAAGATAGTCTCCATTTGAGAAATCCAGTATTCATAATGCTCTCCATCGAAGATAGGAATCTGCGTTGCGGTATAGGAGAAAGTAGAGATACTTGATGAAGAAGCCATTAAGAAGAAACCTGCTCTGATACCAAATCTATTGGAAAAAAACTGTAGAAATAAGGAAGATAAAGATTTGAATCTGATAATTAATAAAGTTAGAACTTAATACCATAAATATTTTCTTATTATTCTTTTTATTCTGCAGGTTACAAGAACATAATAGAGAAAGACTATATAACAAGAACTAATTTAATGAAATCTAGGAGCACATGAACTTTCACAATCTAGGGAAAACCAAGAGAACTTTACTCATTAAAAATAAAATTAATAATACTAAAAATTACAAATTACACTTTAACACTTACTAATTCCATTGTCCACGCTCTACCACGTGTATGCATATGAATCATCCAATAACTTTGACGACTTTGATTTTTTCCTTATGAGAAAACATGCATTAATTTGATATGTGAGATAGTGGAGTAATAACTTTACTTTGTATCATGTTTTTTAAGATAATAGATCTACACATCGTCAAGTTTCAGGTAGCAAAATACCTTAGCACATCACTACGAAAATTCTTGAAACCGGTAATTTACCAACTAAAAAGGTTGCATGGACTCTAAACAAATTAGTTGCATCCTACTATTTATAAAGCTTCTTCAGCAGCTCTGGTCCATCAACATCTAAGAAGTTACAATAACCTATAAACCAATTAGCAAAATGTATTGTTTATGGTTTCAATACTATTATTGCTCGCAGATCTCTTTGGGACAACCTTAAGTCTTGGGCTCCAGTTGGTCCCTGGACTGTTTTGGGAGATTTTAACTCCATTCTCTCCCAGGAAGATAAACACAATGGTGACCCTGTCTCATCTTATGAAGTCTCTGATTTCAGAGCATGCTATTCCGACTTGGGCCTCTCTGATTTGAATTACACTGGCTGCCACTATACTTGGTCCAATGGGACTATTTGGACTAAAATAGATCGTGTTCTGGCCAATCCCTTATGGTGAAATCTTCAGCTCACGTCCCATGTGCATTTTCACCCTCTGGGTGCTTTCTCTAATCAATCAGGAGCTCACATTCAGATTGGTAGCAACAGATCCCCAGGTCGGCGCCCCTTCAAGTTCTTTAATATGTGGGTTGATCACCCAGACTATGCAGGTTTAATCTCTGAAGGATGGCAATCCCCAGTTGCAGGCACTCCTATGTTTATTTTGTGCAGGAAACTCAAGTTTTTGAAGAGTCCTTTGAAGAATTTAAACAAGCTTCATTTTAGTCACATTTCAGAGAGAGTTGTTAGAGCTGAGGCTGATTTAGAGCATCATCAATGCCTCCTACACAATTCTAGAGATGACATCTCTCTCCTGAACAGAGTTAATCAAATGAAGTTGAATCTCTTCAACCTTAAATCTGTTGAGAAAACGTTTTTTGCCTAGAAGCTCAAGTGTAACTTTCTTAAGAAAAGTGACAGAGGTACAAGGGTTTTACATGCTTTGATGAGTCATAAGCACATGAAAAGTTTCATCCCTGCTGTCCAGCATAGTAATAGGGCTCTTACTACCTCTTTAGATGAAGTTAGAGCTGAATTTGTTCATTACTATCAAAACCTTCTTGGAACTTCATCGTCTATTTCTTCTATTGATGCTGCTGTTGTTCATAGCAGTCCTTGTCTTGATGAATCCCACTCTAGTTTTCTCTTGGCTCCTATCTCAAATGAAGCTATCAAGGAAACTCTCTTCAACATTGGTAATGACAAAGCTCTTGGTCCTGACGGATTTTCATCTCTTTTTTTCAAGAAATCTTGGGACATCGTTGGGGCTGATTTTTATATGTCAGTTCAAGATTTCTTTTCTTCTGGTCAAATCCTCAAACAGATTAATCATTGCATTATTGCTCTGGTTCCAAAGTCTACTAATGTCAACTCAGCCAATGATTTTAAGCCAATCTCTTGCTGCAATGTGATTTACAAAGTGATATCCAAGATTCTAGCTGGTAGATTGTGCCGTGCCTTCCAAGATATTTTTAGTCCAGCTCAAAATGCTTTCCTTTGAGGGAGGAATATGATTGATAACATTAACTTGGCTTAAGAGTTTCTCAGGCATTATGGCAGGAAGAAAACCTTTCCCTGGTGCCTCATAAAAATTGATTTTAAAAAAGCTTTTGATTCGGTGCAATGGGTCTTTCTTAGAGAGCTTCTTCATCTGCTGGCTTTTCCTTAGCGTTTTGTTCATCTAGTTATGTTATGTGTGGAAACTTCTTCTTTCTCTATTGCTATCAATGGCAACCTATATGGGTTTTTCCCTAGGAGGTGTGGAGTTCAGCAGGGTGATCCTCTCTCTCCCTATCTGTTTCTAATCTGCATTGAATATCTCTTACGTATGCTGAAGATAGCATCTCAACAGCCAGGCTTCCATTATCACTCGAAGTGTGCATTTCATAACATTTGTCACTTGTTTTTGCAGATGACATTCTTCTGTTATGTCGGGGGGACAAATCTTCTGTTCATATTCTTCTAGAGCAGTTGCATGTCTTTGGCCAGACCTTAGGGTTACACATTAATGCAGGGAGATCTTTCATATATTTTGGAGGAGTTAGAGACAATATGAAGTAGGGTATCCTTCAAGATTCTTGTTTTTCTAAAGGTAGCTTTCCCTTCAAATACCTTGGTGTTCCCCTCAGTCCCCAAAGGCTTCTTGCTAGCCAGTTTTCCCCCCTTCTGCATAAACTTGAATCTGCTATACAAGGCTGGATGGGCAAGCACTTATCCTATGCTGGGCGTCTAGAGTTAATTAGATCTGTTCTCTTTGGCATGGTGCAATTTTGGCTCAGCATTTTCCCCATGCCAGATATTGTCATCAACCAAATTACATGCATTTGTAGGAACTTCTTATGGACTGGTAACACTGCTAGAAGCAAGTCTGCCTTAGTTGCTTGGAAGCACATCTGTTTGCTAAAGAAATGAGGGATGCCTTGGGCTCTATGACATCATGGCAAGGAACAAATGTTTCATTGCAAAGCAGCTATGAAATATTCATTTAAAAACTAACTCGATTTGGATTAGATGAGTGCACTATTTTTACTTGCAGGATAGTACTATCTGGTTGGTTCCTCTTCAAATAACCTCCTCTCCCTTATGGAAGTCCTTAATTTCTCTTCTAGATCAGCTCCTTGCAGATTGTGGGGGACAATCAGAAGTGATCTCCATGATGCAAAGTTGGGATAAAATTTCTGAGCCTTTCTCGGGTTATGCTTATGAGTTTTTGAGATTTAAAGGAACCTCGGTGTCATAGGTTAAGGTTGTTTGGGAACCTTGGTGTTTACCAAGGCATAGTTTCATCCTTTGACTTGCTTTACTTGGGAGGCTGAGAACACGAGACAAGCTGCAGTTTGTTGATGCTGATGCTAGCTGCGTCTTCTGTTAGGATCATGAGGAAAGCCATAATCACCTTTTCTTTTCTTGCAGTTGGACATCCCTCTTATGGTCGAAGGTTAAATCTTGGCTTCGACTCTGCCGAGGTATGGCCACCATTAGTAGTGTTGTTCGGGGCCTCAATCTCAAGGGGAAAAACGCTGTTGCCAAAAAGAAAAGGGTCTCCCTCAGCATTGTTGCCTACCTGATATAGAAAGAAAGGAATAGAAGAGTCTTTGAGAACTCCTGCACACTGGTTGAATCTTTATTTTGGAGATTTCAGGTTTTATTTTACATGATATTGCACTTTCATGAGTGCAATCACCTTCAAATTAATGTCAGCTAACTATATTAGTGGTTGTTCTGGATGAACTTTCCTGTGGGAAGCTGTCTTCTCTTCGGTTCACAGCCTTTCAAGCCGCATTGCATATGTTTCTTGTTGGGCCTTTGTTGTTGCTGTTTCTCTTGAAGATTTGTTGTGCTGCATGGTACTCATGTCTTTTTTGCATCCTGGTTTGATATACTTTTGTGTTTTCTACTCCAATTGGTGCCCAGACTGTCTACTTGTCTTGACTTTTGCTTTGTATTAGGTTGGGAACCTTGTAATTTATGGTTCCTCACATAACCATTGTCTGCTAATCTTAGCTTGTTAGCTTCCTTTCCTTGGCTTTGATGTAAAGTTCTATCAGAGAGTTTGTTCCCTGCTTTTGTAAATTACTGTATACAAACTTGTTGGTTCTCCGGCATTGTAAATTTTTGATATATTAATATACTTACATTTTAATTAAAAAAAATGTATTCATTGTTGCTGCCATAGAAAACAAATTATTTCTTTGTATCAATGAAAGACTAAATAGACTAAAGCATTGTTTAGTTAAGACGAGGCTGAAAACAAAGAAAATATGCAACAGTGACTCAAAACGCTGAGCTCATTGAAAACTTGTTCCAAATGTACGCTCATTGCTTATAAAAAACAGAAGATCATCTCATAAACATCTTATTATTATAGTTAGTTAGGTATTTTCTGTTTTCTTGTTTTGGAACCCTAAGGATGCTGCTGGAACAGTAAATATGCATGAAAAGCAAAGAAAATGGATGTCATAGCTATGAATTAGTCAAAGAATGTGCAGAGCCAATGCAAAAAACCATGAGAAAAGCAATCGAACCATTTGATGTAAGACAACACTGAACGATAAGTCACACAACGCTATCTAAAATGAGTCGAACCTTCATCGTAAAAAAGTAGATCGCCAAGAGGCAATGTTTTCAATATTCAAAGCTTTCCAAGTAAAAAAAAAAAGAAATCAAAAGAAGTGCCAATTTATAAGATAGGCATCACATCGTCTAATTAAGCATAAATCAAAATTTTAAAGGAGAAAGGTTTTTCTAAAAAATACTGCATCTCTTTCCCTTCTTGTTTTTTTTTTACAAAACTAAAGGCTAGTGTTAGCAAAAGCATACGTATATCTAAGATGCACGAAAAACTCCAGAGATTTAAAAAAGATTTTAAATCATAACTGCATTTTTTCTAGAAATATTTGCAGACCAAGACGAAGAATTAATATAAAGAACCACAGAAAAGCTTGTTTGTGAATGATTTTAAGGCTACCACAGAACACCTTACTCTAAACATAAAAATAAACCATCAAACATGTCACACATAAATATAAACTATATATATTGCTTAGGATCCATGTAAATGTCCTGATAGGGTTCGTCTATCCTGGAAGGCGAAAGGGTTTTCCACAACTTGTGTGTTGTGGTGAAAAATACATCCAATTAAAATTGATGAATATTCAGGATAATTCTGATAATTTTTGATATTTAAATATCAGCTTACTTGTAAGTCCAATATTTATACCAGAATATTGACCATTCATTCTCATGAATTAAAATTTTATTGGTTATAGAAATATTGGCTAAATCCTCATGGATTTAATAAACTCATTATTAAATTCAAAATGTAAGTTAAAAAAAAAACATATTATGTATTTTATTTTTTAAACAAGATATGATTTTTGTATTTTTGAGAAAACTTGGTTGAATACAATTTAAAATAAAATTGTATTTTTGAAAGAAAGATTTTTGTTATGTAAAACTTGGCCCTTGTGTGAGTGTGTGTGTTTAGCCATCTATTTATAGGTGAAAATTTTCTTTAGCTTGAAGGCAAAACAAACCAAGATTAACCATTGAATTTCAAGAATAAATATCAACCATTCATTTGATAACTTGGAGACAAAGAAAAGAAAAATGAACCTTTGTACTAAGAGAATGATTGTAGACTATTTGATTAAAAAAATGGGTTGCTTGGTGAGAGAGTTTTCAATTTTCAAATTGATCCTCTCCTTTCCACAATTATAATTAAATCCCTAAATATTAAATGCAATTTTTTCCTTTTCTTTTATTTTAAATTCTTTGGAAAAGACGTACATATTTTTTTTGGGTTTTTGTTGTTTTTTTCGTTATTTTTTGGTTTTTGTTTTAAAAAACAAAGTAAAAAATTGGGTAATAACAAATGTCCTATCTTTACAATACTTACAGAGGAAAAACTTGTTAAGTACTTTGCATAGTAAGTTTGTAAAGACAAACAAATTGTTTTTCCAAAACTAATCTTCTCAAAGCGTCTAGTTCAGTTTACTTGAAACTCTGTTTTCGCAGCAATTCCCTTCAACCAAAACTACGATCAAACTATGTACATCTTGGTTGTCCTAAAATCTCAATTTGTCAACTCTCTTTAACCAAAACCAAAATCTTTGCCAAAATTTCAATCAACAATTTGGTGATCCCTTTTAACTAGAATAAAAATATAAAACAGCTCGGCAAACTTGAAATCTCAATTTGGCGATTCCCTTTAACCAGAACCAATAGCTTGGTTAACTTGAGATCTCATTTGGCGATCCCTTTTAATTAAAACCAAAATATGAAACATCTTGGCTAACTTGATATCCCAATTTGGCGATTCTCTTTAACCAAAACCAATAGCTCGGTCAACTTGAGATCTCATTTGGCGATCCCCTTTAACCAGAACAAAAAAGTTACCTTCAGCTTGGTTAACCTGAAATCTCAATCTAGAGACCCCTTTTAACCAAAACCTTAGTCTTTATCTCCAACTCGGTCAACTTGAGATCCCATATGATGATCCCCTTTAACCAGAATCAAAATGTTGCCTTCAACTCGGTTACCCTGAAATATCAAACTAGAGACTCTTTTTTAATTAGAACCTTGGTCTTTATCTTCAACTCAGTCAACCTAAGATCTTATCTAGCGATCCCCTTTAACCAGAATCAAAATGTTACCTTTAACTCAATTAACTTGAAATCTCAATCTAGAGACCCTTTTAAACTACAACTTAGTCTTTCTCTTCAGCTCGGTCAACCTAAAATCTCAATTTAGCAATTTCCTTTAACTAGAACCAATAGCTCGATCAACCTGAGATCATAATCTGATAATTTCCTTTAACTAGAACCAAAATCTAAAAAACAACAGATAAACTGAAATCCTAATTTGGCGATTCCCTTTAACCAAAATGAAAATGTTTGTCTTCAGCTCGGTTAACCTGAAATCCCAATCTAGAGACCCCTTTAACCAGAACTTTGATTTTTATCTTTAGCTCGGTTAACTTGAAATCTCAATCTAGAGACTCCTTTAGCCAGAACTTTAGTTTTTTTCTTCAGCTCGGTCAACCTGAATTCCAATTTGATTATTCCTTTTAACTAGAACCAATAGCTCGGTCAACTTGAGATCCTCATCTAGAAATCCCCTTTAATCAGAACCAAAATGTTGCCTTCAGCTTAGTTAACTTGAAATCTTAATCTAGAGATGCCTTTTAATCAAAACCTTGGTATTTGTTTTGATCTCGGTCAATCTGAGATTTAATCTGGTGATCCCTTTTAACGAGAACTAAAATATTATCTTCACCTTAGTTAACCTGAAATCTCAATCTAGAGACCCCTTTTAACTTGAACCTTGGTCTTTGTCTTCAGTTCGATAAACCTGAGATTTCAATCTAGCAATTCTTTTTAACTAGAACCAATAGCTTGGTTAACCTAAGATTCAAGTATGTTATTAAATATCATGGGAAGGTACTGTATCCTATTTTTCTCCTCGAAACTATTTACACTTTTTTGTTCACATGGATTTTTAATACTATCCAGTCAAGATTTTACCTTGGGGAAGTCGGAAATGGGGCTGCAATGAAACTTATTGTCAACATGATCATGGGCAGGTTCTACCAAGTTCCTTTGTCAATTGTTTTCTGTTTTGCTTCTGTGCTGGATTATATTGTGACACCTGGTGTTTTCAACAATTTGCAGTATGATGGCAACCTTTTCTGAAGGGTTGCTTCTCAGCGAGAAAGGAGGACTGGACCCAAATGTACTGGTTGAGGTATTTGTGAGCAGAGAAAATCTTGTTAGATTATGTCGTGTCACTTGTCATCAAACCCCATGAAGATTAACTGAATTCATACTCTTGTTTGTTTTTTATTGGATTATTCTTGTTCTTTCTATCTCATTCGAACATGCACAATGATAATCATTGCTCTGCCGTGCTCTGGAAAATAAATGAAGAAACTCGTTGATTTTCAGTCTGTTTTATTTCTTCGTCTGCGTTTGTTTGTGTAAGAGAGAGAGAGAGAGAGAGAGGTTCTGAATGATGCTTAACTAAAATTCCTTGGTCAAAATGAATCAAGGTGTTGCACCCTTCTTGTTCAATAACAGCACTTAATGGAAGAGTACATCCAAAATGGACCTCATTTGTTAGGTGTTCTGGCTTGAAAAACTCTTAAAATTAAAGCGTGCACTCTTCTTCCTTGTCTTTGTTGGTAAAACTAAAAGCCTCTAGTATATAGAATGATGTTATCTTTTTTATTTTATTTTATTTTGTTGTTTTTGAAGGCATCTATTGAAGCCTCGTAGGAATCTTCTTACATAGGTGAAGTTGCAGGTAGTGTCACTGGGTGCCATTAGTGCACCGATGTATTCGCTGAAAGGTCCATCAATGGTCAAATCTCTATACCCCACTGCTTTTCCCTTAAAGCATCAGCAGAAGGTTTGTAGATATTCTAAATTGCAGACACTATTTAAATCAACGCTGTCATCTCAAAAATGAAGTCAATGGTTTCAGGACATGAGACTTGCCCTGGGATTAGCAGAATCTGTTTCCCAACCCACTCCAATTGCAGCAGCTGCAAATGAACTATACAAGGTAGCAAAAAGTCACGGGCTTAGCGATAGTGATTTTTCAGCAGTGATTGAAGCACTCAAAGGAAAAGTGCAATCCTGAGCAAACTCGTGTGTTTTTTTCCTGGTTACGAAGGAGAGGCTTGTACCTGAGATCTCGAGTTTTCTTGTATGTCATCATCACCAGCTTGTGGTCTTTTTTCTGTGTTAATACAAGTCTGTCGGAAAAAAACTGCGGAGTCCCTAAACTAGACTATTGATAGTTTCTGAACAAGGAATTTACCATAATTAATAATTGATGGACAAATTCATTGCAAAAAACCACAAGGAGTAATTTATACTTTACTTAAAGAAACAATGCACAACACGAAACAAGATAAAAGAATCCTATCTATACTTTACTTAAAGTGGAAATCTATTCTAAACTCCAAAGTGACATGAGTGAATTTTGCTTTGTCCCAGATGAAAAATTGGTATTAATTTCATCCTGAAGCTGATCCTTCCTGGCTTTACTTGACAGTTAAACTTGAAATCGATTCCAATGGGCTGTATGCTCGAACCCCTTAACAGCATCAGATAGATACCAAAGTCATGACAACCAGAAACACATCACTTTCTCAACTTATAAATAAAAACCTGTAAGCTCACATCGACATCTCCTTCCCTCATAAGAGAAAACTAAACTCACTTTCCCTCCTTTTCTAGGCTATTTTATTTTCCCATCCCCCAAACATTCCCGTATGAGTAACTATAACATGAAGGTGTCATCGTCTCCCAAGGTCAGCAAACACGTGGAGTGTCTCAGACATCTTCAGGTTGGTGTATTTACTTACTTTCTACAAGAAACATTGTGCTGTTTATGTTTTCATAAGCTTGTGTTATTTTATAGCCCAGTTTTCAACATTTTTGTTAAGTTTTATTACATGTATAGATGATCATGACATGCTTAATTACATACGCGAATTGATGTATTCTGCAGAGCCAACATGATGAGCTGGAAGCACAGTTCCTTGAGGAGAGAAAGGCATTAGAAGCTAAATACAACAAGCTTTATCAACCACTATACACTAAGGTATGTATTGTCTTTGCATTAATACTTCTGCATGTGTTACGTGAATGTTGAATCAGAGGTAGCATGCATTGCAATTTGTTCCGTATTAATGTAATTAATTTAAGTTTTTTATGGGCTCTCGGCGCAGAGATATGAGATTGTGAATGGTCTAAAAGAAGTTGACGGGGTTATGTCTGCTGAATTAGATAGCATAAAAGAGGATCAAGCTATAGAAGGTATTAGCGTATATTTTTAACAGTATATCTTGTTTTTGGCAAACATACATGGAGTATTTGAAAGCAATGCCTTATATTGAAATTAAGAGTATAGTACTTCTTCAATGCAGAGAAAGGAGTGCCTGAATTCTGGCTCACTGCAATGAAAACTCATGAAGTACTAGCAGAGGAGGTATGCAAGGCGTGCTCACATATGCACACATATATTTCTTCCTTTTGGATTCATCACTGTGTAATGTGATTTATCAATTGATTCTTGCAATAGATTAAGGGACAAGATGAAGGAGCCCTAAAGTTCATAAAAGATATCAAGTGGTCGAGACTTCAAAATCCTGAGGGTTTCGAGCTGGAGTTTTACTTCAACCCTTGTCCTTACTTCAAAAATTCTGTCCTGACAAAGACTTGTCACGTAATTGATGAATCTGATCCTATTTTGAGTCAAGCAATTGGGTAGTTAATTATATTAATGTTGTTGTGCTGAGAGTTTTGATTCTCTTCCTTTCTAATTTTCCTTCTTATAATGTTTCATCTGATTTTTTAGTTCGGAAATTGAATGGTATCCTGAGAAATGCTTGACGACGAAGGTTGTGAAGAGGAAACAAAGAACGGTGTCAAAGAAGACCAAAACCACCATGACAATTAAGAACTGTGAAAGTTTCTTCACATTCTTTAATACTTCTCAGATCCCTGAGAATGAGGATGAGCTAGATGATGATGATGTAAGTTCCCCTTCGTTATGTACAAGGAAAGCAATGTAACTGTTGATATGTTAATTGATGTCGTAGTCTCTTGTGTTCACAGTATGATGAACTTCAGGACCGGCTAAAACAAGGCTACAATTTAGGGTAAGTCCCACATTCTTTATGTGAACTTCATTGGGTCTATTCTGTGCATCTCTCTCTCCTTTTCTCTGATATGGACTTGTTTTTGTGGATGATAGTAATATTATTCGGGACAAAATCATTCCACATGCTGTGTCATGGTTTACTGGAGAGGCTATCGAGGAAGATGAGTTAGATGGTATAGATTATGATGGCAATGATGATGATGATGATGATGATGAGGATTATGAGGATGATGATGGGGATGAGGAGGACAATGAAAGGGACAAGGAGGCTGAGCAAGAAGAGAAAAGAAAACAAGGTGTGAAGAAGGACATCAAAAAGGACTATGATGAGGATGAGGATGAGGAAAATGAAAGAAAATGGGGCTTGAAGAAGGATGATGATGATGATGATGATGAGGCTGGAGATGAGGAGAATGATGATGGGGATGAGGAGGACAATGAAAGGGACAAGGAGGCTGAGCAAGAAGAGAAAAGAAAACAAGGTGTGAAGAAGGACATCAAAAAGGACTATGATGAGGATGAGGATGAAGAAAAGGAAAGAAATTGGGACTTGAAGAAGGATGATGATGATGAGGCTGAAGATGACGAGTATGATGACGGGGATGAGGAGGACAATGCAAGCGACAAGGAGGCTGAGCAAGAAGAGAAAAGAAAACAAGGTGTGAAGAAGGACATCAAAGAGGACAATGATGAGGACGGGGATGAGGAAAAGGAAAGAAAATGGGGTCTAAAGAAGGATGTTGAAGACGAGGATGAGGAGGAAGAGGAAGAAAAACAGGTCTGGAAGAAGGTAAAGTGCATCAATTTGATAAATTAGACTTCCATATTTTTGAAGATGCTAACATATTCTTCCACTGTTTCTTTTTTTGCAATATTCTTTCAGTCATCCGATGGACACAAGGCAAGTTGCAGCTGATATTTCATTATTTTAGTTTTTTATGCTATCTGTTGTTCTGTGTATAAAGTTCCGAGAAAATCTGATTTGGTTTTATTAATTGCAGAAGATTGGAGGGGCACAAATTCAGAAAGAGCACCCTCCTGAGTGCAAGCAACAGTAGTGTTGGATCACACTTGCACACAAATGACAGGAGCAGCTTAAAGATTGTAGCATCATCGGTCCTAGTTGACCAAAAGCTTTAGCTCTCTGGCATTGACTATCTATCTATCATCTACATATATCGATATGGCCAATGTTCTTTTCTTTTCTTTTCGTTAGCTATGCATTTGGAGTGAAACTGGAAATAATGTCTATCAGTGTATCTAATTTAATGGCTGCTTGATATTGTATGCTATATATATTGTTGTGTATATTGTGTGAATCATTGGTCAATATGATGCATTACTAGCTTAAACAAGTCACTCTGTTGATTTTCACTGTTGTGAAGTGTGGCATGGGACATTTAGGTGAGTTAAAGGAAAAAATAATAAAAGGAAATGCCATCTAATTTTATGATAATTAAAAACTCTAACTAGTCATTCAGAGATTATTAGATAAAAACTAATTATATATATAAAAATAAAAATAAAAATTACCCCAAGACATCTTAAAGATAAACTACTTCATGTTTGGATTTTATGATAAAAGTATTGATGCAAATCTCTCTTTATTACGTGTTCAAGTAACCCTAATAAAAATGATACTTCCTTAAAAAAGATGAAAATCAAATTTGAGAAGTGTGACACAATAGAAACCTGTCCCAAGACACCAATACTATTGGAATTGAATCGAATGACACCACAAGATCAGTTATACCTTAATAAGTCAGATTTGATCTTTATTCCAACAAAGATAACGTGTTGAATCATACAAAACATAAGTTTACTTCATAAATCCATGGCTACTTGATTTTCAGCATACAAAACACTTATATAATGCTTCACGTTTGCATTTTATGATAAAAGTACCTTTTATGTTTCTATATATATATATATATATATGGTAAATGACAACTAAAACCTAAAGTAGTGATTTGGGATTGGAACCGACAACAAAGCTTAATTCTTTATTTTAGAATGTAGGTGTACGACCTAAAAGGATAATGAATGTTTAGTTGGACTTTGACTCATTTTCATTGGGTAGTTTCAAAATGAGACCGAAGGCCATCATTCGCCATCAATAAACCTTGTTAGGATCACATTGATTCATCCCAAACCTACTCACAATAAACAAGTTAATATATCCTAACACCTAGATATTTCTAAACAAGCATTCTCAAACATTGGTGAAAGGAAAGAAAAAGAAGCATATTTGCAAACAAAGACTACACCAATATTTACATGTTATATATACACTTTTTTTATATATATATAAAAAGTGTTGTCTCTCTCTCACACACATATATGGTAAAGGGCGACTAAAACCTAAGACAATGATTTAGAATTTGGAACAGGCAACAAGACTCAATCTTCATTTTTAGAATGCGAGCGTTAGACCCGAGAGGATGATGAATATCTAGTTGGGCTTTGACTCATTTTTTGGGTAGTTTCAATGAGACCGAAAGTCATCACTCATTCTCAATGAGTTTTGATGGGATCACATTGATTCATCCCAAACCTACTCACAACGAACAAGTTAATATATCCTAACACCTGGATGTTTCTAAAAAGATTCTCCAATATTGATGAAAAGAAAGAAAAAGAAGCACATTTGCAAACAAAGACTAGAACAATATATATATATATATATATATATATATATATATATATATATATATATATATATAAATGTTGTTGAATCTGTTAGTAGGATAGTGGTTTACTATATAATGGAGTAGTAAATCAATAGAGTATTTTCAAGCTATCCTTAAACTCATATCCAAATTCATAATAGAAAAACAATTTACTTTGAAAATATAGCACCTCAATCATATTTAATTTTTGAAAGAAAGTATATACAAAAAATGAACATAGAAAATCAAGAAATCTTTTATTTATTTATTTTTAACAAACAATTAAAAAAACAAGAAACAATTTTTTTTATATAAAAAAATACTCATGCGAAAATATTCATATTGTTCTTTTTTTTTTTAGAAAATTTGTTAAGCATAGTTTTTTTTTCTTGAATTAAAGCTCACATCCATACATAAAACGCATTCACACAAAAATTTAAACACATCCATACACAAAAATCAAGCATATCCATGAAAATTAAACAATCCAGCTAAATAGTCCATACAAATCCATACACACGAATCAAGCACATTTGCAAAAATTAAACAGCCTATACATAAAAATAAATCATTCTTACACAAGAAAAAATTGTTAAGGATAAAAAAAAAACCTTTAAGAACCTCTATCATGGACTAGAAATTGTTGAAAACAATATACCAAAATGTTGGCATGTGGGAATCTTTCACTGGTGTGTTGTCAAGCACTTAGGATGTTAGAACATGTACTCCACGTGCATATTGGTTGGATTTTGGGAAGGAATTTAGGAACTATTTCTGGCTTGTCTTTGGGTCGATTATCGATTGGATTTGGGGAAGGAATTTGGGTCTGTTAGTGAGAGTGAGAGAAGGAGGACTCTTTTTTTTTTATCAAATGGAAATTTTATAGATCAAAACGAAACTAAGTTAAGCTAGAAACCAACAAATCTAAATATACAGGCATGTACATATAGAGACTAGGAGAACAGGCTCCCTTAGGCAAAATATTACATAGCCTAAGAATCAAGTACATAGACAGGGCTGTAGAAAGCAGTAAAACAATTCAGCAGCACAAACGTTACCACATGGCCACAACTGGATGCATGCCAGCAGACAACAATAAGGCTTCTCCACTAAAAAGCAATCATCCATGGCGAACAACAAAAACACACAGCCAGAGGAGGGGAGCCCAACTCTAGCAAACCAAAAACCCAGCAGCAGGAAATAGCCTGCAAACAAGCACTATAGAGTTCCAACTATCTACAAGAAGAGGCCGCAGATAGCAGCAACAACAGCCACTCTAGCAGCAGGGAAAAACCAGTAGCAGTTACATAAAGGCAGCAGACGAACTTGCACTGCATAAGCAATGTAGAAGAACAAGTCAAAGAGAATGAACATGCTGCAACAACCACCAAATCTGCAGGAGCTTAGCTATCCAATATTCAAAGTTTTGAAATCAAACAAGATTGTATCTACTGTTTAAATTTTGAACTCATCAGATATACATGCACATATGTAGGACAACAGTTAGCATTATCCTTTATTTAAACCCTCTGTACATGCACATATTAAGCAACAAAAATACAAAAGTATTCAAGCATTCTTCTTTAAAGTTTCTGTAAAGTTTTCAAGCAGCAATAAATAGTAGCAAAACAACATATAATAGATCAACAAAAGCCAACAGAGGTTCATCCGACCAATAAATAAAAGGAGCAACACAAGCCAGAGAGGGTGCTACTCTAGCAAACCAGAAAACCTAGAATAAACAGGAGCTACCAACACTCAACATCAGAGCAAGCTTCCACCTAGGCCATGGCAAGCACAACTATCCAGTGCAATAGATCACACAGTAGGATGAGCATTGCTGGGAACGACCCAATAGACGACGACATCACAACAAACTTACATGCACAAAGCTGGAGACTAGCAAGTTCAAATGTACAATAAACACTAAGTAACAAAGGGAACATGCTCCCTTGAAATAGTATTAAATCCACATACAGAGATGCTGTAAAACCAAAACAGGACTACATAAAATAACATCAAAATCCAAATGGAGTCATAAGGAAGAAGAAGGGGAAACTGAACCCTCATGCTTGCCATGAAGCCTATTGCCTGCCATAGGCCGAACCTTTGCAGAACCACTGCCTTCACATAGAACAACAACATCAGTCTTTGCATGCTGACCAACTTTTGCAGCAGCACCAACCATGCTACGAGTCATATATTGCTTCTTGCCTCTAAGGGGCTCTCATCTTGCAGCAACAACCACATCCTGCATAGAATCATCAATACCATGCACTATTTTTGAAGGAGCACAAGGCACAACGCCTGGGAGAGAAGGAGGACTTGTCATGCTTGGTGGAGGGTTGTTGCTTTGATGGTTATATTGTTTAGCTTGCATTAGATTACTACCCTGTGCTATGTTCCAGATCGAACCAAAACTTTATTTTAACACAAACAATAAAATCAAAGAAATAAAAAGTATAGATAACAAAAAAAAAAAGAAGAAGCTCAAGCATGTTGATCTAAAAAAAACCTTAACGACAATAATAATTCAATTTTGATTTAAGAAAAACATTCAAGATGACCAAACAAACCCGTGAATTGTTTTTAATATATGAAAAAAAATCAAATTTTAAAATATGATTTTAATTAAATTTTCATTAGCAATTTATTATTGTCATATCATATACATAATAATTAAAAAAATAAATTGTTAAAACTCAGAAAAACAATTATAATATTATGAAAAATCATATCAAAGTAAATGAATTAGCATGTTTTTTTAGTGAAAAGAAGAAGAAGAAGGGGCTCAGGTTCATGATAGGGTCTAAAAGGAGAAGGCTAGACTCTTATGGGCCTGAAATCCAGGCTCAAGCGCACCTTAATTCTTTTTTTTTTAAGGCGGAGTACGACATGTCATCCAACTTTTTTAAAAAAAATAAAAATAAAATGGATGACTCAACTTCTATTGTGACTAATAACACATAAGTTTTGCATTTTTGAACTAAAACAACCCAATTTTCAACAAAGTTTCACCTCAAAATATCAAAGGAAAACCCTACAAACCTTAATAAACCGTCATGTGCCCTTTAATAGTAAGAAAACAATTAAAAATTGAAAAATCAAATTGATAGCACAAATTTTCCTAAAGCCGGATATTTTTTTTTTTTGATAATATGAGGATCCAAAACCACCACCAACAAACTTTCCTCGTCAAATGGATCATCTTGACATAAAACTTGATCATTTTGGTTGCCAAAATTATGACAACCAAACATTTTCTCTTTCTAATGCTATTTTTAACAGTCTTTGTTTCTCTCTCATACACAGACCAAGAAATAAAAAATAAATAAAATTTAAGACCAAAAAAATGTAGCGAACATTTGTGGGTAGCCATCAATTTTATTTGCCTTTTACTTTTTTATCTCTAAACTTTTAATTTTATAAATTTACCATAATTTTGAGCCATATTCCATGCAATTAGGCTTGAAAATGATGTAATTAAAAAATCAATAAAAATTGTTTTGGACCAAAATGAACTTTTCCTAAGAATATTAGATTGACCATTATATTTCTCCATTGTTTTCACTCTACTGCCCTATCATTTAATTTTTCCAATCTTTAACAAAATTGGACAAATTAGTCATCAATTTGGGCTTACAATGATGTAATTAAAAAACAAATTGAGTAAAAATAAAAAAGTACACTGTTCGTCATAGACATTTTAGTATATGTTATAATAAGGGAAATAAAGGAGGCTGTTGTGTTCGATTTCGAGTGAGAGGAGACAATGGTTTTGGTCGTGGGCTTATGGTTTCGAGGAAATGTGCGTTTGAAAGTATGATAGTGGTTGCAGTTCAAAATATTTTTTTAATTTTCATTCGAAAATGCATTAAAATAATATATTTTTTAATTTTTTTGACATTAGCACATCAAAATAATCTAAACACATAAAAAAATTTAATTTTAAATAATATTTTATATAACTTTTAAAAAATATGATTTTAACTGTTTTTCCAAACATTATCAAAATAAAGATTGTGTGGTTGGGAGAGGTTAGGCTGGGTTATAACGTGGGAAGGCAAGAGAGATTGTTTGTTTGGTAGTGTGGTTGCGGTTGCTTTTCAAATAGCTTTTCGTGCCAAAATGCATGCCAATGATGTTTTTTTATTTTTTAAAAATCATTTTTGACATCAGCACATCAAAATGATTTGAAAACACTAAAAACATATTAATTTCAAGTTAATAAAAAAATAAAAAATTTTCAAATTTTATCAAAAGCGCTTTTGAAACGCAGAAACAAACAGGCCCAAAAAAGACTACAATTGATTTCAAGTTCTGAGGTTATGATTAAGTTGTCAGATTTCAGCAGTCTTAGAAAAATGGGAGGCTATGGTGTAGGCGGCTAAGGTTTGGTTTCAGTAAACAAGGAGAGTCTTTTGTCTTTTTCTTTTTTTTATATCTCCTTATTTTTTTTTTCTGTCCTATTTTTTTCTTCTTTTCTTTCACTTTCTCTCATAATTTTTTCTCTTTTGATTTCTTTATTTCTTTCCATGAAAAAAATTCTTCTTCTTGTTTCTCTCCTCGTCTATTTATAATGCTCCTCCTTAAATTTAAAAATCCTATAATTGAATTTAAAAATCTTTTTAGATTTTATTTTTTTTCATTTTTAATATGAGTTTAATTTTTTTTTTAATTTCAATTCTAATTTTTTTTAATTTCAATTCTAATTTTTTTAATTCCATTAATGTTAATTCTAAACTTTAAATTCCTTTATTTTTGAATTTCAATTTTAAATGTTTTTAATTTTTTTATTTAAATTTTAAATCCTTTTAATATTTCTCATAATCTTCTAAACTATATTTGGGTCCCTCATTCTTATTGTCCCTTTCATTTTACTCACTAAAATATTTTTGTTAGAGAATATGCTAGAAAAGAGGTTAAAAATAAATTAAAACACTAAGTAGGGAATATAAACAACTTCTTATTTGAGTTAGTTTTCAATTAAGACTTCTTTTATTTAGTCCTTTTATTCTTGATTTTTTACTAATTTACCCCTTTACTTTTATTTGTAATATTATTGACCTTTTACTTTCAAGATCATCTTTATTTAGTTCTTACTGTTGGAAACAGAGAAGAAAAAGATTTGAATCCAATAATTGATAGAGCTGTAACTCAATACCATAAATGTTTTCTTATTATTCCATTTATTGAAATCTAAGAGCACATAAACTTCCACAATCTAGGAAAAACCATGAGATCTTTTACTCATTAAAGCTAACAATTAATGACACTGAAAATTATAAATTACACTTTAACACTCCCTCGTAATTTGTAATCTTCAGAAACTCCTTGAATTGGTGAAACTTTTCAACTAGAATAACTTTTGTGAGAACGTTTGCAGGTTGATCATTTGTATTGATAAACTCCAGTTGCATCTCTTTCTTGCTCACCATGTCTTTGATAAAATCATGCCTTAACTCTATATGCTTTGATCATGCATGAAAAAATGGATTCTTGGTCATTATAATTGCTAACATGTTATCACATAATATAATAGTAAGATCAAGAACTTCTTACTGTAAATCAAAAAATTCTCCTCAACCACACTGATCGATATATTGCTTCATTTGCAGCAATATATTCTTCCTCTGCAAAAGATAAAACTATAGAAGTTTTCTTCCTTAAATGCTATGAAATTATATTTGTTCCTAGAAAAAAATACATAACAAGATGTACTCTTCCTATCATCACAGCTTCCGGTCTAGTCATTGTTAGAATAACCAATCAACTTGTTATCTTCTTGTTTCTTGTACATGATTCCATGATCCTTTGTTCCTTAAAGATATCGCAGGATTCTTTTGCTGCTGCACAATGAAGTCGGCTAGGATCCTCCATAAATCTAGAAATAATACTTACTGGGAATAATATATTAGGTCTTGAATTTGTGAGATAAATTAAAGATCCAACAAGACTTCAAAAAAATCATTGAATCCGCTTTAGCAGCATCATCATTCTATTGTAACTTCTCATTTGCTGTATTGCAGATGTTACTAGTTTACATTTTGACAAGTCGAATTTCTTGAAAAGATTTGCAACATACTTTTCTTGAGAAATAAAATTTTTCCCTGGAGATTGCTTCATTTGAATGCCAATAAAATATCTCATCAATCCAAGGTCTGACATTTTGAATTCTTTCATCATAGCATCCTTGAATTTTGCAACCATATCTTTACTTGTTTTTGTATATATTAGATCATCAACATAAAGATAGACCATTTGAAAGTCTACTCCTTTTTTCTTCATATAGAGTGATGGTTCAAATTTACTTCTTTCAAATTCATTTTGATGAAAACAGAGATCAATTTTATTGTTCCATGCTCTTGGTGCATGTTTTAATCCATAAAGAGCTTTACAAAGTCTGTAAACTTTTTCTTCTTTCCCTTTTTATTCATATCCTGGGGTTTGCTCAACGTAGACTTCTTCTTACAATTCTCCATTAAGAAATGCTGACTTAATGTCAAGTTGAAAAACCTGTAATTAAAGTTGTGTAGATTAAGTAAGAACTATTATGATAGTTTCCATTCTTGCAATAGGCGCAAAGGTTTCTGTAAAATCAACTCCAGGTTGTTGCAAGTAGCCTTTAGCAACAATTCTAGCCTTATGCTTCTGAATACTGCCATCCTCATTGTATTTGATCTTGAACACCCATTTTAAACCCACTGCCTTGTTTTCTTTTGGAAAATCAACTAACTTCAATGTTTGATTCTTTTCAATACTTATTATCTCCTCATTCATAGCTTTCCTCTGTTCTTTCATTTTTACTGCTTCTTTAAAATTCCAAGGTTCACCTGAAAAGAAAGCAACATGACAAGAGTTGTATATGTCAGTTAATGGTCGAAATCTCCTTGGAGGAGATTATGAGTATGATTCTTCATTAGAACTTGATGAGTTTCCTTCATTGTGATAATTTGAACAAGTTCCATTTTGAGAAGAAGAATTGGAAACATTAGGCTGCTTTAGAGCTTCAAGTAACTCTAGTGTTGCTGATTCTGGATTGACTGTATCTTCCCATTTCCAAGCTGCAGATTCATAAAAATAAAATCTTTGGAAAAAAGTATATGATCCTTTTTAGGATTGAAAAGTTGAAAGCCTTTTGATTCATCATTATAGCTAATAAAGATAAGTTTTTCCCTTTTCTCATCAAACTTATCTCTGCTTTGAGAAGGAATAAGAGCATAAGCAATACTGTTAAATACTTTAAGATGACTAACATCAGGCTTTCGCTTATACCATGTTTCAAATAGAGTTTGATTTTGGACTGCCTTTGTTGGAGATCTATTGAGAATATAAGCTGCAGTATTGATAGCTTCAACACAAAACTTTTTAGGAAGTACTTTCCCTTATAAAATTCTTCTTGCCATTTCTTTAATAATTCTATTCTTCCTTTCTGCAACTTTATGCTACTGAGGAGTATGCCGAATAATAAGTTGCCTTTGAATACCATTCTTTTTGCAATAATCAAGAAAAAGCTTGTAAATAAACTCTTTTCCACGATCTATCCTTAGAGTCTTCATCTGGCACCCACTTTGCTTTTTTACAAAAGTTTTTAATTGAAAAAAAAAATAGAGAATGCTTCTGATTTTTTATCAAGCAAATAAATCCATATCATTCTAGAATAATCATCAATAAAGAGTAAGAAATATCTATTGTTACTTATAGATGGAGTTCGAATAGGGCCACAAATATCTGCATGGGTTAATTCAAGAGGTGTATTGGTTCTCCAGGTTGTCTTTGTAAATGAAAAATGATGCATTTTTTCATACACACATCCTTCACAGATTCCAGTTTGGTTCTGGATGGAAGGAAGACCAGAAACCATATTCTTTTGCTTTAACTGTTGCAAGCCATTAGATGAGATTCATTAACATGTTCACTTCTAATAACAACATTATAAAGTGATTTCATGTTAAGAGGAAAAACATTATTAGAACTCATCTTGACAAGTTATTCTCCAATTTGTTTTCTTATTATAAATCTCATATTATTCTTCATTAAAAAATCAGCTTATAACCTTTTCTCATCATTTGTCCTACACTCAACATATTCTGACCAATGCTAAAAGAGTAAAACACATCATGAATATGTTTTTTTATTACCTTTATTGGAGTGGATTGTAACATCACCTCTTCTTTTGATTTCCATCCTCTTACTGTCACCAAGTTCAACATGAGAAGAATAAGCTTTATCAAGAGTTTCAAAGTTTGAGCAATTACCAGTGATATGATGATTATAACCACTATCAAGATACTAAACTTCTTCTCCTTTGTGTTCTACATTCATGTAAGAATAGAATAATTTATCTTCTTTCTTTGAAAAGTGTGCTGCAATGTTCTCTCCACTGCCATCTTCCTTTTTCTTTATGCCAACAATTTTTGTCAGAATGTGAGGAATTTTTACATGTGGTACATGTAAAGAAATAATCTCAAGTTTTATGATTAGTTCTTTTGTAAATAGTGCAATATAAATTGCTGCTTCCTCTTAGCTGAAAGTCTATTCTTCCACTTCCTCTGTTTCTACCTCTGTCTTTGCTATAATTCTAACTTTCACTTGCTCTTTCATATGTTTCTTTTCTAAAAAATGATCTTCCTCCTCTTTGATCTTGATGAAATCTTGTTGCCTTCCTATCAGAAAAATTTGCTTTAATCTGAAATGCCTACTCCATTGGTTGCTTGCTATACTAGTTTACTCTTTGTTCATATGCTTCAAGAGATCCCATCAATTCATGAATTGTAAGCCTTAAAAGATCTTTTGTTTCTTCAATAACAACAACTATATGCTCAAATTTTTGTATCAAACTTCTAAGAATCTTCTCTACAACTCTTTTATAAAAAAACATTGTCTCCATAACTTTTGATTTGATTGATGATTTTAGTGGTTCTTGAAGAGAATTCTTTAATTAACTCAATATCCTTCATTGTACGATTTTCAAACTCTATCCACAGATTCTGTAGTCGAATGAAGATAGCTTTATGAGAATCCTAGAATTCATTTTTTAAAATCTCCCATGCTTTTCTTGCCTTTTTAATAGAGAAAATTCTGAGATAAATTGATTTGCTTACTCGCTAAATTATTCTAAAGGCAGTTGCATTTCTTTGCACATTCTGCTTATATTCCTTTGTATTTTTTTCTATCCAAGAAGTAGAAGATCCTGTCTAGGGTGGTTCTTTAAACCCCTCATCAACTAATGTCCATAAATCTTGTGAAATGAAGACAGTCTCCATTTGAGAACTTCAGTATTCATAATGCTCTCCATCATAGATAGGAATCTGCGTTGCGGTATAGGAGAAAGTAGAAATACTTGATGAAGAAGCCATTAAGAAGAAACCTGCTCTGATACCAAATCTGTTGGAAACAAACTGTAGAAATAAAGAAGATAAAGATTTGAATATGATAATTAATAAAGCTGCAACTTAATACCATAAATATTTTCTTATTATTCGTTTTATTCTGCAGGTTACAAGAACATAATAGAGAAAGACTATATAACAAGAACTAATTTAATGAAATCTAGGAGCACATGAACTTTCACAATCTAGGGAAAACCAAGAGAATTTTTACTCATTAAAACTAAAATTAATAATACTAAAAATTACAAATTACACTTTAACACTTACTAATTCTATTGTCCACGCTCTACCACGTGTATGCATATGAATCATCCAATAACTTTGACGACTTTGATTTTTTCCTTATGAGAAAACATGCATTAATTTGATATGTGAGATAGTGGAGTAATAGCTTTACTTTGTATCATGTTTTTTAAGATAATAGATCTGCACATCGTCAAGTTTCAGTTAGCAAAATACCTTAGGACATCACTATGAAAATTCTTGAAACCATTAATTTACCAACTAAAAAGGTTGCATGGACTCTAAACAAATTACTTGCATCCTACTATTTACAAAGCTTCTTTAACAGCTATGGTCCAACAACATCTAAGAAGTTACAGTAACCTATATACCAATTAGCAAAATGTATTGTTTATGGTTTCAATACTATTATTGCTCGCAGATCTCTTTGGTACAACCTTAAGTCCTAGGCTCCAGCTGGTCCCTGGATTGTTTTAGGAGATTTTAACTCCATTCTCTCCCAGAAAGATAAACACAATGGTGACCCTGTCTCATCTTATGAAGTCTCTGATTTCAGAGCATGCTGTTCCAACTTGGGCATCTCTGATTTGAATTACACTGGCTGCCACTATACTTGATCCAATGGGAGTATTTGGACTAAAATAGATCATGTTCTAGCCAATCCTTTATGGTGAAATCTTCAGCTCACGTCCCATGTGCATTTTCACCCTCTAGGTGCTTTCTCTGATCAATCAGGAGGTCACATTCAGATTGGTAGCAACAGATCCCCAGGTCGGCGCCCCTTCAAGTTCATTAATATGTGGGTTGATCACCCAGACTATGCAGGTTTAATCTCTGAAGGATGGCAATCCCCAGTTGCAAGCACTCCTATGTTTATTTTGTGCAGGAAACTCAAGTCTTTAAAGAGTCCTCTAAAGACTTTAAACAAGCTTCATTTTAGTCACATTTCAGAGAGAGTTGTTAGAGTTGAGGCTGATTTAGAGCATCATCAATGCCTCCTACACAATTCTAGAGATGACATCTCTCTCCTGAACAGAGTTAATTAAATGAAGTTGAATCTCTTTAACCTTAAATCTGTTGAGAAAGCGTTTTTTGCCTAGAAGCTCAAGTGTAACTTTCTTAAGAAAAGTGACAGAGGTACAAGGGTTTTACATGCTTTGATGAGTCATAAGTAGATGAAAAGTTTCATCCCTGCTGTCCAGCGTAGTAATGGGGCTCTTACTACCTCTTTAGATGAAGTTGGAGCTGAATTTGTTCGTTACTATCAAAACCTTCTTGGAACTTCATCGTCTATTTCTCCTATTGATGCTGCTGTTGTTTATAGTAGTCCTTGTCTTGATGAATCCCACTCTAGTTTTCTCTTGGCTCATGTCTCAAATGAAGCTATCAAGGAAACTCTCTTCAGCATTGGTAATGACAAAGCTCTTGGTCCTGGCGGATTTTCATCTTTTTTTTTCAAGAAATCTTGGGACATCGTTGGTGCTGATTTTTGTGCGACAGTGCAAGATTTCTTTTCTTCTGGTCAAATCCTCAAACAGATTAATCATTACATTATTGCTCTGGTTCCAAAGTCTGCTAATGTCAACTTAGCCAATGATTTTAAGCCAATTGTTTTGCTGCAATGTGATTTACAAAGTGATATCCAAGATTCTAGCCGGTAGATTGTGTCGTGCCCTGCTAGACATTATTGGTCCAGCTCAGAATGCTTTCCTTGGAGGGAGGAATACGATTGATAACATTAACTTGGCTTAAGAGTTTCTTAGGCATTATGGCAGGAAGAGAACCTCTCCCTGGTGCCTCATAAAAATTGATTTTAGGAAAGCTTTTGATTCGGTGCAATGGGTCTTTCTTAGAGAGCTTCTTCATCTGCTGAGTTTTCTTTAGCGTTTTGTTTATCTAGTTATGTTATGTGTGGAAACTTCTTCTTTCTCTATTGCTATCAATGGCAGCCTATATGGGTTTTTCCCTGGGAGGTGTGGAGTTCAGCAGGGTGATCCTCTCTCTCCCTATCTGTTTCTAATCTGCATGGAATATCTCTCACGTATGCTAAAGATAGCATCTCAACAGCCAGGCTTCCATTATCACCCAAAGTGTGCATTTGATAACATCTGTCACTTGCTTTTGCAGATGACATTCTTCTGTTATGTCGGGGGGACAAATCTTCTGTTCGGATTCTTCTAGAGCAGTTGCATGTCTTTGGCCAGACCTCAGGGTTACACATTAATGCAGGGAAATCTTTCATATATTTTGGAGGAGTTGGAGACAGTATGAAGCAGGGTATCCTTCAAGATTCTTGTTTTTCTAAAGACAGCTTTCCCTTCAAATACCTTGGTGTTCCCCTCAGTCCCCACAGGCTTCTTGCTAGCCAGTTTTCCCCCCTCCTGCATAAACTTGAATCTGCTATACAAGGTTGGATGGGCAAGCACTTATCCTATGCTGGGCGTCTGGAGTTAATTAGATCTATTCTTTTTGGCATGGTGCAATTTTGGCTCAACATTTTCCCCATGCCAGATATTGTCATCAACCAAATTACATGCATTTGCAGGAACTTCTTATGGACTGGTAACACTGCTAGAAGCAAGTTTGCCTTAGTTGCCTGGAAGCACATCTGTTTGCTAAAGAAATGAGGGATGCCTTGGGCTCTATGACATGAAGGCAAGGAACAATTGTTTTATTGCAAAGCAGCTATGGAATATTCATTTAAAAACTGACTCGATTTGGATTAGATGAGTGCATTATTTTTACTTGGAGGATAGTACTATCTGGTTAGTTCCTCTTCAAATAACCTCCTCTCCCCTATGGAAGTCCTTAATTTCTCTTTGAGATCAGCTCCTTGCAGATTGCGGGGGACAATCAAAAGTGATCTCCATGATGCAAAGTTGGGATAACATTTCTGAGCCTTTCTCGGGTTATGCTTATGAGTTTTTGAGATTTAAAGGAACCTCAGTGTCATAGGTTAAGGTTGTTTGGGAACCTTGGTGTTTACCAAAGCATGGTTTCATCCATTGGCTTGCTTTACTTGGGAGGCTGAGAACATGAGACAGGCTGCACTTTGTTGATGCTGATGCTAGCTGCGTCTTCTATCAAGATCATGAGGAAAGCCATAATCACCTTTTGTTTGCTTGCAGTTGGACATCCCTCTTGTGGTCGAAGGTTAAATCTTGGCTTCGACTCTGCAGGGGTATGACCACCATTAGTAGTGTTGTTCAGGGCCTCAATCTCAAGGGGAAAAACGCTGTTGCCAGAATGAAAAGGGTCTCCCTTAGCATTGTTGTCTACCTGATATGGGAAGAAAGGAATATAAGAGTCTTTGAGAATTCCTGCACATTGGTTGAATCTCTATTTTGGAGATTTCAGGTTTTATTTTATATGATATTGCACTTTCATGAGTGCAATCACCTTCAAATTAATGTCAGTTAACTATATTAGTGGTTGTTCTAGATGAACTTTCCTGTAGGAAGCTGTCTTCTCTTCGGTTTACAGCCTTTCAAGCCACATTACATATGTTTCTTGTTGGTCCTTTGTTGTTGTTGTTTCTCTTCAGTTTACAGCCCTTACTCTAAACATAAAAATAAACCATCAAACATGTCACACACATATATAAACTATATAGTTTGTCGCTACATTATGAATGCCATAAAAGATAATCAACAGCAAGAAAAGCAACCAGGTTTAAAATTGAACTTTTTATAGACACTAAAAGAATTAGAAGAAGGAATGATGTTTGAAACCACTATGAATATCGCTTCAAATACAACAACAAACTCTACCCTCCAGTGGCTAATATTATTCTGTAACATCTCTCTTACCAATAAAAACCTAACACCTGATCTCATAAATGAAAATGGTTGTATCTGAACTTATGAGTTTTGTTTGCATGCTAAACTCAATGATAACTCTTGGTTTCAAGAAAAGTTGGAAAATCCAAACAATCAAACACCTGCACCAATAAAAAACTGTAACTTCTCTCACCAATAAAAGCTTACCATGTGATCTCATAAGTCAAAATTGTAGGCTCTCAACTAACATTGCTCACTTTTGTTTATGTGCTTAACCCAATCGCAAGTGGACATGTGTTGTTGGGGTCGTGGGAGTTAGCTGTTTGGTTTAGGTTAGAAAACTCGGTGTACTTGTTTTATCAGAGATTCTAAGGGTAAGGAACTAATTGTGGCTAGGAAAGATATTATCACCCCTAGTGCACCCTGCATGAAGTAAGCTGCATTGTATGGTCTGAATGTGATTTAAATGATTTGATGAGTTTCTAATTGGTGGTCTATCTATTGCTTAGGATCCATGTAAGTGTCTTGATAGGGTTCATTTATCCTAGAAGGCGGAAGAGTGTTCCACAACTCGTGTGTTTTGGTAAAAAAATACTTTCAATTAAAATTGATGAATATTCAGGATAATTCTGAGAATTTTCTGGTCAACTTTTGATATTTAAATATCAGCTTACTTGTAAGTCCAACATTTATACCAGAATGTTGACTATTAATTATCATGAATTAAAATTTTATTGGTTATAGAAATATTGGTCAAATCCTCGTGGATTTAATAAAATGATTATTAAATTCAAAATGTATGCTAAAAAAATAAAACATACCATGTATTGTATTTTTTAAACAAGATATGATTTTTGTGTTTTTAAAAAAACTTGACCGTATACAATTTAAAATAAAATTGTATTTTTGAAAGAAAGATTTTTGTTGTGTATTTGAAAACTTGGCCCTTTTGTGTGTGTGTGTGTGTGTGTTTAACCATCTATTTATAGGTGAAAATTTTCTTTAGCTTGAAGACAAAACAAACCAAGATTAACAATTGGATTTCAAGAATAAATCTCAACCTTTCATTTGATAACTTGGAGACAAAGCAAAGAAAAATAAACCTTTGGACTAAGAGAATGATTGTAGACCATTTGATTAAAAAAATGGGTTGCTTGGTAAGAGGGTTTTCAATTTTCAAATTGATCCTCTCCCTTCCATGATTATAATTAAATCACTAAAAATTAAATGTATTTTTTTATTTTTTTTAATTTTAAATTCTTTGAAAAAGACGTACATATTTTTTGGGTTTTTGCTGTTTTTTTTTGTTGCTATTTTTTGGTTTTTTTTCAAAAACAGGATAAAAAATTAGGTAATAAAAAATGCCCTATCTTTACAATACTTACGGAGGAAAAACTTGTTAAGTACTTTGTATAGTAAGTTTGTAAAGACAAACAAATTGTTTTTTCAAAACTAATCTTCTCAAAGCGTCTAGTTCAGTTTACTTGAAATTCTGTTTTCGCAACAATCCCCTTCAACCAAAACTACGATCAAACTATGTACACATTGGTTGTCCTGAAATCCTAATTTGTCGACTCCCTTTAACCAAAATCAAAATCTTTGCAAAAAATTCAGTCAACCTGAAAATCCAATTTGGTGATCCCCTTTAACCAGAACAAAAATATAAAACAACTTGACTAACTTGAAATCTCAATCTGGCGATTCCCTTTAACCAGAACCAATAACTTGGTTAACCTGAGATCTCATATGACGATCCCTTTTAACTAGAATCAAAATATGAAACATCTTGGCTAACCTGATATCCTAATTTGGTGATTCTCTTTAACCAGAACCAATAACTCGATTAACTTGAGATCCCATCTGGCGATCCCCTTTAACTAGAACCAAAAAGTTACCTTTAGCTCGATTAACTTGAAATCTCAATCTAGAGTCCCCCTTTAACCAAAACCTTGGTCTTTGTCTCCAACTCGGTCAACTTGAGATTGCATCTGGCAATCCCCTCTAACCAGAATCAAAATATTGCCTTCAACTCGGTTAACTGAAATATCAAACTAGAGACTCTTTTTTAACTAGAACCTTGGTCATTATCTTCAACTTAGTCAACCTGAGATTTTGTCTAGCGATTTCCTTTAACCAGAACCAAAATGTTGCCTTTACTCGGTTAACCTGAAATCTCAATCTAGAGACCCTCTTAAACTAGAACCTTAGTTTTTCTCTTCAGCTCGGTCAACCTAAAATCTCAATCCAGTGATTCCTTTTAACCAGAACCAATAGCTCGGTCAACCTGAGATCCTGATCTGGCGATCCCCTTTAACTAGAATCGAAATCTAAAAAACAGCTCGAATAACCTGAAATCCTAATGTGGCGATTCCCTTTAACCAAAATGAAAATGTTTGCCTTTAGCTCGATTAACCTGAAATCTCAATCTAGAGACCCCTTTAACTAGAACTTTGGTTTTTATCTTCAGCTCGATCAACCTAAAATCTCAATCTAGAGACCCCTTTAGCCAGAACCTTAGTCTTTGTCTTCAGCTTGATCAACCTGAAATTCCAATTTGATTATTCCCTTTAACTAGAACCAATAGCTCGGTCAACTTGAGATCCTCATTTGGCGATACACTTTAACCAGAACTAAAATCTTGCCTTCAACTTAATTAACCTGGAATCTTAATCTAGAGACCCCTTTTAACCAAAACCTATGTATTTTTCTTCATCTCGGTCAACCTGAGATCTCATATGGCGATCCCCTTTAACGAGAACTAAAATGTTGTCTTCAGCTCATTTAATCTGGATTCTCAATCTAGAGACCCCTTTTAACTTGAACCTTGGCCTTTGTATTCAACTCAGTAAACCTGAGATCCCAATCTGACGATTTGTTTTAACCAGAATCAATAGCTCGGTCAACTTGAGATTCCAATCCATTTTTAGATCATGGGGAAGGTACTGTATCCTATTTTTCTCCTGGAAACTAATTACACTATTTTGTTCACATGGATTTTTTGATAACATCCAGTCAAGATTTTACCTTGGGGAAGTCGGAAATGGGGCTGCAATGAAACTTATTGTCAACATGATCATGGGCAGGTTCTACCAAGTTCCTTTGTCAATTGTTTTCTGTTTTGCTTCTGTGCTGGATTATATTGTGACACCTGGTGTTTTCAACAGTTTGCAGTATGATGGCAACCTTTTCTGAAGGGTTGCTTCTCAGCGAGAAAGTAGGACTGGACCCAAATGTACTGGTTGAGGTATTTGTGAACAGAGAAAATCTTGTTAGATTATGTCGTGTCACTTGTCATCAAATCCCATGAAGATTAACTGAATTCATACTCTTGTTTGCTTTTTATTGGATTATTCTTGTTCTTTCTATCTCATTCGAACATGCACAATGATAATCATTGCTCTGCCGTTCTCTGGAAAATAAATGAAGAAACTCGTTGATTTTCAGTCTGTTTTATTTCTTCGTCTGCGTTTGTTTGTGTAAGAGAGAGCGAGAGAGAGAGAGAGAGAGAGAGAGAGAGGTTCTGAATGATGCTTAACTAAAATTCCTTGGTCAAGACGAATCAAGGTGTTGCACCCTTCTTGTTCAATAAGTACAGCACTTAATGGAAGAGTACATCCAAAATGGACCTCATTTGTTAGGTTTTCTGGCTTGAAAAACTCTTAAAATTAAAGCGTGCACTCTTCTTCCTTGTCTTTGTTGGTAAAACTAAAAGCCTCTAGTATATAGAATGATGTTATCTTTTTTATTTTATTTTATTTTGTTGTTTTTGAAGGCATCTATTGAAGCCTCGTAGGAATCTTCTTACATAGGTGAAGTTGCAGGTAGTGTCACTGGGTGCCATTAGTGCACCGATGTATTCGCTGAAAGGTCCATCAATGGTCAAATCTCTATACCCTACTGCTTTTCCCTTAAAGCATCAGCAGAAGGTTTGTAGATATTCTAAATTGCAGACACTATTTAAATCAACGCTGTCATCTCAAAAGTGAAGTCAATGGTTTCAGGACATGAGACTTGCCCTGGGATTAGCAGAATCTGTTTCCCAACCCACTCATTGCAGCAGCTGCAAATGAACTATACAAGGTAGCAAAAAGTCACGGGCTTAGCGATAGTGATTTTTCAGCAGTGATTGAAGCACTGAAAGGAAAAGTGCAATCCTGAGCAAACTCGTGTGTTTTTTTCCTGGTTACGAAGGAGAGGCTTGTACCTGAGATCTCGATTTTTCTTGTATGTCATCATCACCAGCTTGTGGTCTTTTTTCTGTGTTAATACACTGCGCAGTCCCTAAACTAAACTATTGATAGTTTCTGAACAAGGAATTTACCATAATTAATAATTGATGGACAAATTCATTGCAATAAACCACAAGGAGTAATTTATAATCTACTCATTTTTTGAGGTAGAATTGATAAAAGAAACAATGCACAACACGAAACAAGATAAAAGAATCCTATCTATACTTTACTTAAAGTGGAAATCTATTCTAAACTTGAAAAATTGGTATTAATTTCATCCTGAAGCTGATCCTTCCTGGCTTTACTTGACAGTTAAACTTGAAATCGATTCCAATTGGCTGTATGCTCGAACCCCTTAACAGCATCAGAAAGATACCAAAGTCAAGACAACAAGAAACACATCACTTTCTCAACTTATAAATAAAAACCTGTAAGCTCACATCGACATCTCCTTCCCTCGTAAGAGAAAACTAAACTCACTTTCCCTCCTTTTCTAGGCTATTTTTATTTTCCCATCCCCCAAACATTCCCATACGAGTAACTATAACATGAAGGTGTCATCGTCTCCCAAGGTCAGCAAACACGTGGAGTGTCTCAGACATCTTCAGGTTGGTGTATTTATCTACTTTCTACAAGAAACATTGTGCTGTTTATGTTTTCATAAGCTTGTGTTATTTTATAGCCCAATTTTCAACATTTTTGTTAAGTTTTATTACATGTATAGATGAACATGACATACTTAATTACATACGCGAATTGATGTATTCTGCAGAGCCAACATGATGAGCTGGAAGCACAGTTTCTTGAGGAGAGAAAGGCATTAGAAGCTAAATACCACAAGCTTTATCAACCACTATACACTAAGGTATGTATTGTCTTTGCATTAATACTTCTGCATGTGTTACGTGAATGTTGAATCAGAGGTAGCATGCATTACAATTTTTGTTCCGTATTTATGTAATTAATTTAAGTTTTTGATGGGCTCTCGGCGCAGAGATATGAGATTGTGAATGGTCTAGAAGAAGTTGACGGGGTTATGTCTGCTGAATTAGATAGCATAAAAGAGGATCAAGCTACAGAAGGTATTAGCGTATATTTTTAACAGTATCTTGTTTTTGGCAAACATACATAGAGTATTTGAAAGCAATGCCTTATATTGAACTTAAGAGTATAGTACTTCTTCAATGCAGAGAAAGGAGTGCCTGAATTCTGGCTCACTGCAATGAAAACTCATGAAGTACTAGCAGAGGAGGTATGCAAGGCGTGCTCACATATGCACACATATATTTCTTCCTTTTGGATTCATCACTGTGTAATGTGATTTATCAATTGATTCTTGCAATAGATTAAGGGACAAGATGAAGGAGCCCTAAAGTTCATAAAAGATATCAAGTGTTCGAGACTTCAAAATCCTGAGGGTTTCGAGCTGGAGTTTTACTTCAACCCTTGTCCTTACTTCAAAAATTCTGTCCTGACCAAGACTTACCACATAATTGATGAATCTGATCCTATTTTGAGTCAAACAATTGGGTAGTTAATTATATTAATGTTGTTGTGCTGAGAGTTCTTAATCTCTTCCTTTCTAATTTTCCTTCTTATAATTAATGTTTCATCTGATTTCTTAGGACGGAAATTGAATGGTTTCCTGGGAAATGCTTGACGAAGAAGGTGATTGTGAAGAAGAAACCAAGAATGGGGTCAAAGATTGCAAAAATCATCACAACAATTGAGAACTGTGAAAGTTTCTTCACATTCTTTAATCCTCCTCATATCCCTGAGAATGAGGATGATCTTGATGATGATGCTGTACGTTCTGCTTCGTTATGTACAAGGAAAGCAATGTAATTGTTGATATGTTAACTGATGTCTTAGTCTCTTGTGTTCACAGAATGATGAACTTCAGGACCGGATAGAACAGGACTACAATGTAGGGTAAGTCTCATATTCTTTCTGTGAACTTCATTGGGTCTATTCTTTGCATCTCTCTCCTTTTCTTTGATTTGGACATGTGTTTTTTGATTGTAGTATTATTATTCGGGACAAAATCATTCCACATGCCATGTCATGGTTTACTAGAGAGGTTATCGAGGATGTTGAGTTGGAAGGTATAGATTATGATGACAATGATGGTGGTAATGGTGGTGATGATGATAATGAGGACGAGGCTGAGGCTGAGGCTGAGCAAGAAGAGAAAACAAAACAAGGTGTGAAGGACATCAAAGAGGACCATGATGAGGATGAGGATGAGGAAGAGGAAAATGAAAGAAAATGGGGCCTGAAGAAGGATGATGATGAGGATGAGGCTGAAGCTGAGGAGAATAATGATAGGGATGAGGAGGACAATGAAAGCGACAAGAAGGCTGAGCAAGAAGAGAAAATAAAACAAGGTGTGAAGGAGATCAAAAAGGACCATGATGAGGATGAGGATGAGGAAAATGAAAGAAAATGGAGCCTGAAGAAGGATGATGATGATGATGATGATGAGGATGAGGTTGAAGATGAGGAGAATAATGATACGGATGAGGATGACAATGAAAGCGACAAGAAGGCTGAGCAAGGAGAGAAAATAAAACAAGGAGTGAAGAAGGACATCAAAAAGGACCATGATGAGGATGCGGATGAGAAAAATGAAAGAAAATGGGGTCTGAAGAAGGATGACGAGGATGAGGATGGGGAGGTTGGAGATGAGGAGAATGATGATGGGGATGAGGAGGACAATGAAAGCGACAAGGAGGTTGAGCAAGAAGAGAAAAGAAATCAAGGTGTGAAGAAGGACATCAATGAAGACCATGATGAGGATGAGGATGAGGATGAAGAAAAGGAAAGAAAATGGGGCAAGAAGAAGGATGATGATGAGGATGAGGAGAATGATGATGGGGATGAGGACAACAATGAAAGCAACAAGGAGGCTGAGCAGGAAGAGAAAAGCAAACAAGGTGTGAAGAAGGACATCAAAGAGGACCATGATGGGGATGAGGATGAGGAAAAGAAAAGAAAATGGGGCCTCAAGAAGTTTGATGATGAGGATGAGGATGAGGATGAGGATGAGGATGAGGATGAAGATGAGGATGAGGATGAAGATGAAGATGAGGAGAATGATGATTGGGATGAGGAGGACAATGATGATGATGAGGATGAGGATGAAGATGAGGAGAATGATGATTGGGATGAGGAGGACAATGATGAGGAGAATGATTATGGGGATGAGGAGGTGAATGAAAACGACAAGGAGGTTGAGCAAGAAGAGAAAAGAAAACAAGGTGTGAAGAAGGACATCAATGAAGACCATGATGAGGATGAGGATGAGGATGAGGATGAAGAAAAGGAAAGAAAATGGGGTCAAAAGAAGGATGATGATGAGGATGAGGAGAATGATGATGAGGATGAGGAGAACAATGAAAGCAACAAGGAGGCTGAGCAGGAAGAGAAAAGCAAACAAGTTGTGAAGAAGGACATCAAAGAGGACCATGATGGGGATGGGGATGAGGATGAGGAAAAGAAAAGAAAATGGGGCCTAAAGAAGTTTGATGATGATGATGATTATGAGGATGAGGATGAAGATGAGGAGAATGATGATTGGGATGAGGAGGACGATGATGATGAGGATGAAGATGAGGAGAATGATGATTGGGATGAGGAGGACAATGATGAGGAGAATGATTATGGGGATGAGGAGGAAGATGATGATGATGATGAAGGTGAGGAGAATGATTATGAGGATGAGGAGGAGGACGACGACGATGATGAGGTGTTGCGATGTCGCGGTTGCACAAATTAATTATCCTATCTTAAATAAACAAGATAGTATAGAACAAGTAAGGGGTCGATCCCATGAGAAAGGTTTAATTCAAATTTTTATGTTGTAAGATATACAATTGGGGAGGTTGTGAAGTTATCTAATGGTATGCTATAGTAAACAGAAAGAAACAATTAATGCTAAGTCAAAGAAAACAAAAATTTATCAAGAAAAACAAACCTTGGTCGCAAGAAAACATCTACCTACATAAATCAGAACTGATCATAGAAACGAAACATCAATTTATGCTCTGAATATTTATCTTTTTTTATGTTAATTAGTTAATAGATCCGCTGTATAACTAATCTTAACCATCAAACAACCAAAGTGTCCGCACTCGTAATTTAATTCAATGCAGCCTTAAAAACTAAATGAGTTGATTAATCTAGACAACATAACTGTTCGCAGTCCATTTTTTATTTAATCGATCGAATGTTCTCCCTAAGATTACTAATCGATCGAATATTCTCCCTAACAATAATATGTTCTCACAATTATTAATCTCAGTTGCTTAACAAGTTTATATACCACAACTTCGGTTTTAATAGCAAACTTAGCAATAGATTGTTCACAATAATAACTTAGAATCCGCTCTAGCAATTAAAATAAACAATCATAGGAAATAAGCATAGAAGAACAAACATATTCATTCATCATATAAACTGAAAAGAAAAGGTAAAATAAATCTCACAGTTTTTGAAATTCGAAGGTTTATGTGTCCTTGCAACCAAGAAAAAGAATTTAGCTTTGCATGTCTATTGAACAACTAATAAAAAAGAAAGAAGAATGCATGATTTTGGGTTATGTTGGAGAAGGTGTGTTTTTTCTCTTTTGGCTGGTCGTCCTCTCTTTCCTTTCTCTTTTTCTTTTTATATCCTAGGAAACCCTAATCTCTTTTCTACAAAATAGTCATTTTCTAAGTAGACAATTTACATTTAAGTATTTCCTAAAAAAGGGTGAAAAAGCCTTGCATAAAATCTTCAAGCTTTGACTTTTGACTTAGAGGAGCTAAATTGCCGAAATAAAGACTTGGATGTCAGTTTAGATGTTTGAGAAGTACTTTGGACTTGTTTCTTCACAAAACCTGTCCGCTGACAGAATTCATGTGTCATCTTAGAAAAATCATATCTCTCTCATATGAGATTGTTTTCTACTGACATTTGGTAGGATGATAGGTCTTCGAGTTAGGAATCCAAAACAATTAAGTTTGTATCAAATTGACTTTTGTAACTCAAGATATTCAAGTCGGAATGGACAAAGGTCAACATTGCCAGAATGCGAGATTTATCTTTGAAGGCTGCGATTTCCATGCTCTTTTTTTATTATTATTCTTGCCATATATGCATAGAAAGGTATGGATATTAGCTTTCTAATTCTACTGGAATTATTTTGTTTCGACCTCTAAAGCTCAAGCTCTGCACAAAACATCGTCTGAAGGTCAAATTTGTCAATTATCTCCAATTTACTTTTTTTTGAATCTTTCATCCAAAAATGCCTTCAAAACATAAAACAAAAAATATCAAGGCATTTTATATATAAAATATAGGTAAAACTATCGAATAATATGGTTGTATCAAATATCCCCACACTTAGCTCTTACTCGTCCTTGAGAAAGGATGTACAAAATCAAACTTCACTCAATAAATAAAATAACTATGACTAATCTCTTAATCCCTCATCAATGTCTAAGAATATATGCATTATAAATAAGAATACAATCAAGAAGGGTAAAGAGTATAGATTTTTATGAATTCATTTGCATGTAAACTTCAAAACTCAATTAATCGTTTGGATTTAAATCAAATCTATGACATGCCAAAGTGATAGGTCCTTTCATTGATGTACACTCCAACACTCAAGTGTTTAAATCTCTCAAATCCGATCAATGAATATGTTTTACCATAAGCTTGCTCTTCAATCTCATCTCCATTTCTAACATATTACAAACAATGCATGAATCTTTTCGGTTATAATGGGGCTAAGGTTAAGACATGGTAAAAGAAAGTAAAAGAAAAGGCTAAAACCAAAGGAAGTAGAGCATTCTAAAAAGATAATCTTTCAAACAAGATATCCCATCAAAGCACGCAAATTTTCCATCTTTAAGTACCAATACTTAACTTCTTTTGATTTCAAGCTCCATCAACATAAAATTTTAAGAACTATGAACATAATGGAACACTTCTCTTTTCTTTTCTTTTCTTTTTCTTTTTTTTTCTTTGGCAACTTTGCCCATTTTTTTCATCAAGCATCACTTTTTCTTTCTTTTCACATAATTGCCAACCATAATCCCATGAGATATCAACAAGTACATGCTCTACTAATCCTGGGCTAGGGGAAAAGGAAAACATATAAAAAGTTAAGGTTTACACATGGGTAAAGCAAAGAAAAGATAAACAAGCTCAAAACGGGCTCACTAAGGATAATACGCTTTGGTTGGCTTTTTGGCTCAAGTGATTAAAATTCATAATGCCTTTATCATCTTCATGTACATATATAATGCGAATGTAATCTCAACAAGATATGAAGCAAGTTCTAGAGATACAAATAATTGAAAGAATGCACAATCAAAGAATATATAATGTTGAAGGCTCAAAAGCTTGCATTGATATAACACTATAAAGTCAACATGGCATGTCTTCAAAGTCAATCCCTAAACTAATTAAATGTTAAAACTTGAATGCACACTCATTCATTCGATTTATATCTTCATGTATCTCAACTAATTCTTATACATAATACTCATATTCTCATAAACCAATGAGAGTTCAAAAGATCAAACATATATATATTTTTTGAAACAACAAAGAAAATCAAAATTCTCCCAATACCCCCACACTTTAAACACAACATTGTCCTCAATGTTGAAATAAAAGAAAAGAAATATAGGAGAATGACAAAAATAAAGTAAAATGCGAAAAATAAAAGATAAGAGCAAAATAAAGCAAATCTAATTTTTTTTTCTTTTGCTAGGTTGCCTCTCAGTAAGTGCTTTTGTTTTATGTCATTGGTTCGATATGTTGCATGCTCATTCATCATATATTGGTTCGGCTAACTCTATAGAAGTGGTGAGTTCTGTCGTCCAACCTTCGTAGAAAGTTTTCAAAAGATGCCCATTGACTGTCGCACCCGGACATCGCGTCGGCCTTAAAATTTTCTTGAATTGTGGAAAAAAAACAGATATCTGGCATCTTGTTCTTTTAGGGAAAAATGTATTGTTTAAGGAGTTGCTACCTAGTATTATGGTCACTAGAAACCCTAACTGGTCAACATAGATTCTATGGTACGGGATTGGTTACATAAAAGGGAAGATATTATCACCCCTTAAACGTTCTGCCTGAGGCAGACTGCATTGCTGGTTTTGTCTTAAATTGCTAAACATTTATTCGCTTATGCTATGATGATTTGTTTATAATATTCCTAACTCTGGCGCCAATGAATATTCGATTCCGAATAATTCCAACTCTAGCGTTGGTAAAAATTCCACCACGAATAATTCTAACTCTGGTGTTGGTAAAAATTCATAGCTACAAAAAAATCAGTATATTTTCTTTTTCTTTTTTTTAATTTCTGATCTTGATATCAGTGAATAAATTGACAAAATACATTTTTCCTAAGACATGCAAAAGTTTTATTTCTACACTTTATAATTTTTTTATTTTTATTTTTATTTTATTTGTTTTGGGCTGGGCCCAGCTCAGCCCACATGGGCTAGGCTAGACCCAGCCAACCCGGCCCGGCCACTGGCCCAAGCCAGTGACCCGGCTGGGCCAAGGACACACGCTCAGCACGGTGGGCGTAATTAAAATTGCAAGTGCACAGTGCCTGTGTAATTAAAGATGGAAAGAGAAGGAAAGATGCAAACTTACCTGGTGCAGCTGCGGGGTGAAGACGAAGACGAAGACGATGGTGACGACCGGTTAGCTCTGGCCGGCAGACACTACTTCCTCTCCTCTGCTCCTTCTTCTACGTTCTTTTTTTTTGCTTTCTTTCTGTGTTGGATCCCTCTGCTCTGTCTCTTCTGCGCGTCTTCTCCCTGCTCGTTCGTGCTCTCTGTTTTTCTTTGTGTTCGTCTGTTCGGAGGGGGACTATGATGGTAAGGGTCCTGGTGCTGCGGGTTGGCTGGACCCAAGCTTTCTCTGGTTCTGTTTTTCTTCTCCCTTTTTCTGTGGCCTTCTCCGGCTTCTATAAAGCCAGAGAATGGCCTTTCTTCCCGTGTTCGTGCCTCACGATCGTGAGGCACGAAAGCCTCTGTTTCTTTGAGAAGAAACAGGGGCAGAAAATTTGCTCTCCTCTGTCTTGTTCGTTTCCCTGTCCTTTCCCTGTTCTCCTCCCCGTTTTTTTTTCGTCTCTCTCTGCCCAGCCTCTGTTTTTTTTTTTGTGTTCCTTTTCATTCCGGTTTCTTTCGTCACTCTTTCTTGTTCCCTGCCGTTCGTGGCCTTTTTTTCCCGTCCCCCGTGCGCATCCCTTCTCTGGCTTTTATAGTCGGAGAATGGCATGCGTCTCCCTTGGTAATGAAGACTCAGGACCGTTATTGCAGGAGTAGTGATGGCAGGGGCGTCCGTTTCTCTGGTTTGGTGAGCGGAAGAAGACGAACGATTCTCTTTGAAACGACGCCATTCGATTGTTAATGGCCATTTGCGTTTTGGTCCTTGAAGTTTTGAAATTTTCGTAAGCAAGTCCCTGGATAAACTTTAATTGGACCCCTGCATTTCAGCGTATTTTACAAAACAGTCCTTGAACTCTAATCTGTTGCAATTTTGCCCCCAATTAATCCCAAACTTTGGTATTTCTTCAATTAAGTCCTTGATTTTATTAATTCAATTAATTCCAAACTCAATTAAGTCTCAAAACTTATCAATTCTTCAATTGAACCCTTGATTTGATTAATTAAATTAATTTCAAGCTCAATTAACTCTCAAAACTTATCAATTCTCCAATTAAGCCCTTGATTTGATTAATTAAATTAGTCAAGAGTTTAACTAAATCTTTAAACCTCCAATCATGTTGCCCTTAACCCAAATTCATTCTTTATTTTATTTTTATTTGTTTTTTTTTTCACCATCATTTTTCATTCATTCATCATTTTTTTTAACATTTTTCAGTAAATAATAATTATTATAATTAAAATAAAAGGGTAAAAAATTGGGTGATGACATTGACCTTAAGCACTTTGTTTGTTTCTAAACTTGTAATTTCAACTACACCATAAGGAAAAACAATAGAAACAACAAAGGGTCCAATCCAACAAGAGCGCAACTTTTCAGGAAAAAGTTTCAAACATGAATGATAAAGGACTTTGTCGCCAATATGAAACTCCTTTCTTGTAATCATTCGGTCATGAAGATTCTTCATCTTTTCTTTGTAAATCCTTGCATTATCATAGGCATCATTCCAAATATCTTCCACCTCTTGCAATTGCAACTTTCATGCAATCCCAGCAGCATCATAATCCAAGTTACATTGTTTAATGGCCCAAAAAGCTTTGTGCTCAAGCTCCACTGGTAGATGACATGCTTTTCCATAAATCATCTTATAAGGTGACATTTCTATAGGTGATTTGTAAGCAGTGCAATAAGCCTAAAGTGCAACACCAAGTCTTAGACTCTAATTTCGACGGTTAGGTTGCACTGTTTTCTCCAAAATGGACTTGATTTCTCGATTTGAAATTCCAGCTTGGTCATTCGTTTGAGGATGGTAGGCTGTGGAAGTCCGATGAGTCACATGATATTTGGGTAATAATGCTTCCATTGAACGATTGCAAAAATGAGTGTCACGATCGCTAATAATAGCTTTAGGGATTCCAAACCTGTCAAATATGTGAGTCCTGACAAAATCTAAAACAACCTTAGCATCATTAGTTCGTGTGGCTTTTGCCTCAATCCATTTAGACACATAATCAACAACAAGAAGGATATAAAGATTACCAAAAGAAGAAGGAAATGGACCCATAAAATTAATACCCTAAACATAAAAAAAATTCACTTACAAGAATCTTCATTAAAGGCATTTGATTTTTATGAGTGATATTACATGTTCTTTGGCATTTTTCACATGATTTGCAAAAGTGATATGCATCCTTAAAAATAGAAGGCCAATAAAGACCACTTTCAAGTACCTTACGAGTCATTCTTTTTACTCCAAAATGCCTACCACAAGAATGATAATGACAAAAAGTGAGAATGGAATGAAATTCATCTTGTGGAACACATATCCTAACCACTTGATCCGCACAAAATTTTCACAGATAAGGAGTGTCCCAAAAATAATATTTAATATCAACTCGTAACTTGTCTTTTTAGGATTTAGACAAACCTGGAGGGAATTCTTTGGTGACTAAATAGTTCACCAAATCAGCATACCATGGTCTTGTAGAGGAATGTAACACATACAACTGCTCGTCGGGGAATGTCTCTCTTATTGTTTCAGTTTGTATATTCTTGGTCCTTAGTCGACTCAAATGATCAGCCACATGGTTTTCGACACCTTTTTTTATCTTTGATCTCAAGATCAAATTCTTGTAAAAGTAGGATCCACCTAATCAATCTCGGTTTGGACTCCTTTTTCTTCAAAAGATACCTCAAAGTTGCATGGTCAGTAAAAACAATGACTTTTATACCAAGTAAATATGACCTGAATTTTTCTAGAGCAAACACCACTACAAATAGTTCATTTTTAGTTATATGGTAATTGCATTGCACTCCGTCTAACATGCGAGAGGCATATGCGATAACATGCAAATTCTTCCCTATTCTTTGCCCAAGTATAGCCCCTACCGCATAATCACTCGCATTGCACATTATCTCGAAAGGCTCATCCTGGTTTGGTGGTTGGATGATAAGGGAAGATGTGACACGCCTCTTAAGCTCATCATGGGCATCTTTACATGCTTGATCAAACACAAAATCCATTTATTTGACTAATAATTTGCACAAGGATGTTGTAATCTTCTAGAAATCTTTGATAAAGCATCGATAGAAACCTGCATGGCCAAGAAAAGAATGAACTTCCCTCACGCATGAGGGGTAAGGCAATGATGAAATAACATCTATTTTAGCTTTATCAATCTCTAATCCACGCGAAGACACAACATGTTCAAGGACTATTCCTTTTTCTACCATAAAATAACACTTTTCATAGTTCAAGACAAGATTAGTTTCAATGTATCTTTTCAAGAATAAAGATAAACTTTCCAAACACTTATCAAAAGAATCACCATACACCATGAAATCATCCATGAAAACCTCAATTATTCTTTTAACATAGTTAGAAAAAATACTCATCATGCATCTTTAAAAAGTTGTGGGTGCATTATAGAGACCAAAAGGCATTCTCCTATATGCATATGTACCAAAGGGACTAATGCCCTTGATGTTGACTAAAGTCCATCCAATGGCCGTTTTGTGATCGCACAACAACTTCACAAGTTTTTTCTCTTGCACACTTGTCAAATCTTTTGCTATGATAATAGGAAGGTTATTGTTGTCGCCAATGAATACATACTTTAAATATTTGCCAAATATTCAGTCAACCTGAGATCCCGATCTAGTGATCCCCTTTAACCAGAACCAAAATATAAAATAGCTTGGCTAACTTGAAATCTCAATCTGGCGATCCCCTTTAACCAGAAGCAATAGCTTGGTTAACTTGAGATCTCATATGATAATTCTCTTTAACTAGAACCAAAATATAAAACATCTCGACTAACCTAATATCCCAATCTGACGATTCTCTTTAACTAGAACCAATAGCTCAGTTAACCTTAGATCTCATCTGGCGATCCCCTTTAACCAGAACCAAAAGGTTGCCTTCAGCTCAGTTAACCTGAAATCTCAATCTAGAGACCCCTTTTAACCAAAACCTTGGTCTTTGTCTCTAGCTCAGTCAACTTGAGATCCCCTTTAACCAAAACCAAAATGTTGCCTTCAACTCGGTTAACCTGAAATATCAATCTAGAGACCCTTTTTTAACTAGAACCTTGGCCTTTGTCTTCAGCTCAGTCAACCTGAGATCCTATCTAGTGATCCCCTTTAACTAGAACCAAAATGTTGCTTTTAGCTCGGTTAACCTGAAATCTCAATATAGAGACCCTCTTTATGAAACCCCAGGAAAATAAAAGTTGTGTAAATTGCAAACTAAATAAATGGGGAATAAAAGTGAAGAAATTTATGCATAGGTTTAAATAAAAACAGGAATTCAGAAATTTTTGGATATAAATTTCTGTATGAAATATTTCGAGACATTATAAATTAACCTAGAAATGTTGAGGGTTGGATTAAATTAAAGAAAATAAACTAAACTAAAAGTTGTGGGGTGAAATTATAAGAAATGGAAAGAGGTATAGCTTAATTATAAGAAGAAAAAGATGTGGGGGCAAAAACAATAATACACTTAAAGGAAATGAGGCCTAAATGCAAATAAAAAAATTATAGAGCATAAATACTCCTCTTCTCACTAAAAATCTGCAACAACCATAAGAAAAGAAAAGAGGGAGTTTTTGTATCCATTCTTGCAAATCAATAGAGAAACACCAAAATTTCAAGAACCCATCCAAGATTAAGGGTTTATAGGTAGAATAAACATTTGTGGGACAAGGATTAACATGAAAATTTAAATAAGAAGAGAAGAGGGAGGGTCGGCTGTCATTAGAAAAAAAAGTGGGAGTTGAAAATCTTTGACTGGTTAAAGATTGAAATCTTGATTCTTTTTTTTTTATCAAATATAAGAAATTGTATAGATCAAGAGTGAAACAAAGCTGGAAACCAGCAAGTCAGAATATACAGTTATGTACATATAAGCGAGCAAAGGGAAGAGGCTCCCTTGAGCAAATAAATACAAACAAAAAGGGGATATGCTCTCTGAACAAAGATATCAAAACCAACAAGCAACAAAATCTGCAAACAGGTGCCAAAAAACCATTAATTAAACCTCAGCTTCCAACAATGCAATCAACAGCAAACCAATCGGGCAGTTGACCCAACCAGTATCACAAGACAGAGAAAAGCATTTCCTACAGCATCGAACAACAAACCAAAAAAATCATGACCATATAGCAACCTGGCATGAACAACAGAACCAGCAGCGTAAACACCCAAGCAGCCATAAGCTTAACAGAACAACACCAATGGGAGCACGTGAAACTCCTTCAAACACAGCAGTATACCAGCAAAGCAGCCAGGTAGAGCAAAAGTTACAAAAGTAAACCCAGAAGGGAATTCAGTAGCATCAAGCCTCCCAAACAAGAGAGAAGGCATTGGAAATAAGCAAAATGAGTAGCAATGGCAATGACAACCCATGATATCCAGAAACAAGCAATTGGGAAGCATAACAAGGCCAGAACCAGATACCCTTGTGACAACTTGAATGAAGATAGGACCAGCCAATTCAGACGAGGCTTAGGCGTACCAGCCAGGACTTCCCAACACAGGGACAGTCAGTACAAACAAGCCAGAGCACAAATAGCCAACACTGCAAGTAGTATCAACCATTCATCGAAACCTTGATTCTTACAGGGTAAGGTGTTCTAAACATGGTCTTATGAGTGGTTTCAAATTTGATTACGAATTGATGCCTTGATGTTGAATTATAGATTAGGATTCTTAGACTTGAATCGGGGAAAAAGTATTGGTTGTTAAAATTAAGTAAATTCATGTGTTGTGTGTAAATGGAAAGGTTGACGAATCTGGACAGTTTCGTCTCCTGACTTTAAGAGAGATTTCGGGTAAGAGGATGAAGGAATTAGGATCAGGTTTCTTAAGAAAAATTGTAGTTTTGGATGTTGACTAACTAAGAAAATTGGACTTGCTCAATTTGGAGCTATAAAACTCTAATAATGGGTCACCAACCGAGATTGGGTCATGACAGACCATGTAGGGCAGTAGGTCTGATTTGTTGATGAGCAATTTTGACTGTCTTCGGGGTAGAACTGGGTTCTCCTTCCTTCAGGGGACTTGTAGCCCCATGTCTTAGCTTATCAACATGACCAACTTTGCTTGAAATGAAGTTCTAGAACTCCAGATATAATTAAACATCTAAGAAGAGGTTGGAATGCGACCTCTACAGACAGTAACAGTTCAAGACAGTAATGGTTGGACAGTAACAGTCTAAGGTCTAGACAGTAACAGTCCAAGGTTTAGACAGTAATGGTTGGACAATAACAATCCAAGGTCTAGACAGTAATAGTTCAAGGTCTAGACAGTAACAGTTCAAGAAAGCAATGGTTGGACAGTAACAGTCCAAGGTCTAGACAATAATGGTTGGACAGTAACAGTCCAAGGTCTAGATAGTAACAGTTCAAGGTCTAGACATTAATGGTTGGACAGTAACAATCCAAGGTCTAGATAGTAACGGTTCAAGGTCTAGACAGTAACAGTTCAAGACAGTAACGGTTGGACAATAACAGTTGGATAGTAACAGGTCAAGATTTAAACAGTAACAATTCAAATATAAAAAAAGGGATGATAACTATGGTTGGACAAAGAATGACGATATTAATGGGTGTAATGAGAAAAACATAAAATATAAAGAAAGAAATAACTGAAAGAAAGACTTATTGGCTGATGATATGGTTATTATAAAACGTATCATTGAATAAGAAAAATTTATGAGATAAGCCTGTGATTTACAGGAGGGACCACAGGCGTGGTGCAGAAGCAGCAGGGGAGCACGAGTAGAGCTTCTACTGCAGGTAGGTGATCCTAACCTAAGCTTTCTAGTTAAATTCAAGAATTTAATATGTTAATAATATGAGATGTGAATTTACAAATGTTGGATATTATGTGAAAGGATGGAAGCTGATGTAATGGTGTTGTTATTTTGGATAGTATCCCGAATGCATGTGTGTTCAAGGTGAACGACCCTTGTGTGAATTGCTAAGTGATGGGAGTACCACTGACAAGGAAAATATGAGAAGTATAATATGTGCATCAATTAACATATATTTAGTGTATGTTAGGATCCCGGGTAAGGGGATCACCGTGCATCGACTAGCATATATTTAGTGTATGTTAGGATTCTAGGTAAGGGGATCACCGTAATTTTTTACTAGCATACATTTAGTGTATGTTAGGATCCTGGGTAAAGGGATCACCATAATTTTTTACTTGCATATATTTAATGTATGTTAGGATCCCGGGTAAGGGGATCTCCATACGTTAATGCTAATGGGATGATGATGATACCGATTAAAAGGGTATTAGTAATGTGTGGGTGAAACAGTTGCGGTTGATTTTAATGGAATCTTGAATGGAAGTTGGAAATGAGAGATGAAATAGTTTTCAGTAGATGAATGAGAAACAGTTCTAACGGAAATGAAAAGGGAAAAGGAATAGAATAAGAATACATATCTACCTTTTTAAATTATTGGAAATTTATGTTACTATACTTATTGTGATATTCATATTTCAATAATATGTATTTTGTTTCAGGACCATCGCATACACGTTAGGAGTAGATGTTAGCTTTTCTATTCACTTTTGTTGTGTAGTCTAGAGGGGATGACCTTACATTTTGTAAACATGGAAACATTTGTATAACTTAATTTGTATAACTAATGTTTAAAACTTGATTAGATGAACTTAACTCTGTAGTTCATATAACCATATTCCATGTATGTGTATATATATCTTTTATCCATCCATAATGATATTTGTTATTTAATGTATATCATAAATATTGTGGTTGATATGAATGATGATGTTTGTGGGATTGAGATCCAGGATGATTGGGTCGTGATTGAGTTAAGAGACATGGGTTATTAGAAGTGTAAACAAGTTATATGTCGATAACTTGTGACCTTCCAGTATAGGGGAGACTCCGCCGAAATTTCGGTAGACTTTAATATGAACACCATGCATATATATATATATATATATATATATATATATATATATATATATATATATATATATTACTCTGTTTTTCAGTTGACAAGAGATTGTTGTTTTATCCCGGATAATTGGGATGTTACACTTTAACTAGAACATGGTCTTTCTCTTCAGCTCGGTCAACCTGAAATCCTAATCCAGCGATTCTCTTTAACCAGAACCAATAGCTCAGTCAACTTGAGATCTTAAACTGATGATCCCCTTCAACTAGAACCAAAATCTAAAAAACAGCTTTGATAACCTGAAATCCCAATTTGGCAATTCCCCTTAACTAGAATGAAAATGTTTACCTTCAACTCGGTTAACCTAAAATCTTAATCTATGGACCCCTTTAACCAGAACTTTGGTTTTTATCTTCAGCTCGGTCAACTTGAAATCACAATCTAGAGACCCCTTTAACCAGAACTTTGTCTTTGTCTTCAGCTTGGTCAAACCTAAAATCCTAATTCAATGATTCCTTTTAACCAAAACCAATAACTCGGTCAACCTGAGATCCCAATCTGGTGATCCCCTCTAACCAGAACCAAAATGTTGCCTTTAGCCAAATTTACCTGAAATCTTAATCTAGAGACCCCTTTTAACCAGAACCTTGGTATTTGTCTTTATCTCGGTCAACCTGAGATCTCATCTGGCGATCCCCTTCAACGAGAACTAAAATGTTATCTTCAGCTCAGTTAACCTCAAATCTCAATCTAGAGACCCCTTTTAACTAGAACCTTGGTCTTTGTCTTCAGCTCGGTAAACGTGAGATCCCAATTTGGCGATTCTCTTTAACTAGAACCAATAGCTCAGTCAACCTGAGATTCCAATTTGGTGATCTCTTTTAACTAGAACTAAAATCTGAAAAACAACTTGGCTAACCTAAAATCTCAATCTAGCAATTCCCTTTTACCAGAACCAAAATCTTTGTTACTTCCTTATCACAGGGTTTAAAAACTCAGTGCTTCCTAATTGCAGGGTTGGCCTGAAGCTTTTTCCTAATGACATGGTTAATCTTTTTCTTTTCTTGAGAATTTTCTAATATAATGGTTTTTCTCACTTCTCTTCTTGATTGTAGGGTTGAATTACTTGGAGTTTTTTAATTGTAAGGTTGGCCTGAAATTTCCTGATCGTGTGGTTTGAAAACTTGGAGCTTCCTAATTATAGGGTTGACTTGAAGATATTTCCCGATGATAGGGTTGATCTTCTTCTTTTCTTGAGAATTTTCTAATAGTAGGGCTCTTCTCTCTTTTCTTCTTGATTGCAGGGTTGAATTTCTTAGTGTTTCCTAATTGTAGGGTTGACCTAAAATTTCTTGATCGTGGGGTTTGATTACATGGAGCTTCTTAATTACAGGGTTGACCTGAAGATTCTTCCTGATGACAAGGTTGATCTTCTTCTTTTCTTGAGAATTTTCTAATAGTAGGGTTGTTCTCACTTTTCATCTTGATCGTAGGGTTAAATTTCTTGGTGTTTCCTAATTGCAAGGTTGACTTGAAATTTCCCAATCCTGGGGTTTGAAAACTTGGTGCTTTCTAATTGCAGGGTTGACTTGAAGATTCTTCCTAATGACAGGGTTGATCTTCTTCTTTTCTTGAGAATTTCCCAATAGTAGGGTTCTTCTCACTTTTTTTTCTGATTGCAGGGTTGAATTTCTTAGTGTTTTTTTCCTGATTACAAGGTTAACCTGAAATTTTCCAATCATAGGGTGTGAACTTGGTGCTTTCTGATTGTAGGGTTGACCTGATAGTTCCCCATAGCGGGGTTTGAACTTGGATTCCTTGCTATCATAGCTTAAGGATTCTTTCTTTGTCAAGATCTTGCTTGATTTCTATAAGGATCTTCTTGAAAAATTCAAAAACATATATGCAATGATTTAGGGTTAGATGACATGCATGTGTTCTTACCTGGTTTGAAATGTACCCCTCCTCTCCCGTCTTTGATGCTCCATCATTATAGGGTGCTTTTGTTTGCTATAAAAACCCTTCTTAGTTTTGTTAATTCATCAGCTCATTCGAGTTTACCGTATGCTAGTCCTTCACTCAAATGTGTGCCCACCCCGGGCTGTCCACGATGATTATTACTCTCATTGTTTATTAAAGTTGACCATGCATGTGACATCCCCATTTCAAGGACCACACATCATTCATAAAAAGGGAAAAACATGGTAGAATTATTTTTTTGAAACCGGATTCATACAAGGTTCACCTAGATTTCTATCAAAATTTCAGCATAGTGAGGTCCCAAGTTATCAACAAACAACTTGTAGACTTTTATTGATCATTACTCAATCACATCCCTATCATCCTGAATTCTCAAACATCATGATATTCAATGGTACAACCACAATTTCCCAAATACCTATAATTTAAAGTTAGACATAAATTAGTACTTAAATCAAATAAACAAACAGGCATGAAGGTTACAAATACATAGTAATACAGTTTATGTTCATACATTTGATCTAAAAGATGTTATTACAATTCAAGTCATAACAGTTTCTTGACATATAAAATACATTAGCATTTGTTTAGTTCTAACAACACAAAAGGTAAAGAATCTAAAATATTACTCTTGTCGTAAATATGATAGACCTGCAACAACTTAACATTCAAAAATAACTATAATAAAAACAATGCTAACGTAAGGAAAATCAAACTATATATATATATATATATATATATATATATATATATATATGTAGTTTGATTTTCCTTACGTTAGCATTGTTTTTATTATAGTTATTTCTGAATGTTATATTCAATGTTGTATACTATCATAATTCTTTACAATTCCCCATCTAGTCTCCCTCTAATGCTTCTAGATTTATCCCTTTAGGAATCACTAAACATTTCCCCCTTCTTCCTCCCACATTTTTCAACCAATATTATATGTTAATGATGAAGGAACAATTCCTTCAAAATGCCAATTCCCCTTTTGTTGATACCATCAACCATTCTCTATCGAGAGTACTAATCATACCACTTCTTCCCAAAACTTTAGGAGGGTAATGTCGACACCAATGAATCTAATTAGTATCATTAGTCACCCTTACCGGGATCGACTAATCAAGTTTGTTGTAAATGTCGACATCAATGCAGCCTATTGATGTCATTAACTATTTCTAACCAGAAATAGTTAATCAATTTTCCATAACATCATGGAATGTTTTCGGGAATGCTGGTGTCAACGATTCTTGATATCATGAGCTTTCACATCAGGAATAGCTAATTAAGTTTAATAGGATTTCTGATATTGACGTCACCCATCGATATCATAAACTATTCTTAACCTAAATAGTTAATCAAGTTCAGTATCTCTCATTCACTAGAATAGTTATGCCCATGTTAATAATCTTACTAACATCATTAGCCTCCCATACTCAGGACTGACTAATCAAGTTCAACAAGAAGTTATCAATGAAGTTCATTTATATTCTCTCCTAAGGGTGTACTACTTGTCACTCTTACACTCAGTCTACTTGGTAACGTGCAAATCATTGACGATTTGACAAGCTACAAAATAATGGTTGGCTTTATGATCAAATAAATCATAAACTTGCATTAGACCTAATTGTAATGTACCTGCCACAACGTCTAGCACAACTCCCACATCCTCCTGAGTCATGGTATATTCTGCTCCGAGTCCTCTCCTCCTGACACCTAGGCCTACCTCTATTGGCATTCACTCCTGACTGAGTAGGTCGTATAGGTCGATCAATTGTAACTGACTATTTTTGACTCTACGTAGCAGTTCCATGTCCCTATGCCTCCTCGGTAGCTCTATGAGGACAATGAAAACAACCCATCCCTGAATATTGGCAGTCTCTCCATCAATGCTCCTCACTTTGCAAATACAACATCTTCTCAGTGTCACCGAACAGTCCCTAAGGTGTTTCTGATTACACCCTGTACATAATGGGTATATAGGTCCCCTTTATTCCATGGTCCCTCCTGTTGTATTGGTCCGTGTCGAGCCTGGCTCCCTAAAGACCCTCCAACATTAGCCTGTCTAACTCCCCCTAAACTCCCTCAAAGAACAAACTTCCCCCTCTCCTTTGAAATTGCCTAGATGACTATCCACTTTTTGCTTTCTTTGGAAAAGGGGCCTCCCTGTAGGAAGCATAAAGTCCCTTCATTTAAACCCAGCTACTTGACTCTACTCACTTGCTGGCTTCAGGGTGTCTTTCATTACCCTTTCCATACCCTATATAGCCTGCACCAAATCTCAAACGGACTGAAACTGTATAGCTATCAAGATCATCTTCAATTCTTGCCTAAGTCCATCACAGAACCTCTCTACCCGATGGTGCTTAGTAGGAAGGTATGTAGTGGCAAAAATTGATAAGTCTTGGAATCACCTTCCATACTCCAGAACTGTCATATCCCTATGTTTCAGATCTAGAAACTCATGTTCTGTTTCTGTAACAACCCGACTTTTCAAGCCCAAAACAACAGTGATTTTTTTTTATATATATACCTGACACACATGGTGCCGGTAATCAGCGAACCTGATCCCTCACATCATCAAAATACAATCCATAAATCAACATTTCATTTAAAAGTGAATCTTACATAAACACATAATATTATGGTTGCATGATTAGAAGTTCATATTAAAAATATACATACATAGACATGAGTTTGCATTCCTATCCTACTAATAGCCATTTCGAGTGTAAACAAAAGGATCTAATAAAAGTTATACATTCAGTACATTGATTCATACAAAATACATTGTGATTTAGAATGCATCTATATGATTCCTTACAAAAGTAGGTTCCCGTGTATTGGGTTTTCTAGACATCTCGTTGGTGTGACGTCCCTGCTGCAGTACAAAACATTTAAGAGAATGCAATTACTTAATAATAATAATAATGGTAACTAAACGGTCTGGTAGTTAAATGAAGCATTAACATTTATAATTTCTTCATGTACTTGGTATAAACAACTTGTAGTACATATAGATGCACCAATTTTTGCAATCAACCATAATCTTAAACCCGGCTATCCTCTTAAGGCATCATTTGCTGAGGTTAACCGTTCACTCACCCCGGTCATCCAGTTCGGATGCCATTAGCCAAAGCTAATCAATCATTCGTCCCGGTCATCCATTCGGATGCCATTAGCCGAAGCTAATCATTCATTTGTCCCGGCCATCCATTCGGATGCCATTAGCTGAAGCTAGTCGTTCGTCCCGGCCATCCATTCGGATGCCATTAGCCGAAGCTAGTCGTTCGTCCCGGTCATCCATTCAGATGCCATTAGCCGAAGCTAATCATTCATTTGTCCCGGCCACCCATTCAGATGCCATTAGCCGAAGCTAATCAATCGTTCGTCCCGGTCATCCGTTCGGATGCCATTACCCGAAGCTAATCAATCATTCGTCTTGGTCATCCATTCGGATGCCATTAGCCAAAGCTAATTAACCATTTGTCAACATTTAAGTGTTCGACAATCTAATATCGGTTCTAACGCAATATGGTAATATTCATGATAAAGTATTTCATTATTCAACGTATGAAAAAGGAAGGTGCAAGTCACCTACCTGCTCCATCTGTGGGTTGTTCTTGTCTTGATGATGGTCCAATCCTGACCGCACCACCTAAGACATCAATGGTCACAATTCAGTACATTTGTATTTTTGAATCACATTCGTCATCACACTTATTTCAAGAGTTCATATGTTCACATTCAAGTGTTCCACATTTTACACCATCATACCATGAAATTGTTACTAGCATTTAAGTCATTTCTGCCTAGGAGGCTTATTGTAGAAATCGGCAGCTAGAACTGGTTCGCTACAAGCTGCCCAATTCACAATTTCGCTGCAGCCAACTCAACTTTGGCAGCGATTTGCTGCAGACAACTCCACTTTGGCAGCGAATCGCAAGTTCGCTGCAGAACACGCCACTCGGCAGCGAATTGTTAATTCGCTGCAGACGACACAGTTTCGGTAGCGAATCAAAGTTTCGCTGTACAACACACAATTCGGCAGCGAATGCTAATTCACTGCAGCCGACACAGTTTTGGCAGCGAATCACAAATTCGCTGCAGACAACTCAGTTTCGGCGGCGAATGCTAATTCGCTGCAGCCGACACAGTTTCGGCAGCGAATCACAGTTTCGCTGCACAACACACAATTCGGCAGCGAATGCTAATTCGCTGCAGCCGACACAGTTTGGGCAGCGAATCACAAATTCGCTGCAGACAACTCAGTTTCGACGGCGAATGCTAATTCATTGCAGCCGACACAGTTTCGGCAACGAATCACAGTTTCGCTGCACAACACACAATTCGGCAGCGAATGCTAATTCGCTGCAGAAGACTCAGTTTCAGCAGCGAATCACAAATTTGCTGCAGACAACTCAGTTTCGACAGTGAATGCTAATTCGCTACAGCCGACGCAGTTTCGGCAGCGAATCATAATTTTGCTGCACAACACACATTTTGGCATGAACACACACCGCACATGCTGTAACAACCCTAGCATATACACTGTCACTAAGTTCCAGCAGAACACACACATTGAAACCATCAATTTCAGCATATAATCCTTCAACAAAATCCCAGCAGAACACACACATTGAAAACCATCAATTACAACATATAATCTTTCAATAAATTCCAGCAGAACACACACACTGAAACCATCAATTTCAGCACATAATCCTTCAACAAATCCCAGCAGAACACACACATGCATGCTGGCCAACCCCATAGTTAAAGCCAGCCCTCTACCATGATTTGTTATTTCCATTTTATTCATTTTTCTTTGTTAGATGTTCTGAAATTGGCTTCATTTCATTTATGTTTCCTTGTCCTCCTAGTTAATTTCATTTTCCTTCACAGCTAGCTTAGGTCTTAGGTCAATTTTCTTAGGGTTTTCTTCTTCATTTCCGTTTCTGGTCTTAAGGAGAAGAGGAAGGGAGTTTCATGACCCATACCTTTCGAATCTAACTAAGTTTGAGGAAGGTTTGACACTATTCTTTCTCTTCTCCTACTGATTCTCCTCCTTCTTCTTTCTCTCACGTTTTCCAACCCTCTTTTTCCCTTCCCTCTAGGTAGCTGTCCAATCTTCTCTCAAGGTCTCATCTTTCCCTCACACATTCACAAAGCACTCTCTACTGGTTTGGTTTAGGTTTCTGTTGTGAAAGAGGAAGGGAAGAACGACATGCAACTGCTATTTGGGAAGAGGATGGATCATCCTCTCTCTCCTCCTTGTATTTATACTCCCCATCAAATGAGGTGGGTTGTTTGGGGGTTGGTTTAGATGTGTTCTTATCCTTGTTTTGGTCTATCTAAAACCGGTTTTACCCCTCCCTCCCAGCTCCTTAAGTTAGTTATTTTTAAAAAAAAAACAAAAACTGCGTTGCTACCGATGCAGAAATCGGCAGCCAAAACTACGTCGCTGCCGATCAAGAAATCAGCAGCCAAAACTGCTTCGCTGCAGATGCAGAAATCGGCAATGAAAACTGTGTCGCTGCCGATGTCGCTGCCGATGCAGAAATCGGCAGCGAAAACTGAGTCATCAATTCTATCTATATATATATTTTTTTCTTTTTTTCTTTTGGGTGTTTACAGTTTCCTTCCTATGCTTCTAGAAATAATACCTCTCCTCAAATTCCTCTCGAAAATCTCTCTCACCCCAACTCCTCTATCTAATAGTTTCCGACCAAGAGTAGGCAGTTGATACAACCATATTATTCAATAGTTTTACCCATATTTACCTAGTGTTTTGCGTATGTTTTATACATAAAATGCCTTGATATTCTTTGTTTTATGTTTTGAAGGCACTTTTGGATGAAATATTCAAAAAGAAGTAAATTGGAGATAATTGGCAGATTTGACCTCCAGTCGATGTTTTGTGCAGAGCTTGAGCTCTAAAGGTCAAAATGAAGTGATTCTAGTGGAATTGGAAAGCTAACATCCATACCTTTCTATACATATAAGGAAAGAAAAATAAAAAGAGAAAGAGCATGGAAATCGCAGCCTTCAAAGACAAATCTTGCATTCTGCCAATGTTGACTTTCGACCATTTTGACTTGAATATCTTGAGCTACAGAAGTCCATTTGATGCAAACTCAATTTTATTGGATTCATGACTCAATGATCTATCAGCCTACCAAATTTCAGAAGAAAAATATCTCATATGAGAGAGATATGATTTTTCTAAGAAGACACATGAATTTTGCCACCAGACAGGTTTTGTGAAGAAACAAGTCCAAAGTACTTCTCAAAGCATCCAAACCGACATCCAAGTCTTTATTTCAGCAATTTAGCTCCTCTAAGTCAAAAGTCAAAGCTTGAAGATTTTATACAAGGTTATTTCTCCTTCTTTAGGAAAATAGTTATTGAAATACTTAAATGTAAATTGTCTGTTTAGAAAAGGACTATTTTGTAGAAAAGGGATTAGGGTTTCCAAGGATATAAAGAGAAAGAGAGAAAGGAAACAAGAGGATGGCCAGCCAAGAGAGAAAAAATGCACCTTCCACCAATAGAACCCAAAATCATGCATTCTTCTTTCTTTTTTATTAGTTGTTCAATAGACATGCAAGGCTAAACTCTTTTTCTTGGTTGCAATGACACAGAAACCTTTGGATTTCAAGAATTTTGAGATTTATTTTACCTTTTCTTTTCAGTTTATATGATGAATGAATGTGTTTGTTCTCCTGCTTATTTCCTATGATTATTTATTTTAATTGCTAGAGCAGACTCTAAGTTATTATTGTGAACAATCTATTGCTAAGTTTGTGATCAAAACCGGAGTTGTGGTATATAAACTTGTGAAGCAACTGAGATTAATAATTGTGGTGGATCCAGATTAGTAATCTTAGGGAGAACATTCGAACAATTAAATCAAACATGGACTGCGGACAATTATGTTGTTTTGATTAATCAACTCATCTAGTTCTTAAGGCTGCCATTGAATTAAATTACTAGTGCGAACACTGTGGTTGTTTGATGGTTAAGATTAGTTGTACAACGAATCTATTAACTACTCAACATAAGTAAAGACAAATATTTAGAGTATAAATTGATGTTTTGTTTCTATGATCAGTTCTGATTTCTATAGGTGGATGTAAATTAGCGACCAAGGTTTGTTTTTCTTGATAAATTTTGGTTTTCTTTGATTTAGCATTGATTATTTCTTTCTATAGTAAACAACATAGATAACTTCACAACCCGCCGCCCAGTTACGTATCCTATAACATAAAAATCTGAACTAAACCTTCCTCGTGGGATCGACCATTTGTTTGCTCTATACTATCTTGTTTATTTAAGCAAGGGTAATTAATTTGTGCGACCGTGACATCGCAACAAATTTTGGTGTCGTTGCCAGGGAGGTAATTTTAGTTGATTCTTGTGTTGTGATTGTTTATTTTCTATGACTGTTATTTATTTTGTGTAAAAATAAGAGAGAGAAACAAATTTTTTTTGCTTGCGGCGGTATTGAGCAGTACGGTACCAATAGTATTCAAAACTGATTTTTTGGTGGAATTAGGTCCCAGCCTTTTGTTTCCTGAAGGGAAACATCGTTCTAAACAGAACTAGTCCCCTTTGGCCACTAGCCCCACCCTATCAAGGCCAAATTCCACCGTTTTCTAGGTTTTTTAGGCAGTTTTTGTGTTATAGCATATGATTTTCATTCAATTTGCACTAAGTTTTTTTTAAATGAAAGGTAGGTAAATATATCAGATCAAAAAATATACAAGGCTGGAGAACCAGCAAGTTCATATACAAGATTTACAAAAGAGGGAACATACTCCCTTAACAAAACACCAAAACCAAAAAAAGAAAGCACTATCAAGCTAAAAGAATTAGCTGACAATGGTTAAATGAGGAACCTAATCAAAGACAAGGTGTCGAACCTAACACATGGCACAAAAAAATATAAACAGTGAGAATGACTAAAGCAACAACAAGAACAAAAAAAAGAGCTCTTAGCCACAGCACCAAAGCAAGACAAGTATCAATAGCCTCAGCAAACTGAAAAGCAATACCAACAGCCTCAACCGACTGAGCAAGAGAAGCAGCTACAACAAATTGGAACAAAAACTCTCCAGCGAGACACCCATCAATTAAGGGACTTTAAAGGAGATAAAAAGTAACACAACCAGACTACCAAAGAATGGACAACAACAAGACAATCAAGATTCCCCAATCTGAGAAGGCCATCCCCAACAGCAAAGAGACGATGGCAGCTCTCAAAGCAAATAAAGAAAAATATGTCATATAAAACCATAACAGGATAAGCATCCAGCACACCAAATAAATCAAAGCTAAACAAAACTGGAAGGAGCACCTAGGGAAAAAACCCACCCAATAGACACCAGCAACCATCCTGAATGATAAGAAACTATTCATGAAAATGCAAAATCATGTAGAACAAAACCTGGAATCTATGAAAAACAAAAGAGACTGGATTGCAAGAGTTATCAAAGACTCTCTTGTTTCTCTCTTCCCAAATCAAGTAGATAAGAATACCAAGGGAGACTCTTCGCATTCTGTTAGTACTGTTAAAAGCTTCTGCCAGAAGGAAGATCGCGAATTGCACTATTAATGGTTGACATTCTTTTATGCAGATGAAGCCAAGATTTTATCATCCTCCAAAGAAGAGAGTCTATGGACAGGTGAAAAATAGATGATTGTGGGACTCTTCATCAACCCGATAGAAAACACACAAAGGGTCGAGTTGCAGGAAGCGAAGCCTGTCACAAGTTCATAGCTTGCCCACAACCGCCAGCCACGAAATGAAGTTATATCTGGGCATAGACCAAGATTCCCAGACCACCTTAACCCAAGGAACCAAATCACATTTGAAACGCAGGAAATCATAGGATTGAGCAGTGAAAGAAAGTTCACCACTACCCCAAGTATACATTAAAGCAATTGCCTGATGTTGGCTACCATAGGCTGCAACTATCTGATCCTTGAGGGAGATAATAACCTTTCATAATGGCGAAGAAGTTCGCTGAGAAACAGCATCCCAAATAGATACATTAGGAAGATAATAGTGATGAATCCATTGAATCCAGACAGAATCAGATTTGAGGTGGATGTTTCATAGCTGCTTAGTAAGGAAACTTTTGTTACGAGCTTTGATATCAAACAAACCGAGACCCCCTTCTTTCTTGGGCAAGTAGACTACTTTCCAAGCAACCAGGGCAGAATTACTCTTCAAGACATTTCTAGTCCACATAAAAATTTCTAAAAATGCAAATAATCTGCTTAATGACTATGTCAGGCAATGGAAAAATGCTCAGCCAAAAGTGCACCATGCCAAAGAGGACTGATTTAATCAATTCAACTCGCCCCGCATAGCTGAGATGCTTTCCCTGCCAGCACTGGACTGCAGATTCCAGCTTCTGCAATAAGGGAGAGTATTGGCTAGCCAGCAACCTATGGGGACTGAAGGGAAGACCAAGATAATGGAAAGGGAAGAGACTTTTAACAAAACCCGTGTCTTGAAGAATAACCTGCTTCATCTGCTCTCCAACTCTGCCAAAATAAATAGAAGACTTTTCTCTGTTAATTGCCAAGCCAGAGATATGCCCAAATGATATGAGCTGCTGATACAAACAAGCAACATATTGCCTATCTCCCCGAGAAAGTAAGATGATGTCATCTGCAAAAGCAAGATGACTAATACCTAGAGGACCACACTTAGGATGAAATTGAAATAAGAGTTCATAGAAGCCATCTTAAGCATCCTGGAAAGGTATTCCATGCAGGATATAAAGAGATAAGGAGACAAAGGATCACCCTGACGCACCTCATTCTTTCCTTGAAAGAAACCATAAATGTTGCCATCATTCACTTTGTCTCAGTGTGGAGTAAAATTTACAGAGTCCTAGCCAATCCTATTTGGTCGTGATCCCAGGTGCATGTTCATTTTGGCAACTCTAGAGCCTTCTCAAACCACTCTCCTGCCATCATTCGCTTAGACTACCAGCATGCAAGAGGTAAGAGATATTTTAAATTCTTTAATATGTGGGCTCAACATGACAATTTTCTAGAGCTGGTGGCAGATAAATGGACTCTCTTTGTCTAAGGTTCTCCCATGTTTATTCTCTGCAAGAAGCTCCAGCACTTGAAGGGCTACTTGAAGGAACTTAATAAGCCTCATTTTAGTCATATATCAGAAAGGGTTTCAAGAGCAGAGATGGAACTTGAAACTCATCAAACAGCCTTTCAATATGATAAGGATAATCTTCAACATCTTGCTTTGGATAAGCAGCTTCGGCTGAAGCTTTTCTATCTCAAATCTGCTGAAAGATTATTTTTTGCTCAAAAGCTTAAATGTAACTTCTTCAAAGATTGTGACAAGAGCTCCTCTTTCTTCCATTCCCTCACGAGTCAGCGACATCGAAAGAATTTCATCCCTGCTATTCAGCTTAGTAACGGTTCCCTTACCACCTCTATTGATGGAGTAGGGGATGCTTTTGTTTGCTATTTCAGGGACTTGCTTGGCTCTTCTAAGGGCACATTTCCTTTGGATGTTGCAGTTTCTCGATCTGGCCCTTGTATTGATCCTGCCTCTCATGCATCTCTCTTAGCTCCAGTCACTTATGATGTTATTAAGCAAGCTTTATTCAGCATTGATGATAACAAGGCTTCTAGGCCGGATGGATACACCTCCCTCTTCTTTAAAAAATCTTGGGATATTGTTGGTAGTGATTTCTGTCATGCAGTCCGTGACTTATTTGTCTCTAGAAAACTTTTTAAGCAGATTAATCACTTCATCATTGCTCTCATTCCCAAATCTGCCAATGTCACTTCGACTGCTGACTTCAGACCTATTTCTTGTTGCAATGTGGTGTAGAAAGTGATTTCTAAGATTCTCTCTACGAGACTTGCTGTTGCCCTTACGAATATTATTAGCCCTTTCCAAAATGCTTTCCTAGGAGGTAGAATGATGGTTGATAACATTCATATTATTCAAGAGCTCCTTCGGCTATACGAGCAAAAGCGTGTGTTGCCTCGTTGTTTGATAAAAGTTGATTTGAAAACAGCCTTTAACTCTGTCCGGTGGCCTTTTCTGCAGCAGCTTCTACTATCTTATGGCTTTCCAAATCGGTTTGTGCATCTTATAATGCAGTGTGTGGAAACCACTTCTTTTTCTATTGTTGTTAATCGTAATTTGCACTACTTTCAATCTCTCATGTGGTCAATTTCTTTTGAGTTTTCTTAACGATTTATGCATGTAACCCGTTCTACTAACCAGAGTTAAGTGCAGGTAGATCTCAAAATAAAAAACACTTTACGTAGGTTACGAAAGGAAGCTCGCGTCAACACCATGGTTGTTGCATGACAACGGACACTCAAGGAGCTCACTTCTCTCAACATAGAGAATCAATAATTATGCATAAACATCAACAACAATGTCAACTTCGAGCTCAAGTCTGGTTTTATACGCTTACTGCCAATATTTAATGGACTTGCCGGAGAAGATCCTCATACTCATCTCAAAGAGTTCCACATGGTTTGCGTAGGCATGAAACCAAATGGAGTTGACAAAGAACATGTTAAGTTGAAAGCTTTCCCTTTCTCTCTAAAAGGGGCAACAAAGGCATGGCTTTTCTCTATTCTTCCAAGTTTCATTGGAACATGGAATGACATGAAGAAGATTTCCTCAAAAAGTATTTCCCAGCCTCTCGAGTTGCCAATATAAGGAAAGAAATATGTGGGATTCGATAATCTCATGGGGAGACACTCTTAGAGTATTGAGAAAGATTTGAGGAATTATGCATTCAATGCCCTCATCATCAGATACCCGATCAGCTGCTCATTCAATATTTCTATGAAGGACTGATGCCTATTAACCGTAGTATCATTGATGCAACAAGTGGAGGGGCATTGGTAGATAAGACATCTAAGGTTGCACGCCAATTGATCTCAAATATGGCATCCAACTCGAAACAATTTAGCACTAGTGGAGACTTCCAAAGCAAACGAGTGAATGAGGTAAGTATTGCTACCCTTAATAATAAAGTTAATTAGCTTACTTCTCTTGTGCGTTCTTTGGCTTGTGGAAATGTACAGCAGGTGAAAGTTTGTAGCATATGCTCTTTACAATGACATGCTTCGGATATGTGCCCAACAATGCAAGAAGAGTAGACTCGGGACTTCTTGTTCAGATAGTTAAAGTAATGATGGAGGGCATGGCCGACTCGACTACACAAGCAACCCCGCCATGTAGATTCCACAATCAAACCCTGTGAATGTCACAACCACAGATATCATGATGCTACGGGTGCGACTAGTCAAGAGTATGAGGGAAATGGGTTGCAAACTGTTTATAGGGAATAGGATGCATAGATAGTCGACAGATGGATCAGGAAGGTAGAGAAGACCATGATCCAGATAAACATACCCGAGGGTTTGGGGGTAAATTGTGCAACCTAGTTAATGTCTGATAGGGCCATGACATGGTGGGAAACAGTTCAACTGAGGCTTGCAACCGAGACACAGACTTGGAATGACTTCAAGACAGAGTTTGAGAATCAGTTTTATTCTAGATACCATCGCAAGGTGAAGGAATAAGAGTTCTTGGCTTTGAGACAAGGTGATATGTCAGTATTAGAGTACAAAAGGAGGTTTCATGATCTCTCATTGTTCACCCCACATTATGTGTCGACAGAAGAACACATGATTGAGAAGTTGAGGGATGGTTTATGCCAGGATTCAAGACAAGGATTGATTGCCTTAAAGTTAAAATCCGTGAGGGAGTTGATTGAGGCTGCACAAGCTCTAGAGGCCTGTATTGGAGAAAGTCAATAGGGGCATCAGGGTACTAGCAAAGAAAGGGATGGGGATTATTTCAGCAACAAACCATCGCTTTGAAGAAAGGAAGGAGCGGGGTGTTTGAGCTGTACAAGAAAAAAGGGACCTCAATGATACCGCCCCACCAACAGTCAGGTGGACGAATGATGGTTGGGTAGTCGCACTCGAGGGCAAACTCATCAGCAGGGACTAGTGACCGCAAGGGTGTTGACTACCCTTCTTGTGTAAAATATGGACAAAAACATCCTGGGGACTGCTCAATTTCTCAGGGCGATGCTTTATGTGCAGGGGGGAGGGTCATAGATGGAGAAATTGCTAGTGGCAAGGGTGTCCCTACTATGGCGAAAGAGGCCATTATAAGGAGTGCCCCAACAGGAACACTAGACAGATACAGAGCTATAGGTAGCCGAGTCAGAGCCATCAGCAGTCGGTCACTGTGAATAGACCGGTGAGATCTTCTCAATAATGAGCAAACTCTAGTTGAGGGAGACCGAGGACATAAAATAATCAGACCCTATGGAGGGTCTACCACCTGACACAAGAGGAGGTCAGGGCTGCATCAGATGTGGTGGCAGGTACGCTACTAATGAACAACCTTAATGTGCATGTGTTGTTTGATCCGGGTGCCACCCACTCGTTTATTGCTAGGAGAATTGTCACTAAATTGAGAAAGGGAGTAGAAGTAGTAGAAAGAGGGTTCGTAATTGGAACTCCGATGGGGAACATGGTTGAAACACATAAATTGTATGTAGGAGTGGGGGTTAGTTTAGCTGGGTATGGAACCAAAGTAGACTTGATTTCCTTGGAATTACATGATTTTGACATAATTCTAGGCATGGATTGGCTGAGTAAATACAAGGTCCTGATAGATTGTTATGCTAAAATTGTTACGTTTCAAATACCTGAGGGTAGGAGGGTGATTTTTTAAGGAGAGAGAATTCCCACACCAACCACCTTAATATCTATTATAACAGCTCAGAAACTTTTGAGGAAGGGATGTCTGGGATACCTTGCATACATCTTGAACTCTAATGACAGAAGCCCTCGACTGAAGGATATTCCTGTGGTGAAGGAATTTCTGAACATGTTTCCCGAAGAACTATCGGGACTACCCCCAAAGCGAGAGGTAAAAATGTCTATAAATACTTTCCCTGGAGTCCCACCCATAGCCCAACAGCCGTACCAGATGGCTCCGGCAGAATTGAATGAGTTAAAGACTGAATTGCAGGAATTGTTTAATAAGGGGTTTTACGGCCTAGTACTTCTTCTTAGGGACCGTCGGTTCTATTCATAAGAAAGAAAGATGGAACCCATAGACTTTGTATTGACTACCGACAGTTGAACAAAATAACGATGAAAAATAAGTACCTGTTACCACGGATAGATGATTTATTTGATCAATTAAAGGGAGCGAGGGCATTTTCGAAGATAGATCTGAGGTCAGGGTACTATCAATGAAGATTAAAGAAGCAGATGTAGCAAACACCACATTCAGAACCCGTTATGGACATTATAAGTTTTTTGCACTACCATTCGGGTTAACGAATGCCCCAACCCTCTTCATGGACTTGATGAATTGGGTTTTCCAACCATACCTTGATAAGTTTGTGGTGGTATTCATCGATGATATATTAGTGTACTTGAATTCCTTCAAGGAGCATGAGGGACACTTGAGGCAGGCCTTACGAACCTTGAGAAGTCACCAGTTGTATGCAAAATTGAGTAAATGTGAATTTTGGCTAGAAAGAGTGACATTTCTAGGACACGTCATTTCAGCCAAAGGTGTTTTCATAGACCTCTACAAAGTCGAAGCAGTCTTAAAATGGGAAAGACCGACTTCGGTCACTAAAATTCATAGTTTCCTAGGACTCGTAGAATACTATTGGAAATTTATTGATGGGTTTTCCCTGATTGTAACCCCTTTAACCTAGGTAACTAGGAAAAATAAGAAATGGGTGTGGTCAGAAGAATGTGAGGAAAACTTCCAAGAATTAAAGAGGACGCTCACCACCACTCCAGTGTTAACACTTCCCTCAAGGACCAAAGGTTTTGTAGTCTATAGTGATGCCTTGGTGAAGGAATTTGGGTGTGTTTTGATGCAACATGGGAAGGTGATCGCCTATGCATCGAGATAGTTAAAGACTCATAAGGTGAACTACCCGGTGCACGATCTAGAGTTGGCCGCTATAGTATTTGCCCTGAGGATATGAAGACATTATTTGTATGGGTATCAAACCTAATTCTTTACGGATCATAAGAGCCTGAAGTATCTGATGTCGCAAAAAGAGTTAAATATACGACAAACAAGGTGGATAGAGCTCATTAAAGATTATGACTGCACCATAGAATACCACCCGGGAAAGGCAAACATGGTGGTAAATGCCCTCAATTGTTAAAATAAAGTCGCCCTGAGTAAGCCAACAGTGGGAAAGGATCAGCAATTGGTGAAATTGAAAGAGATGGATGCAGAAATGGGCATTAATACAAGAGGTGAATTAGTAGCCCAATTATTGGTGCGACCAACGTATCAGGAATAGATACTACAAGCCCAATTCTGTGACAATGAGGGGTCTAAGATTAAGAAGAAAATATAGGCCGGAGTAAAAACACAGTTCTGAGTAGTGGATGATGGATCACTGATGATGGGTCGACGGTTGTACATGCATAATGACGAGATGGTCAAACTGATGATTCTACAAGAGGCACATGAGTCCAAGTTCTCCATACATCCTGGCAGCACTAAGATGTATCGGGACCTGAAGCACCACTACTAGTGGCCTAATATGAAAAGGGAAATAGCTAAGTATGTGTCTAAATACGGAATATGTCAAGTTAAGGTTGAACATTAGAGACTCGCGGGACCATTGCAGCCATTACAAATTCCAGAATGGAAGTGGAAGATGATCACCATTGATTTTGTGTCGGGATTTCCCAAAGGGAGGAAGGGAAATGATGCAATATGGTTCATCGTAGATCGCTTGACGAAATCTGCATTATTCTTTCCTATAAAGATGATTGATTTGGTAGACAAGCTTGCCAAGGTCTACATAAACGATGTGGTACGACTCCATGGGATTCCAGTGTCCATTATCTCGGATCAAGATCCCAAGTTCACCTCTCGACTTTGGCCGACCATACAACATGCCCTGGGACAAGATTGGATATGAGCACTGCGATTCACCCCCAAACTTATGGCTAGTTAGAAAGAGTCATCCAAGTTTTGGAAGACCTATTACGGGCATATGTACTAGAATTGAGTTTGCATCAAATGGATTTCTGAGCTCAAGATATTTAAGTCGGAATGGACGAAGGTCAACACTAGCAGAATGCGAGATTTGTCTTTAAAGGCTATGATTTCCATGCTCTTTCTCTTTTTATTTTTCTTGCCTTATATGTATAGAAAGGTATGGATGTTAGCTTTCTTATGCCACTAGAATTACTTCGTTCTGACCTCAAGAGCTCAAGCTCTGCACAAAACATCGACTAAATGTCAAATCTGTCAATTATCTCCAATTTACTTCTTTTTGAATCTTTCAAACAAAAGTACCTTCAAAATATAAAATAAATAATATCAAGGCATTTTATATATAAAACACTAGGTGAATATAGGTAAAACTATCGAATAATATGGTTGCATCATCAAGGAAGACTTAACGCTCGAATTGAGGCCCATAAGGATACAAGATTGGAAAATGAAGGAGCTATGGAACAAAAAGATCCCCATCATCAGAATCTTATGGCGAAATGATCAAATAAAAGAGGAAATTTGGGAAAGGGAGTCTGAAATGAGGAAACAGTACCCCCAATTTATTTGAACTACCAGGTATGGATTATGAAACCTTTTAAACTTCGAGGATGAAATTCATGTTAAGGGAGGGAGAATGTAAACACCCTAAAAAAATGAAAGTAAAAAACACCCCCACCGTCGCTGCCAATTTCTAACTCAGTTTTTGCGGTCAATTTTTAAATCGGCAGCGACTCAGCTTTCATTACCGATTTCTGAATAGGCAGCAACTCAGTCTAATTAAAAATTTAGGAAAACGAATCAAATTGTCTTAAGGAGCTAGGAGGGAGGGGAAAAACTGGTTTTGGAGAGACCAAAACAGGGATAAAAATACATTTAAACCAACCTCAAAAACCCCACTCAGCAGCTGCATGTTCAGCTGCATGCTTCTCTTCTCTTCCTCCTTCCCAACGGAAATCTAAACCAAACCAGCAGAGAGTGCCTCTTTGAACGTGTGTGAGTGTGCGTGTGTGTGTGTGAGAGAGAGAGAGACAGAGAGAGTTAAGAACTTGAGAAAGAGATTGGTCAACTGCCTCGAGGGAAGGAGAAAAGGGCTAAAACCAAGAAAGGGAGAAGAAAAGAAGGAATACTGTCAAACTTTCCCCAAACCTACTTAGATTTGAAAGGTATGGGTCATATGACTTCTTTCCTCTTGTTCTTGAGACCTAAGAACCGAAAATGAAGAAAAAAACCCTAAGAACATTGACCTAGTATTTATAGGCCAGCTGTGAAGGAAACCAAAATCAACTAGGAGTACAAGAAAATAGGGACAAAATGCGACAAAATTCTAGAACACTTAACAAAGAAAAATGAATAAATGGAATGAACAAAGCATGAAAGAGGGTCGACCATAGCTGAAGGATGGCCAGAGTACATTGTGTGATAAATTGCATGTAGTTGTTCATGCTTGAAAATATTTGATTTTGCTGGATTTTTATAACAAACTGTGTGCTGGAACTAAATTGCATGTAGTTGTTCATGCTTGAAAATATATGATTATGCTAGATTTTTATGACAAACTATGTGCTGGAACTGAATTGCATGTAGTTGTTCATGCTTGAAAATATGTGATTCAGCTGGATTTTTATGACAAATTGTATGTTGGAACCGAAACGCATGTGGGTGGTGGCAGTAAATCAGGTGTTCGCTGCTGAATTTGCGTTATCCGCAGCGAATCATGTTTTTGCTGTCGAATTTATGTTGTCCGCAGTGAATCAGGTGTTCATTGCCGAATTGTGTTATCCACAGCGAATCAGGTGTTCGCTGCCGAATTGAGTTGTCCGAAGCGAATCAGCGTTCGCTGCAAAAAGTGTGTTATCTCTAGTGAATTTGTGATTTGCTGTAGAAATTGAATTGTCTGCAGGGAATTAACATTCATTGTTGAAAATGTGTTGGCTACAGTGAATTAGCATTCGTTGCCGAAATTGTGTTGTCCGCAGCGAATCAGCGTTCGCTGATGAAAGTGTGTTGTCTGCAATAAATTTGTGATTCGCTACCGAAACTGAGTTGTCTATAGTGAATTAGTGTTCGCTGCCGAAGGTGTGTGTTCTACAGCGAATTTGTGATTCGCTGCCGAAATTGAGTTGTCTGCGGTGAATTAGCATTCGCTGCTGAAAGTGTGTTGGCTGCAGCAAATCAGCATTCACTGTCAAAGTTGTGTTGTCTGTGGCAAATTAGTGTTCGTTGCCGAAGTTGCGTTGTCTCCAGTGAAAGTGTGATTCGCTACCGAAATTAAGTTACCTGCAGCGAATTAGCATTCCCTGTCGAAATTGCATTGGCTGCATCAAAGTAGCATTCACTGCTGGAATTATGTTAACCGCAGCGAATCAAGTGTTTGTTGCCGAATTGAGTTGTCCGTAGCGAATCAGTGTTCGCTGCCAAAAGTATGTTGTGTACAACAAATTTATGATTCGCTACTGAAATTGAGTTGCCTGCGGTGAATTAGCATTCACTGTCGAAATTGTGTTGTCTGCAGCGAATTAACTTTCGCTGCGAAAAGTGTGTTGTCTGTAGCGAATTTGTGATTCACTATCGAAACTGAGTTGTCTGCAGCGAATCAGTGTTCGCTGCCGAAGGTGTGTGTTCTGCAGCGAGTCAGCATTCACTGGTGAAGTTGTGTTGTCTGCAGCGAATCAGCATTCGCTGCCGAAGTTGTGTTGTCTGCAGCAAAAGTGTGATTCGTTGCCGAAATTGAGTTGCTTGTAGCGAATTAGCATTCGCTACCAAAAGCGTGTTGGCTGCAACAAAGTGGCATTCATTGCCAAAATTGAGGCGCTTGCAGTGAAACAGTTTTCACTGCCGAATTGTGCAGCCTATAGCGAAACAGTTTTCGCTGCCGAATTGTACGGCCTGCAGCGAATTAGTTTCCCTACCGATTTTCTACAATAGACCCCCCGGGCATAAATGACTTAAATGTTTGTAACAATTTCATTGTATGATGGTGTAAAATGTGGAACACTTGAATGTGAACATATGGACTCTTGAAATAAGTATAGTGATGAATGTGGTTTAAGGATGCAAATGTACTGATTTGTGGTCATTGATGTCTTAGGTGGTGTGCTCGGGATCGAACCATCGTCATGACAAGGACAACTCGCAGGTGGAGCAGGTAGGTGGTTTCCACCTTCCTCTTTCATAGTATTAATTTGTGAAATGCTTCTATCATGAAAATCTCCATAATGTGTTAGTATAAATATCAAACAGTTAAAGAAGTAAATGTTGTTGAATAAATTATTAGCTTCGTTTAATGGCATCCCAAATGGATGGTCGGGATGAATATATGATTAGCTTCGGCTAATGGCATCCGAAGTGGATGGCCGGGATGAATAAATGATTAGCTTCGGCTAATGGCATCTTGAGTGGATGATTGGGATGAATATATGATTAGCTCCAGCTATTGGCATCGTGAGTGGATGGCCGGGAGGAATAAATGATTAACTCTGGCTAATGGCATCATGAGTGGATGACCAAGATGAATATATGATTAACTTTGGTTAATGGCATCCTGAGTGGATGGCCGAGATGAATAAATGATTAGCTTTAGCTGATGGCATCATGAAAGGATGGCCGAGATGAATGAATGATTAGCTTTGGCTAATGGCATCCTAAATGGATGGCCAGGATGAATAAATAATTAGCTTCAGCTAATGGAATCCTGAGTGGATGACCAGGATGAATATATGATTAACTTCGGTTAATGGCATCCTGAGTGGATGGCCGAGATGAATAAATGATTAGCTTTAGCTGATGGCATCATGAAAGGATGGCCGGGATGAATGAATGATTAGCTTTGGCTAATGGCATCCTAAATGGATGGTCAGGATGAATAAATGATTAGCTTCAGCTAATGGATTCCTGAAAGGATAGGCGGGATGAATGAATAAATGATTAGTTTCGGCTAATTGCATCCTGAGTGGATGGTCGGGATGAATAAATGATTAGTTTCGGCTAATGGCATCCTGAAAGGATGGTCGAGATGAAAAAATGATTAGCTTCGACTAATGGCATCCTGAAAGGATGGTCGGGATGAATGAACAGTTATCCTCGGCTAATGATGCCCTAGGAGGATAGCCTGATTTGAAATTATGAGTAATTGCAAGAATTGATGCTTTATGTGTACTATGAGATGTGCATAACTGGTATATGAAGGAACTACGAATGTTATGCCTCAAATAGAGAATAATGTTAATGCTTCATTTATTTAATTGTCCGTTTAATTATTAAACTATATTCTTATAAATATTTTGTATTATAGGAGGAACGTCACACCAACGAGGTGCCTAGGAAACCTAATACGCGGGAACCTACTTTTGCAAGGAATCATGTTGTTGCATTTTAAATCACGATGTATTTTGTATGAAAAAATGTACTGAATGTATAACTGTTATTAGATCCTTTTGTTTAAATTCGTGATGATTACTAGTAGGATAGAAATGCAAACTCATGTCTATGTATGTATATTTTTAATGTGAACTTATAATCATGCAAACATAATACTACGTTTATATGTAAGATTTACTTTTAAATGAAATGTTGATGTATGGATTGTATCTTGATAATGAGAGGAAACAGGTTCATCGATTTTCGATACGATGTTGTGTTAAGTGTGTGTGTGTGTGTGTGTTTGTGTGTGTGTATAAATTTACTGTTGTTTTGGCTTGAAAAGTCGGGTTGTTACATAATTAAAGGGGGGTATAAATGCAAGGAGAGAGAGAGAGAGAGGGTGACCCATGCTCTTCCCCAAAATCTGACCAGTTGCATGCAGCAGACACTCTCCCTCTTTCCCAAAGAAAAGACCCTCAATCCAGCTGCATGCATCCCTCTTGAACCCTAGAGAGGAAAAGAGAGTTAAAGAGTGCCGAAAATGATGAAACCATGACAAAAAAAAAGGGTGTGTAACAGGCCAGCTGGTACAGCTAGAGAATGAGGGAAGGAAAACCGAAACCAGAGAGGAAGAAGAAGCAGAAAAACATGAGCAGAGGAGGGAGAAAAACTTGTTAAATTCCTTCTTAATTCATCTGAAACAAGAGGAGGTCAGGGCTGCATCGGATGTGGTGGCAGGTACGCTACTAATGAATAACCTTAATATGCATGTGTTGTTTGACCCGAGTGCCACTTGACACGACCAAAAGATTGATGTCTTCTCTCAAGTGTAGGAGTATCGAAGTAATAAATAACCCGGCAAGACTGGGGTTAAACCACAGAGAGGTCAACAACAACAACAACAATAACAACAACAACAACAACAACAACAACAACAATAAGTTAAAGAGGACTTTGAGATGTAAGATTAATGTGAGGATTAAACACTGATAAAAACAAATATCAAGGTTAGAGGATTCACTAATGGTATTTCAAACAAGTATTGTGAAACCCTAGAAAATTTATGATTTAAATATGCGGATGTATAACCTACCATGTAAACGTAAGACTGAAAGTGATATATAATGGAGGGGATGACCTCTATAAAGTGAATTTTGTTTTAGAATTCATAAAGACAGAAACTGGTAACGTGTTTTGATGAATAAAATAATGAGAGAAATGACAAAATGAATATATTCTAAAATAATAAAATGACCTTAAAGGTTTAGAAGGATAATTGATATTATTTTATGTGAAGATTGAACAAGAAAATTTGGATAGTTGACGAAAAGTCATAAACTGACCAAATTTACATTAGAAAGCAGAGCTTTCAATCCAATCGTCGGATTGGGATGAAATTTTGCATGAAGTCTATTAATATGTTTTCCTACATTGGTGAAAGATATCATCCCAATAGGAGTTTGGTAAAGACTAACGATTTAAGCAAAAACAAACCGGATGGTTTACATGAAAAAATAAATAAATAAATAAATAATATATAAATACATAAATGAGGGACATAAATGTAATTAGGAAAAAATGGTACCTTTAAAAACAAGGCCACTAGAATAAATAAAGAAAAACGAAAAGGGGTGAGAGACTAGAGAATTCGGTTACAGAGAGGTGCAGGATTTGGATGAACCGATAATACTTCAATGGCCATATCTTTGGAATCCACCGTTGGATCATGTGGAGTTTTGGATATATTGTTCTTCTTCCACTCTTCTATTAACGGACCGGAGGGATTTGAAGGAACATAATCCATTGAACAGAAATCATCATCGGAAGTGTACTGGAAAACATAAGGAAATATACCTGCAGGGCAGTTTTGGTCGCCGGCCGATTTCTCTCTCTTCCACCGTTGGATCGTGCCTATTTTTGGATATGTGGTGCGCCTAGATGTGGCCTGCATTCTGGACGGTGGAGATCGGAAACGCACTCTCCGGCAAGGTTTTGTTCATGTTGAACAGTAGCTCGTCCATTTTCAGGTTAGTTCGGTTTTATTCAGATCTATGGAGATCCAACCGTTGGATTATTATGAGTTTGAGATATATTGTATACAACACAATGATATATATTCTGACCGTTGGGTTCAAGGAAATAATCAAAGGTGGATGAGTTGTTGCTATTTGAATCTATTGCTAGTCTTAGTAAAACATTTAGGAAGCTTGATTTAATTACATGTTTTGATGAAATTAAAATTGTGTGGGTGTAGGGTTTATGTAAGATGTAATGGTAAAATGTGTTCTTGTTATTAGTGTTGTTATAGATTAATTGTGTCGTAAAATTTGTTAGGGAAGTTTTGAAATTTGGATGAAGGGACATTGAGTTTGTTGATTTAATGGATATATGTTTTTAGGCATTAAAAAGGATTGGGTCTAGTGGTAATTGAAAGAAAACTTTATCCTCCATTTAATGCAAAGATTCGGCCTAGACATATAAATGAGAGGATGAGCTTAATTGTTTTAATTGCTATGGAATTTGAGTTGAATGATGTTAGAATAGATATGAAATGAATTGGTAAAGGTTTATCTGGAATAATTAAAAAGGGAATCATCCCTCACCATGAATGAAGGCATTCGGCCAAATGAAGAAGAAATAAGGAGATAAGACTTTGATTCATTTTCTATGAAAATTAGGTATGGATGCATATATTTGTATAAAGAAAATTAGGTAGAGTGTCAATTGGAAGAATTTTAAAAAGATCCAAATTCTCATCATAATATGGAATCCAACCAAAAATGGAAATCTTGAACCTGAGTTTATTCGACCTAATGTTAAGGGGATTTTTATGGGATTGTGGTTTGTTGAATGCCAAATGAATTGTGTTATGTTTGAAATAATAGATTAATGTGAGGAAAATTTCATTTTATGGAATTTTAACGCTGTCCAAATGGATAATAAAAGGGGAGGAAAAGGTTAAATTAAGGCGTACATGGAATTATGATGAAAATATGTTGTTAAATTTACTTAAGATGAAGTAAAGTGGACTTATGAAAAAGAATTGAAAAACTCGTCATGAAAATAAATAAATAAAAAATAAGGTCATTCGGCCAAGAGTTGGTTTGATAAGGAAACTGAATTAGTTTCAATGGTATGAATAAATGCAAGGATGTGATGTTACTAAGTCTGTACATGATGGATTGAGTAGACAAAAATAAAATAAAATAAATTAAGATTGTTACGTCATGTTTAAAGATATTCAGTCTGGAAAAACAAGTCATGAAAAGAAAGGAAATAAATAAATAAATATGTGAATGCATGTGTCATGCGATTCTAAATTTAAATGAATTTTAGAATAGAATTTTCAATTATGGTGGAGCCACATTTGATATGTATCTTTAATAATACAGGAGAGATTGCAGAATCTGTTCAGTAGCATGGGACTTTTGCGCGAGTTCAAGCATTAGGTAGGTGTCTTACACCTCAAACTTTTGTTTTTACAATACTTGTTAGAGTTAAATAAATGGTATTGTCTATAAATGTACTTGTGCTTGTGTAATTGTGAATGTTTATGTCGAGGAAAATATAGTGGACTAGCTGATTTGAATAGAGTTAGTGGCGCTACTGTACTGACTGTCGAGTTAGATGTATAATAACAAAAATGAAGTGTACCGGCATTTAGGGTGACATTGATTAGCTATCCGGGTTTGGATAGCTAATGGTATCAATGAGGTTTCATTGGTACCGGCATTTAGGGTGACATTGATTAGCTATCCGGGTTTGGATAGCTAATGGTATCAATGAGGTTTCATTGGTGCTGGCATTTTTTTAAATTGATTAGTCGATCCCGAGCAATTGGGTGACTAATGATGTTAGTAAAGATTACTAACATCGGCATGGTTACTCCTGGTTCAATGAAAAAGATAGGTTTATTTACTATTATGGGTCGAGAATAGTTAATGATATCAATGGGTCACATTGGTATCGGCAACCATTTCTGGTGTGATTAGCTACTCCAGGTAAGGAGGTTGATAGTGTCAAGGGTTCTTGACATCGGCAACTTTGATGGTAAATCAGATATGAATAAGATTTGATACTCCAGATAAGAATAGTTAATGATACTAATCGGTTGTGTTAATATCGGTACGTGAATGTAAGTGATTAGTCTATCCCAATATTAAAAGACTAATGATACTAATGAGATTTATTAGTGTCGGCGATTACTTTCTAGAAAATAAAAGGGAAAATATTAATTAGTTATTCCAAAGGAATGAGATAAGCTAATGATATCAAGAGAGAAATGTCTTGGTATAAAGAGAGATTTGATTTATAAGGAGATGGTGTTCGAAAATCATTGAGTTGTGTTGAGATTTCCAAGATGAAATTATTCTCAACAAATTGGAAAGGATATTAGATGGATATTGGTAATAGATTGAAAATCCATGTTGTAAATGAGGTTTATACCTAATTTTATGTCTCAAAAGAAATTCTATGAAGATTATTACCTATCATTGTTATTGTTTGTTACTACCTTTTTATATTTATGTGTACACGTTAATTTCTATATTCAGGTCCATCAAGGCCGCGTCTGGAATGATATTGGTTTAGTTACCTTTTGCTTTTGACCATGCAATCATTTGTAAATTAAGAGTCTTATATCCTAAAACTTGAAATGTAATATTAATTTGTAAATTTGAATGTATGACTTTAATTTAATGTTTGTAACTTTAAGTACCTATTTAACCATGCATGTTTAGAGTTGGAAATCGAATCTTTAACTTGAATTACATTATACGATGTTATTGAATAACATGTGTTGTGTTGATGATGTTGAGTTGGGATGAGATCCAGGATGATTGGATCAGGATGTGAATTAAAATTAGAAGTGTAATATGGTTTTGTCGATAACTTGGGACCTCCTATTATAGGGGAGACTCTGTCGAAATTTTGGTAGAAATTTGGTGGAACCGGTATATATATATATATATATAAAAAAAAAATACCTGAAAATATGCAATGTATCGCGAAAAAGGACGTGGGAAATCGGGGTTGTTACAAGTATAGTATAAACTCTTTTTATTAATCAACTGGAAACCACACACAAAGGAGGTTCCAATCGGATGATTTGTCATTAATAGCTCATTATAAATTATTAACATGATCATATTAATTATCTTATTTAAGTAACACCAAACTTTTAAATATTGTCAGGAATTCATGATGCTAACTTATGTTAACAACAAATCAAGTTCCTTTCATAGCACAGGTGTAGGTTATACCATACGGTTGGGCTATGAAAGTGCCAAGCATTTGTTATACCAAGTGTTATACAACGCAAATCTAGATTAACCATTTAACAAGCAAGGTATTAAGAGTTAATAAGATAGAAATGATAAGACATGTTAATAGCAAGTTGTTTAGGATATAAGCATTGAAGTCCATATTGAGTTTATATTATACTTATTTTTACACCATTAGTGTAACCTTTTCACCTTGACATAATAAACTTAGCTAAACATAATGAAGAAGAGAAATATAAATAAACAAGATAAGAACATAAATAAGATACAAGTTAACTAAGTAAAGGAAAGGAAATGAAAAGCATAAATATGATATTAATGAAAGCAAAATTTAAGCATTACAAAAATATAAAGAGAGAGAGAGAGCAAGAGCAAGATCTTGATCTGAACAACCCAGCCCCTAAATGCATGGCAAATGCCTCCTTTTATAGGCCAAAATTTAGAACTATTGATTTGATGACTAATTGTTGAGTGGGTGACCAACTCTTGACTTGGTGACAATCTTTATCTTCTTGTCTAAACAAAACAGTATTGCTAACGTCAGAATTCAAACAGACTTGAATCATGAAAGTTCTAGGAAATTGTCTCAGCTTTTCATGAAAAAAAAAATTGAGGTCATTTGGACTTCTAGAACTCAAGATATGGGCTAAACACTGAACAGTGTCTAGGCTGCAGGACAGATTCGGACTTCTCTGTTGTTGCTACAATTTGGACTTGAAAATGGCCTTTTTATATCTTGGACTCCTCATGAAAGTTTTAGGCCTATGTCTTAGCTTTCCATCCATATAAAGCAAACCTAAATCCAAGATCTATAGCTCCAGATATGACCCGATGACCGAATAGTGTTCTAGTTTGGACTAAACCATCATCTTTTTTCTAAGTTTGGCCCTCTCTTTGTCCTTTCAATTTCAGTACTTAAACTCATCAATCAATCCTTTCATTTATCTGATAGACCTGCATTTCAGATGAACATTTACCATAAATTAAAGGTATCTTATGGTATCAGACTTGTTATTATAAGACATGCTTTAGTTAAGGAGTTATTGATACTTCACGTGCAAAATGATGATATAAAACCTTGATAAAATATACTTTTAAGTACTAATCATACCCCCCCCAACCAGCTTATTACTAGTCCCTAGTAATCAAAGCGTTAAAATAGAAAAACAATTTGCAAATTCCACAAAGCAAGATATTCATCATTCAACTTCCATTAATCTATCCAAATAAACAAACTCTCATTAAATTTATATATATGCTCAATACCTCTTAAACAAGATATTAATAAACCTTTTTTTTATGCTCAATATATCAACACATAGTTATGGGGCTTTACTTGGAAAAAAATAAAATTTTTGTTCTAATGTTTAAGGTTAACTTCCTTGGGTTAGGATTATTATATTTTTCTTCTTCTTTTTTTCTTTTTTTTTTAATATATATATATATAACTTAAAACATAATGCATCTTTAACCCATGTAATGAGCTTTCGGCTAATGACTCCCAAACCAGTTAGTCTTAGGGCATTAGGTGTTGAGACACCCCTACGAGCTTAGTAACTCAGGTTGCAGATGCTGATACGTAGATAGTGCAATGTTTGATTCCCTTCAGCTTTTCTCCTCAACCTATGTAACAAGCGTTGGGCCAATAGCTCCCAAGTCAGTTGACTTTAGGGTATTAGGTGTTAAAACACCCCTTCGGGCTTAATTGCTTAGGTTAGGGAGGCTACGAAACCAAACTTCTCTACGTTTTTATTGTCATCATTGTTTTTTTGTTTTTTTTTTGTTTTTTTATATACTATCCCTTTCCCTTAGTTGTTACCTTTAACAAAAGAACATAAATAATATAATAATCCAATGTGCAACCCACAATCATATGTTAAAGTGTGTGTGTGAATGAAGGTTTAAGAATACTTGTTAAATGAGTATATGAGCGGAATTAAGTGATAACAATGCGAGAGTTTGTAAACCTAAATATTTCAAGAAGTATTCTGATAGACCTTGTTAAGAATTTTTACTAAGATGCGTCTCAAGAGTAAAAGAACTCCTTTACTCTGCCATCCTAGTAACAACAGTTTTGCAAATGGTTTATGAAATAGAAAACACAGTTAGTTAAATATTTTTTTAAAAAAATATCAACTACTACCCTTTCCCCCCAACCAAAACGAGACATTGTCCTCAATGTTGTAAGGTAGAAAGATAGAGTATAGAAGACATCACCTGAAATAACGAACACTAACAAACCTGAAACACACTTAAACAAATATAAGAAACAACAAAACACAATAATAAAACCAAAAGACACAAAGTATTTACAAACGAAGGCTCAAATCCAATCTAAGCTTTTTATGGCTTTCCTTAGTTGACCAATTTATGCGACTCATGGAGGGATCAATTACAGGGGTGAAAAATTATAGTTGGTCAATCAATTGTTCATCAGTAGCAACAGAGATTATGATTTATCGTGCTGAAGATGTTAGAAATTCATGTTCCACAGCATGATCAAGAAAAGACAACAACTTATCATAAAAACCATTAACATTTAACAGACCTATAGGTTTATAGTGAATGTGTAATTGGGCCCAAGAGGAAATATGAAAGATCCCTTCCAATGTGCCCAGACCACCTGGTAAAGCAATGAAGGCATCAACATGGTTAAACATTGCATTCAGTCGATCAGACATTGTGGGGACCTGTAGTTCCTCTCCAATTATTTTGCCAATGATGTCCCCTTTTGCTAAAGCTGTGGGGACGACCCCCAAAACCTGACTACCTTCTAAAAATGCAGCTATCAACACACCCCCCATTAACCCAAGGCTGCCTCCTCCATACACTAAATGAATCTTTCTCTCAGCTAGTACCTGACCAAGATGATTTACTGATTCTAAAAACTCTTTTTCTTTCCCAGGACTGGATCCACCGAAAACACAAATATTTCTTATGTGATGACTTGAGGAACCTGCCATTTCTACACACTTCTATATTTGTTGAATATATGGGTTGAGTAGAAATGAAGGGAAGGAAAAGAAGATTTTATAGATGAGAAATTGAAAATGCAATCATACCACCTATATATAGGTCAGCTGGAGTCTCACTCTCTCTTTCTCTTTATTTATTTATTTATTTTGAAAAAGCATGTGTATGTTCAGGTAGTTGTGATTATGGCTCACATCTTCCCTTGGTTTTACGTCAAAAAACGGCTTAAACGCCCTCTATGGGTCGGGGATAGGCTTCCCATCCAGTTCTCTTAAAAACTGGCAAACAGGGTCTTTTTTAGTCAGATTCCCAAGACTATGTCGAGCATGTTCTTTATGGAATTGTGGCCATAAATCATGAATTGCACGATGCACATCTCCACTAGGATGCATCTCAAGAGTAAATAGAAGATTATCTAAAGACCCCTTACTCAGGCCATCCTTAATGAATTGTATTTTATCTTCACGATTTACAGATATCATTTCTAAAGAATGACATGTTGCATTACAAGTCCATCTAGCACATCTGTGATAGACTTTCAGTTGTTTTGCACGACGTTTCTTTGCAAAAGTGCTTTTACATATTCCAAACATATATGAAATGAAAGAATTGGAGGACTCACCTGATAATTGGACCTTTGCTTCAATTAGCCAGCGAACATCTTCAGGAATTCCATGATTCATTAACAACTTGAATCTTGCACATCTAGCATGGTAAATTTTTGTAATCGCATTCTGAGGCAGAGCGGGAAAATACTTTTTTAATTTTTCAAGAGTGGCCATTTTCAAATGAGAATTGGAGAAGAGATTCAAAAAAGGAAGAAAGAGCTAAGAATTGCACATATATATACACAGATATCAGTTATCATGGGAAACTGAAAGAACCGACTTAAGAGTCACGGAGTACCGTTATCCACCATTTGACCGGGGTGAGAGAGATTAGCAACACAAAATTCAAACCAAAAAGAAACACAAATCAATGTGAGAAAAAGAATCAATCTTTATATACAGGATCACTCAATTCAATAGAGTCATTTTCAACTGAAAAATTGTCAAAGTAAACTTTTAAACGATGTCCATTTACCTTGAAAACGTTGCCATTCTTTGGATTCTCGATATCACAGGCTCCATATGGATACACATGTTTCATAATAAAAGGACCGCTCCATCTTAATCTTAGTTTTCCAGGAAATAAATGAAGTCGAGAATTATAAAGCAAGACTTTTTGACCAACATTGAATGTTTTTCTCAGTATTTTCTTGTCATGAAACTATTTGATTCTTGCTTTATGAATTCTTGAATTTTCATATGCATCATTTCTTATTTCCTTAAGCTCATTTATTTGTAATTGTCGCAGCTGACTAGCATCATCAAGGTTTGAATTGAAAGCTTTAATAGCCCAATAAGCTTTATGTTCAAGTTCTACAGGCAAGTGACAAGGTTTTCCATAGACTAGTCTATAAGGTGACATACATAATGATGTTTTATAAGCAGTTCGATAAGCCCAAAGTGCATCATTAAGTCTTAAAGACCAATCTTTCCAATTAGGGTTCACTGTTTTCTCCAAGATCTGTTTGATCTCCCTATTAGCAAGTTCTACCTGTCCATTCGTCTGAGGGTGATAAGGGGTGACAACTTTGTGTGTGATTCCATATTTCTTCATTAAAGACTCAAATGGCTTGTTGCAGAAATGTGTTCCACCATCACTTATCATGGCTCGAGGGATTCCAAATCGACTCAAAATATTTTCTTTTAAAAACTTTATCATTGTTTGGTGATCATTGTTTCGACTTGGAATTGCCTCTATCCATTTTGAAACATAATCTACTGCGACTAATATGTATAAGAAACCAAATGATGGAGGAAATGGACCCATGAAATCTATACCCCAACAGTCAAAGATTTCAATGACAAGAATAGGATTTAAATGCATCATGTGACATTTTAAAATAGATCCCAACTTTTGACAATTTTCACAAGTCTTGCAGAATGCATGTGAGTCCTTGAACATGGTGGGCCAGTAAAATCCACTTTGTAAGATTTTTGCAGTTGTCTTTCTTGATAAGAAATGACCCCCACATGCCTCAGAATAACAAAATTTAATGACACTACTTACCTCATTGTCAAGAATGCATCTTCGAAATATTTGATCAAGACAATATTTGAATAAATAAGGGTCATCCCAATAAAAATTCTTCACTTCGTTCAAGAACTTTCTTTTGTCTTAGGTACTCCAATGAGCTGGCAATTGTCTTGAAACAAGAAAATTAACAATATTAGCAAACCAAGGCATTGTAGAGACAGAAAATAAAGATTGATCAGGAAAGTAGTCATCGATTGGTGTGATGTCAGATCTTGAATCTGTTGTCAATCTTGACAAATGATCTGCGACAACATTTTCGGTGCCTTTCTTGTCTTTTATTGTGATATCAAATTCTTGAAGTAACAAAATTCACCGCACCAATCTAGCCTTAGAATCTTTCTTAGAAAAAAGATATTTCAATGTTGCATGATCACTAAAAACAACAACAGGTGAGTCAACAAGATAAGACCTAAATTTTTCACGTGCAAATACTACTGCAAGTAATTATTTTTCAGTGGTGGTGTAATTCATTTGAGCACTATTTAAAGTTTTATTTGCATAGTAAATTACATAAGGTTTCCTATCTTTTCTTTGTCCCAAAACAGCACCCACGACATAATCACTAGCGTCACACATTATTTTAAAAGGTAATGACCAATTAGGAGGTTGAATGATAGGAGCAGAAGTAAGCAAGCTTTTAAGTTTAACAAAGGCTTTTTCATATTGTTCAGTCCATTCAAAACATTTTTCTTTGTTAGAAGGTTACGCAATGGTTTAGATATTACACTAAAATCTTTGATGAACCTTCTGTAAAAACCAGCATGTCCTAAGAATGATCTAACATCTTTAATAGATTTTGGTATTGGCAAGTTAGCAATTAACTCGATTTTAGATTTGTCAACCTCAATTCCTTTTGATGAAACAATAAGACCAAATACAATGTCGTTTGTTACCATAAAATGACATTTTTCCCAATTCAGTATAAGATTCTTCTCTTTACACCTGTCCAAAACCTTTTACAAGTTAATTAAAAAATCATCAAATGAATCACCAAAAACAGAAAAATCATCCATAAAAATCTCAAGAAAATGTTCAACCATATCACTGAATATGCTAAGCATGCATCTTTGAAACGTGGTTGGTGCATTACATAATCCAAAAGGCATTCTTCGATATGCAAAAGTACCAAATGGACATGTGAAAGTAGTCTTCTCTTGATCTTTCAATGCAATTTCCATTTGGTTGTAACCTGAATAGCCATCTAGGAAACAATAAAATTCATGACCTACAACTCTTTCTAGGATTTGATCCATGAATGGTAAAGGAAAATGATCTTTTCTAGTCATTGAATTAAGTTTCCTATAGTCAATGCACATGCGCCAACCAATAATAGTCCTAGTTGGAATTAACTCATTTTTCTCATTTGTTATCACAATGACTCCAGACTTATTGGGTACAACTTGGGTAGGACTTACCCATTTGCTGTCAGAAATAGGATAAATGATTCCATTATCTAGAAGCTTAATGACTTCATTTTTCACTACTTCTTTCATATTAGGATTAAGCCTTCGTTGCATTTCTCTAGAGGGTTTAGCATGTTCCTCCAAATAAATCATGTGTGTGCAAATCAAAGGACTAATTCCTTTTATGTCAGTTATGGTCCATCCTAATGCATTTTTGTGCATTTTCAGAGTTTGTAATAACTTACCTTCTTGATGTGCATTAAGTTTTAAAGAGATTATTATCGGAAAAGTTTCATTTTCTCCCAAAAATGAGTATTTGAGATTGAATGGTAACGGCTTCAAATCAGGTTTTGGTAGTTGAACACTTGAAGGTATGGACTCAATTGATCGTGGTGGCAATTCTTTAATTTTTGGTCCCCAACTATTTGCCTTTGATTCTTCCTGAAAATAAATCATTTGCACATCGTCAGATTCATCAATCTCAGTTTCACTGGAAGTGGTTTGAAATTGATCATGAACTAATTTTTCAATAAAGTCCACTTCCTGTAAATCATTGTCATATCTAGGTTGCTTGCAAATGTTGAAAATATTCATCTCCAATGTCATGTTTCCAAATGATAGCTTCATCAGTCCATTCCTACAATTAATCAATGCATTAAAAGTTGCAAGAAATGGACGTCCTAAAATGACAGGAATTGAATTACATGCTTCAACAGGTTGTGTATCCAAGACAACAAAATCGACAAGGTAAATGAATTTATCAACTTGTACTAACACATCCTCAACTATTCCTCCAGGCACTTTTACAGATCTATCAGCAAGTAAAAGAGTTACAAAAGTTGGTTTTAACTCACCTAGATTGAGGCTTTGAAAAACTGAATATAGAAGTAAATTCACACTAGCTCCAAGATCAAGTAAAGCTCTTTCAATTTTATGTTCTCCAATAAAGCAAGAAATTGTAGGACAATCAGGGTCTTTATATTTCAAAGCATTATTGTTCTGAAGAATAACAGTATAGCACTTACTTGTTCGGCTAAAAATGCTTTCTTTTTCACATTCAGTTTTCTCTTCACAGTGCACAGATCTTTCAAAAATTTAGCATAGGAAGGTACTTGTTTAATAGCATCCAGCAAAGGTATATTGATCCTTACCTGTTTGAAAGTTTCAAAGATTTCAGAGTTGTGATTGACTTTCTTTTGTTTGGTCATGGCATGAGGAAATGGAAGTGCTGGTGGAGAATCAGTCTTTTCTTTGCAATGTTCAGATTCAACCCCTTCCTTACCCTCAGAGATTGACTCATCATCTTTCTCACAAGGTTCAAGAGTGGGTTTTTCAATAACCTTACCACTACGAAGAGTAGTGACTGATTTGACTTGATCCATGTGTTGGCTTCCAGAACTACTTGCATTTGCATTGTATTGCCCCCTGGGATTTTGCTGTGGTTGAGATGGAAACTTACCTTTCTCTTGAAAACTGAGAGCAGATGTGAACTTTGCAAGAGTATCTTTAAGATCTGCCATGGTTTGAGCATTTTAAGTGTTGATTGTCTCCTGCTTTTCAATGAATGCATGCAATGTTTCCTCAAGATTTCTTATAGGAGGTGGAGCATAAGGAGGTGCATATCCATGAGAATTTTGGGAAGTGTGGTGTGCTTGAAACGGTGGCTGTGAAGTTTGTGCATTATTGTTACCACTCTTCCAACTAAAATTTGGGTGATTTCTCCAACCAGGGTTGTATGTTTGCGAGTATGGGTTATGATTGGACCTTTGAAAACTGTTTAAAGCATGGGCTTGTTCATAGAGGCATTCCTTGAAAGAAGGTAAAGTTGGACAGTCATTGGTTGAATGTTCATTTGTTTCACAAATTTGACACACAATGTCTTGAACAAATTTTAATTGACCACTCTTTTTACATTCAACTGCCTCGACTTTTCTAGCTAAAGATGCAAATTTGGCTTAGAGGTCATGATCTTCCCTAAGGTTGTACATACTAGATGTATGAGGTTGAGTTTTACCCGGTGCCTCATAAGTGCTCGTAGTGTCCCAAGTTTGAGCATTTTCAGCTAGCAAATCTAGGTACTCCATTGAGTTTATATTATACTTATTTTTACACCATTAGTGTAACCTTTTCACCTTGACATAATAAACTTAGCTAAACATAATAAAGAAGAGAAACATAAATAAACAAGATAAGAACATAAATAAGATACAAGTTGACTAAGTAAAGGAAAGGAAATGAAAAGCATAAATATGATATTAATGAAAGCAAAATTTAAGCATTACAAAATTATAAAGAGAGAGAGAGAGAGAGCAAGAGCAAGATCTTGATCTGAACAACCCAGCCCCTAAATGCATGGCAAATGCCTCCTTTTATAGGCCAAAATTTGGAACTATTGATTTGATGACTAATTGTTGAGTGGGTGGCCAACTATTGACTTGGTTACAATCCTTATCTTCTTGTTTGAACAAAACGTCATTGCTAACGTCAGAATTCGAACAGACTTGAATCATGAAAGTTCTAGGAAATTGTCTCAGCTTTCCAGGAAAAACAATTGAGGTCATTTGGACTTCTAGAACTCGAGATATGGGCTGAACACTGAACAATGTCTGGGCTGCAGGACAGATTCATACTTCTTTGTTGTTGCTACAATTTGGACTTGAAAACGGCCTTTTTAAATCTTGGACTCCCATGAAATTTTTAGGCCTATGTCTTAGCTTTCCATCCATATAAAGTAGACCTAAATCCAAGATCTATAGCTCTAGATATGACCCGATGACCAAACAGTGTTCCAATTTGGACTGAACCATCATCTCTTTTCTAAGTTTGGCCCTCTCTTTGTCCTTTCAATTTCAGTACTTATACTCATCAATCAATCCTTTCATTTATATGATAGGCCTGCATTTGATATGAACATTTACCATAAATTAAAGGTATCTTATGGTATCAGACATGTTATTATAAGACATGCTTTAGTTAAGAAGTTATTCATACTTCACGTTCAAAATGATGATATAAAACCTTGATAAAAATGCACTTTTAAGTACCAATCACCACCCACTCATTCATTACTAGGAAAATTATCACCAAAGTGGAAAAAGGAGTAGAAGTTGTAAAAAAGGGATTCATAATTGGAACTCCGATAGGGAACATGGTTGAAATAAATAACATGTATGTGGAAGTGGGGGTTAGTCTAGCTGGGTATGAAACATAAGTAAACTTGATTCCCTTGGAATTGCATGATTTCAACATAATCCTAGACATGGATTGACTGGGTAAATACAAGGCCCTAATAGATTGTTATACTAAAATTGTTACATTCCAAACACTTAAGGGTAGGAGGATGGTTTTCGAAGAGAGGATTCCCAAACCGATCGCTTTAATATCAGTTGTAACAGCTTAGAAACTTTTGAGAAAGGGATGCATGGGATACCTCGCATACATCTTAAACTCAGATGGTGGTGGTCCATAACTAAAGGATTTTCCTGTGGTGAAGGAATTCCCAGATGTATTTCCTGAAGAACTATCAGGACTACCCCTAAAGCGAGAGGTAGAAGTGTCTATAAACATTTTCCCTAAAGTGCCACCCATAGCCTAACAACCGTGTTGGATGGCTCCAACAGAATTGAATGAGCTAAAGACTCAACTACAAGAGTTGCTAGACAAGGGGTTTATACGACCTAGTAATTCTCCTTGGGTAGCATTGGTTCTATTCGTAAAAAAGAAAGATAGAACCCATGGACTTTGTATTGACTACCGCCAGCTGAACAAAATAACGATAAAAAATAAATACCCATTACCGCGGATAGATGATATATTTGATCAACTAAAAGGAGCGAGAGCATTTTTTAAAATAGATTTAAGGTCAAGATACTATCAGATGAAGATTAAAGAGGCAGATGTACCAAATATCGCATTCAAGACCCGTTACGGACACTATGAATTTTTGGTGCTACCGTTCGGGTTAACAAATGCCCCAGCTCTCTTCATAGACTTAATGAATCGGGTTTTCCAACCATACCTTGATAAATTTATGGTAGTATGCATCGATGATATACTAGTTTACTTAAACTCCTTCGAGGAGCATGAGGGACACTTATGGTAGGCCTTGCAGACATAGTTATTAAACCCGGCCCGGCCCGGCGGGTCGACCCGGGACCCGGTCGACCCGGTGGCTGGACCGGTCCGGGTTTAATAAAAGACCGGCTGTGGCAACAGCCCGGCCGACCCGGCTGGTCGACCCGGAACCCGGGTGACCCGGGCGAACCCGGACGAGACCCAGTTTTTTTTTTTTTTTTCAAATGTGGGATTTGAAACCCATTAGTATATATACTCTATGTTTCCATGAAAAAAACCTTGTTTTTTCAATGTGGGATAAAAATCTTTTGATTTAAATATTTCAACTTAAAAGGATAACATAGTATCTTTCCAATGTGGGATTTGAAACCCTTTCATATATATACACTATGTTCCCATGAAAAAAATCATGTTTTTTCAATGTGGGATAAAAAACCTTTTGGTTTAAATACTTCAACTTAAAAGAATAACATAGTATCTGTTGCGATGTCGCGGTCGCACAAATTAATTACCCTAGCTTAAAACACACAAGATAGTATAGAGCAAGCAAGGGGTCGATCCCACGAGGAAGGTTTAGTTCAGATTTTTATGCTATACGTTATGTAATTGGGGGGGTTTGATTTGCAATGATCTTAAACTATGGTAGAAATTAAACTAACAAACAAAATCAATTAAAACTGAAATATATCAAGAAAACAAACCTTGGTTGCAAGCACACATCCACCTACAGAAATCAGAACCGATCCTTGAAACGAAACTTCAGCTTATATTCTGAATTTTTTATCTTTTCTTAACATTGGTTAATTAACGGATCCGCCGTATAACTAACCCTAACCAACAAATAATCACAGTGTCCGCACTAATGATTTAATCCAATGGCAGCCTTAAGATCTAGATAAATTCATTAATCTTAACAACCAAGTTGTCAGCTTGTGTTGCTTTGATCGAATGTTCTCCCTAAGTTTAATAACGTAGTTCCGCTACAATTACCAAGCTTAGTTGCTTCACAAGTTTATATATCACAACTCCGGTTTTGATATCAAACTTAGCAATAGATTGTTCACAATAATAACTTAGAGTCCGCTCTAGCAATTAAGATAAACAATCATACGAAATATGCATAGGAAAACAAACATACTCATTCATAATACAAACCAAAAATAAATGGAAGAATAAATCTCACAGTTCTTGAAATCTGAAGGTGTTTGCGTCCTTACAACCAAGAAAACGAGCTTAGCCTTGCATATCTATTGAAAAACTACTCCTAAAGATGAAAGAATACATGATTTCTGATTTGTAGAGGGGAGAGTTTGTGTTTCTTCTCTTATGGCTGCCACCCTTCTTTCTTTGATTCTACTGCACTCCCTCTCCCTCTCTCTTGGCTCTCCTAATATCATGAACTTAGCTGCCTATTTATACACAAATTGCAAGTAAGAAAAATCAAAGTTCAAGTGTGAACATCAAGAGATGGTGGTAGTGTGAAGGCGGCTGGCGGCTGGCGGCTGGTGGCTGGCAGCTGGTTGGTGGTTTGAGGTTGGTGGCTTGAGGTTGGTGGCTGCCTTCCTTGACCTTCTGGATTGATGTTCTTGAGGAGCTAAATTGCTGAAATTAAAACTTGGATGTCGGTTTTGATGCTTCGGGATGTAATTTGGATTCGTTTCTTCACGAAACCTGTTTGCTGGCAGAATTCAGCTGTCATCTTTGAAAAATCATATCACCCTCATATGACATCGTTTTTGGCTGAAATTTGGAGCGTTTATACAAATTTGAGTCAGGAATCCAAAACAATTGAGTTTGCATCAATTGGATATCAACATCTCCAGATATTGAATTTTGAATGGACAAAGGTCAACACTGGCAGAATGCGAGTTTTGACTTTGAAGGATGTGATTTCCATACTCTTTGTCATTTTATTTTTCTTCACTTAGATTTCCAGAAAGGTATGGATGTTATCTTTCTAATGCCACTGGAATCACTTCGTTTCGATTTTTAGAACTCACGCTCTGCACAAAACATCGACTGAACATCAAATCTGCCAATTATCTCCAATTTACTCCTTTTTGCATCTTTCATCTAAAGGTGCCTTCAAAACATAAAACAAAGAATATCAAGGCATTTTATACATAAAACAATAGGCAAAACACTAGTTAAATGTGAGTGAAACTATCGAATAATATGGTTACATCAAATACCCCCACACTTAGCTCTTGCTCGTCCTCGAGAAAGGATAGATAAAATCAAATTGAAAATAACTATGATCAATCTCTTAATTTCCCATCAATGTCCAAGAATATATGCATTATAAACAAGAATACAATCAAGAAGGATACAGAGTATAAATTTTCTTGAATTCATTTACATGCAAACTTCAAAGCTCAATTAATTGTCAGGATTTAAATGAAATCTATGCCATGCCAAAGTGATAGGTCCTCTCATTGATATACACTCCAACACTCACGTGTTTAGGGCTTATGTGTTTAAATCTCTCAAATTCAATCAATGAATATAATCTACCATAAGCTTGCTCTTCAATCTTATCTCCATTACTAACATATTACAAGCAATGCATGAATCAAAAGGTCTTATTTTTCGGTTGTAATGGGGCTAGGGGTAAGGTGAGGTAAAAGAAAGTAAAAGGAAGGGTTCAAACCAAAGAAAGTAGAGCATTCTGAAAAATGATATTTCAAACAAGATATTCCATCAAAACACATAAATTTTCCATCTTTAAGCACCAATGCTTAACTTCTTTTGATTTCAAGCTCTTTCAACATAAAACCTTAAGAACATAAAGGAATACTTTGTTTTTTTTTTGTTGTTTTTTTTTTTTTTTTTTTTTTTTTTCTCCTTTGGCAACTTTGCCCATCTTTTCATCAAGCATCACTTCTTCTTTCTTTTCACATAATTTCCAACTATAATTCCATGAGATATCACAAGTATATGCTCTACTAATCCTTGGCCAGGGGAAAAGGAAAACATATAAAAAGTTAAGGCTTATACATGGATAAAGCAAAGAAAAGATAAACAAGCTCAAAAGAGACTTACTAAGGACAATTTGCTTTAGGTTGGCTTTTTGGCTCAAGTGGTTAAAATTTCTAATGCCTTTATCATCTTCATGTATATATGTAATGCGAATGTAATCTCAACAAGATATGAAGCAAGTTCTAGAGATACATATCATTGAAAGAATGCACAATAAAAAAAAAAAATGTTGAAGGCTCAAAAGCTTGCATTGGTATAACACTATAAAGTCAACATGGCATATTCTCAAAGTCAATCCCTAAACCAATTAAACCTAAAAATTTGCATGCATACTCCTTCATTTGATTTATATCTTCATCTAGCTCAATTAATTCTCATACATAATACTCATATTCTCAAAAACCAATGGGAGTTAAAAAGATCAAACACATTTTTTTTTTTTTTTTTTTTAAAGAACAACAAAGAAAACTAAAATTCTTCCAACACCCCCACACTTAAAACACAACATTGTCCTCAATGTTGAAATAAAAGCAAAGGAATATAAGAGAATGACAGAAATAAATTAAAATGCGAAAAAAAAAAAAAAAAAAAAAAGATAAGGAAAAGGAAAGCAAATCTGATTTTTTTTTCTTTTTTTGTGCTGGGTTGCCTCCCAGTAAGCGCTTTTGTTTTATGTCATTGGCTTGACATGTGGCATGCTCATTCTTCATAGATTGGTTCAGCTAACTCTACAGAAGCGGTGAGTTCTGCCGTCCAACCTTCATAGAAAGGTTTCAAACGATGCCCATTGACCTTGAGTACTTTGTTGGTTTCTAAACTTGTAATTTCAACTGCACCATAAGGAAAAACATTAGAAACAACAAAGGGTCCAATCCAACGAGAGCGCAATTTTCCAGGAAAAAGTTTCAAACGCGAATGATAAAGAAGGACTTTGTCTCCAACATGAAACTCCTTTCTTGTAAGCATTCGGTCATGAAGATTCTTAGTCTTTTCTTTGTAAATCCTTGCATTCTCGTAAGCATCATTTCGAATTTCTTCCAACGTGGTTCCGGTCTTTTTGGGTACCAAAAGGATAGACGCCACCCATTCACTGTCCGTGATGGGGGGAATGACTCCTACATCATGGAGGATAGTTTGCAAAGCTTGCAAAGCTAATGTTGATTGGTGCACGTTTTGGGGAACACATATATGCCTCTCCATCTGTTTTATCTTCATAAAATCATAGCCATAGCTCAAAGCTACGCTTAATCCATCCTTACTATCAAAATCACAAAATTGTTGTACACACTTATCAACTTGGTCATAGCATGTGATAGAATAAACATTGCTATAAGGATATGTCATTGCATCATGAAAATTAAATTCAATTTTTTTATCTCCTACCTCCATAGACAAAGTATCCTTACCACAATCAATCTTTGTATTGGCAGTTTTCAAGAATGGTCTCCCAAACAATATAGGAGTGTTGTTTGATGAATCACAAGAATCATGTTCCATATCAAGAATATAAAAATCACATGGAATAACCAAACTATCAATCTTGACTAGGACATCTTCTATCACACCAAGTGGGTAAACAAAACTACGATCCGCAAGTTGTATGACAATGCTAGTTTCATTCAAAGGCTCTAGACTAAGAGAATCATAAACATGTTTAGGCATAACACTAATGGATGCACCTAAATCGCATAAAGCTCTTTTAAAACTAGCATTACCAATAACACATGGGATAGTAAACGCACCTGGGTCTTTTTGTTTCAAAGGCATATTCTTTAGAACAACAGCAGATACAACTTCACCCATACTTACCGTTTCGTGACCTTTTAGTTTGAAAGCTCTCTTGGTAGTACACAACTCCTTCAAGAATTTGGCATACTTCGGAATTTGCTTGATAGCATCAAGCAAAGGAATGTTGAGTTCCACTTTCTTGAAAACCTCTAAAA